>NC_141691.1:1084625231-1085939481 GCF_964263255.1 Lissotriton vulgaris | reverse complement strand
AAGGACAACAACCCGCATAGCGGACTGCTCTTCTGTTAAGTTACCTAAGGCGGAGGTAGTTTCATTTACTACGGCTTCAAGTGTTCTTGTTAATCTGCGTATTAATTTACTATTCTGGACAGGGCCTAAGAAGAAAAAGAATCCTTTATTAAAATCAGTGTACTGTTCCCATGCCGTTTCTGTGTAGTCGACAAGGGGGGCATCTCTTCTGGGTCTATTCTTTACTAGATTGCTATTTCTATGGTAATCAGAAGGAGCTAGAAAAACAGGTGGCAGAAGGAATGCAATGTAACAGGTACCATCCCAATCTGGAGGTAGACGAATGTATGCGGTATGACCACACACAAAGTAAGAATGACTGATAGCTTTGAAAGATGACTTTCCATCATCACTGAATTCGACCACAGTAGTGCATTTACTATGACCTAAGTGTACTGAACCTTTCTTCTTGATACATAATTCACCAGTGACTGGCAGTACTGACATAATAGGTAGAACTGGTGCGGCTTCGGATTCGACAGTAAGAATCATAAGGCTAATTGTATAATTACCTAATCCATATACTTCATTTTCTAGATCAGTTCCTATTCTAATGGGCAGTCCCTCCTTATCCGGGTAACAGACGTCTAGTAGGACCAAGTTCAGGTTTCCCCAAACCCAACCCCCATCGAAAACAGCAATGTCGGGATCTAAAGAATTAATTATCTTAAACCATGCTCCGCAGGAGCCATTGTGAGTGAACGGATACGGAAAGAGAGGCAGCGCTCCCTTGTAATTCTGGTAGGGAGGGAGTCGGCCACATATCCAGCAATTAGTAGCATTGTTAGTTTGATGAGAATGATGTAACATACTAATGAATGTATTGTTGCGCAGCGCAAGTCTGTAAGAAAGCTCATGAGGAGGTAACTCACTAAAAGTGTGTTCAGCAGAGACATTGTAAGCAGATTGTTCACGCTTGAAGATAGGATAGTATATAGGTAACAAGATACTAGCGATAATAATTAATATACTGAGAATAAACATAATTATTAGTGTCACTATGCAGTGACTACGAAGTGATTTGCAATATGTTCTTTTCTTTTCTTCTCTCTCTCTAACTCGATCTAGGGGATACATGTCAGAAACTATTTAACCGATTCACCTAGGGGAGGACTTAAACAATTAAACTGTCTGACTTGCTAGATCGTAACTTCATACGATATTGTTCTTGAGGAGTTTTTTCTCGTTTGGGTTCGGAAAAGTCTTTGGGATCACAGTCTCTGGTGGGGGTGGGTGTGTCTTGTTCCGGTTTCAGTCCTGGGAATGTTTTGATATGGCTTAGGTGGACCCACCCCTTTCTGCCTTCCAACTTGACTGCGGTCCTTGTCGTAAGTAGAACGGTCTTCGGAGACTTCCAGCGGGGCTCCAACGGACTTTTCCTGTCGAAGTTTCGGACTAGCACAACATCTCCGGGGCGAACGTCATGCTCCTTCACATCGGTGTTGTCAGGGAAGGCTGCGGCAACCTGTGAACGACATGATTGGAGTGCAGACATCAAGGAGGCAAGGTAATCTGTCAACATATTAGAATCAACATCGGTTATCTTTTTAGGAATGGGCGTCCCCCACATATTCGGTGGTCTGCCAAAGACCACTTCGTACGGAGATAGCCCTGATCTCGAATGGGCGACCATTCTCATATAGAATAGTGCCACCGGCAGGGCGACTATCCAGTCGACCCCTTTTTCCTGACATATTTTGGCAAGGCGAATCTTTAATGTCTGATTATGCCTTTCAACAAGGCCTGCGGCTTCTGGATGTCGGACACAATGGAACTTCCACTGGTATCCCAATAACAAGGAAACTTCTTTCATTAGGGCAGACGAGAATGGCTGACCGTTATCTGAGTACACGACACGGGGCAAGCCGTACCGTGGGAAAAATTCACGAACCAACTGTTTGGCAGTGGTCGGAGCAGTGTAATCTGGGACTGGGTATGCTTCGGTCCAGCGGGACAGAGCACAGACAACTACGAGAACATATTTAAATCCTCGACAACGGTCCATCTGGATATAATCCATCTGGAGGACTTCAAAAGGGTGATCGGGAGGATGAAATCCACCTTGCTCTACAGGGACGCTTTTACCTGGATTGAACTGACAACAGATCATGCAAGTACGCACTTTCTGTTTTGCGGCTGCTCGTAAGTGTTTATTGTACCAGAGATTTTGCAAACTGTCTAGCATTGCTTTCTCTCCTAGGTGGGCAGGACTATGTGCTGTATTTATCATGACTTGAACCATAGAGTCAGGGAGAAACCATGTAGATTTTCCCGTCATCCAACCTTGATCTGTCTGGATCCCTCCTAGTTCGGTCCATTTCTTTATTTCGTCTGCAGTAGCATGTGTCTGAATGTCAATAACATCTAGTGTGGGATCCCTGACTGTCATACAGTTTGTCGGATCTGTTATCTTTGTCGTGTCAGTTGCCTGAGTGTGAGTCAGTGCTGTATGTTTTGCTGTCTGATCTGCCAGGTCATTACCCTGGGAAACAGAATCTGTGGCCTTAGTATGTGCCTTACACTTCATGACTGAAATGGCTGAAGGCAGATGTATGGCTTCTAGCAGTGCTTGAATGAGAGGACCATGCTGTATCTTTGTACCATGAGAGGTCAGAAAACCTCGTTCTTGCCAGAGCATACCAAAGTCGTGTACGACTCCGAACGCATAACGGGAATCTGTGTATATGTTAACATTTCTGTTCTTCGCTAGAATACAGGCTCGGGTCAGAGCGATGAGCTCTGCCGCTTGAGCAGACAGTGTATCAATACGATGTGTTTCCTTAACTTCAGTTTCAGTGGTCACGGCATATGCGGCCACTAACTCTCCTGTACTTGTTCTCATGCATGAACCATCCACATAAAGTGTCAGGTCTGGATTTGTCAATGGAACATCTGTTAAATCTCGTCTGGGCTTTGTTACTGCATTAATAATCTCTATACAATCATGTGGAGCTGGATCTGTCATAACTGTAGGTAACAATGTTGCTGGATTCAAGATACTGCAGCGTCTGATTTCTATGTGTGGCTGGAATAATGTCAATTCGTAACCTGTCAGTCGTGCTATAGTTAAGTGTTGAGTCTGGGTTCTGTTTAACAGAACCTCTACAGAGTGTGGAACTTGTACTGTTAACTGATGACCTAAAACAATTGAATCGCTTTGTCTGATTGCTAACGCTGTTGCTGCTACTGACTTTAAGCATGCAGGGAGTGCCTGTGCTACTGAATCCAATGTGCTTGAAAAATAAGCGCAAGGCTTATGTGAACCTGCTTGATCTTGAGTGAGGACAGACAATGCTGTACCGTCACGTTCTGTAACAAAAAGTGTAAACGGTTTGCTGTAACATGGTGTCGCTAAAACTGGTGCTTGGCATAAAACTTTCTTTAATTCCTCAAAGGCTTGTGTGTGTTCCTGAGTCCAAGGGAGGACAGTCGAAGTTGCTGCCTCCTGTGTCGTTAACTGGATGAGTGGTTTAGCTAGAAATGCATATTGAGGAATCCACTGTCTGCAGTACGAGGTGAGGCCTATGAAGGCCCGCACTTCTTTTTGTGACTGGGGTCGGGGCATGTTTACAATTAACTGAATGCGATCGGGAGTGAGCTGTCTCCCCACTTTGGACAGCAAGTGACCCAAGTACACAACTTGCTGAACACAGAATTGTAGCTTCGAAGGAGACACCTTGTGTCCCTTGTCGGCTAGGAAATGCAAAACTATCAGAGATGCTTGTTCACATTCGGGCTCACTTCGTGCGGTGATCAGTAGATCATCGACGTACTGTAATAAAGCGGTATTAACTGGCATTTGGATACAATCTAGTTGTCTTTTCAGTGCTTGACTATAGATGCTGGGGCTTTCTGTAAATCCTTGAGGTGCGCGGGAAAATTTGAAACTTCGTCCATTTAAACTGAATCCGAAGAGATATTGGCTCTCCGGGTCAATAGGTACACTGAAGAAAGCGTTCTTGAGATCGATTACAGTAAAGAACGTTGCTTCTGAATCAATGGCAGTTAACAGGGAGGAGATATCGGGGACCACAGGATACTGTGGTACAATGCATTTGTTCAGTTCTCGAAGATCAATCACCAGCCGATATACTGGCGGTGCATTGCGGTCTGTACGTTTAAGAATTGGAATGATAGGCGAATTACAGATATTGGAGTCGGTCTCTACGACCACTCCTTGGGCAATAAGCTCTTCAATTATTTTCAGTAAAGCCACTACAGCATCGGGTGGTAACTTGTATTGTCTGATTCTGGGTAGAACAACTCCTGTCTTGAGTGTAACAC
Organism: Lissotriton vulgaris; assembly: GCF_964263255.1. Classification (NCBI taxonomy): domain Eukaryota; kingdom Metazoa; phylum Chordata; class Amphibia; order Caudata; family Salamandridae; genus Lissotriton; species Lissotriton vulgaris. The sequence continues at coordinate 1,085,935,158 of NC_141691.1, read as the reverse complement.
GGTATGGAGTGATATGCATACAACCTACATCAGCTGGGCCTTTTGCCCATAAGTGATCTGGTACATTTTTTAGTCTGACATCAAAGTCACGTAGAACATAATGACCCTTGAAATCCCGTAGAAAGAGTCTGACTCCCTCCGGGGAACAGCAAATTATAGCTCCTAGAGCCTTCAGTGTTTTAATTCCTAACAGATTTTCGGGACATGATTTCGTAAGTAACAAATCTGTAACTCGAGATAATGGACCTGGTTCTGATACTTCATTTACAATAGGCTGTCCTGAAAAACCAAGGGAAACATTCTGTGAGCCTGAGAGGGGTGCCCCTGGGACTTCATTATGACTTATAGTAGTGCGACTTGCCCCTGTGTCAATTAAAAACTTTCTGTCTTTTCCTAATACGTGACTATGTACATAAGGACCTTCTTGATCTACAGGAATTTCAATAAGAGGCAAATCACTTTCCCTCCCTAGGCTGTTTCATGTATAACGCTGATAATCTGGGTATGCCGACTGGGCATACTGGTACATTTGTTGTGAGACTTGTCTAGTTGCGGCAGCGGGCTGTGTCTGAGCATGCTGTGGCTGCGGTACTGCTACTGTCTGTACTGTATGGGACTGATCATGCATAGGCTGTGTATTCTGCATTGGCTGTTCGTTCTGTGAGGTCTGTTGATGACCCTGTTCATGTCTAGGCGGACGCGGTCTTTCTTTAGTTTTACCTGTCTCGATGTTATGTTTCAGGACTGGGCATTCATGTACGTAGTGACCTGGCTGCTTGCAATAATTACATGTCCCTTTAACGGGAGCGGCAGAATGATTTGTCTGGGCCCCACCTTTTCTATGACCCTCGGCTGGAATTGTCTGAGCTACTAACATTTTCATTTTCGTGTCTTTCATACGTTTCTGTTCCTGGTCTTGTTCTTCCCTAATTCTATTCTGGTGATATTGTAACATTTGTAACATCTGTGATGGCGTATTTGCCTGCCAAGTACTTTCAACCTTGTATACTCTATTTTTAACTAGTGGTAGGGCGTTCTCTACTAATTTTGTTACAAAAAGGTGTGGATATGATTCGCTACTAGTTTTTAGGCCACTATTGATAATGAAGCATTTCTCGAATCTTGAATAAAAGTCACTAGTATCTTCATCTTGTTTCTGTTTACAGGACGAGATTGCGTCCCAATCTTCCTTTCGAGTTGTCAATAATCTTGGCAGAACCTGTACTATTAAACCTGGTAATGCTTTAGTCAGATCCCCAAGGCCTAACCCTGGGACTCGTTTCTTTTCTTCGTCTTCTATCTCCGCCCATGCTATCTTTGACTCTCCCACTTCCCAATCCTTCTCCTTTAATTTCTCGTAAATGCCCGTGGGCAACAGTACTTTTAACATTTTCATAATATCATCATACGTGTAATCTCCCATCAGTAACATGTCTTTAAGCTCTCTGTGAAAACCCGCAGGGTCTTTATCATGGCACGGAACTAATTTCTTCATTTCTAATAGTTCTAACTTAGTCAGTGGTGTGTGAACATACACACGCTTCAGGGTATTATCGGCACCCATAACTGGATGTACTTCTCGTAAGGGATTCTGACTTTCAATGCCACCACCGCATTGCATGTGGTACATTTTTCTTTCTGGAGGCGGGGCGGGAACATATTCAGAGCTCAGGAAGGTGTTATACTTGCGTCGTTGTTCTAGAATTATTTGTATTAATTTGGTACTAAAACCTCTCCATCTATCCATGAGTAGTGCTTCTAATGTTTCGTGTAAGGGACCTGGATCGGAATGATGGTTTCTGAATTTGATGAGGAGGTGCTGAATCATGTATACACCTGCTATTTTCTGCTCTTCCGGGGAAAGGTTCAAGAATGTCTGCACTAATGTGTCATCATTATATATGTCTGCGTTTTCGGCCCACAACACGGCGGACCGGGCTAGTTCCTGTTCATCCATAGAATTGAGTATATGGTACCCTACTCGATCTCGAAGCCTTTTATCATTTTCCTGGAACTGATGTTCTGAAAATTCGGATTTGTTAAAGCGGAGAAAAGAACTCTCTTGCTCTCCGGACGGATGCCTTTCCTGAGGTAATTTCCCTTACCTACATACGCTATTATATCTGTAGACTTTCCTGATGTTTCATCTTCATCTTCCTCCTCGGAGGAAGTTTTATCATTTCCTTCCTGATGTGCAGTTAATACTGCCTTTCTAATTTTCTGGGACATAGTGGCTATGCAAGTCCCCTTGTCATGTTTTGCATCTGCTATATTTTGGCCCCACTTGTTCAATGCGTCTAACTCACTTTGATCTGTCCCGGGCCTGTCTCGTTCTCTTATTACACAATTAATGAAAAATCGTAATATCTGTTTTTGAATGTCAACTTTCTGTTTATACATGGCAGCTTTGACGCTGTCGGGGTCTTTCCCTGTCTGTATGAATTTGTATAGTCTGTCGAGAGCTTCCTGCATTCCTACATAGCATAGCAAGTTATCGGTGGCAGATCTTAAGCGCAGTGATGCTAATACCATTAGATCGTCTTTTCCGGGTACTGGATCATATCTGCAGAATGACATCCTATCTTTGAATGCGTCAAGCCGGGCTGAATAGGGAGACTGGAAAGGATTCTGTGTGTCCTTTAAATGCAATCTGTGTGTCGGTGGCGGGGTCTGTAGACCCGCTGTCGCACCTCCTGAGGCGGATGCTTGGGCATTATCTCTCCGCGGAGTCTGTATCTGGACTTGAATCTGTCTTTTAGTAAGATCAGGTAGTACTGGTTTCGGTAGATCCGTCTTGAGTGGAGGAAGTGGCGGAGGTGGCGGAACAGGGGAGGTCTGTCGCGGTACCGGTGGAACATTATCTGGGGGTGCAGTGCCACCCCCATCCCTGTCAGTAGGCAGGGCACGAACAGGCATGTTGGTATAAGCTGGTGCTACATCCTCTAGATACGAATTCAGGAATATATCTTTAGTAGTTTTATGCGTTACTTTAGTTGGAACTAATGGTGTCTGTAAGTTTTTCGGTATCTCTGATTCGGTTTCGGATGGGCCATCTGCTACGAGATACATACCGTTTACAAGATTATTTCGGGCACGGTCTATTTGTTCTGTTTTTACTCGGATCCCTTCAGTAACTAATTCGTTTTCTCGTTCTTTATCTGATTCTTTAAGTCTGTCTTCTCTACGGAGTGCTTTGTCAGCACGCTTACGTGATTCCTTACGCCAAAACTCTATGGCGTCCTTCTGAGATTGTCTAGCTTTCTTTTTCCATAATGCTTCTTGTACCCTCATGATGCACTCGGCATCCCACGTTCCGGTAACAGGCCATCTGTGTCTTTCGTCTAGGTGCTTGGTGTAATCGGCCCATAAATCTAGATATAATATGGCATCTATGCCGTGCTTTTGATACATAAAATTGCCTGGAGTGTCCCTAGGGGGGATAGGAATTTCTTCCTCTAGTAACCCTTTCCTAGTTCCGATCTGTTTTAACTTGCTGAGGAACGGCATCCTGCTTACTTATTACTTGAACGCTAGATCTTTATTCCTTGATACGAGTTGCTAGTTGATACAAGAAATACAATAATACACAATAAAACAGTCACATTCATACCACGACATTAATCACATAAAAACATTAAAGACATAGCTAACTACCCCCTACACTGAATGTACCGCTCAACGGTACGGATACACTGGTATAACAGTGCAGAAATTCGGAATACTTTATATACTGCTAAACAGTACAGATACACTGCCTAAAAACAGTGCAGACCGGACTTGCGTACCCAAACCCGTCTAGATACGACCCAGCAATGGTACTCACCGGGAAGCACGGAAACAGAAGGCCTCGGAAAACTCGACTGGACTCGACTCGGAACTTCGGAAAACTTCGGAGAACTTTCGGAAAACTTCGGAAAACTTCGGAAAACTGGTGGGCCTCTTCACACCTCGGACCTTGCTTCTTTCGGCTGGGCTCTGGTCGGGATCCTCCGCACTCCTCACCGCCTCGTCTGGGCACTGATCGCAGTCTTCGTCACCTCCGTGGGTCAGAGGGGGATGCAGGAAATCCTGCCAGTACACGTGTAGTCCGTCTAACTGATGGCAGGGGACACGGATTGCAACGCACCTACCGGCGCGTGAGGTGGGGGAGGGGTCCCTATTCGGGCGCCAAAATGACGTAAATAATTAATTTACTCTCTTAATTTCTATGCAGGTAAGTACTTAATCAATAATAACTCAATCAGAAGGAAAGAAAACAGAGTCCGTGGTGTTAGAGTTTCTAAGGGTTTTATTCCTCATAAAGGAATCAGGATATCATGTTCTGACCACCACAGGGGTGTCAGAAGGGATAGATGAGCGCGCTGTCGTTTATTGACAATACATAGCTTATATACTTGATTTACATCATAAGGTTCAATGTAAGAGGCGTAACAGCTGAGAGAAGACAAGATAACAGTATATACGTGGTACCAATACATCATCAAGAGGCGTAAACTAGGCGTGAACTAGAGGTGTGTGCTAGAAACGTCACTGATAGGTGACGCAAGTGGGTGGCACCAAGGGGTGGTGCTAACAGAATGTTGCAATGTCAGCAGAAATCGGAAGCTTGGATGCGCGCGCAGCTGCATGACGTGTGATTGACGGGGTGTAGGGGTCTTGACATTTACACTGACGGAAAGAGACAGAAGTCTGGCATGTCAGATCAACTTGTACTTCTATCATATCTGATATCTGATGTTTAGGAACTATACTATCTGGGCGAAAAGGTCTCTAGGGTAGAAGCTATTCTATGCTAACTGTGGATGCGTATATGAGCGCCTGAGTGTCTACATGTGAAGCGTGGGGGCACGGGGCCTTCCATGGAAGCATGGCAACGGAGGCTATGAATTACTTGCATTAAGACAGGTCGGCCCTTTTGGCTCTGCAGCTGGAGAGGATGTTTACAGGATCTAGTAGGCAGGAATGTATTCTCGGGGAGCGGAACAGATAACTCGAAGGTTATAGTCAGTCTTGGCAGAAAGCAGGCTTGAGCTGAGCGCGAGGGGCCGCGCTGAATGTAGGACAGAGTTCACGAGTACAGAGGTAGCCTGGGCAGAGCCAGGAGCCACAAAAGAGGTTCAGATGGCAGGAATTCAGGGCCTACTCTGGCTAGAGCAGGAAAAAGTGAAAAGTGTACTATAAAAAGACGTTGGCATAGCATACTTAGGAACGGACTATATAATCCATTCATGGTGCTTCTGAAAGAGGACAAGTTGACGGTGGACGCAAATGTATTTGCGTCTTCATAGCTGGCACAGGAGGGAAGTTACATGCACTTTAAGCTGGTACATGGAGTCGGTGGGGTACGCGCTAGGGAACACAACATGGCCAAAATTTAATTTTCCTCAAGTGAACAGCAGCCAGGCACATTTTAGCTAGTTTTACTTGTAACTGGGGTTGTAAACGCTTTTTAGGCTCAGTACTGTGCTCAAAAGATGCAGCCCTGAGGTCTCTCCTGATAGGAGGTAGTTAAGTAGAAATTCACTGCTCAGCTGACCCGGCAGAAGCAAATGTATACCAAAAATGTACCCAGAATAAGCTTTTCAGTGAACAGCAGCCAGGCACATTTTAGCTAGTTTTACTTGTAAGTGGGGTTGTAAACGCTTTTCAGGCTCAGTACTGCGCACAAAAGATGCAGCCCTGAGGTCTCTCCTGATAGGAGATAGTTAAGTAGAAATTCACTGCTCAGCTGACCCGGCAGAAGCAAATGTATCAAAAATGTACCCAGAATGAGCTTTTCAGTGAACAGCAGCCAGGCACATTTTAGCTAGTTTTACTTGTAAGTGGGGTTGTAAACGCTTTTCAGGCTCAGTACTGCGCTCAAAAGATGCAGCCCTGAGGTCTCTCCTGATAGGAGGTAGTTAAGTAGAAATTCACTGCTCAGCTGACCCGGCAGAAGCAAATGTATACCAAAAATGTAACCAGAATGAGCTTTTCAGTGAACAGCAGCCAGGCACATTTTAGCTAGTTTTACTTGTAAGTGGGGTTGTAAACGCTTTTCAGGCTCAGTACTGCGCTCAAAAGATGCAGCCCTGAGGTCTCTCCTGATAGGAGGTAGTTAAGTAGAAATTCACTGCTCAGCTGACCCGGCAGAAGCAAATGTATACCAAAAATGTACCCAGAATGAGCTTTTCAGTGAACAGCAGCCAGGCACATTTTAGCTAGTTTTACTTGTAAGTGGGGTTGTAAACGCTTTTCAGGCTCAGTACTGCGCCCAAAAGATGCAGCCCTGAGGTCTCTCCTGATAGGAGGTATTTAAGTAGAAATTCACTGCTCAGCTGAGCCGGCAGAAGCAAATGTATACCAAAAATGTACCCAGAATGAGCTTTTCAGTGAACAGCATCCAGGCACATTTTAGCTAGTTTTACTTGTAAGTGGGGTTGTAAACGCTTTTCAGGCTCAGTACTGCCCTCAAAAGATGCAGCCCTGAGGTCTCTCCTGATAGGAGATAGTTAAGTAGAAATTCACTGCTCAGCTGACCCGGCAGAAGCAAATGTATACCAAAAATGTACCCAGAATAAGCTTTTCAGTGAACAGCAGCCAGGCACATTTTAGCTAGTTTTACTTGTAACTGGGGTTGTAAATGCTTTTTAGGCTCAGTACTGCGCTCAAAAGATGCAGCCCTGAGGTCTCTCCTGATAGGAGGTAGTTAAGTAGAAATTCACTGCTCAGCTGACCCGGCGGAAGCAAATGTATACCAAAAATGTACCCAGAATGAGCTTTTCAGTGAACAGCAGCCAGGCACATTTTAGCTAGTTTTACTTGTAAGTGGGGTTGTAAACGCTTTTCAGGCTCAGTACTGCGCTCAAAAGATGCAGCCCTGAGGTCTCTCCTGATAGGGGGTAGTTAAGTAGAAATTCACTGTTCAGCTGACCCGGCAGAAGCAAATGTATACCAAAAATGTACCCAGCATGAGCTTTTCAGTGAACAGCAGCCAGGCACATTTTAGCTAGTTTTACTTGTAAGTGGGGTTGGAAACGCTTTTCAGGCTCAGTACTGCGCTCAAAAGATGCAGCCCTGAGGTCTCTCCTGATAGGAGATAGTTAAGTAGAAATTCACTGCTCAGCTGACCCGGCAGAAGCAAATGTATACCAAAAATGTACCCAGAATGAGCTTTTTAGTGAACAGCAGCCAGGCACATTTGAGCTAGTTTTACTTGTAACTGGGGTTGGAAACGCTTTTCAAGCTCAGTACTGCGCTCAAAAGATGCAGCCCTGAGGTCTCTCCTGATAGGAGGTAGTTAAGTAGAAATTCACTGCTCAGCTGACCCGGCAGAAGCAAATGTATACCAAAAATGTACCCAGAATGAGCTTTTCAGTGAACAGCAGCCAGGCACATTTTAGCTAGTTCTACTTGTAAGTGGGGTTGTAAACGCTTTTCAGGCTCAGTACTGCGCTCAAAAGATGCAGCCCTGAGGTCTCTCCTGATAGGAGGTAGTTAAGTAGAAATTCACTGCTCAGCTGACCCGGCAGAAGCAAATGTATACCAAAAATGTACCCAGAATGAGCTTTTCAGTGAACAGCAGCCAGGCACATTTTAGCTAGTTTTACTTGTAAGTGGGGTTGTAAACGCTTTTCAGGCTCAGTACTGCACTGAAAAGATGCAGCCCTGAGGTCTCTCCTGATAGGAGGTAGTTAAGTAGAAATTCACTGCTCAGCTGACCCGGCAGAAGCAAATGTATACCAAAAATGTACCAGAATGAGCTTTTCAGTGAACAGCAGCCAGGCACATTTTAGCTAGTTTTACTTGTAAGTGGGGTTGTAAACGCTTTTCAGGCTCAGTACTGCGCTCAAAAGATGCAGCCCTGAGGTCTCTCCTGATAGGAGGTAGTTAAGTAGAAATTCACTGCTCAGCTGACCCGGCGGAAGCAAATGTATACCAAAAATGTACCCAGAATGAGCTTTTCAGTGAACAGCAGCCAGGCACATTTTATCTAGTTTTACTTGTAAGTGGGGTTGTAAACGCTTTTCAGGCTCAGTACTGCGCTCAAAAGATGCAGCCCTGAGGTCTCTCCTGATAGGGGGTAGTTAAGTAGAAATTCACTGTTCAGCTGACCCGGCAGAAGCAAATGTATACCAAAAATGTACCCAGCATGAGCTTTTCAGTGAACAGCAGCCAGGCACATTTTAGCTAGTTTTACTTGTAAGTGGGGTTGGAAACGCTTTTCAGGCTCAGTACTGCGCTCAAAAGATGCAGCCCTGAGGTCTCTCCTGATAGGAGGTAGTTAAGTAGAAATTCACTGCTCAGCTGACCCGGCAGAAGCAAATGTATACCAAAAATGTACCCAGAATGAGCTTTTCAGTGAACAGCAGCCAGGCACATTTGAGCTAGTTTTACTTGTAACTGGGGTTGGAAACGCTTTTCAAGCTCAGTACTGCGCTCAAAAGATGCAGCCCTGAGGTCTCTCCTGATAGGAGGTAGTTAAGTAGAAATTCACTGCTCAGCTGACCCGGCAGAAGCAAATGTATACCAAAAATGTACCCAGAATGAGCTTTTCAGTGAACAGCAGCCAGGCACATTTTAGCTAGTTTTACTTGTAAGTGGGGTTGTAAACGCTTTTCAGGCTCAGTACTGCACTGAAAAGATGCAGCCCTGAGGTCTCTCCTGATAGGAGGTAGTTAAGTAGAAATTCACTGCTCAGCTGACCCGGCAGAAGCAAATGTATACCAAAAATGTACCAGAATGAGCTTTTCAGTGAACAGCAGCCAGGCACATTTTAGCTAGTTTTACTTGTAAGTGGGGTTGTAAACGCTTTTCAGGCTCAGTACTGCGCTCAAAAGATGCAGCCCTGAGGTCTCTCCTGATAGGAGGTAGTTAAGTAGAAATTCACTGCTCAGCTGACCCGGCAGAAGCAAATGTATACCAAAAATGTACGCAGAATGAGCTTTTCAGTGAACAGCAGCCAGGCACATTTTAGCTAGTTTTACTTGTAACTGGGGTTGGAAACGCTTTTCAGGCTCAGTACTGCGCTCAAAAGATGCAGCCTGAGGTCTCTCCTGATAGGAGGCAGTTAAGTAGAAATTCACTGCTCAGCTGACCTGGCAGAAGCAAATGTATACCAAAAATGTACCCAGAATGAGCTTTTCAGTGAACAGCAGCCAGGCACATTTTAGCTAGTTTTACTTGTAAGTGGGGTTGTAAACGCTTTTCAGGCTCAGTACTGCGCTCAAAAGATGCAGCCCTGAGGTCTCTCCTGATAGGAGATAGTTAAGTAGAAATTCACTGCTCAGCTGACCCGGCAGAAGCAAATGTATACCAAAAATGTACCCAGAATGAGCTTTTCAGTGAACAGCAGCCAGGCACATTTTAGCTAGTTTTACTTGTAAGTGGGGTTGTAAACGCTTTTCAGGCTCAGTACTGCCCTCAAAAGATGCAGCCCTGAGGTCTCTCCTGATAGGAGATAGTTAAGTAGAAATTCACTGCTCAGCTGACCCGGCAGAAGCAAATGTATACCAAAAATGTACCCAGAATGAGCTTTTCAGTGAACAGCAGCCAGGCACATTTTAGCTAGTTTTACTTGTAAGTGGGGTTGTAAACGCTTTTCAGGCTCAGTACTGCGCTCAAAAGATGCAGCCCTGAGGTCTCTCCTGATAGGAGGTAGTTAAGTAGAAATTCACTGCTCAGCTGACCCGGCGGAAGCAAATGTATACCAAAAATGTACCCAGAATGAGCTTTTCAGTGAACAGCAGCCAGGCACATTTTAGCTAGTTTTACTTGTAAGTGGGGTTGTAAACGCTTTTCAGGCTCAGTACTGCGCTCAAAAGATGCAGCCCTGAGGTCTCTCCTGATAGGGGGTAGTTAAGTAGAAATTCACTGTTCAGCTGACCCGGCAGAAGCAAATGTATACCAAAAATGTACCCAGCATGCGCTTTTCAGTGAACAGCAGCCAGGCACATTTTAGCTAGTTTTACTTGTAAGTGGGGTTGGAAACGCTTTTCAGGCTCAGTACTGCGCTCAAAAGATGCAGCCCTGAGGTCTCTCCTGATAGGAGATAGTTAAGTAGAAATTCACTGCTCAGCTGACCCGGCAGAAGCAAATGTATACCAAAAATGTACCCAGAATGAGCTTTTCAGTGAACAGCAGCCAGGCACATTTTAGCTAGTTTTACTTGTAAGTGGGGTTGGAAACGCTTTTCAGGCTCAGTACTGCGCTCAAAAGATGCAGCCCTGAGGTCTCTCCTGATAGGAGGTAGTTAAGTAGAAATTCACTGCTCAGCTGACCCGGCAGAAGCAAATGTATACCAAAAATGTACCCAGAATGAGCTTTTCAGTGAACAGCAGCCAGGCACATTTGAGCTAGTTTTACTTGTAACTGGGGTTGGAAACGCTTTTCAAGCTCAGTACTGCGCTCAAAAGATGCAGCCCTGAGGTCTCTCCTGATAGGAGGTAGTTAAGTAGAAATTCACTGCTCAGCTGACCCGGCAGAAGCAAATGTATACCAAAAATGTACCCAGAATGAGCTTTTCAGTGAACAGCAGCCAGGCACATTTTAGCTAGTTCTACTTGTAAGTGGGGTTGTAAACGCTTTTCAGGCTCAGTACTGCGCTCAAAAGATGCAGCCCTGAGGTCTCTCCTGATAGGAGGTAGTTAAGTAGAAATTCACTGCTCAGCTGACCCGGCAGAAGCAAATGTATACCAAAAATGTACCCAGAATGAGCTTTTCAGTGAACAGCAGCCAGGCACATTTTAGCTAGTTTTACTTGTAAGTGGGGTTGTAAACGCTTTTCAGGCTCAGTACTGCACTGAAAAGATGCAGCCCTGAGGTCTCTCCTGATAGGAGGTAGTTAAGTAGAAATTCACTGCTCAGCTGACCCGGCAGAAGCAAATGTATACCAAAAATGTACCAGAATGAGCTTTTCAGTGAACAGCAGCCAGGCACATTTTAGCTAGTTTTACTTGTAAGTGGGGTTGTAAATGCTTTTCAGGCTCAGTACTGCGCTCAAAAGATGCAGCCCTGAGGTCTCTCCTGATAGGAGGTAGTTAAGTAGAAATTCACTGCTCAGCTGACCCGGCAGAAGCAAATGTATACCAAAAATGTACGCAGAATGAGCTTTTCAGTGAACAGCAGCCAGGCACATTTTAGCTAGTTTTACTTGTAACTGGGGTTGGAAACGCTTTTCAGGCTCAGTACTGCGCTCAAAAGATGCAGCCTGAGGTCTCTCCTGATAGGAGGCAGTTAAGTAGAAATTCACTGCTCAGCTGACCTGGCAGAAGCAAATGTATACCAAAAATGTACCCAGAATGAGCTTTTCAGTGAACAGCAGCCAGGCACATTTTAGCTAGTTTTACTTGTAAGTGGGGTTGTAAACGCTTTTCAGGCTCAGTACTGCGCTCAAAAGATGCAGCCCTGAGGTCTCTCCTGATAGGAGATAGTTAAGTAGAAATTCACTGCTCAGCTGACCCGGCAGAAGCAAATGTATACCAAAAATGTACCCAGAATGAGCTTTTCAGTGAACAGCAGCCAGGCACATTTTAGCTAGTTTTACTTGTAAGTGGGGTTGTAAACGCTTTTCAGGCTCAGTACTGCCCTCAAAAGATGCAGCCCTGAGGTCTCTCCTGATAGGAGATAGTTAAGTAGAAATTCACTGCTCAGCTGACCCGGCAGAAGCAAATGTATACCAAAAATGTACCCAGAATGAGCTTTTCAGTGAACAGCAGCCAGGCACATTTTAGCTAGTTTTACTTGTAAGTGGGGTTGTAAACGCTTTTCAGGCTCAGTACTGCGCTCAAAAGATGCAGCCCTGAGGTCTCTCCTGATAGGAGGTAGTTAAGTAGAAATTCACTGCTCAGCTGACCCGGCGGAAGCAAATGTATACCAAAAATGTACCCAGAATGAGCTTTTCAGTGAACAGCAGCCAGGCACATTTTAGCTAGTTTTACTTGTAAGTGGGGTTGTAAACGCTTTTCAGGCTCAGTACTGCGCTCAAAAGATGCAGCCCTGAGGTCTCTCCTGATAGGGGGTAGTTAAGTAGAAATTCACTGTTCAGCTGACCCGGCAGAAGCAAATGTATACCAAAAATGTACCCAGCATGCGCTTTTCAGTGAACAGCAGCCAGGCACATTTTAGCTAGTTTTACTTGTAAGTGGGGTTGGAAACGCTTTTCAGGCTCAGTACTGCGCTCAAAAGATGCAGCCCTGAGGTCTCTCCTGATAGGAGATAGTTAAGTAGAAATTCACTGCTCAGCTGACCCGGCAGAAGCAAATGTATACCAAAAATGTACCCAGAATGAGCTTTTCAGTGAACAGCAGCCAGGCACATTTTAGCTAGTTTTACTTGTAAGTGGGGTTGGAAACGCTTTTCAGGCTCAGTACTGCGCTCAAAAGATGCAGCCCTGAGGTCTCTCCTGATAGGAGGTAGTTAAGTAGAAATTCACTGCTCAGCTGACCCGGCAGAAGCAAATGTATACCAAAAATGTACCCAGAATGAGCTTTTCAGTGAACAGCAGCCAGGCACATTTGAGCTAGTTTTACTTGTAACTGGGGTTGGAAACGCTTTTCAAGCTCAGTACTGCGCTCAAAAGATGCAGCCCTGAGGTCTCTCCTGATAGGAGGTAGTTAAGTAGAAATTCACTGCTCAGCTGACCCGGCAGAAGCAAATGTATACCAAAAATGTACCCAGAATGAGCTTTTCAGTGAACAGCAGCCAGGCACATTTTAGCTAGTTCTACTTGTAAGTGGGGTTGTAAACGCTTTTCAGGCTCAGTACTGCGCTCAAAAGATGCAGCCCTGAGGTCTCTCCTGATAGGAGGTAGTTAAGTAGAAATTCACTGCTCAGCTGACCCGGCAGAAGCAAATGTATACCAAAAATGTACCCAGAATGAGCTTTTCAGTGAACAGCAGCCAGGCACATTTTAGCTAGTTTTACTTGTAAGTGGGGTTGTAAACGCTTTTCAGGCTCAGTACTGCACTGAAAAGATGCAGCCCTGAGGTCTCTCCTGATAGGAGGTAGTTAAGTAGAAATTCACTGCTCAGCTGACCCGGCAGAAGCAAATGTATACCAAAAATGTACCAGAATGAGCTTTTCAGTGAACAGCAGCCAGGCACATTTTAGCTAGTTTTACTTGTAAGTGGGGTTGTAAATGCTTTTCAGGCTCAGTACTGCGCTCAAAAGATGCAGCCCTGAGGTCTCTCCTGATAGGAGGTAGTTAAGTAGAAATTCACTGCTCAGCTGACCCGGCAGAAGCAAATGTATACCAAAAATGTACGCAGAATGAGCTTTTCAGTGAACAGCAGCCAGGCACATTTTAGCTAGTTTTACTTGTAACTGGGGTTGGAAACGCTTTTCAGGCTCAGTACTGCGCTCAAAAGATGCAGCCTGAGGTCTCTCCTGATAGGAGGCAGTTAAGTAGAAATTCACTGCTCAGCTGACCTGGCAGAAGCAAATGTATACCAAAAATGTACCCAGAATGAGCTTTTCAGTGAACAGCAGCCAGGCACATTTTAGCTAGTTTTACTTGTAAGTGGGGTTGTAAATGCTTTTCAGGCTCAGTACTGCGCTCAAAAGATGCAGCCCTGAGGTCTCTCCTGATAGGAGATAGTTAAGTAGAAATTCACTGCTCAGCTGACCCGGCAGAAGCAAATGTATACCAAAAATGTACCCAGAATGAGCTTTTCAGTGAACAGCAGCCAGGCACATTTTAGCTAGTTTTACTTGTAAGTGGGGTTGTAAACGCTTTTCAGGCTCAGTACTGCCCTCAAAAGATGCAGCCCTGAGGTCTCTCCTGATAGGAGATAGTTAAGTAGAAATTCACTGCTCAGCTGACCCGGCAGAAGCAAATGTATACCAAAAATGTACCCAGAATGAGCTTTTCAGTGAACAGCAGCCAGGCACATTTTAGCTAGTTTTACTTGTAAGTGGGGTTGTAAAAGCTTTTCAGGCTCAGTACTGCGCTCAAAAGATGCAGCCCTGAGATCTCTCCTGATAGGAGGTAGTTAAGTAGAAATTCACTGCTCAGCTGACCCGGCAGAAGCAAATGTATACCAAAAATGTACCAGAATGAGCTTTTCAGTGAACAGCAGCCAGGCACATTTTAGCTAGTTTTACTTGTAACTGGGGTTGTAAACGGTTTTCAGGCTCAGTACTGCGCTCAAAAGATGCAGCCCTGAGGTCACTCCTGATAGGAGGTAGTTAAGTAGAAATTCACTGCTCAGCTGACCCGGCAGAAGCAAATGTATACCAAAAATGTACCCAGAATGAGCTTTTCAGTGAACAGCAGCCAGGCACATTTTAGCTAGTTTTACTTGTAAGTGGGGTTGGAAACACTTTTCAGGCTCAGTACTGCGCTCAAAAGATGCAGCCCTGAGGTCTCTCTTGATAGGAGATAGTTAAGTAGAAATTCACTGCTCTGCTGACCCGGCAGAAGCAAATGTATACCAAAAATGTACCCAGAATGAGCTTTTCAGTGAACAGCAGCCAGGCACATTTTAGCTAGTTTTACTTGTAACTGGGGTTGTAAACGGTTTTCAGGCTCAGTACTGCGCTCAAAAGATGCAGCCCTGAGGTCTCTCCTGATAGGAGGTAGTTATGTAGAAATTCACTGCTCAGCTGACCCGGCAGAAGCAAATGTATACCAAAAATGTACCCAGAATGAGCTTTTCAGTGAACAGCAGCCAGGCACATTTTAGCTAGTTTTACTTGTAAGTTGGGTTGTAAACGCTTTTCAGGCTCAGTACTGCGCTCAAAAGATGCAGCCCTGAGGTCTCTCCTGATAGGAGATAGTTAAGTAGAAATTCACTGCTCAGCTGACCCGGCAGATGCAAATGTATACCAAAAATGTACCCAGAATGAGCTTTTCAGTGAACAGCAGCCAGGCACATTTTAGCTAGTTTTACTTGTAAGTGGGGTTGTAAACGCTTTTCAGGCTCAGTACTGCGCTCAAAAGATGCAGCCCCGAGGTCTCTCCTGATAGGAGGTAGTTAAGTAGAAATTCACTGCTCAGCTGACCCGGCAGAAGCAAATGTATACCAAAAATGTACCAGAATGAGCTTTTCAGTGAACAGCAGCCAGGCACATTTTAGCTACTTTTACTTGTAAGTGGGGTTGTAAACGGTTTTCAGGCTCAGTACTGCGCTCAAAAGATGCAGCCCTGAGGTCTCTCCTGATAGGAGGTAGTTAAGTAGAAATTCACTGCTCAGCTGACCCGGCAGAAGCAAATGTATACCAAAAATGTACCCAGAATGAGCTTTTCAGTGAACAGCAGCCAGGCACATTTTAGCTAGTTTTACTTGTAAGTTGGGTTGTAAACGGTTTTCAGGCTCAGTACTGCGCTCAAAAGATGCAGCCCTGAGGTCACTCCTGATAGGAGGTAGTTAAGTAGAAATTCACTGCTCAGCTGACCCGGCAGAAGCAAATGTATACCAAAAATGTACCCAGAATGAGCTTTTCAGTGAACAGCAGCCAGGCACATTTTAGCTAGTTTTACTTGTAACTGGGGTTGTAAACGGTTTTCAGGCTCAGTACTGCGCTCAAAAGATGCAGCCCTGAGGTCTCTCCTGATAGGAGGTAGTTAAGTAGAAATTCACTGCTCAGCTGACCCGGCAGAAGCAAATGTATACCAAAAATGTACCCAGAATAAGCTTTTCAGTGAACAGCAGCCAGGCACATTTTAGCTAGTTTTACCTCCTTCCCGTCCGCGCAGCGGGCGGGCGCAGCGGGCGCGCCGATGGCGCGCCGGAGGCGCGCCAGAGGCAAGCCCGTCTGGGCCCGCCCGGGCCAGGCCGGGCACAGGGCCATCCACTATGCCCGTTTCTCATAGTCACCGGATCAAACATTCACGCGATTATCTGTTACAATTCAGCACGCCAGCCTCATCCCCGATACCCAACCACTCATCTACGCCCCAAGATGAGTCCTTCGGGTCAACCATCCACCAGTCATCTACTGGTATTAGCTTGGCTCTGTTGAACTGTAGATCAGCCCCCAAGCATGCACTTGAAATTAAAATTCTGATTCAAGACCAAAATATTGATATTTTCTTCCTAACGGAAACATGGCTAACGTCTCATTCTGAAGCCGATATTGTCAACATGCTTCCCCAAGACTACCTCATTCAATATCAGAATAGAATGAAGGGAAAAGGAGGTGGACTTGCGATTATATATAGAAACCTCTTCACTTGCAGGATACAAGCAGGAGGAATTGAGGACTGCGAAAGCATCCACTTCTCAATTCAATTAAATCCCAACAATTCCCTTTCAGGTTTCCTTATATACCGACCTCCTAGTAGCCTAGGAAACTTTGTGAGCTCATTATTAGAGACCACTATCTCAGCCTGCACTTCGGCCCCAAATTCCATCCTGCTCGGAGATTTAAACTTGCACTTTGAGGACAGCAAAGATAAAATTGCCGCTAACTTAATTTCCGAACTAAAAGCACTGGATCTTCACTTAATCAATTCAGAGGCAACCCATAGTAAGGGACATCTTTTAGACCCCCTTTTCACTAACCTGCCAAAAATTGAGGTTCAGTCCGCACTTCCCCTTCCCTGGTCAGATCATTTTTTCATCCCATTTACCTGGCAAATTCCCTTAAAAACCTCTCACATACCTACCCCCAAGGAACACGACAGAATATGGTCCAGACTCTCATTTGAGCACTGGACCCAGGAGCTTACACGCTCCGCTCCTCTGGCAGACCCAGACCCTGCAACAGCAGACAACAACTTCACTAGTTGGCTTACCTCTTCCCTGGACACAATCGCTCCTAAGAGAGACGTAAAGACAAAAAGTAAGAAATTCAAATCTCCATGGTATTCACAAGAACTTAGGAACCTAAGGAAAAATTGCAAAATCCATGAGAGGAAATGGAGGAAAAACTGGGATCCTCTCATCAAGGCAGAATATAAAACAGCAATGAGGTCCTATAAAGTAGCACGCAAAGCAGCCCAATCCTCTTTTTTGAAAAGAAAATTAAGGAAGCATCTAATTCAACCCGTGAGACTTATGCAATAGTTAAAGAGCTCCTCAAAATACCTAATCCCCCCCCCCAACTATCAACCCACGGTCGCTAGATGCAACCAAATAGCAGGTTATTTTCAAAATAAAATCACCAATATCCTGCAATCACTCCCCCCCAAAACAGATCACAGTCCCCTGGTGGCCCCTACATCTTCCACCACCACTCCAACACTGGATAGCTTTAACTTGATGTCCAATGAGGACTTTTTAAAAGCCCTCTCAGACCTAAAAAGTGGCTCCCCCAATGATCCCGCCCCCATCCGCATTCTTAAACAAATCGGACCCACTATCGCCTACCTGGCTACTAACCTTATTAACGCCTCCCTTAGCCAAGGTGTAGTCCCCCCCAATTGGAAACATGCAATTGTCAAGGCACTACAGAAGAAACCAGGCCACGACCCCTCAGATCTGTCTAACCTTCGCCCTATTTCTCTTTTACCAGGCCTGAGCAAGATTGCAGAGAGGGCAGTCAATCAGCAAGTGTCTACCTTCCTCGAATCTAACAACCTCCTCCGCCCCTCGCAGACAGGCTTCCGTCCAGGGCAGGGGACTGAGACAGCTCTTCTCAAAGTGGTCGAGGAGACCAGATGCATCTTGGATTCAGGGGGATCGGTTTTACTGATCCTCCTGGATCTAAGCGCTGCATTCGACACGGTTGACCACGAGATTTTAATCCAGCGATTATCCGGGCTGGGGGTGAGGGGCACGGCACTCCGTTGGCTCTCATCTTTCTTAGAAAACCGCACCTTTCAGGTTTGCGAAGGGAACATACGATCTGACATCCTTCCCCTCCAGTGTGGGGTTCCCCAGGGCTCTTCATTGAGCCCTACACTTTTTAACACCTATATGGCCCCCCTGGAGGATGTGGTCACCCCTTTTGGGATAAAAGCCGTCACATACGCTGACGACACCCAAATGGTTGTTTCATTTTCGCTTGAAGAAGACAAACTGAAAAACCTCCATGACTGCCTAGAAGGCATTCATGGTTGGATGTCCAACTCAAGGCTGAAGCTAAATGGCTCAAAGACTGAGCTTATGCTGCTGGGACATCAAGTACCATCCCTTCCCCCTACCATGTGGCCACCATGCCTAGGACCTATACCAGAACTCAAATCTGAGATTAAAAGTCTGGGCTTTTGGATGGAACAGAACCTCTCCATGATAACACAGGCAAAAAAAACTGCCGGTACATGTGTGGGTCTATTACGGTCAACCAGAAAAATTCTCCCTCTACTCCCAGCACCATCCCAGAAAACGCTCATTCAAGGTCTAATACTGTCAAGATTAGACTACTGCAACGCTCTTTTCCTGGCAGCCCCGGAAGCTACGGTTAATGTTCTGCAGAGAACACAAAATGCCGCAGCAAGGATTCTCACGGGGACCTCTCGCAGAGATTCAGCCAAACCTGCCCTTAAAGCACTACATTGGCTGCCGATCCGCGAGAGGATCAAATTTAAAGCTCTGTGTTCCACTCACAAGGCCCTGCACAATCTAGGACCCCCAATACTTAAAGCCATGCTCTCCTTATACAAACCCAATAGACCCCTACGATCAGCCCAAGGCAACTTGTCCATGGTACATCGAACAAAAAAAGCCCGGACTGGAGGACGTCGATTCTCGGTTGTGGCCGCCACCATCTGGAATACCCTGCCAATCCAACTGCGTTCCGAGCCGAATCACATGAAATTCCGGAAACTTCTCAAGACTCACCTGTTCCCTCAATAACCTTCCGCCTTATTCCCCTCACTTTCACCTTCAGTTGTTTCTTGCAATCTCAGCGCTGGGACGCTTCCGGGCAGCCATGCGCTATATAAAACCCAAATTCAAATTCAAATTCAATTGTAAGTGGGGTTGTAAACGCTTTTCAGGCTCAGTACTGCGCACAAAAGATGCAGCCCTGAGGTCTCTCCTGATAGGAGATAGTTAAGTAGAAATTCACTGCTCAGCTGACCCGGCAGAAGCAAATGTATCAAAAATGTACCCAGAATGAGCTTTTCAGTGAACAGCAGCCAGGCACATTTTAGCTAGTTTTACTTGTAAGTGGGGTTGTAAACGCTTTTCAGGCTCAGTACTGCGCTCAAAAGATGCAGCCCTGAGGTCTCTGCTGATAGGAGGTAGTTAAGTAGAAATTCACTGCTCAGCTGACCCGGCAGAAGCAAATGTATACCAAAAATGTACCCAGAATGAGCTTTTCAGTGAACAGCAGCCAGGCACATTTTAGCTAGTTTTACTTGTAAGTGGGGTTGTAAACGCTTTTCAGGCTCAGTACTGCGCTCAAAAGATGCAGCTCTGAGGTCTCTCCTGATAGGAGATAGTTAAGTAGAAATTCACTGCTCAGCTGACCCGGCAGAAGCAAATGTATACCAAAAATGTACCTACCCAGAATGAGCTTTTCAGTGAACAGCAGCCAGGCACATTTTAGCTAGTTTTACTTGTAACTGGGGTTGTAAACGGTTTTCAGGCTCAGTACTGCGCTCAAAAGATGCAGCCCTGAGGTCTCTCCTGATAGGAGGTAGTTAAGTAGAAATTCACTGCTCAGCTGACCCGGCAGAAGCAAATGTATACCAAAAATGTACCCAGAATAAGCTTTTCAGTGAACAGCAGCCAGGCACATTTGAGCTAGTTTTACTTGTAAGTGGGGTTGTAAACGCTTTTCAGGCTCAGTACTGCGCACAAAAGATGCAGCCCTGAGGTCTCTCCTGATAGGAGGTAGTTAAGTAGAAATTCACTGCTCAGCTGACCCGGCAGAAGCAAATGTATACCAAAAATGTACCCAGAATGAGCTTTTCAGTGAACAGCAGCCAGGCACATTTTAGCTAGTTTTACTTGTAAGTGGGGTTGTAAACGCTTTTCAGGCTCAGTACTGCGCTCAAAAGATGCAGCCCTGAGGTCTCTCCTGATAGGAGATAGTTAAGTAGAAATTCACTGCTCAGCTGACCCGGCAGAAGCAAATGTATACCAAAAATGTACCCAGAATGAGCTTTTCAGTGAACAGCAGCCAGGCACATTTTAGCTAGTTTTACTTGTAAGTGGGGTTGTAAACGCTTTTCAGGCTCAGTACTGCGCTCAAAAGGTGCAGCCCTGAGGTCTCTCCTGATAGGAGATAGTTAAGTAGAAATTCACTGCTCAGCTGACCCGGCAGAAGCAAATGTATACCAAAAATGTACCCAGAATAAGCTTTTCAGTGAACAGCAGCCAGGCACATTTTAGCTAGTTTTACTTGTAACTGGGGTTGTAAACGCTTTTTAGGCTCAGTACTGTGCTCAAAAGATGCAGCCCTGAGGTCTCTCCTGATAGGAGGTAGTTAAGTAGAAATTCACTGCTCAGCTGACCCGGCAGAAGCAAATGTATACCAAAAATGTACCCAGAATAAGCTTTTCAGTGAACAGCAGCCAGGCACATTTTAGCTAGTTTTACTTGTAAGTGGGGTTGTAAACGCTTTTCAGGCTCAGTACTGCGCACAAAAGATGCAGCCCTGAGGTCTCTCCTGATAGGAGATAGTTAAGTAGAAATTCACTGCTCAGCTGACCCGGCAGAAGCAAATGTATCAAAAATGTACCCAGAATGAGCTTTTCAGTGAACAGCAGCCAGGCACATTTTAGCTAGTTTTACTTGTAAGTGGGGTTGTAAACGCTTTTCAGGCTCAGTACTGCGCTCAAAAGATGCAGCCCTGAGGTCTCTCCTGATAGGAGGTAGTTAAGTAGAAATTCACTGCTCAGCTGACCCGGCAGAAGCAAATGTATACCAAAAATGTAACCAGAATGAGCTTTTCAGTGAACAGCAGCCAGGCACATTTTAGCTAGTTTTACTTGTAAGTGGGGTTGTAAACGCTTTTCAGGCTCAGTACTGCGCTCAAAAGATGCAGCCCTGAGGTCTCTCCTGATAGGAGGTAGTTAAGTAGAAATTCACTGCTCAGCTGACCCGGCAGAAGCAAATGTATACCAAAAATGTACCCAGAATGAGCTTTTCAGTGAACAGCAGCCAGGCACATTTTAGCTAGTTTTACTTGTAAGTGGGGTTGTAAACGCTTTTCAGGCTCAGTACTGCGCCCAAAAGATGCAGCCCTGAGGTCTCTCCTGATAGGAGGTATTTAAGTAGAAATTCACTGCTCAGCTGACCCGGCAGAAGCAAATGTATACCAAAAATGTACCCAGAATGAGCTTTTCAGTGAACAGCATCCAGGCACATTTTAGCTAGTTTTACTTGTAAGTGGGGTTGTAAACGCTTTTCAGGCTCAGTACTGCCCTCAAAAGATGCAGCCCTGAGGTCTCTCCTGATAGGAGATAGTTAAGTAGAAATTCACTGCTCAGCTGACCCGGCAGAAGCAAATGTATACCAAAAATGTACCCAGAATAAGCTTTTCAGTGAACAGCAGCCAGGCACATTTTAGCTAGTTTTACTTGTAACTGGGGTTGTAAATGCTTTTTAGGCTCAGTACTGCGCTCAAAAGATGCAGCCCTGAGGTCTCTCCTGATAGGGGGTAGTTAAGTAGAAATTCACTGTTCAGCTGACCCGGCAGAAGCAAATGTATACCAAAAATGTACCCAGAATGAGCTTTTCAGTGAACAGCAGCCAGGCACATTTGAGCTAGTTTTACTTGTAACTGGGGTTGGAAACGCTTTTCAAGCTCAGTACTGCGCTCAAAAGATGCAGCCCTGCTGTCTCTCCTGATAGGAGGTAGTTAAGTAGAAATTCACTGCTCAGCTGACCCGGCAGAAGCAAATGTATACCAAAAATGTACCCAGAATGAGCTTTTCAGTGAACAGCAGCCAGGCACATTTTAGCTAGTTCTACTTGTAAGTGGGGTTGTAAACGCTTTTCAGGCTCAGTACTGCGCTCAAAAGATGCAGCCCTGAGGTCTCTCCTGATAGGAGGTAGTTAAGTAGAAATTCACTGCTCAGCTGACCCGGCAGAAGCAAATGTATACCAAAAATGTACCCAGAATGAGCTTTTCAGTGAACAGCAGCCAGGCACATTTTAGCTAGTTTTACTTGTAAGTGGGGTTGTAAACGCTTTTCAGGCTCAGTACTGCACTGAAAAGATGCAGCCCTGAGGTCTCTCCTGATAGGAGGTAGTTAAGTAGAAATTCACTGCTCAGCTGACCCGGCAGAAGCAAATGTATACCAAAAATGTACCAGAATGAGCTTTTCAGTGAACAGCAGCCAGGCACATTTTAGCTAGTTTTACTTGTAAGTGGGGTTGGAAACGCTTTTCAGGCTCAGTACTGCGCTCAAAAGATGCAGCCCTGAGGTCTCTCCTGATAGGGGGTAGTTAAGTAGAAATTCACTGTTCAGCTGACCCGGCAGAAGCAAATGTATACCAAAAATGTACCCAGCATGAGCTTTTCAGTGAACAGCAGCCAGGCACATTTTAGCTAGTTTTACTTGTAAGTGGGGTTGGAAACGCTTTTCAGGCTCAGTACTGCGCTCAAAAGATGCAGCCCTGAGGTCTCTCCTGATAGGAGATAGTTAAGTAGAAATTCACTGCTCAGCTGACCCGGCAGAAGCAAATGTATACCAAAAATGTACCCAGAATGAGCTTTTCAGTGAACAGCAGCCAGGCACATTTTAGCTAGTTTTACTTGTAAGTGGGGTTGGAAACGCTTTTCAGGCTCAGTACTGCGCTCAAAAGATGCAGCCCTGAGGTCTCTCCTGATAGGAGGTAGTTAAGTAGAAATTCACTGCTCAGCTGACCCGGCAGAAGCAAATGTATACCAAAAATGTACCCAGAATGAGCTTTTCAGTGAACAGCAGCCAGGCACATTTGAGCTAGTTTTACTTGTAACTGGGGTTGGAAACACTTTTCAAGCTCAGTACTGCGCTCAAAAGATGCAGCCCTGAGGTCTCTCCTGATAGGAGGTAGTTAAGTAGAAATTCACTGCTCAGCTGACCCGGCAGAAGCAAATGTATACCAAAAATGTACCCAGAATGAGCTTTTCAGTGAACAGCAGCCAGGCACATTTTAGCTAGTTCTACTTGTAAGTGGGGTTGTAAACGCTTTTCAGGCTCAGTACTGCGCTCAAAAGATGCAGCCCTGAGGTCTCTCCTGATAGGAGGTAGTTAAGTAGAAATTCACTGCTCAGCTGACCCGCAGAAGCAAATGTATACCAAAAATGTACCCAGAATGAGCTTTTCAGTGAACAGCAGCCAGGCAAATTTTAGCTAGTTTTACTTGTAAGTGGGGTTGTAAACGCTTTTCAGGCTCAGTACTGCGCTCAAAAGATGCAGCCCTGAGGTCTCTCCTGATAGGAGGTAGTTAAGTAGAAATTCACTGCTCAGCTGACCCGGCAGAAGCAAATGTATACCAAAAATGTACGCAGAATGAGCTTTTCAGTGAACAGCAGCCAGGCACATTTTAGCTAGTTTTACTTGTAACTGGGGTTGGAAACGCTTTTCAGGCTCAGTACTGCGCTCAAAAGATGCAGCCTGAGGTCTCTCCTGATAGGAGGCAGTTAAGTAGAAATTCACTGCTCAGCTGACCTGGCAGAAGCAAATGTATACCAAAAATGTACCCAGAATGAGCTTTTCAGTGAACAGCAGCCAGGCACATTTTAGCTAGTTTTACTTGTAAGTGGGGTTGTAAACGCTTTTCAGGCTCAGTACTGCGCTCAAAAGATGCAGCCCTGAGGTCTCTCCTGATAGGAGATAGTTAAGTAGAAATTCACTGCTCAGCTGACCCGGCAGAAGCAAATGTATACCAAAAATGTACCCAGAATGAGCTTTTCAGTGAACAGCAGCCAGGCACATTTTAGCTAGTTTTACTTATAAGTGGGGTTGTAAACGCTTTTCAGGCTCAGTACTGCCCTCAAAAGATGCAGCCCTGAGGTCTCTCCTGATAGGAGATAGTTAAGTAGAAATTCACTGCTCAGCTGACCCGGCAGAAGCAAATGTATACCAAAAATGTACCCAGAATGAGCTTTTCAGTGAACAGCAGCCAGGCACATTTTAGCTAGTTTTACTTGTAAGTGGGGTTGTAAACGCTTTTCAGGCTCAGTACTGCGCTCAAAAGATGCAGCCCTGAGGTCTCTCCTGATAGGAGGTAGTTAAGTAGAAATTCACTGCTCAGCTGACCCGGCGGAAGCAAATGTATACCAAAAATGTACCCAGAATGAGCTTTTCAGTGAACAGCAGCCAGGCACATTTTAGCTAGTTTTACTTGTAAGTGGGGTTGTAAACGCTTTTCAGGCTCAGTACTGCGCTCAAAAGATGCAGCCCTGAGGTCTCTCCTGATAGGGGGTAGTTAAGTAGAAATTCACTGTTCAGCTGACCCGGCAGAAGCAAATGTATACCAAAAATGTACCCAGCATGAGCTTTTCAGTGAACAGCAGCCAGGCACATTTTAGCTAGTTTTACTTGTAAGTGGGGTTGGAAACGCTTTTCAGGCTCAGTACTGCGCTCAAAAGATGCAGCCCTGAGGTCTCTCCTGATAGGAGATAGTTAAGTAGAAATTCACTGCTCAGCTGACCCGGCAGAAGCAAATGTATACCAAAAATGTACCCAGAATGAGCTTTTCAGTGAACAGCAGCCAGGCACATTTTAGCTAGTTTTACTTGTAAGTGGGGTTGGAAACGCTTTTCAGGCTCAGTACTGCGCTCAAAAGATGCAGCCCTGAGGTCTCTCCTGATAGGAGGTAGTTAAGTAGAAATTCACTGCTCAGCTGACCCGGGAGAAGCAAATGTATACCAAAAATGTACCCAGAATGAGCTTTTCAGTGAACAGCAGCCAGGCACATTTGAGCTAGTTTTAC
This sequence comes from Lissotriton vulgaris, assembly GCF_964263255.1. Lineage (NCBI taxonomy): Eukaryota > Metazoa > Chordata > Amphibia > Caudata > Salamandridae > Lissotriton > Lissotriton vulgaris. Next base: position 1,085,910,418 of record NC_141691.1, on the reverse strand, counting down.
TTGTAACTGGGGTTGGAAACGCTTTTCAAGCTCAGTACTGCGCTCAAAAGATGCAGCCCTGAGGTCTCTCCTGATAGGAGGTAGTTAAGTAGAAATTCACTGCTCAGCTGACCCGGCAGAAGCAAATGTATACCAAAAATGTACCCAGAATGAGCTTTTCAGTGAACAGCAGCCAGGCACATTTTAGCTAGTTCTACTTGTAAGTGGGGTTGTAAAGCTTTTCAGGCTCAGTACTGCGCTCAAAAGATGCAGCCCTGAGGTCTCTCCTGATAGGAGGTAGTTAAGTAGAAATTCACTGCTCAGCTGACCCGGCAGAAGCAAATGTATACCAAAAATGTACCCAGAATGAGCTTTTCAGTGAACAGCAGCCAGGCACATTTTAGCTAGTTTTACTTGTAAGTGGGGTTGTAAACGCTTTTCAGGCTCAGTACTGCACTGAAAAGATGCAGCCCTGAGGTCTCTCCTGATAGGAGGTAGTTAAGTAGAAATTCACTGCTCAGCTGACCCGGCAGAAGCAAATGTATACCAAAAATGTACCAGAATGAGCTTTTCAGTGAACAGCAGCCAGGCACATTTTAGCTAGTTTTACTTGTAAGTGGGGTTGTAAACGCTTTTCAGGCTCAGTACTGCGCTCAAAAGATGCAGCCCTGAGGTCTCTCCTGATAGGAGCTAGTTAAGTAGAAATTCACTGCTCAGCTGACCCGGCAGAAGCAAATGTATACCAAAAATGTACGCAGAATGAGCTTTTCAGTGAACAGCAGCCAGGCACATTTTAGCTAGTTTTACTTGTAACTGGGGTTGGAAACGCTTTTCAGGCTCAGTACTGCGCTCAAAAGATGCAGCCTGAGGTCTCTCCTGATAGGAGGCAGTTAAGTAGAAATTCACTGCTCAGCTGACCTGGCAGAAGCAAATGTATACCAAAAATGTACCCAGAATGAGCTTTTCAGTGAACAGCAGCCAGGCACATTTTAGCTAGTTTTACTTGTAAGTGGGGTTGTAAACGCTTTTCAGGCTCAGTACTGCGCTCAAAAGATGCAGCCCTGAGGTCTCTCCTGATAGGAGATAGTTAAGTAGAAATTCACTGCTCAGCTGACCCGGCAGAAGCAAATGTATACCAAAAATGTACCCAGAATGAGCTTTTCAGTGAACAGCAGCCAGGCACATTTTAGCTAGTTTTACTTGTAAGTGGGGTTGTAAACGCTTTTCAGGCTCAGTACTGCCCTCAAAAGATGCAGCCCTGAGGTCTCTCCTGATAGGAGATAGTTAAGTAGAAATTCACTGCTCAGCTGACCCGGCAGAAGCAAATGTATACCAAAAATTTACCCAGAATGAGCTTTTCAGTGAACAGCAGCCAGGCACATTTTAGCTAGTTTTACTTGTAAGTGGGGTTGGAAACGCTTTTCAGGATCAGTACTGGGCTTAAAACATGCAGCCTGAGGTCTCTCATGATAGCAGGTGGTTAAATAGAAATTCGCTGCTCAGCTGACCCGGCAGAAGCAAATGTATACCAAAAATGTACCCAGAATGAGCTTTTCAGTGAACAGCAGCCAGGCACATTTTAGCTAGTTTTACTTGTAACTGGGGTTGTAAACGGTTTTCAGGCTCAGTACTGCGCTCAAAAGATGCAGCCCTGAGGTCTCTCCTGATAGGAGGTAGTTATGTAGAAATTCACTGCTCAGCTGACCCGGCAGAAGCAACTGTATACCAAAAATGTACCCAGAATGAGCTTTTCAGTGAACAGCAGCCAGGCACATTTTAGCTAGTTTTACTTGTAAGTTGGGTTGTAAACGCTTTTCAGGCTCAGTACTGCGCTCAAAAGATGCAGCCCTGAGGTCTCTCCTGATAGGAGATAGTTAAGTAGAACTTCACTGCTCAGCTGACCCGTCAGATGCAAATGTATACCAAAAATGTACCCAGAATGAGCTTTTCCGGAACAGCAGCCAGGCACATTTTAGCTAGTTTTACTTGTAAGTGGGGTTGTAAACGGTTTTCAGGCTCAGTACTGCGCTCAAAAGATGCAGCCCTGAGGTCTCTCCTGATAGGAGGTAGTTAAGTAGAAATTCACTGCTCAGCTGTCCCGGCAGAAGCAAATGTATACCAAAAATGTACCCAGAATGAGCTTTTCAGTGAACAGCAGCCAGGCACATTTTAGCTAGTTTTACTTGTAACTGGGGTTGTAAACGGTTTTCAGGCTCAGTACAGCGCTCAAAAGATGCAGCCCTGAGGTCTCTCCTGATAGGAGGTAGTTAAGTAGAAATTCACTGCTCAGCTGACCCGGCAGAAGCAAATGTATACCAAAAATGTACCCAGAATGAGCTTTTCAGTGAACAGCAGCCAGGCACATTTTAGCTAGTTTTACTTGTAAGTGGGGTTGGAAACACTTTTCAGGCTCAGTACTGCGCTCAAAAGATGCAGCCCTGAGGTCTCTCTTGATAGGAGATAGTTAAGTAGAAATTCACTGCTCTGCTGACCCGGCAGAAGCAAATGTATACCAAAAATGTACCCAGAATGAGCTTTTCAGTGAACAGCAGCCAGGCACATTTTAGCTAGTTTTACTTGTAACTGGGGTTGTAAACGGTTTTCAGGCTCAGTACTGCGCTCAAAAGATGCAGCCCTGAGGTCTCTCCTGATAGGAGATAGTTAAGTAGAAATTCACTGCTCAGCTGACCCGGCAGATGCAAATGTATACCAAAAATGTACCCAGAATGAGCTTTAAAGATGCAGCCCTGAGGTCTCTCCTGATAGGAGGTAGTTAAGTAGAAATTCACTGCTCAGCTGACCCGGCAGAAGCAAATGTATACCAAAAATGTACCCAGAATGAGCTTTTCAGTGAACAGCAGCCAGGCACATTTTAGCTAGTTTTACTTGTAAGTGGGGTTAGAAACGCTTTTCAGGCTCAGTACTGCGCTCAAAAGATGCAGCCCTGAGGTCTCTCCTGATAGGAGGTAGTTAAGTAGAAATTCACTGCTCAGCTGACCCGGCAGAAGCAAATGTATACCAAAAATGTACCCAGAATGAGCTTTTCAGTGAACAGCAGCCAGGCACATTTTAGCTAGTTTTACTTGTAAGTGGGGTTGGAAACGCTTTTCAGGCTCAGTACTGCGCTCAAAAGATGCAGCCCTGAGGTCTCTCCTGATAGGAGGTAGTTAAGTAGAAATTCACTGCTCAGCTGACCCGGCAGAAGCAAATGTATACCAAAAATGTACCCAGAATGAGCTTTTCAGTGAACAGCAGCCAGGCACATTTAGCTAGTTTTAACTTGTAACTGGGGTTGTAAACGGTTTTCAGGCTCAGTACTGCGCTCAAAAGATGCAGCCCAGAGGTCTCTCCTGATAGGAGGTAGTTATGTAGAAATTCACTGCTCAGCTGACCCGGCAGAAGCAAATGTATACCAAAAATGTACCCAGAATGAGCTTTTCAGTGAACAGCAGCCAGGCACATTTTAGCTAGTTTTACTTGTAAGTTGGGTTGTAAACGCTTTTCAGGCTCAGTACTGCGCTCAAAAGATGCAGCCCTGAGGTCTCTCCTGATAGGAGATAGTTAAAGTAGAAATTCACTGCTCAGCTGACCCGGCAGATGCAAATTTTACTTGTAAGTGGGGTTGTAAACGCTTTTCAGGCTCAGTACTGCGCTCAAAAGATGCAGCCCTGAGGTCTCTCCTGATAGGAGATAGTTAAGTAGAAATTCACTGCTCAGCTGACCCGGCAGAAGCAAATGTATACCAAAATGTACCCAGAATGAGCTTTTCAGTGAACAGCAGCCAGGCACATTTTAGCTAGTTTTACTTGTAAGTGGGGTTGGAAACGCTTTTCAGGCTCAGTACTGCGCTCAAAAGATGCAGCCCTGAGGTCTCTCCTGATAGGAGGTAGTTAAGTAGAAATTCACTGCTCAGCTGACCCGGCAGAAGCAAATGTATACCAAAAATGTACCCAGAATGAGCTTTTCAGTGAATAGCAGCCAGGCACATTTTAGCTAGTTTTACTTGTAAGTGGGGTTGGAAACGCTTTTCAGGCTCAGTACTGCGCTCAAAAGATGCAGCCCTGAGGTCTCTCCTGATAGGAGGTAGTTAAGTAGAAATTCACTGCTGAGCTGACCCGGCAGAAGCAAATGTATACCAAAAATGTACCCAGAATGAGCTTTTCAGTGAACAGCAGCCAGGCACATTTCAGCTAGTTTTACTGCTAAGTGGGGTTGGAAACGCTTTTCAGGCTCAGTACTGCGCTCAAAAGATGCAGCCCTGAGGTCTCTCCTGATAGGAGGTAGTTAAGTAGAAATTCACTGCTCAGCTGACCCGGCAGAAGCAAATGTATACAAAAAATGTACCCAGAATGAGCTTTTCAGTGAACAGCAGCCAGGCACATTTTAGCTAGTTTTACTTGTAAGTGGGGTTGGAAACGCTTTTCAGGCTCAGTACTGCGCTCAAAAGATGCAGCCCTGAGGTCTCTCCTGATAGGAGGTAGTTAAGTAGAAATTCACTGCTCAGCTGACCCGGCAGAAGCAAATGTATACCAAAAATGTACCCAGAATGAGCTTTTCAGTGAACAGCAGCCAGGCACATTTTAGCTAGTTTTACTTGTAAGTGGGGTTGGAAACGCTTTTCAGGCTCAGTACTGCGCTCAAAAGATGCAGCCCTGAGGTCTCTCCTGATAGGAGGTAGTTAAGTAGAAATTCACTGCTCAGCTGACCCGGCAGAAGCAAATGTATACCAAAAATGTACCCAGAATGAGCTTTTCAGTGAACAGCAGCCAGGCACATTTTAGCTAGTTTTACTTGTAAGTTGGGTTGTAAACGCTTTTCAGGCTCAGTACTGCGCTCAAAAGATGCAGCCCTGAGGTCTCTCCTGATAGGAGATAGTTAAGTAGAAATTCACTGCTCAGCTGACCCGGCAGATGCAAATTTTACTTGTAAGTGGGGTTGTAAACGCTTTCAGGCTCAGTACTGCGCTCAAAAGATGCAGCCCCGAGGTCTCTCCTGATAGGAGATAGTTAAGTAGAAATTCACTGCTCAGCTGACCCGGCAGAAGCAAATGTATACCAAAATGTACCCAGAATGAGCTTTTCAGTGAACAGCAGCCAGGCACATTTTAGCTAGTTTTACTTGTAAGTGGGGTTGGAAACGCTTTTCAGGCTCAGTACTGCGCTCAAAAGATGCAGCCCTGAGGTCTCTCCTGATAGGAGGTAGTTAAGTAGAAATTCACTGCTCAGCTGACCCGGCAGAAGCAAATGTATACCAAAAATGTACCCAGAATGAGCTTTTCAGTGAATAGCAGCCAGGCACATTTTAGCTAGTTTTACTTGTAAGTGGGGTTGGAAACGCTTTTCAGGCTCAGTACTGCGCTCAAAAGATGCAGCCCTGAGGTCTCTCCTGATAGGAGGTAGTTAAGTAGAAATTCACTGCTCAGCTGACCCGGCAGAAGCAAATGTATACCAAAAATGTACCCAGAATGAGCTTTTCAGTGAACAGCAGCCAGGCACATTTTAGCTAGTTTTACTTGTAACTGGGGTTGTAAACGGTTTTCAGGCTCAGTACAGCGCTCAAAAGATGCAGCCCTGAGGTCTCTCCTGATAGGAGGTAGTTAAGTAGAAATTCACTGCTCAGCTGACCCGGCAGATGCAAATGTATACCAAAAATGTACCCAGAATGAGCTTTTCAGTGAACAGCAGCCAGGCACATTTTAGCTAGTTTTACTTGTAAGTGGGGTTGGAAACGCTTTTCAGGCTCAGTACTGCGCTCAAAAGATGCAGCCCTGAGGTCTCTCCTGATAGGAGGTAGTTAAGTAGAAATTCACTGCTCAGCTGACCCGGCAGAAGCAAATGTATACCAAAAATGTACCCAGAATGAGCTTTTCAGTGAACAGCAGCCAGGCACATTTTAGCTAGTTTTACTTGTAAGTGGGGTTGGAAACGCTTTTCAGGCTCAGTACTGCGCTCAAAAGATGCAGCCCTGAGGTCTCTCCTGATAGGAGGTAGTTAAGTAGAAATTCACTGCTCAGCTGACCCGGCAGAAGCAAATGTATACCAAAAATGTACCCAGAATGAGCTTTTCAGTGAACAGCAGCCAGGCACATTTTAGCTAGTTTTACTTGTAAGTGGGGTTGGAAACGCTTTTCAGGCTCAGTACTGTGCTCAAAAGATGCAGCCCTGAGGTCTCTCCTGATAAGAGGTAGTTAAGTAGAAATTCACTGCTCAGCTGACCCGGCAGAAGCAAATGTATACCAAAAATGTACCCAGAATGAGCTTTTCAGTGAACAGCAGCCAGGCACATTTTAGCTAGTTTTAACTTGTAACTGGGGTTGTAAACGGTTTTCTGGCTCAGTACTGCGCTCAAAAGATGCAGCCCAGAGGTCTCTCCTGATAGGAGGTAGTTATGTAGAAATTCACTGCTCAGCTGACCCGGCAGAAGCAAATGTATACCAAAAATGTACCCAGAATGAGCTTTTCAGTGAACAGCAGCCAGGCACATTTTAGCTAGTTTTACTTGTAAGTTGGGTTGTAAACGGTTTTCAGGCTCAGTACTGCGCTCAAAAGATGCAGCCCTGAGGTCTCTCCTGATAGGAGATAGTTAAGTAGAAATTCACTGCTCAGCTGACCCGGCAGATGCAAATTTTACTTGTAAGTGGGGTTGTAAACGCTTTTCAGGCTCAGTACTGCGCTCAAAAGATGCAGCCCCGAGGTCTCTCCTGATAGGAGATAGTTAAGTAGAAATTCACTGCTCAGCTGACCCGGCAGAAGCAAATGTATACCAAAATGTACCCAGAATGAGCTTTTCAGTGAACAGCAGCCAGGCACATTTTAGCTAGTTTTACTTGTAAGTGGGGTTGGAAACGCTTTTCAGGCTCAGTACTGCGCTCAAAAGATGCAGCCCTGAGGTCTCTCCTGATAGGAGGTAGTTAAGTAGAAATTCACTGCTCAGCTGACCCGGCAGAAGCAAATGTATACCAAAAATGTACCCAGAATGAGCTTTTCAGTGAATAGCAGCCAGGCACATTTTAGCTAGTTTTACTTGTAAGTGGGGTTGGAAACGCTTTTCAGGCTCAGTACTGCGCTCAAAAGATGCAGCCCTGAGGTCTCTCCTGATAGGAGGTAGTTAAGTAGAAATTCACTGCTCAGCTGACCCGGCAGAAGCAAATGTATACCAAAAATGTACCCAGAATGAGCTTTTCAGTGAACAGCAGCCAGGCACATTTTAGCTAGTTTTACTTGTAAGTGGGGTTGGAAACGCTTTTCAGGCTCAGTACTGCGCTCAAAAGATGCAGCCCTGAGGTCTCTCCTGATAGGAGGTAGTTAAGTAGAAATTCACTGCTCAGCTGACCCGGCAGAAGCAAATGTATACAAAAAATGTACCCAGAATGAGCTTTTCAGTGAACAGCAGCCAGGCACATTTTAGTTAGTTTTACTTGTAAGTGGGGTTGGAAAAGCTTTTCAGGCTCAGTACTGCGCTCAAAAGATGCAGCCCTGAGGTCTCTCCTGATAGGAGGTAGTTAAGTAGAAATTCACTGCTCAGCTGACCCGGCAGAAGCAAATGTATACCAAAAATGTACGCAGAATGAGCTTTTCAGTGAACAGCAGCCAGGCACATTTTAGCTAGTTTTACTTGTAAGTGGGGTTGGAAACGCTTTTCAGGCTCAGTACTGCGCTCAAAAGATGCAGCCCTGAGGTCTCTCCTGATAGGAGGTAGTTAAGTAGAAATTCACTGCTCAGCTGACCCGGCAGAAGCAAATGTATACCAAAAATGTACCCAGAATGAGCTTTTCAGTGAACAGCAGCCAGGCACATTTTAGCTAGTTTTACTTGTAAGTGGGGTTGGAAACGCTTTTCAGGCTCAGTACTGCGCACAAAAGATGCAGCCCTGATGTCTCTCCTGATAGGAGGTAGTTAAGTAAAAATTCACTGCTCAGCTGACCCGGCAGAATCAAATGTATACCAAAAATGTACCCAGAATGAGCTTTTCAGTGAACAGCAGCCAGGCACATTTTAGCTAGTTTTACTTGTAAGTGGGGTTGGAAACGCTTTTCAGGCTCAGTACTGCGCTCAAAAGATGTAGCCCTGAGGTCTCTCCTGATAGGAGATAGTTAAGTAGAAATTCACTGCTCAGCTGACCCGGCAGAAGTAAATGTATACCAAAAATGTACCCAGAATGAGCTTTTCAGTGAACAGCAGCCAGGCACATTTTAGCTAGTTTTACTTGTGAGTGGGGTTGTAAACGCTTTTCAGGCTCAGTACTGCGCTCAAAAGATGCAGCTCTGAGGTCTCTCCTGATAGGAGGTAGTTAAGTAGAAATTCAGTGCTCAGCTGACCCGGCAGAAGCAAATGTATACCAAAAATGTACCCAGAATGAGCTTTTCAGTGAACAGCAGCCAGGCACATTTTAGCTAGTTTTACTTGTAACTGGGGTTGTAAACGGTTTTCAGGCTCAGTACTGCGCTCAAAAGATGCAGCCCTGAGGTCTCTCCTGATAGGAGGTAGTTAAGTAGAAATTCACTGCTCAGCTGACCCGGCAGAAGCAAATGTATACCAAAAATGTACCCAGAATGAGCTTTTCAGTGAACAGCAGCCAGGCACATTTTAGCTAGTTTTACTTGTAAGTGGGGTTGGAAACGCTTTTCAGGCTCAGTACTGCGCTCAAAAGATGCAGCCATGAGGTCTCTCCTGATAGGAGGTAGTTAAGTAGAAATTCACTGCTCAGCTGACCCGGCAGAAGCAAATGTATACAAAAAATGTACCCAGAATGAGCTTTTCAGTGAACAGCAGCCAGGCACATTTTAGCTAGTTTTACTTGTAAGTGGGGTTGGAAACGCTTTTCAGGCTCAGTACTGCGCTCAGAAGATGCAGCCCTGAGGTCTCTCCTGATAGGAGGTAGTTAAGTAGAAATTCACTGCTCAGCTGACCCGGCAGAAGCAAATGTATACCAAAAATGTACCCAGAATCAGCTTTTCAGTGAACAGCAGCCAGGCACATTTTAGCTAGTTTTACTTGTAAGTGGGGTTGGAAACGCTTTTCAGGCTCAGTACTGCGCTCAAAAGATGCAGCCCTGAGGTCTCTCCTGATAGGAGGTAGTTAAGTAGAAATTCACTGCTCAGCTGACCCGGCAGAAGCAAATGTATACCAAAAATGTACGCAGAATGAGCTTTTCAGTGAACAGCAGCCAGGCACATTTTAGCTAGTTTTACTTGTAACTGGGGTTGTAAACGGTTTTCAGGCTCAGTACTGCGCTCAAAAGATGCAGCCTGAGGTCTCTCCTGATAGGAGGCAGTTAAGTAGAAATTCACTGCTCAGCAGACCCGGCAGAAGCAAATGTATACCAAAAATGTACCCAGAATGAGCTTTTCAGTGAACAGCAGCCAGGCACATTTTAGCTAGTTTTACTTGTAAGTGGGGTTGGAAACGCTTTTCAGGCTCAGTACTGCGCACAAAAGATGCAGCCCTGATGTCTCTCCTGATAGGAGGTAGTTAAGTAAAAATTCACTGCTCAGCTGACCCGGCAGAATCAAATGTATACCAAAAATGTACCCAGAATGAGCTTTTCAGTGAACAGCAGCCAGGCACATTTTAGCTAGTTTTACTTGTAAGTGGGGTTGTAAACGCTTTTCAGGCTCAGTACTGCGCTCAAAAGATGTAGCCCTGAGGTCTCTCCTGATAGGAGATAGTTAAGTAGAAATTCACTGCTCAGCTGACCCGGCAGAAGCAAATGTATACCAAAAATGTTCCCAGAATGAGCTTTTCAGTGAACAGCAGCCAGGCACATTTTAGCTAGTTTTACTTGTGAGTGGGGTTGTAAACGCTTTTCAGGCTCAGTACTGCGCTCAAAAGATGCAGCTCTGAGGTCTCTCCTGATAGGAGGTAGTTAAGTAGAAATTCACTGCTCAGCTGACCCGGCAGAAGCAAATGTATACCAAAAATGTACCCAGAATGAGCTTTTCAGTGAACAGCAGCCAGGCACATTTTAGCTAGTTTTACTTGTATGTATACCAAAAATGTACCCAGAATGAGCTTTTCAGTGAACAGCAGCCAGGCACATTTTAGCTAGTTTTACTTGTAAGTGGGGTTGGAAACGCTTTTCAGGCTCAGTACTGCGCTCAAAAGATGCAGCCCTGACGTCTCTCCTGATAGGAGGTAGTTAAGTAGAAATTCACTGCTCAGCTGACCCGGCAGAAGCAAATGTATACCAAAAATGTACCCAGAATGAGCTTTTCAGTGAACAGCAGCCAGGCACATTTTAGCTAGTTTTACTTGTAAGTGGGGTTGGAAACGCTTGTCAGGCTCAGTACTGCGCTCAAAAGATGCAGCCCTGAGGTCTCTCCTGATAGGAGGTAGTTAAGTAGAAATTCACTGCTCAGCTGACCCGGCAGGAGCAAATGTATACCAAAAATGTACCCAGAATGAGCTTTTCAGTGAACAGCAGCCATGCACATTTTAACTAGTTTTACTTGTAAGTGGGGTTGGAAACGCTTTTCAGGCTCAGTACTGCGCTCAAAAGATGCAGCCCTGACGTCTCTCCTGATAGGAGGTAGTTAAGTAGAAATTCACTGCTCAGCTGACGCGGCAGAAGCGAATGTATACCAAAAATGTACCCAGAATGAGCTTTTCAGTGAACAGCAGCCAGGCACATTTTAGCTAGTATTACTTGTAAGTGGGGTTGGAAACGCTTTTCAGGCTCAGTACTGTGCTCAAAAGATGCAGCCCTGAGGTCTCTCCTGATAGGAGGTAGTTAAGTAGAAATTCACTGCTCAGCTGACCCGGCAGAAGCAAATGTATACCAAAAATGTACCCAGAATGAGCTTTTCAGTGAACAGCAGCCAGGCACATTTTAGCTAGTTTTACTTGTAAGTGGGGTTGGAAACGCTTTTCAGGCTCAGTACTGCGCTCAAAAGATGCAGCCCTGAGGTCTCTCCTGATAGGAGGTAGTTAAGTAGAAATTCACTGCTCAGCTGACCCGGCAGAAGCAAATGTATACCAAAAATGTACCCAGAATGAGCTTTTCAGTGAACAGCAGCCAGGCACATTTTAGCTAGTTTAACTTGTAAGTGGGGTTGTAAACGCTTTTCAGGCTCAGTACTGCACTGAAAAGATGCAGCCCTGAGGTCTCTCCTGATAGGAGGTAGTTAAGTAGAAATTCACTGCTCAGCTGACCCGGCAGAAAGCAAATGTATACCAAAAATGTACCAGAATGAGCTTTTCAGTGAACAGCAATTTTAGCTAGTTTTACTTGTAGTGGGGTTGTAAACGCTTTTCAGGCTCAGTACTGCGCTCAAAAGATGCAGCCCTGAGGTCTCTCCTGATAGGAGGTAGTTAAGTAGAAATTCACTGCTCAGCTGACCCGGCAGAAGCAAATGTATACCAAAAATGTACGCAGAATGAGCTTTTCAGTGAACAGCAGCCAGGCACATTTTAGCTAGTTTTACTTGTAACTGGGGTTGTAAACGGTTTTCAGGCTCAGTACTGCGCTCAAAAGATGCAGCCTGAGGTCTCTCCTGATAGGAGGCAGTTAAGTAGAAATTCACTGCTCAGCAGACCCGGCAGAAGCAAATGTATACCAAAAATGTACCCAGAATGAGCTTTTCAGTGAACAGCAGCCAGGCACATTTTAGCTAGTTTTACTTGTGAGTGGGGTTGTAAACGCTTTTCAGGCTCAGTACTGCGCTCAAAAGATGCAGGCCTGAGGTCTCTCCTGATAGGAGGTAGTTAAGTAGAAATTCAGTGCTCAGCTGACCCGGCAGAAGCAAATGTATACCAAAAATGTACCCAGAATGAGCTTTTCAGTGAACAGCAGCCAGGCACATTTTAGCTAGTTTTACTTGTAACTGGGGTTGTAAACGGTTTTCAGGCTCAGTACTGCGCTCAAAAGATGCAGCCCTGAGGTCTCTCCTGATAGGGGGTAGTTAAGTAGAAATTCACTGCTCAGCTGACCCGGCAGAAGCAAATGTATTCCAAAAATGTACCCAGAATGAGCTTTTCAGTGAACAGCAGCCAGGCACATTTTGGCTAGTTTTACTTGTAAGTGGGGTTGTAAACGCTTTTCAGGCTCAGTACTGCGCTCAAAAGATGCAGCCCTGAGGTCTCTCCTGATAGGAGGTGGTTAAGTAGAAATTCACTGCTCAGCTGACCCGGCAGAAGCAAATGTATACCAAAAATGTACCCAGAATGAGCTTTTCAGTGAACAGCAGCCAGGCACATTTTAGCTAGTTTTACTTGTAAGTGGGGCTGTAAACGGTTTTCAGGCTCAGTACTGCGCTCAAAAGATGCAGCCCTGAGGTCTCTCCTGATAGGGGGTAGTTAAGTAGAAATTCACTGTTCAGCTGACCCGGCAGAAGCAAATGTATACCAAAAATGTACCCAGAATGAGCTTTTCAGTGAGCAGCAGCCAGGCACATTTTAGCTAGTTTTACTTGTAAGTGGGGTTGTAAACGCTTTTCAGGCTCAGTACTGCGCTCAAAAGATGCAGCCCTGAGGTCTCTCCTGATAGGAGGTAGTTAAGTAGAAATTGACTGCTCATCTGACCCGGCAGAAGCAAATGTATACCAAAAATGTACCCAGAATGAGCTTTTCAGTGAACAGCAGCCAGGCACATTTTAGCTAGTTTAACTTGTAAGTGGGGTTGTAAACGCTTTTCAGGCTCAGTACTGCACTGAAAAGATGCAGCCCTGAGGTCTCTCCTGATAGGAGGTAGTTAAGTAGAAATTCACTGCTCAGCTGACCCGGCAGAAGCAAATGTATACCAAAAATGTACGCAGAATGAGCTTTTCAGTGAACAGCAGCCAGGCACATTTTAGCTAGTTTTACTTGTAACTGGGGTTGTAAACGGTTTTCAGGCTCAGTACTGCGCTCAAAAGATGCAGCCCTGAGGTCTCTCCTGATAGGAGGCAGTTAAGTAGAAATTCACTGCTCAGCAGACCCGGCAGAAGCAAATGTATACCAAAAATGTACCCAGAATGAGCTTTTCAGTGAACAGCAGCCAGGCACATTTTAGCTAGTTTAACTTGTAAGTGGGGTTGTAAACGCTTTTCAGGCTCAGTACTGCACTGAAAAGATGCAGCCCTGAGGTCTCTCCTGATAGGAGGTAGTTAAGTAGAAATTCACTGCTCAGCTGACCCGGCAGAAGCAAATGTATACCAAAAATGTACCAGAATGAGCTTTTCAGTGAACAGCAATTTTAGCTAGTTTTACTTGTAGTGGGGTTGTAAACGCTTTTCAGGCTCAGTACTGCGCTCAAAAGATGCAGCCCTGAGGTCTCTCCTGATAGGAGGTAGTTAAGTAGAAATTCACTGCTCAGCTGACCCGGCAGAAGCAAATGTATACCAAAAATGTACGCAGAATGAGCTTTTCAGTGAACAGCAGCCAGGCACATTTTAGCTAGTTTTACTTGTAACTGGGGTTGTAAACGGTTTTCAGGCTCAGTACTGCGCTCAAAAGATGCAGCCTGAGGTCTCTCCTGATAGGAGGCAGTTAAGTAGAAATTCACTGCTCAGCAGACCCGGCAGAAGCAAATGTATACCAAAAATGTACCCAGAATGAGCTTTTCAGTGAACAGCAGCCAGGCACATTTTAGCTAGTTTTACTTGTAAGTGGGGTTGGAAACGCTTTTCAGGCTCAGTACTGCGCTCAAAAGATGTAGCCCTGAGGTCTCTCCTGATAGGAGATAGTTAAGTAGAAATTCACTGCTCAGCTGACCCGGCAGAAGCAAATGTATACCAAAAATGTACCCAGAATGAGCTTTTCAGTGAACAGCAGCCAGGCACATTTTAGCTAGTTTTACTTGTGAGTGGGGTTGTAAACGCTTTTCAGGCTCAGTACTGCGCTCAAAAGATGCAGGCCTGAGGTCTCTCCTGATAGGAGGTAGTTAAGTAGAAATTCAGTGCTCAGCTGACCCGGCAGAAGCAAATGTATACCAAAAATGTACCCAGAATGAGCTTTTCAGTGAACAGCAGCCAGGCACATTTTAGCTAGTTTTACTTGTAACTGGGGTTGTAAACGGTTTTCAGGCTCAGTACTGCGCTCAAAAGATGCAGCCCTGAGGTCTCTCCTGATAGGGGGTAGTTAAGTAGAAATTCACTGCTCAGCTGACCCGGCAGAAGCAAATGTATTCCAAAAATGTACCCAGAATGAGCTTTTCAGTGAACAGCAGCCAGGCACATTTTGGCTAGTTTTACTTGTAAGTGGGGTTGTAAACGCTTTTCAGGCTCAGTACTGCGCTCAAAAGATGCAGCCCTGAGGTCTCTCCTGATAGGAGGTGGTTAAGTAGAAATTCACTGCTCAGCTGACCCGGCAGAAGCAAATGTATACCAAAAATGTACCCAGAATGAGCTTTTCAGTGAACAGCAGCCAGGCACATTTTAGCTAGTTTTACTTGTAAGTGGGGCTGTAAACGGTTTTCAGGCTCAGTACTGCGCTCAAAAGATGCAGCCCTGAGGTCTCTCCTGATAGGGGGTAGTTAAGTAGAAATTCACTGTTCAGCTGACCCGGCAGAAGCAAATGTATACCAAAAATGTACCCAGAATGAGCTTTTCAGTGAGCAGCAGCCAGGCACATTTTAGCTAGTTTTACTTGTAAGTGGGGTTGTAAACGCTTTTCAGGCTCAGTACTGCGCTCAAAAGATGCAGCCCTGAGGTCTCTCCTGATAGGAGGTAGTTAAGTAGAAATTGACTGCTCATCTGACCCGGCAGAAGCAAATGTATACCAAAAATTTACCCAGAATGAGCTTTTCAGTGAACAGCAGCCAGGCACATTTTAGCTAGTTTAACTTGTAAGTGGGGTTGTAAACGCTTTTCAGGCTCAGTACTGCACTGAAAAGATGCAGCCCTGAGGTCTCTCCTGATAGGGGGTAGTTAAGTAGAAATTCACTGTTCAGCTGACCCGGCAGAAGCAAATGTATACCAAAAATGTACCAGAATGAGCTTTTCAGTGAGCAGCAGCCAGGCACATTTTAGCTAGTTTTACTTGTAAGTGGGGTTGTAAACGCTTTTCAGGCTCAGTACTGCGCTCAAAAGATGCAGCCCTGAGGTCTCTCCTGATAGGAGGTAGTTAGTAGAAATTCACTGCTCAGCTGACCCAGCAGAAGCAAATGTATACCAAAAATGTACCCAGAATGAGCTTTTCAGTGAACAGCAGCCAGGCACATTTTAGCTAGTTTTTCTTGTAAGTGGGGTTGGAAACGCTTTTCAGGCTCATACTGCGCTCAAAAGATGCAGCCCTGAGGTCTCTCCTAATAGGAGGTAATTAAGTAGAAATTCACTGCTCAGCTGACCCAGCAGAAGCAAATGTATACCAAAAATGTACCCAGAATGAGCTTTTCAGTGAACAGCAGCCAGGCACATTTTAGCTAGTTTTACTTGTAAGTGGGGTTGGAAACGCTTTTCAGGCTCAGTACTGCGCTCAAAAGATGCAGCCCTGAGGTCTCTCCTGATAGGAGGTAGTTAAGTAGAAATTCACTGCTCAGCTGACCCGGCAGAAGCAAATGTATACCAAAAATGTACCCAGAATGAGCTTTTCAGTGAACAGCAGCCAGGCACATTTTAGCTAGTTTTACTTGTAAGTGGGGTTGGGAACGCTTTTCAGGCTCAGTACTGCGCTCAAAAGATGCAGCCCTGAGGTCTCTCCTGATAGGAGGTAGTTAAGTAGAAATTCACTGCTCAGCTGACCCGGCAGAAGCAAATGTATACCAAAAATGTACCCAGAATGAGCTTTTCAGTGAACAGCAGCCAGGCACATTTTAGCTAGTTTTACTTGTGAGTGGGGTTGTAAACGCTTTTCAGGCTCAGTACTGCGCTCAAAAGATGCAGGCCTGAGGTCTCTCCTGATAGGAGGTAGTTAAGTAGAAATTCAGTGCTCAGCTGACCCGGCAGAAGCAAATGTATACCAAAAATGTACCCAGAATGAGCTTTTCAGTGAACAGCAGCCAGGCACATTTTAGCTAGTTTTACTTGTAACTGGGGTTGTAAACAGTTTTCAGGCTCAGTACTGCGCTCAAAATATGCAGCCCTGAGGTCTCTCCTGATAGGGGGTAGTTAAGTAGAAATTCACTGCTCAGCTGACCCGGCAGAAGCAAATGTATTCCAAAAATGTACCCAGAATGAGCTTTTCAGTGAACAGCAGCCAGGCACATTTTGGCTAGTTTTACTTGTAAGTGGGGTTGTAAACGCTTTTCAGGCTCAGTACTGCGCTCAAAAGATGCAGCCCTGAGGTCTCTCCTGATAGGAGGTGGTTAAGTAGAAATTCACTGCTCAGCTGACCCGGCAGAAGCAAATGTATACCAAAAATGTACCCAGAATGAGCTTTTCAGTGAACAGCAGCCAGGCACATTTTAGCTAGTTTTACTTGTAAGTGGGGCTGTAAACGGTTTTCAGGCTCAGTACTGCGCTCAAAAGATGCAGCCCTGAGGTCTCTCCTGATAGGGGGTAGTTAAGTAGAAATTCACTGTTCAGCTGACCCGGCAGAAGCAAATGTATACCAAAAATGTACCCAGAATGAGCTTTTCAGTGAGCAGCAGCCAGGCACATTTTAGCTAGTTTTACTTGTAAGTGGGGTTGTAAACGCTTTTCAGGCTCAGTACTGCGCTCAAAAGATGCAGCCCTGAGGTCTCTCCTGATAGGAGGTAGTTAAGTAGAAATTGACTGCTCATCTGACCCGGCAGAAGCAAATGTATACCAAAAATGTACCCAGAATGAGCTTTTCAGTGAACAGCAGCCAGGCACATTTTAGCTAGTTTAACTTGTAAGTGGGGTTGTAAACGCTTTTCAGGCTCAGTACTGCACTGAAAAGATGCAGCCCTGAGGTCTCTCCTGATAGGAGGTAGTTAAGTAGAAATTCACTGCTCAGCTGACCCGGCAGAAGCAAATGTATACCAAAAATGTACCAGAATGAGCTTTTCAGTGAACAGCAGCCAGGCACATTTTAGCTAGTTTTACTTGTAATTGGGGTTGTAAACGCTTTTCAGGCTCAGTACTGCGCTCAAAAGATGCAGCCCTGAGGTCTCTCCTGATAGGAGGTAGTTAAGTAGAAATTCACTGCTCAGCTGACCCGGCAGAAGCAAATGTATACCAAAAATGTACCCAGAATGAGCTTTTCAGTGAACAGCAGCCAGGCACATTTTAGCTAGTTTTACTTGTAAGTGGGGTTGGAAACGCTTTTCAGGCTCAGTACTGCGCTCAAAAGATGCAGCCCTGAGGTCTCTCCTGATAGGAGGTAGTTAAGTAGAAATTCACTGCTCAGCTGACCCGGCAGAAGCAAATGTATACCAAAAATGTACGCAGAATGAGCTTTTCAGTGAACAGCAGCCAGGCACATTTTAGCTAGTTTTACTTGTAACTGGGGTTGTAAACGGTTTTCAGGCTCAGTACTGCGCTCAAAAGATGCAGCCTGAGGTCTCTCCTGATAGGAGGCAGTTAAGTAGAAATTCACTGCTCAGCAGACCCGGCAGAAGCAAATGTATACCAAAAATGTACCCAGAATGAGCTTTTCAGTGAACAGCAGCCAGGCACATTTTAGCTAGTTTTACTTGTAAGTGGGGTTGGAAACGCTTTTCAGGCTCAGTACTGCGCACAAAAGATGCAGCCCTGATGTCTCTCCTGATAGGAGGTAGTTAAGTAAAAATTCACTGCTCAGCTGACCCGGCAGAATCAAATGTATACCAAAAATGTACCCAGAATGAGCTTTTCAGTGAACAGCAGCCAGGCACATTTTAGCTAGTTTTACTTGTAAGTGGGGTTGTAAACGCTTTTCAGGCTCAGTACTGCGCTCAAAAGATGTAGCCCTGAGGTCTCTCCTGATAGGAGATAGTTAAGTAGAAATTCACTGCTCAGCTGACCCGGCAGAAGCAAATGTATACCAAAAATGTTCCCAGAATGAGCTTTTCAGTGAACAGCAGCCAGGCACATTTTAGCTAGTTTTACTTGTGAGTGGGGTTGTAAACGCTTTTCAGGCTCAGTACTGTGCTCAAAAGATGCAGCTCTGAGGTCTCTCCTGATAGGAGGTAGTTAAGTAGAAATTCACTGCTCAGCTGACCCGGCAGAAGCAAATGTATACCAAAAATGTACCCAGAATGAGCTTTTCAGTGAACAGCAGCCAGGCACATTTTAGCTAGTTTTACTTGTATGTATACCAAAAATGTACCCAGAATGAGCTTTTCAGTGAACAGCAGCCAGGCACATTTTAGCTAGTTTTACTTGTAAGTGGGGTTGGAAACGCTTTTCAGGCTCAGTACTGCGCTCAAAAGATGCAGCCCTGACGTCTCTCCTGATGGGAGGTAGTTAAGTAGAAATTCACTGCTCAGCTGACCCGGCAGAAGCAAATGTATACCAAAAATGTACCCAGAATGAGCTTTTCAGTGAACAGCAGCCAGGCACATTTTAGCTAGTTTTACTTGTAAGTGGGGTTGGAAACGCTTGTCAGGCTCAGTACTGCGCTCAAAAGATGCAGCCCTGAGGTCTCTCCTGATAGGAGGTAGTTAAGTAGAAATTCACTGCTCAGCTGACCCGGCAGGAGCAAATGTATACCAAAAATGTACCCAGAATGAGCTTTTCAGTGAACAGCAGCCATGCACATTTTAACTAGTTTTACTTGTAAGTGGGGTTGGAAACGCTTTTCAGGCTCAGTACTGCGCTCAAAAGATGCAGCCCTGACGTCTCTCCTGATAGGAGGTAGTTAAGTAGAAATTCACTGCTCAGCTGACGCGGCAGAAGCAAATGTATACCAAAAATGTACCCAGAATGAGCTTTTCAGTGAACAGCAGCCAGGCACATTTTAGCTAGTATTACTTGTAAGTGGGGTTGGAAACGCTTTTCAGGCTCAGTACTGCGCTCAAAAGATGCAGCCCTGAGGTCTCTCCTGATAGGAGGTAGTTAAGTAGAAATTCACTGCTCAGCTGAACCGGCAGAAGCAAATGTATACCAAAAATGTACCCTGAATGAGCTTTTCAGTGAACAGCAGCCAGGCACATTTTAGCTAGTTTTACTTGTAAGTGGGGTTGGAAACGCTTTTCAGGCTCAGTACTGCGCTCAAAAGATGCAGCCCTGAGGTCTCTCCTGATAGGAGGTAGTTAAGTAGAAATTCACTGCTCAGCTGACCCGGCAGAAGCAAATGTATACCAAAAATGTACCCAGAATGAGCTTTTCAGTGAACAGCAATTTTAGCTAGTTTTACTTGTAGTGGGGTTGTAAACGCTTTTCAGGCTCAGTACTGCGCTCAAAAGATGCAGCCCTGAGGTCTCTCCTGATAGGAGGTAGTTAAGTAGAAATTCACTGCTCAGCTGACCCGGCAGAAGCAAATGTATACCAAAAATGTACGCAGAATGAGCTTTTCAGTGAACAGCAGCCAGGCACATTTTAGCTAGTTTTACTTGTAACTGGGGTTGTAAACGGTTTTCAGGCTCAGTACTGCGCTCAAAAGATGCAGCCTGAGGTCTCTCCTGATAGGAGGCAGTTAAGTAGAAATTCACTGCTCAGCAGACCCGGCAGAAGCAAATGTATACCAAAAATGTACCCAGAATGAGCTTTTCAGTGAACAGCAGCCAGGCACATTTTAGCTAGTTTTACTTGTAAGTGGGGTTGGAAACGCTTTTCAGGCTCAGTACTGCGCTCAAAAGATGTAGCCCTGAGGTCTCTCCTGATAGGAGATAGTTAAGTAGAAATTCACTGCTCAGCTGACCCGGCAGAAGCAAATGTATACCAAAAATGTACCCAGAATGAGCTTTTCAGTGAACAGCAGCCAGGCACATTTTAGCTAGTTTTACTTGTGAGTGGGGTTGTAAACGCTTTTCAGGCTCAGTACTGCGCTCAAAAGATGCAGGCCTGAGGTCTCTCCTGATAGGAGGTAGTTAAGTAGAAATTCAGTGCTCAGCTGACCAGGCAGAAGCAAATGTATACCAAAAATGTACCCAGAATGAGCTTTTCAGTGAACAGCAGCCAGGCACATTTTAGCTAGTTTTACTTGTAACTGGGGTTGTAAACGGTTTTCAGGCTCAGTACTGCGCTCAAAAGATGCAGCCCTGAGGTCTCTCCTGATAGGGGGTAGTTAAGTAGAAATTCACTGCTCAGCTGACCCGGCAGAAGCAAATGTATTCCAAAAATGTACCCAGAATGAGCTTTTCAGTGAACAGCAGCCAGGCACATTTTGGCTAGTTTTACTTGTAAGTGGGGTTGTAAACGCTTTTCAGGCTCAGTACTGCGCTCAAAAGATGCAGCCCTGAGGTCTCTCCTGATAGGAGGTGGTTAAGTAGAAATTCACTGCTCAGCTGACCCGGCAGAAGCAAATGTATACCAAAAATGTACCAGAATGAGCTTTTCAGTGAACAGCAATTTTAGCTAGTTTTACTTGTAGTGGGGTTGTAAACGCTTTTCAGGCTCAGTACTGCGCTCAAAAGATGCAGCCCTGAGGTCTCTCCTGATAGGAGGTAGTTAAGTAGAAATTCACTGCTCAGCTGACCCGGCAGAAGCAAATGTATACCAAAAATGTACGCAGAATGAGCTTTTCAGTGAACAGCAGCCAGGCACATTTTAGCTAGTTTTACTTGTAACTGGGGTTGTAAACGGTTTTCAGGCTCAGTACTGCGCTCAAAAGATGCAGCCTGAGGTCTCTCCTGATAGGAGGCAGTTAAGTAGAAATTCACTGCTCAGCAGACCCGGCAGAAGCAAATGTATACCAAAAATGTACCCAGAATGAGCTTTTCAGTGAACAGCAGCCAGGCACATTTTAGCTAGTTTTACTTGTAAGTGGGGTTGGAAACGCTTTTCAGGCTCAGTACTGCGCTCAAAAGATGTAGCCCTGAGGTCTCTCCTGATAGGAGATAGTTAAGTAGAAATTCACTGCTCAGCTGACCCGGCAGAAGCAAATGTATACCAAAAATGTACCCAGAATGAGCTTTTCAGTGAACAGCAGCCAGGCACATTTTAGCTAGTTTTACTTGTGAGTGGGGTTGTAAACGCTTTTCAGGCTCAGTACTGCGCTCAAAAGATGCAGGCCTGAGGTCTCTCCTGATAGGAGGTAGTTAAGTAGAAATTCAGTGCTCAGCTGACCCGGCAGAAGCAAATGTATACCAAAAATGTACCCAGAATGAGCTTTTCAGTGAACAGCAGCCAGGCACATTTTAGCTAGTTTTACTTGTAACTGGGGTTGTAAACGGTTTTCAGGCTCAGTACTGCGCTCAAAAGATGCAGCCCTGAGGTCTCTCCTGATAGGGGGTAGTTAAGTAGAAATTCACTGCTCAGCTGACCCGGCAGAAGCAAATGTATTCCAAAAATGTACCCAGAATGAGCTTTTCAGTGAACAGCAGCCAGGCACATTTTGGCTAGTTTTACTTGTAAGTGGGGTTGTAAACGCTTTTCAGGCTCAGTACTGCGCTCAAAAGATGCAGCCCTGAGGTCTCTCCTGATAGGAGGTGGTTAAGTAGAAATTCACTGCTCAGCTGACCCGGCAGAAGCAAATGTATACCAAAAATGTACCCAGAATGAGCTTTTCAGTGAACAGCAGCCAGGCACATTTTAGCTAGTTTTACTTGTAAGTGGGGCTGTAAACGGTTTTCAGGCTCTGTACTGCGCTCAAAAGATGCAGCCCTGAGGTCTCTCCTGATAGGGGGTAGTTAAGTAGAAATTCACTGTTCAGCTGACCCGGCAGAAGCAAATGTATACCAAAAATGTACCCAGAATGAGCTTTTCAGTGAGCAGCAGCCAGGCACATTTTAGCTAGTTTTACTTGTAAGTGGGGTTGTAAACGCTTTTCAGGCTCAGTACTGCGCTCAAAAGATGCAGCCCTGAGGTCTCTCCTGATAGGAGGTAGTTAAGTAGAAATTGACTGCTCATCTGACCCGGCAGAAGCAAATGTATACCAAAAATGTACCCAGAATGAGCTTTTCAGTGAACAGCAGCCAGGCACATTTTAGCTAGTTTAACTTGTAAGTGGGGTTGTAAACGCTTTTCAGGCTCAGTACTGCACTGAAAAGATGCAGCCCTGAGGTCTCTCCTGATAGGAGGTAGTTAAGTAGAAATTCACTGCTCAGCTGACCCGGCAGAAGCAAATGTATACCAAAAATGTACCAGAATGAGCTTTTCAGTGAACAGCAGCCAGGCACATTTTAGCTAGTTTTACTTGTAAGTGGGGTTGTAAACGCTTTTCAGGCTCAGTACTGCGCTCAAAAGATGCAGCCCTGAGGTCTCTCCTGATAGGAGGTAGTTAAGTAGAAATTCACTGCTCAGCTGACCCGGCAGAAGCAAATGT
Organism: Lissotriton vulgaris; assembly: GCF_964263255.1. Classification (NCBI taxonomy): domain Eukaryota; kingdom Metazoa; phylum Chordata; class Amphibia; order Caudata; family Salamandridae; genus Lissotriton; species Lissotriton vulgaris. Next base: position 1,085,888,216 of record NC_141691.1, on the reverse strand, counting down.
ATACCAAAAATGTACGCAGAATGAGCTTTTCAGTGAACAGCAGCCAGGCACATTTTAGCTAGTTTTACTTGTAACTGGGGTTGTAAACGGTTTTCAGGCTCAGTACTGCGCTCAAAAGATGCAGCCCTGAGGTCTCTCCTGATAGGAGGCAGTTAAGTAGAAATTCACTGCTCAGCAGACCCGGCAGAAGCAAATGTATACCAAAAATTTACCCAGAATGAGCTTTTCAGTAAACAGCAGCCAGGCACATTTTAGCTAGTTTTACTTGTAAGTGGGGTTGGAAACGCTTTTCAGGCTCAGTACTGCGCTCAAAAGATGCAGCCCTGAGGTCTCTCCTGATAGGAGGTAGTTAAGTAGAAATTCACTGCTCAGCTGACCTGGCAGAAGCAAATGTATACCAAAAATGTACGCAGAATGAGCTTTTCAGTGAACAGCAGCCAGGCACATTTTAGCTAGTTTTACTTGTAACTGGGGTTGTAAACGGTTTTCAGGCTCAGTACTGCGCTCAAAAGATGCAGCCTGAGGTCTCTCCTGATAGGAGGCAGTTAAGTAGAAATTCACTGCTCAGCAGACCCGGCAGAAGCAAATGTATACCAAAAATGTACCCAGAATGAGCTTTTCAGTGAACAGCAGCCAGGCACATTTTAGCTAGTTTTACTTGTAAGTGGGGTTGGAAACGCTTTTCAGGCTCAGTACTGCGCACAAAAGATGCAGCCCTGATGTCTCTCCTGATAGGAGGTAGTTAAGTAAAAATTCACTGCTCAGCTGACCCGGCAGAATCAAATGTATACCAAAAATGTACCCAGAATGAGCTTTTCAGTGAACAGCAGCCAGGCACATTTTAGCTAGTTTTACTTGTAAGTGGGGTTGTAAACGCTTTTCAGGCTCAGTACTGCGCTCAAAAGATGTAGCCCTGAGGTCTCTCCTGATAGGAGATAGTTAAGTAGAAATTCACTGCTCAGCTGACCCGGCAGAAGCAAATGTATACCAAAAATGTTCCCAGAATGAGCTTTTCAGTGAACAGCAGCCAGGCACATTTTAGCTAGTTTTACTTGTGAGTGGGGTTGTAAACGCTTTTCAGGCTCAGTACTGCGCTCAAAAGATGCAGCTCTGAGGTCTCTCCTGATAGGAGGTAGTTAAGTAGAAATTCACTGCTCAGCTGACCCGGCAGAAGCAAATGTATACCAAAAATGTACCCAGAATGAGCTTTTCAGTGAACAGCAGCCAGGCACATTTTAGCTAGTTTTACTTGTATGTATACCAAAAATGTACCCAGAATGAGCTTTTCAGTGAACAGCAGCCAGGCACATTTTAGCTAGTTTTACTTGTAAGTGGGGTTGGAAACGCTTTTCAGGCTCAGTACTGCGCTCAAAAGATGCAGCCCTGACGTCTCTCCTGATAGGAGGTAGTTAAGTAGAAATTCACTGCTCAGCTGACCCGGCAGAAGCAAATGTATACCAAAAATGTACCCAGAATGAGCTTTTCAGTGAACAGCAGCCAGGCACATTTTAGCTAGTTTTACTTGTAAGTGGGGTTGGAAACGCTTGTCAGGCTCAGTACTGCGCTCAAAAGATGCAGCCCTGAGGTCTCTCCTGATAGGAGGTAGTTAAGTAGAAATTCACTGCTCAGCTGACCCGGCAGGAGCAAATGTATACCAAAAATGTACCCAGAATGAGCTTTTCAGTGAACAGCAGCCATGCACATTTTAACTAGTTTTACTTGTAAGTGGGGTTGGAAACGCTTTTCAGGCTCAGTACTGCGCTCAAAAGATGCAGCCCTGACGTCTCTCCTGATAGGAGGTAGTTAAGTAGAAATTCACTGCTCAGCTGACGCGGCAGAAGCAAATGTATACCAAAAATGTACCCAGAATGAGCTTTTCAGTGAACAGCAGCCAGGCACATTTTAGCTAGTATTACTTGTAAGTGGGGTTGGAAACGCTTTTCAGGCTCAGTACTGCGCTCAAAAGATGCAGCCCTGAGGTCTCTCCTGATAGGAGGTAGTTAAGTAGAAATTCACTGCTCAGCTGACCCGGCAGAAGCAAATGTATACCAAAAATGTACCCAGAATGAGCTTTTCAGTGAACAGCAGCCAGGCACATTTTAGCTAGTTTTACTTGTAAGTGGGGTTGGAAACGCTTTTCAGGCTCAGTACTGCGCTCAAAAGATGCAGCCCTGAGGTCTCTCCTGATAGGAGGTAGTTAAGTAGAAATTCACTGCTCAGCTGACCCGGCAGAAGCAAATGTATACCAAAAATGTACCCAGAATGAGCTTTTCAGTGAACAGCAGCCAGGCACATTTTAGCTAGTTTAACTTGTAAGTGGGGTTGTAAACGCTTTTCAGGCTCAGTACTGCACTGAAAAGATGCAGCCCTGAGGTCTCTCCTGATAGGAGGTAGTTAAGTAGAAATTCACTGCTCAGCTGACCCGGCAGAAGCAAATGTATACCAAAAATGTACCAGAATGAGCTTTTCAGTGAACAGCAATTTTAGCTAGTTTTACTTGTAGTGGGGTTGTAAACGCTTTTCAGGCTCAGTACTGCGCTCAAAAGATGCAGCCCTGAGGTCTCTCCTGATAGGAGGTAGTTAAGTAGAAATTCACTGCTCAGCTGACCCGGCAGAAGCAAATGTATACCAAAAATGTACGCAGAATGAGCTTTTCAGTGAACAGCAGCCAGGCACATTTTAGCTAGTTTTACTTGTAACTGGGGTTGTAAACGGTTTTCAGGCTCAGTACTGCGCTCAAAAGATGCAGCCTGAGGTCTCTCCTGATAGGAGGCAGTTAAGTAGAAATTCACTGCTCAGCAGACCCGGCAGAAGCAAATGTATACCAAAAATGTACCCAGAATGAGCTTTTCAGTGAACAGCAGCCAGGCACATTTTAGCTAGTTTTACTTGTAAGTGGGGTTGGAAACGCTTTTCAGGCTCAGTACTGCGCTCAAAAGATGTAGCCCTGAGGTCTCTCCTGATAGGAGATAGTTAAGTAGAAATTCACTGCTCAGCTGACCCGGCAGAAGCAAATGTATACCAAAAATGTACCCAGAATGAGCTTTTCAGTGAACAGCAGCCAGGCACATTTTAGCTAGTTTTACTTGTGAGTGGGGTTGTAAACGCTTTTCAGGCTCAGTACTGCGCTCAAAAGATGCAGGCCTGAGGTCTCTCCTGATAGGAGGTAGTTAAGTAGAAATTCAGTGCTCAGCTGACCCGGCAGAAGCAAATGTATACCAAAAATGTACCCAGAATGAGCTTTTCAGTGAACAGCAGCCAGGCACATTTTAGCTAGTTTTACTTGTAACTGGGGTTGTAAACGGTTTTCAGGCTCAGTACTGCGCTCAAAAGATGCAGCCCTGAGGTCTCTCCTGATAGGGGGTAGTTAAGTAGAAATTCACTGCTCAGCTGACCCGGCAGAAGCAAATGTATTCCAAAAATGTACCCAGAATGAGCTTTTCAGTGAACAGCAGCCAGGCACATTTTGGCTAGTTTTACTTGTAAGTGGGGTTGTAAACGCTTTTCAGGCTCAGTACTGCGCTCAAAAGATGCAGCCCTGAGGTCTCTCCTGATAGGAGGTGGTTAAGTAGAAATTCACTGCTCAGCTGACCCGGCAGAAGCAAATGTATACCAAAAATGTACCCAGAATGAGCTTTTCAGTGAACAGCAGCCAGGCACATTTTAGCTAGTTTTACTTGTAAGTGGGGCTGTAAACGGTTTTCAGGCTCAGTACTGCGCTCAAAAGATGCAGCCCTGAGGTCTCTCCTGATAGGGGGTAGTTAAGTAGAAATTCACTGTTCAGCTGACCCGGCAGAAGCAAATGTATACCAAAAATGTACCCAGAATGAGCTTTTCAGTGAGCAGCAGCCAGGCACATTTTAGCTAGTTTTACTTGTAAGTGGGGTTGTAAACGCTTTTCAGGCTCAGTACTGCGCTCAAAAGATGCAGCCCTGAGGTCTCTCCTGATAGGAGGTAGTTAAGTAGAAATTGACTGCTCATCTGACCCGGCAGAAGCAAATGTATACCAAAAATGTACCCAGAATGAGCTTTTCAGTGAACAGCAGCCAGGCACATTTTAGCTAGTTTAACTTGTAAGTGGGGTTGTAAACGCTTTTCAGGCTCAGTACTGCACTGAAAAGATGCAGCCCTGAGGTCTCTCCTGATAGGAGGTAGTTAAGTAGAAATTCACTGCTCAGCTGACCCGGCAGAAGCAAATGTATACCAAAAATGTACCAGAATGAGCTTTTCAGTGAACAGCAGCCAGGCACATTTTAGCTAGTTTTACTTGTAAGTGGGGTTGTAAACGCTTTTCAGGCTCAGTACTGCGCTCAAAAGATGCAGCCCTGAGGTCTCTCCTGATAGGAGGTAGTTAAGTAGAAATTCACTGCTCAGCTGACCCGGCAGAAGCAAATGTATACCAAAAATGTACGCAGAATGAGCTTTTCAGTGAACAGCAGCCAGGCACATTTTAGCTAGTTTTACTTGTAACTGGGGTTGTAAACGGTTTTCAGGCTCAGTACTGCGCTCAAAAGATGCAGCCCTGAGGTCTCTCCTGATAGGAGGCAGTTAAGTAGAAATTCACTGCTCAGCAGACCCGGCAGAAGCAAATGTATACCAAAAATTTACCCAGAATGAGCTTTTCAGTAAACAGCAGCCAGGCACATTTTAGCTAGTTTTACTTGTAAGTGGGGTTGGAAACGCTTTTCAGGCTCAGTACTGCGCTCAAAAGATGCAGCCCTGAGGTCTCTCCTGATAGGAGGTAGTTAAGTAGAAATTCACTGCTCAGCTGACCTGGCAGAAGCAAATGTATACCAAAAATGTACGCAGAATGAGCTTTTCAGTGAACAGCAGCCAGGCACATTTTAGCTAGTTTTACTTGTAACTGGGGTTGTAAACGGTTTTCAGGCTCAGTACTGCGCTCAAAAGATGCAGCCTGAGGTCTCTCCTGATAGGAGGCAGTTAAGTAGAAATTCACTGCTCAGCAGACCCGGCAGAAGCAAATGTATACCAAAAATGTACCCAGAATGAGCTTTTCAGTGAACAGCAGCCAGGCACATTTTAGCTAGTTTTACTTGTAAGTGGGGTTGGAAACGCTTTTCAGGCTCAGTACTGCGCACAAAAGATGCAGCCCTGATGTCTCTCCTGATAGGAGGTAGTTAAGTAAAAATTCACTGCTCAGCTGACCCGGCAGAATCAAATGTATACCAAAAATGTACCCAGAATGAGCTTTTCAGTGAACAGCAGCCAGGCACATTTTAGCTAGTTTTACTTGTAAGTGGGGTTGTAAACGCTTTTCAGGCTCAGTACTGCGCTCAAAAGATGTAGCCCTGAGGTCTCTCCTGATAGGAGATAGTTAAGTAGAAATTCACTGCTCAGCTGACCCGGCAGAAGCAAATGTATACCAAAAATGTTCCCAGAATGAGCTTTTCAGTGAACAGCAGCCAGGCACATTTTAGCTAGTTTTACTTGTGAGTGGGGTTGTAAACGCTTTTCAGGCTCAGTACTGCGCTCAAAAGATGCAGCTCTGAGGTCTCTCCTGATAGGAGGTAGTTAAGTAGAAATTCACTGCTCAGCTGACCCGGCAGAAGCAAATGTATACCAAAAATGTACCCAGAATGAGCTTTTCAGTGAACAGCAGCCAGGCACATTTTAGCTAGTTTTACTTGTATGTATACCAAAAATGTACCCAGAATGAGCTTTTCAGTGAACAGCAGCCAGGCACATTTTAGCTAGTTTTACTTGTAAGTGGGGTTGGAAACGCTTTTCAGGCTCAGTACTGCGCTCAAAAGATGCAGCCCTGACGTCTCTCCTGATAGGAGGTAGTTAAGTAGAAATTCACTGCTCAGCTGACCCGGCAGAAGCAAATGTATACCAAAAATGTACCCAGAATGAGCTTTTCAGTGAACAGCAGCCAGGCACATTTTAGCTAGTTTTACTTGTAAGTGGGGTTGGAAACGCTTGTCAGGCTCAGTACTGCGCTCAAAAGATGCAGCCCTGAGGTCTCTCCTGATAGGAGGTAGTTAAGTAGAAATTCACTGCTCAGCTGACCCGGCAGGAGCAAATGTATACCAAAAATGTACCCAGAATGAGCTTTTCAGTGAACAGCAGCCATGCACATTTTAACTAGTTTTACTTGTAAGTGGGGTTGGAAACGCTTTTCAGGCTCAGTACTGCGCTCAAAAGATGCAGCCCTGACGTCTCTCCTGATAGGAGGTAGTTAAGTAGAAATTCACTGCTCAGCTGACGCGGCAGAAGCAAATGTATACCAAAAATGTACCCAGAATGAGCTTTTCAGTGAACAGCAGCCAGGCACATTTTAGCTAGTATTACTTGTAAGTGGGGTTGGAAACGCTTTTCAGGCTCAGTACTGCGCTCAAAAGATGCAGCCCTGAGGTCTCTCCTGATAGGAGGTAGTTAAGTAGAAATTCACTGCTCAGCTGACCCGGCAGAAGCAAATGTATACCAAAAATGTACCCAGAATGAGCTTTTCAGTGAACAGCAGCCAGGCACATTTTAGCTAGTTTTACTTGTAAGTGGGGTTGGAAACGCTTTTCAGGCTCAGTACTGCGCTCAAAAGATGCAGCCCTGAGGTCTCTCCTGATAGGAGGTAGTTAAGTAGAAATTCACTGCTCAGCTGACCCGGCAGAAGCAAATGTATACCAAAAATGTACCCAGAATGAGCTTTTCAGTGAACAGCAGCCAGGCACATTTTAGCTAGTTTAACTTGTAAGTGGGGTTGTAAACGCTTTTCAGGCTCAGTACTGCACTGAAAAGATGCAGCCCTGAGGTCTCTCCTGATAGGAGGTAGTTAAGTAGAAATTCACTGCTCAGCTGACCCGGCAGAAGCAAATGTATACCAAAAATGTACCAGAATGAGCTTTTCAGTGAACAGCAATTTTAGCTAGTTTTACTTGTAGTGGGGTTGTAAACGCTTTTCAGGCTCAGTACTGCGCTCAAAAGATGCAGCCCTGAGGTCTCTCCTGATAGGAGGTAGTTAAGTAGAAATTCACTGCTCAGCTGACCCGGCAGAAGCAAATGTATACCAAAAATGTACGCAGAATGAGCTTTTCAGTGAACAGCAGCCAGGCACATTTTAGCTAGTTTTACTTGTAACTGGGGTTGTAAACGGTTTTCAGGCTCAGTACTGCGCTCAAAAGATGCAGCCTGAGGTCTCTCCTGATAGGAGGCAGTTAAGTAGAAATTCACTGCTCAGCAGACCCGGCAGAAGCAAATGTATACCAAAAATGTACCCAGAATGAGCTTTTCAGTGAACAGCAGCCAGGCACATTTTAGCTAGTTTTACTTGTAAGTGGGGTTGGAAACGCTTTTCAGGCTCAGTACTGCGCTCAAAAGATGTAGCCCTGAGGTCTCTCCTGATAGGAGATAGTTAAGTAGAAATTCACTGCTCAGCTGACCCGGCAGAAGCAAATGTATACCAAAAATGTACCCAGAATGAGCTTTTCAGTGAACAGCAGCCAGGCACATTTTAGCTAGTTTTACTTGTGAGTGGGGTTGTAAACGCTTTTCAGGCTCAGTACTGCGCTCAAAAGATGCAGGCCTGAGGTCTCTCCTGATAGGAGGTAGTTAAGTAGAAATTCAGTGCTCAGCTGACCCGGCAGAAGCAAATGTATACCAAAAATGTACCCAGAATGAGCTTTTCAGTGAACAGCAGCCAGGCACATTTTAGCTAGTTTTACTTGTAACTGGGGTTGTAAACGGTTTTCAGGCTCAGTACTGCGCTCAAAAGATGCAGCCCTGAGGTCTCTCCTGATAGGGGGTAGTTAAGTAGAAATTCACTGCTCAGCTGACCCGGCAGAAGCAAATGTATTCCAAAAATGTACCCAGAATGAGCTTTTCAGTGAACAGCAGCCAGGCACATTTTGGCTAGTTTTACTTGTAAGTGGGGTTGTAAACGCTTTTCAGGCTCAGTACTGCGCTCAAAAGATGCAGCCCTGAGGTCTCTCCTGATAGGAGGTGGTTAAGTAGAAATTCACTGCTCAGCTGACCCGGCAGAAGCAAATGTATACCAAAAATGTACCCAGAATGAGCTTTTCAGTGAACAGCAGCCAGGCACATTTTAGCTAGTTTTACTTGTAAGTGGGGCTGTAAACGGTTTTCAGGCTCAGTACTGCGCTCAAAAGATGCAGCCCTGAGGTCTCTCCTGATAGGGGGTAGTTAAGTAGAAATTCACTGTTCAGCTGACCCGGCAGAAGCAAATGTATACCAAAAATGTACCCAGAATGAGCTTTTCAGTGAGCAGCAGCCAGGCACATTTTAGCTAGTTTTACTTGTAAGTGGGGTTGTAAACGCTTTTCAGGCTCAGTACTGCGCTCAAAAGATGCAGCCCTGAGGTCTCTCCTGATAGGAGGTAGTTAAGTAGAAATTGACTGCTCATCTGACCCGGCAGAAGCAAATGTATACCAAAAATGTACCCAGAATGAGCTTTTCAGTGAACAGCAGCCAGGCACATTTTAGCTAGTTTAACTTGTAAGTGGGGTTGTAAACGCTTTTCAGGCTCAGTACTGCACTGAAAAGATGCAGCCCTGAGGTCTCTCCTGATAGGAGGTAGTTAAGTAGAAATTCACTGCTCAGCTGACCCGGCAGAAGCAAATGTATACCAAAAATGTACCAGAATGAGCTTTTCAGTGAACAGCAGCCAGGCACATTTTAGCTAGTTTTACTTGTAAGTGGGGTTGTAAACGCTTTTCAGGCTCAGTACTGCGCTCAAAAGATGCAGCCCTGAGGTCTCTCCTGATAGGAGGTAGTTAAGTAGAAATTCACTGCTCAGCTGACCCGGCAGAAGCAAATGTATACCAAAAATGTACGCAGAATGAGCTTTTCAGTGAACAGCAGCCAGGCACATTTTAGCTAGTTTTACTTGTAACTGGGGTTGTAAACGGTTTTCAGGCTCAGTACTGCGCTCAAAAGATGCAGCCCTGAGGTCTCTCCTGATAGGAGGCAGTTAAGTAGAAATTCACTGCTCAGCAGACCCGGCAGAAGCAAATGTATACCAAAAATTTACCCAGAATGAGCTTTTCAGTAAACAGCAGCCAGGCACATTTTAGCTAGTTTTACTTGTAAGTGGGGTTGGAAACGCTTTTCAGGCTCAGTACTGCGCTCAAAAGATGCAGCCCTGAGGTCTCTCCTGATAGGAGGTAGTTAAGTAGAAATTCACTGCTCAGCTGACCTGGCAGAAGCAAATGTATACCAAAAATGTACGCAGAATGAGCTTTTCAGTGAACAGCAGCCAGGCACATTTTAGCTAGTTTTACTTGTAACTGGGGTTGTAAACGGTTTTCAGGCTCAGTACTGCGCTCAAAAGATGCAGCCTGAGGTCTCTCCTGATAGGAGGCAGTTAAGTAGAAATTCACTGCTCAGCAGACCCGGCAGAAGCAAATGTATACCAAAAATGTACCCAGAATGAGCTTTTCAGTGAACAGCAGCCAGGCACATTTTAGCTAGTTTTACTTGTAAGTGGGGTTGGAAACGCTTTTCAGGCTCAGTACTGCGCACAAAAGATGCAGCCCTGATGTCTCTCCTGATAGGAGGTAGTTAAGTAAAAATTCACTGCTCAGCTGACCCGGCAGAATCAAATGTATACCAAAAATGTACCCAGAATGAGCTTTTCAGTGAACAGCAGCCAGGCACATTTTAGCTAGTTTTACTTGTGAGTGGGGTTGTAAACGCTTTTCAGGCTCAGTACTGCGCTCAAAAGATGCAGCCCTGAGGTCTCTCCTGATAGGAGGTAGTTAAGTAGAAATTCAGTGCTCAGCTGACCCGGCAGAAGCAAATGTATACCAAAAATGTACCCAGAATGAGCTTTTCAGTGAACAGCAGCCAGGCACATTTTAGCTAGTTTTACTTGTAACTGGGGTTGTAAACGGTTTTCAGGCTCAGTACTGCGCTCAAAAGATGCAGCCCTGAGGTCTCTCCTGATAGGGGGTAGTTAAGTAGAAATTCACTGTTCAGCTGACCCGGCAGAAGCAAATGTATACAAAAATGTACCCAGAATGAGCTTTTCAGTGAACAGCAGCCAGGCACATTTTAGCTAGTTTTACTTGTAAGTGGGGTTGTAAACGCTTTTCAGGCTCAGTACTGCGCTCAAAAGATGCAGCCCTGAGGTCTCTCCTGATAGGAGGTGGTTAAGTAGAAATTCACTGCTCAGCTGACCCGGCAGAAGCAAATGTATACCAAAAATGTACCCAGAATGAGCTTTTCAGTGAACAGCAGCCAGGCACATTTTAGCTAGTTTTACTTGTAAGTGGGGCAGTAAACGGTTTTCAGGCTCAGTACTGCGCTCAAAAGATGCAGCCCTGAGGTCTCTCCTGATAGGGGGTAGTTAAGTAGAAATTCACTGTTCAGCTGACCCGGCAGAAGCAAATGTATACCAAAAATGTACCCAGAATGAGCTTTTCAGTGAGCAGCAGCCAGGCACATTTTAGCTAGTTTTACTTGTAAGTGGGGTTGTAAACGCTTTTCAGGCTCAGTACTGCGCTCAAAAGATGCAGCCCTGAGGTCTCTCCTGATAGGAGGTAGTTAAGTAGAAATTGACTGCTCATCTGACCCGGCAGAAGCAAATGTATACCAAAAATTTACCCAGAATGAGCTTTTCAGTGAACAGCAGCCAGGCACATTTTAGCTAGTTTTACTTGTAAGTGGGGTTGGAAACGCTTTTCAGGCTCAGTACTGCACTCAAAAGATGCAGCCCTGAGGTCTCTCCTGATAGGAGGTAGTTAGTAGAAATTCACTGCTCAGCTGACCCAGCAGAAGCAAATGTATACCAAAAATGTACCCAGAATGAGCTTTTCAGTGAACAGCAGCCAGGCACATTTTAGCTAGTTTTTCTTGTAAGTGGGGTTGGAAACGCTTTTCAGGCTCATACTGCGCTCAAAAGATGCAGCCCTGAGGTCTCTCCTAATAGGAGGTAATTAAGTAGAAATTCACTGCTCAGCTGACCCAGCAGAAGCAAATGTATACCAAAAATGTACCCAGAATGAGCTTTTCAGTGAACAGCAGCCAGGCACATTTTAGCTAGTTTTACTTGTAAGTGGGGTTGGAAACGCTTTTCAGGCTCAGTACTGCGCTCAAAAGATGCAGCCCTGAGGTCTCTCCTGATAGGAGGTAGTTAAGTAGAAATTCACTGCTCAGCTGACCCGGCAGAAGCAAATGTATACCAAAAATGTACCCAGAATGAGCTTTTCAGTGAACAGCAGCCAGGCACATTTTAGCTAGTTTTACTTGTAAGTGGGGTTGGGAACGCTTTTCAGGCTCAGTACTGCGCTCAAAAGATGCAGCCCTGAGGTCTCTCCTGATAGGAGGTAGTTAAGTAGAAATTCACTGCTCAGCTGACCCGGCAGAAGCAAATGTATTCCAAAAATGTACCCAGAATGAGCTTTTCAGTGAACAGCAGCCAGGCACATTTTAGCTAGTTTTACTTGTAAGTGGGGTTGGAAACGCTTTTTAGGCTTAGTACTGCGCTCAAAAGATGCAGCCCTGAGGTCTCTCCTCATAGGAGGTAGTTAAGTAGAAATTCACTGCTCAGCTGACCCGGCAGAAGCAAATGTATACCAAAAATGTACCCAGAATGAGCTTTTCAGTGAACAGCAGCCAGGCACATTTTAGCTAGTTTTACTTGTAAGTGGGGTTGGAAACGCTTTTCAGGCTCAGTACTGCGCTCAAAAGATGCAGCCCTGAGGTCTCTCCTGATAGGAGGTAGTTAAGTAGAAATTCACTGCTCAGCTGACCCGGCAGAAGCAAATGTATACCAAAAATGTACCCAGAATGAGCTTTTCAGTGAACAGCAGCCAGGCACATTTTAGCTAGTTTTACTTGTAAGTGGGGTTGGAAACGCTTTTCAGGCTCAGTACTGCGCTCAAAAGATGCAGCCCTGAGGTCTCTCCTGATAGGAGGTAGTTAAGTAGAAATTCACTGCTCAGCTGACCCGGCAGAAGCAAATGTATACCAAAAATGTACCCAGAATGAGCTTTTCAGTGAACAGCAGCCAGGCACATTTTAGCTAGTTTTACTTGTAAGTGGGGTTGGAAACGCTTTTCAGGCTCAGTACTGCGCTCAAAAGATGCAGCCCTGAGGTCTCTCCTGATAGGAGGTAGTTAAGTAGAAATTCACTGCTCAGCTGACCCGGCAGAAGCAAATGTATACAAAAAATGTACCCAGAATGAGCTTTTCAGTGAACAGCAGCCAGGCACATTTTAGCTAGTTTTACTTGTAAGTGGGGTTGGAAACGCTTTTCAGGCTCAGTACTGCGCTCAAAAGATGCAGCCCTGAGGTCTCTCCTGATAGGAGGTAGTTAAGTAGAAATTCACTGCTCAGCTGACCCGGCAGAAGCAAATGTATACCAAAAATGTACCCAGAATGAGCTTTTCAGTGAACAGCAGCCAGGCACATTTTAGCTAGTTTTAACTTGTAACTGGGGTTGTAAACGGTTTTCAGGCTCAGTACTGCGCTCAAAAGATGCAGCCCAGAGGTCTCTCCTGATAGGAGGTAGTTATGTAGAAATTCACTGCTCAGCTGACCCGGCAGAAGCAAATGTATACCAAAAATGTACCCAGAATGAGCTTTTCAGTGAACAGCAGCCAGGCACATTTTAGCTAGTTTTACTTGTAAGTTGGGTTGTAAACGCTTTTCAGGCTCAGTACTGCGCTCAAAAGATGCAGCCCTGAGGTCTCTCCTGATAGGAGATAGTTAAGTAGAAATTCACTGCTCAGCTGACCCGGCAGATGCAAATTTTACTTGTAAGTGGGGTTGTAAACGCTTTTCAGGCTCAGTACTGCGCTCAAAAGATGCAGCCCTGAGGTCTCTCCTGATAGGAGATAGTTAAGTAGAAATTCACTGCTCAGCTGACCCGGCAGAAGCAAATGTATACCAAAATGTACCCAGAATGAGCTTTTCAGTGAACAGCAGCCAGGCACATTTTAGCTAGTTTTACTTGTAAGTGGGGTTGGAAACGCTTTTCAGGCTCAGTACTGCGCTCAAAAGATGCAGCCCTGAGGTCTCTCCTGATAGGAGGTAGTTAAGTAGAAATTCACTGCTCAGCTGACCCGGCAGAAGCAAATGTATACCAAAAATGTACGCAGAATGAGCTTTTCAGTGAACAGCAGCCAGGCACATTTTAGCTAGTTTTACTTGTAACTGGGGTTGTAAACGGTTTTCAGGCTCAGTACTGCGCTCAAAAGATGCAGCCCTGAGGTCTCTCCTGATAGGAGGCAGTTAAGTAGAAATTCACTGCTCAGCAGACCCGGCAGAAGCAAATGTATACCAAAAATTTACCCAGAATGAGCTTTTCAGTAAACAGCAGCCAGGCACATTTTAGCTAGTTTTACTTGTAAGTGGGGTTGGAAACGCTTTTCAGGCTCAGTACTGCGCTCAAAAGATGCAGCCCTGAGGTCTCTCCTGATAGGAGGTAGTTAAGTAGAAATTCACTGCTCAGCTGACCTGGCAGAAGCAAATGTATACCAAAAATGTACGCAGAATGAGCTTTTCAGTGAACAGCAGCCAGGCACATTTTAGCTAGTTTTACTTGTAACTGGGGTTGTAAACGGTTTTCAGGCTCAGTACTGCGCTCAAAAGATGCAGCCTGAGGTCTCTCCTGATAGGAGGCAGTTAAGTAGAAATTCACTGCTCAGCAGACCCGGCAGAAGCAAATGTATACCAAAAATGTACCCAGAATGAGCTTTTCAGTGAACAGCAGCCAGGCACATTTTAGCTAGTTTTACTTGTAAGTGGGGTTGGAAACGCTTTTCAGGCTCAGTACTGCGCACAAAAGATGCAGCCCTGATGTCTCTCCTGATAGGAGGTAGTTAAGTAAAAATTCACTGCTCAGCTGACCCGGCAGAATCAAATGTATACCAAAAATGTACCCAGAATGAGCTTTTCAGTGAACAGCAGCCAGGCACATTTTAGCTAGTTTTACTTGTGAGTGGGGTTGTAAACGCTTTTCAGGCTCAGTACTGCGCTCAAAAGATGCAGCCCTGAGGTCTCTCCTGATAGGAGGTAGTTAAGTAGAAATTCAGTGCTCAGCTGACCCGGCAGAAGCAAATGTATACCAAAAATGTACCCAGAATGAGCTTTTCAGTGAACAGCAGCCAGGCACATTTTAGCTAGTTTTACTTGTAACTGGGGTTGTAAACGGTTTTCAGGCTCAGTACTGCGCTCAAAAGATGCAGCCCTGAGGTCTCTCCTGATAGGGGGTAGTTAAGTAGAAATTCACTGTTCAGCTGACCCGGCAGAAGCAAATGTATACAAAAATGTACCCAGAATGAGCTTTTCAGTGAACAGCAGCCAGGCACATTTTAGCTAGTTTTACTTGTAAGTGGGGTTGTAAACGCTTTTCAGGCTCAGTACTGCGCTCAAAAGATGCAGCCCTGAGGTCTCTCCTGATAGGAGGTAGTTAAGTAGAAATTCACTGCTCAGCTGACCCGGCAGAAGCAAATGTATTCCAAAAATGTACCCAGAATGAGCTTTTCAGTGAACAGCAGCCAGGCACATTTTAGCTAGTTTTACTTGTAAGTGGGGTTGGGAACGCTTTTCAGGCTCAGTACTGCGCTCAAAAGATGCAGCCCTGAGGTCTCTCCTGATAGGAGGTAGTTAAGTAGAAATTCACTGCTCAGCTGACCCGGCAGAAGCAAATGTATTCCAAAAATGTACCCAGAATGAGCTTTTCAGTGAACAGCAGCCAGGCACATTTTAGCTAGTTTTACTTGTAAGTGGGGTTGGAAACGCTTTTCAGGCTTAGTACTGCGCTCAAAAGATGCAGCCCTGAGGTCTCTCCTCATAGGAGGTAGTTAAGTAGAAATTCACTGCTCAGCTGACCCGGCAGAAGCAAATGTATACCAAAAATGTACCCAGAATGAGCTTTTCAGTGAACAGCAGCCAGGCACATTTTAGCTAGTTTTACTTGTAAGTGGGGTTGGAAACGCTTTTCAGGCTCAGTACTGCGCTCAAAAGATGCAGCCCTGAGGTCTCTCCTGATAGGAGGTAGTTAAGTAGAAATTCACTGCTCAGCTGACCCGGCAGAAGCAAATGTATACCAAAAATGTACCCAGAATGAGCTTTTCAGTGAACAGCAGCCAGGCACATTTTAGCTAGTTTTACTTGTAAGTGGGGTTGGAAACGCTTTTCAGGCTCAGTACTGCGCTCAAAAGATGCAGCCCTGAGGTCTCTCCTGATAGGAGGTAGTTAAGTAGAAATTCAGTGCTCAGCTGACCCGGCAGAAGCAAATGTATACCAAAAATGTACCCAGAATGAGCTTTTCAGTGAACAGCAGCCAGGCACATTTTAGCTAGTTTTACTTGTAACTGGGGTTGTAAACGGTTTTCAGGCTCAGTACTGCGCTCAAAAGATGCAGCCCTGAGGTCTCTCCTGATAGGGGGTAGTTAAGTAGAAATTCACTGTTCAGCTGACCCGGCAGAAGCAAATGTATACAAAAATGTACCCAGAATGAGCTTTTCAGTGAACAGCAGCCAGGCACATTTTAGCTAGTTTTACTTGTAAGTGGGGTTGTAAACGCTTTTCAGGCTCAGTACTGCGCTCAAAAGATGCAGCCCTGAGGTCTCTCCTGATAGGAGGTAGTTAAGTAGAAATTCACTGCTCAGCTGACCCGGCAGAAGCAAATGTATTCCAAAAATGTACCCAGAATGAGCTTTTCAGTGAACAGCAGCCAGGCACATTTTGGCTAGTTTTACTTGTAAGTGGGGTTGTAAACGCTTTTCAGGCTCAGTACTGCGCTCAAAAGATGCAGCCCTGAGGTCTCTCCTGATAGGAGGTGGTTAAGTAGAAATTCACTGCTCAGCTGACCCGGCAGAAGCAAATGTATACCAAAAATGTACCCAGAATGAGCTTTTCAGTGAACAGCAGCCAGGCACATTTTAGCTAGTTTTACTTGTAAGTGGGGCAGTAAACGGTTTTCAGGCTCAGTACTGCGCTCAAAAGATGCAGCCCTGAGGTCTCTCCTGATAGGGGGTAGTTAAGTAGAAATTCACTGTTCAGCTGACCCGGCAGAAGCAAATGTATACCAAAAATGTACCCAGAATGAGCTTTTCAGTGAGCAGCAGCCAGGCACATTTTAGCTAGTTTTACTTGTAAGTGGGGTTGTAAACGCTTTTCAGGCTCAGTACTGCGCTCAAAAGATGCAGCCCTGAGGTCTCTCCTGATAGGAGGTAGTTAAGTAGAAATTGACTGCTCATCTGACCCGGCAGAAGCAAATGTATACCAAAAATGTACCCAGAATGAGCTTTTCAGTGAACAGCAGCCAGGCACATTTTAGCTAGTTTTACTTGTAAGTGGGGTTGGAAACGCTTTTCAGGCTCAGTACTGCGCTCAAAAGATGCAGCCCTGAGGTCTCTCCTGATAGGAGGTAGTTAAGTAGAAATTCACTGCTCAGCTGACCCGGCAGAAGCAAATGTATACCAAAAATGTACCCAGAATGAGCTTTTCAGTGAACAGCAGCCAGGCACATTTTAGCTAGTTTTACTTGTAAGTGGGGTTGGGAACGCTTTTCAGGCTCAGTACTGCGCTCAAAAGATGCAGCCCTGAGGTCTCTCCTGATAGGAGGTAGTTAAGTAGAAATTGACTGCTCATCTGACCCGGCAGAAGCAAATGTATACCAAAAATGTACCCAGAATGAGCTTTTCAGTGAACAGCAGCCAGGCACATTTTAGCTAGTTTTACTTGTAAGTGGGGTTGGAAACGCTTTTCAGGCTCAGTACTGCGCTCAAAAGATGCAGCCCTGAGGTCTCTCCTGATAGGAGGTAGTTAAGTAGAAATTCACTGCTCAGCTGACCCGGCAGAAGCAAATGTATACCAAAAATGTACCCAGAATGAGCTTTTCAGTGAACAGCAGCCAGGCACATTTTAGCTAGTTTTACTTGTAAGTGGGGTTGGGAACGCTTTTCAGGCTCAGTACTGCGCTCAAAAGATGCAGCCCTGAGGTCTCTCCTGATAGGAGGCAGTTAAGTAGAAATTCACTGCTCAGCAGACCCGGCAGAAGCAAATGTATACCAAAAATGTACCCAGAATGAGCTTTTCAGTGAACAGCAGCCAGGCACATTTTAGCTAGTTTTACTTGTAAGTGGGGTTGGAAACGCTTTTCAGGCTCAGTACTGCGCACAAAAGATGCAGCCCTGATGTCTCTCCTGATAGGAGGTAGTTAAGTAAAAATTCACTGCTCAGCTGACCCGGCAGAATCAAATGTATACCAAAAATGTACCCAGAATGAGCTTTTCAGTGAACAGCAGCCAGGCACATTTTAGCTAGTTTTACTTGTGAGTGGGGTTGTAAACGCTTTTCAGGCTCAGTACTGCGCTCAAAAGATGCAGCCCTGAGGTCTCTCCTGATAGGAGGTAGTTAAGTAGAAATTCAGTGCTCAGCTGACCCGGCAGAAGCAAATGTATACCAAAAATGTACCCAGAATGAGCTTTTCAGTGAACAGCAGCCAGGCACATTTTAGCTAGTTATACTTGTAACTGGGGTTGTAAACGGTTTTCAGGCTCAGTACTGCGCTCAAAAGATGCAGCCCTGAGGTCTCTCCTGATAGGGGGTAGTTAAGTAGAAATTCACTGTTCAGCTGACCCGGCAGAAGCAAATGTATACAAAAATGTACCCAGAATGAGCTTTTCAGTGAACAGCAGCCAGGCACATTTTAGCTAGTTTTACTTGTAAGTGGGGTTGTAAACGCTTTTCAGGCTCAGTACTGCGCTCAAAAGATGCAGCCCTGAGGTCTCTCCTGATAGGAGGTAGTTAAGTAGAAATTCACTGCTCAGCTGACCCGGCAGAAGCAAATGTATTCCAAAAATGTACCCAGAATGAGCTTTTCAGTGAACAGCAGCCAGGCACATTTTGGCTAGTTTTACTTGTAAGTGGGGTTGTAAACGCTTTTCAGGCTCAGTACTGCGCTCAAAAGATGCAGCCCTGAGGTCTCTCCTGATAGGAGGTGGTTAAGTAGAAATTCACTGCTCAGCTGACCCGGCAGAAGCAAATGTATACCAAAAATGTACCCAGAATGAGCTTTTCAGTGAACAGCAGCCAGGCACATTTTAGCTAGTTTTACTTGTAAGTGGGGTTGGAAACGCTTTTCAGGCTCAGTACTGCGCTCAAAAGATGCAGCCCTGAGGTCTCTCCTGATAGGAGATAGTTAAGTAGAAATTCACTGCTCAGCTGACCCGGCAGAAGCAAATGTATACCAAAAATGTACCCAGAATGAGCTTTTCAGTGAACAGCAGCCAGGCATATTTTAGCTAGTTTTACTTGTAAGTGGGGTTGTAAACGCTTTTCAGGCTCAGTACTGCGCTCAAAAGATGCATCCCTGAGGTCTCTCCTGATAGGAGGTAGTTAAGTAGAAATTCACTGCTCAGCTGACCCGGCAGAAGCAAATGTATACCAAAAATGTACCAGAATGAGCTTTTCAGTGAACAGCAGCCAGGCACATTTTAGCTAGTTTTACTTGTAAGTGGGGTTGTAAACGCTTTTCAGGCTCAGTACTGCGCTCAAAAGATGCATCCCTGAGGTCTCTCCTGATAGGAGGTAGTTAAGTAGAAATTCACTGCTCAGCTGACCCGGCAGAAGCAAATGTATACCAAAAATGTACCCTGAATGAGCTTTTCAGTGAACAGCAGCCAGGCACATTTTAGCTAGTTTTACTTGTAACTGGGGTTGTAAACGGTTTTCAGGCTCAGTACTGCGCTCAAAAGATGCAGCCCTGAGGTCTCTCCTGATAGGGGGTAGTTAAGTAGAAATTCACTGCTCAGCTGACCCGGCAGAAGCAAATGTATACCAAAAATGTACGCAGAATGAGCTTTTCAGTGAACAGCAGCCAGGCACATTTTAGCTAGTTTTACTTGTAACTGGGGTTGTAAACGGTTTTCAGGCTCAGTACTGCGCTCAAAAGATGCAGCCTGAGGTCTCTCCTGATAGGAGGCAGTTAAGTAGAAATTCACTGCTCAGCAGACCCGGCAGAAGCAAATGTATACCAAAAATGTACCCAGAATGAGCTTTTCAGTGAACAGCAGCCAGGCACATTTTAGCTAGTTTTACTTGTAAGTGGGGTTGGAAACGCTTTTCAGGCTCAGTACTGCGCACAAAAGATGCAGCCCTGATGTCTCTCCTGATAGGAGGTAGTTAAGTAAAAATTCACTGCTCAGCTGACCCGGCAGAATCAAATGTATACCAAAAATGTACCCAGAATGAGCTTTTCAGTGAACAGCAGCCAGGCACATTTTAGCTAGTTTTACTTGTGAGTGGGGTTGTAAACGCTTTTCAGGCTCAGTACTGCGCTCAAAAGATGCAGCCCTGAGGTCTCTCCTGATAGGAGGTAGTTAAGTAGAA
Source organism: Lissotriton vulgaris (assembly GCF_964263255.1). Classification (NCBI taxonomy): domain Eukaryota; kingdom Metazoa; phylum Chordata; class Amphibia; order Caudata; family Salamandridae; genus Lissotriton; species Lissotriton vulgaris. The sequence goes on along the minus strand of NC_141691.1, from coordinate 1,085,868,896 downwards.
ATTCAGTGCTCAGCTGACCCGGCAGAAGCAAATGTATACCAAAAATGTACCCAGAATGAGCTTTTCAGTGAACAGCAGCCAGGCACATTTTAGCTAGTTTTACTTGTAACTGGGGTTGTAAACGGTTTTCAGGCTCAGTACTGCGCTCAAAAGATGCAGCCCTGAGGTCTCTCCTGATAGGGGGTAGTTAAGTAGAAATTCACTGTTCAGCTGACCCGGCAGAAGCAAATGTATACAAAAATGTACCCAGAATGAGCTTTTCAGTGAACAGCAGCCAGGCACATTTTAGCTAGTTTTACTTGTAAGTGGGGTTGTAAACGCTTTTCAGGCTCAGTACTGCGCTCAAAAGATGCAGCCCTGAGGTCTCTCCTGATAGGAGGTAGTTAAGTAGAAATTCACTGCTCAGCTGACCCGGCAGAAGCAAATGTATTCCAAAAATGTACCCAGAATGAGCTTTTCAGTGAACAGCAGCCAGGCACATTTTGGCTAGTTTTACTTGTAAGTGGGGTTGTAAACGCTTTTCAGGCTCAGTACTGCGCTCAAAAGATGCAGCCCTGAGGTCTCTCCTGATAGGAGGTGGTTAAGTAGAAATTCACTGCTCAGCTGACCCGGCAGAAGCAAATGTATACCAAAAATGTACCCAGAATGAGCTTTTCAGTGAACAGCAGCCAGGCACATTTTAGCTAGTTTTACTTGTAAGTGGGGCAGTAAACGGTTTTCAGGCTCAGTACTGCGCTCAAAAGATGCAGCCCTGAGGTCTCTCCTGATAGGGGGTAGTTAAGTAGAAATTCACTGTTCAGCTGACCCGGCAGAAGCAAATGTATACCAAAAATGTACCCAGAATGAGCTTTTCAGTGAGCAGCAGCCAGGCACATTTTAGCTAGTTTTACTTGTAAGTGGGGTTGTAAACGCTTTTCAGGCTCAGTACTGCGCTCAAAAGATGCAGCCCTGAGGTCTCTCCTGATAGGAGGTAGTTAAGTAGAAATTGACTGCTCATCTGACCCGGCAGAAGCAAATGTATACCAAAAATGTACCCAGAATGAGCTTTTCAGTGAACAGCAGCCAGGCACATTTTAGCTAGTTTTACTTGTAAGTGGGGTTGGAAACGCTTTTCAGGCTCAGTACTGCGCTCAAAAGATGCAGCCCTGAGGTCTCTCCTGATAGGAGGTAGTTAAGTAGAAATTCACTGCTCAGCTGACCCGGCAGAAGCAAATGTATACCAAAAATGTACCCAGAATGAGCTTTTCAGTGAACAGCAGCCAGGCACATTTTAGCTAGTTTTACTTGTAAGTGGGGTTGGGAACGCTTTTCAGGCTCAGTACTGCGCTCAAAAGATGCAGCCCTGAGGTCTCTCCTGATAGGAGGTAGTTAAGTAGAAATTCACTGCTCAGCTGACCCGGCAGAAGCAAATGTATTCCAAAAATGTACCCAGAATGAGCTTTTCAGTGAACAGCAGCCAGGCACATTTTAGCTAGTTTTACTTGTAAGTGGGGTTGGAAACGCTTTTCAGGCTTAGTACTGCGCTCAAAAGATGCAGCCCTGAGGTCTCTCCTCATAGGAGGTAGTTAAGTAGAAATTCACTGCTCAGCTGACCCGGCAGAAGCAAATGTATACCAAAAATGTACCCAGAATGAGCTTTTCAGTGAACAGCAGCCAGGCACATTTTAGCTAGTTTTACTTGTAAGTGGGGTTGGAAACGCTTTTCAGGCTCAGTACTGCGCTCAAAAGATGCAGCCCTGAGGTCTCTCCTGATAGGAGGTAGTTAAGTAGAAATTCACTGCTCAGCTGACCCGGCAGAAGCAAATGTATACCAAAAATGTACCCAGAATGAGCTTTTCAGTGAACAGCAGCCAGGCACATTTTAGCTAGTTTTACTTGTAAGTGGGGTTGGAAACGCTTTTCAGGCTCAGTACTGCGCTCAAAAGATGCAGCCCTGAGGTCTCTCCTGATAGGAGGTAGTTAAGTAGAAATTCACTGCTCAGCTGACCCGGCAGAAGCAAATGTATACCAAAAATGTACCCAGAATGAGCTTTTCAGTGAACAGCAGCCAGGCACATTTTAGCTAGTTTTACTTGTAAGTGGGGTTGGAAACGCTTTTCAGGCTCAGTACTGCGCTCAAAAGATGCAGCCCTGAGGTCTCTCCTGATAGGAGGTAGTTAAGTAGAAATTCACTGCTCAGCTGACCCGGCAGAAGCAAATGTATACAAAAAATGTACCCAGAATGAGCTTTTCAGTGAACAGCAGCCAGGCACATTTTAGCTAGTTTTACTTGTAAGCACCGTTCCCACTAACCTGCGCGCGTGAGCGCGCGCCCACGATGGTCAACCGGAGCGCGCAGTGTCCTAGATTTAGCGCGCACACTGTCCGAGACATCCCTACAAGATCGTTCGCGTCGCCGCTTTTTAAACGCGAGCGGCGCGAAATCCAGGCGGGAGACAGAGGAAGAGACATGGTGCGTGCAGGCACTTAAAGCCCTTTGTGCTTAAAGGGCTTCAGTTTCAGCCCCCCACACCCCCGTCGTGTGTCAGCCCGGCTAAGAAAGCTTCCCGGGTACCCAACAGCCACCGAGTACTTCACGGCTCTTTAAACGACAATTTGCATGTTAATGAGCTTTGTTATTTCATCACCAAAAGGCATAGGGAACCTGCAAACACACTCCAGAAAAACACACCACTTTAATTGTCGTATCGCATTATCTGACTAGCTCAGTTAGTAAGTAAAAGTGGCTGCATTGCATGGTTTCTCACATGGGTCCTCATCAACTGTAAAGTACGTCACAAATGAGGGTCAGCCGCCGTTGTGCGATATGAAGCACTGTGCTTGTGCAGCATTTTATTGTGGATTGACTTCACGTCTGTGGCAGCAAAGCAGGGAAGGAATTTACCTAATCTCTCTTCTGACACAGACTTTGAAGAACTGCGAAACGAGAGGCAGTGGGGAGAATCCTACGTATGTCTCATATGCCGCTGACACTATCGTCAGAGGCTGACACATCGAGGGAAATGACGGGGATTAGAAGATAGGGTTCTTTACTATTCGCAGCACATTAGCAGATGGCCCCTTTTAGCAGCGCGGGAATCAATAGGCACAGAGGTGTTGGCGTCGAGAAAAATACCAATGCTAAACACTAAACAATGGTGCATCTATATATCTAATGTACACAAACATTATAAAGAGCAGCGGTTATCGTTCGTCAATTCCCGCCATAGTAAAGGAAGATTATTTTGGGTTTGCCCTTCACCAATTGACCGGGGTAAGCTTTCCACATATGTTGTATTATAACGCCCTAGTAAATATTTTACTGGGTGCAATAAATTCCTCCTATTTCAAGTTTTGACCCTGAAAATGAAGGTCCGGGGTCCCGGACCTTTGTGAAAGTATTCCTGTTAATCACAGCGCCCGTCATGCGCTGCAATTAACAGGAATATTTTCACAATTGCCCACAATCAGCACCCAGCAGCGCTGTATTTAGAAAAGAAATGAAGCGCGTCTGAAAGCACGACGTGTGAAGCACATGTGCTTTCACACTTGCTTCATTTGCACAACAGCAGGATGCCAGAGAAGCAGCACGAGGTGGAAAAAAGTGCAACACCCTGCCTCCGTGCACTGGCCACGGGCCGCCCAAACATAGGCACTGGGGCCGCTGCAACTTCACACAGGCCCTTCTCTCTGGCAGAAATAGGATACAATGTGCTAACAGCGCACTTTAAATTTTTCTTTTTAAAGTTGCATTCCTCCTCCCAGTGCAGTCACTGCTGATTAACCATTTCGCATGTAGGGTTGTGCAGATGGGGGATTGAGACCTTGCAAGAATGATGCCAAAGATGGATCTATGGGCGGATTACAGAGCAAATAGATGAATAAACAGATGGATGACTGGGGCATAGGTGCACAGAGAGACATATAATTCTGTGAATTCATGCATGGACGAGGGAGTTCCACAGAAATCATAATGGAATATTCCAGGGTTACAGAGAGATATTGTGTAATGTAACTGGTGCTCAAACCTCGAATGACTTTGGACCGAGTTCACGCTATACAAAACCATAACAAAAAATAACGAGTCAGATTCCAGTGAGACTAACCAGGTTTGGAACATGGGCCACTTTTTGGGAGTGCCCAGGCCTAATTGTGATCCCAATCTGACCCTGCTTTCATTGTACCCCATCACCCTGTCGAAGGAGGGCTGCCCTGCGCGTGAGTAGTGTCTCGCATAATTCCATTAATCTGCTGCTTGTGGCCTGCTGCCTTCCCAGAATCCTGCTCTGACGGAGTGCATCTTATCATCCTTTGGGGTTCCCTCTCTGTGGCCAGCTCCTGCCACGTGATGCTTATGCTTGCCTGCTCTTCCTATGCCAGCACCTCTCTTCTACAGCTGTAGGTATGTTGGGGGGTCCTACTTGAACACCTGCTGAGCCTCATGAGCCTCTGTTGACACATCTGCCAGATTGCTAGCTCCCTTACAGAATGGCCAGTGCAGGCTCTGACAGGCCTCTCCCATTAGCAGCATGCTAGTACATTTGAGAGCTTCACAGGAGGTGGGTATGCAATGTTCAAGTCAGACTAGCGCCTGCTGCCTATCAATGTAAGAGGCCATTTTATGTCCAGGCTCACATCTGCCAAACAGAATATTGCAATATGCAAATCTAAGGCTCTCAGGGGAAACAAGATGAACTTTGGAGGTGTGGATCTTGACAGCTTTTGCTGCTTGTGGATAGCCCCCAGAAGCTCGGTTCCTGACACAATGCGATATGGCCAGAGTGGGTGAGTGGGAAGCTAGAGTATGTATGATGGAGCAGAATGGCACCCATTTCACTGTAGCTGCGTCGACGACTCTAAGGCTGAGGCTGCGGGAATAAAGGCTCTCAGTCCAAAGATCAATATTGAAGAAAAGTATGCACATAATTTTCGTGAACATCCCAGTCACTCTACAAAATAAAGATAAATGGGCTTCCACCCTCTCTACTCTAAGCATCTGGGCTAATTTTCAACTGTGTGGCCAGTAACCAGCTTTCCTGTGTGCATCGCAAAAACTATTACAGATTCTGCATGGGGGTTATCACAAGGGGCTAACCACTTTAAACAACAGGGTGGTAGAGCAACAGCAGATCTTCCCTTTCATAGCACACCAAGGGTGTGTTCTTGGAAACATTGATTTACAGCTTGATGGGGCATTTAGAATAATACTGACATGGCTTTGTAGTCTCTTAATTTGGGCCTTTGAAGCTGAATGACTAATGGGTAGGTTTTGAGCCTGATTTTTTTTTAATTGCAGGCATATTTGACTCACTTAGAGGGTGGGCTGGAGAGGAACATTCTCACTCACCGTTTCACCTTCGATGGCATTACTTAAAAATCGCTAATGTAGCTTCTGCGATACCTGTGTTTTACCAGATCATCACAATCATTTATACATGTGTAATACAGCATCCCTAGCGTGCAGTCTAGAAGCAGGTAACTGTCTTTATTTAACCCTTAGTAGAGTTTGTTCTTTTAGAGTGTCTTGTAGAGTTGGCATTAATTGGCTAATGAGTCCCATAGTACACAATTCTAGAGGGAGTGTATTCAATTATTATTATCTGATTGGCTCTAACTTGAATCTAGGGGTTTATGCTATTATTTCATTTTTTGCTGTTTTCTTTTGCACAGGCATGGCCCAGGGGCATAAGAGCACTTTCCAAGAGAACCAGATATTACACATTATTTTTGAGGCACCGGAAGATTAAGTGATTTTGCCCAGAATCACAGGATGGTGAGCCAAGGTTGGGATTCAAACCTGTTTCCCTGGTGCTAAAGTCAGCAGCTTTAGCCCTTAGGCCACATCCCTCGCCAGGCTTTTTCATGTCTCGCCTATAGACAGCCTTTAGCTGTTGTCGAAGATGTATTGTGGGCAAATAGCAAACTAAACCGCCTCCCCCCCAAATTCGACTGGTACCTCAAATTCCATCAGGAGAGTGAACCTAGTAAGGTCTGTCCTCCCTAAAATAGGTCCTTTCATCCCTCCTATCTATTAATCTCTCCACCCTTTAAGCCTTTCATCCAGCGTCCATTTCATCTGTCTATTAATGTTCCCATTCGTCTGTCTTTTCATCTAATCCATCCATCCTTCCTTTACCATTGCATCCATTCATCTATCCATCCACCCACCCATCCATCCAGCCATCCATCATTTCACCCACCTTTTATCAATCACCCATCCTTTCACCCTTCCATCCAGGTTTCCATCCATCTATCCAAACATTCATCCTTCAATCCATTCTTACGTGCACCCACCTATACAAATATAACTTTATTCTTCCATCTCTCAAACCTTTCACCTTTGTGTCCATCCTTTTATGGACCTCGCCTTCTTGTCGCAGTTTCTTCCTTCTTTTCATATTTCCTATATTTCATTCTTCCTTTCTGCCCTCCCTTTCTCTTTGCCTCTATTTTCCTCATTCTTTCTCCATCTGGTATGGTTTCTACCCCGCATTTAGAAAAGAAATGTAGCAAGTTTTTATATAGTGCAAACTCAATCCAAAAGTTTTGGAGCACTTTACATGATTTATTATTATATATTTTTTGTATGCATGGGGAGATTAATTGATTTGCCCAGAATCACACGATGTTAGGCTCACCCAAGACTTAAAATCCATCTCCTAAATTGACAGCTCGAGTATTAAGCCACAACCCCAACCACAAGAGCGGAAGCATTTTCAATATTATATACAACTTGATGCATGAAACAACCATTGACAAAGCCAATAGTCTTGGCTTCTTGTAGGTGTAATGTTACTTGTATTATATATCTGGATGCAATGACAGAAAAGCAGCAAAATATCAGTAGGGTGGCACACTATGCGAAGCACATATTTTTATGTTAATTGCTTTTAAGCCACACCCTTAATTGCATTGGTTACGCCCCTTTGAAAGATCTCCGAGTATTTTCATCCCACTCAAAGCCCTGGTCTACACGTGCGGTCAGGTTCTAGGCGCACATAGCCTTGGCTGCAGCGCACCGAGACCTTACTCTGCCGCACACAGAGGAAAATAATTAGAGGGAACATTGCTTGTAAGTGGGGTTGGAAACGCTTTTCAGGCTCAGTACTGCGCTCAAAAGATGCAGCCCTGAGGTCTCTCCTGATAGGAGGTAGTTAAGTAGAAATTCACTGCTCAGCTGACCCGGCAGAAGCAAATGTATACCAAAAATGTACCCAGAATGAGCTTTTCAGTGAACAGCAGCCAGGCACATTTTAGCTAGTTTTAACTTGTAACTGGGGTTGTAAACGGTTTTCAGGCTCAGTACTGCGCTCAAAAGATGCAGCCCAGAGGTCTCTCCTGATAGGAGGTAGTTATGTAGAAATTCACTGCTCAGCTGACCCGGCAGAAGCAAATGTATACCAAAAATGTACCCAGAATGAGCTTTTCAGTGAACAGCAGCCAGGCACATTTTAGCTAGTTTTACTTGTAAGTGGGGTTGGAAACGCTTTTCAGGCTCAGTACTGCGCTCAAAAGATGCAGCCCTGAGGTCTCTCCTGATAGGAGGTAGTTAAGTAGAAATTCACTGCTCAGCTGACCCGGCAGAAGCAAATGTATACCAAAAATGTACGCAGAATGAGCTTTTCAGTGAACAGCAGCCAGGCACATTTTAGCTAGTTTTACTTGTAACTGGGGTTGTAAACGGTTTTCAGGCTCAGTACTGCGCTCAAAAGATGCAGCCCTGAGGTCTCTCCTGATAGGAGGCAGTTAAGTAGAAATTCACTGCTCAGCAGACCCGGCAGAAGCAAATGTATACCAAAAATTTACCCAGAATGAGCTTTTCAGTAAACAGCAGCCAGGCACATTTTAGCTAGTTTTACTTGTAAGTGGGGTTGGAAACGCTTTTCAGGCTCAGTACTGCGCTCAAAAGATGCAGCCCTGAGGTCTCTCCTGATAGGAGGTAGTTAAGTAGAAATTCACTGCTCAGCTGACCTGGCAGAAGCAAATGTATACCAAAAATGTACGCAGAATGAGCTTTTCAGTGAACAGCAGCCAGGCACATTTTAGCTAGTTTTACTTGTAACTGGGGTTGTAAACGGTTTTCAGGCTCAGTACTGCGCTCAAAAGATGCAGCCTGAGGTCTCTCCTGATAGGAGGCAGTTAAGTAGAAATTCACTGCTCAGCAGACCCGGCAGAAGCAAATGTATACCAAAAATGTACCCAGAATGAGCTTTTCAGTGAACAGCAGCCAGGCACATTTTAGCTAGTTTTACTTGTAAGTGGGGTTGGAAACGCTTTTCAGGCTCAGTACTGCGCACAAAAGATGCAGCCCTGATGTCTCTCCTGATAGGAGGTAGTTGAGTAAAAATTCACTGCTCAGCTGACCCGGCAGAATCAAATGTATACCAAAAATGTACCCAGAATGAGCTTTTCAGTGAACAGCAGCCAGGCACATTTTAGCTAGTTTTACTTGTGAGTGGGGTTGTAAACGCTTTTCAGGCTCAGTACTGCGCTCAAAAGATGCAGCCCTGAGGTCTCTCCTGATAGGAGGTAGTTAAGTAGAAATTCAGTGCTCAGCTGACCCGGCAGAAGCAAATGTATACCAAAAATGTACCCAGAATGAGCTTTTCAGTGAACAGCAGCCAGGCACATTTTAGCTAGTTTTACTTGTAACTGGGGTTGTAAACGGTTTTCAGGCTCAGTACTGCGCTCAAAAGATGCAGCCCTGAGGTCTCTCCTGATAGGAGGTAGTTAAGTAGAAATTCACTGCTCAGCTGACCCGGCAGAAGCAAATGTATTCCAAAAATGTACCCAGAATGAGCTTTTCAGTGAACAGCAGCCAGGCACATTTTGGCTAGTTTTACTTGTAAGTGGGGTTGTAAACGCTTTTCAGGCTCAGTACTGCGCTCAAAAGATGCAGCCCTGAGGTCTCTCCTGATAGGAGGTGGTTAAGTAGAAATTCACTGCTCAGCTGACCCGGCAGAAGCAAATGTATACCAAAAATGTACCCAGAATGAGCTTTTCAGTGAACAGCAGCCAGGCACATTTTAGCTAGTTTTACTTGTAAGTGGGGCAGTAAACGGTTTTCAGGCTCAGTACTGCGCTCAAAAGATGCAGCCCTGAGGTCTCTCCTGATAGGGGGTAGTTAAGTAGAAATTCACTGTTCAGCTGACCCGGCAGAAGCAAATGTATACCAAAAATGTACCCAGAATGAGCTTTTCAGTGAGCAGCAGCCAGGCACATTTTAGCTAGTTTTACTTGTAAGTGGGGTTGTAAACGCTTTTCAGGCTCAGTACTGCGCTCAAAAGATGCAGCCCTGAGGTCTCTCCTGATAGGAGGTGGTTAAGTAGAAATTCACTGCTCAGCTGACCCGGCAGAAGCAAATGTATACCAAAAATGTACCCAGAATGAGCTTTTCAGTGAACAGCAGCCAGGCACATTTTAGCTAGTTTTACTTGTAAGTGGGGCAGTAAACGGTTTTCAGGCTCAGTACTGCGCTCAAAAGATGCAGCCCTGAGGTCTCTCCTGATAGGGGGTAGTTAAGTAGAAATTCACTGTTCAGCTGACCCGGCAGAAGCAAATGTATACCAAAAATGTACCCAGAATGAGCTTTTCAGTGAGCAGCAGCCAGGCACATTTTAGCTAGTTTTACTTGTAAGTGGGGTTGTAAACGCTTTTCAGGCTCAGTACTGCGCTCAAAAGATGCAGCCCTGAGGTCTCTCCTGATAGGAGGTAGTTAAGTAGAAATTGACTGCTCATCTGACCCGGCAGAAGCAAATGTATACCAAAAATTTACCCAGAATGAGCTTTTCAGTGAACAGCAGCCAGGCACATTTTAGCTAGTTTTACTTGTAAGTGGGGTTGGAAACGCTTTTCAGGCTCAGTACTGCACTCAAAAGATGCAGCCCTGAGGTCTCTCCTGATAGGAGGTAGTTAGTAGAAATTCACTGCTCAGCTGACCCAGCAGAAGCAAATGTATACCAAAAATGTACCCAGAATGAGCTTTTCAGTGAACAGCAGCCAGGCACATTTTAGCTAGTTTTTCTTGTAAGTGGGGTTGGAAACGCTTTTCAGGCTCATACTGCGCTCAAAAGATGCAGCCCTGAGGTCTCTCCTAATAGGAGGTAATTAAGTAGAAATTCACTGCTCAGCTGACCCAGCAGAAGCAAATGTATACCAAAAATGTACCCAGAATGAGCTTTTCAGTGAACAGCAGCCAGGCACATTTTAGCTAGTTTTACTTGTAAGTGGGGTTGGAAACGCTTTTCAGGCTCAGTACTGCGCTCAAAAGATGCAGCCCTGAGGTCTCTCCTGATAGGAGGTAGTTAAGTAGAAATTCACTGCTCAGCTGACCCGGCAGAAGCAAATGTATACCAAAAATGTACCCAGAATGAGCTTTTCAGTGAACAGCAGCCAGGCACATTTTAGCTAGTTTTACTTGTAAGTGGGGTTGGGAACGCTTTTCAGGCTCAGTACTGCGCTCAAAAGATGCAGCCCTGAGGTCTCTCCTGATAGGAGGTAGTTAAGTAGAAATTCACTGCTCAGCTGACCGGCAGAAGCAAATGTATTCCAAAAATGTACCCAGAATGAGCTTTTCAGTGAACAGCAGCCAGGCACATTTTAGCTAGTTTTACTTGTAAGTGGGGTTGGAAACGCTTTTCAGGCTTAGTACTGCGCTCAAAAGATGCAGCCCTGAGGTCTCTCCTCATAGGAGGTAGTTAAGTAGAAATTCACTGCTCAGCTGACCCGGCAGAAGCAAATGTATACCAAAAATGTACCCAGAATGAGCTTTTCAGTGAACAGCAGCCAGGCACATTTTAGCTAGTTTTACTTGTAAGTGGGGTTGGAAACGCTTTTCAGGCTCAGTACTGCGCTCAAAAGATGCAGCCCTGAGGTCTCTCCTGATAGGAGGTAGTTAAGTAGAAATTCACTGCTCAGCTGACCCGGCAGAAGCAAATGTATACCAAAAATGTACCCAGAATGAGCTTTTCAGTGAACAGCAGCCAGGCACATTTTAGCTAGTTTTACTTGTAAGTGGGGTTGGAAACGCTTTTCAGGCTCAGTACTGCGCTCAAAAGATGCAGCCCTGAGGTCTCTCCTGATAGGAGGTAGTTAAGTAGAAATTCACTGCTCAGCTGACCCGGCAGAAGCAAATGTATACCAAAAATGTACCCAGAATGAGCTTTTCAGTGAACAGCAGCCAGGCACATTTTAGCTAGTTTTACTTGTAAGTGGGGTTGGAAACGCTTTTCAGGCTCAGTACTGCGCTCAAAAGATGCAGCCCTGAGGTCTCTCTGATAGGAGGTAGTTAAGTAGAAATTCACTGCTCAGCTGACCCGGCAGAAGCAAATGTATACAAAAAATGTACCCAGAATGAGCTTTTCAGTGAACAGCAGCCAGGCACATTTTAGCTAGTTTTACTTGTAAGTGGGGTTGGAAACGCTTTTCAGGCTCAGTACTGCGCTCAAAAGATGCAGCCCTGAGGTCTCTCCTGATAGGAGGTAGTTAAGTAGAAATTCACTGCTCAGCTGACCCGGCAGAAGCAAATGTATACCAAAAATGTACCCAGAATGAGCTTTTCAGTGAACAGCAGCCAGGCACATTTTAGCTAGTTTTAACTTGTAACTGGGGTTGTAAACGGTTTTCAGGCTCAGTACTGCGCTCAAAAGATGCAGCCCAGAGGTCTCTCCTGATAGGAGGTAGTTATGTAGAAATTCACTGCTCAGCTGACCCGGCAGAAGCAAATGTATACCAAAAATGTACCCAGAATGAGCTTTTCAGTGAACAGCAGCCAGGCACATTTTAGCTAGTTTTACTTGTAAGTTGGGTTGTAAACGCTTTTCAGGCTCAGTACTGCGCTCAAAAGATGCAGCCCTGAGGTCTCTCCTGATAGGAGATAGTTAAGTAGAAATTCACTGCTCAGCTGACCCGGCAGATGCAAATTTTACTTGTAAGTGGGGTTGTAAACGCTTTTCAGGCTCAGTACTGCGCTCAAAAGATGCAGCCCTGAGGTCTCTCCTGATAGGAGATAGTTAAGTAGAAATTCACTGCTCAGCTGACCCGGCAGAAGCAAATGTATACCAAAATGTACCCAGAATGAGCTTTTCAGTGAACAGCAGCCAGGCACATTTTAGCTAGTTTTACTTGTAAGTGGGGTTGGAAACGCTTTTCAGGCTCAGTACTGCGCTCAAAAGATGCAGCCCTGAGGTCTCTCCTGATAGGAGGTAGTTAAGTAGAAATTCACTGCTCAGCTGACCCGGCAGAAGCAAATGTATACCAAAAATGAACCCAGAATGAGCTTTTCAGTGAATAGCAGCCAGGCACATTTTAGCTAGTTTTACTTGTAAGTGGGGTTGGAAACGCTTTTCAGGCTCAGTACTGCGCTCAAAAGATGCAGCCCTGAGGTCTCTCCTGATAGGAGGTAGTTAAGTAGAAATTCACTGCTCAGCTGACCCGGCAGAAGCAAATGTATACCAAAAATGTACCCAGAATGAGCTTTTCAGTGAACAGCAGCCAGGCACATTTTAGCTAGTTTTACTTGTAACTGGGGTTGGAAACGCTTTTCAGGCTCAGTACTGCGCTCAAAAGATGCAGCCCTGAGGTCTCTCCTGATAGGAGGTAGTTAAGTAGAAATTCACTGCTCAGCTGACCCGGCAGAAGCAAATGTATACCAAAAATGTACCCAGAATGAGCTTTTCAGTGAACAACAGCCAGGCACATTTTAGCTAGTTTTACTTGTAAGTGGGGTTGGAAACGCTTTTCAGGCTCAGTACTGCGCTCAAAAGATGCAGCCCTGAGGTCTCTCCTGATAGGAGGTAGTTAAGTAGAAATTCACTGCTCAGCTGACCCGGCAGAAGCAAATGTATTCCAAAAATGTAGCCAGAATGAGCTTTTCAGTGAACAGCAGCCAGGCACATTTTGGCTAGTTTTACTTGTAAGTGGGGTTGTAAACGCTTTTCAGGCTCAGTACTGCGCTCAAAAGATGCAGCCCTGAGGTCTCTCCTGATAGGAGGTGGTTAAGTAGAAATTCACTGCTCAGCTGACCCAGCAGAAGCAAATGTATACCAAAAATGTACCCTGAATGAGCTTTTCAGTGAACAGCAGCCAGGCACATTTTAGCTAGTTTTACTTGTAACTGGGGTTGTAAACGGTTTTCAGGCACAGTACTGCGCTCAAAAGATGCAGCCCTGAGGTCTCTCCTGATAGGGGGTAGTTAAGTAGAAATTCACTGCTCAGCTGACCCGGCAGAAGCAAATGTATACCAAAAATGTACCCAGAATGAGCTTTTCAGTGAACAGCAGCCAGGCACATTTTAGCTAGTTTTATTTGTAAGTGGGGTTGTAAACGCTTTTCAGGCTCAGTACTGCGCTGAAAAGATGCAGCCCTGAGGTCTCTCCTGATAGGAGGTAGTTAAGTAGAAATTCACTGCTCAGCTGACCCGGCAGAAGCAAATGTATACCAAAAATGTACCCAGAATGAGCTTTTCAGTGAACAGCAGCCAGGCACATTTTAGCTAGTTGTACTTGTAAGTGGGGTTGTAAACGGTTTTCAGGCTCAGTACTGCGCTCAAAAGATGCAGCCCTGAGGTCTCTCCTAATAGGAGGTAATTAAGTAGAAATTCACTGCTCAGCTGATCCAGCAGAAGCAAATGTATACCAAAAATGTACCCAGAATGAGCTTTTCAGTGAACAGCAGCCAGGCACATTTTAGCTAGTTTTACTTGTAAGTGGGGTTGTAAACGCTTTTCAGGCTCAGTACTGCGCTCAAAAGATGCAGCCCTGAGGTCTCTCCTGATAGGAGGTAGTTAAGTAGAAATTCACTGCTCTGCTGACCCGGCAGAAGCAAATGTATACCAAAAATGTACCCAGAATGAGCTTTTCAGTGAACAGCAGCCAGGCACATTTTAGCTAGTTTTATTTGTAAGTGGGGTTGTAAACGCTTTTCAGGCTCAGTACTGCGCTGAAAAGATGCAGCCCTGAGGTCTCTCCTGATAGGAGGTAGTTAAGTAGAAATTCACTGCTCAGCTGACCCGGCAGAAGCAAATGTATACCAAAAATGTACCAGAATGAGCTTTTCAGTGAACAGCAGCCAGGCACATTTTAGCTAGTTGTACTTGTAAGTGGGGTTGTAAACGGTTTTCAGGCTCAGTACTGCGCTCAAAAGATGCAGCCCTGAGGTCTCTCCTGATTGGAGGCAGTTAAGTAGAAATTCACTGCTCAGCAGAACCGGCAGAAGCAAATGTATACCAAAAATGTACCCAGAATGAGCTTTTCAGTGAACAGCAGCCAGGCACATTTTAGCTAGTTTTACTTGTAAGTGGGGTTGGAAACGCTTTTCAGGCTCAGTACTGCGCACAAAAGATGCAGCCCTGATGTCTCTCCTGATAGGAGGTAGTTAAGTAGAAATTCACTGCTCAGCTGACCCGGCAGAAGCAAATGTATACCAAAAATGTACCCAGAATGAGCTTTTCAGTGAACAGCAGCCAGGCACATTTTAGCTAGTTTTACTTGTATGTATACCAAAAATGTACCCAGAATGAGCTTTTCAGTGAACAGCAGCCAGGCACATTTTAGCTAGTTTTACTTGTACGTGGGGTTGGAAACGCTTTTCAGGCTCAGTACTGCGCTCAAAAGATGCAGCCCTGACGTCTCTCCTGATAGGAGGTAGTTAAGTAGAAATTCACTGCTCAGCTGACCCGGCAGAAGCAAATGTATACCAAAAATGTACCCAGAATGAGCTTTTCAGTGAACAGCAGCCAGGCACATTTTAGCTAGTTTTACTTGTAAGTGGGGTTGGAAACGCTTGTCAGGCTCAGTACTGCGCTCAAAAGATGCAGCCCTGAGGTCTCTCCTGATAGGAGGTAGTTAAGTAGAAATTCACTGCTCAGCTGACCCGGCAGGAGCAAATGTATACCAAAAATGTACCCAGAATGAGCTTTTCAGTGAACAGCAGCCATGCACATTTTAACTAGTTTTACTTGTAAGTGGGGTTGGAAACGCTTTTCAGGCTCAGTACTGCGCTCAAAAGATGCAGCCCTGACGTCTCTCCTGATAGGAGGTAGTTAAGTAGAAATTCACTGCTCAGCTGACGCGGCAGAAGCAAATGTATACCAAAAATGTACCCAGAATGAGCTTTTCAGTGAACAGCAGCCAGGCACATTTTAGCTAGTATTACTTGTAAGTGGGGTTGGAAACGCTTTTCAGGCTCAGTACTGCGCTCAAAAGATGCAGCCCTGAGGTCTCTCCTGATAGGAGGTAGTTAAGTAGAAATTCACTGCTCAGCTGACCCGGCAGAAGCAAATGTATACCAAAAATGTACCCAGAATGAGCTTTTCAGTGAACAGCAGCCAGGCACATTTTAGCTAGTTTTACTTGTAAGTGGGGTTGGAAACGCTTTTCAGGCTCAGTACTGCGCTCAAAAGATGCAGCCCTGAGGTCTCTCCTGATAGGAGGTAGTTAAGTAGAAATTCACTGCTCAGCTGACCCGGCAGAAGCAAATGTATACCAAAAATGTACCCAGAATGAGCTTTTCAGTGAACAGCAGCCAGGCACATTTTAGCTAGTTTAACTTGTAAGTGGGGTTGTAAACGCTTTTCAGGCTCAGTACTGCACTGAAAAGATGCAGCCCTGAGGTCTCTCCTGATAGGAGGTAGTTAAGTAGAAATTCACTGCTCAGCTGACCCGGCAGAAGCAAATGTATACCAAAAATGTACCAGAATGAGCTTTTCAGTGAACAGCAATTTTAGCTAGTTTTACTTGTAGTGGGGTTGTAAACGCTTTTCAGGCTCAGTACTGCGCTCAAAAGATGCAGCCCTGAGGTCTCTCCTGATAGGAGGTAGTTAAGTAGAAATTCACTGCTCAGCTGACCCGGCAGAAGCAAATGTATACCAAAAATGTACGCAGAATGAGCTTTTCAGTGAACAGCAGCCAGGCACATTTTAGCTAGTTTTACTTGTAACTGGGGTTGTAAACGGTTTTCAGGCTCAGTACTGCGCTCAAAAGATGCAGCCTGAGGTCTCTCCTGATAGGAGGCAGTTAAGTAGAAATTCACTGCTCAGCAGACCCGGCAGAAGCAAATGTATACCAAAAATGTACCCAGAATGAGCTTTTCAGTGAACAGCAGCCAGGCACATTTTAGCTAGTTTTACTTGTAAGTGGGGTTGGAAACGCTTTTCAGGCTCAGTACTGCGCTCAAAAGATGTAGCCCTGAGGTCTCTCCTGATAGGAGATAGTTAAGTAGAAATTCACTGCTCAGCTGACCCGGCAGAAGCAAATGTATACCAAAAATGTACCCAGAATGAGCTTTTCAGTGAACAGCAGCCAGGCACATTTTAGCTAGTTTTACTTGTAAGTGGGGTTGGAAACGCTTTTCAGGCTCAGTACTGCGCTCAAAAGATGCAGCCCTGAGGTCTCTCCTGATAGGAGGTAGTTAAGTAGAAATTCACTGCTCAGCTGACCCGGCAGAAGCAAATGTATACCAAAAATGTACCCAGAATGAGCTTTTCAGTGAACAGCAGCCAGGCACATTTTAGCTAGTTTTACTTGTAACTGGGGTTGTAAACGGTTTTCAGGCTCAGTACTGCGCTCAAAAGATGCAGCCCTGAGGTCTCTCCTGATAGGAGGTGGTTAAGTAGAAATTCACTGCTCAGCTGACCCAGCAGAAGCAAATGTATACCAAAAATGTACCCTGAATGAGCTTTTCAGTGAACAGCAGCCAGGCACATTTTAGCTAGTTTTACTTGTAACTGGGGTTGTAAACGGTTTTCAGGCTCAGTACTGCGCTCAAAAGATGCAGCCCTGAGGTCTCTCCTGATAGGGGGTAGTTAAGTAGAAATTCACTGCTCAGCTGACCCGGCAGAAGCAAATGTATACCAAAAATGTACCCAGAATGAGCTTTTCAGTGAACAGCAGCCAGGCACATTTTAGCTAGTTTTATTTGTAAGTGGGGTTGTAAACGGTTTTCAGGCTCAGTACTGCGCTGAAAAGATGCAGCCCTGAGGTCTCTCCTGATAGGAGGTAGTTAAGTAGAAATTCACTGTTCAGCTGACCCGGCAGAAGCAAATGTATACCAAAAATGTACCCAGAATGAGCTTTTCAGTGAACAGCAGCCAGGCACATTTTAGCTAGTTTTACTTGTAAG
The DNA here is from genome assembly GCF_964263255.1 of Lissotriton vulgaris. Taxonomy (NCBI): domain Eukaryota; kingdom Metazoa; phylum Chordata; class Amphibia; order Caudata; family Salamandridae; genus Lissotriton; species Lissotriton vulgaris. Next base: position 1,085,851,799 of record NC_141691.1, on the reverse strand, counting down.
TGGGGTTGGAAACGCTTTTCAGGCTCAGTACTGCGCTCAAAAGATGCAGCCCTGAGGTCTCTCCTGATAGGAGATAGTTAAGTAGAAATTCACTGCTCAGCTGACCCGGCAGAAGCAAATGTATACCAAAAATGTACCCAGAATGAGCTTTTCAGTGAACAGCAGCCAGGCACATTTTAGCTAGTTTTACTTGTAACTGGGGTTGTAAACGGTTTTCAGGCTCAGTACTGCGCTCAAAAGATGCAGCCCTGAGGTCTCTCCTGATAGGAGGTAGTTATGTAGAAATTCACTGCTCAGCTGACGCGGCAGAAGCAAATGTATACCAAAAATGTACCCAGAATGAGCTTTTCAGTGAACAGCAGCCAGGCACATTTTAGCTAGTATTACTTGTAAGTGGGGTTGGAAACGCTTTTCAGGCTCAGTACTGCGCTCAAAAGATGCAGCCCTGAGGTCTCTCCTGATAGGAGGTAGTTAAGTAGAAATTCACTGCTCAGCTGACCCGGCAGAAGCAAATGTATACCAAAAATGTACCCAGAATGAGCTTTTCAGTGAACAGCAGCCAGGCACATTTTAGCTAGTTTTACTTGTAAGTGGGGTTGGAAACGCTTTTCAGGCTCAGTACTGCGCTCAAAAGATGCAGCCCTGAGGTCTCTCCTGATAGGAGGTAGTTAAGTAGAAATTCACTGCTCAGCTGACCCGGCAGAAGCAAATGTATACCAAAAATGTACCCAGAATGAGCTTTTCAGTGAACAGCAGCCAGGCACATTTTAGCTAGTTTAACTTGTAAGTGGGGTTGTAAACGCTTTTCAGGCTCAGTACTGCACTGAAAAGATGCAGCCCTGAGGTCTCTCCTGATAGGAGGTAGTTAAGTAGAAATTCACTGCTCAGCTGACCCGGCAGAAGCAAATGTATACCAAAAATGTACCAGAATGAGCTTTTCAGTGAACAGCAATTTTAGCTAGTTTTACTTGTAGTGGGGTTGTAAACGCTTTTCAGGCTCAGTACTGCGCTCAAAAGATGCAGCCCTGAGGTCTCTCCTGATAGGAGGTAGTTAAGTAGAAATTCACTGCTCAGCTGACCCGGCAGAAGCAAATGTATACCAAAAATGTACGCAGAATGAGCTTTTCAGTGAACAGCAGCCAGGCACATTTTAGCTAGTTTTACTTGTAACTGGGGTTGTAAACGGTTTTCAGGCTCAGTACTGCGCTCAAAAGATGCAGCCTGAGGTCTCTCCTGATAGGAGGCAGTTAAGTAGAAATTCACTGCTCAGCAGACCCGGCAGAAGCAAATGTATACCAAAAATGTACCCAGAATGAGCTTTTCAGTGAACAGCAGCCAGGCACATTTTAGCTAGTTTTACTTGTAAGTGGGGTTGGAAACGCTTTTCAGGCTCAGTACTGCGCTCAAAAGATGTAGCCCTGAGGTCTCTCCTGATAGGAGATAGTTAAGTAGAAATTCACTGCTCAGCTGACCCGGCAGAAGCAAATGTATACCAAAAATGTACCCAGAATGAGCTTTTCAGTGAACAGCAGCCAGGCACATTTTAGCTAGTTTTACTTGTAAGTGGGGTTGGAAACGCTTTTCAGGCTCAGTACTGCGCTCAAAAGATGCAGCCCTGAGGTCTCTCCTGATAGGAGGTAGTTAAGTAGAAATTCACTGCTCAGCTGACCCGGCAGAAGCAAATGTATACCAAAAATGTACCCAGAATGAGCTTTTCAGTGAACAGCAGCCAGGCACATTTTAGCTAGTTTTACTTGTAACTGGGGTTGTAAACGGTTTTCAGGCTCAGTACTGCGCTCAAAAGATGCAGCCCTGAGGTCTCTCCTGATAGGAGGTGGTTAAGTAGAAATTCACTGCTCAGCTGACCCAGCAGAAGCAAATGTATACCAAAAATGTACCCTGAATGAGCTTTTCAGTGAACAGCAGCCAGGCACATTTTAGCTAGTTTTACTTGTAACTGGGGTTGTAAACGGTTTTCAGGCTCAGTACTGCGCTCAAAAGATGCAGCCCTGAGGTCTCTCCTGATAGGGGGTAGTTAAGTAGAAATTCACTGCTCAGCTGACCCGGCAGAAGCAAATGTATACCAAAAATGTACCCAGAATGAGCTTTTCAGTGAACAGCAGCCAGGCACATTTTAGCTAGTTTTATTTGTAAGTGGGGTTGTAAACGGTTTTCAGGCTCAGTACTGCGCTGAAAAGATGCAGCCCTGAGGTCTCTCCTGATAGGAGGTAGTTAAGTAGAAATTCACTGTTCAGCTGACCCGGCAGAAGCAAATGTATACCAAAAATGTACCCAGAATGAGCTTTTCAGTGAACAGCAGCCAGGCACATTTTAGCTAGTTTTACTTGTAAGTGGGGTTGGAAACGCTTTTCAGGCTCAGTACTGCGCTCAAAAGATGCAGCCCTGAGGTCTCTCCTGATAGGAGATAGTTAAGTAGAAATTCACTGCTCAGCTGACCCGGCAGAAGCAAATGTATACCAAAAATGTACCCAGAATGAGCTTTTCAGTGAACAGCAGCCAGGCACATTTTAGCTAGTTTTACTTGTAAGTGGGGTTGGAAACGCTTGTCAGGCTCAGTACTGCGCTCAAAAGATGCAGCCCTGAGGTCTCTCCTGATAGGAGGTAGTTAAGTAGAAATTCACTGCTCAGCTGACCCGGCAGGAGCAAATGTATACCAAAAATGTACCCAGAATGAGCTTTTCAGTGAACAGCAGCCATGCACATTTTAACTAGTTTTACTTGTAAGTGGGGTTGGAAACGCTTTTCAGGCTCAGTACTGCACTGAAAAGATGCAGCCCTGAGGTCTCTCCTGATAGGAGGTAGTTAAGTAGAAATTCACTGCTCAGCTGACCCGGCAGAAGCAAATGTATACCAAAAATGTACCAGAATGAGCTTTTCAGTGAACAGCAATTTTAGCTAGTTTTACTTGTAGTGGGGTTGTAAACGCTTTTCAGGCTCAGTACTGCGCTCAAAAGATGCAGCCCTGAGGTCTCTCCTGATAGGAGGTAGTTAAGTAGAAATTCACTGCTCAGCTGACCCGGCAGAAGCAAATGTATACCAAAAATGTACGCAGAATGAGCTTTTCAGTGAACAGCAGCCAGGCACATTTTAGCTAGTTTTACTTGTAACTGGGGTTGTAAACGGTTTTCAGGCTCAGTACTGCGCTCAAAAGATGCAGCCTGAGGTCTCTCCTGATAGGAGGCAGTTAAGTAGAAATTCACTGCTCAGCAGACCCGGCAGAGGCAAATGTATACCAAAAATGTACCCAGAATGAGCTTTTCAGTGAACAGCAGCCAGGCACATTTTAGCTAGTTTTACTTGTAAGTGGGGTTGGAAACGCTTTTCAGGCTCAGTACTGCGCTCAAAAGATGTAGCCCTGAGGTCTCTCCTGATAGGAGATAGTTAAGTAGAAATTCACTGCTCAGCTGACCCGGCAGAAGCAAATGTATACCAAAAATGTACCCAGAATGAGCTTTTCAGTGAACAGCAGCCAGGCACATTTTAGCTAGTTTTACTTGTAAGTGGGGTTGGAAACGCTTTTCAGGCTCAGTACTGCGCTCAAAAGATGCAGCCCTGAGGTCTCTCCTGATAGGAGGTAGTTAAGTAGAAATTCACTGCTCAGCTGACCCGGCAGAAGCAAATGTATACCAAAAATGTACCCAGAATGAGCTTTTCAGTGAACAGCAGCCAGGCACATTTTAGCTAGTTTTACTTGTAACTGGGGTTGTAAACGGTTTTCAGGCTCAGTACTGCGCTCAAAAGATGCAGCCCTGAGGTCTCTCCTGATAGGAGGTGGTTAAGTAGAAATTCACTGCTCAGCTGACCCAGCAGAAGCAAATGTATACCAAAAATGTACCCTGAATGAGCTTTTCAGTGAACAGCAGCCAGGCACATTTTAGCTAGTTTTACTTGTAACTGGGGTTGTAAACGGTTTTCAGGCTCAGTACTGCGCTCAAAAGATGCAGCCCTGAGGTCTCTCCTGATAGGGGGTAGTTAAGTAGAAATTCACTGCTCAGCTGACCCGGCAGAAGCAAATGTATACCAAAAATGTACCCAGAATGAGCTTTTCAGTGAACAGCAGCCAGGCACATTTTAGCTAGTTTTATTTGTAAGTGGGGTTGTAAACGGTTTTCAGGCTCAGTACTGCGCTGAAAAGATGCAGCCCTGAGGTCTCTCCTGATAGGAGGTAGTTAAGTAGAAATTCACTGTTCAGCTGACCCGGCAGAAGCAAATGTATACCAAAAATGTACCCAGAATGAGCTTTTCAGTGAACAGCAGCCAGGCACATTTTAGCTAGTTTTACTTGTAAGTGGGGTTGGAAACGCTTTTCAGGCTCAGTACTGCGCTCAAAAGATGCAGCCCTGAGGTCTCTCCTGATAGGAGATAGTTAAGTAGAAATTCACTGCTCAGCTGACCCGGCAGAAGCAAATGTATACCAAAAATGTACCCAGAATGAGCTTTTCAGTGAACAGCAGCCAGGCACATTTTAGCTAGTTTTACTTGTAAGTGGGGTTGGAAACGCTTGTCAGGCTCAGTACTGCGCTCAAAAGATGCAGCCCTGAGGTCTCTCCTGATAGGAGGTAGTTAAGTAGAAATTCACTGCTCAGCTGACCCGGCAGGAGCAAATGTATACCAAAAATGTACCCAGAATGAGCTTTTCAGTGAACAGCAGCCATGCACATTTTAACTAGTTTTACTTGTAAGTGGGGTTGGAAACGCTTTTCAGGCTCAGTACTGCGCTCAAAAGATGCAGCCCTGACGTCTCTCCTGATAGGAGGTAGTTAAGTAGAAATTCACTGCTCAGCTGACGCGGCAGAAGCAAATGTATACCAAAAATGTACCCAGAATGAGCTTTTCAGTGAACAGCAGCCAGGCACATTTTAGCTAGTATTACTTGTAAGTGGGGTTGGAAACGCTTTTCAGGCTCAGTACTGCGCTCAAAAGATGCAGCCCTGAGGTCTCTCCTGATAGGAGGTAGTTAAGTAGAAATTCACTGCTCAGCTGACCCGGCAGAAGCAAATGTATACCAAAAATGTACCCAGAATGAGCTTTTCAGTGAACAGCAGCCAGGCACATTTTAGCTAGTTTTACTTGTAAGTGGGGTTGGAAACGCTTTTCAGGCTCAGTACTGCGCTCAAAAGATGCAGCCCTGAGGTCTCTCCTGATAGGAGGTAGTTAAGTAGAAATTCACTGCTCAGCTGACCCGGCAGAAGCAAATGTATACCAAAAATGTACCCAGAATGAGCTTTTCAGTGAACAGCAGCCAGGCACATTTTAGCTAGTTTAACTTGTAAGTGGGGTTGTAAACGCTTTTCAGGCTCAGTACTGCACTGAAAAGATGCAGCCCTGAGGTCTCTCCTGATAGGAGGTAGTTAAGTAGAAATTCACTGCTCAGCTGACCCGGCAGAAGCAAATGTATACCAAAAATGTACCAGAATGAGCTTTTCAGTGAACAGCAATTTTAGCTAGTTTTACTTGTAGTGGGGTTGTAAACGCTTTTCAGGCTCAGTACTGCGCTCAAAAGATGCAGCCCTGAGGTCTCTCCTGATAGGAGGTAGTTAAGTAGAAATTCACTGCTCAGCTGACCCGGCAGAAGCAAATGTATACCAAAAATGTACGCAGAATGAGCTTTTCAGTGAACAGCAGCCAGGCACATTTTAGCTAGTTTTACTTGTAACTGGGGTTGTAAACGGTTTTCAGGCTCAGTACTGCGCTCAAAAGATGCAGCCTGAGGTCTCTCCTGATAGGAGGCAGTTAAGTAGAAATTCACTGCTCAGCAGACCCGGCAGAAGCAAATGTATACCAAAAATGTACCCAGAATGAGCTTTTCAGTGAACAGCAGCCAGGCACATTTTAGCTAGTTTTACTTGTAAGTGGGGTTGGAAACGCTTTTCAGGCTCAGTACTGCGCTCAAAAGATGTAGCCCTGAGGTCTCTCCTGATAGGAGATAGTTAAGTAGAAATTCACTGCTCAGCTGACCCGGCAGAAGCAAATGTATACCAAAAATGTACCCAGAATGAGCTTTTCAGTGAACAGCAGCCAGGCACATTTTAGCTAGTTTTACTTGTAAGTGGGGTTGGAAACGCTTTTCAGGCTCAGTACTGCGCTCAAAAGATGCAGCCCTGAGGTCTCTCCTGATAGGAGGTAGTTAAGTAGAAATTCACTGCTCAGCTGACCCGGCAGAAGCAAATGTATACCAAAAATGTACCCAGAATGAGCTTTTCAGTGAACAGCAGCCAGGCACATTTTAGCTAGTTTTACTTGTAACTGGGGTTGTAAACGGTTTTCAGGCTCAGTACTGCGCTCAAAAGATGCAGCCCTGAGGTCTCTCCTGATAGGAGGTGGTTAAGTAGAAATTCACTGCTCAGCTGACCCAGCAGAAGCAAATGTATACCAAAAATGTACCCTGAATGAGCTTTTCAGTGAACAGCAGCCAGGCACATTTTAGCTAGTTTTACTTGTAACTGGGGTTGTAAACGGTTTTCAGGCTCAGTACTGCGCTCAAAAGATGCAGCCCTGAGGTCTCTCCTGATAGGGGGTAGTTAAGTAGAAATTCACTGCTCAGCTGACCCGGCAGAAGCAAATGTATACCAAAAATGTACCCAGAATGAGCTTTTCAGTGAACAGCAGCCAGGCACATTTTAGCTAGTTTTATTTGTAAGTGGGGTTGTAAACGGTTTTCAGGCTCAGTACTGCGCTGAAAAGATGCAGCCCTGAGGTCTCTCCTGATAGGAGGTAGTTAAGTAGAAATTCACTGTTCAGCTGACCCGGCAGAAGCAAATGTATACCAAAAATGTACCCAGAATGAGCTTTTCAGTGAACAGCAGCCAGGCACATTTTAGCTAGTTGTACTTGTAAGTGGGGTTGTAAACGCTTTACAGGCTCAGTACTGCGCTCAAAAGATGCAGCCCTGAGGTCTCTCCTAATAGGAGGTAATTAAGTAGAAATTCACTGCTCAGCTGACCCGGCAGAAGCAAATGTATACCAAAAATGTACCCAGAATGAGCTTTTCAGTGAACAGCAGCCAGGCACATTTTAGCTAGTTTTACTTGTAAGTGGGGTTGTAAACGCTTTTCAGGCTCAGTACTGCGCTCAAAAGATGCAGCCCTGAGGTCTCTCCTGATAGGAGGTAGTTAAGTAGAAATTCACTGCTCTGCTGACCCGGCAGAAGCAAATGTATACCAAAAATGTACCCAGAATGAGCTTTTCAGTGAACAGCAGCCAGGCACATTTTAGCTAGTTTTACTTGTAAGTGGGGTTGTAAACGCTTTTCAGGCTGAGTACTGCGCTCAAAAGATGCAGCCCTGAGGTCTCTCCTGATAGGAGGTAGTTAAGTAGAAATTCACTGCTCAGCTGACCCGGCAGAAGCAAATGTATACCAAAAATGTACCAGAGCTTTTCAGTGAACAGCAGCCAGGCACATTTTAGCTAGTTTTACTTGTAACTGGGGTTGTAAACGGTTTTCAGGCTCAGTACTGCGCTCAAAAGATGCAGCCCTGAGGTCTCTCCTGATAGGGGGTAGTTAAGTAGAAATTCACTGTTCAGCTGACCCGGCAGAAGCAAATGTATACAAAAATGTACCCAGAATGAGCTTTTCAGTGAACAGCAGCCAGGCACATTTTAGCTAGTTTTACTTGTAAGTGGGGTTGGAAACGCTTTTCAGGCTCAGTACTGCGCTCAAAAGATGCAGCCCTGAGGTCTCTCCTGATAGGAGGTAGTTAAGTAGAAATTCACTGCTCAGCTGACCCGGCAGAAGCAAATGTATACCAAAAATGTACGCAGAATGAGCTTTTCAGTGAACAGCAGCCAGGCACATTTTAGCTAGTTTTACTTGTAAGTGGGGTTGTAAACGCTTTTCAGGCTCAGTACTGCGCTCAAAAGATGCAGCCCTGAGGTCTCTCCTGATAGGAGGTGGTTAAGTAGAAATTCACTGCTCAGCTGACCCGGCAGAAGCAAATGTATACCAAAAATGTACCCAGAATGAGCTTTTCAGTGAACAGCAGCCAGGCACATTTTAGCTAGTTTTACTTGTAAGTGGGGCAGTAAACGGTTTTCAGGCTCAGTACTGCGCTCAAAAGATGCAGCCCTGAGGTCTCTCCTGATAGGGGGTAGTTAAGTAGAAATTCACTGTTCAGCTGACCCGGCAGAAGCAAATGTATACCAAAAATGTACCCAGAATGAGCTTTTCAGTGAGCAGCAGCCAGGCACATTTTAGCTAGTTTTACTTGTAAGTGGGGTTGTAAACGCTTTTCAGGCTCAGTACTGCGCTCAAAAGATGCAGCCCTGAGGTCTCTCCTGATAGGAGGTAGTTAAGTAGAAATTGACTGCTCATCTGACCCGGCAGAAGCAAATGTATACCAAAAATTTACCCAGAATGAGCTTTTCAGTGAACAGCAGCCAGGCACATTTTAGCTAGTTTTACTTGTAAGTGGGGTTGGAAACGCTTTTCAGGCTCAGTACTGCACTCAAAAGATGCAGCCCTGAGGTCTCTCCTGATAGGAGGTAGTTAGTAGAAATTCACTGCTCAGCTGACCCAGCAGAAGCAAATGTATACCAAAAATGTACCCAGAATGAGCTTTTCAGTGAACAGCAGCCAGGCACATTTTAGCTAGTTTTTCTTGTAAGTGGGGTTGGAAACGCTTTTCAGGCTCATACTGCGCTCAAAAGATGCAGCCCTGAGGTCTCTCCTAATAGGAGGTAATTAAGTAGAAATTCACTGCTCAGCTGACCCAGCAGAAGCAAATGTATACCAAAAATGTACCCAGAATGAGCTTTTCAGTGAACAGCAGCCAGGCACATTTTAGCTAGTTTTACTTGTAAGTGGGGTTGGAAACGCTTTCAGGCTCAGTACTGCGCTCAAAAGATGCAGCCCTGAGGTCTCTCCTGATAGGAGGTAGTTAAGTAGAAATTCACTGCTCAGCTGACCCGGCAGAAGCAAATGTATACCAAAAATGTACCCAGAATGAGCTTTTCAGTGAACAGCAGCCAGGCACATTTTAGCTAGTTTTACTTGTAAGTGGGGTTGGGAACGCTTTTCAGGCTCAGTACTGCGCTCAAAAGATGCAGCCCTGAGGTCTCTCCTGATAGGAGGTAGTTAAGTAGAAATTCACTGCTCAGCTGACCCGGCAGAAGCAAATGTATTCCAAAAATGTACCCAGAATGAGCTTTTCAGTGAACAGCAGCCAGGCACATTTTAGCTAGTTTTACTTGTAAGTGGGGTTGGAAACGCTTTTCAGGCTTAGTACTGCGCTCAAAAGATGCAGCCCTGAGGTCTCTCCTCATAGGAGGTAGTTAAGTAGAAATTCACTGCTCAGCTGACCCGGCAGAAGCAAATGTATACCAAAAATGTACCCAGAATGAGCTTTTCAGTGAACAGCAGCCAGGCACATTTTAGCTAGTTGTACTTGTAAGTGGGGTTGTAAACGGTTTTCAGGCTCAGTACTGCGCTCAAAAGATGCAGCCCTGAGGTCTCTCCTAATAGGAGGTAATTAAGTAGAAATTCACTGCTCAGCTGATCCAGCAGAAGCAAATGTATACCAAAAATGTACCCAGAATGAGCTTTTCAGTGAACAGCAGCCAGGCACATTTTAGCTAGTTTTACTTGTAAGTGGGGTTGTAAACGCTTTTCAGGCTCAGTACTGCGCTCAAAAGATGCAGCCCTGAGGTCTCTCCTGATAGGAGGTAGTTAAGTAGAAATTCACTGCTCTGCTGACCCGGCAGAAGCAAATGTATACCAAAAATGTACCCAGAATGAGCTTTTCAGTGAACAGCAGCCAGGCATATTTTAGCTAGTTTTATTTGTAAGTGGGGTTGTAAACGCTTTTCAGGCTCAGTACTGCGCTGAAAAGATGCAGCCCTGAGGTCTCTCCTGATAGGGGGTAGTTAAGTAGAAATTCACTGCTCTGCTGACCCGGCAGAAGCAAATGTATACCAAAAATGTACCCAGAATGAGCTTTTCAGTGAACAGCAGCCAGGCACATTTTGGCTAGTTTTACTTGTAAGTGGGGTTGTAAACGCTTTTCAGGCTCAGTACTGCGCTCAAAAGATGCAGCCCTGAGGTCTCTCCTGATAGGAGGTGGTTAAGTAGAAATTCACTGCTCAGCTGACCCGGCAGAAGCAAATGTATACCAAAAATGTACCCAGAATGAGCTTTTCAGTGAACAGCAGCCAGGCACATTTTAGCTAGTTTTACTTGTAAGTGGGGCTGTAAACGGTTTTCAGGCTCAGTACTGCGCTCAAAAGATGCAGCCCTGAGGTCTCTCCTGATAGGGGGTAGTTAAGTAGAAATTCACTGTTCAGCTGACCCGGCAGAAGCAAATGTATACCAAAAATGTACCCAGAATGAGCTTTTCAGTGAGCAGCATCCAGGCACATTTTAGCTAGTTTTACTTGTAAGTGGGGTTGTAAACGCTTTTCAGGCTCAGTACTGCGCTCAAAAGATGCAGCCCTGAGGTCTCTCCTGATAGGAGGTAGTTAAGTAGAAATTGACTGCTCATCTGACCCGGCAGAAGCAAATGTATACCAAAAATGTACCCAGAATGAGCTTTTCAGTGAACAGCAGCCAGGCACATTTTAGCTAGTTTAACTTGTAAGTGGGGTTGTAAACGCTTTTCAGGCTCAGTACTGCACTGAAAAGATGCAGCCCTGAGGTCTCTCCTGATAGGAGGTAGTTAAGTAGAAATTCACTGCTCAGCTGACCCGGCAGAAGCAAATGTATACCAAAAATGTACCAGAATGAGCTTTTCAGTGAACAGCAGCCAGGCACATTTTAGCTAGTTTTACTTGTAAGTGGGGTTGTAAACGCTTTTCAGGCTCAGTACTGCGCTCAAAAGATGCAGCCCTGAGGTCTCTCCTGATAGGAGGTAGTTAAGTAGAAATTCACTGCTCAGCTGACCCGGCAGAAGCAAATGTATACCAAAAATGTACGCAGAATGAGCTTTTCAGTGAACAGCAGCCAGGCACATTTTAGCTAGTTTTACTTGTAACTGGGGTTGTAAACGGTTTTCAGGCTCAGTACTGCGCTCAAAAGATGCAGCCCTGAGGTCTCTCCTGATAGGAGGCAGTTAAGTAGAAATTCACTGCTCAGCAGACCCGGCAGAAGCAAATGTATACCAAAAATTTACCCAGAATGAGCTTTTCAGTAAACAGCAGCCAGGCACATTTTAGCTAGTTTTACTTGTAAGTGGGGTTGGAAACGCTTTTCAGGCTCAGTACTGCGCTCAAAAGATGCAGCCCTGAGGTCTCTCCTGATAGGAGGTAGTTAAGTAGAAATTCACTGCTCAGCTGACCTGGCAGAAGCAAATGTATACCAAAAATGTACGCAGAATGAGCTTTTCAGTGAACAGCAGCCAGGCACATTTTAGCTAGTTTTACTTGTAACTGGGGTTGTAAACGGTTTTCAGGCTCAGTACTGCGCTCAAAAGATGCAGCCTGAGGTCTCTCCTGATAGGAGGCAGTTAAGTAGAAATTCACTGCTCAGCAGACCCGGCAGAAGCAAATGTATACCAAAAATGTACCCAGAATGAGCTTTTCAGTGAACAGCAGCCAGGCACATTTTAGCTAGTTTTACTTGTAAGTGGGGTTGGAAACGCTTTTCAGGCTCAGTACTGCGCACAAAAGATGCAGCCCTGATGTCTCTCCTGATAGGAGGTAGTTAAGTAAAAATTCACTGCTCAGCTGACCCGGCAGAATCAAATGTATACCAAAAATGTACCCAGAATGAGCTTTTCAGTGAACAGCAGCCAGGCACATTTTAGCTAGTTTTACTTGTGAGTGGGGTTGTAAACGCTTTTCAGGCTCAGTACTGCGCTCAAAAGATGCAGCCCTGAGGTCTCTCCTGATAGGAGGTAGTTAAGTAGAAATTCAGTGCTCAGCTGACCCGGCAGAAGCAAATGTATACCAAAAATGTACCCAGAATGAGCTTTTCAGTGAACAGCAGCCAGGCACATTTTAGCTAGTTTTACTTGTAACTGGGGTTGTAAACGGTTTTCAGGCTCAGTACTGCGCTCAAAAGATGCAGCCCTGAGGTCTCTCCTGATAGGGGGTAGTTAAGTAGAAATTCACTGTTCAGCTGACCCGGCAGAAGCAAATGTATACAAAAATGTACCCAGAATGAGCTTTTCAGTGAACAGCAGCCAGGCACATTTTAGCTAGTTTTACTTGTAAGTGGGGTTGTAAACGCTTTTCAGGCTCAGTACTGCGCTCAAAAGATGCAGCCCTGAGGTCTCTCCTGATAGGAGGTGGTTAAGTAGAAATTCACTGCTCAGCTGACCCGGCAGAAGCAAATGTATACCAAAAATGTACCCAGAATGAGCTTTTCAGTGAACAGCAGCCAGGCACATTTTAGCTAGTTTTACTTGTAAGTGGGGCAGTAAACGGTTTTCAGGCTCAGTACTGCGCTCAAAAGATGCAGCCCTGAGGTCTCTCCTGATAGGGGGTAGTTAAGTAGAAATTCACTGTTCAGCTGACCCGGCAGAAGCAAATGTATACCAAAAATGTACCCAGAATGAGCTTTTCAGTGAGCAGCAGCCAGGCACATTTTAGCTAGTTGTACTTGTAAGTGGGGTTGTAAACGCTTTTCAGGCTCAGTACTGCGCTCAAAAGATGCAGCCCTGAGGTCTCTCCTGATAGGAGGTAGTTAAGTAGAAATTGACTGCTCATCTGACCCGGCAGAAGCAAATGTATACCAAAAATTTACCCAGAATGAGCTTTTCAGTGAACAGCAGCCAGGCACATTTTAGCTAGTTTTACTTGTAAGTGGGGTTGGAAACGCTTTTCAGGCTCAGTACTGCACTCAAAAGATGCAGCCCTGAGGTCTCTCCTGATAGGAGGTAGTTAGTAGAAATTCACTGCTCAGCTGACCCAGCAGAAGCAAATGTATACCAAAAATGTACCCAGAATGAGCTTTTCAGTGAACAGCAGCCAGGCACATTTTAGCTAGTTTTTCTTGTAAGTGGGGTTGGAAACACTTTTCAGGCTCATACTGCGCTCAAAAGATGCAGCCCTGAGGTCTCTCCTAATAGGAGGTAATTAAGTAGAAATTCACTGCTCAGCTGACCCAGCAGAAGCAAATGTATACCAAAAATGTACCCAGAATGAGCTTTTCAGTGAACAGCAGCCAGGCACATTTTAGCTAGTTTTACTTGTAAGTGGGGTTGGAAACGCTTTTCAGGCTCAGTACTGCGCTCAAAAGATGCAGCCCTGAGGTCTCTCCTGATAGGAGGTAGTTAAGTAGAAATTCACTGCTCAGCTGACCCGGCAGAAGCAAATGTATACCAAAAATGTACCCAGAATGAGCTTTTCAGTGAACAGCAGCCAGGCACATTTTAGCTAGTTTGACTTGTAAGTGGGGTTGGGAACGCTTTTCAGGCTCAGTACTGCGCTCAAAAGATGCAGCCCTGAGGTCTCTCCTGATAGGAGGTAGTTAAGTAGAAAGTCACTGCTCAGCTGACCCGGCAGAAGCAAATGTATTCCAAAAATGTACCCAGAATGAGCTTTTCAGTGAACAGCAGCCAGGCACATTTTAGCTAGTTTTACTTGTAAGTGGGGTTGGAAACGCTTTTCAGGCTTAGTACTGCGCTCAAAAGATGCAGCCCTGAGGTCTCTCCTCATAGGAGGTAGTTAAGTAGAAATTCACTGCTCAGCTGACCCGGCAGAAGCAAATGTATACCAAAAATGTACCCAGAATGAGCTTTTCAGTGAACAGCAGCCAGGCACATTTTAGCTAGTTTTACTTGTAAGTGGGGTTGGAAACGCTTTTCAGGCTCAGTACTGCGCTCAAAAGATGCAGCCCTGAGGTCTCTCCTGATAGGAGGTAGTTAAGTAGAAATTCACTGCTCAGCTGACCCGGCAGAAGCAAATGTATACCAAAAATGTACCCAGAATGAGCTTTTCAGTGAACAGCAGCCAGGCACATTTTAGCTAGTTTTACTTGTAAGTGGGGTTGGAAACGCTTTTCAGGCTCAGTACTGCGCTCAAAAGATGCAGCCCTGAGGTCTCTCCTGATAGGAGGTAGTTAAGTAGAAATTCACTGCTCAGCTGACCCGGCAGAAGCAAATGTATACAAAAAATGTACCCAGAATGAGCTTTTCAGTGAACAGCAGCCAGGCACATTTTAGCTAGTTTTACTTGTAAGTGGGGTTGGAAACGCTTTTCAGGCTCAGTACTGCGCTCAAAAGATGCAGCCCTGAGGTCTCTCCTGATAGGAGGTAGTTAAGTAGAAATTCACTGCTCAGCTGACCCGGCAGAAGCAAATGTATACCAAAAATGTACCCAGAATGAGCTTTTCAGTGAACAGCAGCCAGGCACATTTTAGCTAGTTTTAACTTGTAACTGGGGTTGTAAACGGTTTTCAGGCTCAGTACTGCGCTCAAAAGATGCAGCCCAGAGGTCTCTCCTGATAGGAGGTAGTTATGTAGAAATTCACTGCTCAGCTGACCCGGCAGAAGCAAATGTATACCAAAAATGTACCCAGAATGAGCTTTTCAGTGAACAGCAGCCAGGCACATTTTAGCTAGTTTTACTTGTAAGTTGGGTTGTAAACGCTTTTCAGGCTCAGTACTGCGCTCAAAAGATGCAGCCCTGAGGTCTCTCCTGATAGGAGATAGTTAAGTAGAAATTCACTGCTCAGCTGACCCGGCAGATGCAAATTTTACTTGTAAGTGGGGTTGTAAACGCTTTTCAGGCTCAGTACTGCGCTCAAAAGATGCAGCCCTGAGGTCTCTCCTGATAGGAGATAGTTAAGTAGAAATTCACTGCTCAGCTGACCCGGCAGAAGCAAATGTATACCAAAATGTACCCAGAATGAGCTTTTCAGTGAACAGCAGCCAGGCACATTTTAACTAGTTTTACTTGTAAGTGGGGTTGGAAACGCTTTTCAGGCTCAGTACTGCGCTCAAAAGATGCAGCCCTGAGGTCTCTCCTGATAGGAGGTAGTTAAGTAGAAATTCACTGCTCAGCTGACCCGGCAGAAGCAAATGTATACCAAAAATGAACCCAGAATGAGCTTTTCAGTGAATAGCAGCCAGGCACATTTTAGCTAGTTTTACTTGTAAGTGGGGTTGGAAACGCTTTTCAGGCTCAGTACTGCGCTCAAAAGATGCAGCCCTGAGGTCTCTCCTGATAGGAGGTAGTTAAGTAGAAATTCACTGCTCAGCTGACCCGGCAGAAGCAAATGTATACCAAAAATGTACCCAGAATGAGCTTTTCAGTGAACAGCAGCCAGGCACATTTTAGCTAGTTTTACTTGTAACTGGGGTTGGAAACGCTTTTCAGGCTCAGTACTGCGCTCAAAAGATGCAGCCCTGAGGTCTCTCCTGATAGGAGGTAGTTAAGTAGAAATTCACTGCTCAGCTGACCCGGCAGAAGCAAATGTATACCAAAAATGTACCCAGAATGAGCTTTTCAGTGAACAACAGCCAGGCACATTTTAGCTAGTTTTACTTGTAAGTGGGGTTGGAAACGCTTTTCAGGCTCAGTACTGCGCTCAAAAGATGCAGCCCTGAGGTCTCTCCTGATAGGAGGTAGTTAAGTAGAAATTCACTGCTTCGCTGACCCGGCAGAAGCAAATGTATTCCAAAAATGTAGCCAGAATGAGCTTTTCAGTGAACAGCAGCCAGGCACATTTTGGCTAGTTTTACTTGTAAGTGGGGTTGTAAACGCTTTTCAGGCTCAGTACTGCGCTCAAAAGATGCAGCCCTGAGGTCTCTCCTGATAGGAGGTGGTTAAGTAGAAATTCACTGCTCAGCTGACCCTGCAGAAGCAAATGTATACCAAAAATGTACCCTGAATGAGCTTTTCAGTGAACAGCAGCCAGGCACATTTTAGCTAGTTTTACTTGTAACTGGGGTTGTAAACGGTTTTCAGGCACAGTACTGCGCTCAAAAGATGCAGCCCTGAGGTCTCTCCTGATAGGGGGTAGTTAAGTAGAAATTCACTGCTCAGCTGACCCGGCAGAAGCAAATGTATACCAAAAATGTACCCAGAATGAGTTTTTCAGTGAACAGCAGCCAGGCACATCTTAGCTAGTTTTATTTGTAAGTGGGGTTGTAAACGCTTTTCAGGCTCAGTACTGCGCTGAAAAGATGCAGCCCTGAGGTCTCTCCTGATAGGAGGTAGTTAAGTAGAAATTCACTGCTCAGCTGACCCGGCAGAAGCAAATGTATACCAAAAATGTACCCAGAATGAGCTTTTCAGTGAACAGCAGCCAGGCACATTTTAGCTAGTTGTACTTGTAAGTGGGGTTGTAAACGGTTTTCAGGCTCAGTACTGCGCTCAAAAGATGCAGCCCTGAGGTCTCTCCTAATAGGAGGTAATTAAGTAGAAATTCACTGCTCAGCTGATCCAGCAGAAGCAAATGTATACCAAAAATGTACCCAGAATGAGCTTTTCAGTGAACAGCAGCCAGGCACATTTTAGCTAGTTTTACTTGTAAGTGGGGTTGGAAACGCTTTTCAGGCTCAGTACTGCGCTCAAAAGATGCAGCCCTGAGGTCTCTCCTGATAGGAGGTAGTTAAGTAGAAATTCACTGCTCAGCTGACCCGGCAGAAGCAAATGTATACCAAAAATGAACCCAGAATGAGCTTTTCAGTGAATAGCAGCCAGGCACATTTTAGCTAGTTTTACTTGTAAGTGGGGTTGGAAACGCTTTTCAGGCTCAGTACTGCGCTCAAAAGATGCAGCCCTGAGGTCTCTCCTGATAGGAGGTAGTTAAGTAGAAATTCACTGCTCAGCTGACCCGGCAGAAGCAAATGTATACCAAAAATGTACCCAGAATGAGCTTTTCAGTGAACAGCAGCCAGGCACATTTTAGCTAGTTTTACTTGTAACTGGGGTTGGAAACGCTTTTCAGGCTCAGTACTGCGCTCAAAAGATGCAGCCCTGAGGTCTCTCCTGATAGGAGGTAGTTAAGTAGAAATTCACTGCTCAGCTGACCCGGCAGAAGCAAATGTATACCAAAAATGTACCCAGAATGAGCTTTTCAGTGAACAACAGCCAGGCACATTTTAGCTAGTTTTACTTGTAAGTGGGGTTGGAAACGCTTTTCAGGCTCAGTACTGCGCTCAAAAGATGCAGCCCTGAGGTCTCTCCTGATAGGAGGTAGTTAAGTAGAAATTCACTGCTTCGCTGACCCGGCAGAAGCAAATGTATTCCAAAAATGTAGCCAGAATGAGCTTTTCAGTGAACAGCAGCCAGGCACATTTTGGCTAGTTTTACTTGTAAGTGGGGTTGTAAACGCTTTTCAGGCTCAGTACTGCGCTCAAAAGATGCAGCCCTGAGGTCTCTCCTGATAGGAGGTGGTTAAGTAGAAATTCACTGCTCAGCTGACCCTGCAGAAGCAAATGTATACCAAAAATGTACCCTGAATGAGCTTTTCAGTGAACAGCAGCCAGGCACATTTTAGCTAGTTTTACTTGTAACTGGGGTTGTAAACGGTTTTCAGGCACAGTACTGCGCTCAAAAGATGCAGCCCTGAGGTCTCTCCTGATAGGGGGTAGTTAAGTAGAAATTCACTGCTCAGCTGACCCGGCAGAAGCAAATGTATACCAAAAATGTACCCAGAATGAGTTTTTCAGTGAACAGCAGCCAGGCACATCTTAGCTAGTTTTATTTGTAAGTGGGGTTGTAAACGCTTTTCAGGCTCAGTACTGCGCTGAAAAGATGCAGCCCTGAGGTCTCTCCTGATAGGAGGTAGTTAAGTAGAAATTCACTGCTCAGCTGACCCGGCAGAAGCAAATGTATACCAAAAATGTACCCAGAATGAGCTTTTCAGTGAACAGCAGCCAGGCACATTTTAGCTAGTTGTACTTGTAAGTGGGGTTGTAAACGGTTTTCAGGCTCAGTACTGCGCTCAAAAGATGCAGCCCTGAGGTCTCTCCTAATAGGAGGTAATTAAGTAGAAATTCACTGCTCAGCTGATCCAGCAGAAGCAAATGTATACCAAAAATGTACCCAGAATGAGCTTTTCAGTGAACAGCAGCCAGGCACATTTTAGCTAGTTTTACTTGTAAGTGGGGTTGTAAACGCTTTTCAGGCTCAGTACTGCGCTCAAAAGATGCAGCCCTGAGGTCTCTCCTGATAGGAGGTAGTTAAGTAGAAATTCACTGCTCTGCTGACCCGGCAGAAGCAAATGTATACCAAAAATGTACCCAGAATGAGCTTTTCAGTGAACAGCAGCCAGGCACATTTTAGCTAGTTTTATTTGTAAGTGGGGTTGTAAACGCTTTTCAGGCTCAGTACTGCGCTGAAAAGATGCAGCCCTGAGGTCTCTCCTGATAGGAGGTAGTTAAGTAGAAATTCACTGCTCAGCTGACCCGGCAGAAGCAAATGTATACCAAAAATGTACCAGAATGAGCTTTTCAGTGAACAGCAGCCAGGCACATTTTAGCTAGTTGTACTTGTAAGTGGGGTTGTAAACGGTTTTCAGGCTCAGTACTGCGCTCAAAAGATGCAGCCCTGAGGTCTCTCCTGATTGGAGGCAGTTAAGTAGAAATTCACTGCTCAGCAGACCCGGCAGAAGCAAATGTATACCAAAAATGTACCCAGAATGAGCTTTTCAGTGAACAGCAGCCAGGCACATTTTAGCTAGTTTTACTTGTAAGTGGGGTTGGAAACGCTTTTCAGGCTCAGTACTGCGCACAAAAGATGCAGCCCTGATGTCTCTCCTGATAGGAGGTAGTTAAGTAGAAATTCACTGCTCAGCTGACCCGGCAGAATCAAATGTATACCAAAAATGTACCCAGAATGAGCTTTTCAGTGTACAGCAGCCAGGCACATTTTAGCTAGTATTACTTGTAAGTGGGGTTGTAAACGCTTTTCAGGCTCAGTACTGCGCTCAAAAGATGCAGCCCTGAGGTCTCTCATGAAAGCAGGTGGTTAAATAGAAATTCACTGTTCAGCTGACCCAGCAGAAGCAAATGTATACCAAAAATGTACCCAGAATGAGCTTTTCAGCGAGCAGCAGCCAGGCACATTTTAGCTAGTTTTACTTGTAAGTGGGGTTGTAAACGCTTTTCAGGCTCAGTACTGCGCTCAAAAGATGCAGCCCTGGGGTCTCTCCTGATAGGAGGTAGTTAAGTAGAAATTCACTGCTCAGCTGACCCGGCAGAAGCAAATGTATACCAAAAATGTACCCAGAATGAGCTTTTCAGTGAACAGCAGCCAGGCACATTTTAGCTAGTTTTACTTGTAAGTGGGGTTGGAAACGCTTTTCAGGCTTAGTACTGCGCTCAAAAGATGCAGCCCTGAGGTCTCTCCTGATAGGAGGTAGTTAAGTAGAAATTCACTGCTCAGCTGACCCGGCAGAAGCAAATGTATACCAAAAATGTACCCAGAATGAGCTTTTCAGTGAACAGCAGCCAGGCACATTTTAGCTAGTTTTACTTGTAACTGGGGTTGTAAACGTTTTTCAGGCTCAGTACTGAGCTCAAAAGATGCAGCCCTGAGGTCTCTCCTGATAGGAGGTAGTTATGTAGAAATTCACTGCTCAGCTGACCTGGCAGAAGCAAATGTATACCAAAAATGTACCCAGAATGAGCTTTTCAGTGAACAGCAGCCAGGCACATTTTAGCTAGTTTTACTTGTAAGTGGGGTTGGAAACGCTTTTCAGGCTCAGTACTGCGCTCAAAAGATGCAGCCCGGAGGTCTCTCCTGATAGGAGGTAGTTAAGTAGAAATTCACTGCTCAGCTGACCCGGCAGAAGCAAATGTATACCAAAAATGTACCCAGAATGAGCTTTTCAGTGAACAGCAGCCAGGCACATTTTAGCTAGTTTTACTTGTAAGTGGGGTTGGAAACGCTTTTCAGGCTCAGTACTGCGCTCAAAAGATGCAGCCCTGAGGTCTCTCCTGATAGGAGATAGTTAAGTAGAAATTCACTGCTCAGCTGACCCGGCAGAAGCAAATGTATACCAAAAATGTACCCAGAATGAGCTTTTCAGTGAACAGCAGCCAGGCACATTTTAGCTAGTTTTACTTGTAAGTGGGGTTGGAAACGCTTTTCAGGCTCAGTACTGCGCTCAAAAGATGCAGCCCTGAGGTCTCTCCTGATAGGAGGTAGTTAAGTAGAAATTCACTGCTCAGCTGACCCGGCAGAAGCAAATGTATACTAAAAATGTACCCAGAATGAGCTTTTCAGTGAACAGCAGCCAGGCACATTTTAGCTAGTTTTACTTGTAAGTGGGGTTGGAAACGCTTTTCAGGCTCAGTACTGCGCTCAAAAGATGCAGCCCTGAGGTCTCTCCTGATAGGAGGTAGTTAAGTAGAAATTCACTGCTCAGCTGACCCGGCAGAAGCAAATGTATACCAAAAATGTACCCAGAATGAGCTTTTCAGTGAACAGCAGCCAGGCACATTTTAGCTAGTTTTACTTGTAAGTGGGGTTGGAAACGCTTTTCAGGCTCAGTACTGCGCTCAAAAGATGCAGCCCTGAGGTCTCTCCTGATAGGAGGTAGTTAAGTAGAAATTCACTGCTCAGCTGACCCGGCAGAAGCAAATGTATACCAAAAATGTACCCAGAATGAGCTTTTCAGTGAACAGCAGCCAGGCACATTTTAGCTAGTTTTACTTGTAAGTGGGGTTGGAAACGCTTTTCAGGCTCAGTACTGCGCTCAAAAGATGCAGCCCTGAGGTCTCTCCTGATAGGAGATAGTTAAGTAGAAATTCACTGCTCAGCTGACCCGGCAGAAGCAAATGTATACCAAAAATGTACCCAGAATGAGCTTTTCAGTGAACAGCAGCCAGGCACATTTTAGCTAGTTTTACTTGTAAGTGGGGTTGGAAACGCTTTTCAGGCTCAGTACTGCGCTCAAAAGATGCAGCCCTGAGGTCTCTCCTGATAGGAGGTAGTTAAGTAGAAATTCACTGCTCAGCTGACCCGGCAGAAGCAAATGTATACCAAAAATGTACCCAGAATGAGCTTTTCAGTGAACAGCAGCCAGGCACATTTTAGCTAGTTTTACTTGTAAGTGGGGTTGGAAACGCTTTTCAGGCTCAGTACTGCGCTCAAAAGATGCAGCCCTGAGGTCTCTCCTGATAGGAGGTAGTTAAGTAGAAATTCACTGCTCAGCTGACCCGGCAGAAGCAAATGTTGTATACCAAAAATGTACCCAGAATGAGCTTTTCAGTGAACAGCAGCCAGGCACATTTTAGCTAGTTTTACTTGTAAGTGGGGTTTGAAACGCTTTTCAGGCTCAGTACTGCGCTCAAAAGATGCAGCCCTGAGGTCTCTCCTGATAGGAGGTAGTTAAGTAGAAATTCACTGCTCAGCTGACCCGGCAGAAGCAAATGTATACCAAAAATGTACCCAGAATAAGCTTTTCAGTGAACAGCAGCCAGGCACATTTTAGCTAGTTTTACTTGTAAGTGGGGTTGTAAACGCTTTTCAGGCTCAGTACTGTGCTCAAAAGATGCAGCCCTGAGGTCTCTCCTCATAGGAGGTAGTTAAGTAGAAATTCACTGCTCAGCTGACCCGGCAGAAGCAAATGTATACCAAAAATGTACCCAGAATGAGCTTTTCAGTGAACAGCAGCCAGGCACATTTTAGCTAGTTTTACTTGTAAGTGGGGTTGGAAGGGCTTTTCAGGCTCAGTACTGCGCTCAAAAGATGCAGCCCTGAGGTCTCTCCTGATGGGAGATAGTTAAGTAGAAATTCACTCTTCAGCTGACCCGGCAGAAGCAAATGTATACCAAAAATGTACCCAGAATGAGCATTTCAGTGAACAGCAGCCAGGCACATTTTAGCTAGTTTTACTTGTAAGTGGGGTTGTAAACGCTTTTCAGGCTCAGTACTGCGCTCGAAAGATGCAGCCCTGAGGTCTCTCCTGATGGGAGGTAGTTAAGTAGAAATTCACTGCTCAGCTGACCCGGCAGAAGCAAATGTATACCAAAAATGTACCCAGAATGAGCTTTTCAGTGAACAGCAGCCAGGCACATTTTAGCTAGTTTTACATGTAACTGGGGTTGTAAACGGTTTTCAGGCTCAGTACTGCGCTCAAAAGATGCAGCCCTGAGGTCTCTCCTGATGGGAGGTAGTTATGTAGAAATTCACTGCTCAGCTGACCCGGCAGAAGCAAATGTATACCAAAAATGTACCCAGAATGAGCTTTTCAGTGAACAGCAGCCAGGCACATTTTAGCTAGTTTTACTTGTAAGTGGGGTTGGAAACGCTTTTCAGGCTCAGTACTGCGCTCAAAAGATGCAGCCCTGAGGTCTCTCCTGATAGGAGGTAGTTAAGTAGAAATTCACTGCTCAGCTGACCCGGCAGAAGCAAATGTATACCAAAAATGTACCCAGAATGAGCTTTTCAGTGAACAGCAGCCAGGCACATTTTAGCTAGTTTTACTTGTAAGTGGGGTTGGAAACGCTTTTCAGGCTCAGTACTGCGCTCAAAAGATGCAGCCCTGAGGTCTCTCCTGATAGGAGGTAGTTAAGTAGAAATTCACTGCTCTGCTGACCCGGCAGAAGCAAATGTATACCAAAAATGTACCCAGAATGAGCTTTTCAGTGAACAGCAGCCAGGCACATTTTAGCTAGTTTTATTTGTAAGTGGGGTTGTAAACGCTTTTCAGGCTCAGTACTGCGCTGAAAAGATGCAGCCCTGAGGTCTCTCCTGATAGGAGGTAGTTAAGTAGAAATTCACTGCTCAGCTGACCCGGCAGAAGCAAATGTATACCAAAAATGTACCAGAATGAGCTTTTCAGTGAACAGCAGCCAGGCACATTTTAGCTAGTTGTACTTGTAAGTGGGGTTGTAAACGGTTTTCAGGCTCAGTACTGCGCTCAAAAGATGCAGCCCTGAGGTCTCTCCTGATTGGAGGCAGTTAAGTAGAAATTCACTGCTCAGCAGACCCGGCAGAAGCAAATGTATACCAAAAATGTACCCAGAATGAGCTTTTCAGTGAACAGCAGCCAGGCACATTTTAGCTAGTTTTACTTGTAAGTGGGGTTGGAAACGCTTTTCAGGCTCAGTACTGCGCACAAAAGATGCAGCCCTGATGTCTCTCCTGATAGGAGGTAGTTAAGTAGAAATTCACTGCTCAGCTGACCCGGCAGAATCAAATGTATACCAAAAATGTACCCAGAATGAGCTTTTCAGTGTACAGCAGCCAGGCACATTTTAGCTAGTATTACTTGTAAGTGGGGTTGTAAACGCTTTTCAGGCTCAGTACTGCGCTCAAAAGATGCAGCCCTGAGGTCTCTCATGAAAGCAGGTGGTTAAATAGAAATTCGCTGCTCAGCTGACCCGGCAGGAGCAAACGTATGCTAAAAATGTACTCAGAATGAGCTTTTCAGTGAAGAGAAGCCAGGCACATTTTAGCTAGTTTTACTTGTAAGTGGGGTTGGAAATGCTTTTCAGGCTCAGTACTGCGCTCAAAAGATGCAGCCCTGAGGTCTCTCATGAAAGCAGGTGGTTAAATAGAAATTCACTGTTCAGCTGACCCAGCAGAAGCAAATGTATACCAAAAATGTACCCAGAATGAGCTTTTCAGCGAGCAGCAGCCAGGCACATTTTAGCTAGTTTTACTTGTAAGTGGGGTTGTAAACGCTTTTCAGGCTCAGTACTGCGCTCAAAAGATGCAGCCCTGGGGTCTCTCCTGATAGGAGGTAGTTAAGTAGAAATTCACTGCTCAGCTGACCCGGCAGAAGCAAATGTATACCAAAAATGTACCCAGAATGAGCTTTTCAGTGAACAGCAGCCAGGCACATTTTAGCTAGTTTTACTTGTAAGTGGGGTTGGAAACGCTTTTCAGGCTCAGTACTGCGCTCAAAAGATGCAGCCCTGAGGTCTCTCCTGATAGGAGGTAGTTAAGTAGAAATTCACTGCTCAGCTGACCCGGCAGAAGCAAATGTATACCAAAAATGTACCCAGAATGAGCTTTTCAGTGAACAGCAGCCAGGCACATTTTAGCTAGTTTTACTTGTAAGTGGGGTTAGAAACGCTTTTCAGGCTCAGTACTGCGCTCAAAAGATGCAGCCCTGAGGTCTCTCCTGATAGGAGGTAGTTAAGTAGAAATTCACTGCTCAGCTGACCCGGCAGAAGCAAATGTTGTATACCAAAAATGTACCCAGAATGAGCTTTTCAGTGAACAGCAGCCAGGCACATTTTAGCTAGTTTTACTTGTAAGTGGGGTTTGAAACGCTTTTCAGGCTCAGTACTGCGCTCAAAAGATGCAGCCCTGAGGTCTCTCCTGATAGGAGGTAGTTAAGTAGAAATTCACTGCTCAGCTGACCCGGCAGAAGCAAATGTATACCAAAAATGTACCCAGAATAAGCTTTTCAGTGAACAGCAGCCAGGCACATTTTAGCTAGTTTTACTTGTAAGTGGGGTTGTAAACGCTTTTCAGGCTCAGTACTGTGCTCAAAAGATGCAGCCCTGAGGTCTCTCCTCATAGGAGGTAGTTAAGTAGAAATTCACTGCTCAGCTGACCCGGCAGAAGCAAATGTATACCAAAAATGTACCCAGAATGAGCTTTTCAGTGAACAGCAGCCAGGCACATTTTAGCTAGTTTTACTTGTAAGTGGGGTTGGAAGGGCTTTTCAGGCTCAGTACTGCACTCAAAAGATGCAGCCCTGAGGTCTCTCCTGATGGGAGATAGTTAAGTAGAAATTCACTCTTCAGCTGACCCGGCAGAAGCAAATGTATACCAAAAATGTACCCAGAATGAGCATTTCAGTGAACAGCAGCCAGGCACATTTTAGCTAGTTTTACTTGTAAGTGGGGTTGTAAACGCTTTTCAGGCTCAGTACTGCGCTCGAAAGATGCAGCCCTGAGGTCTCTCCTGATGGGAGGTAGTTAAGTAGAAATTCACTGCTCAGCTGACCCGGCAGAAGCAAATGTATACCAAAAATGTACCCAGAATGAGCTTTTCAGTGAACAGCAGCCAGGCACATTTTAGCTAGTTTTACATGTAACTGGGGTTGTAAACGGTTTTCAGGCTCAGTACTGCGCTCAAAAGATGCAGCCCTGAGGTCTCTCCTGATGGGAGGTAGTTATGTAGAAATTCACTGCTCAGCTGACCCGGCAGAAGCAAATGTATACCAAAAATGTACCCAGAATGAGCTTTTCAGTGAACAGCAGCCAGGCACATTTTAGCTAGTTTTACTTGTAAGTGGGGTTGGAAACGCTTTTCAGGCTCAGTACTGCGCTCAAAAGATGCAGCCCTGAGGTCTCTCCTGATAGGAGGTAGTTAAGTAGAAATTCACTGCTCAGCTGACCCGGCAGAAGCAAATGTATACCAAAAATGTACCCAGAATGAGCTTTTCAGTGAACAGCAGCCAGGCACATTTTAGCTAGTTTTACTTGTAAGTGGGGTTGGAAACGCTTTTCAGGCTCAGTACTGCGCTCAAAAGATGCAGCCCTGAGGTCTCTCCTGATAGGAGGTAGTTAAGTAGAAATTCACTGCTCTGCTGACCCGGCAGAAGCAAATGTATACCAAAAATGTACCCAGAATGAGCTTTTCAGTGAACAGCAGCCAGGCACATTTTAGCTAGTTTTATTTGTAAGTGGGGTTGTAAACGCTTTTCAGGCTCAGTACTGCGCTGAAAAGATGCAGCCCTGAGGTCTCTCCTGATAGGAGGTAGTTAAGTAGAAATTCACTGCTCAGCTGACCCGGCAGAAGCAAATGTATACCAAAAATGTACCAGAATGAGCTTTTCAGTGAACAGCAGCCAGGCACATTTTAGCTAGTTGTACTTGTAAGTGGGGTTGTAAACGGTTTTCAGGCTCAGTACTGCGCTCAAAAGATGCAGCCCTGAGGTCTCTCCTGATTGGAGGCAGTTAAGTAGAAATTCACTGCTCAGCAGACCCGGCAGAAGCAAATGTATACCAAAAATGTACCCAGAATGAGCTTTTCAGTGAACAGCAGCCAGGCACATTTTAGCTAGTTTTACTTGTAAGTGGGGTTGGAAACGCTTTTCAGGCTCAGTACTGCGCACAAAAGATGCAGCCCTGATGTCTCTCCTGATAGGAGGTAGTTAAGTAGAAATTCACTGCTCAGCTGACCCGGCAGAATCAAATGTATACCAAAAATGTACCCAGAATGAGCTTTTCAGTGTACAGCAGCCAGGCACATTTTAGCTAGTATTACTTGTAAGTGGGGTTGTAAACGCTTTTCAGGCTCAGTACTGCGCTCAAAAGATGCAGCCCTGAGGTCTCTCATGAAAGCAGGTGGTTAAATAGAAATTCGCTGCTCAGCTGACCCGGCAGGAGCAAACGTATGCTAAAAATGTACTCAGAATGAGCTTTTCAGTGAAGAGAAGCCAGGCACATTTTAGCTAGTTTTACTTGTAAGTGGGGTTGGAAATGCTTTTCAGGCTCAGTACTGCGCTCAAAAGATGCAGCCCTGAGGTCTCTCATGAAAGCAGGTGGTTAAATAGAAATTCACTGTTCAGCTGACCCAGCAGAAGCAAATGTATACCAAAAATGTACCCAGAATGAGCTTTTCAGCGAGCAGCAGCCAGGCACATTTTAGCTAGTTTTACTTGTAAGTGGGGTTGTAAACGCTTTTCAGGCTCAGTACTGCGCTCAAAAGATGCAGCCCTGGGGTCTCTCCTGATAGGAGGTAGTTAAGTAGAAATTCACTGCTCAGCTGACCCGGCAGAAGCAAATGTATACCAAAAATGTACCCAGAATGAGCTTTTCAGTGAACAGCAGCCAGGCACATTTTAGCTAGTTTTACTTGTAAGTGGGGTTGGAAACGCTTTTCAGGCTTAGTACTGCGCTCAAAAGATGCAGCCCTGAGGTCTCTCCTGATAGGAGATAGTTAAGTAGAAATTCACTGCTCAGCTGACCCGGCAGAAGCAAATGTATACCAAAAATGTACCCAGAATGAGCTTTTCAGTGAACAGCAGCCAGGCACATTTTAGCTAGTTTTACTTGTAAGTGGGGTTGGAAACGCTTTTCAGGCTCAGTACTGCGCTCAAAAGATGCAGCCCTGAGGTCTCTCCTGATAGGAGGTAGTTAAGTAGAAATTCACTGCTCAGCTGACCCGGCAGAAGCAAATGTATACCAAAAATGTACCCAGAATGAGCTTTTCAGTGAACAGCAGCCAGGCACATTTTAGCTAGTTTTACTTGTAAGTGGGGTTGGAAACGCTTTTCAGGCTCAGTACTGCGCTCAAAAGATGCAGCCCTGAGGTCTCTCCTGATAGGAGGTAGTTAAGTAGAAATTCACTGCTCAGCTGACCCGGCAGAAGCAAATGTTGTATACCAAAAATGTACCCAGAATGAGCTTTTCAGTGAACAGCAGCCAGGCACATTTTAGCTAGTTTTACTTGTAAGTGGGGTTGGAAACGCTTTTCAGGCTCAGTACTGCGCTCAAAAGATGCAGCCCTGAGGTCTCTCCTGATAGGAGGTAGTTAAGTAGAAATTCACTGCTCAGCTGACCCGGCAGAAGCAAATGTATACCAAAAATGTACCCAGAATAAGCTTTTCAGTGAACAGCAGCCAGGCACATTTTAGCTAGTTTTACTTGTAAGTGGGGTTGTAAACGCTTTTCAGGCTCAGTACTGTGCTCAAAAGATGCAGCCCTGAGGTCTCTCCTGATAGGAGGTAGTTAAGTAGAAATTCACTGCTCAGCTGACCCGGCAGAAGCAAATGTATACCAAAAATGTACCCAGAATGAGCTTTTCAGTGAACAGCAGCCAGGCACATTTTAGCTAGTTTTACTTGTAAGTGGGGTTGGAAGGGCTTTTCAGGCTCAGTACTGCGCTCAAAAGATGCAGCCCTGAGGTCTCTCCTGATGGGAGATAGTTAAGTAGAAATTCACTGCTCAGCTGACCCGGCAGAAGCAAATGTATACCAAAAATGTACCCAGAATGAGCATTTCAGTGAACAGCAGCCAGGCACATTTTAGCTAGTTTTACTTGTAAGTGGGGTTGTAAACGCTTTTCAGGCTCAGTACTGCGCTCGAAAGATGCAGCCCTGAGGTCTCTCCTGATGGGAGGTAGTTAAGTAGAAATTCACTGCTCAGCTGACCCAGCAGAAGCAAATGTATACCAAAAATGTACCCAGAATGAGCTTTTCAGTGAACAGCAGCCAGGCACATTTTAGCTAGTTTTACATGTAACTGGGGTTGTAAACGGTTTTCAGGCTCAGTACTGCGCTCAAAAGATGCAGCCCTGAGGTCTCTCCTGATGGGAGGTAGTTATGTAGAAATTCACTGCTCAGCTGACCCGGCAGAAGCAAATGTATACCAAAAATGTACCCAGAATGAGCTTTTCAGTGAACAGCAGCCAGGCACATTTTAGCTAGTTTTACTTGTAAGTGGGGTTGGAAACGCTTTTCAGGCTCAGTACTGCGCTCAAAAGATGCAGCCCTGAGGTCTCTCCTGATAGGAGGTAGTTAAGTAGAAATTCACTGCTCAGCTGACCCGGCAGAAGCAAATGTTGTATACCAAAAATGTACCCAGAATGAGCTTTTCAGTGAACAGCAGCCAGGCACATTTTAGCTAGTTTTACTTGTAAGTGGGGTTGGAAACGCTTTTCAGGCTCAGTACTGCGCTCAAAAGATGCAGCCCTGAGGTCTCTCCTGATAGGAGGTAGTTAAGTAGAAATTCACTGCTCAGCTGACCCGGCAGAAGCAAATGTATACCAAAAATGTACCCAGAATAAGCTTTTCAGTGAACAGCAGCCAGGCACATTTTAGCTAGTTTTACTTGTAAGTGGGGTTGTAAACGCTTTTCAGGCTCAGTACTGCGCTCAAAAGATGCAGCCCTGAGGTCTCTCCTGATAGGAGATAGTTAAGTAGAAATTCACTGCTCAGCTGACCCGGCAGAAGCAAATGTATACCAAAAATGTACCCAGAATGAGCTTTTCAGTGAACAGCAGCCAGGCACATTTTAGCAAGTTTTTCTTGTAAGTGCAGTTGGAAACGCTTTTCAGGCTCAGTACTGCGCTAAAAAGATGCAGCCCTGAGGTCTCTCCTGATAGGAGGTAGTTAAGTAGAAATTCCCTGCTCAGCTGACCCAGCAGAAGCAAATGTATACCCAGAATGAGCTTTTCAGTGAACAGCAGCCAGGCACATTTTAGCTAGTTTTACTTGTAAGTGGGGGTTGGAAACGCTTTTCAGCTCAGTACTGCGCTCAAAAGATGCAGCCCTGAGGTCTCTCCTGATAGGAGGTAGTTAAGTAGAAATTCACTGCTCAGCTGACCCGGCAGAAGCAAATGTATACCAAAAATGTACCCAGAATGAGATTTTCAGTGAACAGCAGCCAGGCACATTTTAGCTAGTTTTACTTGTAAGTTGGGTTGGAAACGCTTTTCAGGCTCAGTACTGCGCTCAAAAGATGCAGCCCTGAGGTCTCTCCTGATAGGAGGTAGTTAAGTAGAAATTCAGTGCTCAGCTGACCCGGCAGAAGCAAATGTATACCAAAAATGTACCAGAATGAGCTTTTCAGTGAACAGCAGCCAGGCACATTTTTGCTAGTTTTACTTGTAAGTGGGGTTGTAAACGGTTTTCAGGCTCAGTACTGCGCTCAAAAGATGCAGCCCTGAGGTCTCTCCTGATAGGAGGTAGTTAAGTAGAAATTCACTGCTCAGCTGACCTGGCAGAAGCAAATGTATACCAAAAATGTACGCAGAATGAGCTTTTCAGTGAACAGCAGCCAGGCACATTTTAGCTAGTTTTACTTGTAACTGGGGTTGTAAACGGTTTTCAGGCTCAGTACTGCGCTCAAAAGATGCAGCCTGAGGTCTCTCCTGATAGGAGGCAGTTAAGTAGAAATTCACTGCTCAGCAGACCCGGCAGAAGCAAATGTATACCAAAAATGTACCCAGAATGAGCTTTTCAGTGAACAGCAGCCAGGCACATTTTAGCTAGTTTTACTTGTAAGTGGGGTTGGAAACGCTTTTCAGGCTCAGTACTGCGCACAAAAGATGCAGCCCTGATGTCTCTCCTGATAGGAGGTAGTTAAGTAAAAATTCACTGCTCAGCTGACCCGGCAGAATCAAATGTATACCAAAAATGTACCCAGAATGAGCTTTTCAGTGAACAGCAGCCAGGCACATTTTAGCTAGTTTTACTTGTGAGTGGGGTTGTAAACGCTTTTCAGGCTCAGTACTGCGCTCAAAAGATGCAGCCCTGAGGTCTCTCCTGATAGGAGGTAGTTAAGTAGAAATTCAGTGCTCAGCTGACCCGGCAGAAGCAAATGTATACCAAAAATGTACCCAGAATGAGCTTTTCAGTGAACAGCAGCCAGGCACATTTTAGCTAGTTTTACTTGTAACTGGGGTTGTAAACGGTTTTCAGGCTCAGTACTGCGCTCAAAAGATGCAGCCCTGAGGTCTCTCCTGATAGGGGGTAGTTAAGTAGAAATTCACTGTTCAGCTGACCCGGCAGAAGCAAATGTATACAAAAATGTACCCAGAATGAGCTTTTCAGTGAACAGCAGCCAGGCACATTTTAGCTAGTTTTACTTGTAAGTGGGGTTGTAAACGCTTTTCAGGCTCAGTACTGCGCTCAAAAGATGCAGCCCTGAGGTCTCTCCTGATAGGAGGTGGTTAATTAGAAATTCACTGCTCAGCTGACCCGGCAGAAGCAAATGTATACCAAAAATGTACCCAGAATGAGCTTTTCAGTGAACAGCAGCCAGGCACATTTTAGCTAGTTTTACTTGTAAGTGGGGCAGTAAACGGTTTTCAGGCTCAGTACTGCGCTCAAAAGATGCAGCCCTGAGGTCTCTCCTGATAGGGGGTAGTTAAGTAGAAATTCACTGTTCAGCTGACCCGGCAGAAGCAAATGTATACCAAAAATGTACCCAGAATGAGCTTTTCAGTGAGCAGCAGCCAGGCACATTTTAGCTAGTTGTACTTGTAAGTGGGGTTGTAAACGCTTTTCAGGCTCAGTACTGCGCTCAAAAGATGCAGCCCTGAGGTCTCTCCTGATAGGAGGTAGTTAAGTAGAAATTGACTGCTCATCTGACCCGGCAGAAGCAAATGTATACCAAAAATTTACCCAGAATGAGCTTTTCAGTGAACAGCAGCCAGGCACATTTTAGCTAGTTTTACTTGTAAGTGGGGTTGGAAACGCTTTTCAGGCTCAGTACTGCACTCAAAAGATGCAGCCCTGAGGTCTCTCCTGATAGGAGGTAGTTAGTAGAAATTCACTGCTCAGCTGACCCAGCAGAAGCAAATGTATACCAAAAATGTACCCAGAATGAGCTTTTCAGTGAACAGCAGCCAGGCACATTTTAGCTAGTTTTTCTTATAAGTGGGGTTGGAAACGCTTTTCAGGCTCATACTGCGCTCAAAAGATGCAGCCCTGAGGTCTCTCCTAATAGGAGGTAATTAAGTAGAAATTCACTGCTCAGCTGACCCAGCAGAAGCAAATGTATACCAAAAATGTACCCAGAATGAGCTTTTCAGTGAACAGCAGCCAGGCACATTTTAGCTAGTTTTACTTGTAAGTGGGGTTGGAAACGCTTTTCAGGCTCAGTACTGCGCTCAAAAGATGCAGCCCTGAGGTCTCTCCTGATAGGAGGTAGTTAAGTAGAAATTCACTGCTCAGCTGACCCGGCAGAAGCAAATGTATACCAAAAATGTACCCAGAATGAGCTTTTCAGTGAACAGCAGCCAGGCACATTTTAGCTAGTTTGACTTGTAAGTGGGGTTGGGAACGCTTTTCAGGCTCAGTACTGCGCTCAAAAGATGCAGCCCTGAGGTCTCTCCTGATAGGAGGTAGTTAAGTAGAAATTCACTGCTCAGCTGACCCGGCAGAAGCAAATGTATTCCAAAAATGTACCCAGAATGAGCTTTTCAGTGAACAGCAGCCAGGCACATTTTAGCTAGTTTTACTTGTAAGTGGGGTTGGAAACGCTTTTCAGGCTTAGTACTGCGCTCAAAAGATGCAGCCCTGAGGTCTCTCCTCATAGGAGGTAGTTAAGTAGAAATTCACTGCTCAGCTGACCCGGCAGAAGCAAATGTATACCAAAAATGTACCCAGAATGAGCTTTTCAGTGAACAGCAGCCAGGCACATTTTAGCTAGTTTTACTTGTAAGTGGGGTTGGAAACGCTTTTCAGGCTCAGTACTGCGCTCAAAAGATGCAGCCCTGAGGTCTCTCCTGATAGGAGGTAGTTAAGTAGAAATTCACTGCTCAGCTGACCCGGCAGAAGCAAATGTATACCAAAAATGTACCCAGAATGAGCTTTTCAGTGAACAGCAGCCAGGCACATTTTAGCTAGTTTTACTTGTAAGTGGGGTTGGAAACGCTTTTCAGGCTCAGTACTGCGCTCAAAAGATGCAGCCCTGAGGTCTCTCCTGATAGGAGGTAGTTAAGTAGAAATTCACTGCTCAGCTGACCCGGCAGAAGCAAATGTATACAAAAAATGTACCCAGAATGAGCTTTTCAGTGAACAGCAGCCAGGCACATTTTAGCTAGTTTTACTTGTAAGTGGGGTTGGAAACGCTTTTCAGGCTCAGTACTGCGCTCAAAAGATGCAGCCCTGAGGTCTCTCCTGATAGGAGGTAGTTAAGTAGAAATTCACTGCTCAGCTGACCCGGCAGAAGCAAATGTATACCAAAAATGTACCCAGAATGAGCTTTTCAGTGAACAGCAGCCAGGCACATTTTAGCTAGTTTTAACTTGTAACTGGGGTTGTAAACGGTTTTCAGGCTCAGTACTGCGCTCAAAAGATGCAGCCCAGAGGTCTCTCCTGATAGGAGGTAGTTATGTAGAAATTCACTGCTCAGCTGACCCGGCAGAAGCAAATGTATACCAAAAATGTACCCAGAATGAGCTTTTCAGTGAACAGCAGCCAGGCACATTTTAGCTAGTTTTACTTGTAAGTTGGGTTGTAAACGCTTTTCAGGCTCAGTACTGCGCTCAAAAGATGCAGCCCTGAGGTCTCTCCTGATAGGAGATAGTTAAGTAGAAATTCACTGCTCAGCTGACCCGGCAGATGCAAATTTTACTTGTAAGTGGGGTTGTAAACGCTTTTCAGGCTCAGTACTGCGCTCAAAAGATGCAGCCCTGAGGTCTCTCCTGATAGGAGATAGTTAAGTAGAAATTCACTGCTCAGCTGACCCGGCAGAAGCAAATGTATACCAAAATGTACCCAGAATGAGCTTTTCAGTGAACAGCAGCCAGGCACATTTTAGCTAGTTTTACTTGTAAGTGGGGTTGGAAACGCTTTTCAGGCTCAGTACTGCGCTCAAAAGATGCAGCCCTGAGGTCTCTCCTGATAGGAGGTAGTTAAGTAGAAATTCACTGCTCAGCTGACCCGGCAGAAGCAAATGTATACCAAAAATGAACCCAGAATGAGCTTTTCAGTGAATAGCAGCCAGGCACATTTTAGCTAGTTTTACTTGTAACTGGGGTTGGAAACGCTTTTCAGGCTCAGTACTGCGCTCAAAAGATGCAGCCCTGAGGTCTCTCCTGATAGGAGGTAGTTAAGTAGAAATTCACTGCTCAGCTGACCCGGCAGAAGCAAATGTATACCAAAAATGTACCCAGAATGAGCTTTTCAGTGAACAACAGCCAGGCACATTTTAGCTAGTTTTACTTGTAAGTGGGGTTGGAAACGCTTTTCAGGCTCAGTACTGCGCTCAAAAGATGCAGCCCTGAGGTCTCTCCTGATAGGAGGTAGTTAAGTAGAAATTCACTGCTTCGCTGACCCGGCAGAAGCAAATGTATTCCAAAAATGTAGCCAGAATGAGCTTTTCAGTGAACAGCAGCCAGGCACATTTTGGCTAGTTTTACTTGTAAGTGGGGTTGTAAACGCTTTTCAGGCTCAGTACTGCGCTCAAAAGATGCAGCCCTGAGGTCTCTCCTGATAGGAGGTGGTTAAGTAGAAATTCACTGCTCAGCTGACCCTGCAGAAGCAAATGTATACCAAAAATGTACCCTGAATGAGCTTTTCAGTGAACAGCAGCCAGGCACATTTTAGCTAGTTTTACTTGTAACTGGGGTTGTAAACGGTTTTCAGGCACAGTACTGCGCTCAAAAGATGCAGCCCTGAGGTCTCTCCTGATAGGGGGTAGTTAAGTAGAAATTCACTGCTCAGCTGACCCGGCAGAAGCAAATGTATACCAAAAATGTACCCAGAATGAGCTTTTCAGTGAACAGCAGCCAGGCACATCTTAGCTAGTTTTATTTGTAAGTGGGGTTGTAAACGCTTTTCAGGCTCAGTACTGCGCTGAAAAGATGCAGCCCTGAGGTCTCTCCTGATAGGAGGTAGTTAAGTAGAAATTCACTGCTCAGCTGACCCGGCAGAAGCAAATGTATACCAAAAATGTACCCAGAATGAGCTTTTCAGTGAACAGCAGCCAGGCACATTTTAGCTAGTTGTACTTGTAAGTGGGGTTGTAAACGGTTTTCAGGCTCAGTACTGCGCTCAAAAGATGCAGCCCTGAGGTCTCTCCTAATAGGAGGTAATTAAGTAGAAATTCACTGCTCAGCTGATCCAGCAGAAGCAAATGTATACCAAAAATGTACCCAGAATGAGCTTTTCAGTGAACAGCAGCCAGGCACATTTTAGCTAGTTTTACTTGTAAGTGGGGTTGTAAACGCTTTTCAGGCTCAGTACTGCGCTCAAAAGATGCAGCCCTGAGGTCTCTCCTGATAGGAGGTAGTTAAGTAGAAATTCACTGCTCTGCTGACCCGGCAGAAGCAAATGTATACCAAAAATGTACCCAGAATGAGCTTTTCAGTGAACAGCAGCCAGGCACATTTTAGCTAGTTTTATTTGTAAGTGGGGTTGTAAACGCTTTTCAGGCTCAGTACTGCGCTGAAAAGATGCAGCCCTGAGGTCTCTCCTGATAGGAGGTAGTTAAGTAGAAATTCACTGCTCAGCTGACCCGGCAGAAGCAAATGTATACCAAAAATGTACCAGAATGAGCTTTTCAGTGAACAGCAGCCAGGCACATTTTAGCTAGTTGTACTTGTAAGTGGGGTTGTAAACGGTTTTCAGGCTCAGTACTGCGCTCAAAAGATGCAGCCCTGAGGTCTCTCCTGATTGGAGGCAGTTAAGTAGAAATTCACTGCTCAGCAGACCCGGCAGAAGCAAATGTATACCAAAAATGTACCCAGAATGAGCTTTTCAGTGAACAGCAGCCAGGCACATTTTAGCTAGTTTTACTTGTAAGTGGGGTTGGAAACGCTTTTCAGGCTCAGTACTGCGCACAAAAGATGCAGCCCTGATGTCTCTCCTGATAGGAGGTAGTTAAGTAGAAATTCACTGCTCAGCTGACCCGGCAGAATCAAATGTATACCAAAAATGTACCCAGAATGAGCTTTTCAGTGTACAGCAGCCAGGCACATTTTAGCTAGTATTACTTGTAAGTGGGGTTGTAAACGCTTTTCAGGCTCAGTACTGCGCTCAAAAGATGCAGCCCTGAGGTCTCTCATGAAAGCAGGTGGTTAAATAGAAATTCACTGTTCAGCTGACCCAGCAGAAGCAAATGTATACCAAAAATGTACCCAGAATGAGCTTTTCAGCGAGCAGCAGCCAGGCACATTTTAGCTAGTTTTACTTGTAAGTGGGGTTGTAAACGCTTTTCAGGCTCAGTACTGCGCTCAAAAGATGCAGCCCTGGGGTCTCTCCTGATAGGAGGTAGTTAAGTAGAAATTCACTGCTCAGCTGACCCGGCAGAAGCAAATGTATACCAAAAATGTACCCAGAATGAGCTTTTCAGTGAACAGCAGCCAGGCACATTTTAGCTAGTTTTACTTGTAAGTGGGGTTGGAAACGCTTTTCAGGCTTAGTACTGCGCTCAAAAGATGCAGCCCTGAGGTCTCTCCTGATAGGAGGTAGTTAAGTAGAAATTCACTGCTCAGCTGACCCGGCAGAAGCAAATGTATACCAAAAATGTACCCAGAATGAGCTTTTCAGTGAACAGCAGCCAGGCACATTTTAGCTAGTTTTACTTGTAACTGGGGTTGTAAACGTTTTTCAGGCTCAGTACTGAGCTCAAAAGATGCAGCCCTGAGGTCTCTCCTGATAGGAGGTAGTTATGTAGAAATTCACTGCTCAGCTGACCTGGCAGAAGCAAATGTATACCAAAAATGTACCCAGAATGAGCTTTTCAGTGAACAGCAGCCAGGCACATTTTAGCTAGTTTTACTTGTAAGTGGGGTTGGAAACGCTTTTCAGGCTCAGTACTGCGCTCAAAAGATGCAGCCCGGAGGTCTCTCCTGATAGGAGGTAGTTAAGTAGAAATTCACTGCTCAGCTGACCCGGCAGAAGCAAATGTATACCAAAAATGTACCCAGAATGAGCTTTTCAGTGAACAGCAGCCAGGCACATTTTAGCTAGTTTTACTTGTAAGTGGGGTTGGAAACGCTTTTCAGGCTCAGTACTGCGCTCAAAAGATGCAGCCCTGAGGTCTCTCCTGATAGGAGATAGTTAAGTAGAAATTCACTGCTCAGCTGACCCGGCAGAAGCAAATGTATACCAAAAATGTACCCAGAATGAGCTTTTCAGTGAACAGCAGCCAGGTACATTTTAGCTAGTTTTACTTGTAAGTGGGGTTGGAAACGCTTTTCAGGCTCAGTACTGCGCTCAAAAGATGCAGCCCTGAGGTCTCTCCTGATAGGAGGTAGTTAAGTAGAAATTCACTGCTCAGCTGACCCGGCAGAAGCAAATGTATACTAAAAATGTACCCAGAATGAGCTTTTCAGTGAACAGCAGCCAGGCACATTTTAGCTAGTTTTACTTGTAAGTGGGGTTGGAAACGCTTTTCAGGCTCAGTACTGCGCTCAAAAGATGCAGCCCTGAGGTCTCTCCTGATAGGAGGTAGTTAGTAGAAATTCACTGCTCAGCTGACCCGGCAGAAGCAAATGTATACCAAAAATGTACCCAGAATGAGCTTTTCAGTGAACAGCAGCCAGGCACATTTTAGCTAGTTTTACTTGTAAGTGGGGTTGGAAACGCTTTTCAGGCTCAGTACTGCGCTCAAAAGATGCAGCCCTGAGGTCTCTCCTGATAGGAGGTAGTTAAGTAGAAATTCACTGCTCAGCTGACCCGGCAGAAGCAAATGTATACCAAAAATGTACCCAGAATGAGCTTTTCAGTGAACAGCAGCCAGGCACATTTTAGCTAGTTTTACTTGTAAGTGGGGTTGGAAACGCTTTTCAGGCTCAGTACTGCGCTCAAAAGATGCAGCCCTGAGGTCTCTCCTGATAGGAGATAGTTAAGTAGAAATTCACTGCTCAGCTGACCCGGCAGAAGCAAATGTATACCAAAAATGTACCCAGAATGAGCTTTTCAGTGAACAGCAGCCAGGCACATTTTAGCTAGTTTTACTTGTAAGTGGGGTTGGAAACGCTTTTCAGGCTCAGTACTGCGCTCAAAAGATGCAGCCCTGAGGTCTCTCCTGATAGGAGGTAGTTAAGTAGAAATTCACTGCTCAGCTGACCCGGCAGAAGCAAATGTATACCAAAAATGTACCCAGAATGAGCTTTTCAGTGAACAGCAGCCAGGCACATTTTAGCTAGTTTTACTTGTAAGTGGGGTTGGAAACGCTTTTCAGGCTCAGTACTGCGCTCAAAAGATGCAGCCCTGAGGTCTCTCCTGATAGGAGGTAGTTAAGTAGAAATTCACTGCTCAGCTGACCCGGCAGAAGCAAATGTTGTATACCAAAAATGTACCCAGAATGAGCTTTTCAGTGAACAGCAGCCAGGCACATTTTAGCTAGTTTTACTTGTAAGTGGGGTTTGAAACGCTTTTCAGGCTCAGTACTGCGCTCAAAAGATGCAGCCCTGAGGTCTCTCCTGATAGGAGGTAGTTAAGTAGAAATTCACTGCTCAGCTGACCCGGCAGAAGCAAATGTATACCAAAAATGTACCCAGAATAAGCTTTTCAGTGAACAGCAGCCAGGCACATTTTAGCTAGTTTTACTTGTAAGTGGGGTTGTAAACGCTTTTCAGGCTCAGTACTGTGCTCAAAAGATGCAGCCCTGAGGTCTCTCCTCATAGGAGGTAGTTAAGTAGAAATTCACTGCTCAGCTGACCCGGCAGAAGCAAATGTATACCAAAAATGTACCCAGAATGAGCTTTTCAGTGAACAGCAGCCAGGCACATTTTAGCTAGTTTTACTTGTAAGTGGGGTTGGAAGGGCTTTTCAGGCTCAGTACTGCGCTCAAAAGATGCAGCCCTGAGGTCTCTCCTGATGGGAGATAGTTAAGTAGAAATTCACTCTTCAGCTGACCCGGCAGAAGCAAATGTATACCAAAAATGTACCCAGAATGAGCATTTCAGTGAACAGCAGCCAGGCACATTTTAGCTAGTTTTACTTGTAAGTGGGGTTGTAAACGCTTTTCAGGCTCAGTACTGCGCTCGAAAGATGCAGCCCTGAGGTCTCTCCTGATGGGAGGTAGTTAAGTAGAAATTCACTGCTCAGCTGACCCGGCAGAAGCAAATGTATACCAAAAATGTACCCAGAATGAGCTTTTCAGTGAACAGCAGCCAGGCACATTTTAGCTAGTTTTACATGTAACTGGGGTTGTAAACGGTTTTCAGGCTCAGTACTGCGCTCAAAAGATGCAGCCCTGAGGTCTCTCCTGATGGGAGGTAGTTATGTAGAAATTCACTGCTCAGCTGACCCGGCAGAAGCAAATGTATACCAAAAATGTACCCAGAATGAGCTTTTCAGTGAACAGCAGCCAGGCACATTTTAGCTAGTTTTACTTGTAAGTGGGGTTGGAAACGCTTTTCAGGCTCAGTACTGCGCTCAAAAGATGCAGCCCTGAGGTCTCTCCTGATAGGAGGTAGTTAAGTAGAAATTCACTGCTCAGCTGACCCGGCAGAAGCAAATGTATACCAAAAATGTACCCAGAATGAGCTTTTCAGTGAACAGCAGCCAGGCACATTTTAGCTAGTTTTACTTGTAAGTGGGGTTGGAAACGCTTTTCAGGCTCAGTACTGCGCTCAAAAGATGCAGCCCTGAGGTCTCTCCTGATAGGAGGTAGTTAAGTAGAAATTCACTGCTCTGCTGACCCGGCAGAAGCAAATGTATACCAAAAATGTACCCAGAATGAGCTTTTCAGTGAACAGCAGCCAGGCACATTTTAGCTAGTTTTATTTGTAAGTGGGGTTGTAAACGCTTTTCAGGCTCAGTACTGCGCTGAAAAGATGCAGCCCTGAGGTCTCTCCTGATAGGAGGTAGTTAAGTAGAAATTCACTGCTCAGCTGACCCGGCAGAAGCAAATGTATACCAAAAATGTACCAGAATGAGCTTTTCAGTGAACAGCAGCCAGGCACATTTTAGCTAGTTGTACTTGTAAGTGGGGTTGTAAACGGTTTTCAGGCTCAGTACTGCGCTCAAAAGATGCAGCCCTGAGGTCTCTCCTGATTGGAGGCAGTTAAGTAGAAATTCACTGCTCAGCAAACCCGGCAGAAGCAAATGTATACCAAAAATGTACCCAGAATGAGCTTTTCAGTGAACAGCAGCCAGG
Organism: Lissotriton vulgaris; assembly: GCF_964263255.1. NCBI lineage: Eukaryota > Metazoa > Chordata > Amphibia > Caudata > Salamandridae > Lissotriton > Lissotriton vulgaris. The sequence goes on along the minus strand of NC_141691.1, from coordinate 1,085,812,416 downwards.
CACATTTTAGCTAGTTTTACTTGTAAGTGGGGTTGGAAACGCTTTTCAGGCTCAGTACTGCGCACAAAAGATGCAGCCCTGATGTCTCTCCTGATAGGAGGTAGTTAAGTAGAAATTCACTGCTCAGCTGACCCGGCAGAATCAAATGTATACCAAAAATGTACCCAGAATGAGCTTTTCAGTGTACAGCAGCCAGGCACATTTTAGCTAGTATTACTTGTAAGTGGGGTTGTAAACGCTTTTCAGGCTCAGTACTGCGCTCAAAAGATGCAGCCCTGAGGTCTCTCATGAAAGCAGGTGGTTAAATAGAAATTCGCTGCTCAGCTGACCCGGCAGGAGCAAACGTATGCTAAAAATGTACTCAGAATGAGCTTTTCAGTGAAGAGAAGCCAGGCACATTTTAGCTAGTTTTACTTGTAAGTGGGGTTGGAAATGCTTTTCAGGCTCAGTACTGCGCTCAAAAGATGCAGCCCTGAGGTCTCTCATGAAAGCAGGTGGTTAAATAGAAATTCACTGTTCAGCTGACCCAGCAGAAGCAAATGTATACCAAAAATGTACCCAGAATGAGCTTTTCAGCGAGCAGCAGCCAGGCACATTTTAGCTAGTTTTACTTGTAAGTGGGGTTGTAAACGCTTTTCAGGCTCAGTACTGCGCTCAAAAGATGCAGCCCTGGGGTCTCTCCTGATAGGAGGTAGTTAAGTAGAAATTCACTGCTCAGCTGACCCGGCAGAAGCAAATGTATACCAAAAATGTACCCAGAATGAGCTTTTCAGTGAACAGCAGCCAGGCACATTTTAGCTAGTTTTACTTGTAAGTGGGGTTGGAAACGCTTTTCAGGCTCAGTACTGCGCTCAAAAGATGCAGCCCTGAGGTCTCTCCTGATAGGAGGTAGTTAAGTAGAAATTCACTGCTCAGCTGACCCGGCAGAAGCAAATGTATACCAAAAATGTACCCAGAATGAGCTTTTCAGTGAACAGCAGCCAGGCACATTTTAGCTAGTTTTACTTGTAAGTGGGGTTGGAAACGCTTTTCAGGCTCAGTACTGCGCTCAAAAGATGCAGCCCTGAGGTCTCTCCTGATAGGAGGTAGTTAAGTAGAAATTCACTGCTCAGCTGACCCGGCAGAAGCAAATGTTGTATACCAAAAATGTACCCAGAATGAGCTTTTCAGTGAACAGCAGCCAGGCACATTTTAGCTAGTTTTACTAGTAAGTGGGGTTTGAAACGCTTTTCAGGCTCAGTACTGCGCTCAAAAGATGCAGCCCTGAGGTCTCTCCTGATAGGAGGTAGTTAAGTAGAAATTCACTGCTCAGCTGACCCGGCAGAAGCAAATGTATACCAAAAATGTACCCAGAATAAGCTTTTCAGTGAACAGCAGCCAGGCACATTTTAGCTAGTTTTACTTGTAAGTGGGGTTGTAAACGCTTTTCAGGCTCAGTACTGTGCTCAAAAGATGCAGCCCTGAGGTCTCTCCTCATAGGAGGTAGTTAAGTAGAAATTCACTGCTCAGCTGACCCGGCAGAAGCAAATGTATACCAAAAATGTACCCAGAATGAGCTTTTCAGTGAACAGCAGCCAGGCACATTTTAGCTAGTTTTACTTGTAAGTGGGGTTGGAAGGGCTTTTCAGGCTCAGTACTGCGCTCAAAAGATGCAGCCCTGAGGTCTCTCCTGATGGGAGATAGTTAAGTAGAAATTCACTCTTCAGCTGACCCGGCAGAAGCAAATGTATACCAAAAATGTACCCAGAATGAGCATTTCAGTGAACAGCAGCCAGGCACATTTTAGCTAGTTTTACTTGTAAGTGGGGTTGTAAACGCTTTTCAGGCTCAGTACTGCGCTCGAAAGATGCAGCCCTGAGGTCTCTCCTGATGGGAGGTAGTTAAGTAGAAATTCACTGCTCAGCTGACCCGGCAGAAGCAAATGTATACCAAAAATGTACCCAGAATGAGCTTTTCAGTGAACAGCAGCCAGGCACATTTTAGCTAGTTTTACATGTAACTGGGGTTGTAAACGGTTTTCAGGCTCAGTACTGCGCTCAAAAGATGCAGCCCTGAGGTCTCTCCTGATGGGAGGTAGTTATGTAGAAATTCACTGCTCAGCTGACCCGGCAGAAGCAAATGTATACCAAAAATGTACCCAGAATGAGCTTTTCAGTGAACAGCAGCCAGGCACATTTTAGCTAGTTTTACTTGTAAGTGGGGTTGGAAACGCTTTTCAGGCTCAGTACTGCGCTCAAAAGATGCAGCCCTGAGGTCTCTCCTGATAGGAGGTAGTTAAGTAGAAATTCACTGCTCAGCTGACCCGGCAGAAGCAAATGTATACCAAAAATGTACCCAGAATGAGCTTTTCAGTGAACAGCAGCCAGGCACATTTTAGCTAGTTTTACTTGTAAGTGGGGTTGGAAACGCTTTTCAGGCTCAGTACTGCGCTCAAAAGATGCAGCCCTGAGGTCTCTCCTGATAGGAGGTAGTTAAGTAGAAATTCACTGCTCTGCTGACCCGGCAGAAGCAAATGTATACCAAAAATGTACCCAGAATGAGCTTTTCAGTGAACAGCAGCCAGGCACATTTTAGCTAGTTTTATTTGTAAGTGGGGTTGTAAACGCTTTTCAGGCTCAGTACTGCGCTGAAAAGATGCAGCCCTGAGGTCTCTCCTGATAGGAGGTAGTTAAGTAGAAATTCACTGCTCAGCTGACCCGGCAGAAGCAAATGTATACCAAAAATGTACCAGAATGAGCTTTTCAGTGAACAGCAGCCAGGCACATTTTAGCTAGTTGTACTTGTAAGTGGGGTTGTAAACGGTTTTCAGGCTCAGTACTGCGCTCAAAAGATGCAGCCCTGAGGTCTCTCCTGATTGGAGGCAGTTAAGTAGAAATTCACTGCTCAGCAGACCCGGCAGAAGCAAATGTATACCAAAAATGTACCCAGAATGAGCTTTTCAGTGAACAGCAGCCAGGCACATTTTAGCTAGTTTTACTTGTAAGTGGGGTTGGAAACGCTTTTCAGGCTCAGTACTGCGCACAAAAGATGCAGCCCTGATGTCTCTCCTGATAGGAGGTAGTTAAGTAGAAATTCACTGCTCAGCTGACCCGGCAGAATCAAATGTATACCAAAAATGTACCCAGAATGAGCTTTTCAGTGTACAGCAGCCAGGCACATTTTAGCTAGTATTACTTGTAAGTGGGGTTGTAAACGCTTTTCAGGCTCAGTACTGCGCTCAAAAGATGCAGCCCTGAGGTCTCTCATGAAAGCAGGTGGTTAAATAGAAATTCGCTGCTCAGCTGACCCGGCAGGAGCAAACGTATGCTAAAAATGTACTCAGAATGAGCTTTTCAGTGAAGAGAAGCCAGGCACATTTTAGCTAGTTTTACTTGTAAGTGGGGTTGGAAATGCTTTTCAGGCTCAGTACTGCGCTCAAAAGATGCAGCCCTGAGGTCTCTCATGAAAGCAGGTGGTTAAATAGAAATTCACTGTTCAGCTGACCCAGCAGAAGCAAATGTATACCAAAAATGTACCCAGAATGAGCTTTTCAGCGAGCAGCAGCCAGGCACATTTTAGCTAGTTTTACTTGTAAGTGGGGTTGTAAACGCTTTTCAGGCTCAGTACTGCGCTCAAAAGATGCAGCCCTGGGGTCTCTCCTGATAGGAGGTAGTTAAGTAGAAATTCACTGCTCAGCTGACCCGGCAGAAGCAAATGTATACCAAAAATGTACCCAGAATGAGCTTTTCAGTGAACAGCAGCCAGGCACATTTTAGCTAGTTTTACTTGTAAGTGGGGTTGGAAACGCTTTTCAGGCTTAGTACTGCGCTCAAAAGATGCAGCCCTGAGGTCTCTCCTGATAGGAGATAGTTAAGTAGAAATTCACTGCTCAGCTGACCCGGCAGAAGCAAATGTATACCAAAAATGTACCCAGAATGAGCTTTTCAGTGAACAGCAGCCAGGCACATTTTAGCTAGTTTTACTTGTAAGTGGGGTTGGAAACGCTTTTCAGGCTCAGTACTGCGCTCAAAAGATGCAGCCCTGAGGTCTCTCCTGATAGGAGGTAGTTAAGTAGAAATTCACTGCTCAGCTGACCCGGCAGAAGCAAATGTATACCAAAAATGTACCCAGAATGAGCTTTTCAGTGAACAGCAGCCAGGCACATTTTAGCTAGTTTTACTTGTAAGTGGGGTTGGAAACGCTTTTCAGGCTCAGTACTGCGCTCAAAAGATGCAGCCCTGAGGTCTCTCCTGATAGGAGGTAGTTAAGTAGAAATTCACTGCTCAGCTGACCCGGCAGAAGCAAATGTTGTATACCAAAAATGTACCCAGAATGAGCTTTTCAGTGAACAGCAGCCAGGCACATTTTAGCTAGTTTTACTTGTAAGTGGGGTTGGAAACGCTTTTCAGGCTCAGTACTGCGCTCAAAAGATGCAGCCCTGAGGTCTCTCCTGATAGGAGGTAGTTAAGTAGAAATTCACTGCTCAGCTGACCCGGCAGAAGCAAATGTATACCAAAAATGTACCCAGAATAAGCTTTTCAGTGAACAGCAGCCAGGCACATTTTAGCTAGTTTTACTTGTAAGTGGGGTTGTAAACGCTTTTCAGGCTCAGTACTGTGCTCAAAAGATGCAGCCCTGAGGTCTCTCCTGATAGGAGGTAGTTAAGTAGAAATTCACTGCTCAGCTGACCCGGCAGAAGCAAATGTATACCAAAAATGTACCCAGAATGAGCTTTTCAGTGAACAGCAGCCAGGCACATTTTAGCTAGTTTTACTTGTAAGTGGGGTTGGAAGGGCTTTTCAGGCTCAGTACTGCGCTCAAAAGATGCAGCCCTGAGGTCTCTCCTGATGGGAGATAGTTAAGTAGAAATTCACTGCTCAGCTGACCCGGCAGAAGCAAATGTATACCAAAAATGTACCCAGAATGAGCATTTCAGTGAACAGCAGCCAGGCACATTTTAGCTAGTTTTACTTGTAAGTGGGGTTGTAAACGCTTTTCAGGCTCAGTACTGCGCTCGAAAGATGCAGCCCTGAGGTCTCTCCTGATGGGAGGTAGTTAAGTAGAAATTCACTGCTCAGCTGACCCAGCAGAAGCAAATGTATACCAAAAATGTACCCAGAATGAGCTTTTCAGTGAACAGCAGCCAGGCACATTTTAGCTAGTTTTACATGTAACTGGGGTTGTAAACGGTTTTCAGGCTCAGTACTGCGCTCAAAAGATGCAGCCCTGAGGTCTCTCCTGATGGGAGGTAGTTATGTAGAAATTCACTGCTCAGCTGACCCGGCAGAAGCAAATGTATACCAAAAATGTACCCAGAATGAGCTTTTCAGTGAACAGCAGCCAGGCACATTTTAGCTAGTTTTACTTGTAAGTGGGGTTGGAAACGCTTTTCAGGCTCAGTACTGCGCTCAAAAGATGCAGCCCTGAGGTCTCTCCTGATAGGAGGTAGTTAAGTAGAAATTCACTGCTCAGCTGACCCGGCAGAAGCAAATGTTGTATACCAAAAATGTACCCAGAATGAGCTTTTCAGTGAACAGCAGCCAGGCACATTTTAGCTAGTTTTACTTGTAAGTGGGGTTGGAAACGCTTTTCAGGCTCAGTACTGCGCTCAAAAGATGCAGCCCTGAGGTCTCTCCTGATAGGAGGTAGTTAAGTAGAAATTCACTGCTCAGCTGACCCGGCAGAAGCAAATGTATACCAAAAATGTACCCAGAATAAGCTTTTCAGTGAACAGCAGCCAGGCACATTTTAGCTAGTTTTACTTGTAAGTGGGGTTGTAAACGCTTTTCAGGCTCAGTACTGCGCTCAAAAGATGCAGCCCTGAGGTCTCTCCTGATAGGAGGTAGTTAAGTAGAAATTCACTGCTCAGCTGACCCGGCAGAAGCAAATGTATACCAAAAATGTACCCAGAATGAGCTTTTCAGTGAACAGCAGCCAGGCACATTTTAGCTAGTTTTACATGTAACTGGGGTTGTAAACGGTTTTCAGGCTCAGTACTGCGCTCAAAAGATGCAGCCCTGAGGTCTCTCCTGATGGGAGGTAGTTATGTAGAAATTCACTGCTCAGCTGACCCGGCAGAAGCAAATGTATACCAAAAATGTACCCAGAATGAGCTTTTCAGTGAACAGCAGCCAGGCACATTTTAGCTAGTTTTACTTGTAAGTGGGGTTGGAAACGCTTTTCAGGCTCAGTACTGCGCTCAAAAGATGCAGCCCTGAGGTCTCTCCTGATAGGAGGTAGTTAAGTAGAAATTCACTGCTCAGCTGACCCGGCAGAAGCAAATGTATACCAAAAATGTACCCAGAATGAGCTTTTCAGTGAACAGCAGCCAGGCACATTTTAGCTAGTTTTACTTGTAAGTGGGGTTGGAAACGCTTTTCAGGCTCAGTACTGCGCTCAAAAGATGCAGCCCTGAGGTCTCTCCTGATAGGAGGTAGTTAAGTAGAAATTCACTGCTCAGCTGACCCGGCAGAAGCAAATGTATACCAAAAATGTACCCAGAATGAGCTTTTCAGTGAACAGCAGCCAGGCACATTTTAGCTAGTTTTACTTGTAACTGGGGTTGTAAACGGTTTTCAGGCTCAGTACTGCGCTCAAAAGATGCAGCCCTGAGGTCTCTCCTATAGGGGGTAGTTAAGTAGAAATTCACTGCTCAGCTGACCCGGCAGAAGCAAATGTATACCAAAAATGTACCCAGAATGAGCTTTTCAGTGAACAGCAGCCAGGCACATTTTAGCTAGTTTTACTTGTAAGTGGGGTTGTAAACGCTTTTCAGGCTCAGTACTGTGCTCAAAAGATGCAGCCCTAAGGTCTCTCCTGATAGGAGGTAGTTAAGTAGAAATTCACTGCTCAGCTGACCCGGCAGAAGCAAATGTATACCAAAAATGTACCCAGAATGAGCTTTTCAGTGAACAGCAGCCAGGCACATTTTAGCTAGTTTTACTTGTAAGTTGGGTTGTAAACGCTTTTCAGGCTCAGTACTGCGCTCAAAAGATGCAGCCCTGAGGTCTCTCCTGATAGGAGATAGTTAAGTAGAAATTCACTGCTCAGCTGACCCGGCAGATGCAAATGTATACCAAAAATGTACCCAGAATGAGCTTTTCAGTGAACAGCAGCCAGGCACATTTTAGCTAGTTTTACTTGTAAGTGGGGTTGTAAACGCTTTTCAGGCTCAGTACTGCGCTCAAAAGATGCAGCCCTGAGGTCTCTCCTGATAGGAGATAGTTAAGTAGAAATTCACTGCTCAGCTGACCCGGCAGAAGCAAATGTATACCAAAAATGTACCCAGAATGAGCTTTTCAGTGAACAGCAGCCAGGCACATTTTAGCAAGTTTTTCTTGTAAGTGCAGTTGGAAACGCTTTTCAGGCTCAGTACTGCGCTAAAAAGATGCAGCCCTGAGGTCTCTCCTGATAGGAGGTAGTTAAGTAGAAATTCCCTGCTCAGCTGACCCAGCAGAAGCAAATGTATACCCAGAATGAGCTTTTCAGTGAACAGCAGCCAGGCACATTTTAGCTAGTTTTACTTGTAAGTGGGGGTTGGAAACGCTTTTCAGCTCAGTACTGCGCTCAAAAGATGCAGCCCTGAGGTCTCTCCTGATAGGAGGTAGTTAAGTAGAAATTCACTGCTCAGCTGACCCGGCAGAAGCAAATGTATACCAAAAATGTACCCAGAATGAGATTTTCAGTGAACAGCAGCCAGGCACATTTTAGCTAGTTTTACTTGTAAGTTGGGTTGGAAACGCTTTTCAGGCTCAGTACTGCGCTCAAAAGATGCAGCCCTGAGGTCTCTCCTGATAGGAGGTAGTTAAGTAGAAATTCAGTGCTCAGCTGACCCGGCAGAAGCAAATGTATACCAAAAATGTACCAGAATGAGCTTTTCAGTGAACAGCAGCCAGGCACATTTTTGCTAGTTTTACTTGTAAGTGGGGTTGTAAACGGTTTTCAGGCTCAGTACTGCGCTCAAAAGATGCAGCCCTGAGGTATCTCCTGATAGGAGGTAGTTATGTAGAAATTCACTGCTCAGCTGACCCGGCAGAAGCAAATGCATACCAAAAATGTACCCAGAATGAGCTTTTCAGTGAACAGCAGCCAGGCACATTTTAGCTAGTTTTACTTGTAAGTGGGGTTGGAAACGCTTTTCAGGCTCAGTACTGCGCTCAAAAGATGCAGCCCTGAGGTCTCTCCTGATAGGAGATAGTTAAGTAGAAATTCACTGCTCAGCTGACCCGGCAGAAGCAAATGTATACCAAAAATGTACCCAGAATGAGCTTTTCAGTGAACAGCAGCCAGGCATATTTTAGCTAGTTTTACTTGTAAGTGGGGTTGTAAACGCTTTTCAGGCTCAGTACTGCGCTCAAAAGATGCATCCCTGAGGTCTCTCCTGATAGGAGGTAGTTAAGTAGAAATTCACTGCTCAGCTGACCCGGCAGAAGCAAATGTATACCAAAAATGTACCAGAATGAGCTTTTCAGTGAACAGCAGCCAGGCACATTTTAGCTAGTTTTACTTGTAAGTGGGGTTGTAAACGCTTTTCAGGCTCAGTACTGCGCTCAAAAGATGCAGCCCTGAGGTCTCTCCTGATGGGAGGTAGTTATGTAGAAATTCACTGCTCAGCTGACCCGGCAGAAGCAAATGTATACCAAAAATGTACCCAGAATGAGCTTTTCAGTGAACAGCAGCCAGGCACATTTTAGCTAGTTTTACTTGTAAGTGGGGTTGGAAACGCTTTTCAGGCTCAGTACTGCGCTCAAAAGATGCAGCCCTGAGGTCTCTCCTGATAGGAGGTAGTTAAGTAGAAATTCACTGCTCAGCTGACCCGGCAGAAGCAAATGTATACCAAAAATGTACCCAGAATGAGCTTTTCAGTGAACAGCAGCCAGGCACATTTTAGCTAGTTTTACTTGTAAGTGGGGTTGGAAACGCTTTTCAGGCTCAGTACTGCGCTCAAAAGATGCAGCCCTGAGGTCTCTCCTGATAGGAGGTAGTTAAGTAGAAATTCACTGCTCAGCTGACCCGGCAGAAGCAAATGTATACCAAAAATGTACCCAGAATGAGCTTTTCAGTGAACAGCAGCCAGGCACATTTTAGCTAGTTTTACTTGTAACTGGGGTTGTAAACGGTTTTCAGGCTCAGTACTGCGCTCAAAAGATGCAGCCCTGAGGTCTCTCCTATAGGGGGTAGTTAAGTAGAAATTCACTGCTCAGCTGACCCGGCAGAAGCAAATGTATACCAAAAATGTACCCAGAATGAGCTTTTCAGTGAACAGCAGCCAGGCACATTTTAGCTAGTTTTACTTGTAAGTGGGGTTGTAAACGCTTTTCAGGCTCAGTACTGCGCTCAAAAGATGCAGCCCTAAGGTCTCTCCTGATAGGAGGTAGTTAAGTAGAAATTCACTGCTCAGCTGACCCGGCAGAAGCAAATGTATACCAAAAATGTACCCAGAATGAGCTTTTCAGTGAACAGCAGCCAGGCACATTTTAGCTAGTTTTACTTGTAAGTTGGGTTGTAAACGCTTTTCAGGCTCAGTACTGCGCTCAAAAGATGCAGCCCTGAGGTCTCTCCTGATAGGAGATAGTTAAGTAGAAATTCACTGCTCAGCTGACCCGGCAGATGCAAATGTATACCAAAAATGTACCCAGAATGAGCTTTTCAGTGAACAGCAGCCAGGCACATTTTAGCTAGTTTTACTTGTAAGTGGGGTTGTAAACGCTTTTCAGGCTCAGTACTGCGCTCAAAAGATGCAGCCCTGAGGTCTCTCCTGATAGGAGATAGTTAAGTAGAAATTCACTGCTCAGCTGACCCGGCAGAAGCAAATGTATACCAAAAATGTACCCAGAATGAGCTTTTCAGTGAACAGCAGCCAGGCACATTTTAGCAAGTTTTTCTTGTAAGTGCAGTTGGAAACGCTTTTCAGGCTCAGTACTGCGCTAAAAAGATGCAGCCCTGAGGTCTCTCCTGATAGGAGGTAGTTAAGTAGAAATTCACTGCTCAGCTGACCCAGCAGAAGCAAATGTATACCCAGAATGAGCTTTTCAGTGAACAGCAGCCAGGCACATTTTAGCTAGTTTTACTTGTAAGTGGGGTTGGAAACGCTTTTCAGCTCAGTACTGCGCTCAAAAGATGCAGCCCTGAGGTCTCTCCTGATAGGAGGTAGTTAAGTAGAAATTCACTGCTCAGCTGACCCGGCAGAAGCAAATGTATACCAAAAATGTACCCAGAATGAGATTTTCAGTGAACAGCAGCCAGGCACATTTTAGCTAGTTTTACTTGTAAGTTGGGTTGGAAACGCTTTTCAGGCTCAGTACTGCGCTCAAAAGATGCAGCCCTGAGGTCTCTCCTGATAGGAGGTAGTTAAGTAGAAATTCAGTGCTCAGCTGACCCGGCAGAAGCAAATGTATACCAAAAATGTACCAGAATGAGCTTTTCAGTGAACAGCAGCCAGGCACATTTTTGCTAGTTTTACTTGTAAGTGGGGTTGTAAACGGTTTTCAGGCTCAGTACTGCGCTCAAAAGATGCAGCCCTGAGGTATCTCCTGATAGGAGGTAGTTATGTAGAAATTCACTGCTCAGCTGACCCGGCAGAAGCAAATGCATACCAAAAATGTACCCAGAATGAGCTTTTCAGTGAACAGCAGCCAGGCACATTTTAGCTAGTTTTACTTGTAAGTGGGGTTGGAAACGCTTTTCAGGCTCAGTACTGCGCTCAAAAGATGCAGCCCTGAGGTCTCTCCTGATAGGAGATAGTTAAGTAGAAATTCACTGCTCAGCTGACCCGGCAGAAGCAAATGTATACCAAAAATGTACCCAGAATGAGCTTTTCAGTGAACAGCAGCCAGGCATATTTTAGCTAGTTTTACTTGTAAGTGGGGTTGTAAACGCTTTTCAGGCTCAGTACTGCGCTCAAAAGATGCATCCCTGAGGTCTCTCCTGATAGGAGGTAGTTAAGTAGAAATTCACTGCTCAGCTGACCCGGCAGAAGCAAATGTATACCAAAAATGTACCAGAATGAGCTTTTCAGTGAACAGCAGCCAGGCACATTTTAGCTAGTTTTACTTGTAAGTGGGGTTGTAAACGCTTTTCAGGCTCAGTACTGCGCTCAAAAGATGCATCCCTGAGGTCTCTCCTGATAGGAGGTAGTTAAGTAGAAATTCACTGCTCAGCTGACCCGGCAGAAGCAAATGTATACCAAAAATGTACCCTGAATGAGCTTTTCAGTGAACAGCAGCCAGGCACATTTTAGCTAGTTTTACTTGTAACTGGGGTTGTAAACGGTTTTCAGGCTCAGTACTGCGCTCAAAAGATGCAGCCCTGAGGTCTCTCCTGATAGGGGGTAGTTAAGTAGAAATTCACTGCTCAGCTGACCCGGCAGAAGCAAATGTATACCAAAAATGTACCCAGAATGAGCTTTTCAGTGAACAGCAGCCAGGCACATTTTAGCAAGTTTTTCTTGTAAGTGCAGTTGGAAACGCTTTTCAGGCTCAGTACTGCGCTCAAAAGATGCAGCCCTGAGGTCTCTCCTGATAGGAGGTAGTTAAGTAGAAATTCACTGCTCAGCTGACCCAGCAGAAGCAAATGTATACCCAGAATGAGCTTTTCAGTGAACAGCAGCCAGGCACATTTTAGCTAGTTTTACTTGTAAGTGGGGTTGGAAACGCTTTTCAGCTCAGTACTGCGCTCAAAAGATGCAGCCCTGAGGTCTCTCCTGATAGGAGGTAGTTAAGTAGAAATTCACTGCTCAGCTGACCCGGCAGAAGCAAATGTATACCAAAAATGTACCCAGAATGAGATTTTCAGTGAACAGCAGCCAGGCACATTTTAGCTAGTTTTACTTGTAAGTTGGGTTGGAAACGCTTTTCAGGCTCAGTACTGCGCTCAAAAGATGCAGCCCTGAGGTCTCTCCTGATAGGAGGTAGTTAAGTAGAAATTCAGTGCTCAGCTGACCCGGCAGAAGCAAATGTATACCAAAAATGTACCAGAATGAGCTTTTCAGTGAACAGCAGCCAGGCACATTTTTGCTAGTTTTACTTGTAAGTGGGGTTGTAAACGGTTTTCAGGCTCAGTACTGCGCTCAAAAGATGCAGCCCTGAGGTATCTCCTGATAGGAGGTAGTTATGTAGAAATTCACTGCTCAGCTGACCCGGCAGAAGCAAATGCATACCAAAAATGTACCCAGAATGAGCTTTTCAGTGAACAGCAGCCAGGCACATTTTAGCTAGTTTTACTTGTAAGTGGGGTTGGAAACGCTTTTCAGGCTCAGTACTGCGCTCAAAAGATGCAGCCCTGAGGTCTCTCCTGATAGGAGATAGTTAAGTAGAAATTCACTGCTCAGCTGACCCGGCAGAAGCAAATGTATACCAAAAATGTACCCAGAATGAGATTTTCAGTGAACAGCAGCCAGGCACATTTTAGCTAGTTTTACTTGTAAGTTGGGTTGGAAACGCTTTTCAGGCTCAGTACTGCGCTCAAAAGATGCAGCCCTGAGGTCTCTCCTGATAGGAGGTAGTTAAGTAGAAATTCAGTGCTCAGCTGACCCGGCAGAAGCAAATGTATACCAAAAATGTACCAGAATGAGCTTTTCAGTGAACAGCAGCCAGGCACATTTTTGCTAGTTTTACTTGTAAGTGGGGTTGTAAACGGTTTTCAGGCTCAGTACTGCGCTCAAAAGATGCAGCCCTGAGGTATCTCCTGATAGGAGGTAGTTATGTAGAAATTCACTGCTCAGCTGACCCGGCAGAAGCAAATGCATACCAAAAATGTACCCAGAATGAGCTTTTCAGTGAACAGCAGCCAGGCACATTTTAGCTAGTTTTACTTGTAAGTGGGGTTGGAAACGCTTTTCAGGCTCAGTACTGCGCTCAAAAGATGCAGCCCTGAGGTCTCTCCTGATAGGAGATAGTTAAGTAGAAATTCACTGCTCAGCTGACCCGGCAGAAGCAAATGTATACCAAAAATGTACCCAGAATGAGCTTTTCAGTGAACAGCAGCCAGGCATATTTTAGCTAGTTTTACTTGTAAGTGGGGTTGTAAACGCTTTTCAGGCTCAGTACTGCGCTCAAAAGATGCATCCCTGAGGTCTCTCCTGATAGGAGGTAGTTAAGTAGAAATTCACTGCTCAGCTGACCCGGCAGAAGCAAATGTATACCAAAAATGTACCAGAATGAGCTTTTCAGTGAACAGCAGCCAGGCACATTTTAGCTAGTTTTACTTGTAAGTGGGGTTGTAAACGCTTTTCAGGCTCAGTACTGCGCTCAAAAGATGCATCCCTGAGGTCTCTCCTGATAGGAGGTAGTTAAGTAGAAATTCACTGCTCAGCTGACCCGGCAGAAGCAAATGTATACCAAAAATGTACCCTGAATGAGCTTTTCAGTGAACAGCAGCCAGGCACATTTTAGCTAGTTTTACTTGTAACTGGGGTTGTAAACGGTTTTCAGGCTCAGTACTGCGCTCAAAAGATGCAGCCCTGAGGTCTCTCCTGATAGGGGGTAGTTAAGTAGAAATTCACTGCTCAGCTGACCCGGCAGAAGCAAATGTATACCAAAAATGTACCCAGAATGAGCTTTTCAGTGAACAGCAGCCAGGCACATTTTAGCAAGTTTTTCTTGTAAGTGCAGTTGGAAACGCTTTTCAGGCTCAGTACTGCGCTCAAAAGATGCAGCCCTGAGGTCTCTCCTGATAGGAGGTAGTTAAGTAGAAATTCACTGCTCAGCTGACCCAGCAGAAGCAAATGTATACCCAGAATGAGCTTTTCAGTGAACAGCAGCCAGGCACATTTTAGCTAGTTTTACTTGTAAGTGGGGTTGGAAACGCTTTTCAGCTCAGTACTGCGCTCAAAAGATGCAGCCCTGAGGTCTCTCCTGATAGGAGGTAGTTAAGTAGAAATTCACTGCTCAGCTGACCCGGCAGAAGCAAATGTATACCAAAAATGTACCCAGAATGAGATTTTCAGTGAACAGCAGCCAGGCACATTTTAGCTAGTTTTACTTGTAAGTTGGGTTGGAAACGCTTTTCAGGCTCAGTACTGCGCTCAAAAGATGCAGCCCTGAGGTCTCTCCTGATAGGAGGTAGTTAAGTAGAAATTCAGTGCTCAGCTGACCCGGCAGAAGCAAATGTATACCAAAAATGTACCAGAATGAGCTTTTCAGTGAACAGCAGCCAGGCACATTTTTGCTAGTTTTACTTGTAAGTGGGGTTGTAAACGGTTTTCAGGCTCAGTACTGCGCTCAAAAGATGCAGCCCTGAGGTATCTCCTGATAGGAGGTAGTTATGTAGAAATTCACTGCTCAGCTGACCCGGCAGAAGCAAATGCATACCAAAAATGTACCCAGAATGAGCTTTTCAGTGAACAGCAGCCAGGCACATTTTAGCTAGTTTTACTTGTAAGTGGGGTTGGAAACGCTTTTCAGGCTCAGTACTGCGCTCAAAAGATGCAGCCCTGAGGTCTCTCCTGATAGGAGATAGTTAAGTAGAAATTCACTGCTCAGCTGACCCGGCAGAAGCAAATGTATACCAAAAATGTACCCAGAATGAGCTTTTCAGTGAACAGCAGCCAGGCATATTTTAGCTAGTTTTACTTGTAAGTGGGGTTGTAAACGCTTTTCAGGCTCAGTACTGCGCTCAAAAGATGCATCCCTGAGGTCTCTCCTGATAGGAGGTAGTTAAGTAGAAATTCACTGCTCAGCTGACCCGGCAGAAGCAAATGTATACCAAAAATGTACCAGAATGAGCTTTTCAGTGAACAGCAGCCAGGCACATTTTAGCTAGTTTTACTTGTAAGTGGGGTTGTAAACGCTTTTCAGGCTCAGTACTGCGCTCAAAAGATGCATCCCTGAGGTCTCTCCTGATAGGAGGTAGTTAAGTAGAAATTCACTGCTCAGCTGACCCGGCAGAAGCAAATGTATACCAAAAATGTACCCTGAATGAGCTTTTCAGTGAACAGCAGCCAGGCACATTTTAGCTAGTTTTACTTGTAACTGGGGTTGTAAACGGTTTTCAGGCTCAGTACTGCGCTCAAAAGATGCAGCCCTGAGGTCTCTCCTGATAGGGGGTAGTTAAGTAGAAATTCACTGCTCAGCTGACCCGGCAGAAGCAAATGTATACCAAAAATGTACCCAGAATGAGCTTTTCAGTGAACAGCAGCCAGGCACATTTTAGCTAGTTTTACTTGTAAGTGGGGTTGTAAACGCTTTTCAGGCTCAGTACTGCGCTCAAAAGATGCAGCCCTGAGGTCTCTCCTGATAGGAGATAGTTAAGTAGAAATTCACTGCTCAGCTGACCCGGCAGAAGCAAATGTATACCAAAAATGTACCCAGAATGAGCTTTTCAGTGAACAGCAGCCAGGCACATTTTAGCTAGTTTTACTTGTAAGTGGGGTTGTAAACGCTTTTCAGGCTCAGTATTGCGCTCAAAAGATGCAGCCCTGAGGTCTCTCCTGATAGGAGATAGTTAAGTAGAAATTCACTGCTCAGCTGACCCGGCAGAAGCAAATGTATACCAAAAATGTACCCAGAATAAGCTTTTCAGTGAACAGCAGCCAGGCACATTTTAGCTAGTTTTACTTGTAACTGGGGTTGTAAACGCTTTTCAGGCTCAGTACTGCGCTCAAAAGATGCAGCCCTGAGGTCTCTCCTGATAGGAGGTAGTTAAGTAGAAATTCACTGCTCAGCTGACCCGGCAGAAGCAAATGTATACCAAAAATGTACCCAGAATGAGCTTTTCAGTGAACAGCAGCCAGGCACATTTTAGCTAGTTTTACTTGTAAGTGGGGTTGGAAACGCTTTTCAGGCTCAGTACTGCGCTCAAAAGATGCAGCCCTGAGGTCTCTCCTGATAGGAGGTAGTTAGTAGAAATTCACTGCTCAGCTGACCCGGCAGAAGCAAATGTATACCAAAAATGTACCCAGAATGAGCTTTTCAGTGAACAGCAGCCAGGCACATTTTAGCTAGTTTTACTTGTAAGTGGGGTTGGAAACACTTTTCAGGCTCAGTACTGCGCTCAAAAGATGCAGCCCTGAGGTCTCTCCTGATAGGAGGTAGTTAAGTAGAAATTCACTGCTCAGCTGACCCGGCAGAAGCAAATGTATACCAAAAAAGTACCCAGAATGAGCTTTTCAGTGAACAGCAGCCAGGCACATTTTAGCTAGTTTTTCTTGTAAGTGGGGTTGTAAACGGTTTTCAGGCTCAGTACTGCGCTCAAAAGATGCAGCCCTGAGGTCTCTCCTGATAGGAGGTAGTGAAGTAGAAATTCACTGCTCAGCTGACCTAGCAGAAGCAAATGTATACCAAAAATGTACCCAGAATGAGCTTTTCAGTGAACAGCAGCCAGGCACATTTTAGCTAGTTTTACTTGTAAGTGGGGTTGGAAACGCTTTTCAGGCTCAGTACTGCGCTCAAAAGATGCAGCCCTGAGGTCTCTCCTGATAGGAGGTAGTTAAGTAGAAATTTACTGCTCAGCTGACCCGGCAGAAGCAAATGTATACCAAAAATGTACCCAGAATGAGCTTTTCAGTGAACAGCAGCCAGGCACATTTTAGCTAGTTTTACTTGTAAGTGGGGTTGGAAATGCTTTTCAGGCTCAGTACTGCGCTCAAAAGATGCAGCCCTGAGGTCTCTCCTGATAGGAGGTAGTTAAGTAGAAATTCACTGCTCAGCTGACCCGGCAGAAGCAAATGTATACCAAAAATGTACCCAGAATGAGCTTTTCAGTGAACAGCAGCCAGGCACATTTTAGCTAGTTTTACTTGTAAGTGGGGTTGGAAATGCTTTTCAGGCTCAGTACTGTGCTCAAAAGATGCAGCCCTGAGGTCTCTCCTGATAGGAGGTAGTTAAGTAGAAATTCACTGCTCAGCTGACCCGGCAGAAGCAAATGTATACCAAAAATGTACCCAGAATGAGCTTTTCAGTGAACAGCAGCCAGGCACATTTTAGCTAGTTTTACTTGTAAGTGGGGTTGTAAACGCTTTTCAGGCTCAGTACTGCGCTCAAAAGATGCAGCCCTGAGGTCTCTCCTGATAGGAGATAGTTAAGTAGAAATTCACTGCTCAGCTGACCCGGCAGAAGCAAATGTATACCAAAAATGTACCCAGAATGAGCTTTTCAGTGAACAGCAGCCAGGCACATTTTAGCTAGTTTTACTTGTAAGTGGGGTTGTAAACGCTTTTCAGGCTCAGTACTGCGCTCAAAAGATGCAGCCCTGAGGTCTCTCCTGATAGGAGGTAGTTAAGTAGAAATTCACTGCTCAGCTGACCCGGCAGAAGCAAATGTATACCAAAAATGTACCCAGAATGAGCTTTTCAGTGAACAGCAGCCAGGCACATTTTAGCTAGTTTTACTTGTAACTGGGTTTGTAAACGGTTTTCAGGCTCAGTACTGCGCTCAAAAGATGCAGCCCTGAGGTCTCTCCTGATAGGGGGTAGTTAAGTAGAAATTCACTGTTCAGCTGACCCGGCAGAAGCAAATGTATACCAAAAATGTACCCAGAATGAGCTTTTCAGTGAACAGCAGCCAGGCACATTTTAGCTAGTTTTACTTGTAAGTGGGGTTGTAAACGCTTTTCAGGCTCAGTACTGCGCTCAAAAGATGCAGCCCTGAGGTCTCTCCTGATAGGAGATAGTTAAGTAGAAATTCACTGCTCAGCTGACCCGGCAGAAGCAAATGTATACCAAAAATGTACCCAGAATGAGCTTTTCAGTGAACAGCAGCCAGGCACATTTTAGCTAGTTTTACTTGTAAGTGGGGTTGTAAACGCTTTTCAGGCTCAGTACTGCGCTCAAAAGATGCAGCCCTGAGGTCTCTCCTGATAGGAGATAGTTAAGTAGAAATTCACTGCTCAGCTGACCCGGCAGAAGCAAATGTATACCAAAAATGTACCCAGAATAAGCTTTTCAGTGAACAGCAGCCAGGCACATTTTAGCTAGTTTTACTTGTAACTGGGGTTGTAAACGCTTTTCAGGCTCAGTACTGCGCTCAAAAGATGCAGCCCTGAGGTCTCTCCTGATAGGAGGTAGTTAAGTAGAAATTCACTGCTCAGCTGACCCGGCAGAAGCAAATGTATACCAAAAATGTACCCAGAATGAGCTTTTCAGTGAACAGCAGCCAGGCACATTTTAGCTAGTTTTACTTGTAAGTGGGGTTGGAAACGCTTTTCAGGCTCAGTACTGCGCTCAAAAGATGCAGCCCTGAGGTCTCTCCTGATAGGAGGTAGTTAGTAGAAATTCACTGCTCAGCTGACCCGGCAGAAGCAAATGTATACCAAAAATGTACCCAGAATGAGCTTTTCAGTGAACAGCAGCCAGGCACATTTTAGCTAGTTTTACTTGTAAGTGGGGTTGGAAACACTTTTCAGGCTCAGTACTGCGCTCAAAAGATGCAGCCCTGAGGTCTCTCCTGATAGGAGGTAGTTAAGTAGAAATTCACTGCTCAGCTGACCCGGCAGAAGCAAATGTATACCAAAAATGTACCCAGAATGAGCTTTTCAGTGAACAGCAGCCAGGCACATTTTAGCTAGTTTTTCTTGTAAGTGGGGTTGGAAACGCTTTTCAGGCTCAGTACTGCGCTCAAAAGATGCAGCCCTGAGGTCTCTCCTGATAGGAGGTAGTGAAGTAGAAATTCACTGCTCAGCTGACCTAGCAGAAGCAAATGTATACCAAAAATGTACCCAGAATGAGCTTTTCAGTGAACAGCAGCCAGGCACATTTTAGCTAGTTTTACTTGTAAGTGGGGTTGGAAACGCTTTTCAGGCTCAGTACTGCGCTCAAAAGATGCAGCCCTGAGGTCTCTCCTGATAGGAGGTAGTTAAGTAGAAATTTACTGCTCAGCTGACCCGGCAGAAGCAAATGTATACCAAAAATGTACCCAGAATGAGCTTTTCAGTGAACAGCAGCCAGGCACATTTTAGCTAGTTTTACTTGTAAGTGGGGTTGGAAATGCTTTTCAGGCTCAGTACTGCGCTCAAAAGATGCAGCCCTGAGGTCTCTCCTGATAGGAGGTAGTTAAGTAGAAATTCACTGCTCAGCTGACCCGGCAGAAGCAAATGTATACCAAAAATGTACCCAGAATGAGCTTTTCAGTGAACAGCAGCCAGGCACATTTTAGCTAGTTTTACTTGTAAGTGGGGTTGGAAACGCTTTTCAGGCTCAGTACTGCGCTCCAAAGATGCAGCCCTGAGGTCTCTCCTGATAGGAGGTAGTTAAGTAGAAATTCACTGCTCAGCTGACCCGGCAGAAGCAAATGTATACCAAAAATGTACCCAGAATGAGCTTTTCATTGAACAGCAGCCAGGCACATTTTAGCTAGTTTTACTTGTAAGTGGGGTTGGAAACACTTTTCAGGCTCAGTACTGCGCTCAAAAGATGCAGCCCTGAGGTCTCTCCTGCTGATAGGAGGTAGTTAAGTAGAAATTCACTGCTCAGCTGACCCGGCAGAAGCAAATGTATACCAAAAATGTACCCAGAATGAGCTTTTCAGTGAACAGCAGCCAGGCACATTTTAGCTAGTTTTACTTGTAAGTGGGGTTGGAAACGCTTTTCAGGCTCAGTACTGCGCTCAAAAGATGCAGCCCTGAGGTCTCTCCTGATAGGAGGTAGTTAAGTAGAAATTCACTGCTCAGCTGACCCGGCAGAAGCAAATGTATACCAAAAATGTACCCAGAATGAGCTTTTCAGTGAACAGCAGCCAGGCACATTTTAGCTAGTTTTACTTGTAAGTGGGGTTGTAAACGCTTTTCAGGCTCAGTACTGCGCTCAAAAGATGCAGCCCTGAGGTCTCTCCTGATAGGAGATAGTTAAGTAGAAATTCACTGCTCAGCTGACCCGGCAGAAGCAAATGTATACCAAAAATGTACCCAGAATGAGCTTTTCAGTGAACAGCAGCCAGGCACATTTTAGCTAGTTTTACTTGTAAGTGGGGTTGTAAACGCTTTTCAGGCTCAGTACTGCGCTCAAAAGATGCAGCCCTGAGGTCTCTCCTGATAGGAGGTAGTTAAGTAGAAATTCACTGCTCAGCTGACCCGGCAGAAGCAAATGTATACCAAAAATGTACCCAGAATGAGCTTTTCAGTGAACAGCAGCCAGGCACATTTTAGCTAGTTTTACTTGTAACTGGGTTTGTAAACGGTTTTCAGGCTCAGTACTGCGCTCAAAAGATGCAGCCCTGAGGTCTCTCCTGATAGGGGGTAGTTAAGTAGAAATTCACTGTTCAGCTGACCCGGCAGAAGCAAATGTATACCAAAAATGTACCCAGAATGAGCTTTTCAGTGAACAGCAGCCAGGCACATTTTAGCTAGTTTTACTCGTAGTTGTAAACGCTTTTAAGGCTCAGTACTGCGCTCAAAAGATTCAGCCCTGAGATCTCTCCTGATAGGAGGTAGTTAAGTAGAAATTCACTGCTCAGCTGACCCGGCAGAAGCAAATGTATACCAAAAATGTACCCAGAATGAGCTTTTCAGTGAACAGCAGCCAGGCACATTTTAGCTAGTTTTACTTGTAAGTGGGGTTGGAAACGCTTTTCAGGCTCAGTACTGCGCTCAAAAGATGCAGCCCTGAGGTCTCTCCTGATGGGAGGTAGTTAAGTAGAAATTCACTGCTCAGCTGACCCGGCAGAAGCAAATGTATACCAAAAATGTACCCAGAATGAGCTTTTCAGTGAACAGCAGCCAGGCACATTTTAGCTAGTTTTACTTGTAACTGGGGTTGTAAACGGTTTTCAGGCTCAGTACTGCGCTCAAAAGATGCAGCCCTGAGGTCTCTCCTAATAGGAGGTAGTTATGTAGAAATTCACTGCTCAGCTGACCCGGCAGAAGCAAATGTATACCAAAAATGTACCCAGAATGAGCTTTTCAGTGAACAGCAGCCAGGCACATTTTAGCTAGTTTTACTCGTAAGTGGGGTTGTAAACGCTTTTCAGGCTCAGTACTGCGCTCAAAAGATGCAGCCCTGAGGTCTCTCCTGATAGGAGGTAGTTAAGTAGAAATTCACTGCTCAGCTGACCCGGCAGAAGCAAATGTATACCAAAAATGTACCCAGAATGAGCTTTTCAGTGAACAGCAGCCAGGCACATTTTAGCTAGTTTTACTTGTAAGTGGGGTTGGAAACGCTTTTCAGGCTCAGTACTGCGCTCAAAAGATGCAGCCCTGAGGTCTCTCCTGATAGGAGGTAGTTAAGTAGAAATTCACTGCTCAGCTGACCCGGCAGAAGCAAATGTATACCAAAAATGTACCCAGAATGAGCTTTTCAGTGAACAGCAGCCAGGCACATTTTAGCTAGTTTTACTTGTAACTGGGGTTGTAAACGGTTTTCAGGCTCAGTACTGCGCTCAAAAGATGCAGCCCTGAGGTCTCTCCTGATAGGAGGTAGTTAAGTAGAAATTCACTGCTCAGCTGACCCGGCAGAAGCAAATGTATACCAAAAATGTACCCAGGATGAGCTTTTCAGTGAACAGCAGCCAGGCACATTTTAGCTAGTTTTACTTGTAAGTGGGGTTGTAAACGCTTTTCAGGCTCAGTACTGCGCTCAAAAGATGCAGCCCTAAGGTCTCTCCTGATAGGAGGTAGTTAAGTAGAAATTCACTGCTCAGCTGACCCGGCAGAAGCAAATGTATACCAAAAATGTACCCAGAATGAGAAAATGAGCTTTTCAGTGAACAGCAGCCAGGCACATTTTAGCTAGTTTTACTTGTAAGTGGGGTTGGAAACGCTTTTCAGGCTCAGTACTGCGCTCAAAAGATGCAGCCCTGAGGTCTCTCCTGATAGGAGGTAGTTAAGTAGAAATTCACTGCTCAGCTGACCCGGCAGAAGCAAATGTATACCAAAAATGTACCCAGAATGAGCTTTTCAGTGAACAGCAGCCAGGCACATTTTAGCTAGTTTTTCTTGTAAGTGGGGTTGGAAACGCTTTTCAGGCTCAGTACTGCGCTCAAAAGATGCAGCCCTGAGGTCTCTCCTGATAGGAGGTAGTGAAGTAGAAATTCACTGCTCAGCTGACCTAGCAGAAGCAAACGTATACCAAAAATGTACCCAGAATGAGCTTTTCAGTGAACAGCAGCCAGGCACATTTTAGCTAGTTTTACTTGTAAGTGGGGTTGGAAACGCTTTTCAGGCTCAGTACTGCGCTCAAAAGATGCAGCCCTGAGGTCTCTCCTGATAGGAGGTAGTTAAGTAGAAATTTACTGCTCAGCTGACCCGGCAGAAGCAAATGTATACCAAAAATGTACCCAGAATGAGCTTTTCAGTGAACAGCAGCCAGGCACATTTTAGCTAGTTTTACTTGTAAGTGGGGTTGGAAATGCTTTTCAGGCTCAGTACTGCGCTCAAAAGATGCAGCCCTGAGGTCTCTCCTGATAGGAGGTAGTTAAGTAGAAATTCACTGCTCAGCTGACCCGGCAGAAGCAAATGTATACCAAAAATGTACCCAGAATGAGCTTTTCAGTGAACAGCAGCCAGGCACATTTTAGCTAGTTTTACTTGTAAGTGGGGTTGGAAACGCTTTTCAGGCTCAGTACTGCGCTCAAAAGATGCAGCCCTGAGGTCTCTCCTGATAGGAGGTAGTTAAGTAGAAATTCACTGCTCAGCTGACCCGGCAGAAGCAAATGTATACCAAAAATGTACCCAGAATGAGCTTTTCAGTGAACAGCAGCCAGGCACATTTTAGCTAGTTTTACTTGTAAGTGGGGTTGGAAACGCTTTTCAGGCTCAGTACTGCGCTCAAAATATGCAGCCCTGAGGTCTCTCCTGCTGATAGGAGGTAGTTAAGTAGAAATTCACTGCTCAGCTGACCCCGCAGAAGCAAATGTATACCAAAAATGTACCCAGAATGAGCTTTTCAGTGAACAGCAGCCAGGCACATTTTAGCTAGTTTTACTTGTAAGTGGGGTTGGAAACGCTTTTCAGGCTCAGTACTGCGCTCAAAAGATGCAGCCCTGAGGTCTCTCCTGATAGGAGGTAGTTAAGTAGAAATTCACTGCTCAGCTGACCCGGCAGAAGCAAATGTATACCAAAAATGTACCCAGAATGAGCTTTTCAGTGAACAGCAGCCAGGCACATTTTAGCTAGTTTTACTTGTAAGTGGGGTTGGAAACGCTTTTCAGGCTCAGTACTGCGCTCAAAAGATGCAGCCCTGAGGTCTCTCCTGATAGGAGGTAGTTAAGTAGAAATTCACTGCTCAGCTGACCCGGCAGAAGCAAATGTATACCAAAAATGTACCCAGAATGAGCTTTTCAGTGAACAGCAGCCAGGCACATTTTAGCTAGTTTTACTTGTAAGTGGGGTTGGAAACACTTTTCAGGTCAGTACTGCGCTCAAAAGATGCAGCCCTGAGGTCTCTCCTGATAGGAGGTAGTTAAGTAGAAATTCACTGCTCAGCTGACCCGGCAGAAGCAAATGTATACCAAAAATGTACCCAGAATGAGCTTTTCAGTGAACAGCAGCCAGGCACATTTTAGCTAGTTTTTCTTGTAAGTGGGGTTGGAAACGCTTTTCAGGCTCAGTACTGCGCTCAAAAGATGCAGCCCTGAGGTCTCTCCTGATAGGAGGTAGTGAAGTAGAAATTCACTGCTCAGCTGACCTAGCAGAAGCAAATGTATACCAAAAATGTACCCAGAATGAGCTTTTCAGTGAACAGCAGCCAGGCACATTTTAGCTAGTTTTACTTGTAAGTGGGGTTGGAAACGCTTTTCAGGCTCAGTACTGCGCTCAAAAGATGCAGCCCTGAGGTCTCTCCTGATAGGAGGTAGTGAAGTAGAAATTCACTGTTCAGCTGACCCGGCAGAAGCAAATGTATACCAAAAATGTACCCAGAATGAGCTTTTCAGTGAACAGCAGCCAGGCACATTTTAGCTAGTTTTACTCGTAGTTGTAAACGCTTTTCAGGCTCAGTACTGCGCTCAAAAGATTCAGCCCTGAGGTCTCTCCTGATAGGAGGTAGTTAAGTAGAAATTCACTGCTCAGCTGACCCGGCAGAAGCAAATGTATACCAAAAATGTACCCAGAATGAGCTTTTCAGTGAACAGCAGCCAGGCACATTTTAGCTAGTTTTACTTGTAAGTGGGGTTGGAAACGCTTTTCAGGCTCAGTACTGCGCTCAAAAGATGCAGCCCTGAGGTCTCTCCTGATGGGAGGTAGTTAAGTAGAAATTCACTGCTCAGCTGACCCGGCAGAAGCAAATGTATACCAAAAATGTACCCAGAATGAGCTTTTCAGTGAACAGCAGCCAGGCACATTTTAGCTAGTTTTACTTGTAACTGGGGTTGTAAACGGTTTTCAGGCTCAGTACTGCGCTCAAAAGATGCAGCCCTGAGGTCTCTCCTAATAGGAGGTAGTTATGTAGAAATTCACTGCTCAGCTGACCCGGCAGAAGCAAATGTATACCAAAAATGTACCCAGAATGAGCTTTTCAGTGAACAGCAGCCAGGCACATTTTAGCTAGTTTTACTCGTAAGTGGGGTTGTAAACGCTTTTCAGGCTCAGTACTGCGCTCAAAAGATGCAGCCCTGAGGTCTCTCCTGATAGGAGGTAGTTAAGTAGAAATTCACTGCTCAGCTGACCCGGCAGAAGCAAATGTATACCAAAAATGTACCCAGAATGAGCTTTTCAGTGAACAGCAGCCAGGCACATTTTAGCTAGTTTTACTTGTAAGTGGGGTTGGAAACGCTTTTCAGGCTCAGTACTGCGCTCAAAAGATGCAGCCCTGAGGTCTCTCCTGATAGGAGGTAGTTAAGTAGAAATTCACTGCTCAGCTGACCCGGCAGAAGCAAATGTATACCAAAAATGTACCCAGAATGAGCTTTTCAGTGAACAGCAGCCAGGCACATTTTAGCTAGTTTTACTTGTAACTGGGGTTGTAAACGGTTTTCAGGCTCAGTACTGCGCTCAAAAGATGCAGCCCTGAGGTCTCTCCTGATAGGAGGTAGTTAAGTAGAAATTCACTGCTCAGCTGACCCGGCAGAAGCAAATGTATACCAAAAATGTACCCAGGATGAGCTTTTCAGTGAACAGCAGCCAGGCACATTTTAGCTAGTTTTACTTGTAAGTGGGGTTGTAAACGCTTTTCAGGCTCAGTACTGCGCTCAAAAGATGCAGCCCTAAGGTCTCTCCTGATAGGAGGTAGTTAAGTAGAAATTCACTGCTCAGCTGACCCGGCAGAAGCAAATGTATACCAAAAATGTACCCAGAATGAGAAAATGAGCTTTTCAGTGAACAGCAGCCAGGCACATTTTAGCTAGTTTTACTTGTAAGTGGGGTTGGAAACGCTTTTCAGGCTCAGTACTGCGCTCAAAAGATGCAGCCCTGAGGTCTCTCCTGATAGGAGGTAGTTAAGTAGAAATTCACTGCTCAGCTGACCCGGCAGAAGCAAATGTATACCAAATATGTACCCAGAATGAGCTTTTCAGTGAACAGCAGCCAGGCACATTTTAGCTAGTTTTTCTTGTAAGTGGGGTTGGAAACGCTTTTCAGGCTCAGTACTGCGCTCAAAAGATGCAGCCCTGAGGTCTCTCCTGATAGGAGGTAGTGAAGTAGAAATTCACTGCTCAGCTGACCTAGCAGAAGCAAATGTATACCAAAAATGTACCCAGAATGAGCTTTTCAGTGAACAGCAGCCAGGCACATTTTAGCTAGTTTTACTTGTAAGTGGGGTTGGAAACGCTTT
This sequence comes from Lissotriton vulgaris, assembly GCF_964263255.1. NCBI lineage: Eukaryota > Metazoa > Chordata > Amphibia > Caudata > Salamandridae > Lissotriton > Lissotriton vulgaris. The sequence goes on along the minus strand of NC_141691.1, from coordinate 1,085,786,804 downwards.
TCAGGCTCAGTACTGCGCTCAAAAGATGCAGCCCTGAGGTCTCTCCTGATAGGAGGTAGTTAAGTAGAAATTTACTGCTCAGCTGACCCGGCAGAAGCAAATGTATACCAAAAATGTACCCAGAATGAGCTTTTCAGTGAACAGCAGCCAGGCACATTTTAGCTAGTTTTACTTGTAAGTGGGGTTGGAAATGCTTTTCAGGCTCAGTACTGCGCTCAAAAGATGCAGCCCTGAGGTCTCTCCTGATAGGAGGTAGTTAAGTAGAAATTCACTGCTCAGCTGACCCGGCAGAAGCAAATGTATACCAAAAATGTACCCAGAATGAGCTTTTCAGTGAACAGCAGCCAGGCACATTTTAGCTAGTTTTACTTGTAAGTGGGGTTGGAAACGCTTTTCAGGCTCAGTACTGCGCTCAAAAGATGCAGCCCTGAGGTCTCTCCTGATAGGAGGTAGTTAAGTAGAAATTCACTGCTCAGCTGACCCGGCAGAAGCAAATGTATACCAAAAATGTACCCAGAATGAGCTTTTCAGTGAACAGCAGCCAGGCACATTTTAGCTAGTTTTACTTGTAAGTGGGGTTGGAAACGCTTTTCAGGCTCAGTACTGCGCTCAAAATATGCAGCCCTGAGGTCTCTCCTGCTGATAGGAGGTAGTTAAGTAGAAATTCACTGCTCAGCTGACCCCGCAGAAGCAAATGTATACCAAAAATGTACCCAGAATGAGCTTTTCAGTGAACAGCAGCCAGGCACATTTTAGCTAGTTTTACTTGTAAGTGGGGTTGGAAACGCTTTTCAGGCTCAGTACTGTGCTCAAAAGATGCAGCCCTGAGGTCTCTCCTGATAGGAGGTAGTTAAGTAGAAATTCACTGCTCAGCTGACCCGGCAGAAGCAAATGTATACCAAAAATGTACCCAGAATGAGCTTTTCAGTGAACAGCAGCCAGGCACATTTTAGCTAGTTTTACTTGTAAGTGGGGTTGGAAACGCTTTTCAGGCTCAGTACTGCGCTCAAAAGATGCAGCCCTGAGGTCTCTCCTGATAGGAGGTAGTTAAGTAGAAATTCACTGCTCAGCTGACCCGGCAGAAGCAAATGTATACCAAAAATGTACCCAGAATGAGCTTTTCAGTGAACAGCAGCCAGGCACATTTTAGCTAGTTTTACTTGTAAGTGGGGTTGGAAACACTTTTCAGGTCAGTACTGCGCTCAAAAGATGCAGCCCTGAGGTCTCTCCTGATAGGAGGTAGTTAAGTAGAAATTCACTGCTCAGCTGACCCGGCAGAAGCAAATGTATACCAAAAATGTACCCAGAATGAGCTTTTCAGTGAACAGCAGCCAGGCACATTTTAGCTAGTTTTTCTTGTAAGTGGGGTTGGAAACGCTTTTCAGGCTCAGTACTGCGCTCAAAAGATGCAGCCCTGAGGTCTCTCCTGATAGGAGGTAGTGAAGTAGAAATTCACTGCTCAGCTGACCTAGCAGAAGCAAATGTATACCAAAAATGTACCCAGAATGAGCTTTTCAGTGAACAGCAGCCAGGCACATTTTAGCTAGTTTTACTTGTAAGTGGGGTTGGAAACGCTTTTCAGGCTCAGTACTGCGCTCAAAAGATGCAGCCCTGAGGTCTCTCCTGATAGGAGGTAGTGAAGTAGAAATTTACTGCTCAGCTGACCCGGCAGAAGCAAATGTATACCAAAAATGTACCCAGAATGAGCTTTTCAGTGAACAGCAGCCAGGCACATTTTAGCTAGTTTTACTTGTAAGTGGGGTTGGAAACGCTTTTCAGGCTCAGTACTGCGCTCAAAAGATGCAGCCCTGAGGTCTCTCCTGATAGGAGGTAGTTAAGTAGAAATTCACTGCTCAGCTGACCCGGCAGAAGCAAATGTATACCAAAAATGTACCCAGAATGAGCTTTTCAGTGAACAGCAGCCAGGCACATTTTAGCTAGTTTTACTTGTAAGTGGTGTTGGAAACGCTTTTCAGGCTCAGTACTGCGCTCAAAAGATGCAGCCCTGAGGTCTCTCCTGCTGATAGGAGGTAGTTAAGTAGAAATTCACTGCTCAGCTGACCCGGCAGAAGCAAATGTATACCAAAAATGTACCCAGAATGAGCTTTTCAGTGAACAGCAGCCAGGCACATTTTAGCTAGTTTTACTTGTAAGTGGGGTTGGAAACGCTTTTCAGGCTCAGTACTGCGCTCAAAAGATGCAGCCCTGAGGTCTCTCCTGATAGGAGGTAGTTAAGTAGAAATTCACTGCTCAGCTGACCCGGCAGAAGCAAATGTATACCAAAAATGTACCCAGAATGAGCTTTTCAGTGAACAGCAGCCAGGCACATTTTTGCTAGTTTTACTTGTAAGTGGGGTTGGAAACGCTTTTCAGGCTCAGTACTGCGCTCAAAAGATGCAGCCCTGAGGTCTCTCCTGATAGGAGGTAGTTAAGTAGAAATTCACTGCTCAGCTGACCCGGCAGAAGCAAATGTATACCAAAAATGTACCCAGAATGAGCTTTTCAGTGAACAGCAGCCAGGCACATTTTAGCTAGTTTTACTTGTAAGTGGGGTTGGAAGCGCTTTTCAGGCTCAGTACTGCGCTCAAAAGATGCAGCCCTGAGGTCTCTCCTGATGGGAGATAGTTAAGTAGAAATTCACTGCTCAGCTGACCCGGCAGAAGCAAATGTATACCAAAAATGTACCCAGAATGAGCTTTTCAGTGAACAGCAGCCAGGCACATTTTAGCTAGTTTTACTTGTAAGTGGGGTTGGAAACGCTTTTCAGGCTCAGTACTGCGCTCAAAAGATGCAGCCCTGAGGTCTCTCCTGATAGGAGGTAGTTAAGTAGAAATTCACTGCTCAGCTGACCCGGCAGAAGCAAATGTATACCAAAAATGTACCCAGAATGAGCTTTTCAGTGAACAGCAGCCAGGCACATTTTAGCTAGTTTTACTTGTAACTGGGGTTGTAAACGGTTTTCAGGCTCAGTACTGCGCTCAAAAGATGCAGCCCTGAGGTCTCTCCTGATAGGAGGTAGTTAAGTAGAAATTCACTGCTCAGCTGACCCGGCAGAAGCAAATGTATACCAAAAATGTACCCAGGATGAGCTTTTCAGTGAACAGCAGCCAGGCACATTTTAGCTAGTTTTACTTGTAAGTGGGGTTGTAAACGCTTTTCAGGCTCAGTACTGCGCTCAAAAGATGCAGCCCTAAGGTCTCTCCTGATAGGAGGTAGTTAAGTAGAAATTCACTGCTCAGCTGACCCGGCAGAAGCAAATGTATACCAAAAATGTACCCAGAATGAGAAAATGAGCTTTTCAGTGAACAGCAGCCAGGCACATTTTAGCTAGTTTTACTTGTAAGTGGGGTTGGAAACGCTTTTCAGGCTCAGTACTGCGCTCAAAAGATGCAGCCCTGAGGTCTCTCCTGATAGGAGGTAGTTAAGTAGAAATTCACTGCTCAGCTGACCCGGCAGAAGCAAATGTATACCAAAAATGTACCCAGAATGAGCTTTTCAGTGAACAGCAGCCAGGCACATTTTAGCTAGTTTTTCTTGTAAGTGGGGTTGGAAACGCTTTTCAGGCTCAGTACTGCGCTCAAAAGATGCAGCCCTGAGGTCTCTCCTGATAGGAGGTAGTGAAGTAGAAATTCACTGCTCAGCTGACCTAGCAGAAGCAAACGTATACCAAAAATGTACCCAGAATGAGCTTTTCAGTGAACAGCAGCCAGGCACATTTTAGCTAGTTTTACTTGTAAGTGGGGTTGGAAACGCTTTTCAGGCTCAGTACTGCGCTCAAAAGATGCAGCCCTGAGGTCTCTCCTGATAGGAGGTAGTTAAGTAGAAATTTACTGCTCAGCTGACCCGGCAGAAGCAAATGTATACCAAAAATGTACCCAGAATGAGCTTTTCAGTGAACAGCAGCCAGGCACATTTTAGCTAGTTTTACTTGTAAGTGGGGTTGGAAATGCTTTTCAGGCTCAGTACTGCGCTCAAAAGATGCAGCCCTGAGGTCTCTCCTGATAGGAGGTAGTTAAGTAGAAATTCACTGCTCAGCTGACCCGGCAGAAGCAAATGTATACCAAAAATGTACCCAGAATGAGCTTTTCAGTGAACAGCAGCCAGGCACATTTTAGCTAGTTTTACTTGTAAGTGGGGTTGGAAACGCTTTTCAGGCTCAGTACTGCGCTCAAAAGATGCAGCCCTGAGGTCTCTCCTGATAGGAGGTAGTTAAGTAGAAATTCACTGCTCAGCTGACCCGGCAGAAGCAAATGTATACCAAAAATGTACCCAGAATGAGCTTTTCAGTGAACAGCAGCCAGGCACATTTTAGCTAGTTTTACTTGTAAGTGGGGTTGGAAACGCTTTTCAGGCTCAGTACTGCGCTCAAAATATGCAGCCCTGAGGTCTCTCCTGCTGATAGGAGGTAGTTAAGTAGAAATTCACTGCTCAGCTGACCCCGCAGAAGCAAATGTATACCAAAAATGTACCCAGAATGAGCTTTTCAGTGAACAGCAGCCAGGCACATTTTAGCTAGTTTTACTTGTAAGTGGGGTTGGAAACGCTTTTCAGGCTCAGTACTGCGCTCAAAAGATGCAGCCCTGAGGTCTCTCCTGATAGGAGGTAGTTAAGTAGAAATTCACTGCTCAGCTGACCCGGCAGAAGCAAATGTATACCAAAAATGTACCCAGAATGAGCTTTTCAGTGAACAGCAGCCAGGCACATTTTAGCTAGTTTTACTTGTAAGTGGGGTTGGAAACGCTTTTCAGGCTCAGTACTGCGCTCAAAAGATGCAGCCCTGAGGTCTCTCCTGATAGGAGGTAGTTAAGTAGAAATTCACTGCTCAGCTGACCCGGCAGAAGCAAATGTATACCAAAAATGTACCCAGAATGAGCTTTTCAGTGAACAGCAGCCAGGCACATTTTAGCTAGTTTTACTTGTAAGTGGGGTTGGAAACACTTTTCAGGTCAGTACTGCGCTCAAAAGATGCAGCCCTGAGGTCTCTCCTGATAGGAGGTAGTTAAGTAGAAATTCACTGCTCAGCTGACCCGGCAGAAGCAAATGTATACCAAAAATGTACCCAGAATGAGCTTTTCAGTGAACAGCAGCCAGGCACATTTTAGCTAGTTTTTCTTGTAAGTGGGGTTGGAAACGCTTTTCAGGCTCAGTACTGCGCTCAAAAGATGCAGCCCTGAGGTCTCTCCTGATAGGAGGTAGTGAAGTAGAAATTCACTGCTCAGCTGACCTAGCAGAAGCAAATGTATACCAAAAATGTACCCAGAATGAGCTTTTCAGTGAACAGCAGCCAGGCACATTTTAGCTAGTTTTACTTGTAAGTGGGGTTGGAAACGCTTTTCAGGCTCAGTACTGCGCTCAAAAGATGCAGCCCTGAGGTCTCTCCTGATAGGAGGTAGTGAAGTAGAAATTCACTGTTCAGCTGACCCGGCAGAAGCAAATGTATACCAAAAATGTACCCAGAATGAGCTTTTCAGTGAACAGCAGCCAGGCACATTTTAGCTAGTTTTACTCGTAGTTGTAAACGCTTTTCAGGCTCAGTACTGCGCTCAAAAGATTCAGCCCTGAGGTCTCTCCTGATAGGAGGTAGTTAAGTAGAAATTCACTGCTCAGCTGACCCGGCAGAAGCAAATGTATACCAAAAATGTACCCAGAATGAGCTTTTCAGTGAACAGCAGCCAGGCACATTTTAGCTAGTTTTACTTGTAAGTGGGGTTGGAAACGCTTTTCAGGCTCAGTACTGCGCTCAAAAGATGCAGCCCTGAGGTCTCTCCTGATGGGAGGTAGTTAAGTAGAAATTCACTGCTCAGCTGACCCGGCAGAAGCAAATGTATACCAAAAATGTACCCAGAATGAGCTTTTCAGTGAACAGCAGCCAGGCACATTTTAGCTAGTTTTACTTGTAACTGGGGTTGTAAACGGTTTTCAGGCTCAGTACTGCGCTCAAAAGATGCAGCCCTGAGGTCTCTCCTAATAGGAGGTAGTTATGTAGAAATTCACTGCTCAGCTGACCCGGCAGAAGCAAATGTATACCAAAAATGTACCCAGAATGAGCTTTTCAGTGAACAGCAGCCAGGCACATTTTAGCTAGTTTTACTCGTAAGTGGGGTTGTAAACGCTTTTCAGGCTCAGTACTGCGCTCAAAAGATGCAGCCCTGAGGTCTCTCCTGATAGGAGGTAGTTAAGTAGAAATTCACTGCTCAGCTGACCCGGCAGAAGCAAATGTATACCAAAAATGTACCCAGAATGAGCTTTTCAGTGAACAGCAGCCAGGCACATTTTAGCTAGTTTTACTTGTAAGTGGGGTTGGAAACGCTTTTCAGGCTCAGTACTGCGCTCAAAAGATGCAGCCCTGAGGTCTCTCCTGATAGGAGGTAGTTAAGTAGAAATTCACTGCTCAGCTGACCCGGCAGAAGCAAATGTATACCAAAAATGTACCCAGAATGAGCTTTTCAGTGAACAGCAGCCAGGCACATTTTAGCTAGTTTTACTTGTAACTGGGGTTGTAAACGGTTTTCAGGCTCAGTACTGCGCTCAAAAGATGCAGCCCTGAGGTCTCTCCTGATAGGAGGTAGTTAAGTAGAAATTCACTGCTCAGCTGACCCGGCAGAAGCAAATGTATACCAAAAATGTACCCAGGATGAGCTTTTCAGTGAACAGCAGCCAGGCACATTTTAGCTAGTTTTACTTGTAAGTGGGGTTGTAAACGCTTTTCAGGCTCAGTACTGCGCTCAAAAGATGCAGCCCTAAGGTCTCTCCTGATAGGAGGTAGTTAAGTAGAAATTCACTGCTCAGCTGACCCGGCAGAAGCAAATGTATACCAAAAATGTACCCAGAATGAGAAAATGAGCTTTTCAGTGAACAGCAGCCAGGCACATTTTAGCTAGTTTTACTTGTAAGTGGGGTTGGAAACGCTTTTCAGGCTCAGTACTGCGCTCAAAAGATGCAGCCCTGAGGTCTCTCCTGATAGGAGGTAGTTAAGTAGAAATTCACTGCTCAGCTGACCCGGCAGAAGCAAATGTATACCAAAAATGTACCCAGAATGAGCTTTTCAGTGAACAGCAGCCAGGCACATTTTAGCTAGTTTTTCTTGTAAGTGGGGTTGGAAACGCTTTTCAGGCTCAGTACTGCGCTCAAAAGATGCAGCCCTGAGGTCTCTCCTGATAGGAGGTAGTGAAGTAGAAATTCACTGCTCAGCTGACCTAGCAGAAGCAAATGTATACCAAAAATGTACCCAGAATGAGCTTTTCAGTGAACAGCAGCCAGGCACATTTTAGCTAGTTTTACTTGTAAGTGGGGTTGGAAACGCTTTTCAGGCTCAGTACTGCGCTCAAAAGATGCAGCCCTGAGGTCTCTCCTGATAGGAGGTAGTTAAGTAGAAATTTACTGCTCAGCTGACCCGGCAGAAGCAAATGTATACCAAAAATGTACCCAGAATGAGCTTTTCAGTGAACAGCAGCCAGGCACATTTTAGCTAGTTTTACTTGTAAGTGGGGTTGGAAATGCTTTTCAGGCTCAGTACTGCGCTCAAAAGATGCAGCCCTGAGGTCTCTCCTGATAGGAGGTAGTTAAGTAGAAATTCACTGCTCAGCTGACCCGGCAGAAGCAAATGTATACCAAAAATGTACCCAGAATGAGCTTTTCAGTGAACAGCAGCCAGGCACATTTTAGCTAGTTTTACTTGTAAGTGGGGTTGGAAACGCTTTTCAGGCTCAGTACTGCGCTCAAAAGATGCAGCCCTGAGGTCTCTCCTGATAGGAGGTAGTTAAGTAGAAATTCACTGCTCAGCTGACCCGGCAGAAGCAAATGTATACCAAAAATGTACCCAGAATGAGCTTTTCAGTGAACAGCAGCCAGGCACATTTTAGCTAGTTTTACTTGTAAGTGGGGTTGGAAACGCTTTTCAGGCTCAGTACTGCGCTCAAAATATGCAGCCCTGAGGTCTCTCCTGCTGATAGGAGGTAGTTAAGTAGAAATTCACTGCTCAGCTGACCCCGCAGAAGCAAATGTATACCAAAAATGTACCCAGAATGAGCTTTTCAGTGAACAGCAGCCAGGCACATTTTAGCTAGTTTTACTTGTAAGTGGGGTTGGAAACGCTTTTCAGGCTCAGTACTGTGCTCAAAAGATGCAGCCCTGAGGTCTCTCCTGATAGGAGGTAGTTAAGTAGAAATTCACTGCTCAGCTGACCCGGCAGAAGCAAATGTATACCAAAAATGTACCCAGAATGAGCTTTTCAGTGAACAGCAGCCAGGCACATTTTAGCTAGTTTTACTTGTAAGTGGGGTTGGAAACGCTTTTCAGGCTCAGTACTGCGCTCAAAAGATGCAGCCCTGAGGTCTCTCCTGATAGGAGGTAGTTAAGTAGAAATTCACTGCTCAGCTGACCCGGCAGAAGCAAATGTATACCAAAAATGTACCCAGAATGAGCTTTTCAGTGAACAGCAGCCAGGCACATTTTAGCTAGTTTTACTTGTAAGTGGGGTTGGAAACACTTTTCAGGTCAGTACTGCGCTCAAAAGATGCAGCCCTGAGGTCTCTCCTGATAGGAGGTAGTTAAGTAGAAATTCACTGCTCAGCTGACCCGGCAGAAGCAAATGTATACCAAAAATGTACCCAGAATGAGCTTTTCAGTGAACAGCAGCCAGGCACATTTTAGCTAGTTTTTCTTGTAAGTGGGGTTGGAAACGCTTTTCAGGCTCAGTACTGCGCTCAAAAGATGCAGCCCTGAGGTCTCTCCTGATAGGAGGTAGTGAAGTAGAAATTCACTGCTCAGCTGACCTAGCAGAAGCAAATGTATACCAAAAATGTACCCAGAATGAGCTTTTCAGTGAACAGCAGCCAGGCACATTTTAGCTAGTTTTACTTGTAAGTGGGGTTGGAAACGCTTTTCAGGCTCAGTACTGCGCTCAAAAGATGCAGCCCTGAGGTCTCTCCTGATAGGAGGTAGTGAAGTAGAAATTTACTGCTCAGCTGACCCGGCAGAAGCAAATGTATACCAAAAATGTACCCAGAATGAGCTTTTCAGTGAACAGCAGCCAGGCACATTTTAGCTAGTTTTACTTGTAAGTGGGGTTGGAAACGCTTTTCAGGCTCAGTACTGCGCTCAAAAGATGCAGCCCTGAGGTCTCTCCTGATAGGAGGTAGTTAAGTAGAAATTCACTGCTCAGCTGACCCGGCAGAAGCAAATGTATACCAAAAATGTACCCAGAATGAGCTTTTCAGTGAACAGCAGCCAGGCACATTTTAGCTAGTTTTACTTGTAAGTGGTGTTGGAAACGCTTTTCAGGCTCAGTACTGCGCTCAAAAGATGCAGCCCTGAGGTCTCTCCTGCTGATAGGAGGTAGTTAAGTAGAAATTCACTGCTCAGCTGACCCGGCAGAAGCAAATGTATACCAAAAATGTACCCAGAATGAGCTTTTCAGTGAACAGCAGCCAGGCACATTTTAGCTAGTTTTACTTGTAAGTGGGGTTGGAAACGCTTTTCAGGCTCAGTACTGCGCTCAAAAGATGCAGCCCTGAGGTCTCTCCTGATAGGAGGTAGTTAAGTAGAAATTCACTGCTCAGCTGACCCGGCAGAAGCAAATGTATACCAAAAATGTACCCAGAATGAGCTTTTCAGTGAACAGCAGCCAGGCACATTTTTGCTAGTTTTACTTGTAAGTGGGGTTGGAAACGCTTTTCAGGCTCAGTACTGCGCTCAAAAGATGCAGCCCTGAGGTCTCTCCTGATAGGAGGTAGTTAAGTAGAAATTCACTGCTCAGCTGACCCGGCAGAAGCAAATGTATACCAAAAATGTACCCAGAATGAGCTTTTCAGTGAACAGCAGCCAGGCACATTTTAGCTAGTTTTACTTGTAAGTGGGGTTGGAAGCGCTTTTCAGGCTCAGTACTGCGCTCAAAAGATGCAGCCCTGAGGTCTCTCCTGATGGGAGATAGTTAAGTAGAAATTCACTGCTCAGCTGACCCGGCAGAAGCAAATGTATACCAAAAATGTACCCAGAATGAGCTTTTCAGTGAACAGCAGCCAGGCACATTTTAGCTAGTTTTACTTGTAAGTGGGGTTGGAAACGCTTTTCAGGCTCAGTACTGCGCTCAAAAGATGCAGCCCTGAGGTCTCTCCTGATAGGAGGTAGTTAAGTAGAAATTCACTGCTCAGCTGACCCGGCAGAAGCAAATGTATACCAAAAATGTACCCAGAATGAGCTTTTCAGTGAACAGCAGCCAGGCACATTTTAGCTAGTTTTACTTGTAAGTGGGGTTGGAAACGCTTTTCAGGCTCAGTACTGCGCTCAAAAGATGCAGCCCTGAGGTCTCTCCTGATAGGAGGTAGTTAAGTAGAAATTCACTGCTCAGCTGACCCGGCAGAAGCAAATGTATACCAAAAATGTACCCAGAATGAGTTTTTCAGTGAACAGCAGCCAGGCACATTTTAGCTAGTTTTACTTGTAAGTGGGGTTGGAAACGCTTTTCAGGCTCAGTACTGCGCTCAAAAGATGCAGCCCTGAGGTCTCTCCTGCTGATAGGAGGTAGTTAAGTAGAAATTCACTGCTCAGCTGACCCGGCAGAAGCAAATGTATACCAAAAATGTACCCAGAATGAGCTTTTCAGTGAACAGCAGCCAGGCACATTTTAGCTAGTTTTACTTGTAAGTGGGGTTGGAAACGCTTTTCAGGCTCAGTACTGCGCTCAAAAGATGCAGCCCTGGGGTCTCTCCTGATAGGAGGTAGTTAAGTAGAAATTCACTGCTCAGCTGACCCGGCAGAAGCAAATGTATACCAAAAATGTACCCAGAATGAGCTTTTCAGTGAACAGCAGCCAGGCACATTTTAGCTAGTTTTACTTGTAAGTGGGGTTGGAAACGCTTTTCAGGCTCAGTACTGCGCTCAAAAGATGCAGCCCTGAGGTCTCTCCTGATAGGAGGTAGTTAAGTAGAAATTCACTGCTCAGCTGACCCGGCAGAAGCAAATGTATACCAAAAATGTACCCAGAATGAGCTTTTCAGTGAACAGCAGCCAGGCACATTTTAGCTAGTTTTACTTGTAAGTGGGGTTGGAAGCGCTTTTCAGGCTCAGTACTGCGCTCAAAAGATGCAGCCCTGAGGTCTCTCCTGATGGGAGATAGTTAAGTAGAAATTCACTGCTCAGCTGACCCGGCAGAAGCAAATGTATACCAAAAATGTACCCAGAATGAGCTTTTCAGTGAACAGCAGCCAGGCACATTTTAGCTAGTTTCACTTGTAAGTGGGGTTGGAAACGCTTTTCAGGCTCAGTACTGCGCTCAAAAGATGCAGCCCTGAGGTCTCCTGATAGGAGGTAGTTAAGTAGAAATTCACTGCTCAGCTGACCCGGCAGAAGCAAATGTATACCAAAAATGTACCCAGAATGCGCTTTTCAGTGAACAGCAGCCAGGCACATTTTAGCTAATTTTACTTGTAAGTGGGGTTGTAAACGGTTTTCAGGCTCAGTACTGCGCTCAAAAGATGCAGCCCTGAGGTCTCTCCTGATAGGAGAAAGTTAAGTAGAAATTCACTGCTCAGCTGACCCGGCAGAAGCAAATGTATACCAAAAATGTACCCAGAATGAGCTTTTCAGTGAACAGCAGCCAGGCACATTTTAGCTAGTTTTACTTGTAAGTGGGGTTGGAAACGCTTTTCAGGCTCAGTACTGCGCTCAAAAGATGCAGCCCTGAGGTCTCTCCTGATAGGAGGTAGTTAGTAGAAATTCACTGCTCAGCTGACCCGGCAGAAGCAAATGTATACCAAAAATGTACCCAGAATAAGCTTTTCAGTGAACAGCAGCCAGACACATTTTAGCTAGTTTTACTTGTAAATGGGGTTGGAAACACTTTTCAGGCTCAGTACTGCGCTCAAAAGATGCAGCCCTAAGGTCTCTCCTGATAGGAGGTAGTTAAGTAGAAATTCACTGCTCAGCTGACCCGGCAGAAGCAAATGTATACCAAAAATGTACCCAGAATGAGCTTTTCAGTGAACAGCAGCCAGGCACATTTTAGCTAGTTTTTCTTGTAAGTGGGGTTGGAAACGCTTTTCAGGCTCAGTACTGCGCTCAAAAGATGCAGCCCTGAGGTCTCTCCTGATAGGAGGTAGTGAAGTAGAAATTCACTGCTCAGCTGACCCGGCAGAAGCAAATGTATACCAAAAATGTACCCAGAATGAGCTTTTCAGTGAACAGCAGCCAGGCACATTTTAGCTAGTTTTACTTGTAAGTGGGGTTGGAAACGCTTTTCAGGCTCAGTACTGCGCTCAAAAGATGCAGCCCTGAGGTCTCTCCTGATAGGAGGTAGTTAGTAGAAATTCACTGCTCAGCTGACCCGGCAGAAGCAAATGTATACCAAAAATGTACCCAGAATGAGCTTTTCAGTGAACAGCAGCCAGGCACATTTTAGCTAGTTTTACTTGTAAGTGGGGTTGGAAACACTTTTCAGGCTCAGTACTGCGCTCAAAAGATGCAGCCCTGAGGTCTCTCCTGATAGGAGGTAGTTAAGTAGAAATTCACTGCTCAGCTGACCCGGCAGAAGCAAATGTATACCAAAAATGTACCCAGAATGAGCTTTTCAGTGAACAGCAGCCAGGCACATTTTAGCTAGTTTTTCTTGTAAGTGGGGTTGGAAACGCTTTTCAGGCTCAGTACTGCGCTCAAAAGATGCAGCCCTGAGGTCTCTCCTGATAGGAGGTAGTGAAGTAGAAATTCACTGCTCAGCTGACCCAGCAGAAGCAAATGTATACCAAAAATGTACCCAGAATGAGCTTTTCAGTGAACAGCAGCCAGGCACATTTTAGCTAGTTTTACTTGTAAGTGGCGTTGGAAACGCTTTTCAGGCTCAGTACTGCGCTCAAAAGATGCAGCCCTGAGGTCTCTCCTGATAGGAGGTAGTTAAGTAGAAATTTACTGCTCAGCTGATCCGGCAGAAGCAAATGTATACCAAAAATGTACCCAGAATGAGCTTTTCAGTGAACAGCAGCCAGGCACATTTTAGCTAGTTTTACTTGTAAGTGGGGTTGGAAACGCTTTTCAGGCTCAGTACTGCGCTCAAAAGATGCAGCCCTGAGGTCTCTCCTGATAGGAGGTAGTTAAGTAGAAATTCACTGCTCAGCTGACCCGGCAGAAGCAAATGTATACCAAAAATGTACCCAGAATGAGCTTTTCAGTGAACAGCAGCCAGGCACATTTTAGCTAGTTTTACTTGTAAGTGGGGTTGGAAACGCTTTTCAGGCTCAGTACTGCGCTCAAAAGATGCAGCCCTGAGGTCTCTCCTGCTGATAGGAGGTAGTTAAGTAGAATTTCACTGCTCAGCTGACCCGGCAGAAGCAAATGTATACCAAAAATGTACCCAGAATGAGCTTTTCAGTGAACAGCAGCCAGGCACATTTTAGCTAGTTTTACTTGTAAGTGGGGTTGGAAACGCTTTTCAGGCTCAGTACTGCGCTCAAAAGATGCAGCCCTGAGGTCTCTCCTGATAGGAGGTAGTTAAGTAGAAATTCACTGCTCAGCTGACCCAGCAGAAGCAAATGTATACCAAAAATGTACCCAGAATGAGCTTTTCAGTGAACAGCAGCCAGGCACATTTTAGCTAGTTTTACTTGTAACTGGGGTTGTAAACGGTTTTCAGGCTCAGTACTGCGCTCAAAAGATGCAGCCCTGAGGTCTCTCCTATAGGGGTAGTTAAGTAGAAATTCACTGCTCAGCTGACCCAGCAGAAGCAAATGTATACCAAAAATGTACCCAGAATGAGCTTTTCAGTGAACAGCAGCCAGGCACATTTTAGCTAGTTTTACTTGTAAGTGAGGTTGTAAACGCTTTTCAGGCTCAGTACTGCGCTCAAAAGATGCAGCCCTGAGGTCTCTCCTGATAGGAGGTAGTGAAGTAGAAATTCACTGCTCAGCTGACCCAGCAGAAGCAAATGTATACCAAAAATGTACCCAGAATGAGCTTTTCAGTGAACAGCAGCCAGGCACATTTTAGCTAGTTTTACTTGTAAGTGGGGTTGGAAACGCTTTTCAGGCTCAGTACTGCGCTCAAAAGATGCAGCCCTGGGGTCTCTCCTGATAGGAGGTAGTTAAGTAGAAATTCACTGCTCAGCTGACCCGGCAGAAACAAATGTATACCAAAAATGTACCCAGAATGAGCTTTTCAGTGAACAGCAGCCAGGCACATTTTAGCTAGTTTTACTTGTAAGTGGGGTTGTAAACGCTTTTCAGGCTCAGTACTGCGCTCAAAAGATGCAGCCCTGAGGTCTCTCCTGATGGGAGGTAGTTAAGTAGAAATTCACTGCTCAGCTGACCCAGGAGAAGCAAATGTATACCAAAAATGTACCCAGAATGAGCTTTTCAGTGAACAGCAGCCAGGCACATTTTAGCTAGTTTTACTTGTAACTGGGGTTGTAAACGGTTTTCAGGCTCAGTACTGAGCTCAAAAGATGCAGCCCTGAGGTCTCTCCTGAAGGAGGTAGTTATGTAGAAATTCACTGCTCAGCAAACCCGGCAGAAGCAAATGTATACCAAAAATGTACCCAGAATGAGCTTTTCAGTGAACAGTAGCCAGGCACATTTTAGCTAGTTTTACTTGTAAGTGGGGTTGGAAACGCTTTTCAGGCTCAGTACTGCGCTCAAAAGATGCAGCCCGGAGGTCTCTCCTGATAGGAGGTAGTTAAGTAGAAATTCACTGCTCAGCTGACCCGGCAGAAGCAAATGTATACCAAAAATGTACCCAGAATGAGCTTTTCAGTGAACAGCAGCCAGGCACATTTTAGCTAGTTTTACTTGTAACAGGGGTTGTAAACGGTTTTCAGGCTGAGTACTGCGCTCAAAAGATGCAGCCCTGAGGTCTCTCCTATAGGGGGTAGTTAAGTAGAAATTCACTGCTCAGCTGACCCGGCAGAAGCAAATGTATACCAAAAATGTACCCAGAATGAGCTTTTCAGTGAACAGCAGCCAGGCACATTTTAGCTAGTTTTTCTTGTAAGTGGGGTTGGAAACGCTTTTCAGGCTCAGTACTGCGCTCAAAAGATGCAGCCCTGAGGTCTCTCCTGATAGGAGGTAGTGAAGTAGAAATTCACTGCTCAGCTGACCCAGCAGAAGCAAATGTATACCAAAAATGTACCCAGAATGAGCTTTTCAGTGAACAGCAGCCAGGCACATTTTAGCTAGTTTTACTTGTAAGTGGGGTTGAAACGCTTTTCAGGCTCAGTACTGCGCTCAAAAGATGCAGCCCTGAGGTCTCTCCTGATGGGAGGTAGTTAAGTAGAAATTCACTGCTCAGCTGACCCGGCAGAAGCAAATGTATACCAAAAATGTACCCAGAATGAGCTTTTCAGTGAACAGCAGCCAGGCACATTTTAGCTAGTTTTACTTGTAACTGGGGTTGTAAACGGTTTTCAGGCTCAGTACTGAGCTCAAAAGATGCAGCCCTGAGGTCTCTCCTGATAGGAGGTAGTTATGTAGAAATTCACTGCTCAGCTGACCTGGCAGAAGCAAATGTATACCAAAAATGTACCCAGAATGAGCTTTTCAGTGAACAGCAGCCAGGCACATTTTAGCTAGTTTTACTTGTAAGTGGGGTTGGAAACGCTTTTCAGGCTCAGTACTGCGCTCAAAAGATGCAGCCAGGAGGTCTCTCCTGATAGGAGGTAGTTAAGTAGAAATTCACTGCTCAGCTGACCCGGCAGAAGCAAATGTATACCAAAAATGTACCCAGAATGAGCTTTTCAGTGAACAGCAGCCAGGCACATTTTAGCTAGTTTTACTTGTAAGTGGGGTTGGAAACGCTTTTCAGGCTCAGTACTGCGCTCAAAAGATGCAGCCCTGAGGTCTCTCCTGATAGGAGATAGTTAAGTAGAAATTCACTGCTCAGCTGACCCGGCAGAAGCAAATGTATACCAAAAATGTACCCAGAATGAGCTTTTCAGTGAACAGCAGCCAGGCACATTTTAGCTAGTTTTACTTGTAAGTGGGGTTGGAAACGCTTTTCAGGCTCAGTACTGCGCTCAAAAGATGCAGCCCTGAGGTCTCTCCTGATAGGAGGTAGTTAAGGAGAAATTCACTGCTCAGCTGACCCGGCAGAAGCAAATGTATACCAAAAATGTACCCAGAATGAGCTTTTCAGTGAACAGCAGTCAGGCACATTTTAGCTAGTTTTACTTGTAAGTGGGGTTGGAAACGCTTTTCAGGCTCAGTACTGCGCTCAAAAGATGCAGCCCTGAGGTCTCTCCTGATAGGAGGTAGTTAAGTAGAAATTCACTGCTCAGCTGACCCGGCAGAAGCAAATGTATACCAAAAATGTACCCAGAATGAGCTTTTCAGTGAACAGCAGCCAGGCACATTTTAGCTAGTTTTACTTATAAGTGGGGTTGGAAACGCTTTTCAGGCTCAGTACTGCGCTCAAAAGATGCAGCCCTGAGGTCTCTCCTGATAGGAGGTAGTTAAGTAGAAATTCACTGCTCAGCTGACCCGGCAGAAGCAAATGTTGTATACCAAAAATGTACCCAGAATGAGCTTTTCAGTGAACAGCAGCCAGGCACATTTTAGCTAGTTTTACTTGTAAGTGGGGTTGGAAACGCTTTTCAGGCTCAGTACTGCGCTCAAAAGATGCAGCTCTGAGGTCTCTCCTGATAGGAGGTAGTTAAGTAGAAATTCACTGCTCAGCTGACCCGGCAGAAGCAAATGTATACCAAAAATGTACCCAGAATAAGCTTTTCAGTGAACAGCAGCCAGGCACATTTTAGCTAGTTTTACTTGTAAGTGGGGTTGTAAACGCTTTTCAGGCTCAGTACTGTGCTCAAAAGATGCAGCCCTGAGGTCTCTCCTGATAGGAGGTAGTTAAGTAGAAATTCACTGCTCAGCTGACCCGGCAGAAGCAAATGTATACCAAAAATGTACCCAGAATGAGCTTTTCAGTGAACAGCAGCCAGGCACATTTTAGCTAGTTTTACTTGTAAGTGGGGTTGGAAGGGCTTTTCAGGCTCAGTACTGCGCTCAAAAGATGCAGCCCTGAGGTCTCTCCTGATGGGAGATAGTTAAGTAGAAATTCACTGCTCAGCTGACCCGGCAGAAGCAAATGTATACCAAAAATGTACCCAGAATGAGCATTTCAGTGAACAGCAGCCAGGCACATTTTAGCTAGTTTTACTTGTAAGTGGGGTTGTAAACGCTTTTCAGGCTCAGTACTGCGCTCAAAAGATGCAGCCCTGAGGTCTCTCCTGATGGGAGGTAGTTAAGTAGAAATTCACTGCTCAGCTGACCCGGCAGAAGCAAATGTATACCAAAAATGTACCCAGAATGAGCTTTTCAGTGAACAGCAGCCAGGCACATTTTAGCTAGTTTTACTTGTAACTGGGGTTGTAAACGGTTTTCAGTCTCAGTACTGCGCTCAAAAGATGCAGCCCTGAGGTCTCTCCTGATGGGAGGTAGTTATGTAGAAATTCACTGCTCAGCTGACCCGGCAGAAGCAAATGTATACCAAAAATGTACCCAGAATGAGCTTTTCAGTGAACAGCAGCCAGGCACATTTTAGCTAGTTTTACTTGTAAGTGGGGTTGGAAACGCTTTTCAGGCTCAGTACTGCGCTCAAAAGATGCAGCCCTGAGGTCTCTCCTGATAGGAGGTAGTTAAGTAGAAATTCACTGCTCAGCTGACCCGGCAGAAGCAAATGTATACCAAAAATGTACCCAGAATGAGCTTTTCAGTGAACAGCAGCCAGGCACATTTTAGCTAGTTTTACTTGTAAGTGGGGTTGGAAACGCTTTTCAGGCTCAGTACTGCGCTCAAAAGATGCAGCCCTGAGGTCTCTCCTGATAGGAGGTAGTTAAGTAGAAATTCACTGCTCAGCTGACCCGGCAGAAGCAAATGTATACCAAAAATGTACCCAGAATGAGCTTTTCAGTGAACAGCAGCCAGGCACATTTTAGCTAGTTTTACTTGTAAGTGGGGTTGGAAACGCTTTTCAGGCTCAGTACTGCGCTCAAAAGATGCAGCCCTGAGGTCTCTCCTGATAGGAGATAGTTAAGTAGAAATTCACTGCTCAGCTGACCCGGCAGAAGCAAATGTATACCAAAAATGTACCCAGAATGAGCTTTTCAGTGAACAGCAGCCAGGCACATTTTAGCTAGTTTTACTTGTAAGTGGGGTTGGAAACGCTTTTCAGGCTCAGTACTGCGCTCAAAAGATGCAGCCCTGAGGTCTCTCCTGATAGGAGGTAGTTAAGGAGAAATTCACTGCTCAGCTGACCCGGCAGAAGCAAATGTATACCAAAAATGTACCCAGAATGAGCTTTTCAGTGAACAGCAGTCAGGCACATTTTAGCTAGTTTTACTTGTAAGTGGGGTTGGAAACGCTTTTCAGGCTCAGTACTGCGCTCAAAAGATGCAGCCCTGAGGTCTCTCCTGATAGGAGGTAGTTAAGTAGAAATTCACTGCTCAGCTGACCCGGCAGAAGCAAATGTATACCAAAAATGTACCCAGAATGAGCTTTTCAGTGAACAGCAGCCAGGCACATTTTAGCTAGTTTTACTTGTAAGTGGGGTTGGAAACGCTTTTCAGGCTCAGTACTGCGCTCAAAAGATGCAGCCCTGAGGTCTCTCCTGATAGGAGATAGTTAAGTAGAAATTCACTGCTCAGCTGACCCGGCAGAAGCAAATGTATACCAAAAAGGTACCCAGAATGAGCTTTTCAGTGAACAGCAGCCAGGCACATTTTAGCTAGTTTTACTTGTAAGTGGGGTTGGAAACGCTTTTCAGGCTCAGTACTGCGCTCAAAAGATGCAGCCCTGAGGTCTCTCCTGATAGGAGGTAGTTAAGTAGAAATTCACTGCTCAGCTGACCCGGCAGAAGCAAATGTATACCAAAAATGTACCCAGAATGAGCTTTTCAGTGAACAGCAGCCAGGCACATTTTAGCTAGTTTTACTTGTAAGTGGGGTTGGAAACGCTTTTCAGGCTCAGTACTGCGCTCAAAAGATGCAGCCCTGAGGTCTCTCCTGATAGGAGGTAGTTAAGTAGAAATTCACTGCTCAGCTGACCCGGCAGAAGCAAATGTATACCAAAAATGTACCCAGAATGAGCTTTTCAGTGAACAGCAGCCAGGCACATTTTAGCTAGTTTTACTTGTAAGTGGGGTTGGAAACGCTTTTCAGGCTCAGTACTGCGCTCAAAAGATGCAGCCCTGAGGTCTCTCCTGATAGGAGGTAGTTAAGTAGAAATTCACTGCTCAGCTGACCCGGCAGAAGCAAATGTATACCAAAAATGTACCCAGAATGAGCTTTTCAGTGAACAGCAGCCAGGCACATTTTAGCTAGTTTTACTTGTAAGTGGGGTTGGAAACGCTTTTCAGGCTCAGTACTGCGCTCAAAAGATGCAGCCCTGAGGTCTCTCCTGATAGGAGGTAGTTAAGTAGAAATTCACTGCTCAGCTGACCCGGCAGAAGCAAATGTATACCAAAAATGTACCCAGAATGAGCTTTTCAGTGAACAGCAGCCAGGCACATTTTAGCTAGTTTTACTTGTAACTGGGGTTGTAAACGGTTTTCAGGCTCAGTACTGCGCTCAAAAGATGCAGCCCTGAGGTCTCTCCTATAGGGGGTAGTTAAGTAGAAATTCACTGCTCAGCTGACCCGGCAGAAGCAAATGTATACCAAAAATGTACCCAGAATGAGCTTTTCAGTGAACAGCAGCCAGGCACATTTTAGCTAGTTTTACTTGTAAGTGGGGTTGTAAACGCTTTTCAGGCTCAGTACTGCGCTCAAAAGATGCAGCCCTAAGGTCTCTCCTGATAGGAGGTAGTTAAGTAGAAATTCACTGCTCAGCTGACCCGGCAGAAGCAAATGTATACCAAAAATGTACCCAGAATGAGCTTTTCAGTGAACAGCAGCCAGGCACATTTTAGCTAGTTTTACTTGTAAGTTGGGTTGTAAACGCTTTTCAGGCTCAGTACTGCGCTCAAAAGATGCAGCCCTGAGGTCTCTCCTGATAGGAGATAGTTAAGTAGAAATTCACTGCTCAGCTGACCCGGCAGAAGCAAATGTATACCAAAAATGTACCCAGAATGAGCTTTTCAGTGAACAGCAGCCAGGCACATTTTAGCTAGTTTTACTTGTAAGTGGGGTTGGAAGCGCTTTTCAGGCTCAGTACTGCGCTCAAAAGATGCAGCCCTGAGGTCTCTCCTGATGGGAGGTAGTTAAGTAGAAATTCACTGCTCAGCTGACCCGGCAGAAGCAAATGTATACCAAAAATGTACCCAGAATGAGCTTTTCAGTGAACAGCAGCCAGGCACATTTTAGCTAGTTTTACTTGTAACTGGGGTTGTAAACGGTTTTCAGGCTCAGTACTGCGCTCAAAAGATGCAGCCCTGAGGTCTCTCCTGATAGGAGGTAGTTAAGTAGAAATTCACTGCTCAGCTGACCCGGCAAAAGCAAATGTATACCAAAAATGTACCCAGAATGAGCTTTTCAGTGAACAGCAGCCAGGCACATTTTAGCTAGTTTTACTTGTAAGTGGGGTTGGAAACGCTTTTCAGGCTCAGTACTGCGCTCAAAAGATGCAGCCCTGAGGTCTCTCCTGATAGGAGGTAGTTAAGTAGAAATTCACTGCTCAGCTGACCCGGCAGAAGCAAATGTATACCAAAAATGTACCCAGAATGAGCTTTTCAGTGAACAGCAGCCAGGCACATTTTAGCTAGTTTTACTTGTAAGTGGGGTTGGAAACGCTTTTCAGGCTCAGTACTGCGCTCAAAAGATGCAGCCCTGAGGTCTCTCCTGATAGGAGGTAGTTAAGTAGAAATTCACTGCTCAGCTGACCCGGCAGAAGCAAATGTATACCAAAAATGTACCCAGAATGAGCTTTTCAGTGAACAGCAGCCAGGCACATTTTAGCTAGTTTTACTTGTAAGTGGGGTTGGAAACGCTTTTCAGGCTCAGTACTGCGCTCAAAAGATGCAGCCCTGAGGTCTCTCCTGATAGGAGGTAGTTAAGTAGAAATTCACTGCTCAGCTGACCCGGCAGAAGCAAATGTATACCAAAAATGTACCCAGAATGAGCTTTTCAGTGAACAGCAGCCAGGCACATTTTAGCTAGTTTTACTTGTAACTGGGGTTGTAAACGGTTTTCAGGCTCAGTACTGCGCTCAAAAGATGCAGCCCTGAGGTCTCTCCTATAGGGGGTAGTTAAGTAGAAATTCACTGCTCAGCTGACCCGGCAGAAGCAAATGTATACCAAAAATGTACCCAGAATGAGCTTTTCAGTGAACAGCAGCCAGGCACATTTTAGCTAGTTTTACTTGTAAGTGGGGTTGTAAACGCTTTTCAGGCTCAGTACTGCGCTCAAAAGATGCAGCCCTAAGGTCTCTCCTGATAGGAGGTAGTTAAGTAGAAATTCACTGCTCAGCTGACCCGGCAGAAGCAAATGTATACCAAAAATGTACCCAGAATGAGCTTTTCAGTGAACAGCAGCCAGGCACATTTTAGCTAGTTTTACTTGTAAGTTGGGTTGTAAACGCTTTTCAGGCTCAGTACTGCGCTCAAAAGATGCAGCCCTGAGGTCTCTCCTGATAGGAGATAGTTAAGTAGAAATTCACTGCTCAGCTGACCCGGCAGAAGCAAATGTATACCAAAAATGTACCCAGAATGAGCTTTTCAGTGAACAGCAGCCAGGCACATTTTAGCTAGTTTTACTTGTAAGTGGGGTTGGAAGCGCTTTTCAGGCTCAGTACTGCGCTCAAAAGATGCAGCCCTGAGGTCTCTCCTGATGGGAGATAGTTAAGTAGAAATTCACTGCTCAGCTGACCCGGCAGAAGCAAATGTATACCAAAAATGTACCCAGAATGAGCATTTCAGTGAACAGCAGCCAGGCACATTTTAGCTAGTTTTACTTGTAAGTGGGGTTGTAAACGCTTTTCAGGCTCAGTACTGCGCTCAAAAGATGCAGCCCTGAGGTCTCTCCTGATAGGAGGTAGTTAAGTAGAAATTCACTGCTCAGCTGACCCGGCAGAAGCAAATGTATACCAAAAATGTACCCAGAATGAGCTTTTCAGTGAACAGCAGCCAGGCACATTTTAGCTAGTTTTACTTGTAAGTGGGGTTGGAAACGCTTTTCAGGCTCAGTACTGCGCTCAAAAGATGCAGCCCTGAGGTCTCTCCTGATAGGAGGTAGTTAAGTAGAAATTCACTGCTCAGCTGACCCGGCAGAAGCAAATGTATACCAAAAATGTACCCAGAATGAGCTTTTCAGTGAACAGCAGCCAGGCACATTTTAGCTAGTTTTACTTGTAACTGGGGTTGTAAACGGTTTTCAGGCTCAGTACTGCGCTCAAAAGATGCAGCCCTGAGGTCTCTCCTATAGGGGGTAGTTAAGTAGAAATTCACTGCTCAGCTGACCCGGCAGAAGCAAATGTATACCAAAAATGTACCCAGAATGAGCTTTTCAGTGAACAGCAGCCAGGCACATTTTAGCTAGTTTTACTTGTAAGTGGGGTTGTAAACGCTTTTCAGGCTCAGTACTGCGCTCAAAAGATGCAGCCCTAAGGTCTCTCCTGATAGGAGGTAGTTAAGTAGAAATTCACTGCTCAGCTGACCCGGCAGAAGCAAATGTATACCAAAAATGTACCCAGAATGAGCTTTTCAGTGAACAGCAGCCAGGCACATTTTAGCTAGTTTTACTTGTAAGTTGGGTTGTAAACGCTTTTCAGGCTCAGTACTGCGCTCAAAAGATGCAGCCCTGAGGTCTCTCCTGATAGGAGATAGTTAAGTAGAAATTCACTGCTCAGCTGACCCGGCAGAAGCAAATGTATACCAAAAATGTACCCAGAATGAGCTTTTCAGTGAACAGCAGCCAGGCACATTTTAGCTAGTTTTACTTGTAAGTGGGGTTGGAAGCGCTTTTCAGGCTCAGTACTGCGCTCAAAAGATGCAGCCCTGAGGTCTCTCCTGATGGGAGATAGTTAAGTAGAAATTCACTGCTCAGCTGACCCGGCAGAAGCAAATGTATACCAAAAATGTACCCAGAATGAGCATTTCAGTGAACAGCAGCCAGGCACATTTTAGCTAGTTTTACTTGTAAGTGGGGTTGTAAACGCTTTTCAGGCTCAGTACTGCGCTCAAAAGATGCAGCCCTGAGGTCTCTCCTGATGGGAGGTAGTTAAGTAGAAATTCACTGCTCAGCTGACCCGGCAGAAGCAAATGTATACCAAAAATGTACCCAGAATGAGCTTTTCAGTGAACAGCAGCCAGGCACATTTTAGCTAGTTTTACTTGTAACTGGGGTTGTAAACGGTTTTCAGGCTCAGTACTGCGCTCAAAAGATGCAGCCCTGAGGTCTCTCCTGATAGGAGGTAGTTATGTAGAAATTCACTGCTCAGCTGACCCGGCAGAAGCAAATGTATACCAAAAATGTACCCAGAATGAGCTTTTCAGTGAACAGCAGCCAGGCACATTTTAGCTAGTTTTACTTGTAAGTGGGGTTGGAAACGCTTTTCAGGCTCAGTACTGCGCTCAAAAGATGCAGCCCTGAGGTCTCTCCTGATAGGAGGTAGTTAAGTAGAAATTCACTGCTCAGCTGACCCGGCAGAAGCAAATGTATACCAAAAATGTACCCAGAATGAGCTTTTCAGTGAACAGCAGCCAGGCACATTTTAGCTAGTTTTACTTGTAAGTGGGGTTGGAAACGCTTTTCAGGCTCAGTACTGCGCTCAAAAGATGCAGCCCTGAGGTCTCTCCTGATAGGAGGTAGTTAAGTAGAAATTCACTGCTCAGCTGACCCGGCAGAAGCAAATGTATACCAAAAATGTACCCAGAATGAGCTTTTCAGTGAACAGCAGCCAGGCACATTTTAGCTAGTTTTACTTGTAACTGGGGTTGTAAACGGTTTTCAGGCTCAGTACTGCGCTCAAAAGATGCAGCCCTGAGGTCTCTCCTATAGGGGGTAGTTAAGTAGAAATTCACTGCTCAGCTGACCCGGCAGAAGCAAATGTATACCAAAAATGTACCCAGAATGAGCTTTTCAGTGAACAGCAGCCAGGCACATTTTAGCTAGTTTTACTTGTAAGTGGGGTTGTAAACGCTTTTCAGGCTCAGTACTGCGCTCAAAAGATGCAGCCCTAAGGTCTCTCCTGATAGGAGGTAGTTAAGTAGAAATTCACTGCTCAGCTGACCCGGCAGAAGCAAATGTATACCAAAAATGTACCCAGAATGAGCTTTTCAGTGAACAGCAGCCAGGCACATTTTAGCTAGTTTTACTTGTAAGTTGGGTTGTAAACGCTTTTCAGGCTCAGTACTGCGCTCAAAAGATGCAGCCCTGAGGTCTCTCCTGATAGGAGATAGTTAAGTAGAAATTCACTGCTCAGCTGACCCGGCAGAAGCAAATGTATACCAAAAATGTACCCAGAATGAGCTTTTCAGTGAACAGCACCCAGGCACATTTTAGCAAGTTTTTCTTGTAAGTGCGGTTGGAAACGCTTTTCAGGCTCAGTACTGCGCTCAAAAGATGCAGCCCTGAGGTCTCTCCTGATTGGAGGTAGTTAAGTAGAAATTCACTGCTCAGCTGACCCAGCAGAAGCAAATGTATACCCAGAATGAGCTTTTCAGTGAACAGCAGCCAGGCACATTTTAGCTAGTTTTACTTGTAAGTGGGGTTGGAAACGCTTTTCAGCTCAGTACTGCGCTCAAAAGATGCAGCCCTGAGGTCTCTCCTGATAGGAGGTAGTTAAGTAGAAATTCACTGCTCAGCTGACCCGGCAGAAGCAAATGTATACCAAAAATGTACCCAGAATGAGCTTTTCAGTGAACAGCAGCCAGGCACATTTTAGCTAGTTTTACTTGTAAGTTGGGTTGGAAACGCTTTTCAGGCTCAGTACTGCGCTCAAAAGATGCAGCCCTGAGGTCTCTCCTGATAGGAGGTAGTTAAGTACAAATTCAGTGCTCAGCTGACCCGGCAGAAGCAAATGTATACCAAAAATGTACCAGAATGAGCTTTTCAGTGAACAGCAGCCAGGCACATTTTTGCTAGTTTTACTTGTAAGTGGGGTTGTAAACGGTTTTCAGGCTCAGTACTGCGCTCAAAAGATGCAGCCCTGAGGTATCTCCTGATAGGAGGTAGTTATGTAGAAATTCACTGCTCAGCTGACCCGGCAGAAGCAAATGCATACCAAAAATGTACCCAGAATGAGCTTTTCAGTGAACAGCAGCCAGGCACATTTTAGCTAGTTTTACTTGTAAGTGGGGTTGGAAACGCTTTTCAGGCTCAGTACTGCGCTCAAAAGATGCAGCCCTGAGGTCTCTCCTGATAGGAGATAGTTAAGTAGAAATTCACTGCTCAGCTGACCCGGCAGAAGCAAATGTATACCAAAAATGTACCCAGAATGAGCTTTTCAGTGAACAGCAGCCAGGCATATTTTAGCTAGTTTTACTTGTAAGTGGGGTTGTAAACGCTTTTCAGGCTCAGTACTGCGCTCAAAAGATGCATCCCTGAGGTCTCTCCTGATAGGAGGTAGTTAAGTAGAAATTCACTGCTCAGCTGACCCGGCAGAAGCAAATGTATACCAAAAATGTACCAGAATGTGCTTTTCAGTGAACAGCAGCCAGGCACATTTTAGCTAGTTTTACTTGTAAGTGGGGTTGTAAACGCTTTTCAGGCTCAGTACTGCGCTCAAAAGATGCATCCCTGAGGTCTCTCCTGATAGGAGGTAGTTAAGTAGAAATTCACTGCTCAGCTGACCCGGCAGAAGCAAATGTATACCAAAAATGTACCCTGAATGAGCTTTTCAGTGAACAGCAGCCAGGCACATTTTAGCTAGTTTTACTTGTAACTGGGGTTGTAAACGGTTTTCAGGCTCAGTACTGCGCTCAAAAGATGCAGCCCTGAGGTCTCTCCTGATAGGGGGTAGTTAAGTAGAAATTCACTGCTCAGCTGACCCGGCAGAAGCAAATGTATACCAAAAATGTACCCAGAATGAGCTTTTCAGTGAACAGCAGCCAGGCACATTTTAGCTAGTTTTACTTGTAAGTGGGGTTGTAAACGCTTTTCAGGCTCAGTACTGCGCTCAAAAGATGCAGCCCTGAGGTCTCTCCTGATAGGAGATAGTTAAGTAGAAATTCACTGCTCAGCTGACCTGGCAGAAGTAAATGTATACCAAAAATGTACCCAGAATGAGCTTTTCAGTGAACAGCAGCCAGGCACATTTTAGCTAGTTTTACTTGTAAGTGGGGTTGTAAACGCTTTTCAGGCTCAGTACTGCGCTCAAAAGATGCAGCCCTGAGGTCTCTCCTGATAGGAGATAGTTAAGTAGAAATTCACTGCTCAGCTGACCCGGCAGAAGCAAATGTATACCAAAAATGTACCCAGAATAAGCTTTTCAGTGAACAGCAGCCAGGCACATTTTAGCTAGTTTTACTTGTAACTGGGGTTGTAAACGCTTTCAGGCTCAGTACTGCGCTCAAAAGATGCAGCCCTGAGGTCTCTCCTGATAGGAGGTAGTTAAGTAGAAATTCACTGCTCAGCTGACCCGGCAGAAGCAAATGTATACCAAAAATGTACCCAGAATGAGCTTTTCAGTGAACAGCAGCCAGGCACATTTTAGCTAGTTTTACTTGTAAGTGGGGTTGGAAACACTTTTCAGGCTCAGTACTGCGCTCAAAAGATGCAGCCCTGAGGTCTCTCCTGATAGGAGGTAGTTAGTAGAAATTCACTGCTCAGCTGACCCGGCAGAAGCAAATGTATACCAAAAATGTACCCAGAATGAGCTTTTCAGTGAACAGCAGCCAGGCACATTTTAGCTAGTTTTACTTGTAAGTGGGGTTGGAAACACTTTTCAGGCTCAGTACTGCGCTCAAAAGATGCAGCCCTGAGGTCTCTCCTGATAGGAGGTAGTTAAGTAGAAATTCACTGCTCAGCTGACCCGGCAGAAGCAAATGTATACCAAAAATGTACCCAGAATGAGCTTTTCAGTGAACAGCAGCCAGGCACATTTTAGCTAGTTTTTCTTGTAAGTGGGGTTGGAAACGCTTTTCAGGCTCAGTACTGCGCTCAAAAGATGCAGCCCTGAGGTCTCTCCTGATAGGAGGTAGTGAAGTAGAAATTCACTGCTCAGCTGACCTAGCAGAAGCAAATGTATACCAAAAATGTACCCAGAATGAGCTTTTCAGTGAACAGCAGCCAGGCACATTTTAGCTAGTTTTACTTGTAAGTGGGGTTGGAAACGCTTTTCAGGCTCAGTACTGCGCTCAAAAGATGCAGCCCTGAGGTCTCTCCTGATAGGAGGTAGTTAAGTAGAAATGTACTGCTCAGCTGACCCGGCAGAAGCAAATGTATACCAAAAATGTACCCAGAATGAGCTTTTCAGTGAACAGCAGCCAGGCACATTTTAGCTAGTTTTACTTGTAAGTGGGGTTGGAAATGCTTTTCAGGCTCAGTACTGCGCTCAAAAGATGCAGCCCTGAGGTCTCTCCTGATAGGAGGTAGTTAAGTAGAAATTCACTGCTCAGCTGACCCGGCAGAAGCAAATGTATACCAAAAATGTACCCAGAATGAGCTTTTCAGTGAACAGCAGCCAGGCACATTTTAGCTAGTTTTACTTGTAAGTGGGGTTGGAAACGCTTTTCAGGCTCAGTACTGCGCTCAAAAGATGCAGCCCTGAGGTCTCTCCTGATAGGAGGTAGTTAAGTAGAAATTCACTGCTCAGCTGACCCGGCAGAAGCAAATGTATACCAAAAATGTACCCAGAATGAGCTTTTCAGTGAACAGCAGCCAGGCACATTTTAGCTAGTTTTACTTGTAAGTGGGGTTGGAAACGCTTCAGGCTCAGTACTGCGCTCAAAAGATGCAGCCCTGAGGTCTCTCCTGCTGATAGGAGGTAGTTAAGTAGAAATTCACTGCTCAGCTGACCCGGCAGAAGCAAATGTATACCAAAAATGTACCCAGAATGAGCTTTTCAGTGAACAGCAGCCAGGCACATTTTAGCTAGTTTTACTTGTAAGTGGGGTTGGAAACGCTTTTCAGGCTCAGTACTGCGCTCAAAAGATGCAGCCCTGAGGTCTCTCCTGATAGGAGGTAGTTAAGTAGAAATACACTGCTCAGCTGACCCGGCAGAAGCAAATGTATACCAAAAATGTACCCAGAATGAGGTTTTCAGTGAACAGCAGCCAGGCACATTTTAGCTAGTTTTACTTGTAAGTTGGGTTGTAAACGCTTTTCAGGCTCAGTACTGCGCTCAAAAGATGCAGCCCTGAGGTCTCTCCTGATAGGAGATAGTTAAGTAGAAATTCACTGCTCAGCTGACCCGGCAGAAGCAAATGTATACCAAAAATGTACCCAGAATGAGCTTTTCAGTGAACAGCAGCCAGGCACATTTTAGCTAGTTTTACTTGTAAGTGGGGTTGTAAACGCTTTTCAGGCTCAGTACTGCGCTCAAAAGATGCAGCCCTGAGGTCTCTCCTGATAGGAGGTAGTTAAGTAGAAATTCACTGCTCAGCTGACCCGGCAGAAGCAAATGTATACCAAAAATGTACCCAGAATGAGCTTTTCAGTGAACAGCAGCCAGGCACATTTTAGCTAGTTTTACTTGTAACTGGGTTTGTAAACGGTTTTCAGGCTCAGTACTGCGCTCAAAAGATGCAGCCCTGAGGTCTCTCCTGATAGGGGGTAGTTAAGTAGAAATTCACTGTTCAGCTGACCCGGCAGAAGCAAATGTATACCAAAAATGTACCCAGAATGAGCTTTTCAGTGAACAGCAGCCAGGCACATTTTAGCTAGTTTTACTTGTAAGTGGGGTTGTAAACGCTTTTCAGGCTCAGTACTGCGCTCAAAATATTCAGCCCTGAGGTCTCTCCTGATAGGAGGTAGTTAAGTAGAAATTCACTGCTCAGCTGACCCGGCAGAAGCAAATGTATACCAAAAATGTACCCAGAATGAGCTTTTCAGTGAACAGCAGCCAGGCACATTTTAGCTAGTTTTACTTGTAAGTGGGGTTGTAAACGCTTTTCAGGCTCAGTACTGCGCTCAAAAGATGCAGCCCTGAGGTCTCTCCTGATAGGGGGTAGTTAAGTAGAAATTCACTGCTCAGCTGACCCGGCAGAAGCAAATGTATACCAAAAATTAACCCAGAATGAGCTTTTCAGTGAACAGCAGCCAGGCACATTTTAGCTAGTTTTACTTGTAAGTGGGGTTGGAAACGCTTTTCAGGCTCAGTACTGCGCTCAAAAGATGCAGCTCTGAGGTCTCTCCTGATAGGAGGTAGTTAAGTAGAAATTCACTGCTCAGCTGACCCGGCAGAAGCAAATGTATACCAAAAATGTACCCAGAATGAGCTTTTCAGTGAACAGCAGCCAGGCACATTTTAGCTAGTTTTACTTGTAACTGGGGTTGTAAACGGTTTTCAGGCTCAGTACTGCGCTCAAAAGATGCAGCACTGAGGTCTCTCCTATAGGGGGTAGTTAAGTAGAAATTCACTGCTCAGCTGACCCGGCAGAAGCAAATGTATACCAAAAATGTACCCAGAATGAGCTTTTCAGTGAACAGCAGCCAGGCACATTTTAGCTAGTTTTACTTGTAAGTGGGGTTGTAAACGCTTTTCAGGCTCAGTACTGCGCTCAAAAGATGCAGCCCTAAGGTCTCTCCTGATAGGAGGTAGTTAAGTAGAAATTCACTGCTCAGCTGACCCGGCAGAAGCAAATGTATACCAAAAATGTACCCAGAATGAAAGAATGAGCTTTTCAGTGAACAGCAGCCAGGCACATTTTAGCTAGTTTTACTTGTAAGTGGGGTTGGAAACGCTTTTCAGGCTCAGTACTGCTCTCAAAAGATGCAGCCCTGAGGTCTCTCCTGATAGGAGGTAGTTAAGTAGAAATTCACTGCTCAGCTGACCCGGCAGAAGCAAATGTATACCAAAAATGTACCCAGAATGAGCTTTTCAGTGAACAGCAGCCAGGCACATTTTAGCTAGTTTTACTTGTAAGTGGGGTTGTAAATGCTTTTCAGGCTCAGTACTGCGCTCAAAAGATGCAGCCTTGAGGTCTCTCCTGATAGGAGATAGTTAAGTAAAAATTCACTGCTCAGCTGACCTGGCAGATGCAAATGTATACCAAAAATGTACCCAGAATGAGCTTTTCAGTGAACAGCAGCCAGGCACATTTTAGCTAGTTTTACTTGTAAGTGGGGTTGTAAACGCTTTTCAGGCTCAGTACTGCGCTCAAAAGATGCAGCCCTGAGGTCTCTCCTGATAGGAGGTAGTTAAGTAGAAATTCACTGCTCAGCTGACCCGGCAGAAGCAAATGTATACCAAAAATGTACCAGAATGAGCTTTTCAGTGAACAGCAGCCAGGCACATTTTAGCTAGTTTTACTTGTAAGTGGGGTTGTAAACGGTTTTCAGGCTCAGTACTGCGCTCAAAAGATGCAGCCCTGAGGTCTCTCCTGATAGGAGGTAGTTATGTAGAAATTCACTGCTCAGCTGACCCGGCAGAAGCAAATGCATACCAAAAATGTACCCAGAATGAGCTTTTCAGTGAACAGCAGCCAGGCACATTTTAGCTAGTTTTACTTGTAAGTGGGGTTGGAAACGCTTTTCAGGCTCAGTACTGCGCTCGAAAGATGCAGCCCTGAGGTCTCTCCTGATAGGAGATAGTTAAGTAGAAATTCACTGCTCGGCTGACCCGGCAGAAGCAAATGTATACCAAAAATGTACCCAGAATGAGCTTTTCAGTGCACAGCAGCCAGGCACATTTTAGCTAGTTTTACTTGTAAGTGGGGTTGTAAACGCTTTTCAGGCTCAGTACTGCGCTCAAAAGATGCATCCCTGAGGTCTCTCCTGATAGGAGGTAGTTAAGTAGAAATTCACTGCTCAGCTGACCCGGCAGAAGCAAATGTATACCAAAAATGTACCAGAATGAGCTTTTCAGTGAACAGCAGCCAGGCACATTTTAGCTAGTTTTACTTGTAAGTGGGGTTGGAAGCGCTTTTCAGGCTCAGTACTGCGCTCAAAAGATGCAGCCCTGAGGTCTCTCCTGATGGGAGATAGTTAAGTAGAAATTCACTGCTCAGCTGACCCGGCAGAAGCAAATGTATACCAAAAATGTACCCAGAATGAGCATTTCAGTGAACACCAGCCAGGCACATTTTAGCTAGTTTTACTTGTAAGTGGGGTTGTAAACGCTTTTCAGGCTCAGTACTGCGCTCAAAAGATGCAGCCCTGAGGTCTCTCCTGATGGGAGGTGGTTAAGTAGAAATTCACTGCTCAGCTGACCCGGCAGAAGCAAATGTATACCAAAAATGTACCCAGAATGAGCTTTTCAGTGAACAGCAGCCAGGCACATTTTAGCTAGTTTTACTTGTAACTGGGGTTGTAAACGGTTTTCAGGCTCAGTACTGCGCTCAAAAGATGCAGCCCTGAGGTCTCTCCTGATAGGAGGTAGTTATGTAGAAATTCACTGCTCAGCTGACCCGGCAGAAGCAAATGTATACCAAAAATGTACCCAGAATGAGCTTTTCAGTGACCAGCAGCCAGGCACATTTTAGCTAGTTTTACTTGTAAGTGGGGTTGGAAACGCTTTTCAGGCTCAGTACTGCGCTCAAAAGATGCAGCCCTGAGGTCTCTCCTGATAGGAGGTAGTTAAGTAGAAATTCATTGCTCAGCTGACCCGGCAGAAGCAAATGTATACCAAAAATGTACCCAGAATGAGCTTTTCAGTGAACAGCAGCCAGGCACGTTTTAGCTAGTTTTACTTGTAAGTGGGGTTGGAAACGCTTTTCAGGCTCAGTACTGCGCTCGAAAGATGCAGCCCTGAGGTCTCTCCTGATAGGAGATAGTTAAGTAGAAATTCACTGCTCAGCTGACCCGGCAGAAGCAAATGTATACCAAAAATGTACCCAGAATGAGCTTTTCAGTGAACAGCAGCCAGGCACATTTTATCTAGTTTTACTTGTAAGTGGGGTTGGAAGCGCTTTTCAGGCTCAGTACTGCGCTCAAAAGATGCAGCCCTGAGGTCTCTCCTGATGGGAGATAGTTAAGTAGAAATTCACTGCTCAGCTGACCCGGCAGAAGCAAATGTATACCAAAAATGTACCCAGAATGAGCATTTCAGTGAACACCATCCAGGCACATTTTAGCTAGTTTTACTTGTAAGTGGGGTTGTAAACGCTTTTCAGGCTCAGTACTGCGCTCAAAAGATGCAGCCCTGAGGTCTCTCCTGATAGGAGATAGTTAAGTAGAAATTCACTGCTCAGCTGACCCGGCAGAAGCAAATGTATACCAAAAAGGTACCCAGAATGAGCTTTTCAGTGAACAGCAGCCAGGCACATTTTAGCTAGTTTTACTTGTAAGTGGGGTTGGAAACGCTTTTCAGGCTCAGTACTGCGCTCAAAAGATGCAGCCCTGAGGTCTCTCCTGATAGGAGGTAGTTAAGTAGAAATTCACTGCTCAGCTGACCCGGCAGAAGCAAATGTATACCAAAAATGTACCCAGAATGAGCTTTTCAGTGAACAGCAGCCAGGCACATTTTAGCTAGTTTTACTTGTAACTGGGGTTGTAAACGGTTTTCAGGCTCAGTACTGAGCTCAAAAGATGCAGCCCTGAGGTCTCTCCTGAAGGAGGTAGTTATGTAGAAATTCACTGCTCAGCAAACCCGGCAGAAGCAAATGTATACCAAAAATGTACCCAGAATGAGCTTTTCAGTGAACAGTAGCCAGGCACATTTTAGCTAGTTTTACTTGTAAGTGGGGTTGGAAACGCTTTTCAGGCTCAGTACTGCGCTCAAAAGATGCAGCCCGGAGGTCTCTCCTGATAGGAGGTAGTTAAGTAGAAATTCACTGCTCAGCTGACCCGGCAGAAGCAAATGTATACCAAAAATGTACCCAGAATGAGCTTTTCAGTGAACAGCAGCCAGGCACATTTTAGCTAGTTTTACTTGTAACAGGGGTTGTAAACGGTTTTCAGGCTGAGTACTGCGCTCAAAAGATGCAGCCCTGAGGTCTCTCCTATAGGGGGTAGTTAAGTAGAAATTCACTGCTCAGCTGACCCGGCAGAAGCAAATGTATACCAAAAATGTACCCAGAATGAGCTTTTCAGTGAACAGCAGCCAGGCACATTTTAGCTAGTTTTTCTTGTAAGTGGGGTTGGAAACGCTTTTCAGGCTCAGTACTGCGCTCAAAAGATGCAGCCCTGAGGTCTCTCCTGATAGGAGGTAGTGAAGTAGAAATTCACTGCTCAGCTGACCCAGCAGAAGCAAATGTATACCAAAAATGTACCCAGAATGAGCTTTTCAGTGAACAGCAGCCAGGCACATTTTAGCTAGTTTTACTTGTAAGTGGGGTTGAAACGCTTTTCAGGCTCAGTACTGCGCTCAAAAGATGCAGCCCTGAGGTCTCTCCTGATGGGAGGTAGTTAAGTAGAAATTCACTGCTCAGCTGACCCGGCAGAAGCAAATGTATACCAAAAATGTACCCAGAATGAGCTTTTCAGTGAACAGCAGCCAGGCACATTTTAGCTAGTTTTACTTGTAACTGGGGTTGTAAACGGTTTTCAGGCTCAGTACTGAGCTCAAAAAATGCAGCCCTGAGGTCTCTCCTGATAGGAGGTAGTTATGTAGAAATTCACTGCTCAGCTGACCTGGCAGAAGCAAATGTATACCAAAAATGTACCCAGAATGAGCTTTTCAGTGAACAGCAGCCAGGCACATTTTAGCTAGTTTTACTTGTAAGTGGGGTTGGAAACGCTTTTCAGGCTCAGTACTGCGCTCAAAAGATGCAGCCCGGAGGTCTCTCCTGATAGGAGGTAGTTAAGTAGAAATTCACTGCTCAGCTGACCCGGCAGAAGCAAATGTATACCAAAAATGTACCCAGAATGAGCTTTTCAGTGAACAGCAGCCAGGCACATTTTAGCTAGTTTTACTTGTAAGTGGGGTTGGAAACGCTTTTCAGGCTCAGTACTGCGCTCAAAAGATGCAGCCCTGAGGTCTCTCCTGATAGGAGATAGTTAAGTAGAAATTCACTGCTCAGCTGACCCGGCAGAAGCAAATGTATACCAAAAATGTACCCAGAATGAGCTTTTCAGTGAACAGCAGCCAGGCACATTTTAGCTAGTTTTACTTGTAAGTGGGGTTGGAAACGCTTTTCAGGCTCAGTACTGCGCTCAAAAGATGCAGCCCTGAGGTCTCTCCTGATAGGAGGTAGTTAAGGAGAAATTCACTGCTCAGCTGACCCGGCAGAAGCAAATGTATACCAAAAATGTACCCAGAATGAGCTTTTCAGTGAACAGCAGTCAGGCACATTTTAGCTAGTTTTACTTGTAAGTGGGGTTGGAAACGCTTTTCAGGCTCAGTACTGCGCTCAAAAGATGCAGCCCTGAGGTCTCTCCTGATAGGAGGTAGTTAAGTAGAAATTCACTGCTCAGCTGACCCGGCAGAAGCAAATGTATACCAAAAATGTACCCAGAATGAGCTTTTCAGTGAACAGCAGCCAGGCACATTTTAGCTAGTTTTACTTGTAAGTGGGGTTGGAAACGCTTTTCAGGCTCAGTACTGCGCTCAAAAGATGCAGCCCTGAGGTCTCTCCTGATAGGAGGTAGTTAAGTAGAAATTCACTGCTCAGCTGACCCGGCAGAAGCAAATGTTGTATACCAAAAATGTACCCAGAATGAGCTTTTCAGTGAACAGCAGCCAGGCACATTTTAGCTAGTTTTACTTGTAAGTGGGGTTGTAAACGCTTTTCAGGCTCAGTACTGTGCTCAAAAGATGCAGCTCTGAGGTCTCTCCTGATAGGAGGTAGTTAAGTAGAAATTCACTGCTCAGCTGACCCGGCAGAAGCAAATGTATACCAAAAATGTACCCAGAATGAGCTTTTCAGTGAACAGCAGCCAGGCACATTTTAGCTAGTTTTACTTGTAAGTGGGGTTGGAAGGGCTTTTCAGGCTCAGTACTGCGCTCAAAAGATGCAGCCCTGAGGTCTCTCCTGATGGGAGATAGTTAAGTAGAAATTCACTGCTCAGCTGACCCGGCAGAAGCAAATGTATACCAAAAATGTACCCAGAATGAGCATTTCAGTGAACAGCAGCCAGGCACATTTTAGCTAGTTTTACTTGTAAGTGGGGTTGTAAACGCTTTTCAGGCTCAGTACTGCGCTCAAAAGATGCAGCCCTGAGGTCTCTCCTGATGGGAGGTAGTTAAGTAGAAATTCACTGCTCAGCTGACCAGGCAGAAGCAAATGTATACCAAAAATGTACCCAGAATGAGCTTTTCAGTGAACAGCAGCCAGGCACATTTTAGCTAGTTTTACTTGTAACTGGGGTTGTAAACGGTTTTCAGGCTCAGTACTGCGCTCAAAAGATGCAGCCCTGAGGTCTCTCCTGATGGGAGGTAGTTATGTAGAAATTCACTGCTCAGCTGACCCGGCAGAAGCAAATGTATACCAAAAATGTACCCAGAATGAGCTTTTCAGTGAACAGCAGCCAGGCACATTTTAGCTAGTTTTACTTGTAAGTGGGGTTGGAAACGCTTTTCAGGCTCAGTACTGCGCTCAAAAGATGCAGCCCTGAGGTCTCTCCTGATAGGAGGTAGTTAAGTAGAAATTCACTGCTCAGCTGACCCGGCAGAAGCAAATGTATACCAAAAATGTACCCAGAATGAGCTTTTCAGTGAACAGCAGCCAGGCACATTTTAGCTAGTTTTACTTGTAAGTGGGGTTGGAAACGCTTTTCAGGCTCAGTACTGCGCTCAAAAGATGCAGCCCTGAGGTCTCTCCTGATAGGAGGTAGTTAAGTAGAAATTCACTGCTCAGCTGACCCGGCAGAAGCAAATGTATACCAAAAATGTACCCAGAATGAGCTTTTCAGTGAACAGCAGCCAGGCACATTTTAGCTAGTTTTACTTGTAAGTGGGGTTGGAAACGCTTTTCAGGCTCAGTACTGCGCTCAAAAGATGCAGCCCTGAGGTCTCTCCTGATAGGAGATAGTTAAGTAGAAATTCACTGCTCAGCTGACCCGGCAGAAGCAAATGTATACCAAAAATGTACCCAGAATGAGCTTTTCAGTGAACAGCAGCCAGGCACATTTTAGCTAGTTTTACTTGTAAGTGGGGTTGGAAACGCTTTTCAGGCTCAGTACTGCGCTCAAAAGATGCAGCCCTGAGGTCTCTCCTGATAGGAGGTAGTTAAGGAGAAATTCACTGCTCAGCTGACCCGGCAGAAGCAAATGTATACCAAAAATGTACCCAGAATGAGCTTTTCAGTGAACAGCAGTCAGGCACATTTTAGCTAGTTTTACTTGTAAGTGGGGTTGGAAACGCTTTTCAGGCTCAGTACTGCGCTCAAAAGATGCAGCCCTGAGGTCTCTCCTGATAGGAGGTAGTTAAGTAGAAATTCACTGCTCAGCTGACCCGGCAGAAGCAAATGTATACCAAAAATGTACCCAGAATGAGCTTTTCAGTGAACAGCAGCCAGGCACATTTTAGCTAGTTTTACTTGTAAGTGGGGTTGGAAACGCTTTTCAGGCTCAGTACTGCGCTCAAAAGATGCAGCCCAGAGGTCTCTCCTGATAGGAGATAGTTAAGTAGAAATTCACTGCTCAGCTGACCCGGCAGAAGCAAATGTATACCAAAAAGGTACCCAGAATGAGCTTTTCAGTGAACAGCAGCCAGGCACATTTTAGCTAGTTTTACTTGTAAGTGGGGTTGGAAACGCTTTTCAGGCTCAGTACTGCGCTCAAAAGATGCAGCCCTGAGGTCTCTCCTGATAGGAGGTAGTTAAGTAGAAATTCACTGCTCAGCTGACCCGGCAGAAGCAAATGTATACCAAAAATGTACCCAGAATGAGCTTTTCAGTGAACAGCAGCCAGGCACATTTTAGCTAGTTTTACTTGTAAGTGGGGTTGGAAACGCTTTTCAGGCTCAGTACTGCGCTCAAAAGATGCAGCCCTGAGGTCTCTCCTGATAGGAGGTAGTTAAGTAGAAATTCACTGCTCAGCTGACCCGGCAGAAGCAAATGTATACCAAAAATGTACCCAGAATGAGCTTTTCAGTGAACAGCAGCCAGGCACATTTTAGCTAGTTTTACTTGTAAGTGGGGTTGGAAACGCTTTTCAGGCTCAGTACTGCGCTCAAAAGATGCAGCCCTGAGGTCTCTCCTGATAGGAGGTAGTTAAGTAGAAATTCACTGCTCAGCTGACCCGGCAGAAGCAAATGTATACCAAAAATGTACCCAGAATGAGCTTTTCAGTGAACAGCAGCCAGGCACATTTTAGCTAGTTTTACTTGTAAGTGGGGTTGGAAACGCTTTTCAGGCTCAGTACTGCGCTCAAAAGATGCAGCCCTGAGGTCTCTCCTGATAGGAGGTAGTTAAGTAGAAATTCACTGCTCAGCTGACCCGGCAGAAGCAAATGTATACCAAAAATGTACCCAGAATGAGCTTTTCAGTGAACAGCAGCCAGGCACATTTTAGCTAGTTTTACTTGTAACTGGGGTTGTAAACGGTTTTCAGGCTCAGTACTGCGCTCAAAAGATGCAGCCCTGAGGTCTCTCCTATAGGGGGTAGTTAAGTAGAAATTCACTGCTCAGCTGACCCGGCAGAAGCAAATGTATACCAAAAATGTACCCAGAATGAGCTTTTCAGTGAACAGCAGCCAGGCACATTTTAGCTAGTTTTACTTGTAAGTGGGGTTGTAAACGCTTTTCAGGCTCAGTACTGCGCTCAAAAGATGCAGCCCTAAGGTCTCTCCTGATAGGAGGTAGTTAAGTAGAAATTCACTGCTCAGCTGACCCGGCAGAAGCAAATGTATACCAAAAATGTACCCAGAATGAGCTTTTCAGTGAACAGCAGCCAGGCACATTTTAGCTAGTTTTACTTGTAAGTTGGGTTGTAAACGCTTTTCAGGCTCAGTACTGCGCTCAAAAGATGCAGCCCTGAGGTCTCTCCTGATAGGAGATAGTTAAGTAGAAATTCACTGCTCAGCTGACCCGGCAGAAGCAAATGTATACCAAAAATGTACCCAGAATGAGCTTTTCAGTGAACAGCAGCCAGGCACATTTTAGCTAGTTTTACTTGTAAGTGGGGTTGGAAGCGCTTTTCAGGCTCAGTACTGCGCTCAAAAGATGCAGCCCTGAGGTCTCTCCTGATGGGAGGTAGTTAAGTAGAAATTCACTGCTCAGCTGACCCGGCAGAAGCAAATGTATACCAAAAATGTACCCAGAATGAGCTTTTCAGTGAACAGCAGCCAGGCACATTTTAGCTAGTTTTACTTGTAACTGGGGTTGTAAACGGTTTTCAGGCTCAGTACTGCGCTCAAAAGATGCAGCCCTGAGGTCTCTCCTGATAGGAGGTAGTTAAGTAGAAATTCACTGCTCAGCTGACCCGGCAGAAGCAAATGTATACCAAAAATGTACCCAGAATGAGCTTTTCAGTGAACAGCAGCCAGGCACATTTTAGCTAGTTTTACTTGTAACTGGGGTTGGAAACGCTTTTCAGGCTCAGTACTGCGCTCAAAAGATGCAGCCCTGAGGTCTCTCCTGATAGGAGGTAGTTAAGTAGAAATTCACTGCTCAGCTGACCCGGCAGAAGCAAATGTATACCAAAAATGTACCCAGAATGAGCTTTTCAGTGAACAGCAGCCAGGCACATTTTAGCTAGTTTTACTTGTAAGTGGGGTTGGAAACGCTTTTCAGGCTCAGTACTGCGCTCAAAAGATGCAGCCCTGAGGTCTCTCCTGATAGGAGGTAGTTAAGTAGAAATTCACTGCTCAGCTGACCCGGCAGAAGCAAATGTATACCAAAAATGTACCCAGAATGAGCTTTTCAGTGAACAGCAGCCAGGCACATTTTAGCTAGTTTTACTTGTAAGTGGGGTTGGAAACGCTTTTCAGGCTCAGTACTGCGCTCAAAAGATGCAGCCCTGAGGTCTCTCCTGATAGGAGGTAGTTAAGTAGAAA
Organism: Lissotriton vulgaris; assembly: GCF_964263255.1. Taxonomy (NCBI): domain Eukaryota; kingdom Metazoa; phylum Chordata; class Amphibia; order Caudata; family Salamandridae; genus Lissotriton; species Lissotriton vulgaris. The sequence goes on along the minus strand of NC_141691.1, from coordinate 1,085,747,918 downwards.
TTCACTGCTCAGCTGACCCGGCAGAAGCAAATGTATACCAAAAATGTACCCAGAATGAGCTTTTCAGTGAACAGCAGCCAGGCACATTTTAGCTAGTTTTACTTGTAACTGGGGTTGTAAACGGTTTTCAGGCTCAGTACTGCGCTCAAAAGATGCAGCCCTGAGGTCTCTCCTATAGGGGGTAGTTAAGTAGAAATTCACTGCTCAGCTGACCCGGCAGAAGCAAATGTATACCAAAAATGTACCCAGAATGAGCTTTTCAGTGAACAGCAGCCAGGCACATTTTAGCTAGTTTTACTTGTAAGTGGGGTTGTAAACGCTTTTCAGGCTCAGTACTGCGCTCAAAAGATGCAGCCCTAAGGTCTCTCCTGATAGGAGGTAGTTAAGTAGAAATTCACTGCTCAGCTGACCCGGCAGAAGCAAATGTATACCAAAAATGTACCCAGAATGAGCTTTTCAGTGAACAGCAGCCAGGCACATTTTAGCTAGTTTTACTTGTAAGTTGGGTTGTAAACGCTTTTCAGGCTCAGTACTGCGCTCAAAAGATGCAGCCCTGAGGTCTCTCCTGATAGGAGATAGTTAAGTAGAAATTCACTGCTCAGCTGACCCGGCAGAAGCAAATGTATACCAAAAATGTACCCAGAATGAGCTTTTCAGTGAACAGCAGCCAGGCACATTTTAGCTAGTTTTACTTGTAAGTGGGGTTGGAAGCGCTTTTCAGGCTCAGTACTGCGCCCAAAAGATGCAGCCCTGAGGTCTCTCCTGATGGGAGATAGTTAAGTAGAAATTCACTGCTCAGCTGACCCGGCAGAAGCAAATGTATACCAAAAATGTACCCAGAATGAGCATTTCAGTGAACAGCAGCCAGGCACATTTTAGCTAGTTTTACTTGTAAGTGGGGTTGTAAACGCTTTTCAGGCTCAGTACTGCGCTCAAAAGATGCAGCCCTGAGGTCTCTCCTGATGGGAGGTAGTTAAGTAGAAATTCACTGCTCAGCTGACCCGGCAGAAGCAAATGTATACCAAAAATGTACCCAGAATGAGCTTTTCAGTGAACAGCAGCCAGGCACATTTTAGCTAGTTTTACTTGTAACTGGGGTTGTAAACGGTTTTCAGGCTCAGTACTGCGCTCAAAAGATGCAGCCCTGAGGTCTCTCCTGATAGGAGGTAGTTATGTAGAAATTCACTGCTCAGCTGACCCGGCAGAAGCAAATGTATACCAAAAATGTACCCAGAATGAGCTTTTCAGTGAACAGCAGCCAGGCACATTTTAGCTAGTTTTACTTGTAAGTGGGGTTGGAAACGCTTTTCAGGCTCAGTACTGCGCTCAAAAGATGCAGCCCTGAGGTCTCTCCTGATAGGAGGTAGTTAAGTAGAAATTCACTGCTCAGCTGACCCGGCAGAAGCAAATGTATACCAAAAATGTACCCAGAATGAGCTTTTCAGTGAACAGCAGCCAGGCACATTTTAGCTAGTTTTACTTGTAAGTGGGGTTGGAAACGCTTTTCAGGCTCAGTACTGCGCTCAAAAGATGCAGCCCTGAGGTCTCTCCTGATAGGAGGTAGTTAAGTAGAAATTCACTGCTCAGCTGACCCGGCAGAAGCAAATGTATACCAAAAATGTACCCAGAATGAGCTTTTCAGTGAACAGCAGCCAGGCACATTTTAGCTAGTTTTACTTGTAACTGGGGTTGTAAACGGTTTTCAGGCTCAGTACTGCGCTCAAAAGATGCAGCCCTGAGGTCTCTCCTATAGGGGGTAGTTAAGTAGAAATTCACTGCTCAGCTGACCCGGCAGAAGCAAATGTATACCAAAAATGTACCCAGAATGAGCTTTTCAGTGAACAGCAGCCAGGCACATTTTAGCTAGTTTTACTTGTAAGTGGGGTTGTAAACGCTTTTCAGGCTCAGTACTGCGCTCAAAAGATGCAGCCCTAAGGTCTCTCCTGATAGGAGGTAGTTAAGTAGAAATTCACTGCTCAGCTGACCCGGCAGAAGCAAATGTATACCAAAAATGTACCCAGAATGAGCTTTTCAGTGAACAGCAGCCAGGCACATTTTAGCTAGTTTTACTTGTAAGTTGGGTTGTAAACGCTTTTCAGGCTCAGTACTGCGCTCAAAAGATGCAGCCCTGAGGTCTCTCCTGATAGGAGATAGTTAAGTAGAAATTCACTGCTCAGCTGACCCGGCAGAAGCAAATGTATACCAAAAATGTACCCAGAATGAGCTTTTCAGTGAACAGCACCCAGGCACATTTTAGCAAGTTTTTCTTGTAAGTGCGGTTGGAAACGCTTTTCAGGCTCAGTACTGCGCTCAAAAGATGCAGCCCTGAGGTCTCTCCTGATTGGAGGTAGTTAAGTAGAAATTCACTGCTCAGCTGACCCAGCAGAAGCAAATGTATACCCAGAATGAGCTTTTCAGTGAACAGCAGCCAGGCACATTTTAGCTAGTTTTACTTGTAAGTGGGGTTGGAAACGCTTTTCAGCTCAGTACTGCGCTCAAAAGATGCAGCCCTGAGGTCTCTCCTGATAGGAGGTAGTTAAGTAGAAATTCACTGCTCAGCTGACCCGGCAGAAGCAAATGTATACCAAAAATGTACCCAGAATGAGCTTTTCAGTGAACAGCAGCCAGGCACATTTTAGCTAGTTTTACTTGTAAGTTGGGTTGGAAACGCTTTTCAGGCTCAGTACTGCGCTCAAAAGATGCAGCCCTGAGGTCTCTCCTGATAGGAGGTAGTTAAGTACAAATTCAGTGCTCAGCTGACCCGGCAGAAGCAAATGTATACCAAAAATGTACCAGAATGAGCTTTTCAGTGAACAGCAGCCAGGCACATTTTTGCTAGTTTTACTTGTAAGTGGGGTTGTAAACGGTTTTCAGGCTCAGTACTGCGCTCAAAAGATGCAGCCCTGAGGTATCTCCTGATAGGAGGTAGTTATGTAGAAATTCACTGCTCAGCTGACCCGGCAGAAGCAAATGCATACCAAAAATGTACCCAGAATGAGCTTTTCAGTGAACAGCAGCCAGGCACATTTTAGCTAGTTTTACTTGTAAGTGGGGTTGGAAACGCTTTTCAGGCTCAGTACTGCGCTCAAAAGATGCAGCCCTGAGGTCTCTCCTGATAGGAGATAGTTAAGTAGAAATTCACTGCTCAGCTGACCCGGCAGAAGCAAATGTATACCAAAAATGTACCCAGAATGAGCTTTTCAGTGAACAGCAGCCAGGCATATTTTAGCTAGTTTTACTTGTAAGTGGGGTTGTAAACGCTTTTCAGGCTCAGTACTGCGCTCAAAAGATGCATCCCTGAGGTCTCTCCTGATAGGAGGTAGTTAAGTAGAAATTCACTGCTCAGCTGACCCGGCAGAAGCAAATGTATACCAAAAATGTACCAGAATGTGCTTTTCAGTGAACAGCAGCCAGGCACATTTTAGCTAGTTTTACTTGTAAGTGGGGTTGTAAACGCTTTTCAGGCTCAGTACTGCGCTCAAAAGATGCATCCCTGAGGTCTCTCCTGATAGGAGGTAGTTAAGTAGAAATTCACTGCTCAGCTGACCCGGCAGAAGCAAATGTATACCAAAAATGTACCCTGAATGAGCTTTTCAGTGAACAGCAGCCAGGCACATTTTAGCTAGTTTTACTTGTAACTGGGGTTGTAAACGGTTTTCAGGCTCAGTACTGCGCTCAAAAGATGCAGCCCTGAGGTCTCTCCTGATAGGGGGTAGTTAAGTAGAAATTCACTGCTCAGCTGACCCGGCAGAAGCAAATGTATACCAAAAATGTACCCAGAATGAGCTTTTCAGTGAACAGCAGCCAGGCACATTTTAGCTAGTTTTACTTGTAAGTGGGGTTGTAAACGCTTTTCAGGCTCAGTACTGCGCTCAAAAGATGCAGCCCTGAGGTCTCTCCTGATAGGAGATAGTTAAGTAGAAATTCACTGCTCAGCTGACCTGGCAGAAGTAAATGTATACCAAAAATGTACCCAGAATGAGCTTTTCAGTGAACAGCAGCCAGGCACATTTTAGCTAGTTTTACTTGTAAGTGGGGTTGTAAACGCTTTTCAGGCTCAGTACTGCGCTCAAAAGATGCAGCCCTGAGGTCTCTCCTGATAGGAGATAGTTAAGTAGAAATTCACTGCTCAGCTGACCCGGCAGAAGCAAATGTATACCAAAAATGTACCCAGAATAAGCTTTTCAGTGAACAGCAGCCAGGCACATTTTAGCTAGTTTTACTTGTAACTGGGGTTGTAAACGCTTTCAGGCTCAGTACTGCGCTCAAAAGATGCAGCCCTGAGGTCTCTCCTGATAGGAGGTAGTTAAGTAGAAATTCACTGCTCAGCTGACCCGGCAGAAGCAAATGTATACCAAAAATGTACCCAGAATGAGCTTTTCAGTGAACAGCAGCCAGGCACATTTTAGCTAGTTTTACTTGTAAGTGGGGTTGGAAACACTTTTCAGGCTCAGTACTGCGCTCAAAAGATGCAGCCCTGAGGTCTCTCCTGATAGGAGGTAGTTAGTAGAAATTCACTGCTCAGCTGACCCGGCAGAAGCAAATGTATACCAAAAATGTACCCAGAATGAGCTTTTCAGTGAACAGCAGCCAGGCACATTTTAGCTAGTTTTACTTGTAAGTGGGGTTGGAAACACTTTTCAGGCTCAGTACTGCGCTCAAAAGATGCAGCCCTGAGGTCTCTCCTGATAGGAGGTAGTTAAGTAGAAATTCACTGCTCAGCTGACCCGGCAGAAGCAAATGTATACCAAAAATGTACCCAGAATGAGCTTTTCAGTGAACAGCAGCCAGGCACATTTTAGCTAGTTTTTCTTGTAAGTGGGGTTGGAAACGCTTTTCAGGCTCAGTACTGCGCTCAAAAGATGCAGCCCTGAGGTCTCTCCTGATAGGAGGTAGTGAAGTAGAAATTCACTGCTCAGCTGACCTAGCAGAAGCAAATGTATACCAAAAATGTACCCAGAATGAGCTTTTCAGTGAACAGCAGCCAGGCACATTTTAGCTAGTTTTACTTGTAAGTGGGGTTGGAAACGCTTTTCAGGCTCAGTACTGCGCTCAAAAGATGCAGCCCTGAGGTCTCTCCTGATAGGAGGTAGTTAAGTAGAAATTTACTGCTCAGCTGACCCGGCAGAAGCAAATGTATACCAAAAATGTACCCAGAATGAGCTTTTCAGTGAACAGCAGCCAGGCACATTTTAGCTAGTTTTACTTGTAAGTGGGGTTGGAAATGCTTTTCAGGCTCAGTACTGCGCTCAAAAGATGCAGCCCTGAGGTCTCTCCTGATAGGAGGTAGTTAAGTAGAAATTCACTGCTCAGCTGACCCGGCAGAAGCAAATGTATACCAAAAATGTACCCAGAATGAGCTTTTCAGTGAACAGCAGCCAGGCACATTTTAGCTAGTTTTACTTGTAAGTGGGGTTGGAAACGCTTTTCAGGCTCAGTACTGCGCTCAAAAGATGCAGCCCTGAGGTCTCTCCTGATAGGAGGTAGTTAAGTAGAAATTCACTGCTCAGCTGACCCGGCAGAAGCAAATGTATACCAAAAATGTACCCAGAATGAGCTTTTCAGTGAACAGCAGCCAGGCACATTTTAGCTAGTTTTACTTGTAAGTGGGGTTGGAAACGCTTCAGGCTCAGTACTGCGCTCAAAAGATGCAGCCCTGAGGTCTCTCCTGCTGATAGGAGGTAGTTAAGTAGAAATTCACTGCTCAGCTGACCCGGCAGAAGCAAATGTATACCAAAAATGTACCCAGAATGAGCTTTTCAGTGAACAGCAGCCAGGCACATTTTAGCTAGTTTTACTTGTAAGTGGGGTTGGAAACGCTTTTCAGGCTCAGTACTGCGCTCAAAAGATGCAGCCCTGAGGTCTCTCCTGATAGGAGGTAGTTAAGTAGAAATTCACTGCTCAGCTGACCCGGCAGAAGCAAATGTATACCAAAAATGTACCCAGAATGAGCTTTTCAGTGAACAGCAGCCAGGCACATTTTAGCTAGTTTTACTTGTAAGTGGGGTTGTAAACGCTTTTCAGGCTCAGTACTGCGCTCAAAAGATGCAGCCCTGAGGTCTCTCCTGATAGGAGGTAGTTAAGTAGAAATACACTGCTCAGCTGACCCGGCAGAAGCAAATGTATACCAAAAATGTACCCAGAATGAGGTTTTCAGTGAACAGCAGCCAGGCACATTTTAGCTAGTTTTACTTGTAAGTTGGGTTGTAAACGCTTTTCAGGCTCAGTACTGCGCTCAAAAGATGCAGCCCTGAGGTCTCTCCTGATAGGAGATAGTTAAGTAGAAATTCACTGCTCAGCTGACCCGGCAGAAGCAAATGTATACCAAAAATGTACCCAGAATGAGCTTTTCAGTGAACAGCAGCCAGGCACATTTTAGCTAGTTTTACTTGTAAGTGGGGTTGTAAACGCTTTTCAGGCTCAGTACTGCGCTCAAAAGATGCAGCCCTGAGGTCTCTCCTGATAGGAGGTAGTTAAGTAGAAATTCACTGCTCAGCTGACCCGGCAGAAGCAAATGTATACCAAAAATGTACCCAGAATGAGCTTTTCAGTGAACAGCAGCCAGGCACATTTTAGCTAGTTTTACTTGTAACTGGGTTTGTAAACGGTTTTCAGGCTCAGTACTGCGCTCAAAAGATGCAGCCCTGAGGTCTCTCCTGATAGGGGGTAGTTAAGTAGAAATTCACTGTTCAGCTGACCCGGCAGAAGCAAATGTATACCAAAAATGTACCCAGAATGAGCTTTTCAGTGAACAGCAGCCAGGCACATTTTAGCTAGTTTTACTTGTAAGTGGGGTTGTAAACGCTTTTCAGGCTCAGTACTGCGCTCAAAATATTCAGCCCTGAGGTCTCTCCTGATAGGAGGTAGTTAAGTAGAAATTCACTGCTCAGCTGACCCGGCAGAAGCAAATGTATACCAAAAATGTACCCAGAATGAGCTTTTCAGTGAACAGCAGCCAGGCACATTTTAGCTAGTTTTACTTGTAAGTGGGGTTGTAAACGCTTTTCAGGCTCAGTACTGCGCTCAAAAGATGCAGCCCTGAGGTCTCTCCTGATAGGGGGTAGTTAAGTAGAAATTCACTGCTCAGCTGACCCGGCAGAAGCAAATGTATACCAAAAATGTACCCAGAATGAGCTTTTCAGTGAACAGCAGCCAGGCACATTTTAGCTAGTTTTACTTGTAAGTGGGGTTGGAAACGCTTTTCAGGCTCAGTACTGCGCTCAAAAGATGCAGCTCTGAGGTCTCTCCTGATAGGAGGTAGTTAAGTAGAAATTCACTGCTCAGCTGACCCGGCAGAAGCAAATGTATACCAAAAATGTACCCAGAATGAGCTTTTCAGTGAACAGCAGCCAGGCACATTTTAGCTAGTTTTACTTGTAACTGGGGTTGTAAACGGTTTTCAGGCTCAGTACTGCGCTCAAAAGATGCAGCACTGAGGTCTCTCCTATAGGGGGTAGTTAAGTAGAAATTCACTGCTCAGCTGACCCGGCAGAAGCAAATGTATACCAAAAATGTACCCAGAATGAGCTTTTCAGTGAACAGCAGCCAGGCACATTTTAGCTAGTTTTACTTGTAAGTGGGGTTGTAAACGCTTTTCAGGCTCAGTACTGCGCTCAAAAGATGCAGCCCTAAGGTCTCTCCTGATAGGAGGTAGTTAAGTAGAAATTCACTGCTCAGCTGACCCGGCAGAAGCAAATGTATACCAAAAATGTACCCAGAATGAAAGAATGAGCTTTTCAGTGAACAGCAGCCAGGCACATTTTAGCTAGTTTTACTTGTAAGTGGGGTTGGAAACGCTTTTCAGGCTCAGGACTGCTCTCAAAAGATGCAGCCCTGAGGTCTCTCCTGATAGGAGGTAGTTAAGTAGAAATTCACTGCTCAGCTGACCCGGCAGAAGCAAATGTATACCAAAAATGTACCCAGAATGAGCTTTTCAGTGAACAGCAGCCAGGCACATTTTAGCTAGTTTTACTTGTAAGTGGGGTTGTAAATGCTTTTCAGGCTCAGTACTGCGCTCAAAAGATGCAGCCTTGAGGTCTCTCCTGATAGGAGATAGTTAAGTAAAAATTCACTGCTCAGCTGACCTGGCAGATGCAAATGTATACCAAAAATGTACCCAGAATGAGCTTTTCAGTGAACAGCAGCCAGGCACATTTTAGCTAGTTTTACTTGTAAGTGGGGTTGTAAACGCTTTTCAGGCTCAGTACTGCGCTCAAAAGATGCAGCCCTGAGGTCTCTCCTGATAGGAGGTAGTTAAGTAGAAATTCACTGCTCAGCTGACCCGGCAGAAGCAAATGTATACCAAAAATGTACCAGAATGAGCTTTTCAGTGAACAGCAGCCAGGCACATTTTAGCTAGTTTTACTTGTAAGTGGGGTTGTAAACGGTTTTCAGGCTCAGTACTGCGCTCAAAAGATGCAGCCCTGAGGTCTCTCCTGATAGGAGGTAGTTATGTAGAAATTCACTGCTCAGCTGACCCGGCAGAAGCAAATGCATACCAAAAATGTACCCAGAATGAGCTTTTCAGTGAACAGCAGCCAGGCACATTTTAGCTAGTTTTACTTGTAAGTGGGGTTGGAAACGCTTTTCAGGCTCAGTACTGCGCTCGAAAGATGCAGCCCTGAGGTCTCTCCTGATAGGAGATAGTTAAGTAGAAATTCACTGCTCGGCTGACCCGGCAGAAGCAAATGTATACCAAAAATGTACCCAGAATGAGCTTTTCAGTGCACAGCAGCCAGGCACATTTTAGTTAGTTTTACTTGTAAGTGGGGTTGTAAACGCTTTTCAGGCTCAGTACTGCGCTCAAAAGATGCATCCCTGAGGTCTCTCCTGATAGGAGGTAGTTAAGTAGAAATTCACTGCTCAGCTGACCCGGCAGAAGCAAATGTATACCAAAAATGTACCAGAATGAGCTTTTCAGTGAACAGCAGCCAGGCACATTTTAGCTAGTTTTACTTGTAAGTGGGGTTGGAAGCGCTTTTCAGGCTCAGTACTGCGCTCAAAAGATGCAGCCCTGAGGTCTCTCCTGATGGGAGATAGTTAAGTAGAAATTCACTGCTCAGCTGACCCGGCAGAAGCAAATGTATACCAAAAATGTACCCAGAATGAGCATTTCAGTGAACACCAGCCAGGCACATTTTAGCTAGTTTTACTTGTAAGTGGGGTTGTAAACGCTTTTCAGGCTCAGTACTGCGCTCAAAAGATGCAGCCCTGAGGTCTCTCCTGATGGGAGGTGGTTAAGTAGAAATTCACTGCTCAGCTGACCCGGCAGAAGCAAATGTATACCAAAAATGTACCCAGAATGAGCTTTTCAGTGAACAGCAGCCAGGCACATTTTAGCTAGTTTTACTTGTAACTGGGGTTGTAAACGGTTTTCAGGCTCAGTACTGCGCTCAAAAGATGCAGCCCTGAGGTCTCTCCTGATAGGAGGTAGTTATGTAGAAATTCACTGCTCAGCTGACCCGGCAGAAGCAAATGTATACCAAAAATGTACCCAGAATGAGCTTTTCAGTGAACAGCAGCCAGGCACATTTTAGCTAGTTTTACTTGTAAGTGGGGTTGGAAACGCTTCTCAGGCTCAGTACTGCGCTCAAAAGATGCAGCCCTGAGGTCTCTCCTGATAGGAGGTAGTTAAGTAGAAATTCATTGCTCAGCTGACCCGGCAGAAGCAAATGTATACCAAAAATGTACCCAGAATGAGCTTTTCAGTGAACAGCAGCCAGGCACGTTTTAGCTAGTTTTACTTGTAAGTGGGGTTGGAAACGCTTTTCAGGCTCAGTACTGCGCTCGAAAGATGCAGCCCTGAGGTCTCTCCTGATAGGAGATAGTTAAGTAGAAATTCACTGCTCAGCTGACCCGGCAGAAGCAAATGTATACCAAAAATGTACCCAGAATGAGCTTTTCAGTGAACAGCAGCCAGGCACATTTTATCTAGTTTTACTTGTAAGTGGGGTTGGAAGCGCTTTTCAGGCTCAGTACTGCGCTCAAAAGATGCAGCCCTGAGGTCTCTCCTGATGGGAGATAGTTAAGTAGAAATTCACTGCTCAGCTGACCCGGCAGAAGCAAATGTATACCAAAAATGTACCCAGAATGAGCATTTCAGTGAACACCATCCAGGCACATTTTAGCTAGTTTTACTTGTAAGTGGGGTTGTAAACGCTTTTCAGGCTCAGTACTGCGCTCAAAAGATGCAGCCCTGAGGTCTCTCCTGATAGGAGATAGTTAAGTAGAAATTCACTGCTCAGCTGACCCGGCAGAAGCAAATGTATACCAAAAAGGTACCCAGAATGAGCTTTTCAGTGAACAGCAGCCAGGCACATTTTAGCTAGTTTTACTTGTAAGTGGGGTTGGAAACGCTTTTCAGGCTCAGTACTGCGCTCAAAAGATGCAGCCCTGAGGTCTCTCCTGATAGGAGGTAGTTAAGTAGAAATTCACTGCTCAGCTGACCCGGCAGAAGCAAATGTATACCAAAAATGTACCCAGAATGAGCTTTTCAGTGAACAGCAGCCAGGCACATTTTAGCTAGTTTTACTTGTAAGTGGGGTTGGAAACGCTTTTCAGGCTCAGTACTGCGCTCAAAAGATGCAGCCCTGAGGTCTCTCCTGATAGGAGGTAGTTAAGTAGAAATCCACTGCTCAGCTGACCCGGCAGAAGCAAATGTATACCAAAAATGTACCCAGAATGAGCTTTTCAGTGAACAGCAGCCAGGCACATTTTAGCTAGTTTTACTTGTAAGTGGGGTTGGAAACGCTTTTCAGGCTCAGTACTGCGCTCAAAAGATGCAGCCCTGAGGTCTCTCCTGATAGGAGGTAGTTAAGTAGAAATTCACTGCTCAGCTGACCCGGCAGAAGCAAATGTATACCAAAAATGTACCCAGAATGAGCTTTTCAGTGAACAGCAGCCAGGCACATTTTAGCTAGTTTTACTTGTAAGTGGGGTTGGAAACGCTTTTCAGGCTCAGTACTGCGCTCAAAAGATGCAGCCCTGAGGTCTCTCCTGATAGGAGGTAGTTAAGTAGAAATTCACTGCTCAGCTGACCCGGCAGAAGCAAATGTATACCAAAAATGTACCCAGAATGAGCTTTTCAGTGAACAGCAGCCAGGCACATTTTAGCTAGTTTTACTTGTAACTGGGGTTGTAAACGGTTTTCAGGCTCAGTACTGCGCTCAAAAGATGCAGCCCTGAGGTCTCTCCTATAGGGGGTAGTTAAGTAGAAATTCACTGCTCAGCTGACCCGGCAGAAGCAAATGTATACCAAAAATGTACCCAGAATGAGCTTTTCAGTGAACAGCAGCCAGGCACATTTTAGCTAGTTTTACTTGTAAGTGGGGTTGTAAACGCTTTTCAGGCTCAGTACTGCGCTCAAAAGATGCAGCCCTAAGGTCTCTCCTGATAGGAGGTAGTTAAGTAGAAATTCACTGCTCAGCTGACCCGGCAGAAGCAAATGTATACCAAAAATGTACCCAGAATGAGCTTTTCAGTGAACAGCAGCCAGGCACATTTTAGCTAGTTTTACTTGTAAGTTGGGTTGTAAACGCTTTTCAGGCTCAGTACTGCGCTCAAAAGATGCAGCCCTGAGGTCTCTCCTGATAGGAGATAGTTAAGTAGAAATTCACTGCTCAGCTGACCCGGCAGAAGCAAATGTATACCAAAAATGTACCCAGAATGAGCTTTTCAGTGAACAGCAGCCAGGCACATTTTAGCTAGTTTTACTTGTAAGTGGGGTTGGAAGCGCTTTTCAGGCTCAGTACTGCGCTCAAAAGATGCAGCCCTGAGGTCTCTCCTGATGGGAGATAGTTAAGTAGAAATTCACTGCTCAGCTGACCCGGCAGAAGCAAATGTATACCAAAAATGTACCCAGAATGAGCATTTCAGTGAACAGCAGCCAGGCACATTTTAGCTAGTTTTACTTGTAAGTGGGGTTGTAAACGCTTTTCAGGCTCAGTACTGCGCTCAAAAGATGCAGCCCTGAGGTCTCTCCTGATGGGAGGTAGTTAAGTAGAAATTCACTGCTCAGCTGACCCGGCAGAAGCAAATGTATACCAAAAATGTACCCAGAATGAGCTTTTCAGTGAACAGCAGCCAGGCACATTTTAGCTAGTTTTACTTGTAACTGGGGTTGTAAACGGTTTTCAGGCTCAGTACTGCGCTCAAAAGATGCAGCCCTGAGGTCTCTCCTGATAGGAGGTAGTTATGTAGAAATTCACTGCTCAGCTGACCCGGCAGAAGCAAATGTATACCAAAAATGTACCCAGAATGAGCTTTTCAGTGAACAGCAGCCAGGCACATTTTAGCTAGTTTTACTTGTAAGTGGGGTTGGAAACGCTTTTCAGGCTCAGTACTGCGCTCAAAAGATGCAGCCCTGAGGTCTCTCCTGATAGGAGGTAGTTAAGTAGAAATTCACTGCTCAGCTGACCCGGCAGAAGCAAATGTATACCAAAAATGTACCCAGAATGAGCTTTTCAGTGAACAGCAGCCAGGCACATTTTAGCTAGTTTTACTTGTAAGTGGGGTTGGAAACGCTTTTCAGGCTCAGTACTGCGCTCAAAAGATGCAGCCCTGAGGTCTCTCCTGATAGGAGGTAGTTAAGTAGAAATTCACTGCTCAGCTGACCCGGCAGAAGCAAATGTATACCAAAAATGTACCCAGAATGAGCTTTTCAGTGAACAGCAGCCAGGCACATTTTAGCTAGTTTTACTTGTAACTGGGGTTGTAAACGGTTTTCAGGCTCAGTACTGCGCTCAAAAGATGCAGCCCTGAGGTCTCTCCTATAGGGGGTAGTTAAGTAGAAATTCACTGCTCAGCTGACCCGGCAGAAGCAAATGTATACCAAAAATGTACCCAGAATGAGCTTTTCAGTGAACAGCAGCCAGGCACATTTTACCTAGTTTTACTTGTAAGTGGGGTTGTAAACGCTTTTCAGGCTCAGTACTGCGCTCAAAAGATGCAGCCCTAAGGTCTCTCCTGATAGGAGGTAGTTAAGTAGAAATTCACTGCTCAGCTGACCCGGCAGAAGCAAATGTATACCAAAAATGTACCCAGAATGAGCTTTTCAGTGAACAGCAGCCAGGCACATTTTAGCTAGTTTTACTTGTAAGTTGGGTTGTAAACGCTTTTCAGGCTCAGTACTGCGCTCAAAAGATGCAGCCCTGAGGTCTCTCCTGATAGGAGATAGTTAAGTAGAAATTCACTGCTCAGCTGACCCGGCAGAAGCAAATGTATACCAAAAATGTACCCAGAATGAGCTTTTCAGTGAACAGCACCCAGGCACATTTTAGCAAGTTTTTCTTGTAAGTGCGGTTGGAAACGCTTTTCAGGCTCAGTACTGCGCTCAAAAGATGCAGCCCTGAGGTCTCTCCTGATTGGAGGTAGTTAAGTAGAAATTCACTGCTCAGCTGACCCAGCAGAAGCAAATGTATACCCAGAATGAGCTTTTCAGTGAACAGCAGCCAGGCACATTTTAGCTAGTTTTACTTGTAAGTGGGGTTGGAAACGCTTTTCAGCTCAGTACTGCGCTCAAAAGATGCAGCCCTGAGGTCTCTCCTGATAGGAGGTAGTTAAGTAGAAATTCACTGCTCAGCTGACCCGGCAGAAGCAAATGTATACCAAAAATGTACCCAGAATGAGCTTTTCAGTGAACAGCAGCCAGGCACATTTTAGCTAGTTTTACTTGTAAGTTGGGTTGGAAACGCTTTTCAGGCTCAGTACTGCGCTCAAAAGATGCAGCCCTGAGGTCTCTCCTGATAGGAGGTAGTTAAGTACAAATTCAGTGCTCAGCTGACCCGGCAGAAGCAAATGTATACCAAAAATGTACCAGAATGAGCTTTTCAGTGAACAGCAGCCAGGCACATTTTTGCTAGTTTTACTTGTAAGTGGGGTTGTAAACGGTTTTCAGGCTCAGTACTGCGCTCAAAAGATGCAGCCCTGAGGTATCTCCTGATAGGAGGTAGTTATGTAGAAATTCACTGCTCAGCTGACCCGGCAGAAGCAAATGCATACCAAAAATGTACCCAGAATGAGCTTTTCAGTGAACAGCAGCCAGGCACATTTTAGCTAGTTTTACTTGTAAGTGGGGTTGGAAACGCTTTTCAGGCTCAGTACTGCGCTCAAAAGATGCAGCCCTGAGGTCTCTCCTGATAGGAGATAGTTAAGTAGAAATTCACTGCTCAGCTGACCCGGCAGAAGCAAATGTATACCAAAAATGTACCCAGAATGAGCTTTTCAGTGAACAGCAGCCAGGCATATTTTAGCTAGTTTTACTTGTAAGTGGGGTTGTAAACGCTTTTCAGGCTCAGTACTGCGCTCAAAAGATGCATCCCTGAGGTCTCTCCTGATAGGAGGTAGTTAAGTAGAAATTCACTGCTCAGCTGACCCGGCAGAAGCAAATGTATACCAAAAATGTACCAGAATGTGCTTTTCAGTGAACAGCAGCCAGGCACATTTTAGCTAGTTTTACTTGTAAGTGGGGTTGTAAACGCTTTTCAGGCTCAGTACTGCGCTCAAAAGATGCATCCCTGAGGTCTCTCCTGATAGGAGGTAGTTAAGTAGAAATTCACTGCTCAGCTGACCCGGCAGAAGCAAATGTATACCAAAAATGTACCCTGAATGAGCTTTTCAGTGAACAGCAGCCAGGCACATTTTAGCTAGTTTTACTTGTAACTGGGGTTGTAAACGGTTTTCAGGCTCAGTACTGCGCTCAAAAGATGCAGCCCTGAGGTCTCTCCTGATAGGGGGTAGTTAAGTAGAAATTCACTGCTCAGCTGACCCGGCAGAAGCAAATGTATACCAAAAATGTACCCAGAATGAGCTTTTCAGTGAACAGCAGCCAGGCACATTTTAGCTAGTTTTACTTGTAAGTGGGGTTGTAAACGCTTTTCAGGCTCAGTACTGCGCTCAAAAGATGCAGCCCTGAGGTCTCTCCTGATAGGAGATAGTTAAGTAGAAATACACTGCTCAGCTGACCCGGCAGAAGCAAATGTATACCAAAAATGTACCCAGAATGAGGTTTTCAGTGAACAGCAGCCAGGCACATTTTAGCTAGTTTTACTTGTAAGTTGGGTTGTAAACGCTTTTCAGGCTCAGTACTGCGCTCAAAAGATGCAGCCCTGAGGTCTCTCCTGATAGGAGATAGTTAAGTAGAAATTCACTGCTCAGCTGACCCGGCAGAAGCAAATGTATACCAAAAATGTACCCAGAATGAGCTTTTCAGTGAACAGCAGCCAGGCACATTTTAGCTAGTTTTACTTGTAAGTGGGGTTGTAAACGCTTTTCAGGCTCAGTACTGCGCTCAAAAGATGCAGCCCTGAGGTCTCTCCTGATAGGAGGTAGTTAAGTAGAAATTCACTGCTCAGCTGACCCGGCAGAAGCAAATGTATACCAAAAATGTACCCAGAATGAGCTTTTCAGTGAACAGCAGCCAGGCACATTTTAGCTAGTTTTACTTGTAACTGGGTTTGTAAACGGTTTTCAGGCTCAGTACTGCGCTCAAAAGATGCAGCCCTGAGGTCTCTCCTGATAGGGGGTAGTTAAGTAGAAATTCACTGTTCAGCTGACCCGGCAGAAGCAAATGTATACCAAAAATGTACCCAGAATGAGCTTTTCAGTGAACAGCAGCCAGGCACATTTTAGCTAGTTTTACTTGTAAGTGGGGTTGTAAACGCTTTTCAGGCTCAGTACTGCGCTCAAAATATTCAGCCCTGAGGTCTCTCCTGATAGGAGGTAGTTAAGTAGAAATTCACTGCTCAGCTGACCCGGCAGAAGCAAATGTATACCAAAAATGTACCCAGAATGAGCTTTTCAGTGAACAGCAGCCAGGCACATTTTAGCTAGTTTTACTTGTAAGTGGGGTTGTAAACGCTTTTCAGGCTCAGTACTGCGCTCAAAAGATGCAGCCCTGAGGTCTCTCCTGATAGGGGGTAGTTAAGTAGAAATTCACTGCTCAGCTGACCCGGCAGAAGCAAATGTATACCAAAAATGTACCCAGAATGAGCTTTTCAGTGAACAGCAGCCAGGCACATTTTAGCTAGTTTTACTTGTAAGTGGGGTTGGAAACGCTTTTCAGGCTCAGTACTGCGCTCAAAAGATGCAGCTCTGAGGTCTCTCCTGATAGGAGGTAGTTAAGTAGAAATTCACTGCTCAGCTGACCCGGCAGAAGCAAATGTATACCAAAAATGTACCCAGAATGAGCTTTTCAGTGAACAGCAGCCAGGCACATTTTAGCTAGTTTTACTTGTAACTGGGGTTGTAAACGGTTTTCAGGCTCAGTACTGCGCTCAAAAGATGCAGCACTGAGGTCTCTCCTATAGGGGGTAGTTAAGTAGAAATTCACTGCTCAGCTGACCCGGCAGAAGCAAATGTATACCAAAAATGTACCCAGAATGAGCTTTTCAGTGAACAGCAGCCAGGCACATTTTAGCTAGTTTTACTTGTAAGTGGGGTTGTAAACGCTTTTCAGGCTCAGTACTGCGCTCAAAAGATGCAGCCCTAAGGTCTCTCCTGATAGGAGGTAGTTAAGTAGAAATTCACTGCTCAGCTGACCCGGCAGAAGCAAATGTATACCAAAAATGTACCCAGAATGAAAGAATGAGCTTTTCAGTGAACAGCAGCCAGGCACATTTTAGCTAGTTTTACTTGTAAGTGGGGTTGGAAACGCTTTTCAGGCTCAGGACTGCTCTCAAAAGATGCAGCCCTGAGGTCTCTCCTGATAGGAGGTAGTTAAGTAGAAATTCACTGCTCAGCTGACCCGGCAGAAGCAAATGTATACCAAAAATGTACCCAGAATGAGCTTTTCAGTGAACAGCAGCCAGGCACATTTTAGCTAGTTTTACTTGTAAGTGGGGTTGTAAATGCTTTTCAGGCTCAGTACTGCGCTCAAAAGATGCAGCCTTGAGGTCTCTCCTGATAGGAGATAGTTAAGTAAAAATTCACTGCTCAGCTGACCTGGCAGATGCAAATGTATACCAAAAATGTACCCAGAATGAGCTTTTCAGTGAACAGCAGCCAGGCACATTTTAGCTAGTTTTACTTGTAAGTGGGGTTGTAAACGCTTTTCAGGCTCAGTACTGCGCTCAAAAGATGCAGCCCTGAGGTCTCTCCTGATAGGAGGTAGTTAAGTAGAAATTCACTGCTCAGCTGACCCGGCAGAAGCAAATGTATACCAAAAATGTACCAGAATGAGCTTTTCAGTGAACAGCAGCCAGGCACATTTTAGCTAGTTTTACTTGTAAGTGGGGTTGTAAACGGTTTTCAGGCTCAGTACTGCGCTCAAAAGATGCAGCCCTGAGGTCTCTCCTGATAGGAGGTAGTTATGTAGAAATTCACTGCTCAGCTGACCCGGCAGAAGCAAATGCATACCAAAAATGTACCCAGAATGAGCTTTTCAGTGAACAGCAGCCAGGCACATTTTAGCTAGTTTTACTTGTAAGTGGGGTTGGAAACGCTTTTCAGGCTCAGTACTGCGCTCGAAAGATGCAGCCCTGAGGTCTCTCCTGATAGGAGATAGTTAAGTAGAAATTCACTGCTCGGCTGACCCGGCAGAAGCAAATGTATACCAAAAATGTACCCAGAATGAGCTTTTCAGTGCACAGCAGCCAGGCACATTTTAGTTAGTTTTACTTGTAAGTGGGGTTGTAAACGCTTTTCAGGCTCAGTACTGCGCTCAAAAGATGCATCCCTGAGGTCTCTCCTGATAGGAGGTAGTTAAGTAGAAATTCACTGCTCAGCTGACCCGGCAGAAGCAAATGTATACCAAAAATGTACCAGAATGAGCTTTTCAGTGAACAGCAGCCAGGCACATTTTAGCTAGTTTTACTTGTAAGTGGGGTTGGAAGCGCTTTTCAGGCTCAGTACTGCGCTCAAAAGATGCAGCCCTGAGGTCTCTCCTGATGGGAGATAGTTAAGTAGAAATTCACTGCTCAGCTGACCCGGCAGAAGCAAATGTATACCAAAAATGTACCCAGAATGAGCATTTCAGTGAACACCAGCCAGGCACATTTTAGCTAGTTTTACTTGTAAGTGGGGTTGTAAACGCTTTTCAGGCTCAGTACTGCGCTCAAAAGATGCAGCCCTGAGGTCTCTCCTGATGGGAGGTGGTTAAGTAGAAATTCACTGCTCAGCTGACCCGGCAGAAGCAAATGTATACCAAAAATGTACCCAGAATGAGCTTTTCAGTGAACAGCAGCCAGGCACATTTTAGCTAGTTTTACTTGTAACTGGGGTTGTAAACGGTTTTCAGGCTCAGTACTGCGCTCAAAAGATGCAGCCCTGAGGTCTCTCCTGATAGGAGGTAGTTATGTAGAAATTCACTGCTCAGCTGACCCGGCAGAAGCAAATGTATACCAAAAATGTACCCAGAATGAGCTTTTCAGTGAACAGCAGCCAGGCACATTTTAGCTAGTTTTACTTGTAAGTGGGGTTGGAAACGCTTCTCAGGCTCAGTACTGCGCTCAAAAGATGCAGCCCTGAGGTCTCTCCTGATAGGAGGTAGTTAAGTAGAAATTCATTGCTCAGCTGACCCGGCAGAAGCAAATGTATACCAAAAATGTACCCAGAATGAGCTTTTCAGTGAACAGCAGCCAGGCACGTTTTAGCTAGTTTTACTTGTAAGTGGGGTTGGAAACGCTTTTCAGGCTCAGTACTGCGCTCGAAAGATGCAGCCCTGAGGTCTCTCCTGATAGGAGATAGTTAAGTAGAAATTCACTGCTCAGCTGACCCGGCAGAAGCAAATGTATACCAAAAATGTACCCAGAATGAGCTTTTCAGTGAACAGCAGCCAGGCACATTTTATCTAGTTTTACTTGTAAGTGGGGTTGGAAGCGCTTTTCAGGCTCAGTACTGCGCTCAAAAGATGCAGCCCTGAGGTCTCTCCTGATGGGAGATAGTTAAGTAGAAATTCACTGCTCAGCTGACCCGGCAGAAGCAAATGTATACCAAAAATGTACCCAGAATGAGCATTTCAGTGAACACCATCCAGGCACATTTTAGCTAGTTTTACTTGTAAGTGGGGTTGTAAACGCTTTTCAGGCTCAGTACTGCGCTCAAAAGATGCAGCCCTGAGGTCTCTCCTGATAGGAGATAGTTAAGTAGAAATTCACTGCTCAGCTGACCCGGCAGAAGCAAATGTATACCAAAAAGGTACCCAGAATGAGCTTTTCAGTGAACAGCAGCCAGGCACATTTTAGCTAGTTTTACTTGTAAGTGGGGTTGGAAACGCTTTTCAGGCTCAGTACTGCGCTCAAAAGATGCAGCCCTGAGGTCTCTCCTGATAGGAGGTAGTTAAGTAGAAATTCACTGCTCAGCTGACCCGGCAGAAGCAAATGTATACCAAAAATGTACCCAGAATGAGCTTTTCAGTGAACAGCAGCCAGGCACATTTTAGCTAGTTTTACTTGTAAGTGGGGTTGGAAACGCTTTTCAGGCTCAGTACTGCGCTCAAAAGATGCAGCCCTGAGGTCTCTCCTGATAGGAGGTAGTTAAGTAGAAATTCACTGCTCAGCTGACCCGGCAGAAGCAAATGTATACCAAAAATGTACCCAGAATGAGCTTTTCAGTGAACAGCAGCCAGGCACATTTTAGCTAGTTTTACTTGTAAGTGGGGTTGGAAACGCTTTTCAGGCTCAGTACTGCGCTCAAAAGATGCAGCCCTGAGGTCTCTCCTGATAGGAGGTAGTTAAGTAGAAATTCACTGCTCAGCTGACCCGGCAGAAGCAAATGTATACCAAAAATGTACCCAGAATGAGCTTTTCAGTGAACAGCAGCCAGGCACATTTTAGCTAGTTTTACTTGTAAGTGGGGTTGGAAACGCTTTTCAGGCTCAGTACTGCGCTCAAAAGATGCAGCCCTGAGGTCTCTCCTGATAGGAGGTAGTTAAGTAGAAATTCACTGCTCAGCTGACCCGGCAGAAGCAAATGTATACCAAAAATGTACCCAGAATGAGCTTTTCAGTGAACAGCAGCCAGGCACATTTTAGCTAGTTTTACTTGTAACTGGGGTTGTAAACGGTTTTCAGGCTCAGTACTGCGCTCAAAAGATGCAGCCCTGAGGTCTCTCCTATAGGGGGTAGTTAAGTAGAAATTCACTGCTCAGCTGACCCGGCAGAAGCAAATGTATACCAAAAATGTACCCAGAATGAGCTTTTCAGTGAACAGCAGCCAGGCACATTTTAGCTAGTTTTACTTGTAAGTGGGGTTGTAAACGCTTTTCAGGCTCAGTACTGCGCTCAAAAGATGCAGCCCTAAGGTCTCTCCTGATAGGAGGTAGTTAAGTAGAAATTCACTGCTCAGCTGACCCGGCAGAAGCAAATGTATACCAAAAATGTACCCAGAATGAGCTTTTCAGTGAACAGCAGCCAGGCACATTTTAGCTAGTTTTACTTGTAAGTTGGGTTGTAAACGCTTTTCAGGCTCAGTACTGCGCTCAAAAGATGCAGCCCTGAGGTCTCTCCTGATAGGAGATAGTTAAGTAGAAATTCACTGCTCAGCTGACCCGGCAGAAGCAAATGTATACCAAAAATGTACCCAGAATGAGCTTTTCAGTGAACAGCAGCCAGGCACATTTTAGCTAGTTTTACTTGTAAGTGGGGTTGGAAGCGCTTTTCAGGCTCAGTACTGCGCTCAAAAGATGCAGCCCTGAGGTCTCTCCTGATGGGAGATAGTTAAGTAGAAATTCACTGCTCAGCTGACCCGGCAGAAGCAAATGTATACCAAAAATGTACCCAGAATGAGCATTTCAGTGAACAGCAGCCAGGCACATTTTAGCTAGTTTTACTTGTAAGTGGGGTTGTAAACGCTTTTCAGGCTCAGTACTGCGCTCAAAAGATGCAGCCCTGAGGTCTCTCCTGATGGGAGGTAGTTAAGTAGAAATTCACTGCTCAGCTGACCCGGCAGAAGCAAATGTATACCAAAAATGTACCCAGAATGAGCTTTTCAGTGAACAGCAGCCAGGCACATTTTAGCTAGTTTTACTTGTAACTGGGGTTGTAAACGGTTTTCAGGCTCAGTACTGCGCTCAAAAGATGCAGCCCTGAGGTCTCTCCTGATAGGAGGTAGTAATGTAGAAATTCACTGCTCAGCTGACCCGGCAGAAGCAAATGTATACCAAAAATGTACCCAGAATGAGCTTTTCAGTGAACAGCAGCCAGGCACATTTTAGCTAGTTTTACTTGTAAGTGGGGTTGGAAACGCTTTTCAGGCTCAGTACTGCGCTCAAAAGATGCAGCCCTGAGGTCTCTCCTGATAGGAGGTAGTTAAGTAGAAATTCACTGCTCAGCTGACCCGGCAGAAGCAAATGTATACCAAAAATGTACCCAGAATGAGCTTTTCAGTGAACAGCAGCCAGGCACATTTTAGCTAGTTTTACTTGTAAGTGGGGTTGGAAACGCTTTTCAGGCTCAGTACTGCGCTCAAAAGATGCAGCCCTGAGGTCTCTCCTGATAGGAGGTAGTTAAGTAGAAATTCACTGCTCAGCTGACCCGGCAGAAGCAAATGTATACCAAAAATGTACCCAGAATGAGCTTTTCAGTGAACAGCAGCCAGGCACATTTTAGCTAGTTTTACTTGTAACTGGGGTTGTAAACGGTTTTCAGGCTCAGTACTGCGCTCAAAAGATGCAGCCCTGAGGTCTCTCCTATAGGGGGTAGTTAAGTAGAAATTCACTGCTCAGCTGACCCGGCAGAAGCAAATGTATACCAAAAATGTACCCAGAATGAGCTTTTCAGTGAACAGCAGCCAGGCACATTTTACCTAGTTTTACTTGTAAGTGGGGTTGTAAACGCTTTTCAGGCTCAGTACTGCGCTCAAAAGATGCAGCCCTAAGGTCTCTCCTGATAGGAGGTAGTTAAGTAGAAATTCACTGCTCAGCTGACCCGGCAGAAGCAAATGTATACCAAAAATGTACCCAGAATGAGCTTTTCAGTGAACAGCAGCCAGGCACATTTTAGCTAGTTTTACTTGTAAGTTGGGTTGTAAACGCTTTTCAGGCTCAGTACTGCGCTCAAAAGATGCAGCCCTGAGGTCTCTCCTGATAGGAGATAGTTAAGTAGAAATTCACTGCTCAGCTGACCCGGCAGAAGCAAATGTATACCAAAAATGTACCCAGAATGAGCTTTTCAGTGAACAGCACCCAGGCACATTTTAGCAAGTTTTTCTTGTAAGTGCGGTTGGAAACGCTTTTCAGGCTCAGTACTGCGCTCAAAAGATGCAGCCCTGAGGTCTCTCCTGATTGGAGGTAGTTAAGTAGAAATTCACTGCTCAGCTGACCCAGCAGAAGCAAATGTATACCCAGAATGAGCTTTTCAGTGAACAGCAGCCAGGCACATTTTAGCTAGTTTTACTTGTAAGTGGGGTTGGAAACGCTTTTCAGCTCAGTACTGCGCTCAAAAGATGCAGCCCTGAGGTCTCTCCTGATAGGAGGTAGTTAAGTAGAAATTCACTGCTCAGCTGACCCGGCAGAAGCAAATGTATACCAAAAATGTACCCAGAATGAGCTTTTCAGTGAACAGCAGCCAGGCACATTTTAGCTAGTTTTACTTGTAAGTTGGGTTGGAAACGCTTTTCAGGCTCAGTACTGCGCTCAAAAGATGCAGCCCTGAGGTCTCTCCTGATAGGAGGTAGTTAAGTACAAATTCAGTGCTCAGCTGACCCGGCAGAAGCAAATGTATACCAAAAATGTACCAGAATGAGCTTTTCAGTGAACAGCAGCCAGGCACATTTTTGCTAGTTTTACTTGTAAGTGGGGTTGTAAACGGTTTTCAGGCTCAGTACTGCGCTCAAAAGATGCAGCCCTGAGGTATCTCCTGATAGGAGGTAGTTATGTAGAAATTCACTGCTCAGCTGACCCGGCAGAAGCAAATGCATACCAAAAATGTACCCAGAATGAGCTTTTCAGTGAACAGCAGCCAGGCACATTTTAGCTAGTTTTACTTGTAAGTGGGGTTGGAAACGCTTTTCAGGCTCAGTACTGCGCTCAAAAGATGCAGCCCTGAGGTCTCTCCTGATAGGAGATAGTTAAGTAGAAATTCACTGCTCAGCTGACCCGGCAGAAGCAAATGTATACCAAAAATGTACCCAGAATGAGCTTTTCAGTGAACAGCAGCCAGGCATATTTTAGCTAGTTTTACTTGTAAGTGGGGTTGTAAACGCTTTTCAGGCTCAGTACTGCGCTCAAAAGATGCATCCCTGAGGTCTCTCCTGATAGGAGGTAGTTAAGTAGAAATTCACTGCTCAGCTGACCCGGCAGAAGCAAATGTATACCAAAAATGTACCAGAATGTGCTTTTCAGTGAACAGCAGCCAGGCACATTTTAGCTAGTTTTACTTGTAAGTGGGGTTGTAAACGCTTTTCAGGCTCAGTACTGCGCTCAAAAGATGCATCCCTGAGGTCTCTCCTGATAGGAGGTAGTTAAGTAGAAATTCACTGCTCAGCTGACCCGGCAGAAGCAAATGTATACCAAAAATGTACCCTGAATGAGCTTTTCAGTGAACAGCAGCCAGGCACATTTTAGCTAGTTTTACTTGTAACTGGGGTTGTAAACGGTTTTCAGGCTCAGTACTGCGCTCAAAAGATGCAGCCCTGAGGTCTCTCCTGATAGGGGGTAGTTAAGTAGAAATTCACTGCTCAGCTGACCCGGCAGAAGCAAATGTATACCAAAAATGTACCCAGAATGAGCTTTTCAGTGAACAGCAGCCAGGCACATTTTAGCTAGTTTTACTTGTAAGTGGGGTTGTAAACGCTTTTCAGGCTCAGTACTGCGCTCAAAAGATGCAGCCCTGAGGTCTCTCCTGATAGGAGATAGTTAAGTAGAAATTCACTGCTCAGCTGACCTGGCAGAAGTAAATGTATACCAAAAATGTACCCAGAATGAGCTTTTCAGTGAACAGCAGCCAGGCACATTTTAGCTAGTTTTACTTGTAAGTGGGGTTGTAAACGCTTTTCAGGCTCAGTACTGCGCTCAAAAGATGCAGCCCTGAGGTCTCTCCTGATAGGAGATAGTTAAGTAGAAATTCACTGCTCAGCTGACACGGCAGAAGCAAATGTATACCAAAAATGTACCCAGAATAAGCTTTTCAGTGAACAGCAGCCAGGCACATTTTAGCTAGTTTTACTTGTAACTGGGGTTGTAAACGCTTTTCAGGCTCAGTACTGCGCTCAAAAGATGCAGCCCTGAGGTCTCTCCTGATAGGAGGTAGTTAAGTAGAAATTCACTGCTCAGCTGACCCGGCAGAAGCAAATGTATACCAAAAATGTACCCAGAATGAGCTTTTCAGTGAACAGCAGCCAGGCACATTTTAGCTAGTTTTACTTGTAAGTGGGGTTGGAAACACTTTTCAGGCTCAGTACTGCGCTCAAAAGATGCAGCCCTGAGGTCTCTCCTGATAGGAGGTAGTTAGTAGAAATTCACTGCTCAGCTGACCCGGCAGAAGCAAATGTATACCAAAAATGTACCCAGAATGAGCTTTTCAGTGAACAGCAGCCAGGCACATTTTAGCTAGTTTTACTTGTAAGTGGGGTTGGAAACACTTTTCAGGCTCAGTACTGCGCTCAAAAGATGCAGCCCTGAGGTCTCTCCTGATAGGAGGTAGTTAAGTAGAAATTCACTGCTCAGCTGACCCGGCAGAAGCAAATGTATACCAAAAATGTACCCAGAATGAGCTTTTCAGTGAACAGCAGCCAGGCACATTTTAGCTAGTTTTTCTTGTAAGTGGGGTTGGAAACGCTTTTCAGGCTCAGTACTGCGCTCAAAAGATGCAGCCCTGAGGTCTCTCCTGATAGGAGGTAGTGAAGTAGAAATTCACTGCTCAGCTGACCTAGCAGAAGCAAATGTATACCAAAAATGTACCCAGAATGAGCTTTTCAGTGAACAGCAGCCAGGCACATTTTAGCTAGTTTTACTTGTAAGTGGGGTTGGAAACGCTTTTCAGGCTCAGTACTGCGCTCAAAAGATGCAGCCCTGAGGTCTCTCCTGATAGGAGGTAGTTAAGTAGAAATTTACTGCTCAGCTGACCCGGCAGAAGCAAATGTATACCAAAAATGTACCCAGAATGAGCTTTTCAGTGAACAGCAGCCAGGCACATTTTAGCTAGTTTTACTTGTAAGTGGGGTTGGAAATGCTTTTCAGGCTCAGTACTGCGCTCAAAAGATGCAGCCCTGAGGTCTCTCCTGATAGGAGGTAGTTAAGTAGAAATTCACTGCTCAGCTGACCCGGCAGAAGCAAATGTATACCAAAAATGTACCCAGAATGAGCTTTTCAGTGAACAGCAGCCAGGCACATTTTAGCTAGTTTTACTTGTAAGTGGGGTTGGAAACGTTTTTCAGGCTCAGTACTGCGCTCAAAAGATGCAGCCCTGAGGTCTCTCCTGATAGGAGGTAGTTAAGTAGAAATGCACTGCTCAGCTGACCCGGCAGAAGCAAATGTATACCAAAAATGTACCCAGAATGAGCTTTTCAGTGAACAGCAGCCAGGCACATTTTAGCTAGTTTTACTTGTAAGTGGGGTTGGAAACGCTTCAGGCTCAGTACTGCGCTCAAAAGATGCAGCCCTGAGGTCTCTCCTGCTGATAGGAGGTAGTTACGTAGAAATTCACTGCTCAGCTGACCCGGCAGAAGCAAATGTATACCAAAAATGTACCCAGAATGAGCTTTTCAGTGAACAGCAGCCAGGCACATTTTAGCTAGTTTTACTTGTAAGTGGGGTTGGAAACGCTTTTCAGGCTCAGTACTGCGCTCAAAAGATGCAGCCCTGAGGTCTCTCCTGATAGGAGGTAGTTAAGTAGAAATTCACTGCTCAGCTGACCCGGCAGAAGCAAATGTATACCAAAAATGTACCCAGAATGAGCTTTTCAGTGAACAGCAGCCAGGCACATTTTAGCTAGTTTTACTTGTAAGTGGGGTTGTAAACGCTTTTCAGGCTCAGTACTGCGCTCAAAAGATGCAGCCCTGAGGTCTCTCCTGATAGGAGGTAGTTAAGTAGAAATACACTGCTCAGCTGACCCGGCAGAAGCAAATGTATACCAAAAATGTACCCAGAATGAGGTTTTCAGTGAACAGCAGCCAGGCACATTTTAGCTAGTTTTACTTGTAAGTTGGGTTGTAAACGCTTTTCAGGCTCAGTACTGCGCTCAAAAGATGCAGCCCTGAGGTCTCTCCTGATAGGAGATAGTTAAGTAGAAATTCACTGCTCAGCTGACCCGGCAGAAGCAAATGTATACCAAAAATGTACCCAGAATGAGCTTTTCAGTGAACAGCAGCCAGGCACATTTTAGCTAGTTTTACTTGTAAGTGGGGTTGTAAACGCTTTTCAGGCTCAGTACTGCGCTCAAAAGATGCAGCCCTGAGGTCTCTCCTGATAGGAGGTAGTTAAGTAGAAATTCACTGCTCAGCTGACCCGGCAGAAGCAAATGTATACCAAAAATGTACCCAGAATGAGCTTTTCAGTGAACAGCAGCCAGGCACATTTTAGCTAGTTTTACTTGTAACTGGGTTTGTAAACGGTTTTCAGGCTCAGTACTGCGCTCAAAAGATGCAGCCCTGAGGTCTCTCCTGATAGGGGGTAGTTAAGTAGAAATTCACTGTTCAGCTGACCCGGCAGAAGCAAATGTATACCAAAAATGTACCCAGAATGAGCTTTTCAGTGAACAGCAGCCAGGCACATTTTAGCTAGTTTTACTTGTAAGTGGGGTTGTAAACGCTTTTCAGGCTCAGTACTGCGCTCAAAAGATGCAGCCCTGAGGTCTCTCCTGATAGGGGGTAGTTAAGTAGAAATTCACTGCTCAGCTGACCCGGCAGAAGCAAATGTATACCAAAAATGTACCCAGAATGAGCTTTTCAGTGAACAGCAGCCAGGCACATTTTAGCTAGTTTTACTTGTAAGTGGGGTTGGAAACGCTTTTCAGGCTCAGTACTGCGCTCAAAAGATGCAGCTCTGAGGTCTCTCCTGATAGGAGGTAGTTAAGTAGAAATTCACTGCTCAGCTGACCCGGCAGAAGCAAATGTATACCAAAAATGTACCCAGAATGAGCTTTTCAGTGAACAGCAGCCAGGCACATTTTAGCTAGTTTTACTTGTAACTGGGGTTGTAAACGGTTTTCAGGCTCAGTACTGCGCTCAAAAGATGCAGCACTGAGGTCTCTCCTATAGGGGGTAGTTAAGTAGAAATTCACTGCTCAGCTGACCCGGCAGAAGCAAATGTATACCAAAAATGTACCCAGAATGAGCTTTTCAGTGAACAGCAGCCAGGCACATTTTAGCTAGTTTTACTTGTAAGTGGGGTTGTAAACGCTTTTCAGGCTCAGTACTGCGCTCAAAAGATGCAGCCCTAAGGTCTCTCCTGATAGGAGGTAGTTAAGTAGAAATTCACTGCTCAGCTGACCCGGCAGAAGCAAATGTATACCAAAAATGTACCCAGAATGAAAGAATGAGCTTTTCAGTGAACAGCAGCCAGGCACATTTTAGCTAGTTTTACTTGTAAGTGGGGTTGGAAACGCTTTTCAGGCTCAGTACTGCGCTCAAAAGATGCAGCCCTGAGGTCTCTCCTGATAGGAGGTAGTTAAGTAGAAATTCACTGCTCAGCTGACCCGGCAGAAGCAAATGTATACCAAAAATGTACCCAGAATGAGCTTTTCAGTGAACAGCAGCCAGGCACATTTTAGCTAGTTTTACTTGTAAGTGGGGTTGT
Organism: Lissotriton vulgaris; assembly: GCF_964263255.1. NCBI lineage: Eukaryota > Metazoa > Chordata > Amphibia > Caudata > Salamandridae > Lissotriton > Lissotriton vulgaris. Next base: position 1,085,720,252 of record NC_141691.1, on the reverse strand, counting down.
AAATGCTTTTCAGGCTCAGTACTGCGCTCAAAAGATGCAGCCTTGAGGTCTCTCCTGATAGGAGATAGTTAAGTAAAAATTCACTGCTCAGCTGACCTGGCAGATGCAAATGTATACCAAAAATGTACCCAGAATGAGCTTTTCAGTGAACAGCAGCCAGGCACATTTTAGCTAGTTTTACTTGTAAGTGGGGTTGTAAACGCTTTTCAGGCTCAGTACTGCGCTCAAAAGATGCAGCCCTGAGGTCTCTCCTGATAGGAGGTAGTTAAGTAGAAATTCACTGCTCAGCTGACCCGGCAGAAGCAAATGTATACCAAAAATGTACCAGAATGAGCTTTTCAGTGAACAGCAGCCAGGCACATTTTAGCTAGTTTTACTTGTAAGTGGGGTTGTAAACGGTTTTCAGGCTCAGTACTGCGCTCAAAAGATGCAGCCCTGAGGTCTCTCCTGATAGGAGGTAGTTATGTAGAAATTCACTGCTCAGCTGACCCGGCAGAAGCAAATGCATACCAAAAATGTACCCAGAATGAGCTTTTCAGTGAACAGCAGCCAGGCACATTTTAGCTAGTTTTACTTGTAAGTGGGGTTGGAAACGCTTTTCAGGCTCAGTACTGCGCTCGAAAGATGCAGCCCTGAGGTCTCTCCTGATAGGAGATAGTTAAGTAGAAATTCACTGCTCGGCTGACCCGGCAGAAGCAAATGTATACCAAAAATGTACCCAGAATGAGCTTTTCAGTGCACAGCAGCCAGGCACATTTTAGCTAGTTTTACTTGTAAGTGGGGTTGTAAACGCTTTTCAGGCTCAGTACTGCGCTCAAAAGATGCATCCCTGAGGTCTCTCCTGATAGGAGGTAGTTAAGTAGAAATTCACTGCTCAGCTGACCCGGCAGAAGCAAATGTATACCAAAAATGTACCAGAATGAGCTTTTCAGTGAACAGCAGCCAGGCACATTTTAGCTAGTTTTACTTGTAAGTGGGGTTGGAAGCGCTTTTCAGGCTCAGTACTGCGCTCAAAAGATGCAGCCCTGAGGTCTCTCCTGATGGGAGATAGTTAAGTAGAAATTCACTGCTCAGCTGACCCGGCAGAAGCAAATGTATACCAAAAATGTACCCAGAATGAGCATTTCAGTGAACACCAGCCAGGCACATTTTAGCTAGTTTTACTTGTAAGTGGGGTTGTAAACGCTTTTCAGGCTCAGTACTGCGCTCAAAAGATGCAGCCCTGAGGTCTCTCCTGATGGGAGGTGGTTAAGTAGAAATTCACTGCTCAGCTGACCCAGCAGAAGCAAATGTATACCAAAAATGTACCCAGAATGAGCTTTTCAGTGAACAGCAGCCAGGCACATTTTAGCTAGTTTTACTTGTAACTGGGGTTGTAAACGGTTTTCAGGCTCAGTACTGCGCTCAAAAGATGCAGCCCTGAGGTCTCTCCTGATAGGAGGTAGTTATGTAGAAATTCACTGCTCAGCTGACCCGGCAGAAGCAAATGTATACCAAAAATGTACCCAGAATGAGCTTTTCAGTGAACAGCAGCCAGGCACATTTTAGCTAGTTTTACTTGTAATTGGGGTTGGAAACGCTTTTCAGGCTCAGTACTGCGCTCAAAAGATGCAGCCCTGAGGTCTCTCCTGATAGGAGGTAGTTAAGTAGAAATTCATTGCTCAGCTGACCCGGCAGAAGCAAATGTATACCAAAAATGTACCCAGAATGAGCTTTTCAGTGAACAGCAGCCAGGCACGTTTTAGCTAGTTTTACTTGTAAGTGGGGTTGGAAACGCTTTTCAGGCTCAGTACTGCGCTCGAAAGATGCAGCCCTGAGGTCTCTCCTGATAGGAGATAGTTAAGTAGAAATTCACTGCTCAGCTGACCCGGCAGAAGCAAATGTATACCAAAAATGTACCCAGAATGAGCTTTTCAGTGAACAGCAGCCAGGCACATTTTATCTAGTTTTACTTGTAAGTGGGGTTGGAAGCGCTTTTCAGGCTCAGTACTGCGCTCAAAAGATGCAGCCCTGAGGTCTCTCCTGATGGGAGATAGTTAAGTAGAAATTCACTGCTCAGCTGACCCGGCAGAAGCAAATGTATACCAAAAATGTACCCAGAATGAGCATTTCAGTGAACACCATCCAGGCACATTTTAGCTAGTTTTACTTGTAAGTGGGGTTGTAAACGCTTTTCAGGCTCAGTACTGCGCTCAAAAGATGCAGCCCTGAGGTCTCTCCTGATGGGAGGTAGTTAAGTAGAAATTCACTGCTCAGCTGACCCGGCAGAAGCAAATGTATACCAAAAATGTACCCAGAATGAGCTTTTCAGTGAACACCAGCCAGGCACATTTTAGCTAGTTTTACTTGTAACTGGGGTTGTAAACGGTTTTCAGGCTCAGTACTGCGCTCAAAAGATGCAGCCCTGAGGTCTCTCCTGATAGGAGGTAGTTATGTAGAAATTCACTGCTCAGCTGACCCGGCAGAAGCAAATGTATACCAAAAATGTACCCAGAATGAGCTTTTCAGTGAACAGCAGCCAGGCACATTTTAGCTAGTTTTACTTGTAAGTGGGGTTGGAAACGCTTTTCAGGCTCAGTACTGCGCTCAAAAGATGCAGCCCTGAGGTCTCTCCTGATAGGAGGTAGTTAAGTAGAAATTCACTGCTCAGCTGACCCGGCAGAAGCAAATGTATACCAAAAATGTACCCAGAATGAGCTTTTCAGTGAACAGCAGCCAGGCACATTTTAGCTAGTTTTACTTGTAAGTGGGGTTGGAAACGCTTTTCAGGCTCAGTACTGCGCTCAAAAGATGCAGCCCTGAGGTCTCTCCTGATAGGAGGTAGTTAAGTAGAAATTCACTGCTCAGCTGACCCGGCAGAAGCAAATGTATACCAAAAATGTACCCAGAATGAGCTTTTCAGTGAACAGCAGCCAGGCACATTTTAGCTAGTTTTACTTGTAACTGGGGTTGTAAACGGTTTTCAGGCTCAGTACTGCGCTCAAAAGATGCAGCCCTGAGGTCTCTCCTGTAGGGGGTAGTTAAGTAGAAATTCACTGCTCAGCTGACCCGGCAGAAGCAAATGTATACCAAAAATGTACCCAGAATGAGCTTTTCAGTGAACAGCAGCCAGGCACATTTTACCTAGTTTTACTTGTAAGTGGGGTTGTAAACGCTTTTCAGGCTCAGTACTGCGCTCAAAAGATGCAGCCCTAAGGTCTCTCCTGATAGGAGGTAGTTAAGTAGAAATTCACTGTTCAGCTGACCCGGCAGAAGCAAATGTATACCAAAAATGTACCAGAATGAGCTTTTCAGTGAACAGCAGCCAGACACATTTTAGCTAGTTTTACTTGTAAGTGGGGTTGGAAACGCTTTTCAGGCTCAGTACTGCGCTCAAAAGATGCAGCCCTGAGGTCTCTCCTGATAGGAGGTTGTTAGTAGAAATTCACTGCTCAGCTGACCCGGCAGAAGCAAATGTATACCAAAAATGTACCCAGAATGAGCTTTTCAGTGAACAGCAGCCAGGCACATTTTAGCTAGTTTTACTTGTAAGTGGGGTTGGAAACGCTTTTCAGGCTCAGTACTGCGCTCAAAAGATGCAGCCCTGAGGTCTCTCCTGATAGGAGGTAGTTAAGTAGAAATTCACTGCTCAGCTGACCCGGCAGAAGCAAATGTATACCAAAAATGTACCCAGAATGAGCTTTTCAGTGAACAGCAGCCAGGCACATTTTAGCTAGTTTTACTTGTAAGTGGGGTTGGAAACGCTTTTCAGGCTCAGTACTGCGCTCAAAAGATGCAGCCCTGAGGTCTCTCCTGATAGGAGGTAGTTAAGTAGAAATTCACTGCTCAGCTGACCCGGCAGAAGCAAATGTATACCAAAAATGTACCCAGAATGAGCTTTTCAGTGAACAGCAGCCAGGCACATTTTAGCTAGTTTTACTTGTAAGTGGGGTTGGAAACGCTTTTCAGGCTCAGTACTGCGCTCAAAAGATGCAGCCCTGAGGTCTCTCCTGATAGGAGGTAGTTAAGTAGAAATTCACTGCTCAGCTGACCCGGCAGAAGCAAATGTATACCAAAAATGTACCCAGAATGAGCTTTTCAGTGAACAGCAGCCAGGCACATTTTAGCTAGTTTTACTTGTAAGTGGGGTTGGAAACGCTTTTCAGGCTCAGTACTGCGCTCAAAAGATGCAGCCCTGAGGTCTCTCCTGATAGGAGGTAGTTAAGTAGAAATTCACTGCTCAGCTGACCCGGCAGAAGCAAATGTATACCAAAAATTTACCCAGAATGAGCTTTTCAGTGAACAGCAGGCAGGCACATTTTAGCTAGTTTTACTTGTAACTGGGGTTGTAAACGGTTTTCAGGCTCAGTACTGCGCTCAAAAGATGCAGCCCTGAGGTCTCTCCTATAGGGGGTAGTTAAGTAGAAATTCACTGCTCAGCTGACCCGGCAGAAGCAAATGTATACCAAAAATGTACCCAGAATGAGCTTTTCAGTGAACAGCAGCCAGGCACATTTTACCTAGTTTTACTTGTAAGTGGGGTTGTAAACGCTTTTCAGGCTCAGTACTGCGCTCAAAAGATGCATCCCTGAGGTCTCTCCTGATAGGAGGTAGTTAAGTAGAAATTCACTGCTCAGCTGACCCGGCAGAAGCAAATGTATACCAAAAATGTACCAGAATGAGCTTTTCAGTGAACAGCAGCCAGGCACATTTTAGCTAGTTTTACTTGTAAGTGGGGTTGTAAACGCTTTTCAGGCTCAGTACTGCGCTCAAAAGATGCAGCCCTGAGGTCTCTCCTGATAGGAGGTAGTTAAGTAGAAATTCACTGCTCAGCTGACCCGGCAGAAGCAAATGTATACCAAAAATGTACCAGAATGAGCTTTTCAGTGAACAGCAGCCAGGCACATTTTAGCTAGTTTTACTTGTAAGTGGGGTTGTAAACGGTTTTCAGGCTCAGTACTGCGCTCAAAAGATGCAGCCCTGAGGTCTCTCCTGATAGGAGGTAGTTATGTAGAAATTCACTGCTCAGCTGACCCGGCAGAAGCAAATGCATACCAAAAATGTACCCAGAATGAGCTTTTCAGTGAACAGCAGCCAGGCACATTTTAGCTAGTTTTACTTGTAAGTGGGGTTGGAAACGCTTTTCAGGCTCAGTACTGCGCTCGAAAGATGCAGCCCTGAGGTCTCTCCTGATAGGAGATAGTTAAGTAGAAATTCACTGCTCGGCTGACCCGGCAGAAGCAAATGTATACCAAAAATGTACCCAGAATGAGCTTTTCAGTGCACAGCAGCCAGGCACATTTTAGCTAGTTTTACTTGTAAGTGGGGTTGTAAACGCTTTTCAGGCTCAGTACTGCGCTCAAAAGATGCATCCCTGAGGTCTCTCCTGATAGGAGGTAGTTAAGTAGAAATTCACTGCTCAGCTGACCCGGCAGAAGCAAATGTATACCAAAAATGTACCAGAATGAGCTTTTCAGTGAACAGCAGCCAGGCACATTTTAGCTAGTTTTACTTGTAAGTGGGGTTGGAAGCGCTTTTCAGGCTCAGTACTGCGCTCAAAAGATGCAGCCCTGAGGTCTCTCCTGATGGGAGATAGTTAAGTAGAAATTCACTGCTCAGCTGACCCGGCAGAAGCAAATGTATACCAAAAATGTACCCAGAATGAGCATTTCAGTGAACACCAGCCAGGCACATTTTAGCTAGTTTTACTTGTAAGTGGGGTTGTAAACGCTTTTCAGGCTCAGTACTGCGCTCAAAAGATGCAGCCCTGAGGTCTCTCCTGATGGGAGGTGGTTAAGTAGAAATTCACTGCTCAGCTGACCCGGCAGAAGCAAATGTATACCAAAAATGTACCCAGAATGAGCTTTTCAGTGAACAGCAGCCAGGCACATTTTAGCTAGTTTTACTTGTAACTGGGGTTGTAAACGGTTTTCAGGCTCAGTACTGCGCTCAAAAGATGCAGCCCTGAGGTCTCTCCTGATAGGAGGTAGTTATGTAGAAATTCACTGCTCAGCTGACCCGGCAGAAGCAAATGTATACCAAAAATGTACCCAGAATGAGCTTTTCAGTGAACAGCAGCCAGGCACATTTTAGCTAGTTTTACTTGTAAGTGGGGTTGGAAACGCTTTTCAGGCTCAGTACTGCGCTCAAAAGATGCAGCCCTGAGGTCTCTCCTGATAGGAGGTAGTTAAGTAGAAATTCATTGCTCAGCTGACCCGGCAGAAGCAAATGTATACCAAAAATGTACCCAGAATGAGCTTTTCAGTGAACAGCAGCCAGGCACGTTTTAGCTAGTTTTACTTGTAAGTGGGGTTGGAAACGCTTTTCAGGCTCAGTACTGCGCTCGAAAGATGCAGCCCTGAGGTCTCTCCTGATAGGAGATAGTTAAGTAGAAATTCACTGCTCAGCTGACCCGGCAGAAGCAAATGTATACCAAAAATGTACCCAGAATGAGCTTTTCAGTGAACAGCAGCCAGGCACATTTTATCTAGTTTTACTTGTAAGTGGGGTTGGAAGCGCTTTTCAGGCTCAGTACTGCGCTCAAAAGATGCAGCCCTGAGGTCTCTCCTGATGGGAGATAGTTAAGTAGAAATTCACTGCTCAGCTGACCCGGCAGAAGCAAATGTATACCAAAAATGTACCCAGAATGAGCATTTCAGTGAACACCATCCAGGCACATTTTAGCTAGTTTTACTTGTAAGTGGGGTTGTAAACGCTTTTCAGGCTCAGTACTGCGCTCAAAAGATGCAGCCCTGAGGTCTCTCCTGATGGGAGGTAGTTAAGTAGAAATTCACTGCTCAGCTGACCCGGCAGAAGCAAATGTATACCAAAAATGTACCCAGAATGAGCTTTTCAGTGAACACCAGCCAGGCACATTTTAGCTAGTTTTACTTGTAACTGGGGTTGTAAACGGTTTTCAGGCTCAGTACTGCGCTCAAAAGATGCAGCCCTGAGGTCTCTCCTGATAGGAGGTAGTTATGTAGAAATTCACTGCTCAGCTGACCCGGCAGAAGCAAATGTATACCAAAAATGTACCCAGAATGAGCTTTTCAGTGAACAGCAGCCAGGCACATTTTAGCTAGTTTTACTTGTAAGTGGGGTTGGAAACGCTTTTCAGGCTCAGTACTGCGCTCAAAAGATGCAGCCCTGAGGTCTCTCCTGATAGGAGGTAGTTAAGTAGAAATTCACTGCTCAGCTGACCCGGCAGAAGCAAATGTATACCAAAAATGTACCCAGAATGAGCTTTTCAGTGAACAGCAGCCAGGCACATTTTAGCTAGTTTTACTTGTAAGTGGGGTTGGAAACGCTTTTCAGGCTCAGTACTGCGCTCAAAAGATGCAGCCCTGAGGTCTCTCCTGATAGGAGGTAGTTAAGAAGAAATTCACTGCTCAGCTGACCCGGCAGAAGCAAATGTATACCAAAAAGGTACCCAGAATGAGCTTTTCAGTGAACAGCAGCCAGGCACATTTTAGCTAGTTTTACTTGTAACTGGGGTTGTAAACGGTTTTCAGGCTCAGTACTGCGCTCAAAAGATGCAGCCCTGAGGTCTCTCCTATAGGGGGTAGTTAAGTAGAAATTCACTGCTCAGCTGACCCGGCAGAAGCAAATGTATACCAAAAATGTACCCAGAATGAGCTTTTCAGTGAACAGCAGCCAGGCACATTTTACCTAGTTTTACTTGTAAGTGGGGTTGTAAACGCTTTTCAGGCTCAGTACTGCGCTCAAAAGATGCAGCCCTAAGGTCTCTCCTGATAGGAGGTAGTTAAGTAGAAATTCACTGTTCAGCTGACCCGGCAGAAGCAAATGTATACCAAAAATGTACCAGAATGAGCTTTTCAGTGAACAGCAGCCAGACACATTTTAGCTAGTTTTACTTGTAAGTGGGGTTGGAAACGCTTTTCAGGCTCAGTACTGCGCTCAAAAGATGCAGCCCTGAGGTCTCTCCTGATAGGAGGTTGTTAGTAGAAATTCACTGCTCAGCTGACCCGGCAGAAGCAAATGTATACCAAAAATGTACCCAGAATGAGCTTTTCAGTGAACAGCAGCCAGGCACATTTTAGCTAGTTTTACTTGTAAGTGGGGTTGGAAACGCTTTTCAGGCTCAGTACTGCGCTCAAAAGATGCAGCCCTGAGGTCTCTCCTGATAGGAGGTAGTTAAGTAGAAATTCACTGCTCAGCTGACCCGGCAGAAGCAAATGTATACCAAAAATGTACCCAGAATGAGCTTTTCAGTGAACAGCAGCCAGGCACATTTTAGCTAGTTTTACTTGTAAGTGGGGTTGGAAACGCTTTTCAGGCTCAGTACTGCGCTCAAAAGATGCAGCCCTGAGGTCTCTCCTGATAGGAGGTAGTTAAGTAGAAATTCACTGCTCAGCTGACCCGGCAGAAGCAAATGTATACCAAAAATGTACCCAGAATGAGCTTTTCAGTGAACAGCAGCCAGGCACATTTTAGCTAGTTTTACTTGTAAGTGGGGTTGGAAACGCTTTTCAGGCTCAGTACTGCGCTCAAAAGATGCAGCCCTGAGGTCTCTCCTGATAGGAGGTAGTTAAGTAGAAATTCACTGCTCAGCTGACCCGGCAGAAGCAAATGTATACCAAAAATGTACCAGAATGAGCTTTTCAGTGAACAGCAGCCAGGCACATTTTAGCTAGTTTTACTTGTAAGTGGGGTTGGAAACGCTTTTCAGGCTCAGTACTGCGCTCAAAAGATGCAGCCCTGAGGTCTCTCCTGATAGGAGGTAGTTAAGTAGAAATTCACTGCTCAGCTGACCCGGCAGAAGCAAATGTATACCAAAAATGTACCCAGAATGAGCTTTTCAGTGAACAGCAGCCAGGCACATTTTAGCTAGTTTTACTTGTAACTGGGGTTGTAAACGGTTTTCAGGCTCAGTACTGCGCTCAAAAGATGCAGCCCTGAGGTCTCTCCTATAGGGGGTAGTTAAGTAGAAATTCACTGCTCAGCTGACCCGGCAGAAGCAAATGTATACCAAAAATGTACCCAGAATGAGCTTTTCAGTGAACAGCAGCCAGGCACATTTTACCTAGTTTTACTTGTAAGTGGGGTTGTAAACGCTTTTCAGGCTCAGTACTGCGCTCAAAAGATGCATCCCTGAGGTCTCTCCTGATAGGAGGTAGTTAAGTAGAAATTCACTGCTCAGCTGACCCGGCAGAAGCAAATGTATACCAAAAATGTACCAGAATGAGCTTTTCAGTGAACAGCAGCCAGGCACATTTTAGCTAGTTTTACTTGTAAGTGGGGTTGGAAGCGCTTTTCAGGCTCAGTACTGAGCTCAAAAGATGCAGCCCTGAGGTCTCTCCTGATAGGAGGTTGTTAGTAGAAATTCACTGCTCAGCTGACCCGGCAGAAGCAAATGTATACCGAAAATGTACCCAGAATGAGCTTTTCAGTGAACAGCAGCCAGGCACATTTTAGCTAGTTTTACTTGTAAGTGGGGTTGGAAACGCTTTTCAGGCTCAGTACTGCGCTCAAAAGATGCAGCCCTGAGGTCTCTCCTGATAGGAGGTAGTTAAGTAGAAATTCACTGCTCAGCTGACCCGGCAGAAGCAAATGTATACCAAAAATGTACCCAGAATGAGCTTTTCAGTGAACAGCAGCCAGGCACATTTTAGCTAGTTTTACTTGTAAGTGGGGTTGGAAACGCTTTTCAGGCTCAGTACTGCGCTCAAAAGATGCAGCCCTGAGGTCTCTCCTGATGGGAGATAGTTAAGTAGAAATTCACTGCTCAGCTGACCCGGCAGAAGCAAATGTATACCAAAAATGTACCCAGAATGAGCTTTTCAGTGAACACCAGCCAGGCACATTTTAGCTAGTTTTACTTGTAACTGGGGTTGTAAACGGTTTTCAGGCTCAGTACTGCGCTCAAAAGATGCAGCCCTGAGGTCTCTCCTGATAGGAGGTAGTTATGTAGAAATTCACTGCTCAGCTGACCCGGCAGAAGCAAATGTATACCAAAAATGTACCCAGAATGAGCTTTTCAGTGAACAGCAGCCAGGCACATTTTAGCTAGTTTTACTTGTAAGTGGGGTTGGAAACGCTTTTCAGGCTCAGTACTGCGCTCAAAAGATGCAGCCCTGAGGTCTCTCCTGATAGGAGGTAGTTAAGTAGAAATTCACTGCTCAGCTGACCCGGCAGAAGCAAATGTATACCAAAAATGTACCCAGAATGAGCTTTTCAGTGAACAGCAGCCAGGCACATTTTAGCTAGTTTTACTTGTAAGTGGGGTTGGAAACGCTTTTCAGGCTCAGTACTGACCTCAAAAGATGCAGCCCTAAGGTCTCTCCTGATAGGAGGTAGTTAAGTAGAAATTCACTGTTCAGCTGACCCGGCAAAAGCAAATGTATACCAAAAATGTACCCAGAATGAGCTTTTCAGTGAACAGCAGCCAGGCACATTTTAGCTAGTTTTACTTGTAAGTGGGGTTGGAAACGCTTTTCAGGCTCAGTACTGCGCTCAAAAGATGCAGCCCTGAGGTCTCTCCTGATAGGAGGTAGTTAGTAGAAATTCACTGCTCAGCTGACCCGGCAGAAGCAAATGTATACCAAAAATGTACCCAGAATGAGCTTTTCAGTGAACAGCAGCCAGGCACATTTTAGCTAGTTTTACTTGTAAGTGGGGTTGGAAGCGCTTTTCAGGCTCAGTACTGCGCTCAAAAGATGCAGCCCTGAGGTCTCTCCTGATGGGAGATAGTTAAGTAGAAATTCACTGCTCAGCTGACCCGGCAGAAGCAAATGTATACCAAAAATGTACCCAGAATGAGCATTTCAGTGAACACCATCCAGGCACATTTTAGCTAGTTTTACTTGTAAGTGGGGTTGTAAACGCTTTTCAGGCTCAGTACTGCGCTCAAAAGATGCAGCCCTGAGGTCTCTCCTGATGGGAGGTAGTTAAGTAGAAATTCACTGCTCAGCTGACCCGGCAGAAGCAAATGTATACCAAAAATGTACCCAGAATGAGCTTTTCAGTGAACAGCAGCCAGGCACATTTTAGCTAGTTTTACTTGTAAGTGGGGTTGGAAACGCTTTTCAGGCTCAGTACTGCGCTCAAAAGATGCATCCCTGAGGTCTCTCCTGATAGGAGGTAGTTAAGTAGAAATTCACTGCTCAGCTGACCCGGCAGAAGCAAATGTATACCAAAAATGTACCCAGAATGAGCTTTTCAGTGAACAGCAGCCAGGCACATTTTAGCTAGTTTTACTTGTAAGTGGGGTTGGAAACGCTTTTCAGGCTCAGTACTGCGCTCAAAAGATGCAGCCCTGAGGTCTCTCCTGATAGGAGGTAGTTAAGTAGAAATTCACTGCTCAGCTGACCCGGCAGAAGCAAATGTATACCAAAAATGTACCCAGAATGAGCTTTTCAGTGAACAGCAGCCAGGCACATTTTAGCTAGTTTTACTTGTAAGTGGGGTTGGAAACGCTTTTCAGGCTCAGTACTGCGCTCAAAAGATGCAGCCCTGAGGTCTCTCCTGATAGGAGGTAGTTAAGTAGAAATTCACTGCTCAGCTGACCCGGCAGAAGCAAATGTATACCAAAAATGTACCCAGAATGAGCTTTTCAGTGAACAGCAGCCAGGCACATTTTAGCTAGTTTTACTTGTAAGTGGGGTTGGAAACGCTTTTCAGGCTCAGTACTGCGCTCAAAAGATGCAGCCCTGAGGTCTCTCCTGATAGGAGGTAGTTAAGTAGAAATTCACTGCTCAGCTGACCCGGCAGAAGCAAATGTATACCAAAAATGTACCCAGAATGAGCTTTTCAGTGAACAGCAGCCAGGCACATTTTAGCTAGTTTTACTTGTAAGTGGGGTTGGAAACGCTTTTCAGGCTCAAAAGATGCAGCCCTGAGGTCTCTCCTGATAGGAGGTAGTTAAGTAGAAATTCACTTCTCAGCTGACCCGGCAGAAGCAAATGTATACCAAAAATGTACCCAGAATGAGCTTTTCAGTGAACAGCAGCCAGGCACATTTTAGCTAGTTTTACTTGTAACTGGGGTTGTAAACGGTTTTCAGGCTCAGTACTGCGCTCAAAAGATGCAGCCCTGAGGTCTCTCCTATAGGGGGTAGTTAAGTAGAAATTCACTGCTCAGCTGACCCGGCAGAAGCAAATGTATACCAAAAATGTACCCAGAATGAGCTTTTCAGTGAACAGCAGCCAGGCACATTTTACCTAGTTTTACTTGTAAGTGGGGTTGTAAACGCTTTTCAGGCTCAGTACTGCGCTCAAAAGATGCATCCCTGAGGTCTCTCCTGATAGGAGGTAGTTAAGTAGAAATTCACTGCTCAGCTGACCCGGCAGAAGCAAATGTATACCAAAAATGTACCAGAATGAGCTTTTCAGTGAACAGCAGCCAGGCACATTTTAGCTAGTTTTACTTGTAAGTGGGGTTGGAAGCGCTTTTCAGGCTCAGTACTGCGCTCAAAAGATGCAGCCCTGAGGTCTCTCCTGATAGGAGGTTGTTAGTAGAAATTCACTGCTCAGCTGACCCGGCAGAAGCAAATGTATACCGAAAATGTACCCAGAATGAGCTTTTCAGTGAACAGCAGCCAGGCACATTTTAGCTAGTTTTACTTGTAAGTGGGGTTGGAAACGCTTTTCAGGCTCAGTACTGCGCTCAAAAGATGCAGCCCTGAGGTCTCTCCTGATAGGAGGTAGTTAAGTAGAAATTCACTGCTCAGCTGACCCGGCAGAAGCAAATGTATACCAAAAATGTACCCAGAATGAGCTTTTCAGTGAACAGCAGCCAGGCACATTTTAGCTAGTTTTACTTGTAAGTGGGGTTGGAAACGCTTTTCAGGCTCAGTACTGTGCTCAAAAGATGCAGCCCTGAGGTCTCTCCTGATAGGAGGTAGTTAAGTAGAAATTCACTGCTCAGCTGACCCGGCAGAAGCAAATGTATACCAAAAATGTACCCAGAATGAGCTTTTCAGTGAACAGCAGCCAGGCACATTTTAGCTAGTTTTACTTGTAAGTGGGGTTGGAAACGCTTTTCAGGCTCAGTACTGCGCTCAAAAGATGCAGCCCTGAGGTCTCTCCTGATAGGAGGTAGTTAAGTAGAAATTCACTGCTCAGCTGACCCGGCAGAAGCAAATGTATACCAAAAATGTACCCAGAATGAGCTTTTCAGTGAACAGCAGCCAGGCACATTTTAGCTAGTTTTACTTGTAACTGGGGTTGTAAACGGTTTTCAGGCTCAGTACTGCGCTCAAAAGATGCAGCCCTGAGGTCTCTCCTATAGGGGGTAGTTAAGTAGAAATTCACTGCTCAGCTGACCCGGCAGAAGCAAATGTATACCAAAAATGTACCCAGAATGAGCTTTTCAGTGAACAGCAGCCAGGCACATTTTAGCTAGTTTTACTTGTAAGTGGGGTTGTAAACGCTTTTCAGGCTCAGTACTGCGCTCAAAAGATGCAGCCCTAAGGTCTCTCCTGATAGGAGGTAGTTAAGTAGAAATTCACTGCTCAGCTGACCCGGCAGAAGCAAATGTATACCAAAAATGTACCCAGAATGAGCTTTTCAGTGAACAGCAGCCAGGCACGTTTTAGCTAGTTTTACTTGTAAGTGGGGTTGGAAACGCTTTTCAGGCTCAGTACTGCGCTCGAAAGATGCAGCCCTGAGGTCTCTCCTGATAGGAGATAGTTAAGTAGAAATTCACTGCTCAGCTGACCCGGCAGAAGCAAATGTATACCAAAAATGTACCCAGAATGAGCTTTTCAGTGAACAGCAGCCAGGCACATTTTAGCTAGTTTTACTTGTAAGTGGGGTTGTAAACGCTTTTCAGGCTCAGTACTGCGCTCAAAAGATGCATCCCTGAGGTCTCTCCTGATAGGAGGTAGTTAAGTAGAAATTCACTGCTCAGCTGACCCGGCAGAAGCAAATGTATACCAAAAATGTACCAGAATGAGCTTTTCAGTGAACAGCAGCCAGGCACATTTTAGCTAGTTTTACTTGTAAGTGGGGTTGGAAGCGCTTTTCAGGCTCAGTACTGCGCTCAAAAGATGCAGCCCTGAGGTCTCTCCTGATAGGAGGTAGTTAAGTAGAAATTCACTGCTCAGCTGACCCGGCAGAAGCAAATGTATACCAAAAATGTACCCAGAATGAGCTTTTCAGTGAACAGCAGCCAGGCACATTTTAGCTAGTTTTACTTGTAAGTGGGGTTGTAAATGCTTTTCAGGCTCAGTACTGCGCTCAAAAGATGCAGCCTTGAGGTCTCTCCTGATAGGAGATAGTTAAGTAAAAATTCACTGCTCAGCTGACCTGGCAGATGCAAATGTATACCAAAAATGTACCCAGAATGAGCTTTTCAGTGAACAGCAGCCAGGCACATTTTAGCTAGTTTTACTTGTAAGTGGGGTTGTAAACGCTTTTCAGGCTCAGTACTGCGCTCAAAAGATGCAGCCCTGAGGTCTCTCCTGATAGGAGGTAGTTAAGTAGAAATTCACTGCTCAGCTGACCCGGCAGAAGCAAATGTATACCAAAAATGTACCAGAATGAGCTTTTCAGTGAACAGCAGCCAGGCACATTTTAGCTAGTTTTACTTGTAAGTGGGGTTGTAAACGGTTTTCAGGCTCAGTACTGCGCTCAAAAGATGCAGCCCTGAGGTCTCTCCTGATAGGAGGTAGTTATGTAGAAATTCACTGCTCAGCTGACCCGGCAGAAGCAAATGCATACCAAAAATGTACCCAGAATGAGCTTTTCAGTGAACAGCAGCCAGGCACATTTTTAGCTAGTTTTACTTGTAAGTGGGGTTGGAAACGCTTTTCAGGCTCAGTACTGCGCTCGAAAGATGCAGCCCTGAGGTCTCTCCTGATAGGAGATAGTTAAGTAGAAATTCACTGCTCAGCTGACCCGGCAGAAGCAAATGTATACCAAAAATGTACCCAGAATGAGCTTTTCAGTGCACAGCAGCCAGGCACATTTTAGCTAGTTTTACTTGTAAGTGGGGTTGTAAACGCTTTTCAGGCTCAGTACTGCGCTCAAAAGATGCATCCCTGAGGTCTCTCCTGATAGGAGGTAGTTAAGTAGAAATTCACTGCTCAGCTGACCCGGCAGAAGCAAATGTATACCAAAAATGTACCCAGAATGAGCTTTTCAGTGAACAGCAGCCAGGCACATTTTAGCTAGTTTTACTTGTAAGTGGGGTTGTAAACGCTTTTCAGGCTCAGTACTGCGCTCAAAAGATGCAGCCTAAGGTCTCTCCTGATAGGAGGTAGTTAAGTAGAAATTCACTGCTCAGCTGACCCGGCAGAAGCAAATGTATACCAAAAATGTACCCAGAATGAGCTTTTCAGTGAACAGCAGCCAGGCACGTTTTAGCTAGTTTTACTTGTAAGTGGGGTTGTAAACGGTTTTCAGGCTCAGTACTGCGCTCAAAAGATGCAGCCCTGAGGTCTCTCCTGATAGGAGGTAGTTATGTAGAAATTCACTGCTCAGCTGACCCGGCAGAAGCAAATGCATACCAAAAATGTACCCAGAATGAGCTTTTCAGTGAACAGCAGCCAGGCACATTTTTAGCTAGTTTTACTTGTAAGTGGGGTTGGAAACGCTTTTCAGGCTCAGTACTGCGCTCGAAAGATGCAGCCCTGAGGTCTCTCCTGATAGGAGATAGTTAAGTAGAAATTCACTGCTCAGCTGACCCGGCAGAAGCAAATGTATACCAAAAATGTACCCAGAATGAGCTTTTCAGTGCACAGCAGCCAGGCACATTTTAGCTAGTTTTACTTGTAAGTGGGGTTGTAAACGCTTTTCAGGCTCAGTACTGCGCTCAAAAGATGCATCCCTGAGGTCTCTCCTGATAGGAGGTAGTTAAGTAGAAATTCACTGCTCAGCTGACCCGGCAGAAGCAAATGTATACCAAAAATGTACCCAGAATGAGCTTTTCAGTGAACAGCAGCCAGGCACATTTTAGCTAGTTTTACTTGTAAGTGGGGTTGTAAACGCTTTTCAGGCTCAGTACTGCGCTCAAAAGATGCAGCCTAAGGTCTCTCCTGATAGGAGGTAGTTAAGTAGAAATTCACTGCTCAGCTGACCCGGCAGAAGCAAATGTATACCAAAAATGTACCCAGAATGAGCTTTTCAGTGAACAGCAGCCAGGCACGTTTTAGCTAGTTTTACTTGTAAGTGGGGTTGGAAACGCTTTTCAGGCTCAGTACTGCGCTCGAAAGATGCAGCCCTGAGGTCTCTCCTGATAGGAGATAGTTAAGTAGAAATTCACTGCTCAGCTGACCCGGCAGAAGCAAATGTATACCAAAAATGTACCCAGAATGAGCTTTTCAGTGAACAGCAGCCAGGCACATTTTAGCTAGTTTTACTTGTAAGTGGGGTTGTAAACGCTTTTCAGGCTCAGTACTGCGCTCAAAAGATGCATCCCTGAGGTCTCTCCTGATAGGAGGTAGTTAAGTAGAAATTCACTGCTCAGCTGACCCGGCAGAAGCAAATGTATACCAAAAATGTACCAGAATGAGCTTTTCAGTGAACAGCAGCCAGGCACATTTTAGCTAGTTTTACTTGTAAGTGGGGTTGGAAGCGCTTTTCAGGCTCAGTACTGCGCTCAAAAGATGCAGCCCTGAGGTCTCTCCTGATAGGAGGTAGTTAAGTAGAAATTCACTGCTCAGCTGACCCGGCAGAAGCAAATGTATACCAAAAATGTACCCAGAATGAGCTTTTCAGTGAACAGCAGCCAGGCACATTTTAGCTAGTTTTACTTGTAAGTGGGGTTGGAAACGCTTTTCAGGCTCAGTACTGCGCTCAAAAGATGCAGCCCTGAGGTCTCTCCTGATAGGAGGTAGTTAAGTAGAAATTCACTGCTCAGCTGACCCGGCAGAAGCAAATGTATACCAAAAATGTACCCAGAATGAGCTTTTCAGTGAACAGCAGCCAGGCACATTTTAGCTAGTTTTACTTGTAACTGGGGTTGTAAACGGTTTTCAGGCTCAGTACTGCGCTCAAAAGATGCAGCCCTGAGGTCTCTCCTATAGGGGGTAGTTAAGTAGAAATTCACTGCTCAGCTGACCCGGCAGAAGCAAATGTATACCAAAAATGTACCCAGAATGAGCTTTTCAGTGAACAGCAGCCAGGCACATTTTACCTAGTTTTACTTGTAAGTGGGGTTGTAAACGCTTTTCAGGCTCAGTACTGCGCTCAAAAGATGCATCCCTGAGGTCTCTCCTGATAGGAGGTAGTTAAGTAGAAATTCACTGCTCAGCTGACCCGGCAGAAGCAAATGTATACCAAAAATGTACCAGAATGAGCTTTTCAGTGAACAGCAGCCAGGCACATTTTAGCTAGTTTTACTTGTAAGTGGGGTTGGAAGCGCTTTTCAGGCTCAGTACTGCGCTCAAAAGATGCAGCCCTGAGGTCTCTCCTGATAGGAGGTTGTTAGTAGAAATTCACTGCTCAGCTGACCCGGCAGAAGCAAATGTATACCGAAAATGTACCCAGAATGAGCTTTTCAGTGAACAGCAGCCAGGCACATTTTAGCTAGTTTTACTTGTAAGTGGGGTTGGAAACGCTTTTCAGGCTCAGTACTGCGCTCAAAAGATGCAGCCCTGAGGTCTCTCCTGATAGGAGGTAGTTAAGTAGAAATTCACTGCTCAGCTGACCCGGCAGAAGCAAATGTATACCAAAAATGTACCCAGAATGAGCTTTTCAGTGAACAGCAGCCAGGCACATTTTAGCTAGTTTTACTTGTAAGTGGGGTTGGAAACGCTTTTCAGGCTCAGTACTGTGCTCAAAAGATGCAGCCCTGAGGTCTCTCCTGATAGGAGGTAGTTAAGTAGAAATTCACTGCTCAGCTGACCCGGCAGAAGCAAATGTATACCAAAAATGTACCCAGAATGAGCTTTTCAGTGAACAGCAGCCAGGCACATTTTAGCTAGTTTTACTTGTAAGTGGGGTTGGAAACGCTTTTCAGGCTCAGTACTGCGCTCAAAAGATGCAGCCCTGAGGTCTCTCCTGATAGGAGGTAGTTAAGTAGAAATTCACTGCTCAGCTGACCCGGCAGAAGCAAATGTATACCAAAAATGTACCCAGAATGAGCTTTTCAGTGAACAGCAGCCAGGCACATTTTAGCTAGTTTTACTTGTAACTGGGGTTGTAAACGGTTTTCAGGCTCAGTACTGCGCTCAAAAGATGCAGCCCTGAGGTCTCTCCTATAGGGGGTAGTTAAGTAGAAATTCACTGCTCAGCTGACCCGGCAGAAGCAAATGTATACCAAAAATGTACCCAGAATGAGCTTTTCAGTGAACAGCAGCCAGGCACATTTTAGCTAGTTTTACTTGTAAGTGGGGTTGTAAACGCTTTTCAGGCTCAGTACTGCGCTCAAAAGATGCAGCCCTAAGGTCTCTCCTGATAGGAGGTAGTTAAGTAGAAATTCACTGCTCAGCTGACCCGGCAGAAGCAAATGTATACCAAAAATGTACCCAGAATGAGCTTTTCAGTGAACAGCAGCCAGGCACGTTTTAGCTAGTTTTACTTGTAAGTGGGGTTGGAAACGCTTTTCAGGCTCAGTACTGCGCTCGAAAGATGCAGCCCTGAGGTCTCTCCTGATAGGAGATAGTTAAGTAGAAATTCACTGCTCAGCTGACCCGGCAGAAGCAAATGTATACCAAAAATGTACCCAGAATGAGCTTTTCAGTGAACAGCAGCCAGGCACATTTTAGCTAGTTTTACTTGTAAGTGGGGTTGTAAACGCTTTTCAGGCTCAGTACTGCGCTCAAAAGATGCATCCCTGAGGTCTCTCCTGATAGGAGGTAGTTAAGTAGAAATTCACTGCTCAGCTGACCCGGCAGAAGCAAATGTATACCAAAAATGTACCAGAATGAGCTTTTCAGTGAACAGCAGCCAGGCACATTTTAGCTAGTTTTACTTGTAAGTGGGGTTGGAAGCGCTTTTCAGGCTCAGTACTGCGCTCAAAAGATGCAGCCCTGAGGTCTCTCCTGATAGGAGGTAGTTAAGTAGAAATTCACTGCTCAGCTGACCCGGCAGAAGCAAATGTATACCAAAAATGTACCCAGAATGAGCTTTTCAGTGAACAGCAGCCAGGCACATTTTAGCTAGTTTTACTTGTAAGTGGGGTTGTAAATGCTTTTCAGGCTCAGTACTGCGCTCAAAAGATGCAGCCTTGAGGTCTCTCCTGATAGGAGATAGTTAAGTAAAAATTCACTGCTCAGCTGACCTGGCAGATGCAAATGTATACCAAAAATGTACCCAGAATGAGCTTTTCAGTGAACAGCAGCCAGGCACATTTTAGCTAGTTTTACTTGTAAGTGGGGTTGTAAACGCTTTTCAGGCTCAGTACTGCGCTCAAAAGATGCAGCCCTGAGGTCTCTCCTGATAGGAGGTAGTTAAGTAGAAATTCACTGCTCAGCTGACCCGGCAGAAGCAAATGTATACCAAAAATGTACCAGAATGAGCTTTTCAGTGAACAGCAGCCAGGCACATTTTAGCTAGTTTTACTTGTAAGTGGGGTTGTAAACGGTTTTCAGGCTCAGTACTGCGCTCAAAAGATGCAGCCCTGAGGTCTCTCCTGATAGGAGGTAGTTATGTAGAAATTCACTGCTCAGCTGACCCGGCAGAAGCAAATGCATACCAAAAATGTACCCAGAATGAGCTTTTCAGTGAACAGCAGCCAGGCACATTTTTAGCTAGTTTTACTTGTAAGTGGGGTTGGAAACGCTTTTCAGGCTCAGTACTGCGCTCGAAAGATGCAGCCCTGAGGTCTCTCCTGATAGGAGATAGTTAAGTAGAAATTCACTGCTCAGCTGACCCGGCAGAAGCAAATGTATACCAAAAATGTACCCAGAATGAGCTTTTCAGTGCACAGCAGCCAGGCACATTTTAGCTAGTTTTACTTGTAAGTGGGGTTGTAAACGCTTTTCAGGCTCAGTACTGCGCTCAAAAGATGCATCCCTGAGGTCTCTCCTGATAGGAGGTAGTTAAGTAGAAATTCACTGCTCAGCTGACCCGGCAGAAGCAAATGTATACCAAAAATGTACCCAGAATGAGCTTTTCAGTGAACAGCAGCCAGGCACATTTTAGCTAGTTTTACTTGTAAGTGGGGTTGTAAACGCTTTTCAGGCTCAGTACTGCGCTCAAAAGATGCAGCCTAAGGTCTCTCCTGATAGGAGGTAGTTAAGTAGAAATTCACTGCTCAGCTGACCCGGCAGAAGCAAATGTATACCAAAAATGTACCCAGAATGAGCTTTTCAGTGAACAGCAGCCAGGCACGTTTTAGCTAGTTTTACTTGTAAGTGGGGTTGGAAACGCTTTTCAGGCTCAGTACTGCGCTCGAAAGATGCAGCCCTGAGGTCTCTCCTGATAGGAGATAGTTAAGTAGAAATTCACTGCTCAGCTGACCCGGCAGAAGCAAATGTATACCAAAAATGTACCCAGAATGAGCTTTTCAGTGAACAGCAGCCAGGCACATTTTAGCTAGTTTTACTTGTAAGTGGGGTTGTAAACGCTTTTCAGGCTCAGTACTGCGCTCAAAAGATGCATCCCTGAGGTCTCTCCTGATAGGAGGTAGTTAAGTAGAAATTCACTGCTCAGCTGACCCGGCAGAAGCAAATGTATACCAAAAATGTACCAGAATGAGCTTTTCAGTGAACAGCAGCCAGGCACATTTTAGCTAGTTTTACTTGTAAGTGGGGTTGGAAGCGCTTTTCAGGCTCAGTACTGCGCTCAAAAGATGCAGCCCTGAGGTCTCTCCTGATAGGAGGTAGTTAAGTAGAAATTCACTGCTCAGCTGACCCGGCAGAAGCAAATGTATACCAAAAATGTACCCAGAATGAGCTTTTCAGTGAACAGCAGCCAGGCACATTTTAGCTAGTTTTACTTGTAAGTGGGGTTGGAAACGCTTTTCAGGCTCAGTACTGCGCTCAAAAGATGCAGCCCTGAGGTCTCTCCTGATAGGAGGTAGTTAAGTAGAAATTCACTGCTCAGCTGACCCGGCAGAAGCAAATGTATACCAAAAATGTACCCAGAATGAGCTTTTCAGTGAACAGCAGCCAGGCACATTTTAGCTAGTTTTACTTGTAACTGGGGTTGTAAACGGTTTTCAGGCTCAGTACTGCGCTCAAAAGATGCAGCCCTGAGGTCTCTCCTATAGGGGGTAGTTAAGTAGAAATTCACTGCTCAGCTGACCCGGCAGAAGCAAATGTATACCAAAAATGTACCCAGAATGAGCTTTTCAGTGAACAGCAGCCAGGCACATTTTACCTAGTTTTACTTGTAAGTGGGGTTGTAAACGCTTTTCAGGCTCAGTACTGCGCTCAAAAGATGCAGCCCTAAGGTCTCTCCTGATAGGAGGTAGTTAAGTAGAAATTCACTGTTCAGCTGACCCGGCAGAAGCAAATGTATACCAAAAATGTACCAGAATGAGCTTTTCAGTGAACAGCAGCCAGACACATTTTAGCTAGTTTTACTTGTAAGTGGGGTTGGAAACGCTTTTCAGGCTCAGTACTGCGCTCAAAAGATGCAGCCCTGAGGTCTCTCCTGATAGGAGGTTGTTAGTAGAAATTCACTGCTCAGCTGACCCGGCAGAAGCAAATGTATACCAAAAATGTACCCAGAATGAGCTTTTCAGTGAACAGCAGCCAGGCACATTTTAGCTAGTTTTACTTGTAAGTGGGGTTGGAAACGCTTTTCAGGCTCAGTACTGCGCTCAAAAGATGCAGCCCTGAGGTCTCTCCTGATAGGAGGTAGTTAAGTAGAAATTCACTGCTCAGCTGACCCAGCAGAAGCAAATGTATACCAAAAATGTACCCAGAATGAGCTTTTCAGTGAACAGCAGCCAGGCACATTTTAGCTAGTTTTACTTGTAAGTGGGGTTGGAAACGCTTTTCAGGCTCAGTACTGCGCTCAAAAGATGCAGCCCTGAGGTCTCTCCTGATAGGAGGTAGTTAAGTAGAAATTCACTGCTCAGCTGACCCGGCAGAAGCAAATGTATACCAAAAATGTACCCAGAATGAGCTTTTCAGTGAACAGCAGCCAGGCACATTTTAGCTAGTTTTACTTGTAAGTGGGGTTGGAAACGCTTTTCAGGCTCAGTACTGCGCTCAAAAGATGCAGCCCTGAGGTCTCTCCTGATAGGAGGTAGTTAAGTAGAAATTCACTGCTCAGCTGACCCGGCAGAAGCAAATGTATACCAAAAATGTACCCAGAATGAGCTTTTCAGTGAACAGCAGCCAGGCACATTTTAGCTAGTTTTACTTGTAAGTGGGGTTGGAAACGCTTTTCAGGCTCAGTACTGCGCTCAAAAGATGCAGCCCTGAGGTCTCTCCTGATAGGAGGTAGTTAAGTAGAAATTGACTGCTCAGCTGACCCGGCAGAAGCAAATGTATACCAAAAATGTACCCAGAATGAGCTTTTCAGTGAACAGCAGCCAGGCACATTTTAGCTAGTTTTACTTGTAACTGGGGTTGTAAACGGTTTTCAGGCTCAGTACTGCGCTCAAAAGATGCAGCCCTGAGGTCTCTCCTATAGGGGGTAGTTAAGTAGAAATTCACTGCTCAGCTGACCCGGCAGAAGCAAATGTATACCAAAAATGTACCCAGAATGAGCTTTTCAGTGAACAGCAGCCAGGCACATTTTAGCTAGTTTTACTTGTAAGTGGGGTTGGAAGCGCTTTTCAGGCTCAGTACTGCGCTCAAAAGATGCATCCCTGAGGTCTCTCCTGATAGGAGGTAGTTAAGTAGAAATTCACTGCTCAGCTGACCCGGCAGAAGCAAATGTATACCAAAAATGTACCAGAATGAGCTTTTCAGTGAACAGCAGCCAGGCACATTTTAGCTAGTTTTACTTGTAAGTGGGGTTGGAAGCGCTTTTCAGGCTCAGTACTGCGCTCAAAAGATGCAGCCCTGAGGTCTCTCCTGATAGGAGGTTGTTAGTAGAAATTCACTGCTCAGCTGACCCGGCAGAAGCAAATGTATACCGAAAATGTACCCAGAATGAGCTTTTCAGTGAACAGCAGCCAGGCACATTTTAGCTAGTTTTACTTGTAAGTGGGGTTGGAAACGCTTTTCAGGCTCAGTACTGCGCTAAAAAGATGCAGCCCTGAGGTCTCTCCTGATAGGAGGTAGTTAAGTAGAAATTCACTGCTCAGCTGACCCGGCAGAAGCAAATGTATACCAAAAATGTACCCAGAATGAGCTTTTCAGTGAACAGCAGCCAGGCACATTTTAGCTAGTTTTACTTGTAAGTGGGGTTGGAAACGCTTTTCAGGCTCAGTACTGCGCTCAAAAGATGCAGCCCTGAGGTCTCTCCTGATGGGAGATAGTTAAGTAGAAATTCACTGCTCAGCTGACCCGGCAGAAGCAAATGTATACCAAAAATGTACCCAGAATGAGCATTTCAGTGAACACCATCCAGGCACATTTTAGCTAGTTTTACTTGTAAGTGGGGTTGTAAACGCTTTTCAGGCTCAGTACTGCGCTCAAAAGATGCAGCCCTGAGGTCTCTCCTGATGGGAGGTAGTTAAGTAGAAATTCACTGCTCAGCTGACCCGGCAGAAGCAAATGTATACCAAAAATGTACCCAGAATGAGCTTTTCAGTGAACACCAGCCAGGCACATTTTAGCTAGTTTTACTTGTAACTGGGGTTGTAAACGGTTTTCAGGCTCAGTACTGCGCTCAAAAGATGCAGCCCTGAGGTCTCTCCTGATAGGAGGTAGTTATGTAGAAATTCACTGCTCAGCTGACCCGGCAGAAGCAAATGTATACCAAAAATGTACCCAGAATGAGCTTTTCAGTGAACAGCAGCCAGGCACATTTTAGCTAGTTTTACTTGTAAGTGGGGTTGGAAACGCTTTTCAGGCTCAGTACTGCGCTCAAAAGATGCAGCCCTGAGGTCTCTCCTGATAGGAGGTAGTTAAGTAGAAATTCACTGCTCAGCTGACCCAGCAGAAGCAAATGTATACCAAAAATGTACCCAGAATGAGCTTTTCAGTGAACAGCAGCCAGGCACATTTTAGCTAGTTTTACTTGTAAGTGGGGTTGGAAACGCTTTTCAGGCTCAGTACTGCGCTCAAAAGATGCAGCCCTGAGGTCTCTCCTGATAGGAGGTAGTTAAGTAGAAATTCACTGCTCAGCTGACCCGGCAGAAGCAAATGTATACCAAAAATGTACCCAGAATGAGCTTTTCAGTGAACAGCAGCCAGGCACATTTTAGCTAGTTTTACTTGTAACTGGGGTTGTAAACGGTTTTCAGGCTCAGTACTGCGCTCAAAAGATGCAGCCCTGAGGTCTCTCCTATAGGGGGTAGTTAAGTAGAAATTCACTGCTCAGCTGACCCGGCAGAAGCAAATGTATACCAAAAATGTACCCAGAATGAGCTTTTCAGTGAACAGCAGCCAGGCACATTTTACCTAGTTTTACTTGTAAGTGGGGTTGTAAACGCTTTTCAGGCTCAGTACTGCGCTCAAAAGATGCAGCCCTAAGGTCTCTCCTGATAGGAGGTAGTTAAGTAGAAATTCACTGTTCAGCTGACCCGGCAGAAGCAAATGTATACCAAAAATGTACCAGAATGAGCTTTTCAGTGAACAGCAGCCAGACACATTTTAGCTAGTTTTACTTGTAAGTGGGGTTGGAAACGCTTTTCAGGCTCAGTACTGCGCTCAAAAGATGCAGCCCTGAGGTCTCTCCTGATAGGAGGTTGTTAGTAGAAATTCACTGCTCAGCAGACCCGGCAGAAGCAAATGTATACCAAAAATGTACCCAGAATGAGCTTTTCAGTGAACAGCAGCCAGGCACATTTTAGCTAGTTTTACTTGTAAGTGGGGTTGGAAACGCTTTTCAGGCTCAGTACTGCGCTCAAAAGATGCAGCCCTGAGGTCTCTCCTGATAGGAGGTAGTTAAGTAGAAATTCACTGCTCAGCTGACCCGGCAGAAGCAAATGTATACCAAAAATGTACCCAAAATGAGCTTTTCAGTGAACAGCAGCCAGGCACATTTTAGCTAGTTTTACTTGTAAGTGGGGTTGGAAACGCTTTTCAGGCTCAGTACTGCGCTCAAAAGATGCAGCCCTGAGGTCTCTCCTGATAGGAGGTAGTTAAGTAGAAATTCACTGCTCAGCTGACCCGGCAGAAGCAAATGTATACCAAAAATGTACCCAGAATGAGCTTTTCAGTGAACAGCAGCCAGGCACATTTTAGCTAGTTTTACTTGTAAGTGGGGTTGGAAACGCTTTTCAGGCTCAGTACTGCGCTCAAAAGATGCAGCCCTGAGGTCTCTCCTGATAGGAGGTAGTTAAGTAGAAATTCACTGCTCAGCTGACCCGGCAGAAGCAAATGTATACCAAAAATGTACCCAGAATGAGCTTTTCAGTGAACAGCAGCCAGGCACATTTTAGCTAGTTTTACTTGTAAGTGGGGTTGGAAACGCTTTTCAGGCTCAGTACTGCGCTCAAAAGATGCAGCCCTGAGGTCTCTCCTGATAGGAGGTAGTTAAGTAGAAATTCACTGCTCAGCTGACCCGGCAGAAGCAAATGTATACCAAAAATGTACCCAGAATGAGCTTTTCAGTGAACAGCAGCCAGGCACATTTTAGCTAGTTTTACTTGTAACTGGGGTTGTAAACGGTTTTCAGGCTCAGTACTGCGCTCAAAAGATGCAGCCCTGAGGTCTCTCCTATAGGGGGTAGTTAAGTAGAAATTCACTGCTCAGCTGACCCGGCAGAAGCAAATGTATACCAAAAATGTACCCAGAATGAGCTTTTCAGTGAACAGCAGCCAGGCACATTTTAGCTAGTTTTACTTGTAAGTGGGGTTGTAAACGCTTTTCAGGCTCAGTACTGCACTCAAAAGATGCATCCCTGAGGTCTCTCCTGATAGGAGGTAGTTAAGTAGAAATTCACTGCTCAGCTGACCCGGCAGAAGCAAATGTATACCAAAAATGTACCAGAATGAGCTTTTCAGTGAACAGCAGCCAGGCACATTTTAGCTAGTTTTACTTGTAAGTGGGGTTGGAAGCGCTTTTCAGGCTCAGTACTGCGCTCAAAAGATGCAGCCCTGAGGTCTCTCCTGATAGGAGGTTGTTAGTAGAAATTCACTGCTCAGCTGACCCGGCAGAAGCAAATGTATACCGAAAATGTACCCAGAATGAGCTTTTCAGTGAACAGCAGCCAGGCACATTTTAGCTAGTTTTACTTGTAAGTGGGGTTGGAAACGCTTTTCAGGCTCAGTACTGCGCTCAAAAGATGCAGCCCTGAGGTCTCTCCTGATAGGAGGTAGTTAAGTAGAAATTCACTGCTCAGCTGACCCGGCAGAAGCAAATGTATACCAAAAATGTACCCAGAATGAGCTTTTCAGTGAACAGCAGCCAGGCACATTTTAGCTAGTTTTACTTGTAAGTGGGGTTGGAAACGCTTTTCAGGCTCAGTACTGCGCTCAAAAGATGCAGCCCTGAGGTCTCTCCTGATAGGAGGTAGTTAAGTAGAAATTCACTGCTCAGCTGACCCGGCAGAAGCAAATGTATACCAAAAATGTACCCAGAATGAGCTTTTCAGTGAACAGCAGCCAGGCACATTTTAGCTAGTTTTACTTGTAAGTGGGGTTGGAAACGCTTTTCAGGCTCAAAAGATGCAGCCCTGAGGTCTCTCCTGATAGGAGGTAGTTAAGTAGAAATTCACTGCTCAGCTGACCCGGCAGAAGCAAATGTATACCAAAAATGTACCCAGAATGAGCTTTTCAGTGAACAGCAGCCAGGCACATTTTAGCTAGTTTTACTTGTAACTGGGGTTGTAAACGGTTTTCAGGCTCAGTACTGCGCTCAAAAGATGCAGCCCTGAGGTCTCTCCTATAGGGGGTAGTTAAGTAGAAATTCACTGCTCAGCTGACCCGGCAGAAGCAAATGTATACCAAAAATGTACCCAGAATGAGCTTTTCAGTGAACAGCAGCCAGGCACATTTTACCTAGTTTTACTTGTAAGTGGGGTTGTAAACGCTTTTCAGGCTCAGTACTGCGCTCAAAAGATGCATCCCTGAGGTCTCTCCTGATAGGAGGTAGTTAAGTAGAAATTCACTGCTCAGCTGACCCGGCAGAAGCAAATGTATACCAAAAATGTACCAGAATGAGCTTTTCAGTGAACAGCAGCCAGGCACATTTTAGCTAGTTTTACTTGTAAGTGGGGTTGGAAGCGCTTTTCAGGCTCAGTACTGCGCTCAAAAGATGCAGCCCTGAGGTCTCTCCTGATAGGAGGTTGTTAGTAGAAATTCACTGCTCAGCTGACCCGGCAGAAGCAAATGTATACCGAAAATGTACCCAGAATGAGCTTTTCAGTGAACAGCAGCCAGGCACATTTTAGCTAGTTTTACTTGTAAGTGGGGTTGGAAACGCTTTTCAGGCTCAGTACTGCGCTCAAAAGATGCAGCCCTGAGGTCTCTCCTGATAGGAGGTAGTTAAGTAGAAATTCACTGCTCAGCTGACCCGGCAGAAGCAAATGTATACCAAAAATGTACCCAGAATGAGCTTTTCAGTGAACAGCAGCCAGGCACATTTTAGCTAGTTTTACTTGTAAGTGGGGTTGGAAACGCTTTTCAGGCTCAGTACTGCGCTCAAAAGATGCAGCCCTGAGGTCTCTCCTGATAGGAGGTAGTTAAGTAGAAATTCACTGCTCAGCTGACCCGGCAGAAGCAAATGTATACCAAAAATGTACCCAGAATGAGCTTTTCAGTGAACAGCAGCCAGGCACATTTTAGCTAGTTTTACTTGTAAGTGGGGTTGGAAACCCTTTTCAGGCTCAGTACTGCGCTCAAAAGATGCAGCCCTGAGGTCTCTCCTGATAGGAGGTAGTTAAGTAGAAATTCACTGCTCAGCTGACCCGGCAGAAGCAAATGTATACCAAAAATGTACCCAGAATGAGCTTTTCAGTGAACAGCAGCCAGGCACATTTTAGCTAGTTTTACTTGTAACTGGGGTTGTAAACGGTTTTCAGGCTCAGTACTGCGCTCAAAAGATGCAGCCCTGAGGTCTCTCCTATAGGGGGTAGTTAAGTAGAAATTCACTGCTCAGCTGACCCGGCAGAAGCAAATGTATACCAAAAATGTACCCAGAATGAGCTTTTCAGTGAACAGCAGCCAGGCACATTTTAGCTAGTTTTACTTGTAAGTGGGGTTGTAAACGCTTTTCAGGCTCAGTACTGCGCTCAAAAGATGCAGCCCTAAGGTCTCTCCTGATAGGAGGTAGTTAAGTAGAAATTCACTGCTCAGCTGACCCGGCAGAAGCAAATGTATACCAAAAATGTACCCAGAATGAGCTTTTCAGTGAACAGCAGCCAGGCACGTTTTAGCTAGTTTTACTTGTAAGTGGGGTTGGAAACGATTTCCGGCTCAGTACTGCGCTCGAAAGATGCAGCCCTGAGGTCTCTCCTGATAGGAGATAGTTAAGTAGAAATTCACTGCTCAGCTGACCCGGCAGAAGCAAATGTATACCAAAAATGTACCCAGAATGAGCTTTTCAGTGAACAGCAGCCAGGCACATTTTAGCTAGTTTTACTTGTAAGTGGGGTTGTAAACGCTTTTCAGGCTCAGTACTGCGCTCAAAAGATGCATCCCTGAGGTCTCTCCTGATAGGAGGTAGTTAAGTAGAAATTCACTGCTCAGCTGACCCGGCAGAAGCAAATGTATACCAAAAATGTACCCAGAATGAGCTTTTCAGTGAACAGCAGCCAGGCACATTTTAGCTAGTTTTACTTGTAACTGGGGTTGTAAACGGTTTTCAGGCTCAGTACTGCGCTCAAAAGATGCAGCCCTGAGGTCTCTCCTATAGGGGGTAGTTAAGTAGAAATTCACTGCTCAGCTGACCCGGCAGAAGCAAATGTATACCAAAAATGTACCCAGAATGAGCTTTTCAGTGAACAGCAGCCAGGCACATTTTAGCTAGTTTTACTTGTAAGTGGGGTTGTAAACGCTTTTCAGGCTCAGTACTGCGCTCAAAAGATGCAGCCCTAAGGTCTCTCCTGATAGGAGGTAGTTAAGTAGAAATTCACTGCTCAGCTGACCCGGCAGAAGCAAATGTATACCAAAAATGTACCCAGAATGAGCTTTTCAGTGAACAGCAGCCAGGCACGTTTTAGCTAGTTTTACTTGTAAGTGGGGTTGGAAACGCTTTTCAGGCTCAGTACTGCGCTCGAAAGATGCAGCCCTGAGGTCTCTCCTGATAGGAGATAGTTAAGTAGAAATTCACTGCTCAGCTGACCCGGCAGAAGCAAATGTATACCAAAAATGTACCCAGAATGAGCTTTTCAGTGAACAGCAGCCAGGCACATTTTAGCTAGTTTTACTTGTAAGTGGGGTTGTAAACGCTTTTCAGGCTCAGTACTGCGCTCAAAAGATGCATCCCTGAGGTCTCTCCTGATAGGAGGTAGTTAAGTAGAAATTCACTGCTCAGCTGACCCGGCAGAAGCAAATGTATACCAAAAATGTACCAGAATGAGCTTTTCAGTGAACAGCAGCCAGGCACATTTTAGCTAGTTTTACTTGTAAGTGGGGTTGGAAGCGCTTTTCAGGCTCAGTACTGCGCTCAAAAGATGCAGCCCTGAGGTCTCTCCTGATAGGAGGTAGTTAAGTAGAAATTCACTGCTCAGCTGACCCGGCAGAAGCAAATGTATACCAAAAATGTACCCAGAATGAGCTTTTCAGTGAACAGCAGCCAGGCACATTTTAGCTAGTTTTACTTGTAAGTGGGGTTGTAAATGCTTTTCAGGCTCAGTACTGCGCTCAAAAGATGCAGCCTTGAGGTCTCTCCTGATAGGAGATAGTTAAGTAAAAATTCACTGCTCAGCTGACCTGGCAGATGCAAATGTATACCAAAAATGTACCCAGAATGAGCTTTTCAGTGAACAGCAGCCAGGCACATTTTAGCTAGTTTTACTTGTAAGTGGGGTTGTAAACGCTTTTCAGGCTCAGTACTGCGCTCAAAAGATGCAGCCCTGAGGTCTCTCCTGATAGGAGGTAGTTAAGTAGAAATTCACTGCTCAGCTGACCCGGCAGAAGCAAATGTATACCAAAAATGTACCAGAATGAGCTTTTCAGTGAACAGCAGCCAGGCACATTTTAGCTAGTTTTACTTGTAAGTGGGGTTGTAAACGGTTTTCAGGCTCAGTACTGCGCTCAAAAGATGCAGCCCTGAGGTCTCTCCTGATAGGAGGTAGTTATGTAGAAATTCACTGCTCAGCTGACCCGGCAGAAGCAAATGCATACCAAAAATGTACCCAGAATGAGCTTTTCAGTGAACAGCAGCCAGGCACATTTTTAGCTAGTTTTACTTGTAAGTGGGGTTGGAAACGCTTTTCAGGCTCAGTACTGCGCTCGAAAGATGCAGCCCTGAGGTCTCTCCTGATAGTAGATAGTTAAGTAGAAATTCACTGCTCAGCTGACCCGGCAGAAGCAAATGTATACCAAAAATGTACCCAGAATGAGCTTTTCAGTGCACAGCAGCCAGGCACATTTTAGCTAGTTTTACTTGTAAGTGGGGTTGTAAACGCTTTTCAGGCTCAGTACTGCGCTCAAAAGATGCATCCCTGAGGTCTCTCCTGATAGGAGGTAGTTAAGTAGAAATTCACTGCTCAGCTGACCCGGCAGAAGCAAATGTATACCAAAAATGTACCCAGAATGAGCTTTTCAGTGAACAGCAGCCAGGCACATTTTAGCTAGTTTTACTTGTAAGTGGGGTTGGAAACGCTTTTCAGGCTCAGTACTGCGCTCAAAAGATGCAGCCCTGAGGTCTCTCCTGATAGGAGGTAGTTAGTAGAAATTCACTGCTCAGCTGACCCGGCAGAAGCAAATGTATACCAAAAATGTACCCAGAATGAGCTTTTCAGTGAACAGCAGCCAGGCACATTTTAGCTAGTTTTACTTGTAAGTGGGGTTGGAAACACTTTTCAGGCTCAGTACTGCGCTCAAAAGATGCAGCCCTGAGGTCTCTCCTGATAGGAGGTAGTTAAGTAGAAATTCACTGCTCAGCTGACCCGGCAGAAGCAAATGTATACCAAAAATGTACCCAGAATGAGCTTTTCAGTGAACAGCAGCCAGGCACATTTTAGCTAGTTTTTCTTGTAAGTGGGGTTGGAAACGCTTTTCAGGCTCAGTACTGCGCTCAAAAGATGCAGCCCTGAGGTCTCTCCTGATAGGAGGTAGTGAAGTAGAAATTCACTGCTCAGCTGACCTAGCAGAAGCAAATGTATACCAAAAATGTACCCAGAATGAGCTTTTCAGTGAACAGCAGCCAGGCACATTTTAGCTAGTTTTACTTGTAAGTGGGGTTGTAAACGCTTTTCAGGCTCAGTACTGCGCTCAAAAGATGCAGCCCTAAGGTCTCTCCTGATAGGAGGTAGTTAAGTAGAAATTCACTGCTCAGCTGACCCGGCAGAAGCAAATGTATACCAAAAATGTACCCAGAATGAGCTTTTCAGTGAACAGCAGCCAGGCACGTTTTAGCTAGTTTTACTTGTAAGTGGGGTTGGAAACGCTTTTCAGGCTCAGTACTGCGCTCGAAAGATGCAGCCCTGAGGTCTCTCCTGATAGGAGGTAGTTAAGTAGAAATTCACTGCTCAGCTGACCCGGCAGAAGCAAATGTATACCAAAAATGTACCAGAATGAGCTTTTCAGTGAACAGCAGCCAGGCACATTTTAGCTAGTTTTACTTGTAAGTGGGGTTGGAAGCGCTTTTCAGGCTCAGTACTGCGCTCAAAAGATGCAGCCCTGAGGTCTCTCCTGATAGGAGGTTGTTAGTAGAAATTCACTGCTCAGCTGACCCGGCAGAAGCAAATGTATACCGAAAATGTACCCAGAATGAGCTTTTCAGTGAACAGCAGCCAGGCACATTTTAGCTAGTTTTACTTGTAAGTGGGGTTGGAAACGCTTTTCAGGCTCAGTACTGCGCTCAAAAGATGCAGCCCTGAGGTCTCTCCTGATAGGAGGTAGTTAAGTAGAAATTCACTGCTCAGCTGACCCGGCAGAAGCAAATGTATACCAAAAATGTACCCAGAATGAGCTTTTCAGTGAACAGCAGCCAGGCACATTTTAGCTAGTTTTACTTGTAAGTGGGGTTGGAAACGCTTTTCAGGCTCAGTACTGCGCTCAAAAGATGCAGCCCTGAGGTCTCTCCTGATAGGAGGTAGTTAAGTAGAAATTCACTGCTCAGCTGACCCGGCAGAAGCAAATGTATACCAAAAATGTACCCAGAATGAGCTTTTCAGTGAACAGCAGCCAGGCACATTTTAGCTAGTTTTACTTGTAAGTGGGGTTGGAAACGCTTTTCAGGCTCAGTACTGCGCTCAAAAGATGCAGCCCTGAGGTCTCTCCTGATAGGAGGTAGTTAAGTAGAAATTCACTGCTCAGCTGACCCGGCAGAAGCAAATGTATACCAAAAATGTACCCAGAATGAGCTTTTCAGTGAACAGCAGCCAGGCACATTTTAGCTAGTTTTACTTGTAACTGGGGTTGTAAACGGTTTTCAGGCTCAGTACTGCGCTCAAAAGATGCAGCCCTGAGGTCTCTCCTATAGGGGGTAGTTAAGTAGAAATTCACTGCTCAGCTGACCCGGCAGAAGCAAATGTATACCAAAAATGTACCCAGAATGAGCTTTTCAGTGAACAGCAGCCAGGCACATTTTAGCTAGTTTTACTTGTAAGTGGGGTTGTAAACGCTTTTCAGGCTCAGTACTGCGCTCAAAAGATGCAGCCCTAAGGTCTCTCCTGATAGGAGGTAGTTAAGTAGAAATTCACTGCTCAGCTGACCCGGCAGAAGCAAATGTATACCAAAAATGTACCCAGAATGAGCTTTTCAGTGAACAGCAGCCAGGCACGTTTTAGCTAGTTTTACTTGTAAGTGGGGTTGGAAACGATTTCCGGCTCAGTACTGCGCTCGAAAGATGCAGCCCTGAGGTCTCTCCTGATAGGAGATAGTTAAGTAGAAATTCACTGCTCAGCTGACCCGGCAGAAGCAAATGTATACCAAAAATGTACCCAGAATGAGCTTTTCAGTGAACAGCAGCCAGGCACATTTTAGCTAGTTTTACTTGTAAGTGGGGTTGTAAACGCTTTTCAGGCTCAGTACTGCGCTCAAAAGATGCATCCCTGAGGTCTCTCCTGATAGGAGGTAGTTAAGTAGAAATTCACTGCTCAGCTGACCCGGCAGAAGCAAATGTATACCAAAAATGTACCCAGAATGAGCTTTTCAGTGAACAGCAGCCAGGCACATTTTAGCTAGTTTTACTTGTAACTGGGGTTGTAAACGGTTTTCAGGCTCAGTACTGCGCTCAAAAGATGCAGCCCTGAGGTCTCTCCTATAGGGGGTAGTTAAGTAGAAAGTCACTGCTCAGCTGACCCGGCAGAAGCAAATGTATACCAAAAATGTACCCAGAATGAGCTTTTCAGTGAACAGCAGCCAGGCACATTTTAGCTAGTTTTACTTGTAAGTGGGGTTGTAAACGCTTTTCAGGCTCAGTACTGCGCTCAAAAGATGCAGCCCTAAGGTCTCTCCTGATAGGAGGTAGTTAAGTAGAAATTCACTGCTCAGCTGACCCGGCAGAAGCAAATGTATACCAAAAATGTACCCAGAATGAGCTTTTCAGTGAACAGCAGCCAGGCACATTTTAGCTAGTTTTACTTGTAAGTGGGGTTGGAAACACTTTTCAGGCTCAGTACTGCGCTCAAAAGATGCAGCCCTGAGGTCTCTCCTGATAGGAGGTAGTTAAGTAGAAATTCACTGCTCAGCTGACCCGGCAGAAGCAAATGTATACCAAAAATGTACCCAGAATGAGCTTTTCAGTGAACAGCAGCCAGGCACATTTTAGCTAGTTTTTCTTGTAAGTGGGGTTGGAAACGCTTTTCAGGCTCAGTACTGCGCTCAAAAGATGCAGCCCTGAGGTCTCTCCTGATAGGAGGTAGTGAAGTAGAAATTCACTGCTCAGCTGACCTAGCAGAAGCAAATGTATACCAAAAATGTACCCAGAATGAGCTTTTCAGTGAACAGCAGCCAGGCACATTTTAGCTAGTTTTACTTGTAAGTGGGGTTGTAAACGCTTTTCAGGCTCAGTACTGCGCTCAAAAGATGCAGCCCTAAGGTCTCTCCTGATAGGAGGTAGTTAAGTAGAAATTCACTGCTCAGCTGACCCGGCAGAAGCAAATGTATACCAAAAATGTACCCAGAATGAGCTTTTCAGTGAACAGCAGCCAGGCACGTTTTAGCTAGTTTTACTTGTAAGTGGGGTTGGAAACGCTTTTCAGGCTCAGTACTGCGCTCGAAAGATGCAGCCCTGAGGTCTCTCCTGATAGGAGGTAGTTAAGTAGAAATTCACTGCTCAGCTGACCCGGCAGAAGCAAATGTATACCAAAAATGTACCAGACTGAGCTTTTCAGTGAACAGCAGCCAGGCACATTTTAGCTAGTTTTACTTGTAAGTGGGGTTGGAAGCGCTTTTCAGGCTCAGTACTGCGCTCAAAAGATGCAGCCCTGAGGTCTCTCCTGATAGGAGGTTGTTAGTAGAAATTCACTGCTCAGCTGACCCGGCAGAAGCAAATGTATACCGAAAATGTACCCAGAATGAGCTTTTCAGTGAACAGCAGCCAGGCACATTTTAGCTAGTTTTACTTGTAAGTGGGGTTGGAAACGCTTTTCAGGCTCAGTACTGCGCTCAAAATATGCAGCCCTGAGGTCTCTCCTGATAGGAGGTAGTTAAGTAGAAATTCACTGCTCAGCTGACCCGGCAGAAGCAAATGTATACCAAAAATGTACCCAGAATGAGCTTTTCAGTGAACAGCAGCCAGGCACATTTTAGCTAGTTTTACTTGTAAGTGGGGTTGGAAACGCTTTTCAGGCTCAGTACTGCGCTCAAAAGATGCAGCCCTGAGGTCTCTCCTGATAGGAGGTAGTTAAGTAGAAATTCACTGCTCAGCTGACCCGGCAGAAGCAAATGTATACCAAAAATGTACCCAGAATGAGCTTTTCAGTGAACAGCAGCCAGGCACATTTTAGCTAGTTTTACTTGTAAGTGGGGTTGGAAACGCTTTTCAGGCTCAGTACTGCGCTCAAAAGATGCAGCCCTGAGGTCTCTCCTGATAGGAGGTAGTTAAGTAGAAATTCACTGCTCAGCTGACCCGGCAGAAGCAAATGTATACCAAAAATGTACCCAGAATGAGCTTTTCAGTGAACAGCAGCCAGGCACATTTTAGCTAGTTTTACTTGTAACTGGGGTTGTAAACGGTTTTCAGGCTCAGTACTGCGCTCAAAAGATGCAGCCCTGAGGTCTCTCCTATAGGGGGTAGTTAAGTAGAAATTCACTGCTCAGCTGACCCGGCAGAAGCAAATGTATACCAAAAATGTACCCAGAATGAGCTTTTCAGTGAACAGCAGCCAGGCACATTTTAGCTAGTTTTACTTGTAAGTGGGGTTGTAAACGCTTTTCAGGCTCAGTACTGCGCTCAAAAGATGCAGCCCTAAGGTCTCTCCTGATAGGAGGTAGTTAAGTAGAAATTCACTGCTCAGCTGACCCGGCAGAAGCAAATGTATACCAAAAATGTACCCAGAATGAGCTTTTCAGTGAACAGCAGCCAGGCACGTTTTAGCTAGTTTTACTTGTAAGTGGGGTTGGAAACGATTTCCGGCTCAGTACTGCGCTCGAAAGATGCAGCCCTGAGGTCTCTCCTGATAGGAGATAGTTAAGTAGAAATTCACTGCTCAGCTGACCCGGCAGAAGCAAATGTATACCAAAAATGTACCCAGAATGAGCTTTTCAGTGAACAGCAGCCAGGCACATTTTAGCTAGTTTTACTTGTAAGTGGGGTTGTAAACGCTTTTCAGGCTCAGTACTGCGCTCAAAAGATGCATCCCTGAGGTCTCTCCTGATAGGAGGTAGTTAAGTAGAAATTCACTGCTCAGCTGACCCGGCAGAAGCAAATGTATACCAAAAATGTACCCAGAATGAGCTTTTCAGTGAACAGCAGCCAGGCACATTTTAGCTAGTTTTACTTGTAACTGGGGTTGTAAACGGTTTTCAGGCTCAGTACTGCGCTCAAAAGATGCAGCCCTGAGGTCTCTCCTATAGGGGGTAGTTAAGTAGAAATTCACTGCTCAGCTGACCCGGCAGAAGCAAATGTATACCAAAAATGTACCCAGAATGAGCTTTTCAGTGAACAGCAGCCAGGCACATTTTAGCTAGTTTTACTTGTAAGTGGGGTTGTAAACGCTTTTCAGGCTCAGTACTGCGCTCAAAAGATGCAGCCCTAAGGTCTCTCCTGATAGGAGGTAGTTAAGTAGAAATTCACTGCTCAGCTGACCCGGCAGAAGCAAATGTATACCAAAAATGTACCCAGAATGAGCTTTTCAGTGAACAGCAGCCAGGCACGTTTTAGCTAGTTTTACTTGTAAGTGGGGTTGGAAACGCTTTTCAGGCTCAGTACTACGCTCGAAAGATGCAGCCCTGAGGTCTCTCCTGATAGGAGATAGTTAAGTAGAAATTCACTGCTCAGCTGACCCGGCAGAAGCAAATGTATACCAAAAATGTACCCAGAATGAGCTTTTCAGTGAACAGCAGCCAGGCACATTTTAGCTAGTTTTACTTGTAAGTGGGGTTGTAAACGCTTTTCAGGCTCAGTACTGCGCTCAAAAGATGCATCCCTGAGGTCTCTCCTGATAGGAGGTAGTTAAGTAGAAATTCACTGCTCAGCTGACCCGGCAGAAGCAAATGTATACCAAAAATGTACCAGAATGAGCTTTTCAGTGAACAGCAGCCAGGCACATTTTAGCTAGTTTTACTTGTAAGTGGGGTTGGAAGCGCTTTTCAGGCTCAGTACTGCGCTCAAAAGATGCAGCCCTGAGGTCTCTCCTGATAGGAGGTAGTTAAGTAGAAATTCACTGCTCAGCTGACCCGGCAGAAGCAAATGTATACCAAAAATGTACCCAGAATGAGCTTTTCAGTGAACAGCAGCCAGGCACATTTTAGCTAGTTTTACTTGTAAGTGGGGTTGTAAATGCTTTTCAGGCTCAGTACTGCGCTCAAAAGATGCAGCCTTGAGGTCTCTCCTGATAGGAGATAGTTAAGTAAAAATTCACTGCTCAGCTGACCTGGCAGATGCAAATGTATACCAAAAATGTACCCAGAATGAGCTTTTCAGTGAACAGCAGCCAGGCACATTTTAGCTAGTTTTACTTGTAAGTGGGGTTGTAAACGCTTTTCAGGCTCAGTACTGCGCTCAAAAGATGCAGCCCTGAGGTCTCTCCTGATAGGAGGTAGTTAAGTAGAAATTCACTGCTCAGCTGACCCGGCAGAAGCAAATGTATACCAAAAATGTACCAGAATGAGCTTTTCAGTGAACAGCAGCCAGGCACATTTTAGCTAGTTTTACTTGTAAGTGGGGTTGTAAACGGTTTTCAGGCTCAGTACTGCGCTCAAAAGATGCAGCCCTGAGGTCTCTCCTGATAGGAGGTAGTTATGTAGAAATTCACTGCTCAGCTGACCCGGCAGAAGCAAATGCATACCAAAAATGTACCCAGAATGAGCTTTTCAGTGAACAGCAGCCAGGCACATTTTTAGCTAGTTTTACTTGTAAGTGGGGTTGGAAACGCTTTTCAGGCTCAGTACTGCGCTCGAAAGATGCAGCCCTGAGGTCTCTCCTGATAGGAGATAGTTAAGTAGAAATTCACTGCTCAGCTGACCAGGCAGAAGCAAATGTATACCAAAAATGTACCCAGAATGAGCTTTTCAGTGCACAGCAGCCAGGCACATTTTAGCTAGTTTTACTTGTAAGTGGGGTTGTAAACGCTTTTCAGGCTCAGTACTGCGCTCAAAAGATGCATCCCTGAGGTCTCTCCTGATAGGAGGTAGTTAAGTAGAAATTCACTGCTCAGCTGACCCGGCAGAAGCAAATGTATACCAAAAATGTACCCAGAATGAGCTTTTCAGTGAACAGCAGCCAGGCACATTTTAGCTAGTTTTACTTGTAAGTGGGGTTGGAAACGCTTTTCAGGCTCAGTACTGCGCTCAAAAGATGCAGCCCTGAGGTCTCTCCTGATAGGAGGTAGTTAGTAGAAATTCACTGCTCAGCTGACCCGGCAGAAGCAAATGTATACCAAAAATGTACCCAGAATGAGCTTTTCAGTGAACAGCAGCCAGGCACATTTTAGCTAGTTTTACTTGTAAGTGGGGTTGGAAACACTTTTCAGGCTCAGTACTGCGCTCAAAAGATGCAGCCCTGAGGTCTCTCCTGATAGGAGGTAGTTAAGTAGAAATTCACTGCTCAGCTGACCCGGCAGAAGCAAATGTATACCAAAAATGTACCCAGAATGAGCTTTTCAGTGAACAGCAGCCAGGCACATTTTAGCTAGTTTTTCTTGTAAGTGGGGTTGGAAACGCTTTTCAGGCTCAGTACTGCGCTCAAAAGATGCAGCCCTGAGGTCTCTCCTGATAGGAGGTAGTGAAGTAGAAATTCACTGCTCAGCTGACCTAGCAGAAGCAAATGTATACCAAAAATGTACCCAGAATGAGCTTTTCAGTGAACAGCAGCCAGGCACATTTTAGCTAGTTTTACTTGTAAGTGGGGTTGTAAACGCTTTTCAGGCTCAGTACCTGCGCTCAAAAGATGCAGCCCTAAGGTCTCTCCTGATAGGAGGTAGTTAAGTAGAAATTCACTGCTCAGCTGACCCGGCAGAAGCAAATGTATACCAAAAATGTACCCAGAATGAGCTTTTCAGTGAACAGCAGCCAGGCACATTTTAGCTAGTTTTACTTGTAAGTGGGGTTGTAAACGCTTTTCAGGCTCAGTACTGCGCTCAAAAGATGCATCCCTGAGGTCTCTCCTGATAGGAGGTAGTTAAGTAGAAATTCACTGCTCAGCTGACCCGGCAGAAGCAAATGTATACCAAAAATGTACCCAGAATGAGCTTTTCAGTGAACAGCAGCCAGGCACATTTTAGCTAGTTTTACTTGTAACTGGGGTTGTAAACGGTTTTCAGGCTCAGTACTGCGCTCAAAAGATGCAGCCCTGAGGTCTCTCCTATAGGGGGTAGTTAAGTAGGAATTCACTGCTCAGCTGACCCGGCAGAAGCAAATGTATACCAAAAATGTACCCAGAATGAGCTTTTCAGTGAACAGCAGCCAGACACATTTTAGCTAGTTTTACTTGTAAGTGGGGTTGTAAACGCTTTTCAGGCTCAGTACTGCGCTCAAAAGATGCAGCCCTAAGGTCTCTCCTGATAGGAGGTAGTTAAGTAGAAATTCACTGCTCAGCTGACCCGGCAGAAGCAAATGTATACCAAAAATGTACCAGAATGAGCTTTTCAGTGAACAGCAGCCAGGCACATTTTAGCTAGTTTTACTTGTAAGTGGGGTTGGAAGCGCTTTTCAGGCTCAGTACTGCGCTCAAAAGATGCAGCCCTGAGGTCTCTCCTGATAGGAGGTAGTTAAGTAGAAATTCACTGCTCAGCTGACCCGGCAGAAGCAAATGTATACCAAAAATGTACCCAGAATGAGCTTTTCAGTGAACAGCAGCCAGGCACATTTTAGCTAGTTTTACTTGTAAGTGGGGTTGTAAACGCTTTTCAGGCTCAGTACTGCGCTCAAAAGATGCAGCCCTGAGGTCTCTCCTGATAGGAGGTAGTTAAGTAGAAATTCACTGCTCAGCTGACCCGGCAGAAGCAAATGTATACCAAAAATGTACCAGAATGAGCTTTTCAGTGAACAGCAGCCAGGCACATTTTAGCTAGTTTTACTTGTAAGTGGGGTTGTAAACGGTTTTCAGTCTCAGTACTGCGCTCAAAAGATGCAGCCCTGAGGTCTCTCCTGATAGGAGGTAGTTATGTAGAAATTCACTGCTCAGCTGACCCGGCAGAAGCAAATGTATACCAAAAATGTACCAGAATGAGCTTTTCAGTGAACAGCAGCCAGGCACATTTTAGCTAGTTTTACTTGTAAGTGGGGTTGTAAACGGTTTTCAGGCTCAGTACTGCGCTCAAAAGATGCAGCCCTGAGGTCTCTACTGATAGGAGATAGTTAAGTAGAAATTCACTGCTCAGCTGACCCGGCAGAAGCAAATGTATACCAAAAATGTACCCAGAATGAGCTTTTCAGTGCACAGCAGCCAGGCGAATTTTAGCTAGTTTTACTTGTAAGTGGGGTTGTAAACGCTTTTCAGGCTCAGTACTGCGCTCAAAAGATGCATCCCTGAGGTCTCTCCTGATAGGAGGTAGTTAAGTAGAAATTCACTGCTCAGCTGACCCGGCAGAAGCAAATGTATACCAAAAATGTACCAGAATGAGCTTTTCAGTGAACAGCAGCCAGGCACATTTTAGCTAGTTTTACTTGTAAGTGGGGTTGGAAGCGCTTTTCAGGCTCAGTACTGCGCTCAAAAGATGCAGCCCTGAGGTCTCTCCTGATGGGAGATAGTTAAGTAGAAATTCACTGCTCAGCTGACCCGGCAGAAGCAAATGTATACCAAAAATGTACCCAGAATGAGCATTTCAGTGAACACCAGCCAGGCACATTTTAGCTAGTTTTACTTGTAAGTGGGGTTGTAAACGCTTTTCAGGCTCAGTACTGCGCTCAAAAGATGCAGCCCTGAGGTCTCTCCTGATGGGAGGTAGTTAAGTAGAAATTCACTGCTCAGCTGACCCGGCAGAAGCAAATGTATACCAAAAATGTACCCAGAATGAGCTTTTCAGTGAACAGCAGCCAGGCACATTTTAGCTAGTTTTACTTGTAAGTGGGGTTGGAAACGCTTTTCAGGCTCAGTACTGCGCTCAAAAGATGCAGCCCTGAGGTCTCTCCTGATAGGAGGTAGTTAAGTAGAAATTCACTGCTCAGCTGACCCGGCAGAAGCAAATGTATACCAAAAATGTACCCAGAATGAGCTTTTCAGTGAACAGCAGCCAGGCACGTTTTAGCTAGTTTTACTTGTAAGTGGGGTTGGAAACGCTTTTCAGGCTCAGTACTGGGCTCAAAACATGCAGCCCTGAGGTCTCTCATGAAAGCAGGTGGTTAAATAGAAATTCGCTGCTCAGCTGACCCGGCAGGAGCAAACGTATGCTAAAAATGTACTCAGAATGAGCTTTTCAGTGAAGAGTAGCCAGGCACATTTTAGCTAGTTTTACTTGTAAGTGGGGTTGGA
Source organism: Lissotriton vulgaris (assembly GCF_964263255.1). NCBI lineage: Eukaryota > Metazoa > Chordata > Amphibia > Caudata > Salamandridae > Lissotriton > Lissotriton vulgaris. The sequence goes on along the minus strand of NC_141691.1, from coordinate 1,085,679,169 downwards.
AACGCTTTTCAGGCTCAGTACTGGGCTCAAAACATGCAGCCCTGAGGTCTCTCATGAAAGCAGGTGGTTAAATAGAAATTCGCTGCTCAGCTGATTCGGCAGGAGCAAACGTATGCTAAAAATGTACTCAGAATGAGCTTTTCAGTGAACAGCAGCCAGGCACATTTTAGCTAGTTTTACTTGTAAGTGGGGTTGTAAACGCTTTTCAGGCTCAGTACTGCGCTCAAAAGATGCAGCCCTGAGGTCTCTCCTGATAGGAGGTAGTTAAGTAGAAATTCACTGCTCAGCTGACCCGGCAGAAGCAAATGTATACCAAAAATGTACCAGAATGAGCTTTTCAGTGAACAGCAGCCAGGCACATTTTAGCTAGTTTTACTTGTAAGTGGGGTTGTAAACGGTTTTCAGGCTCAGTACTGCGCTCAAAAGATGCAGCCCTGAGGTCTCTCCTGATAGGAGGTAGTTATGTAGAAATTCACTGCTCAGCTGACCCGGCAGAAGCAAATGCATACCAAAAATGTACCCAGAATGAGCTTTTCAGTGAACAGCAGCCAGGCACATTTTTAGCTAGTTTTACTTGTAAGTGGGGTTGGAAACGCTTTTCAGGCTCAGTACTGCGCTCGAAAGATGCAGCCCTGAGGTCTCTACTGATAGGAGATAGTTAAGTAGAAATTCACTGCTCAGCTGACCCGGCAGAAGCAAATGTATACCAAAAATGTACCCAGAATGAGCTTTTCAGTGCACAGCAGCCAGGCACATTTTAGCTAGTTTTACTTGTAAGTGGGGTTGTAAACGCTTTTCAGGCTCAGTACTGCGCTCAAAAGATGCATCCCTGAGGTCTCTCCTGATAGGAGGTAGTTAAGTAGAAATTCACTGCTCAGCTGACCCGGCAGAAGCAAATGTATACCAAAAATGTACCAGAATGAGCTTTTCAGTGAACAGCAGCCAGGCACATTTTAGCTAGTTTTACTTGTAAGTGGGGTTGGAAGCGCTTTTCAGGCTCAGTACTGCGCTCAAAAGATGCAGCCTTGAGGTCTCTCCTGATGGGAGATAGTTAAGTAGAAATTCACTGCTCAGCTGACCCGGCAGAAGCAAATGTATACCAAAAATGTACCCAGAATGAGCATTTCAGTGAACACCAGCCAGGCACATTTTAGCTAATTTTACTTGTAAGTGGGGTTGTAAACGCTTTTCAGGCTCAGTACTGCGCTCAAAAGATGCAGCCCTGAGGTCTCTCCTGATGGGAGGTAGTTAAGTAGAAATTCACTGCTCAGCTGACCCGGCAGAAGCAAATGTATACCAAAAATGTACCCAGAATGAGCTTTTCAGTGAACAGCAGCCAGGCACATTTTAGCTAGTTTTACTTGTAAGTGGGGTTGGGAACGCTTTTCAGGCTCAGTACTGCGCTCAAAAGATGCAGCCCTGAGGTCTCTCCTGATAGGAGGTAGTTAAGTAGAAATTCACTGCTCAGCTGACCCGGCAGAAGCAAATGTATACCAAAAATGTACCCAGAATGAGCTTTTCAGTGAACAGCAGCCAGGCACGTTTTAGCTAGTTTTACTTGTAAGTGGGGTTGGAAACGCTTTTCAGGCTCAGTACTGGGCTCAAAACATGCAGCCCTGAGGTCTCTCATGAAAGCAGGTGGTTAAATAGAAATTCGCTGCTCAGCTGACCCGGCAGGAGCAAACGTATGCTAAAAATGTACTCAGAATGAGCTTTTCAGTGAAGAGTAGCCAGGCACATTTTAGCTAGTTTTACTTGTAAGTGGGGTTGGAAACGCTTTTCAGGCTCAGTACTGGGCTCAAAACATGCAGCCCTGAGGTCTCTCATGAAAGCAGGTGGTTAAATAGAAATTCGCTGCTCAGCTGATTCGGCAGGAGCAAACGTATGCTAAAAATGTACTCAGAATGAGCTTTTCAGTGAAGAGAAGCCAGGCACATTTTAGCTAGTTTTACTTGTAAGTGGGGTTGGAAACGCTTTTCAGGATCAGTACTGGGCTCAAAACATGCAGCCCTGAGGTCTCTCATGATAGCAGGTGGTTAAATAGAAATTCGCTGCTCAGCTGACCCGGCAGGAGCAGACATATGCCAAAAATGTACACAGAATGAGCTTTTCAGTGAATAGCAGCCAGGCACATTTTAGCTAATTTTACTTGTAAGTGGGGTTGGAAACGCTTTTCAGGATCAGTACTGGGCTCAAAACATGCAGCCCTGAGGTCTCTCATGATAGCAGGTGGTTAAATAGAAATTCGCTGCTCAGCTGACCCGGCAGGAGCAAACGTATGCTAAAAATGTACTCAGAATGAGCTTTTCAGTGAAGAGAAGCCAGGCACATTTTAGCTAGTTTTACTTGTAAGTGGGGTTGGAAACGCTTTTCAGGCTCAGTACTTGGCTCAAAACATGCAGCCCTGAGGTCTCTCATGAAAGCAGGTGGTTAAATAGAAATTCACTGCTCAGCTGATTCGGCAGGAGCAAACGTATGCTAAAAATGTACTCAGAATGAGCTTTTCAGTGAAGAGAAGCCAGGCACATTTTAGCTAGTTTTACTTGTAAGTGGGGTTGGAAACGCTTTTCAGGATCAGTACTGAGCTCAAAACATGCAGCCCTGAGGTCTCTCATGATAGCAGGTGGTTAAATAAAATTCGCTGCTCAGCTGACCCGGCAGGAGCAAACATATGCTAAAAATGTACTCAGAATGAGCTTTTCAGTGAAGAGAAGCCAGGCACATTTTAGCTAGTTTTACTTGTAAGTGGGGTTGGAAACGCTTTTCAGGCTCAGTACTGGGCTCAAAACATGCAGCCCTGAGGTCTCTCATGAAAGCAGGTGGTTAAATAGAAATTCGCTGCTCAGCTGACCCGGTAGGAGCAAACGTATGCCAAAAATGTACACAGAATGAGCTTTTCAGTGAATAGCAGCCAGGCACATTTTAGCTAGTTTTACTTGTAAGTGGGGTTGGAAACGCTTTTCAGGATCAGTACTGGGCTTAAAACATGCAGCCCTGAGGTCTCTCATGATAGCAGGTGGTTAAATAGAAATTCGCTGCTCAGCTGACCCGGCAGGAGCAAACGTATGCTAAAACTGTACTCAGAATGAGCTTTTCAGTGAAGAGAAGCCAGGCACATTTTAGCTAGTTTTACTTGTAAGTGGGGTTGGAAATGCTTTTCAGGCTCAGTACTGGGCTCAAAACATGCAGCCCTGAGGTCTCTCATGATAGCAGGTGGTTAAATAGAAATTTGCTGCTCAGCTGACCCGGCAGGAGCAAACGTATGCTAAAAATGTACTCAGAATGAGCTTTTCAGTGAAGAGAAGCCAGGCACATTTTAGCTAGTTTTACTTGTAAGTGGGGTTGGAAACGCTTTTCAGGCTCTGTACTGGGCTCAAAACATGCAGCCCTGAGGTCTCTCATGAAAGCAGGCGGTTAAATAGAAATTCGCTGCTCAGCTGACCCGGTAGGATCAAACGTATGCCAAAAATGTACACAGAATGAGCTTTTCAGTGAATAGCAGCCAGGCACATTTTAGCTAGTTTTACTTGTAAGTGGGGTTGGAAACGCTTTTCAGTCTCAGTACTGGGCTCAAAACATGCAGCCCTGAGGTCTCTCATGAAAGCAGGTGGTTAAATAGAAATTCGCTGCTCAGCTGACCCTGTAGGAGCAAACGTATGCCAAAAATGTACACGGAATGAGCTTTTCAGTGAATAGCAGCCAGGCACATTTTAGCTAGTTTTACTTGTAAGTGGGGTTGGAAACGCTTTTCAGGATCAGTACTGGGCTCAAAACATGCAGCCCTGAGGTCTCTTATGATGGCAGGTGGTTAAATAGAAATTCGCTGCTCAGCTGACCCGGCAGGAGCAAACGTATGCTAAAAATGTACTCAGAATGAGCTTTTCAGTGAAGAGAAGCCAGGCACATTTTAGCTAGTTTTACTTGTAAGTGGGGTTGGAAATGCTTTTCAGGCTCAGTACTGAACTCAAAACATGCAGCCCTGAGGTCTCTCATGAAAGCAGGTGGTTAAATAGAAATTCGCTGCTCAGCTGATTCGGCAGGAGCAAACGTATGCTAAAAATGTACTCAGAATGAGCTTTTCAGTGAAGAGAAGCCAGGCACATTTTAGCTAGTTTTACTTGTAAGTGGGGTTGGAAACGCTTTTCAGGATCAGTACTGGGCTCAAAACATGCAGCCCTGAGGTCTCTCATGATAGCAGGTGGTTAAATAGAAATTCGCTGCTCAGCTGACCCGGCAGGAGCAAACATATGCTAAAAATGTACTCAGAATGAGCTTTTCAGTGAAGAGAAGCCAGGCACATTTTAGCAAGTTTTACTTGTAAGTGGGGTTGGAAACGCTTTTCAGGATCAGTACTGGGCTCAAAACATGCAGCCCTGAGGTCTCTCATGAAAGCAGGTGGTTAAATAGAAATTCGCTGCTCAGCTGACCCGGTAGGAGCAAACGTATGCCAAAAATGTACACAGAATGAGCTTTTCAGTGAATAGCAGCCAGGCACATTTTAGCTAGTTTTACTTGTAAGTGGGGTTGGAAACGCTTTTCAGGATCAGTACTGGGCTTAAAACATGCAGCCCTGAGGTCTCTCATGATAGCAGGTGGTTAAATAGAAATTCGCTGCTCAGCTGACCCGGCAGGAGCAAACGTATGCTAAAAATGTACTCAGAATTAGCTTTTCAGTGAAGAGAAGCCAGGCACATTTTAGCTAGTTTTACTTGTAAGTGGGGTTGGAAATGCTTTTCAGGCTCAGTACTGGGCTCAAAACATGCAGCCCTGAGGTCTCTCATGAAAGCAGGTGGTTAAATAGAAATTCGCTGCTCAGCTGACTCGGTAGGAGCAAACGTATGCCAAAAATGTACACAGAATGAGCTTTTCAGTGAATAGCAGCCAGGCACATTTTAGCTAGTTTTACTTGTAAGTGGGGTTGGAAACGCTTTTCAGGATCAGTACTGGGCTCAAAACATGCAGCCCTGAGGTCTCTTATGATAGCAGGTGGTTAAATAGAAATTCGCTGCTCAGCTGACCTGGCAGGAGCAAACGTATGCTAAAAATGTACTCAGAATGAGCTTTTCAGTGAAGAGAAGCCAGGCACATTTTAGCTAGTTTTACTTGTAAGTGGGGTTGGAAATGCTTTTCAGGCTCAGTACTTGGCTCAAAACATGCAGCCCTGAGGTCTCTCATGAAAGCAGGTGGTTAAATAGAAATTCACTGCTCAGCTGACCCGGTAGGAGCAAACGTATGCCAAAAATGTACACAGAATGAGCTTTTCAGTGAATAGCAGCCAGGCACATTTTAGCTAGTTTTACTTGTAAGTGGGGTTGGAAACGCTTTTCAGGATCAGTACTGGGCTTAAAACATGCAGCCCTGAGGTCTCTCATGATAGCAGGTGGTTAAATAGAAATTCGCTGCTCAGCTGACCCGGCAGGAGCAAACGTATGCTAAAAATGTACTCAGAATGAGCTTTTCAGTGAATAGCAGACATTTTAGCTAGTTTTACTTGTAAGTGGGGTTGGAAATGCTTTTCAGGCTCAGTACTGAGCTCAAAACATGCAGCCCTGAGGTCTCTCATGAAAGCAGGTGGTTAAATAGAAATTCGCTGCTCAGCTGATTCGGCAGGAGCAAACAAAAATGTACTCAGAATGAGCTTTTCAGTGAAGAGAAGCCAGGCACATTTTAGCTAGTTTTACTTGTAAGTGGGGTTGGAAACGCTTTTCAGGATCGGTACTAGGCTCAAAACATGCAGCCCTGAGGTCTCTCATGATAGCAGGTGGTTAAATAGAAATTCGCTGCTCAGCTGACCCGGCAGGAGCAAACATATGCTAAAAATGTACTCAGAATGAGCTTTTCAGTGAAGAGAAGCCAGGCACATTTTAGCAAGATTTACTTGTAAGTGGGGTTGGAAACGCTTTTCAGGATCAGTACTGGGCTCAAAACATGCAGCCCTGAGGTCTCTCATGAAAGCAGGTGGTTAAATAGAAATTCGCTGCTCAGCTGACCCGGTAGGAGCAAACGTATGCCAAAAATGTACACAGAATGAGCTTTTCAGTGAATAGCAGCCAGGCACATTTTAGCTAGTTTTACTTGTAAGTGGGGTTGGAAACGCTTTTCAGGATCAGTACTGGGCTTAAAACATGCAGCCCTGAGGTCTCTCATGATAGCAGGTGGTTAAATAGAAATTCGCTGCTCAGCTGACCCGGCAGGAGCAAACGTATGCTAAAAATGTACTCAGAATGAGCTTTTCAGTGAATAGCAGCCAGGCACATTTTAGCTAGTTTTACTTGTAAGTGGGGTTGGAAATGCTTTTCAGGCTCAGTACTGAGCTCAAAACATGCAGCCCTGAGGTCTCTCATGAAAGCAGGTGGTTAAATAGAAATTCGCTGCTCAGCTGATTCGGCAGGAGCAAACGTATGCTAAAAATGTACTCAGAATGAGCTTTTCAGTGAAGAGAAGCCAGGCACATTTTAGCTAGTTTTACGTGTAAGTGGGGTTGGAAACGCTTTTCAGGATCAGTACTGGGCTCAAAACATGCAGCCCTGAGGTCTCTCATGATAGCAGGTGGTTAAATAGAAATTCGCTGCTCAGCTGACCCGGCAGGAGCAAACATATGCTAAAAATGTACTCAGAATGAGCTTTTCAGTGAAGAGAAGCCAGGCACATTTTAGCAAGTTTTACTTGTAAGTGGGGTTGGAAACGCTTTTCAGGATCAGTACTGGGCTCAAAACATGCAGCCCTGAGGTCTCTCATGAAAGCAGGTGGTTAAATAGAAATTCGCTGCTCAGCTGACCCGGTAGGAGCAAACGTATGCCAAAAATGTACACAGAATGAGCTTTTCAATGAATAGCAGCCAGGCACATTTTAGCTAGTTTTACTTGTAAGTGGGGTTGGAAACGCTTTTCAGGATCAGTACTGGGCTTAAAACATGCAGCCCTGAGGTCTCTCATGATAGCAGGTGGTTAAATAGAAATTCGCTGCTCAGCTGACCCGGCAGGAGCAAACGTATGCTAAAAATGTACTCAGAATGAGCTTTTCAGTGAAGAGAAGCCAGGCACATTTTAGCTAGTTTTACTTGTAAGTGGGGTTGGAAATGCTTTTCAGGCTCAGTACTAGGCTCAAAACATGCAGCCCTGAGGTCTCTCATTATAGCAGGTGGTTAAATAGAAATTCGCTGCTCAGCTGACCCGGCAAGAGCAAACGTATGCTAAAAATGTACTCAGAATGAGCTTTTCAGTGAAGAGAAGCCAGGCACATTTTAGCTAGTTTTACTTGTAAGTGGGGTTGGAAACGCTTTTCAGGATCAGTACTGGGCTTAAAACATGCAGCCCTGAGGTCTCTCATGATAGCAGGTGGTTAAATAGAAATTCGCTGCTCAGCTGACCTGGCAGGAGCAAACGTATGCTAAAAATGTACTCAGAATGAGCTTTTCAGTGAATAGCAGCCAGGCACATTTTAGCTAGTTTTACTTGTAAGTGGGGTTGGAAACGCTTTTCAGGATCAGTACTGGGCTCAAAACATGCAGCCCTGAGGTATCTCATGATAGCAGGTGGTTAAATAGAAATTCGCTGCTCAGCTGACCCGGCAGGAGCAAACGTATGCCAAAAATGTACACAGAATGAGCTTTTCAGTGAATAGCAGCCAGGCACATTTTAGCTAATTTTACTTGTAAGTGGGGTTGGAAACGCTTTTCAGGATCAGTACTGGGCTCAAAACATGCAGCCCTGAGGGCTCTCATGAAAGCAGGTGGTTAAATAGAAATTCACTGCTCAGCTGATTCGGCAGGAGCAAACGTATGCTAAAAATGTACTCAGAATGAGCTTTTCAGTGAAGAGAAGCCAGGCACATTTTAGCTAGTTTTACTTGTAAGTGGGGTTGGAAACGCTTTTCAGGATCAGTACTGGGCTCAAAACATGCAGCCCTGAGGTCTCTCATGATAGCAGGTGGTTAAATAAAATTCGCTGCTCAGCTGACCCGGCAGGAGCAAACATATGCTAAAAATGTACTCAGAATGAGCTTTTCAGTGAAGAGAAGCCAGGCACATTTTAGCTAGTTTTACTTGTAAGTGGGGTTGGAAACGCTTTTCAGGCTCCGTACTGGGCTCAAAACATGCAGCCCTGAGGTCTCTCATGAAAGCAGGCGGTTAAATAGAAATTCGCTGCTCAGCTGACCCGGTAGGATCAAACGTATGCCAAAAATGTACACAGAATGAGCTTTTCAGTGAATAGCAGCCAGGCACATTTTAGCAAGTTTTACTTGTAAGTGGGGTTGGAAACGCTTTTCAGGATCAGTACTGGGCTCAAAACATGCAGCCCTGAGGTCTCTCATGAAAGCAGGTGGTTAAATAGAAATTCGCTGCTCAGCTGACCCGGTAGGAGCAAACGTATGCCAAAAATGTACACAGAATGAGCTTTTCAGTGAATAGCAGCCAGGCACATTTTAGCTAGTTTTACTTGTAAGTGGGGTTGGAAACGCTTTTCAGGATCAGTACTGGGCTTAAAACATGCAGCCCTGAGGTCTCTCATGATAGCAGGTGGTTAAATAGAAATTCGCTGCTCAGCTGACCCGGCAGGAGCAAACGTATGCTAAAACTGTACTCAGAATGAGCTTTTCAGTGAAGAGAAGCCAGGCACATTTTAGCTAGTTTTACTTGTAAGTGGGGTTGGAAACGCTTTTCAGGCTCTGTACTGGGCTCAAAACATGCAGCCCTGAGGTCTCTCATGAAAGCAGGCGGTTAAATAGAAATTCGCTGCTCAGCTGACCCGGTAGGATCAAACGTATGCCAAAAATGTACACAGAATGAGCTTTTCAGTGAATAGCAGCCAGGCACATTTTAGCTAGTTTTACTTGTAAGTGGGGTTGGAAACGCTTTTCAGTCTCAGTACTGGGCTCAATACATGCAGCCCTGAGGTCTCTCATGAAAGCAGGTGGTTAAATAGAAATTCGCTGCTCAGCTGACCCTGTAGGAGCAAACGTATGCCAAAAATGTACACAGAATGAGCTTTTCAGTGAATAGCAGCCAGGCACATTTTAGCTAGTTTTACTTGTAAGTGGGGTTGGAAACGCTTTTCAGGATCAGTACTGGGCTCAAAACATGCAGCCCTGAGGTCTCCTATGATGGCAGGTGGTTAAATAGAAATTCGCTGCTCAGCTGACCCGGCAGGAGCAAACGTATGCTAAAAATGTACTCAGAATGAGCTTTTCAATGAAAAGAAGCCAGGCACATTTTAGCTAGTTTTACTTGTAAGTGGGGTTGGAAATGCTTTTCAGGCTCAGTACTTGGCTCAAAACATGCAGCCCTGAGGTCTCTCATGAAAGCAGGTGGTAAATAGAAATTCACTGCTCAGCTGACCCGGTAGGAGCAAACGTATGCCAAAAATGTACACAGAATGAGCTTTTCAGTGAATAGCAGCCAGGCACATTTTAGCTAGTTTTACTTGTAAGTGGGGTTGGAAACGCTTTTCAGGATCAGTACTGGGATTAAAACATGCAGCCCTGAGGTCTCTCATGATAGCAGGTGGTTAAATAGAAATTCGCTGCTCAGCTGACCCGGCAGGAGCAAACGTATGCTAAAAATGTACTCAGAATGAGCTTTTCAGTGAAGAGAAGCCAGGCACATTTTAGCTAGTTTTACTTGTAAGTGGGGTTGGAAATGCTTTTCAGGCTTAGTACTGAGCTCAAAACATGCAGCCCTGAGGTCTCTCATGAAAGCAGGTGGTTAAATAGAAATTCGCTGCTCAGCTGATTCGGCAGGAGCAAACGTATGCTAAAAATGTACTCAGAATGAGCTTTTCAGTGAAGAGAAGCCAGGCACATTTTAGCTAGTTTTACTTGTAAGTGGGGTTGGAAACGCTTTTCAGGATCAGTACTGGGCTCAAAACATGCAGCCCTGAGGTCTCCTATGATGGCAGGTGGTTAAATAGAAATTCGCTGCTCAGCTGACCCGGCAGGAGCAAACGTATGCTAAAAATGTACTCAGAATGAGCTTTTCAATGAAAAGAAGCCAGGCACATTTTAGCTAGTTTTACTTGTAAGTGGGGTTGGAAACGCTTTTCAGGATCAGTACTTGGCTCAAAACATGCAGCCCTGAGGTCTCTCATGAAAGCAGGAGGTAAATAGAAATTCACTGCTCAGCTGACCCGGCAGGAGCAAACGTATGCTAAAAATGTACTCAGAATGAGCTTTTCAGTGAAGAGAAGCCAGGCACATTTTAGCTAGTTTTACTTGTAAGTGGGGTTGGAAATGCTTTTCAGGCTCAGTACTAGGCTCAAAACATGCAGCCCTGAGGTCTCTCATTATAGCAGGTGGTTAAATAGAAATTCGCTGCTCAGCTGACCCGGCAAGAGCAAACGTATGCTAAAAATGTACTCAGAATGAGCTTTTCAGTGAAGAGAAGCCAGGCACATTTTAGCTAGTTTTACTTGTAAGTGGGGTTGGAAACGCTTTTCAGGATCAGTACTGGGCTTAAAACATGCAGCCCTGAGGTCTCTCATGATAGCAGGTGGTTAAATAGAAATTCGCTGCTCAGCTGACCTGGCAGGAGCAAACGTATGCTAAAAATGTACTCAGAATGAGCTTTTCAGTGAATAGCAGCCAGGCACATTTTAGCTAGTTTTACTTGTAAGTGGGGTTGGAAACGCTTTTCAGGATCAGTACTGGGCTCAAAACATGCAGCCCTGAGGTATCTCATGATAGCAGGTGGTTAAATAGAAATTCGCTGCTCAGCTGACCCGGCAGGAGCAAACGTATGCCAAAAATGTACACAGAATGAGCTTTTCAGTGAATAGCAGCCAGGCACATTTTAGCTAATTTTACTTGTAAGTGGGGTTGGAAACGCTTTTCAGGATCAGTACTGGGCTCAAAACATGCAGCCCTGAGGGCTCTCATGAAAGCAGGTGGTTAAATAGAAATTCACTGCTCAGCTGATTCGGCAGGAGCAAACGTATGCTAAAAATGTACTCAGAATGAGCTTTTCAGTGAAGAGAAGCCAGGCACATTTTAGCTAGTTTTACTTGTAAGTGGGGTTGGAAACGCTTTTCAGGATCAGTACTGGGCTCAAAACATGCAGCCCTGAGGTCTCTCATGATAGCAGGTGGTTAAATAAAATTCGCTGCTCAGCTGACCCGGCAGGAGCAAACATATGCTAAAAATGTACTCAGAATGAGCTTTTCAGTGAAGAGAAGCCAGGCACATTTTAGCTAGTTTTACTTGTAAGTGGGGTTGGAAACGCTTTTCAGGCTCTGTACTGGGCTCAAAACATGCAGCCCTGAGGTCTCTCATGAAAGCAGGCGGTTAAATAGAAATTCGCTGCTCAGCTGACCCGGTAGGATCAAACGTATGCCAAAAATGTACACAGAATGAGCTTTTCAGTGAATAGCAGCCAGGCACATTTTAGCAAGTTTTACTTGTAAGTGGGGTTGGAAACGCTTTTCAGGATCAGTACTGGGCTCAAAACATGCAGCCCTGAGGTCTCTCATGAAAGCAGGTGGTTAAATAGAAATTCGCTGCTCAGCTGACCCGGTAGGAGCAAACGTATGCCAAAAATGTACACAGAATGAGCTTTTCAGTGAATAGCAGCCAGGCACATTTTAGCTAGTTTTACTTGTAAGTGGGGTTGGAAACGCTTTTCAGGATCAGTACTGGGCTTAAAACATGCAGCCCTGAGGTCTCTCATGATAGCAGGTGGTTAAATAGAAATTCGCTGCTCAGCTGACCCGGCAGGAGCAAACGTATGCTAAAACTGTACTCAGAATGAGCTTTTCAGTGAAGAGAAGCCAGGCACATTTTAGCTAGTTTTACTTGTAAGTGGGGTTGGAAACGCTTTTCAGGCTCTGTACTGGGCTCAAAACATGCAGCCCTGAGGTCTCTCATGAAAGCAGGCGGTTAAATAGAAATTCGCTGCTCAGCTGACCCGGTAGGATCAAACGTATGCCAAAAATGTACACAGAATGAGCTTTTCAGTGAATAGCAGCCAGGCACATTTTAGCTAGTTTTACTTGTAAGTGGGGTTGGAAACGCTTTTCAGTCTCAGTACTGGGCTCAATACATGCAGCCCTGAGGTCTCTCATGAAAGCAGGTGGTTAAATAGAAATTCGCTGCTCAGCTGACCCTGTAGGAGCAAACGTATGCCAAAAATGTACACAGAATGAGCTTTTCAGTGAATAGCAGCCAGGCACATTTTAGCTAGTTTTACTTGTAAGTGGGGTTGGAAACGCTTTTCAGGATCAGTACTGGGCTCAAAACATGCAGCCCTGAGGTCTCCTATGATGGCAGGTGGTTAAATAGAAATTCGCTGCTCAGCTGACCCGGCAGGAGCAAACGTATGCTAAAAATGTACTCAGAATGAGCTTTTCAATGAAAAGAAGCCAGGCACATTTTAGCTAGTTTTACTTGTAAGTGGGGTTGGAAATGCTTTTCAGGCTCAGTACTTGGCTCAAAACATGCAGCCCTGAGGTCTCTCCTGATAGGAGGTAGTTAAGTAGAAATTCACTGCTCAGCTGACCCGGCAGAAGCAAATGTATACCAAAAATGTACCAGAATGAGCTTTTCAGTGAACAGCAGCCAGGCACATTTTAGCTAGTTTTACTTGTAAGTGGGGTTGGAAGCGCTTTTCAGGCTCAGTACTGCGCTCAAAAGATGCAGCCCTGAGGTCTCTCCTGATGGGAGATAGTTAAGTAGAAATTCACTGCTCAGCTGACCCGGCAGAAGCAAATGTATACCAAAAATGTACCCAGAATGAGCATTTCAGTGAACACCAGCCAGGCACATTTTAGCTAGTTTTACTTGTAAGTGGGGTTGTAAACGCTTTTCAGGCTCAGTACTGCGCTCAAAAGATGCAGCCCTGAGGTCTCTCCTGATGGGAGGTAGTTAAGTAGAAATTCACTGCTCAGCTGACCCGGCAGAAGCAAATGTATACCAAAAATGTACCCAGAATGAGCTTTTCAGTGAACAGCAGCCAGGCACATTTTAGCTAGTTTTACTTGTAAGTGGGGTTGGAAACGCTTTTCAGGCTCAGTACTGCGCTCAAAAGATGCAGCCCTGAGGTCTCTCCTGATAGGAGGTAGTTAAGTAGAAATTCACTGCTCAGCTGACCCGGCAGAAGCAAATGTATACCAAAAATGTACCCAGAATGAGCTTTTCAGTGAACAGCAGCCAGGCACGTTTTAGCTAGTTTTACTTGTAAGTGGGGTTGGAAACGCTTTTCAGGCTCAGTACTGGGCTCAAAACATGCAGCCCTGAGGTCTCTCATGAAAGCAGGTGGTTAAATAGAAATTCGCTGCTCAGCTGACCCGGCAGGAGCAAACGTATGCTAAAAATGTACTCAGAATGAGCTTTTCAGTGAAGAGTAGCCAGGCACATTTTAGCTAGTTTTACTTGTAAGTGGGGTTGGAAACGCTTTTCAGGCTCAGTACTGGGCTCAAAACATGCAGCCCTGAGGTCTCTCATGAAAGCAGGTGGTTAAATAGAAATTCGCTGCTCAGCTGATTCGGCAGGAGCAAACGTATGCTAAAAATGTACTCAGAATGAGCTTTTCAGTGAACAGCAGCCAGGCACATTTTAGCTAGTTTTACTTGTAAGTGGGGTTGTAAACGCTTTTCAGGCTCAGTACTGCGCTCAAAAGATGCAGCCCTGAGGTCTCTCCTGATAGGAGGTAGTTAAGTAGAAATTCACTGCTCAGCTGACCCGGCAGAAGCAAATGTATACCAAAAATGTACCAGAATGAGCTTTTCAGTGAACAGCAGCCAGGCACATTTTAGCTAGTTTTACTTGTAAGTGGGGTTGTAAACGGTTTTCAGGCTCAGTACTGCGCTCAAAAGATGCAGCCCTGAGGTCTCTCCTGATAGGAGGTAGTTATGTAGAAATTCACTGCTCAGCTGACCCGGCAGAAGCAAATGCATACCAAAAATGTACCCAGAATGAGCTTTTCAGTGAACAGCAGCCAGGCACATTTTTAGCTAGTTTTACTTGTAAGTGGGGTTGGAAACGCTTTTCAGGCTCAGTACTGCGCTCGAAAGATGCAGCCCTGAGGTCTCTACTGATAGGAGATAGTTAAGTAGAAATTCACTGCTCAGCTGACCCGGCAGAAGCAAATGTATACCAAAAATGTACCCAGAATGAGCTTTTCAGTGCACAGCAGCCAGGCACATTTTAGCTAGTTTTACTTGTAAGTGGGGTTGTAAACGCTTTTCAGGCTCAGTACTGCGCTCAAAAGATGCATCCCTGAGGTCTCTCCTGATAGGAGGTAGTTAAGTAGAAATTCACTGCTCAGCTGACCCGGCAGAAGCAAATGTATACCAAAAATGTACCAGAATGAGCTTTTCAGTGAACAGCAGCCAGGCACATTTTAGCTAGTTTTACTTGTAAGTGGGGTTGGAAGCGCTTTTCAGGCTCAGTACTGCGCTCAAAAGATGCAGCCCTGAGGTCTCTCCTGATGGGAGATAGTTAAGTAGAAATTCACTGCTCAGCTGACCCGGCAGAAGCAAATGTATACCAAAAATGTACCCAGAATGAGCATTTCAGTGAACACCAGCCAGGCACATTTTAGCTAATTTTACTTGTAAGTGGGGTTGTAAACGCTTTTCAGGCTCAGTACTGCGCTCAAAAGATGCAGCCCTGAGGTCTCTCCTGATGGGAGGTAGTTAAGTAGAAATTCACTGCTCAGCTGACCCGGCAGAAGCAAATGTATACCAAAAATGTACCCAGAATGAGCTTTTCAGTGAACAGCAGCCAGGCACATTTTAGCTAGTTTTACTTGTAAGTGGGGTTGGGAACGCTTTTCAGGCTCAGTACTGCGCTCAAAAGATGCAGCCCTGAGGTCTCTCCTGATAGGAGGTAGTTAAGTAGAAATTCACTGCTCAGCTGACCCGGCAGAAGCAAATGTATACCAAAAATGTACCCAGAATGAGCTTTTCAGTGAACAGCAGCCAGGCACGTTTTAGCTAGTTTTACTTGTAAGTGGGGTTGGAAACGCTTTTCAGGCTCAGTACTGGGCTCAAAACATGCAGCCCTGAGGTCTCTCATGAAAGCAGGTGGTTAAATAGAAATTCGCTGCTCAGCTGACCCGGCAGGAGCAAACGTATGCTAAAAATGTACTCAGAATGAGCTTTTCAGTGAAGAGTAGCCAGGCACATTTTAGCTAGTTTTACTTGTAAGTGGGGTTGGAAACGCTTTTCAGGCTCAGTACTGGGCTCAAAACATGCAGCCCTGAGGTCTCTCATGAAAGCAGGTGGTTAAATAGAAATTCGCTGCTCAGCTGATTCGGCAGGAGCAAACGTATGCTAAAAATGTACTCAGAATGAGCTTTTCAGTGAAGAGAAGCCAGGCACATTTTAGCTAGTTTTACTTGTAAGTGGGGTTGGAAACGCTTTTCAGGATCAGTACTGGGCTCAAAACATGCAGCCCTGAGGTCTCTCATGATAGCAGGTGGTTAAATAGAAATTCGCTGCTCAGCTGACCCGGCAGGAGCAGACATATTCCAAAAATGTACACAGAATGAGCTTTTCAGTGAATAGCAGCCAGGCACATTTTAGCTAATTTTACTTGTAAGTGGGGTTGGAAACGCTTTTCAGGATCAGTACTGGGCTCAAAACATGCAGCCCTGAGGTCTCTCATGATAGCAGGTGGTTAAATAGAAATTCGCTGCTCAGCTGACCCGGCAGGAGCAAACGTATGCTAAAAATGTACTCAGAATGAGCTTTTCAGTGAAGAGAAGCCAGGCACATTTTAGCTAGTTTTACTTGTAAGTGGGGTTGGAAACGCTTTTCAGGCTCAGTACTTGGCTCAAAACATGCAGCCCTGAGGTCTCTCATGAAAGCAGGTGGTTAAATAGAAATTCACTGCTCAGCTGATTCGGCAGGAGCAAACGTATGCTAAAAATGTACTCAGAATGAGCTTTTCAGTGAAGAGAAGCCAGGCACATTTTAGCTAGTTTTACTTGTAAGTGGGGTTGGAAACGCTTTTCAGGATCAGTACTGGGCTCAAAACATGCAGCCCTGAGGTCTCTCATGATAGCAGGTGGTTAAATAAAATTCGCTGCTCAGCTGACCCGGCAGGAGCAAACATATGCTAAAAATGTACTCAGAATGAGCTTTTCAGTGAAGAGAAGCCAGGCACATTTTAGCTAGTTTTACTTGTAAGTGGGGTTGGAAACGCTTTTCAGGCTCAGTACTGGGCTCAAAACATGCAGCCCTGAGGTCTCTCATGAAAGCAGGTGGTTAAATAGAAATTCGCTGCTCAGCTGACCCGGTAGGAGCAAACGTATGCCAAAAATGTACACAGAATGAGCTTTTCAGTGAATAGCAGCCAGGCACATTTTAGCTAGTTTTACTTGTAAGTGGGGTTGGAAACGCTTTTCAGGATCAGTACTGGGCTTAAAACATGCAGCCCTGAGGTCTCTCATGATAGCAGGTGGTTAAATAGAAATTCGCTGCTCAGCTGACCCGGCAGGAGCAAACGTATGCTAAAACTGTACTCAGAATGAGCTTTTCAGTGAAGAGAAGCCAGGCACATTTTAGCTAGTTTTACTTGTAAGTGGGGTTGGAAATGCTTTTCAGGCTCAGTACTGGGCTCAAAACATGCAGCCCTGAGGTCTCTCATGATAGCAGGTGGTTAAATAGAAATTTGCTGCTCAGCTGACCCGGCAGGAGCAAACGTATGCTAAAAATGTACTCAGAATGAGCTTTTCAGTGAAGAGAAGCCAGGCACATTTTAGCTAGTTTTACTTGTAAGTGGGGTTGGAAACGCTTTTCAGGCTCTGTACTGGGCTCAAAACATGCAGCCCTGAGGTCTCTCATGAAAGCAGGCGGTTAAATAGAAATTCGCTGCTCAGCTGACCCGGTAGGATCAAACGTATGCCAAAAATGTACACAGAATGAGCTTTTCAGTGAATAGCAGCCAGGCACATTTTAGCTAGTTTTACTTGTAAGTGGGGTTGGAAACGCTTTTCAGTCTCAGTACTGGGCTCAAAACATGCAGCCCTGAGGTCTCTCATGAAAGCAGGTGGTTAAATAGAAATTCGCTGCTCAGCTGACCCTGTAGGAGCAAACGTATGCCAAAAATGTACACGGAATGAGCTTTTCAGTGAATAGCAGCCAGGCACATTTTAGCTAGTTTTACTTGTAAGTGGGGTTGGAAACGCTTTTCAGGATCAGTACTGGGCTCAAAACATGCAGCCCTGAGGTCTCTTATGATGGCAGGTGGTTAAATAGAAATTCGCTGCTCAGCTGACCCGGCAGGAGCAAACGTATGCTAAAAATGTACTCAGAATGAGCTTTTCAATGAAAAGAAGCCAGGCACATTTTAGCTAGTTTTACTTGTAAGTGGGGTTGGAAATGCTTTTCAGGCTCAGTACTTGGCTCAAAACATGCAGCCCTGAGGTCTCTCATGAAAGCAGGTGGTAAATAGAAATTCACTGCTCAGCTGACCCGGTAGGAGCAAACGTATGCCAAAAATGTACACAGAATGAGCTTTTCAGTGAATAGCAGCCAGGCACATTTTAGCTAGTTTTACTTGTAAGTGGGGTTGGAAACGCTTTTCAGGATCAGTACTGGGATTAAAACATGCAGCCCTGAGGTCTCTCATGATAGCAGGTGGTTAAATAGAAATTCGCTGCTCAGCTGACCCGGCAGGAGCAAACGTATGCTAAAAATGTACTCAGAATGAGCTTTTCAGTGAAGAGAAGCCAGGCACATTTTAGCTAGTTTTACTTGTAAGTGGGGTTGGAAATGCTTTTCAGGCTCAGTACTGAGCTCAAAACATGCAGCCCTGAGGTCTCTCATGAAAGCAGGTGGTTAAATAGAAATTCGCTGCTCAGCTGATTCGGCAGGAGCAAACGTATGCTAAAAATGTACTCAGAATGAGCTTTTCAGTGAAGAGAAGCCAGGCACATTTTAGCTAGTTTTACTTGTAAGTGGGGTTGGAAACGCTTTTCAGGATCAGTACTGGGCTCAAAACATGCAGCCCTGAGGTCTCTCATGATAGCAGGTGGTTAAATAGAAATTCGCTGCTCAGCTGACCCGGCAGGAGCAAACATATGCTAAAAATGTACTCAGAATGAGCTTTTCAGTGAAGAGAAGCCAGGCACATTTTAGCAAGTTTTACTTGTAAGTGGGGTTGGAAACGCTTTTCAGGATCAGTACTGGGCTCAAAACATGCAGCCCTGAGGTCTCTCATGAAAGCAGGTGGTTAAATAGAAATTCGCTGCTCAGCTGACCCGGTAGGAGCAAACGTATGCCAAAAATGTACACAGAATGAGCTTTTCAGTGAATAGCAGCCAGGCACATTTTAGCTAGTTTTACTTGTAAGTGGGGTTGGAAACGCTTTTCAGGATCAGTACTGGGCTTAAAACATGCAGCCCTGAGGTCTCTCATGATAGCAGGTGGTTAAATAGAAATTCGCTGCTCAGCTGACCCGGCAGGAGCAAACGTATGCTAAAAATGTACTCAGAATGAGCTTTTCAGTGAAGAGAAGCCAGGC
Organism: Lissotriton vulgaris; assembly: GCF_964263255.1. Taxonomy (NCBI): domain Eukaryota; kingdom Metazoa; phylum Chordata; class Amphibia; order Caudata; family Salamandridae; genus Lissotriton; species Lissotriton vulgaris. Next base: position 1,085,660,710 of record NC_141691.1, on the reverse strand, counting down.
ACATTTTAGCTAGTTTTACTTGTAAGTGGGGTTGGAAATGCTTTTCAGGCTCAGTACTGGGCTCAAAACATGCAGCCCTGAGGTCTCTCATGAAAGCAGGTGGTTAAATAGAAATTCGCTGCTCAGCTGACTCGGTAGGAGCAAACGTATGCCAAAAATGTACACAGAATGAGCTTTTCAGTGAATAGCAGCCAGGCACATTTTAGCTAGTTTTACTTGTAAGTGGGGTTGGAAACGCTTTTCAGGATCAGTACTGGGCTCAAAACATGCAGCCCTGAGGTCTCTTATGATAGCAGGTGGTTAAATAGAAATTCGCTGCTCAGCTGACCTGGCAGGAGCAAACGTATGCTAAAAATGTACTCAGAATGAGCTTTTCAGTGAAGAGAAGCCAGGCACATTTTAGCTAGTTTTACTTGTAAGTGGGGTTGGAAATGCTTTTCAGGCTCAGTACTTGGCTCAAAACATGCAGCCCTGAGGTCTCTCATGAAAGCAGGTGGTTAAATAGAAATTCACTGCTCAGCTGACCCGGTAGGAGCAAACGTATGCCAAAAATGTACACAGAATGAGCTTTTCAGTGAATAGCAGCCAGGCACATTTTAGCTAGTTTTACTTGTAAGTGGGGTTGGAAACGCTTTTCAGGATCAGTACTGGGCTTAAAACATGCAGCCCTGAGGTCTCTCATGATAGCAGGTGGTTAAATAGAAATTCGCTGCTCAGCTGACCCGGCAGGAGCAAACGTATGCTAAAAATGTACTCAGAATGAGCTTTTCAGTGAATAGCAGACATTTTAGCTAGTTTTACTTGTAAGTGGGGTTGGAAATGCTTTTCAGGCTCAGTACTGAGCTCAAAACATGCAGCCCTGAGGTCTCTCATGAAAGCAGGTGGTTAAATAGAAATTCGCTGCTCAGCTGATTCGGCAGGAGCAAACAAAAATGTACTCAGAATGAGCTTTTCAGTGAAGAGAAGCCAGGCACATTTTAGCTAGTTTTACTTGTAAGTGGGGTTGGAAACGCTTTTCAGGATCAGTACTAGGCTCAAAACATGCAGCCCTGAGGTCTCTCATGATAGCAGGTGGTTAAATAGAAATTCGCTGCTCAGCTGACCCGGCAGGAGCAAACATATGCTAAAAACGTACTCAGAATGAGCTTTTCAGTGAAGAGAAGCCAGGCACATTTTAGCAAGATTTACTTGTAAGTGGGGTTGGAAACGCTTTTCAGGATCAGTACTGGGCTCAAAACATGCAGCCCTGAGGTCTCTCATGAAAGCAGGTGGTTAAATAGAAATTCGCTGCTCAGCTGACCCGGTAGGAGCAAACGTATGCCAAAAATGTACACAGAATGAGCTTTTCAGTGAATAGCAGCCAGGCACATTTTAGCTAGTTTTACTTGTAAGTGGGGTTGGAAACGCTTTTCAGGATCAGTACTGGGCTTAAAACATGCAGCCCTGAGGTCTCTCATGATAGCAGGTGGTTAAATAGAAATTCGCTGCTCAGCTGACCCGGCAGGAGCAAACGTATGCTAAAAATGTACTCAGAATGAGCTTTTCAGTGAATAGCAGCCAGGCACATTTTAGCTAGTTTTACTTGTAAGTGGGGTTGGAAATGCTTTTCAGGCTCAGTACTGAGCTCAAAACATGCAGCCCTGAGGTCTCTCATGAAAGCAGGTGGTTAAATAGAAATTCGCTGCTCAGCTGATTCGGCAGGAGCAAACGTATGCTAAAAATGTACTCAGAATGAGCTTTTCAGTGAAGAGAAGCCAGGCACATTTTAGCTAGTTTTACGTGTAAGTGGGGTTGGAAACGCTTTTCAGGATCAGTACTGGGCTCAAAACATGCAGCCCTGAGGTCTCTCATGATAGCAGGTGGTTAAATAGAAATTCGCTGCTCAGCTGACCCGGCAGGAGCAAACATATGCTAAAAATGTACTCAGAATGAGCTTTTCAGTGAAGAGAAGCCAGGCACATTTTAGCAAGTTTTACTTGTAAGTGGGGTTGGAAACGCTTTTCAGGATCAGTACTGGGCTCAAAACATGCAGCCCTGAGGTCTCTCATGAAAGCAGGTGGTTAAATAGAAATTCGCTGCTCAGCTGACCCGGTAGGAGCAAACGTATGCCAAAAATGTACACAGAATGAGCTTTTCAATGAATAGCAGCCAGGCACATTTTAGCTAGTTTTACTTGTAAGTGGGGTTGGAAACGCTTTTCAGGATCAGTACTGGGCTTAAAACATGCAGCCCTGAGGTCTCTCATGATAGCAGGTGGTTAAATAGAAATTCGCTGCTCAGCTGACCCGGCAGGAGCAAACGTATGCTAAAAATGTACTCAGAATGAGCTTTTCAGTGAAGAGAAGCCAGGCACATTTTAGCTAGTTTTACTTGTAAGTGGGGTTGGAAATGCTTTTCAGGCTCAGTACTAGGCTCAAAACATGCAGCCCTGAGGTCTCTCATTATAGCAGGTGGTTAAATAGAAATTCGCTGCTCAGCTGACCCGGCAAGAGCAAACGTATGCTAAAAATGTACTCAGAATGAGCTTTTCAGTGAAGAGAAGCCAGGCACATTTTAGCTAGTTTTACTTGTAAGTGGGGTTGGAAACGCTTTTCAGGATCAGTACTGGGCTTAAAACATGCAGCCCTGAGGTCTCTCATGATAGCAGGTGGTTAAATAGAAATTCGCTGCTCAGCTGACCTGGCAGGAGCAAACGTATGCTAAAAATGTACTCAGAATGAGCTTTTCAGTGAATAGCAGCCAGGCACATTTTAGCTAGTTTTACTTGTAAGTGGGGTTGGAAACGCTTTTCAGGATCAGTACTGGGCTCAAAACATGCAGCCCTGAGGTATCTCATGATAGCAGGTGGTTAAATAGAAATTCGCTGCTCAGCTGACCCGGCAGGAGCAAACGTATGCCAAAAATGTACACAGAATGAGCTTTTCAGTGAATAGCAGCCAGGCACATTTTAGCTAATTTTACTTGTAAGTGGGGTTGGAAACGCTTTTCAGGATCAGTACTGGGCTCAAAACATGCAGCCCTGAGGGCTCTCATGAAAGCAGGTGGTTAAATAGAAATTCACTGCTCAGCTGATTCGGCAGGAGCAAACGTATGCTAAAAATGTACTCAGAATGAGCTTTTCAGTGAAGAGAAGCCAGGCACATTTTAGCTAGTTTTACTTGTAAGTGGGGTTGGAAACGCTTTTCAGGATCAGTACTGGGCTCAAAACATGCAGCCCTGAGGTCTCTCATGATAGCAGGTGGTTAAATAAAATTCGCTGCTCAGCTGACCCGGCAGGAGCAAACATATGCTAAAAATGTACTCAGAATGAGCTTTTCAGTGAAGAGAAGCCAGGCACATTTTAGCTAGTTTTACTTGTAAGTGGGGTTGGAAACGCTTTTCAGGCTCTGTACTGGGCTCAAAACATGCAGCCCTGAGGTCTCTCATGAAAGCAGGCGGTTAAATAGAAATTCGCTGCTCAGCTGACCCGGTAGGATCAAACGTATGCCAAAAATGTACACAGAATGAGCTTTTCAGTGAATAGCAGCCAGGCACATTTTAGCAAGTTTTACTTGTAAGTGGGGTTGGAAACGCTTTTCAGGATCAGTACTGGGCTCAAAACATGCAGCCCTGAGGTCTCTCATGAAAGCAGGTGGTTAAATAGAAATTCGCTGCTCAGCTGACCCGGTAGGAGCAAACGTATGCCAAAAATGTACACAGAATGAGCTTTTCAGTGAATAGCAGCCAGGCACATTTTAGCTAGTTTTACTTGTAAGTGGGGTTGGAAACGCTTTTCAGGATCAGTACTGGGCTTAAAACATGCAGCCCTGAGGTCTCTCATGATAGCAGGTGGTTAAATAGAAATTCGCTGCTCAGCTGACCCGGCAGGAGCAAACGTATGCTAAAACTGTACTCAGAATGAGCTTTTCAGTGAAGAGAAGCCAGGCACATTTTAGCTAGTTTTACTTGTAAGTGGGGTTGGAAACGCTTTTCAGGCTCTGTACTGGGCTCAAAACATGCAGCCCTGAGGTCTCTCATGAAAGCAGGCGGTTAAATAGAAATTCGCTGCTCAGCTGACCCGGTAGGATCAAACGTATGCCAAAAATGTACACAGAATGAGCTTTTCAGTGAATAGCAGCCAGGCACATTTTAGCTAGTTTTACTTGTAAGTGGGGTTGGAAACGCTTTTCAGTCTCAGTACTGGGCTCAATACATGCAGCCCTGAGGTCTCTCATGAAAGCAGGTGGTTAAATAGAAATTCGCTGCTCAGCTGACCCTGTAGGAGCAAACGTATGCCAAAAATGTACACAGAATGAGCTTTTCAGTGAATAGCAGCCAGGCACATTTTAGCTAGTTTTACTTGTAAGTGGGGTTGGAAACGCTTTTCAGGATCAGTACTGGGCTCAAAACATGCAGCCCTGAGGTCTCCTATGATGGCAGGTGGTTAAATAGAAATTCGCTGCTCAGCTGACCCGGCAGGAGCAAACGTATGCTAAAAATGTACTCAGAATGAGCTTTTCAATGAAAAGAAGCCAGGCACATTTTAGCTAGTTTTACTTGTAAGTGGGGTTGGAAATGCTTTTCAGGCTCAGTACTTGGCTCAAAACATGCAGCCCTGAGGTCTCTCATGAAAGCAGGTGGTAAATAGAAATTCACTGCTCAGCTGACTCGGTAGGAGCAAACGTATGCCAAAAATGTACACAGAATGAGCTTTTCAGTGAATAGCAGCCAGGCACATTTTAGCTAGTTTTACTTGTAAGTGGGGTTGGAAACGCTTTTCAGGATCAGTACTGGGATTAAAACATGCAGCCCTGAGGTCTCTCATGATAGCAGGTGGTTAAATAGAAATTCGCTGCTCAGCTGACCCGGCAGGAGCAAACGTATGCTAAAAATGTACTCAGAATGAGCTTTTCAGTGAAGAGAAGCCAGGCACATTTTAGCTAGTTTTACTTGTAAGTGGGGTTGGAAATGCTTTTCAGGCTCAGTACTGAGCTCAAAACATGCAGCCCTGAGGTCTCTCATGAAAGCAGGTGGTTAAATAGAAATTCGCTGCTCAGCTGATTCGGCAGGAGCAAACGTATGCTAAAAATGTACTCAGAATGAGCTTTTCAGTGAAGAGAAGCCAGGCACATTTTAGCTAGTTTTACTTGTAAGTGGGGTTGGAAACGCTTTTCAGGATCAGTACTGGGCTCAAAACATGCAGCCCTGAGGTCTCCTATGATGGCAGGTGGTTAAATAGAAATTCGCTGCTCAGCTGACCCGGCAGGAGCAAACGTATGCTAAAAATGTACTCAGAATGAGCTTTTCAATGAAAAGAAGCCAGGCACATTTTAGCTAGTTTTACTTGTAAGTGGGGTTGGAAATGCTTTTCAGGCTCAGTACTTGGCTCAAAACATGCAGCCCTGAGGTCTCTCATGAAAGCAGGTGGTAAATAGAAATTCACTGCTCAGCTGACCCGGTAGGAGCAAACGTATGCCAAAAATGTACACAGAATGAGCTTTTCAGTGAATAGCAGCCAGGCACATTTTAGCTAGTTTTACTTGTAAGTGGGGTTGGAAACGCTTTTCAGGATCAGTACTGGGATTAAAACATGCAGCCCTGAGGTCTCTCATGATAGCAGGTGGTTAAATAGAAATTCGCTGCTCAGCTGACCCGGCAGGAGCAAACGTATGCTAAAAATGTACTCAGAATGAGCTTTTCAGTGAAGAGAAGCCAGGCACATTTTAGCTAGTTTTACTTGTAAGTGGGGTTGGAAATGCTTTTCAGGCTCAGTACTGAGCTCAAAACATGCAGCCCTGAGGTCTCTCATGAAAGCAGGTGGTTAAATAGAAATTCGCTGCTCAGCTGATTCGGCAGGAGCAAACGTATGCTAAAAATGTACTCAGAATGAGCTTTTCAGTGAAGAGAAGCCAGGCACATTTTAGCTAGTTTTACTTGTAAGTGGGGTTGGAAACGCTTTTCAGGATCAGTACTGGGCTCAAAACATGCAGCCCTGAGGTCTCTCATGATAGCAGGTGGTTAAATAGAAATTCGCTGCTCAGCTGACCCGGCAGGAGCAAACATATGCTAAAAATGTACTCAGAATGAGCTTTTCAGTGAAGAGAAGCCAGGCACATTTTAGCAAGTTTTACTTGTAAGTGGGGTTGGAAACGCTTTTCAGGATCAGTACTGGGCTCAAAACATGCAGCCCTGAGGTCTCTCATGAAAGCAGGTGGTTAAATAGAAATTTGCTGCTCAGCTGACCCGGTAGGAGCAAACGTATGCCAAAAATGTACACAGAATGAGCTTTTCAGTGAATAGCAGCCAGGCACATTTTAGCTAGTTTTACTTGTAAGTGGGGTTGGAAACGCTTTTCAGGATCAGTACTGGGCTTAAAACATGCAGCCCTGAGGTCTCTCATGATAGCAGGTGGTTAAATAGAAATTCGCTGCTCAGCTGACCCGGCAGGAGCAAACGTATGCTAAAAATGTACTCAGAATGAGCTTTTCAGTGAAGAGAAGCCAGGCACATTTTAGCTAGTTTTACTTGTAAGTGGGGTTGGAAATGCTTTTCAGGCTCAGTACTGGGCTCAAAACATGCAGCCCTGAGGTCTCTCATGAAAGCAGGTGGTTAAATAGAAATTCGCTGCTCAGCTGACTCGGTAGGAGCAAACGTATGCCAAAAATGTACACAGAATGAGCTTTTCAGTGAATAGCAGCCAGGCACATTTTAGCTAGTTTTACTTGTAAGTGGGGTTGGAAACACTTTTCAGGATCAGTACTGGGCTCAAAACATGCAGCCCTGAGGTCTCTTATGATAGCAGGTGGTTAAATAGAAATTCGCTGCTCAGCTGACCTGGCAGGAGCAAACGTATGCTAAAAATGTACTCAGAATGAGCTTTTCAGTGAAGAGAAGCCAGGCACATTTTAGCTAGTTTTACTTGTAAGTGGGGTTGGAAATGCTTTTCAGGCTCAGTACTTGGCTCAAAACATGCAGCCCTGAGGTCTCTCATGAAAGCAGGTGGTTAAATAGAAATTCACTGCTCAGCTGACCCGGTAGGAGCAAACGCATGCCAAAAATGTACACAGAATGAGCTTTTCAGTGAATAGCAGCCAGGCACATTTTAGCTAGTTTTACTTGTAAGTGGGGTTGGAAACGCTTTTCAGGATCAGTACTGGGCTTAAAACATGCAGCCCTGAGGTCTCTCATGATAGCAGGTGGTTAAATAGAAATTCGCTGCTCAGCTGACCCGGCAGGAGCAAACGTATGCTAAAAATGTACTCAGAATGAGCTTTTCAGTGAATAGCAGACATTTTAGCTAGTTTTACTTGTAAGTGGGGTTGGAAATGCTTTTCAGGCTCAGTACTGAGCTCAAAACATGCAGCCCTGAGGTCTCTCATGAAAGCAGGTGGTTAAATAGAAATTCGCTGCTCAGCTGATTCGGCAGGAGCAAACAAAAATGTACTCAGAATGAGCTTTTCAGTGAAGAGAAGCCAGGCACATTTTAGCTAGTTTTACTTGTAAGTGGGGTTGGAAACGCTTTTCAGGATCAGTACTAGGCTCAAAACATGCAGCCCTGAGGTCTCTCATGATAGCAGGTGGTTAAATAGAAATTCGCTGCTCAGCTGACCCGGCAGGAGCAAACATATGCTAAAAATGTACTCAGAATGAGCTTTTCAGTGAAGAGAAGCCAGGCACATTTTAGCAAGATTTACTTGTAAGTGGGGTTGGAAACGCTTTTCAGGATCAGTACTGGGCTCAAAACATGCAGCCCTGAGGTCTCTCATGAAAGCAGGTGGTTAAATAGAAATTCGCTGCTCAGCTGACCCGGTAGGAGCAAACGTATGCCAAAAATGTACACAGAATGAGCTTTTCAGTGAATAGCAGCCAGGCACATTTTAGCTAGTTTTACTTGTAAGTGGGGTTGGAAACGCTTTTCAGGATCAGTACTGGGCTTAAAACATGCAGCCCTGAGGTCTCTCATGATAGCAGGTGGTTAAATAGAAATTCGCTGCTCAGCTGACCCGGCAGGAGCAAACGTATGCTAAAAATGTACTCAGAATGAGCTTTTCAGTGAATAGCAGCCAGGCACATTTTAGCTAGTTTTACTTGTAAGTGGGGTTGGAAATGCTTTTCAGGCTCAGTACTGAGCTCAAAACATGCAGCCCTGAGGTCTCTCATGAAAGCAGGTGGTTAAATAGAAATTCGCTGCTCAGCTGATTCGGCAGGAGCAAACGTATGCTAAAAATGTACTCAGAATGAGCTTTTCAGTGAAGAGAAGCCAGGCACATTTTAGCTAGTTTTACTTGTAAGTGGGGTTGGAAACGCTTTTCAGGATCAGTACTGGGCTCAAAACATGCAGCCCTGAGGTCTCTCATGATAGCAGGTGGTTAAATAGAAATTCGCTGCTCAGCTGACCCGGCAGGAGCAAACATATGCTAAAAATGTACTCAGAATGAGCTTTTCAGTGAAGAGAAGCCAGGCACATTTTAGCAAGTTTTACTTGTAAGTGGGGTTGGAAACGCTTTTCAGGATCAGTACTGGGCTCAAAACATGCAGCCCTGAGGTCTCTCATGAAAGCAGGTGGTTAAATAGAAATTCGCTGCTCAGCTGACCCGGTAGGAGCAAACGTATGCCAAAAATGTACACAGAATGAGCTTTTCAATGAATAGCAGCCAGGCACATTTTAGCTAGTTTTACTTGTAAGTGGGGTTGGAAACGCTTTTCAGGATCAGTACTGGGCTTAAAACATGCAGCCCTGAGGTCTCTCATGATAGCAGGTGGTTAAATAGAAATTCGCTGCTCAGCTGACCCGGCAGGAGCAAACGTATGCTAAAAATGTACTCAGAATGAGCTTTTCAGTGAAGAGAAGCCAGGCACATTTTAGCTAGTTTTACTTGTAAGTGGGGTTGGAAATGCTTTTCAGGCTCAGTACTGGGCTCAAAACATGCAGCCCTGAGGTCTCTCATTATAGCAGGTGGTTAAATAGAAATTTGCTGCTCAGCTGACCCGGCAGGAGCAAACGTATGCCAAAAATGTACACAGAATGAGCTTTTCAGTGAATAGCAGCCAGGCACATTTTAGCTAATTTTACTTGTAAGTGGGGTTGGAAACGCTTTTCAGGATCAGTACTGGGCTCAAAACATGCAGCCCTGAGGGCTCTCATGATAGCAGGAGGTTAAATAGAAATTTGCTGCTCAGCTGACCCGGCAGGAGCAAACGTATGCTAAAAATGTACTCAGAATGAGCTTTTCAGTGGAGAGAAGCCAGGCACATTTTAGCTAGTTTTACTTGTAAGTGGGGTTGGAAATGCTTTTCAGGCTCAGTACTTGGCTCAAAACATGCAGCCCTGAGGTCTCTCATGAAAGCAGGTGGTTAAATAGAAATTCACTGCTCAGCTGATTCGGCAGGAGCAAACGTATGCTAAAAATGTACTCAGAATGAGCTTTTCAGTGAAGAGAAGCCAGGCACATTTTAGCTAGTTTTACTTGTAAGTGGGGTTGGAAACGCTTTTCAGGATCAGTACTGGGCTCAAAACATGCAGCCCTGAGGTCTCTCATGATAGCAGGTGGTTAAATAGAAATTCGCTGCTCAGCTGACCCGGCAGGAGCAAACATATGCTAAAAATGTACTCAGAACGAGCTTTTCAGTGAAGAGAAGCCAGGCACATTTTAGCAAGTTTTACTTGTAAGTGGGGTTGGAAACACTTTTCAGGCTCAGTACTGGGCTCAAAACATGCAGCCCTGAGGTCTCTCATGAAAGCAGGTGGTTAAATAGAAATTCCCTGCTCAGCTGACCCGGTAGGAGCAAACGTATGCCAAAAATGTACACAGAATGAGCTTTTCAGTGAATAGCAGCCAGGCACATTTTAGCTAGTTTTACTTGTAAGTGGGGTTGGAAACGATTTTCAGGCTCAGTACTGGGCTTAAAACATGCAGCCCTGAGGTCTCTCATGATAGCAGGTGGTTAAATAGAAATTCGCTGCTCAGCTGACCCGGCAGGAGCAAACGTATGCTAAAAATGTACTCAGAATGAGCTTTTCAGTGAAGAGAAGCCAAGCACATTTTAGCTAGTTTTACTTGTAAGTGGGGTTGGAAATGCTTTTCAGGCTCAGTACTGGGCTCAAAACATGCAGCCCTGAGGTCTCTCATGATAGCAGGTGGTTAAATAGAAATTCGCTGCTCAGCTGACCCTGCAGGAGCAAACGTATGCTAAAAATGTACTCAGAATGAGCTTTTCAGTGAAGAGAAGCCAGGCACATTTTAGCTAGTTTTACTTGTGAGTGGGGTTGGAAACGCTTTTCAGGATCAGTACTGGGCTCAAAACATGCAGCCCTGAGGTCTCTTATGATAGCAGGTGGTTAAATAGAAATTCGCTGCTCAGCTGACCCGGCAGGAGCAAACGTATGCTAAAACTGTACTCAGAATGAGCTTTTCAGTGAAGAGAAGCCAGGCACATTTTAGCTAGTTTTACTTGTAAGTGGGGTTGGAAATGCTGTTCAGGCTCATTACTTGGCTCAAAACATGCAGCCCTGAGGTCTCTCATGAAAGCAGGTGGTTAAATAGAAATTCACTGCTCAGCTGACCCGGTAGGAGCAAACGTATGCCAAAAATGTACACAGAATGAGCTTTTCAGTGAATAGCAGCCAGGCACATTTTAGCTAGTTTTACTTGTAAGTGGGGTTGGAAATGCTTTTCAGGCTCAGTACTGAGCTCAAAACATGCAGCCCTGAGGTCTCTCATGAAAGCAGGTGGTTAAATAGAAATTCGCTGCTCAGCTGACCCGGCAGGAGCAAACGTATGCCAAAAATGTACTCAGAATGAGCTTTTCAGTGAAGAGAAGCCAGGCACATTTTAGCTAGTTTTACTTGTAAGTGGGGTTGGAAACGCTTTTCAGGATCAGTACTGGGCTCAAAACATGCTGCCCTGAGGTCTCTCATGATAGCAGGTGGTTAAATAGAAATTCGCGGCTCAGCTGACCCGACAGGAGCAAACATATGCTAAAAATGTACTCAGAATGAGCTTTTCAGTGAAGAGAAGCCAGGCACATTTTAGCTAGTTTTACTTGTAAGTGGGGTTGGAAACGCTTTTCAGGATCAGTACTGGGCTCAAAACATGCAGCCCCGAGGTCTCTCATGATAGCAAGTGGTTAAATAGAAATTCGCTGCTCAGCTGACCCGGCAGGAGCAAACATATGCTAAAAATGTACTCAGAATGAGCTTTTCAGTGAAGAGAAGCCAGGCACATTTTAGCTAGTTTTACTTGTAAGTGGGGTTGGAAACGCTTTTCAGGATCAGTACTGGGCTTAAAACATGCAGCCCTGAGGTCTCTCATGATAGCAGGTGGTTAAATAGAAATTCGCTGCTCAGCTGACCCGGCAGGAGCAAACGTATGCTAAAAATGTACTCAGAATGAGTTTTTCAGTGAAGAGAAGCCAGGCACATTTTAGCTAGTTTTACTTGTAAGTGGGGTTGGAAACGCTTTTCAGGCTCAGTACTGGGCTCAAAACATGCAGCCCTGAGGTCTCTCATGAAAGCAGGTGGTTAAATAGAAATTCGCTGCTCAGCTGACCCGGTAGGAGCAAACGTATGCCAAAAATGTACACCGAATGAGCTTTTCAGTGAATAGCAGCCAGGCACATTTTAGCTAGTTTTACTTGTAAGTGGGGTTGGAAACGCTTTTCAGGATCAGTACTGGGCTCAAAACATGCAGCCCTGAGGTATCTCATGATAGCAGGTGGTTAAATAGAAATTCGCTGCTCAGCTGACCCGGCAGGAGCAAACGTATGCCAAAAATGTACACAGAATGAGCTTTTCAGTGAATAGCAGCCAGGCACATTTTAGCTAATTTTACATGTAAGTGGGGTTGGAAACGCTTTTCAGGATCAGTACTGGGCTCAAAACATGCAGCCCTGAGGGCTCTCATGATAGCAGGAGGTTAAATAGAAATTTGCTGCTCAGCTGACCCGGCAGGAGCAAACGTATGCTAAAAATGTACTCAGAATGAGCTTTTCAGTGAAGAGAAGCCAGGCACATTTTAGCTAGTTTTACTTGTAAGTGGGGTTGGAAACGCTTTTCAGGATCAGTACTGGGCTCAAAACATGCAGCCCTGAGGTATCTCATGATAGCAGGTGGTTAAATAGAAATTCGCTGCTCAGCTGACCCGGCAGGAGCAAACGTATGCCAAAAATGTACACAGAATGAGCTTTTCAGTGAATAGCAGCCAGGCACATTTTAGCTAATTTTACTTGTAAGTGGGGTTGGAAACGCTTTTCAGGATCAGTACTGGGCTCAAAACATGCAGCCCTGAGGGCTCTCATGATAGGAGGAGGTTAAATAGAAATTTGCTGCTCAGCTGACCCGGCAGGAGCAAACGTATGCTAAAAATGTACTCAGAATGAGCTTTTCAGTGAAGAGAAGCCAGGCACATTTTAGCTAGTTTTACTTGTAAGTGGGGTTGGAAATGCTTTTCAGGCTCAGTACTTGGCTCAAAACATGCAGCCCTGAGGTCTCTCATGAAAGCAGGTGGTTAAATAGAAATTCACTGCTCAGCTGATTCGGCAGGAGCAAACGTATGCTAAAAATGTACTCAGAATGAGCTTTTCAGTGAAGAGAAGCCAGGCACATTTTAGCTAGTTTTACTTGTAAGTGGGGTTGGAAACGCTTTTCAGGATCAGTACTGGGCTCAAAACATGCAGCCCTGAGGTCTCTCATGATAGCAGGTGGTTAAATAGAAATTCGCTGCTCAGCTGACCCGGCAGGAGCAAACATATGCTAAAAATGTACTCAGAACGAGCTTTTCAGTGAAGAGAAGCCAGGCACATTTTAGCAAGTTTTACTTGTAAGTGGGGTTGGAAACACTTTTCAGGCTCAGTACTGGGCTCAAAACATGCAGCCCTGAGGTCTCTCATGAAAGCAGGTGGTTAAATAGAAATTCGCTGCTCAGCTGACCCGGTAGGAGCAAACGTATGCCAAAAATGTACACAGAATGAGCTTTTCAGTGATTAGCAGCCAGGCACATTTTAGCTAGTTTTACTTGTGAGTGGGGTTGGAAACGCTTTTCAGGATCAGTACTGGGCTCAAAACATGCAGCCCTGAGGTCTCTCATGATAGCAGGTGGTTAAATAGAAATTCGCTGCTCAGCTGACCCGGCAGGAGCAAACATATGCTAAAAATGTACTCAGAACGAGCTTTTCAGTGAAGAGAAGCCAGGCACATTTTAGCAAGTTTTACTTGTAAGTGGGGTTGGAAACACTTTTCAGGCTCAGTACTGGGCTCAAAACATGCAGCCCTGAGGTCTCTCATGATAGCAGGTGGTTAAATAGAAATTCCCTGCTCAGCTGACCCGGCAGGAGCAAACGTATGCTAAAAATGTACTCAGAATGAGCTTTTCAGTGAAGAGAAGCCAGGCACATTTTAGCTAGTTTTACTTGTGAGTGGGGTTGGAAACGCTTTTCAGGATCAGTACTGGGCTCAAAACATGCAGCCCTGAGGTCTCTTATGATAGCAGGTGGTTAAATAGAAATTCGCTGCTCAGCTGACCCGGCAGGAGCAAACGTATGCTAAAACTGTACTCAAATGAGCTTTTCAGTGAAGAGAAGTCAGGCACATTTTAGCTAGTTTTACTTGTAAGTGGGGTTGGAAATGCTTTTCAGGCTCATTACTTGGCTCAAAACATGCAGCCCTGAGGTCTCTCATGAAAGCAGGTGGTTAAATAGAAATTCACTGCTCAGCTGACCCGGTAGGAGCAAACGTATGCCAAAAATGTACACAGAATGAGCTTTTCAGTGAATAGCAGCCAGGCACATTTTAGCTAGTTTTACTTGTAAGTGGGGTTGGAAACACTTTTTAAGGATCAGTACTGGGCTTAAAACATGCAGCCCTGAGGTCTCTCATGATAGCAGGTGGTTAAATAGAAATTCGCTGCTCAGCTGACCCGGCAGGAGCAAACGTATGCCAAAAATGTACTCAGAATGAGCTTTTCAGTGAAGAGAAGCCAGGCACATTTTAGCTAGTTTTACTTGTAAGTGGGGTTGGAAACGCTTTTCAGGATCAGTACTGGGCTCAAAACATGCAGCCCTGAGGTATCTCATGATAGCAGGTGGTTAAATAGAAATTCGCTGCTCAGCTGACCCGGCAGGAGCAAACGTATGCCAAAAATGTACACAGAATGAGCTTTTCAGTGAATAGCAGCCAGGCACATTTTAGCTAATTTTACATGTAAGTGGGGTTGGAAACGCTTTTCAGGATCAGTACTGGGCTCAAAACATGCAGCCCTGAGGGCTCTCATGATAGCAGGAGGTTAAATAGAAATTTGCTGCTCAGCTGACCCGGCAGGAGCAAACGTATGCTAAAAATGTACTCAGAATGAGCTTTTCAGTGAAGAGAAGCCAGGCACATTTTAGCTAGTTTTACTTGTAAGTGGGGTTGGAAACGCTTTTCAGGATCAGTACTGGGCTCAAAACATGCAGCCCTGAGGTATCTCATGATAGCAGGTGGTAAAATAGAAATTCGCTGCTCAGCTGACCCGGCAGGAGCAAACGTATGCCAAAAATGTACACAGAATGAGCTTTTCAGTGAATAGCAGCCAGGCACATTTTAGCTAATTTTACTTGTAAGTGGGGTTGGAAACGCTTTTCAGGATCAGTACTGGGCTCAAAACATGCAGCCCTGAGGGCTCTCATGATAGGAGGAGGTTAAATAGAAATTTGCTGCTCAGCTGACCCGGCAGGAGCAAACGTATGCTAAAAATGTACTCAGAATGAGCTTTTCAGTGAAGAGAAGCCAGGCACATTTTAGCTAGTTTTACTTGTAAGTGGGGTTGGAAATGCTTTTCAGGCTCAGTACTTGGCTCAAAACATGCAGCCCTGAGGTCTCTCATGAAAGCAGGTGGTTAAATAGAAATTCACTGCTCAGCTGATTCGGCAGGAGCAAACGTATGCTAAAAATGTACTCAGAATGAGCTTTTCAGTGAAGAGAAGCCAGGCACATTTTAGCTAGTTTTACTTGTAAGTGGGGTTGGAAACGCTTTTCAGGATCAGTACTGGGCTCAAAACATGCAGCCCTGAGGTCTCTCATGATAGCAGGTGGTTAAATAGAAATTCGCTGCTCAGCTGACCCGGCAGGAGCAAACATATGCTAAAAATGTACTCAGAACGAGCTTTTCAGTGAAGAGAAGCCAGGCACATTTTAGCAAGTTTTACTTGTAAGTGGGGTTGGAAACACTTTTCAGGCTCAGTACTGGGCTCAAAACATGCAGCCCTGAGGTCTCTCATGAAAGCAGGTGGTTAAATAGAAATTCGCTGCTCAGCTGACCCGGTAGGAGCAAACGTATGCCAAAAATGTACACAGAATGAGCTTTTCAGTGATTAGCAGCCAGGCACATTTTAGCTAGTTTTACTTGTGAGTGGGGTTGGAAACGCTTTTCAGGATCAGTACTGGGCTCAAAACATGCAGCCCTGAGGTCTCTCATGATAGCAGGTGGTTAAATAGAAATTCGCTGCTCAGCTGACCCGGCAGGAGCAAACATATGCTAAAAATGTACTCAGAACGAGCTTTTCAGTGAAGAGAAGCCAGGCACATTTTAGCAAGTTTTACTTGTAAGTGGGGTTGGAAACACTTTTCAGGCTCAGTACTGGGCTCAAAACATGCAGCCCTGAGGTCTCTCATGATAGCAGGTGGTTAAATAGAAATTCGCTGCTCAGCTGACCCGGCAGGAGCAAACGTATGCTAAAAATGTACTCAGAATGAGCTTTTCAGTGAAGAGAAGCCAGGCACATTTTAGCTAGTTTTACTTGTGAGTGGGGTTGGAAACGCTTTTCAGGATCAGTACTGGGCTCAAAACATGCAGCCCTGAGGTCTCTTATGATAGCAGGTGGTTAAATAGAAATTCGCTGCTCAGCTGACCCGGCAGGAGCAAACGTATGCTAAAACTGTACTCAAATGAGCTTTTCAGTGAAGAGAAGTCAGGCACATTTTAGCTAGTTTTACTTGTAAGTGGGGTTGGAAATGCTTTTCAGGCTCATTACTTGGCTCAAAACATGCAGCCCTGAGGTCTCTCATGAAAGCAGGTGGTTAAATAGAAATTCACTGCTCAGCTGACCCGGTAGGAGCAAACGTATGCCAAAAATGTACACAGAATGAGCTTTTCAGTGAATAGCAGCCAGGCACATTTTAGCTAGTTTTACTTGTAAGTGGGGTTGGAAACACTTTTTAAGGATCAGTACTGGGCTTAAAACATGCAGCCCTGAGGTCTCTCATGATAGCAGGTGGTTAAATAGAAATTCGCTGCTCAGCTGACCCGGCAGGAGCAAACGTATGCCAAAAATGTACTCAGAATGAGCTTTTCAGTGAAGAGAAGCCAGGCACATTTTAGCTAGTTTTACTTGTAAGTGGGGTTGGAAATGCTTTTCAGGCTCAGTACTGAGCTCAAAACATGCAGCCCTGAGGTCTCTCATGAAAGCAGGTGGTTAAATAGAAATTCGCTGCTCAGCTGACCCGGCAGGAGCAAACGTATGCCAAAAATGTACTCAGAATGAGCTTTTCAGTGAAGAGAAGCCAGGCACATTTTAGCTAGTTTTACTTGTAAGTGGGGTTGGAAACGCTTTTCAGGATCAGTACTGGGCTCAAAACATGCTGCCCTGAGGTCTCTCATGATAGCAGGTGGTTAAATAGAAATTCGCGGGTCAGCTGACCCGGCAGGAGCAAACATATGCTAAAAATGTACTCAGAATGAGCTTTTCAGTGAAGAGAAGCCAGGCACATTTTAGCTAGTTTTACTTGTAAGTGGGGTTGGAAACGCTTTTCAGGATCAGTACTGGGCTCAGAACATGCAGCCCTGAGGTCTCTCATGATAGCAAGTGGTTAAATAGAAATTCGCTGCTCAGCTGACCCGGCAGGAGCAAACATATGCTAAAAATGTACTCAGAATGAGTTTTTCAGTGAAGAGAAGCCAGGCACATTTTAGCTAGTTTTACTTGTAAGTGGGGTTGGAAACGCTTTTCAGGCTCAGTACTGGGCTCAAAACATGCAGCCCTGAGGTCTCTCATGAAAGCAGGTGGTTAAATAGAAATTCGCTGCTCAGCTGACCCGGCAGGAGCAAACGTATGCTAAAAATGTACTCAGAATGAGCTTTTCAGTGAAGAGAAGCCAGGCACATTTTAGCTAGTTTTACTTGTAAGTGGGGTTGGAAACGCTTTTCAGGCTAAGTACTGGGCTCAAAACATGCAGCCCTGAGGTCTCTCATGAAAGCAGGTGGTTAAATAGAAATTCGCTGCTCAGCTGATTCGGCAGGAGCAAACGTATGCTAAAAATGTACTCAGAATGAGCTTTTCAGTGAAGAGAAGCCAGGCACATTTTAGCTAGTTTTACTTGTAAGTGGGGTTGGAAACGCTTTTCAGGCTCAGTACTGGGCTAAAAACATGCAGCCCTGAGGTCTCTCATGATAGCAGGTGGTTAAATAGAAATTCGCTGCTCAGCTGACCCGGCAGGTGCAAACATATGCTAAAAATGTACTCAGAATGAGCTTTTCAGTGAAGAGAAGCCAGGCACATTTTAGCTAGTTTTACTTGTAAGTGGGGTTGGAAACGCTTTTCAGGATCAGTACTGGGCTTAAAACATGCAGCCCTGAGGTCTCTCATGAAAGCAGGTGGTTAAATAGAAATTCGCTGCTCAGCTGACCCGGCAGGAGCAAACGTATGCTAAAAATGTACTCAGAATGAGCTTTTCAGTGAAGAGAAGCCAGGCACATTTTAGCTAGTTTTACTTGTAAGTGGGGTTGGAAACGCTTTTCAGGCTCTGTACTGGGCTCAAAACATGCAGCCCTGAGGTCTCTCATGAAAGCAGGTGGTTAAATAGAAATTCGCTGCTCAGCTGACCCGGTAGGAGGAAACGTATGCTAAAACTGTACTCAAATGAGCTTTTCAGTGAAGAGAAGTCAGGCACATTTTAGCTAGTTTTACTTGTAAGTGGGGTTGGAAATGCTTTTCAGGCTCATTACTTGGCTCAAAACATGCAGCCCTGAGGTCTCTCATGAAAGCAGGTGGTTAAATAGAAATTCACTGCTCAGCTGACCCGGTAGGAGCAAACGTATGCCAAAAATGTACACAGAATGAGCTTTTCAGTGAATAGCAGCCAGGCACATTTTAGCTAGTTTTACTTGTAAGTGGGGTTGGAAACACTTTTTAAGGATCAGTACTGGGCTTAAAACATGCAGCCCTGAGGTCTCTCATGATAGCAGGTGGTTAAATAGAAATTCGCTGCTCAGCTGACCCGGCAGGAGCAAACGTATGCCAAAAATGTACTCAGAATGAGCTTTTCAGTGAAGAGAAGCCAGGCACATTTTAGCTAGTTTTACTTGTAAGTGGGGTTGGAAATGCTTTTCAGGCTCAGTACTGAGCTCAAAACATGCAGCCCTGAGGTCTCTCATGAAAGCAGGTGGTTAAATAGAAATTCGCTGCTCAGCTGACCCGGCAGGAGCAAACGTATGCCAAAAATGTACTCAGAATGAGCTTTTCAGTGAAGAGAAGCCAGGCACATTTTAGCTAGTTTTACTTGTAAGTGGGGTTGGAAACGCTTTTCAGGATCAGTACTGGGCTCAAAACATGCTGCCCTGAGGTCTCTCATGATAGCAGGTGGTTAAATAGAAATTCGCGGGTCAGCTGACCCGGCAGGAGCAAACATATGCTAAAAATGTACTCAGAATGAGCTTTTCAGTGAAGAGAAGCCAGGCACATTTTAGCTAGTTTTACTTGTAAGTGGGGTTGGAAACGCTTTTCAGGATCAGTACTGGGCTCAGAACATGCAGCCCTGAGGTCTCTCATGATAGCAAGTGGTTAAATAGAAATTCGCTGCTCAGCTGACCCGGCAGGAGCAAACATATGCTAAAAATGTACTCAGAATGAGTTTTTCAGTGAAGAGAAGCCAGGCACATTTTAGCTAGTTTTACTTGTAAGTGGGGTTGGAAACGCTTTTCAGGCTCAGTACTGGGCTCAAAACATGCAGCCCTGAGGTCTCTCATGAAAGCAGGTGGTTAAATAGAAATTCGCTGCTCAGCTGACCCGGCAGGAGCAAACGTATGCTAAAAATGTACTCAGAATGAGCTTTTCAGTGAAGAGAAGCCAGGCACATTTTAGCTAGTTTTACTTGTAAGTGGGGTTGGAAACGCTTTTCAGGCTAAGTACTGGGCTCAAAACATGCAGCCCTGAGGTCTCTCATGAAAGCAGGTGGTTAAATAGAAATTCGCTGCTCAGCTGATTCGGCAGGAGCAAACGTATGCTAAAAATGTACTCAGAATGAGCTTTTCAGTGAAGAGAAGCCAGGCACATTTTAGCTAGTTTTACTTGTAAGTGGGGTTGGAAACGCTTTTCAGGCTCAGTACTGGGCTAAAAACATGCAGCCCTGAGGTCTCTCATGATAGCAGGTGGTTAAATAGAAATTCGCTGCTCAGCTGACCCGGCAGGTGCAAACATATGCTAAAAATGTACTCAGAATGAGCTTTTCAGTGAAGAGAAGCCAGGCACATTTTAGCTAGTTTTACTTGTAAGTGGGGTTGGAAACGCTTTTCAGGATCAGTACTGGGCTTAAAACATGCAGCCCTGAGGTCTCTCATGAAAGCAGGTGGTTAAATAGAAATTCGCTGCTCAGCTGACCCGGCAGGAGCAAACGTATGCTAAAAATGTACTCAGAATGAGCTTTTCAGTGAAGAGAAGCCAGGCACATTTTAGCTAGTTTTACTTGTAAGTGGGGTTGGAAACGCTTTTCAGGCTCTGTACTGGGCTCAAAACATGCAGCCCTGAGGTCTCTCATGAAAGCAGGTGGTTAAATAGAAATTCGCTGCTCAGCTGACCCGGTAGGAGGAAACGTATGCCAAAAATGTACACAGAATGAGCTTTTCAGTGAATAGCAGCCAGGCACATTTTAGCTAGTTTTACTTGTAAGTGGGGTTGGAAACGCTTTTCAGGCTCAGTACTGGGCTCAAAACATGCAGCCCTGAGGTCTCTCATGAAAGCAGGTGGTTAAATAGAAATTCACTGCTCAGCTGACCCGGTAGGAGCAAACGTATGGCGAAAATGTACACAGAATGAGCTTTTCAGTGAATAGCAGCCAGGCACATTTTAGCTAGTTTTACTTGTAAGTGGGGTTGGAAACGCTTTTCAGGATCAGTACTGGGCTTAAAACATGCAGCCCTGAGGTCTCTCATGATAGCAGGTGGTTAAATAGAAATTCGCTGCTCAGCTGACCCGGCAGAAGCAAACGTATGCTAAAAATGTACTCAGAATGAGCTTTTCAGTGAATAGCAGCCAGGCACATTTTAGCTATTTTTACTTGTAAGTGGGGTTGGAAACGCTTTTCAGGATCAGTACTGGGCTCAAAACATGCAGCCCTGAGGTATCTCATGATAGCAGGTGGTTAAATAGAAATTCGCTGCTCAGCTGACCCGGCAGGAGCAAACGTATGCCAAAAATGTACTCAGAAGGAGCTTTTCAGTGAAGAGAAGCCAGGCACATTTTAGCTAGTTTTAATTGTAAGTGGGGTTGGAAATGCTTTTCAGGCTCAGTACTGAGCTCAAAACATGCAGCCCTGAGGTCTCTCATGAAAGCAGGTGGTTAAATAGAAATTCGCTGCTCAGCTGACCCGGCAGGAGCAAACGTATGCCAAAAATGTACTCAGAATGAGCTTTTCAGTGAAAAGAAGCCAGGCACATTTTAGCTAGTTTTACTTGTAAGTGGGGTTGGAAACGCTTTTCAGGCTCAGTACTGGGCTCAAAACATGCAGCCCTGAGGTCTCTCATGAAAGCAGGTGGTTAAATAGAAATTCGCTGCTCAGCTGACCCGGCAGGAGCAAACGTATGCTAAAAATGTACTCAGAATGAGCTTTTCAGTGAAGAGAAGGCAGGAACATTTTAGCTAGTTTTACTTGTAAGTGGGATTGGAAACGCTTTTCAGGATCAGTACTGGGCTCAAAACATGCTGCCCTGAGGTCTCTCATGATAGCAGGTGGTTAAATAGAAATTCGCTGCTCAGCTGACCCGGCAGGAGCAAACATATGCTAAAAATGTACTCAGAATGCGCTTTTCAGTGAAGAGAAGCAAGGCACATTTTACCTAGTTTTACTTGTAAGTGGGGTTGGAAATGCTTTTCAGGCTCAGTACTGAGCTCAAAACATGCAGCCCTGAGGTCTCTCATGAAAGCAGGTGGTTAAATAGAAATTCGCTGCTCAGCTGACCCGGCAGGAGCAAACATATGCTAAAAATGTACTCAGAATGCGCTTTTCAGTGAAGAGAAGCAAGGCACATTTTACCTAGTTTTACTTGTAAGTGAGGTTGGAAACGCTTTTCAGGATCAGTACTGGGCTCAAAACATGCAGCCCTGAGGTCTCTCATGATAGCAAGTGGTTAAATAGAAATTCGCTGCCCAGCTGACCCGGCAGGAGCAAACATATGCTAAAAATGTACTCAGAATGAGCTTTTCAGTGAAGAGAAGCCAGGCACATTTTTTAGCTAGTTTTACTTGTAAGTGGGGTTGGAAACGCTTTTCAGGATCAGTACTGGGCTTAAAACATGCAGCCCTGAGGTCTCTCATGATAGCAGGTGGTTAAATAGAAATTCGCTGCTCAGCTGACCCGGCAGGAGCAAACGTATGCTAAAAATGTACTCAGAATGAGTTTTTCAGTGAAGAGAAGCCAGGCACATTTTAGCTAGCTTTACTTGTAAGTGGGGTTGGAAACGCTTTTCAGGCTCAGTACTGGGCTCAAAACATGCAGGCCTGAGGTCTCTCATGAAAGCAGGTGGTTAAATAGAAATTCGCTGCTCAGCAGACCCGGCAGGAGCAAACGTATGCTAAAAATGTACTCAGAATGAGCTTTTCAGTGAAGAGAAGCCAGGCACATTTTAGCTAGTTTTACTTGTAAGTGGGGTTGAAAACGCTTTTCAGGCTAAGTACTGGGCTCAAAACATGCAGCCCTGAGGTCTCTCATGAAAGCAGGTGGTTAAATAGAAATTCGCTGCTCAGCTGATTCGGCAGGAGCAAACGTATGCTAAAAATGTACTCAGAATGAGCTTTTCAGTGAAGAGAAGCCAGGCACATTTTAGCTAGTTTTACTTGTAAGTGGGGTTGGAAACGCTTTTCAGGATCAGTACTGGGCTAAAAACATGCAGCCCTGAGGTCTCTCATGATAGCAGGTGGTTAAATAGAAATTCGCTGCTCAGCTGACCCGGCAGGTGCAAACATATGCTAAAAATGTACTCAGAATGAGCTTTTCAGTGAAGAGAAGCCAGGCACATTTTAGCTAGTTTTACTTGTAAGTGGGGTTGGAAACGCTTTTCAGGATCAGTACTGGGCTTAAAACATGCAGCCCTGAGGTCTCTCATGATAGCAGGTGGTTAAATAGAAATTCGCTGCTCAGCTGACCCGGCAGGAGCAAACGTATGCTAAAAATGTACTCAGAATGAGCTTTTCAGTGAAGAGAAGCCAGGCACATTTTAGCTAGTTTTACTTGTAAGTGGGGTTGGAAACGCTTTTCAGGATCAGTACTGGGCTCAAAACATGCAGCCCTGAGGTCTCTTATGATAGCAGGTGGTTAAATAGAAATTCGCTGCTCAGCTGACCCGGCAGGAGCAAACGTATGCTAAAACTGTACTCAGAATGAGCTTTTCAGTGAAGAGAAGCCAGGCACATTTTAGCTAGTTTTACTTGTAAGTGGGGTTGGAAATGCTTTTCAGGCTCAGTACTTGGCTCAAAACATGCAGCCCTGAGGTCTCTCATGAAAGCAGGTGGTTAAATAGAAATTCACTGCTCAGCTGACCCGGTAGGAGCAAACGTATGCCAAAAATGTACACAGAATGAGCTTTTCAGTGAATAGCAGCCAGGCACATTTTAGCTAGTTTTACTTGTAAGTGGGGTTGGAAACGCTTTTTAAGGATCAGTACTGGGCTTAAAACATGCAGCCCTGAGGTCTCTCATGATAGCAGGTGGTTAAATAGAAATTCGCTGCTCAGCTGACCCGGCAGGAGCAAACGTATCCTAAAAATGTACTCAGAATGAGCTTTTCAGTGAAGAGAAGCCAGGCACATTTTAGCTAGTTTTACTTGTAAGTGGGGTTGGAATTGCTTTTCAGGCTCAGTACTGAGCTCAAAACATGCAGCCCTGAGGTCTCTCATGAAAGCAGGTGGTTAAATATAAATTCGCTGCTCAGCTGACCCGGCAGGAGCAAACGTATGCCAAAAATGTACTCAGAATGAGCTTTTCAGTGAAGAGAAGCCAGGCACATTTTAGCTAGTTTTACTTGTAAGTGGGGTTGGAAACGCTTTTCAGGCTCAGTACTGGGCTCAAAACATGCAGCCCTGAGGTCTCTCATGAAAGCAGGTGGTTAAATAGAAATTCGCTGCTCAGCTGACCCGGCAGGAGCAAACGTATGCTAAAAATGTACTCAGAATGAGCTTTTCAGTGAAGAGAAGGCAGGCACATTTTAGCTAGTTTTACTTGTAAGTGGGATTGGAAACGCTTTTCAGGATCAGTACTGGGCTCACAACATGCTGCCCTGAGGTCTCTCATGATAGCAGGTGGTTAAATAGAAATTCGCTGCTCAGCTGACCCGGCAGGAGCAAACATATGCTAAAAATGTACTCAGAATGAGCTTTTCAGTGAAGAGAAGCAAGGCACATTTTAGCTAGTTTTACTTGTAAGTGGGGTTGGAAACGCTTTTCAGGATCAGTACTGGGCTCAAAACATGCAGCCCTGAGGTCTCTCATGATAGCAAGTGGTTAAATAGAAATTCGCTGCTCAGCTGACCCGGCAGGAGCAAACATATGCTAAAAATGTACTCAGAATGAGCTTTTCAGTGAAGAGAAGCCAGGCACATTTTAGCTAGTTTTACTTGTAAGTGGGGTTGGAAACGCTTTTCAGGATCAGTACTGGGCTTAAAACATGCAGCCCTGAGGTCTCTCATGATAGCAGGTGGTTAAATAGAAATTCGCTGCTCAGCTGACCCGGCAGGAGCAAACGTATGCTAAAAATGTACTCAGAATGAGTTTTTCAGTGAAGAGAAGCCAGGCACATTTTAGCTAGTTTTACTTGTAAGTGGGGTTGGAAACGCTTTTCAGGCTCAGTACTGGGCTCAAAACATGCAGCCCTGAGGTCTCTCATGAAAGCAGGTGGTTAAATAGAAATTCGCTGCTCAGCAGACCCGGCAGGAGCAAACGTATGCTAAAAATGTACTCAGAATGAGCTTTTCAGTGAAGAGAAGCCAGGCACATTTTAGCTAGTTTTACTTGTAAGTGGGGTTGAAAACGCTTTTCAGGCTAAGTACTGGGCTCAAAACATGCAGCCCTGAGGTCTCTCATGAAAGCAGGTGGTTAAATAGAAATTCGCTGCTCAGCTGATTCGGCAGGAGCAAACGTATGCTAAAAATGTACTCAGAATGAGCTTTTCAGTGAAGAGAAGCCAGGCACATTTTTGCTAGTTTTACTTGTAAGTGGGGTTGGAAACGCTTTTCAGGATCAGTACTGGGCTAAAAACATGCAGCCCTGAGGTCTCTCATGATAGCAGGTGGTTAAATAGAAATTCGCTGCTCAGCTGACCCGGCAGGAGCAAACGTATGCTAAAAATGTACTCAGAATGAGCTTTTCAGTGAAGAGAAGCCAGGCACATTTTAGCTAGTTTTACTTGTAAGTGGGGTTGGAAATGCTTTTCAGGCTCAGTACTGGGCTCAAAACATGCAGCCCTGAGGTCTCTCATGATCGCAGGTGGTTAAATAGAAATTTGCTGCTCAGCTGACCCGGCAGGAGCAAACGTATGCTAAAAATGTACTCAGAATGAGCTTTTCAGTGAAGAGAAGCCAGGCACATTTTAGCTAGTTTTACTTGTAAGTGGGGTTGGAAACGCTTTTCAGGCTCTGTACTGGGCTCAAAACATGCAGCCCTGAGGTCTCTCATGAAAGCAGGTGGTTAAATAGAAATTCGCTGCTCAGCTGACCCGGTAGGAGCAAACGTATGCCAAAAATGTACACAGAATGAGCTTTTCAGTGAATAGCAGCCAGGCACATTTTAGCTAGTTTTACTTGTAAGTGGGGTTGGAAACGCTTTTCAGGATCAGTACTGGGCTCAAAACATGCAGCCCTGAGGTATCTCATGATAGCAGGTGGTTAAATAGAAATTTGCTGCTCAGCTGACCCGGCAGGAGCAAACGTATGCCAAAAATGTACACAGAATGAGCTTTTCAGTGAATAGCAGCCAGGCACATTTTAGCTAATTTTACTTGTAAATGGGGTTGGAAACGCTTTTCAGGATCAGTACTGGGCTCAAAACATGCAGCCCTGAGGTCTCTCATGATAGCAGGTGGTTAAATAGAAATTCGCTGCTCAGCTGACCCGGCAGGAGCAAACGTATGCTAAAAATGTACTCAGAATGAGCTTTTCATTGAAGAGAAGCCAGGCACATTTTAGCTAGTTTTACTTGTAAGTGGGGTTGGAAATGCTTTTCAGGCTCAGTACAGGGCTCAAAACATGCAGCCCCGAGGTCTCTCATGATAGCAGGTGGTTAAATAGAAATTCGCTGCTCAGCTGACCCGGAAGGAGCAAACGTATGCTAAAAATGTACTCAGAATGAGCTTTTCAGTGAAGAGAAGCCAGGCACATTTTAGCTAGTTTTACTTGTAAGTGGGGTTGGAAACGCTTTTCAGGATCAGTACTGGGCTCAAAACATGCAGCCCTGAGGTCTCTTATGATAGCAGGTGGTTAAATAGAAATTCGCTGCTCAGCTGACCGGGCAGGAGCAAACGTATGCTAAAAATGTACTCAGAATGAGCTTTTCAGTGAAGAGAAGCCAGGCACATTTTAGCTAGTTTTACTTGTAAGTGGGGTTGGAAATGCTTTTCAGGCTCAGTACTTGGCTCAAAACATGCAGCCCTGAGGTCTCCCATGAGGGCAGGTGGTTAAATAGAAATTCACTGCTCAGCTGACCCGGCAGGAGCAAACGTATGCTAAAAATGTACTCAGAATGAGCTTTTCAGTGAAGAGAAGCCAGGCACATTTTAGCTAGTTTTACTTGTAAGTGGGGTTGGAAACGCTTTTCAGGCTCGGTACTGGGCTCAAAACATGCAGCCCTGAGGTCTCTCATGAAAGCAGGTGGTTAAATAGAAAGTCGCTGCTCAGCTGACCCGGCAGGAGCAAACGTATGCCAAAAATGTACACAGAATGAGCTTTTCAGTGAATAGCAGCTAGGCACATTTTAGCTAGTTTTACTTGTAAGTGGGGTTGGAAACGCTTTTCAGGCTCAGTACTGGGCTCAAAACATGCAGCCCTGAGGTCTCTCATGATAGCAGGTGGTTAAATAGAAATTCGCTGCTCAGCTGACCCGGCAGGAGCAAACGTATGCTAAAAATGTACTCAGAATGAGCTTTTCAGTGGAGAGAAGCCAGGCACATTTTAGCTAGTTTTACTTGTAAGTGGGGTTGGAAACGCTTTTCAGGCTCAGTACTGGGCTCAAAACATGCAGCCCTGAGGTCTCTCGTGAAAGCAGGTGGTTAAATAGAAATTCGCTGCTCAGCTGACCCGGCAGGAGCAAACGTATGCCAAAAATGTACACAGAATGAGCTTTTCAGTGAATAGCAGCAAGGCACATTTTAGCTAGTTTTACTTGTAAGTGGGGTTGGAAACGCTTTTCAGGATCAGTACTGGGCTCAAAACATGCAGCCCTGAGGTCTCTCATGACAGCAGGTGGTTAAATAGAAATTCGCTGCTCAGCTGACCCAGCAGGAGCAAACGTATGCTAAAATGTACTCAGAATGAGCTTTTCAGTGAAGAGAAGCCAGGCACATTTTAGCTAGTTTTACTTGTAAGTGGGGTTGGATACGCTTTTCAGGCTCAGTACTGGGCTCAAAACATGCAGCCCTGAGGTCTCTCATGAAAGCAGGTGGTTTAAATAGAAATTCGCTGCTCAGCTGACCCGGTAGGAGCAAACGTATGCCAAAAATGTACACAGAATGAGCTTTTCAGTGAATAGCAGCCAGGCACATTTTAGCTAGTTTTACTTGTAAGTGGGGTTGGAAACGCTTTTCAGGATCAGTACTGGGCTCAAAACATGCAGCCCTGAGGTCTCTCATGATAGCAGGTGGTTAAATAGAAATTCGCTGCTCAGCTGACCCGGCAGGAGCAAACGTATGCTAAAAATGTACTCAGAATGAGCTTTTCAGTGAAGAGAAGCCAGGCACATTTTAGCTAGTTTTACTTGTAAGTGAGGTTGGAAATGCTTTTCAGACTCAGTACTGAGCTCAAAACATGCAGCCCTGAGGTCTCTCATGAAAGCTGTGGTTAAATAGAAATTCACTGCTCAGCTGACCCGGTAGGAGCAAACGTATGCCAAAAATGTACACAGAATGAGCGTTTCAGTGAATAGCAGCCAGGCACATTTTAGCTAGTTTTACTTGTAAGTGGGGTTGGAAACGCTTTTCAGGATCAGTACTGGGCTCAAAACATGCAGCCCTGAGGTCTCTCATGAAAGCAGGTGGTTAAATAGAAATTCGCTGCTCAGCTGACCCGGTAGGAGCAAACGTATGCTAAAAATGTACTCAGAATGAGCTTTTCAGTGAAGAGAAGCCAGGAACATTTTAGCTAGTTTTACTTGTAAGTGGGGTTGGAAATGCTTTTCAGGCTCAGTACTGGGCTCAAAACATGCAGCCCCGAGGTCTCTCATGAAAGCAGGTGGTTAAATAGAAATTCGCTGCTCAGCTGATTCGGCAGGAGCAAACGTATGCTAAAAATGTACTCAGAATGAGCTTTTCAGTGAAGAGAAGCCAGGCACATTTTAGCTAGTTTTACTTGTAAGTGGGGTTGGAAACACTTTTCAGGATCAGCACTGGGCTCAAAACATGCAGCCCTGAGGTCTCTCATGATAGCAGGTGGTTAAATAGAAATTCGCTGCTCAGCTGACCCGGCAGGAGCAAACATATGCTAAAAATGTACTCAGAATGAGCTTTTCAGTGAAGAGAAGCCAGGCACATTTTAGCAAGTTTTACTTGTAAGTGGGGTTGGAAACGCTTTTCAGGCTCAGTACTGGGTTCAAAACATGCAGCCCTGAGGTCTCTCATGAAAGCAGGTGGTTAAATAGAAATTCGCTGCTCAGCTGACCCGGTAGGAGCAAACGTATGCCAAAAATGTACACAGAATGAGCTTTTCAGTGAATAGCAGCCAGGCACATTTTAGCTAGTTTTACTTGTAAGTGGGGTTGGAAACGCTTTTCAGGATCAGTACTGGGCTTAAAACATGCAGCCCTGAGGTCTCTCATGATAGCAGGTGGTTAAATAGAAATTTGCTGCTCAGCTGACGCGGCAGGAGCAAACGTATGCTAAAAATGTACTCAGAATGAGCTTTTCAGTGAAGAGAAGCCAGGCATATTTTAGCTAGTTTTACTTGTAAGTGGGGTTGGAAATGCTTTTCAGGCTCAGTACTGGGCTCAAAACATGCAGCCCTGAGGTCTCTCATGATAGCAGGTGGTTAAATAGAAATTCGCTGCTCAGCTGACCCGGCAGGAGCAAACGTATGCTAAAAATGTACTCAGAATGAGCTTTTCAGTGAAGAGAAGCCAGGCACATTTTAGCTAGTTTTACTTGTAAGTGGGGTTGGAAACGCTTTTCAGGCTCTGTACTGGGCTCAAAACATGCAGCCCTGAGGTCTCTCATGAAAGCAGGTGGTTAAATAGAAATTCGCTGCTCAGCTGACCGGGTAGGAGCAAACGTATGCCAAAAATGTACACAGAATGAGCTTTTCAGTGAATAGCAGCCAGGCACATTTTAGCTAGTTTTACTTGTAAGTGAGGTTGGAAACGCTTTTCAAGATCAGTACTGGGCTCAAAACATGCAGCCCTGAGGTCTCTTATGATAGCAGGTGGTTAAATAGAAATTCGCTGCTCAGCTGACCCGGCAGGAGCAAACGTATGCTAAAAATGTACTCAGAATGAGCTTTTCAGTGAAAAGAAGCCAGGCACATTTTAGCTAGTTTTACTTGTAAGTGGGGTTGGAAACGCTTTTCAGGCTCAGTACTGGGCTCAAAACATGCAGCCCTGAGGTCTCTCATGAAAGCAGGTGGTTAAATAGAAATTCGCTGCTCAGCTGACCCGGCAGGAGCAAACGTATGCCAAAAATGTACACAGAATGAGCTTTTCAGTGAATAGCAGCAAGGCACATTTTAGCTAGTTTTACTTGTAAGTGGGGTTGGAAACGCTTTTCAGGATCAGTACTGGGCTCAAAACATGCAGCCCTGAGGTCTCTCATGACAGCAGGTGGTTAAATAGAAATTCGCTGCTCAGCTGACCCAGCAGGAGCAAACGTATGCTAAAATGTACTCAGAATGAGCTTTTCAGTGAAGAGAAGCCAGGCACATTTTAGCTAGTTTTACTTGTAAGTGGGGTTGGAAACGCTTTTCAGGCTCAGTACTGGGCTCAAAACATGCAGCCCTGAGGTCTCTCATGAAAGCAGGTGGTTTAAATAGAAATTCGCTGCTCAGCTGACCCGGTAGGAGCAAACGTATGCCAAAAATGTACACAGAATGAGCTTTTCAGTGAATAGCAGCCAGGCACATTTTAGCTAGTTTTACTTGTAAGTGGGGTTGGAAACGCTTTTCAGGATCAGTACTGGGCTCAAAACATGCAGCCCTGAGGTCTCTCATGATAGCAGGTGGTTAAATAGAAATTCGCTGCTCAGCTGACCCGGCAGGAGCAAACGTATGCTAAAAATGTACTCAGAATGAGCTTTTCAGTGAAGAGGAGCCAGGCACATTTTAGCTAGTTTTACTTGTTAGTGGGGTTGGAAATGCTTTTCAGACTCAGTACTGAGCTCAAAACATGCAGCCCTGAGGTCTCTCATGAAAGCTGTGGTTAAATAGAAATTCACTGCTCAGCTGACCCGGTAGGAGCAAACGTATGCCAAAAATGTACACAGAATGAGCGTTTCAGTGAATAGCAGCCAGGCACATTTTAGCTAGTTTTACTTGTAAGTGGGGTTGGAAACGCTTTTCAGGATCAGTACTGGGCTTAAAACATGCAGCCCTGAGGTCTCTCATGATAGCAGGTGGTTAAATAGAAATTTGCTGCTCAGCTGACCCGGCAGGAGCAAACGTATGCTAAAAATGTACTCAGAATGAGCTTTTCAGTGAAGAGAAGCCAGGCACATTTTAGCTAGTTTTACTTGTAAGTGGGGTTGGAAATGCTTTTCAGGCTCAGTACTGGGCTCAAAACATGCAGCCCTGAGGTCTCTCATGATAGCAGGTGGTTAAATAGAAATTCGCTGCTCAGCTGACCCGGCAGGAGCAAACGTATGCTAAAAATGTACTCAGAATGAGCTTTTCAGTGAAGAGAAGCCAGGCACATTTTAGCTAGTTTTACTTGTAAGTGGGGTTGGAAACGCTTTTCAGGCTCTGTACTGGGCTCAAAACATGCAGCCCTGAGGTCTCTCATGAAAGCAGGTGGTTAAATAGAAATTCGCTGCTCAGCTGACCGGGTAGGAGCAAACGTATGCCAAAAATGTACACAGAATGAGCTTTTCAGTGAATAGCAGCCAGGCACATTTTAGCTAGTTTTACTTGTAAGTGAGGTTGGAAACGCTTTTCAGGATCAGTACTGGGCTCAAAACATGCAGCCCTGAGGTCTCTTATGATAGCAGGTGGTTAAATAGAAATTCGCTGCTCAGCTGACCCGGCAGGAGCAAACGTATGCTAAAAATGTACTCAGAATGAGCTTTTCAGTGAAAAGAAGCCAGGCACATTTTAGCTAGTTTTACTTGTAAGTGGGGTTGGAAACGCTTTTCAGGCTCAGTACTGGGCTCAAAACATGCAGCCCTGAGGTCTCTCATGAAAGCAGGTGGTTAAATAGAAATTCGCTGCTCAGCTGACCCGGCAGGAGCACACGTATGCCAAAAATGTACACAGAATGAGCTTTTCAGTGAATAGCAGCAAGGCACATTTTAGCTAGTTTTACTTGTAAGTGGGGTTGGAAACGCTTTTCAGGATCAGTACTGGGCTCAAAACATGCAGCCCTGAGGTCTCTCATGACAGCAGGTGGTTAAATAGAAATTCGCTGCTCAGCTGACCCAGCAGGAGCAAACGTATGCTAAAATGTACTCAGAATGAGCTTTTCAGTGAAGAGAAGCCAGGCACATTTTAGCTAGTTTTACTTGTAAGTGGGGTTGGAAACGCTTTTCAGGCTCAGTACTGGGCTCAAAACATGCAGCCTGAGGTCTCTCATGAAAGCAGGTGGTTTAAATAGAAATTCGCTGCTCAGCTGACCCGGTAGGAGCAAACGTATGCCAAAAATGTACACAGAATGAGCTTTTCAGTGAATAGCAGCCAGGCACATTTTAGCTAGTTTTACTTGTAAGTGGGGTTGGAAACGCTTTTCAGGATCAGTGCTGGGCTCAAAACATGCAGCCCTGAGGTCTCTCATGATAGCAGGTGGTTAAATAGAAATTCGCTGCTCAGCTGACCCGGCAGGAGCAAACGTATGCTAAAAATGTACTCAGAATGAGCATTTCAGTGAATCAATCAATCAATCAATCAGTGACACTTATAAAGCGCGCTACATACCCGTAGGGTCTCAAGGCGCTGGGGAGGGGGGGTGCCGCTACTGCTCGAACAGCCAGGTCTTCAGCTTCTTCCTGAAGGAGAGGTGGTCTTGGGTCAGGCGCAGGTCGGACGGGAGGGAGTTCCAGGTCTTGGCGGCCAGGTAGGAGAAGGACCTTCCTCCTGTAGTCGCTCTTCGGATGCGGGGGACGGCGGCGAGGGCGTGGTTGGCTGATCGGAGGTGGCGTTTGGGAGCGTAGAAGTTGACTCGGCTGTTGAGGTAGCTCGGGCCTTGGTCGTGTAGGGCTTTGTGTGCGTGGGTGAGGAGGCGGAAGGTGATTCTCTTGTTGATGGGGAGCCAGTGAAGGTCTCTCAGATGTCCGGAGATGTGGCTGGATCGTGGGATGTCGAGGATGAGTCTGGCTGAGGCGTTTTGGATCCGCTGGAGTCTCTTCTGGAGCTTGGCGGTGGTCCCGGCGTAGAGGGCGTTGCCGTAGTCCAGTCGGCTGGTGACGAGGGCCTGGGTGACGGTCTTCCTGGTCTCTGTGGGGATCCACCAGAAGATCTTCCGTAGCATGCGTAGGATGTTGAAGCACGCCGAGGAGACGCTGTTGACTTGCCTGGTCATGGAGAGGGAGGAGTCCAGGATGAAGCCCAGGTTTCGTGCATGGTCTGTCGGTTTGGGTGCGGTGCCCAGGGCGGGAGGCCACCAGGAGTCGTCCCAGGCGGAGGGTGAAGAGCCCAGGATGAGGACCTCCGTCTTGTCCGAGTTCAGTTTCAGGCGGCTGGTCGTCATCCACTCGGCTACCTCTTTCATCCCTTCGTGCAGGTTGGCTCTGGCGGCGGCGGGGTTGTTGGTCAGGGAGAGGATCAGCTGGGTGTCGTCGGCGTAGGAGATTATGCTGAGGTGGTGTTTGCGTACGATGGCCGCGAGGGGGCTCATGTAGACGTTGAAGAGGGTGGGGCTCAGTGATGATCCTTGGGGGACGCCGCAGATGACTTCGGAGGCCTCTGACTTGTACGGTGGTAGGCGGACTCGCTGTGTTCTTCCGTCGAGGAAGGAGATGATCCATTCCAGCGCCTTGTCCTGGATTCCGATGTTGCTGAGGCGCCGTATTAGGGTGCGGTGGCAGACCGTGTCGAATGCCGCGGAGAGGTCTAGGAGGATGAGGGCCGCTGTTTCTCCATTGTCCATCAGGGCTCGGATGTCATCGGTGGCGGCGATGAGGGCGGTCTCGGTGCTGTGTTTGGCTCGGAAGCCGGACTGTGAGGGGTCGAGGGATCCGTTCGTCTCGAGGAAGGCGGCCATCTGCTTGTTGACGGTCTTCTCGATGACTTTGGCTGGAAACGGGAGAAGCGAGATGGGGCGGTAGTTCTTGAGGTCGGTGGGGTCTGCTGTTGGTTTCTTGAGTAGAGCGCTGAGTTCGGCGTGTTTCCAGCTTTCGGGGAAGATGGCGGTGTCGAAGGATGTGTTGATGATGTCTCGCAGGTGGGGTGCGATGACAGCGTCGGCCTTGTTGAAGACGTGGTGAGGGCAGGGGTCGGTTGGTGATCCGGAGTGGATGGAGTTCATCGTGCGGATGGTGTCTTCTGTGGTGATCGGGGTCCAGGCGTGGAGGGTGGTGGTGGGGGGGGGTGGCTGGTCCGTCGTGGTGTGCGTTGGTTGGTTGTTGAAACTGCTGTGTATGTCCGTGATCTTGTTGTGGAAGTATGAGGCGAGGGAGTTGCAGAGGTCTTGCGATGGGGTGATGTCGTTGTTTCCCGCGCTGGGGTTGGAAAGCTCTTTCACGATGTTGAAGAGTTCCTTGCTGTTGTGTGCGTTGTTGTCCAACCGGTCCTTGAATGCTGTTCTCTTGGCGGCGCGGATCAGCTGGTGGTGTTTCCGGGTGGCCAGTTTGTAGGAGGTCCTGTTGTCCGGTGTCGGGTCCCTTTTCCAGACTTTCTCGAGGGCTCGGCAGTTCTTCTTGGAGCTCTTGAGTTCGTCGGTGAACCATGGGGCCTTCTTGCTGCCGGGTCTGCTGGGCGGGGTCCTCAGCGGGGCGAGTTCGTCCGCGCAGTTGCTGATCCACTTCGTGATGTTATCGGCGGCCTGGCTGGGGTTCGCTGAGCTGCAGGAGGGTGTTGGCTCAGGGAGGTGGCGAGCTGGTCTGCTGTGATCTTGTTCCAGCTTCTGCGGGCGGTGTGTTGCTGGTGTTGGTGGGTCGTCGTTCTCTTGAAGGTGAAGTGGACGCAGCTGTGGTCCGTCCATTGAAGCTCTGTGGCG
The DNA here is from genome assembly GCF_964263255.1 of Lissotriton vulgaris. Taxonomy (NCBI): domain Eukaryota; kingdom Metazoa; phylum Chordata; class Amphibia; order Caudata; family Salamandridae; genus Lissotriton; species Lissotriton vulgaris. Next base: position 1,085,626,946 of record NC_141691.1, on the reverse strand, counting down.
TGGCTGAAGTTGATGTCTGTGCTGGATGAGAAGACGGCGTCGAGTGTGTGTCCGGCGAGGTGGGTGGGGGTGGACACCAGTTGCTTGAGTCCCAGGTTGGCGAGGTTGTCGAGCAGGGTGCTGGTGTTGTGGTCGTTGTTGTTCTCCAGGTGGAAGTTCAGGTCCCCCAGGAGGATGTAGTCAGCGGAGGGGAGGGCATGCGGGCTGACGAAGTCGGCGATGTCCTCGCTGAATTGTGTGCGTGGTCCAGGGGGTCGGTAGATCAGGGTGCCTCTGAGGGTGGTGTTCGGGTTGGTGTGGATCTGGAAATGCAGGTGTTCGGCGCTGGTCAGGGTGTTGTCGGTGCTGGTCGTGAGGCGGATGGTGTTCCTGTGGATGATGGCGATGCCTCCTCCCATCTGGTTGGCGTTTCGGTCCCTCCGGACGATCTTGTAGCCCTCTGGGATAGCGATGGCGATGTCGGGAGCTGATGAGGCGTTCATCCAGGTCTCCGTGAGGAAGGCAACGTCAGGGGCTGTGGCGTCTAGAAGGTTCCAGAGTTCGATGGCGTGTCTGTGGACGGAGCGGGTGTTGAGGAGGATGCACTTGAGGTGGGTGCTGCTGGGGTTCGACTTGGCGGGTGCTGGTGCGGGGCTGGTCCGGATGCAGGAGAACTTGCAGGCGTGGCAGCTGAACGGTCCGTGGGTGCGTCTTGGAGTGGCTTGGTGGCATTCTGGGAGTCGGCCGGTGTTGAGAGCGATGAGGGTGGCGGCTGAGTACGTCAGGCGGTTGCGTCGAGGTACTCGAGGACCAGGGGTCCTGGCGCTGGTCGCGATCCGGTCGCGGACGGGCGCAGACGGGCTTACCTTTGGCGCGTCTTCGGCGCACAATCGGCGCGCCCGCTGCGCGTGACCGCTGCGCGTTCGCACGGTCGCCATTTAAGGCGAAGTGCGCGGGTGGGCGGGGCAGCTGGGAGGCGGGAGCGGGGAGGGTTACAGAAGAAAAAGGGGCGGGGACAAGCGGCGGTGGCGGGAAGGGAGGGCGGGGGGCGGCGCGGTAGGCGGACAACAAGGAAGGAGAGCAAACACGAAAGAAAATGCAAAACAGGCACAAATTACCGCAAAAAGCGGGAAAAACAGAGATACACACAGTAATACAAGGCAAGCAAAAATGACCGTCAAAACAAGGAAAAAAGCGCTCGCAGCGGCGGCAGCCGGCAGCGAGGATGCAGCGAGGCAGAGGGCAGGCAGGGGCACACGCAGCAGCTGGTGGCCGTGCGGCGCGGGGGTGTCCCACAAGTGGGTCACACTTACCTGCGTCGCACGGTCGCCATTTAAGGCCAAGTGCGCGGGTGGGCGGGGCAGCTGGGAGGCGGGAGCGGGGAGGGTTACAGAAGAAAAAGGGGCGGGGACAAGCGGCGGTGGCGGGAAGGGAGGGCGGGGGGCGGCGCGGTAGGCGGACAACAAGGAAGGAGAGCAAACACGAAAGAAAATGCAAAACAGGCACAAATTACCGCAAAAAGCGGGAAAAACAGAGATACACACAGTAATACAAGGCAAGCAAAAATGACCGTCAAAACAAGGAAAAAAGCGCTCGCAGCGGCGGCAGCCGGCAGCGAGGATGCAGCGAGGCAGAGGGCAGGCAGGGGCACACGCAGCAGCTGGTGGCCGTGCGGCGCGGGGGTGTCCCACAAGTGGGTCACACTTACCTGCGTCGCACGGTCGCCATTTAAGGCCAAGTGCGCGGGTGGGCGGGGCAGCTGGGAGGCGGGAGCGGGGAGGGTTACAGAAGAAAAAGGGGCGGGGACAAGCGGCGGTGGCGGGAAGGGAGGGCGGGGGGCGGCGCGGTAGGCGGACAACAAGGAAGGAGAGCAAACACGAAAGAAAATGCAAAACAGGCACAAATTACCGCAAAAAGCGGGAAAAACAGAGATACACACAGTAATACAAGGCAAGCAAAAATGACCGTCAAAACAAGGAAAAAAGCGCTCGCAGCGGCGGCAGCCGGCAGCGAGGATGCAGCGAGGCAGAGGGCAGGCAGGGGCACACGCAGCAGCTGGTGGCCGTGCGGCGCGGGGGTGTCCCACAAGTGAAGAGGAGCCAGGCACATTTTAGCTAGTTTTACTTGTTAGTGGGGTTGGAAATGCTTTTCAGACTCAGTACTGAGCTCAAAACATGCAGCCCTGAGGTCTCTCATGAAAGCTGTGGTTAAATAGAAATTCACTGCTCAGCTGACCCGGTAGGAGCAAACGTATGCCAAAAATGTACACAGAATGAGCGTTTCAGTGAATAGCAGCCAGGCACATTTTAGCTAGTTTTACTTGTAAGTGGGGTTGGAAACGCTTTTCAGGATCAGTACTGGGCTCAAAACATGCAGCCCTGAGGTCTCTCATGAAAGCAGGTGGTTAAATAGAAATTTGCTGCTCAGCTGACCCGGCAGGAGCAAACGTATGCTAAAAATGTACTCAGAATGAGCTTTTCAGTGAAGAGAAGCCAGGCACATTTTAGCTAGTTTTACTTGTAAGTGGGGTTGGAAATGCTTTTCAGGCTCAGTACTGGGCTCAAAACATGCAGCCCCGAGGTCTCTCATGAAAGCAGGTGGTTAAATAGAAATTCGCTGCTCAGCTGATTCGGCAGGAGCAAACGTATGCTAAAAATGTACTCAGAATGAGCTTTTCAGTGAAGAGAAGCCAGGCACATTTTAGCTAGTTTTACTTGTAAGTGGGGTTGGAAACGCTTTTCAGGATCAGCACTGGGCTCAAAACATGCAGCCCTGAGGTCTCTCATGATAGCAGGTGGTTAAATAGAAATTCGCTGCTCAGCTGACCCGGCAGGAGCAAACATATGCTAAAAATGTACTCAGAATGAGCTTTTCAGTGAAGAGAAGCCAGGCACATTTTAGCAAGTTTTACTTGTAAGTGGGGTTGGAAACGCTTTTCAGGCTCAGTACTGGGTTCAAAACATGCAGCCCTGAGGTCTCTCATGAAAGCAGGTGGTTAAATAGAAATTCGCTGCTCACCTGACCCGGTAGGAGCAAACGTATGCCAAAAATGTACACAGAATGAGCTTTTCAGTGAATAGCAGCCAGGCACATTTTAGCTAGTTTTACTTGTAAGTGGGGTTGGAAACGCTTTTCAGGATCAGTACTGGGCTTAAAACATGCAGCCCTGAGGTCTCTCATGATAGCAGGTGGTTAAATAGAAATTTGCTGCTCAGCTGACCCGGCAGGAGCAAACGTATGCTAAAAATGTACTCAGAATGAGCTTTTCAGTGAAGAGAAGCCAGGCACATTTTAGCTAGTTTTACTTGTAAGTGGGGTTGGAAATGCTTTTCAGGCTCAGTACTGGGCTCAAAACATGCAGCCCTGAGGTCTCTCATGATAGCAGGTGGTTAAATAGAAATTCGCTGCTCAGCTGACCCGGCAGGAGCAAACGTATGCTAAAAATGTACTCAGAATGAGCTTTTCAGTGAAGAGAAGCCAGGCACATTTTAGCTAGTTTTACTTGTAAGTGGGGTTGGAAACGCTTTTCAGGCTCTGTACTGGGCTCAAAACATGCAGCCCTGAGGTCTCTCATGAAAGCAGGTGGTTAAATAGAAATTCGCTGCTCAGCTGACCCGGCAGGAGCAAACGTATGCTAAAAATGTACTCAGAATGAGCTTTTCAGTGAAGAGGAGCCAGGCACATTTTTGCTAGTTTTACTTGTTAGTGGGGTTGGAAATGCTTTTCAGACTCAGTACTGAGCTCAAAACATGCAGCCCTGAGGTCTCTCATGAAAGCTGTGGTTAAATAGAAATTCACTGCTCAGCTGACCCGGTAGGAGCAAACGTATGCCAAAAATTTACACAGAATGAGCGTTTCAGTGAATAGCAGCCAGGCACATTTTAGCTAGTTTTACTTGTAAGTGGGGTTGGAAACGCTTTTCAGGATCAGTACTGGGCTCAAAACATGCAGCCCTGAGGTCTCTCATGAAAGCAGGTGGTTAAATAGAAATTCGCTGCTCAGCTGACCCGGCAGGAGCAAACGTATGCTAAAAATGTACTCAGAATGAGCTTTTCAGTGAAGAGAAGCCAGGCACATTTTAGCTAGTTTTACTTGTAAGTGGGGTTGGAAATGCTTTTCAGGCTCAGTACTGGGCTCAAAACATGCAGCCCCGAGGTCTCTCATGAAAGCAGGTGTATTTCTATTAAGAAATTCGCTGCTCAGCTGATTCGGCAGGAGCAAACGTATGCTAAAAATGTACTCAGAATGAGCTTTTCAGTGAAGAGAAGCCAGGCACATTTTAGCTAGTTTTACTTGTAAGTGGGGTTGGAAACGCTTTTCAGGATCAGCACTGGGCTCAAAACATGCAGCCCTGAGGTCTCTCATGATAGCAGGTGGTTAAATAGAAATTCGCTGCTCAGCTGACCCGGCAGGAGCAAACATATGCTAAAAATGTACTCAGAATGAGCTTTTCAGTGAAGAGAAGCCAGGCACATTTTAGCAAGTTTTACTTGTAAGTGGGGTTGGAAATGCTTTTCAGGCTTAGTACTGGGTTCAAAACATGCAGCCCTGAGGTCTCTCATGAAAGCAGGTGGTTAAATAGAAATTCGCTGCTCAGCTGACCCGGTAGGAGCAAACGTATGCCAAAAATGTACACAGAATGAGCTTTTCAGTGAATAGCAGCCAGGCACATTTTAGCTAGTTTACTTGTAAGTGGGGTTGGAAACGCTTTTCAGGATCAGTACTGGGCTTAAAACATGCAGCCCTGAGGTCTCTCATGATAGCAGGTGGTTAAATAGAAATTTGCTGCTCAGCTGACCCGGCAGGAGCAAACGTATGCTAAAAATGTACTCAGAATGAGCTTTTCAGTGAAGAGAAGCCAGGCACATTTTAGCTAGTTTTACTTGTAAGTGGGGTTTGAAATGCTTTTCAGGCTCAGTACTGGGCTCAAAACATGCAGCCCTGAGGTCTCTCATGATAGCAGGTGGTTAAATAGAAATTCGCTGCTCAGCTGACCCGGCAGGAGCAAACGTATGCTAAAAATGTACTCAGAATGAGCTTTTCAGTGAAGAGAAGCCAGGCACATTTTAGCTAGTTTTACTTGTAAGTGGGGTTGGAAACGCTTTTCAGGCTCTGTACTGGGCTCAAAACATGCAGCCCTGAGGTCTCTCATGAAAGCAGGTGGTTAAATAGAAATTCGCTGCTCAGCTGACCCGGTAGGAGCAAACGTATGCCAAAAATGTACACAGAATGAGCTTTTCAGTGAATAGCAGCAAGGCACATTTTAGCTAGTTTTACTTGTAAGTGGGGTTGGAAACGCTTTTCAGGATCAGTACTGGGCTCAAAACATGCAGCCCTGAGGTCTCTCATGACAGCAGGTGGTTAAATAGAAATTCGCTGCTCAGCTGACCCAGCAGGAGCAAACGTATGCTAAAATGTACTCAGAATGAGCTTTTCAGTGAAGAGAAGCCAGGCACATTTTAGCTAGTTTTACTTGTAAGTGGGGTTGGAAACGCTTTTCAGGCTCAGTACTGGGCTCAAAACATGCAGCCCTGAGGTCTCTCATGAAAGCAGGTGGTTTAAATAGAAATTCGCTGCTCAGCTGACCCGGTAGGAGCAAACGTATGCTAAAAATGTACACAGAATGAGCTTTTCAGTGAATAGCAGCCAGGCACATTTTAGCTAGTTTTACTTGTAAGTGGGGTTGGAAACGCTTTTCAGGATCAGTACTGGGCTCAAAACATGCAGCCCTGAGGTCTCTCATGATAGCAGGTGGTTAAATAGAAATTCGCTGCTCAGCTGACCCGGCAGGAGCAAACGTATGCTAAAAATGTACTCAGAATGAGCTTTTCAGTGAAGAGAAGCCAGGCACATTTTAGCTAGTTTTACTTGTAAGTGGGGTTGGAAATGCTTTTCAGACTCAGTACTGAGCTCAAAACATGCAGCCCTGAGGTCTCTCATGAAAGCTGTGGTTAAATAGAAATTCACTGCTCAGCTGACCCGGTAGGAGCAAACGTATGCCAAAAATGTACACAGAATGAGCGTTTCAGTGAATAGCAGCCAGGCACATTTTAGCTAGTTTTACTTGTAAGTGGGGTTGGAAACGCTTTTCAGGATCAGTACTGGGCTCAAAACATGCAGCCCTGAGGTCTCTCATGAAAGCAGGTGGTTAAATAGAAATTCGCTGCTCAGCTGACCCGGTAGGAGCAAACGTATGCTAAAAATGTACTCAGAATGAGCTTTTCAGTGAAGAGAAGCCAGGAACATTTTAGCTAGTTTTACTTGTAAGTGGGGTTGGAAATGCTTTTCAGGCTCAGTACTGGGCTCAAAACATGCAGCCCCGAGGTCTCTCATGAAAGCAGGTGGTTAAATAGAAATTCGCTGCTCAGCTGATTCGGCAGGAGCAAACGTATGCTAAAAATGTACTCAGAATGAGCTTTTCAGTGAAGAGAAGCCAGGCACATTTTAGCTAGTTTTACTTGTAAGTGGGGTTGGAAACACTTTTCAGGATCAGCACTGGGCTCAAAACATGCAGCCCTGAGGTCTCTCATGATAGCAGGTGGTTAAATAGAAATTCGCTGCTCAGCTGACCCGGCAGGAGCAAACATATGCTAAAAATGTACTCAGAATGAGCTTTTCAGTGAAGAGAAGCCAGGCACATTTTAGCAAGTTTTACTTGTAAGTGGGGTTGGAAACGCTTTTCAGGCTCAGTACTGGGTTCAAAACATGCAGCCCTGAGGTCTCTCATGAAAGCAGGTGGTTAAATAGAAATTCGCTGCTCAGCTGACCCGGTAGAAGCAAACGTATGCCAAAAATGTACACAGAATGAGCTTTTCAGTGAATAGCAGCCAGGCACATTTTAGCTAGTTTTACTTGTAAGTGGGGTTGGAAACGCTTTTCAGGATCAGTACTGGGCTTAAAACATGCAGCCCTGAGGTCTCTCATGATAGCAGGTGGTTAAATAGAAATTTGCTGCTCAGCTGACACGGCAGGAGCAAACGTATGCTAAAAATGTACTCAGAATGAGCTTTTCAGTGAAGAGAAGCCAGGCACATTTTAGCTGGTTTTACTTGTAAGTGGGGTTGGAAATGCTTTTCAGGCTCAGTACTGGGCTCAAAACATGCAGCCCTGAGGTCTCTCATGATAGCAGGTGGTTAAATAGAAATTCGCTGCTCAGCTGACCCGGCAGGAGCAAACGTATGCTAAAAATGTACTCAGAATGAGCTTTTCAGTGAAGAGAAGCCAGGCACATTTTAGCTAGTTTTACTTGTAAGTGGGGTTGGAAACGCTTTTCAGGCTCTGTACTGGGCTCAAAACATGCAGCCCTGAGGTCTCTCATGAAAGCAGGTGGTTAAATAGAAATTCGCTGCTCAGCTGACCGGGTAGGAGCAAACGTATGCCAAAAATGTACACAGAATGAGCTTTTCAGTGAATAGCAGCCAGGCACATTTTAGCTAGTTTTACTTGTAAGTGAGGTTGGAAACGCTTTTCAAGATCAGTACTGGGCTCAAAACATGCAGCCCTGAGGTCTCTTATGATAGCAGGTGGTTAAATAGAAATTCGCTGCTCAGCTGACCCGGCAGGAGCAAACGTATGCTAAAAATGTACTCAGAATGAGCTTTTCAGTGAAAAGAAGCCAGGCACATTTTAGCTAGTTTTACTTGTAAGTGGGGTTGGAAACGCTTTTCAGGCTCAGTACTGGGCTCAAAACATGCAGCCCTGAGGTCTCTCATGAAAGCAGGTGGTTAAATAGAAATTCGCTGCTCAGCTGACCCGGCAGGAGCAAACGTATGCCAAAAATGTACACAGAATGAGCTTTTCAGTGAATAGCAGCAAGGCACATTTTAGCTAGTTTTACTTGTAAGTGGGGTTGGAAACGCTTTTCAGGATCAGTACTGGGCTCAAAACATGCAGCCCTGAGGTCTCTCATGACAGCAGGTGGTTAAATAGAAATTCGCTGCTCAGCTGACCCAGCAGGAGCAAACGTATGCTAAAATGTACTCAGAATGAGCTTTTCAGTGAAGAGAAGCCAGGCACATTTTAGCTAGTTTTACTTGTAAGTGGGGTTGGAAACGCTTTTCAGGCTCAGTACTGGGCTCAAAACATGCAGCCCTGAGGTCTCTCATGAAAGCAGGTGGTTTAAATAGAAATTCGCTGCTCAGCTGACCCGGTAGGAGCAAACGTATGCCAAAAATGTACACAGAATGAGCTTTTCAGTGAATAGCAGCCAGGCACATTTTAGCTAGTTTTACTTGTAAGTGGGGTTGGAAACGCTTTTCAGGATCAGTACTGGGCTCAAAACATGCAGCCCTGAGGTCTCTCATGAAAGCAGGTGGTTAAATAGAAATTCGCTGCTCAGCTGACCCGGTAGGAGCAAACGTATGCTAAAAATGTACTCAGAATGAGCTTTTCAGTGAAGAGAAGCCAGGAACATTTTAGCTAGTTTTACTTGTAAGTGGGGTTGGAAATGCTTTTCAGGCTCAGTACTGGGCTCAAAACATGCAGCCCCGAGGTCTCTCATGAAAGCAGGTGGTTAAATAGAAATTCGCTGCTCAGCTGATTCGGCAGGAGCAAACGTATGCTAAAAATGTACTCAGAATGAGCTTTTCAGTGAAGAGAAGCCAGGCACATTTTAGCTAGTTTTACTTGTAAGTGGGGTTGGAAACACTTTTCAGGATCAGCACTGGGCTCAAAACATGCAGCCCTGAGGTCTCTCATGATAGCAGGTGGTTAAATAGAAATTCGCTGCTCAGCTGACCCGGCAGGAGCAAACATATGCTAAAAATGTACTCAGAATGAGCTTTTCAGTGAAGAGAAGCCAGGCACATTTTAGCAAGTTTTACTTGTAAGTGGGGTTGGAAACGCTTTTCAGGCTCAGTACTGGGTTCAAAACATGCAGCCCTGAGGTCTCTCATGAAAGCAGGTGGTTAAATAGAAATTCGCTGCTCAGCTGACCCGGTAGAAGCAAACGTATGCCAAAAATGTACACAGAATGAGCTTTTCAGTGAATAGCAGCCAGGCACATTTTAGCTAGTTTTACTTGTAAGTGGGGTTGGAAACGCTTTTCAGGATCAGTACTGGGCTTAAAACATGCAGCCCTGAGGTCTCTCATGATAGCAGGTGGTTAAATAGAAATTTGCTGCTCAGCTGACGCGGCAGGAGCAAACGTATGCTAAAAATGTACTCAGAATGAGCTTTTCAGTGAAGAGAAGCCAGGCACATTTTAGCTGGTTTTACTTGTAAGTGGGGTTGGAAATGCTTTTCAGGCTCAGTACTGGGCTCAAAACATGCAGCCCTGAGGTCTCTCATGATAGCAGGTGGTTAAATAGAAATTCGCTGCTCAGCTGACCCGGCAGGAGCAAACGTATGCTAAAAATGTACTCAGAATGAGCTTTTCAGTGAAGAGAAGCCAGGCACATTTTAGCTAGTTTTACTTGTAAGTGGGGTTGGAAACGCTTTTCAGGCTCTGTACTGGGCTCAAAACATGCAGCCCTGAGGTCTCTCATGAAAGCAGGTGGTTAAATAGAAATTCGCTGCTCAGCTGACCGGGTAGGAGCAAACGTATGCCAAAAATGTACACAGAATGAGCTTTTCAGTGAATAGCAGCCAGGCACATTTTAGCTAGTTTTACTTGTAAGTGAGGTTGGAAACGCTTTTCAAGATCAGTACTGGGCTCAAAACATGCAGCCCTGAGGTCTCTTATGATAGCAGGTGGTTAAATAGAAATTCGCTGCTCAGCTGACCCGGCAGGAGCAAACGTATGCTAAAAATGTACTCAGAATGAGCTTTTCAGTGAAAAGAAGCCAGGCACATTTTAGCTAGTTTTACTTGTAAGTGGGGTTGGAAACGCTTTTCAGGCTCAGTACTGGGCTCAAAACATGCAGCCCTGAGGTCTCTCATGAAAGCAGGTGGTTAAATAGAAATTCGCTGCTCAGCTGACCCGGCAGGAGCAAACGTATGCCAAAAATGTACACAGAATGAGCTTTTCAGTGAATAGCAGCAAGGCACATTTTAGCTAGTTTTACTTGTAAGTGGGGTTGGAAACGCTTTTCAGGATCAGTACTGGGCTCAAAACATGCAGCCCTGAGGTCTCTCATGACAGCAGGTGGTTAAATAGAAATTCGCTGCTCAGCTGACCCAGCAGGAGCAAACGTATGCTAAAATGTACTCAGAATGAGCTTTTCAGTGAAGAGAAGCCAGGCACATTTTAGCTAGTTTTACTTGTAAGTGGGGTTGGAAACGCTTTTCAGGCTCAGTACTGGGCTCAAAACATGCAGCCCTGAGGTCTCTCATGAAAGCAGGTGGTTTAAATAGAAATTCGCTGCTCAGCTGACCCGGTAGGAGCAAACGTATGCCAAAAATGTACACAGAATGAGCTTTTCAGTGAATAGCAGCCAGGCACATTTTAGCTAGTTTTACTTGTAAGTGGGGTTGGAAACGCTTTTCAGGATCAGTACTGGGCTCAAAACATGCAGCCCTGAGGTCTCTCATGATAGCAGGTGGTTAAATAGAAATTCGCTGCTCAGCTGACCCGGCAGGAGCAAACGTATGCTAAAAATGTACTCAGAATGAGCTTTTCAGTGAAGAGGAGCCAGGCACATTTTAGCTAGTTTTACTTGTTAGTGGGGTTGGAAATGCTTTTCAGACTCAGTACTGAGCTCAAAACATGCAGCCCTGAGGTCTCTCATGAAAGCTGTGGTTAAATAGAAATTCACTGCTCAGCTGACCCGGTAGGAGCAAACGTATGCCAAAAATGTACACAGAATGAGCGTTTCAGTGAATAGCAGCCAGGCACATTTTAGCTAGTTTTACTTGTAAGTGGGGTTGGAAACGCTTTTCAGGATCAGTACTGGGCTTAAAACATGCAGCCCTGAGGTCTCTCATGATAGCAGGTGGTTAAATAGAAATTTGCTGCTCAGCTGACCCGGCAGGAGCAAACGTATGCTAAAAATGTACTCAGAATGAGCTTTTCAGTGAAGAGAAGCCAGGCACATTTTAGCTAGTTTTACTTGTAAGTGGGGTTGGAAATGCTTTTCAGGCTCAGTACTGGGCTCAAAACATGCAGCCCTGAGGTCTCTCATGATAGCAGGTGGTTAAATAGAAATTCGCTGCTCAGCTGACCCGGCAGGAGCAAACGTATGCTAAAAATGTACTCAGAATGAGCTTTTCAGTGAAGAGAAGCCAGGCACATTTTAGCTAGTTTTACTTGTAAGTGGGGTCGGAAACGCTTTTCAGGCTCTGTACTGGGCTCAAAACATGCAGCCCTGAGGTCTCTCATGAAAGCAGGTGGTTAAATAGAAATTCGCTGCTCAGCTGACCCGGCAGGAGCACACGTATGCCAAAAATGTACACAGAATGAGCTTTTCAGTGAATAGCAGCAAGGCACATTTTAGCTAGTTTTACTTGTAAGTGGGGTTGGAAACGCTTTTCAGGATCAGTACTGGGCTCAAAACATGCAGCCCTGAGGTCTCTCATGACAGCAGGTGGTTAAATAGAAATTCGCTGCTCAGCTGACCCAGCAGGAGCAAACGTATGCTAAAATGTACTCAGAATGAGCTTTTCAGTGAAGAGAAGCCAGGCACATTTTAGCTAGTTTTACTTGTAAGTGGGGTTGGAAACGCTTTTCAGGCTCAGTACTGGGCTCAAAACATGCAGCCCTGAGGTCTCTCATGAAAGCAGGTGGTTTAAATAGAAATTCGCTGCTCAGCTGACCCGGTAGGAGCAAACGTATGCCAAAAATGTACACAGAATGAGCTTTTCAGTGAATAGCAGCCAGGCACATTTTAGCTAGTTTTGCTTGTAAGTGGGGTTGGAAACGCTTTTCAGGATCAGTGCTGGGCTCAAAACATGCAGCCCTGAGGTCTCTCATGATAGCAGGTGGTTAAATAGAAATTCGCTGCTCAGCTGACCCGGCAGGAGCAAACGTATGCTAAAAATGTACTCAGAATGAGCATTTCAGTGAAGAGGAGCCAGGCACATTTTAGCTAGTTTTACTTGTTAGTGGGGTTGGAAATGCTTTTCAGACTCAGTACTGAGCTCAAAACATGCAGCCCTGAGGTCTCTCATGAAAGCTGTGGTTAAATAGAAATTCACTGCTCAGCTGACCCGGTAGGAGCAAACGTATGCCAAAAATGTACACAGAATGAGCGTTTCAGTGAATAGCAGCCAGGCACATTTTAGCTAGTTTTACTTGTAAGTGGGGTTGGAAACGCTTTTCAGGATCAGTACTGGGCTCAAAACATGCAGCCCTGAGGTCTCTCATGAAAGCAGGTGGTTAAATAGAAATTCGCTGCTCAGCTGACCCGGCAGGAGCAAACGTATGCTAAAAATGTACTCAGAATGAGCTTTTCAGTGAAGAGAAGCCAGGCACATTTTAGCTAGTTTTACTTGTAAGTGGGGTTGGAAATGCTTTTCAGGCTCAGTACTGGGCTCAAAACATGCAGCCCCGAGGTCTCTCATGAAAGCAGGTGGTTAAATAGAAATTCGCTGCTCAGCTGATTCGGCAGGAGCAAACGTATGCTAAAAATGTACTCAGAATGAGCTTTTCAGTGAAGAGAAGCCAGGCACATTTTAGCTAGTTTTACTTGTAAGTGGGGTTGGAAACGCTTTTCAGGATCAGCACTGGGCTCAAAACATGCAGCCCTGAGGTCTCTCATGATAGCAGGTGGTTAAATAGAAATTCGCTGCTCAGCTGACCCGGCAGGAGCAAACATATGCTAAAAATGTACTCAGAATGAGCTTTTCAGTGAAGAGAAGCCAGGCACATTTTAGCAAGTTTTACTTGTAAGTGGGGTTGGAAACGCTTTTCAGGCTCAGTACTGGGTGCAAAACATGCAGCCCTGAGGTCTCTCATGAAAGCAGGTGGTTAAATAGAAATTCGCTGCTCACCTGACCCGGTAGGAGCAAACGTATGCCAAAAATGTACACAGAATGAGCTTTTCAGTGAATAGCAGCCAGGCACATTTTAGCTAGTTTTACTTGTAAGTGGGGTTGGAAACGCTTTTCAGGATCAGTACTGGGCTTAAAACATGCAGCCCTGAGGTCTCTCATGATAGCAGGTGGTTAAATAGAAATTTGCTGCTCAGCTGACCCGGCAGGAGCAAACGTATGCTAAAAATGTACTCAGAATGAGCTTTTCAGTGAAGAGAAGCCAGGCACATTTTAGCTAGTTTTACTTGTAAGTGGGGTTGGAAATGCTTTTCAGGCTCAGTACTGGGCTCAAAACATGCACCCCTGAGGTCTCTCATGATAGCAGGTGGTTAAATAGAAATTCGCTGCTCAGCTGACCCGGCAGGAGCAAACGTATGCTAAAAATGTACTCAGAATGAGCTTTTCAGTGAAGAGAAGCCAGGCACATTTTAGCTAGTTTTACTTGTAAGTGGGGTTGGAAACGCTTTTCAGGCTCTGTACTGGGCTCAAAACATGCAGCCCTGAGGTCTCTCATGAAAGCAGGTGGTTAAATAGAAATTCGCTGCTCAGCTGACCCGGCAGGAGCAAACGTATGCTAAAAATGTACTCAGAATGAGCTTTTCAGTGAAGAGGAGCCAGGCACATTTTTGCTAGTTTTACTTGTTAGTGGGGTTGGAAATGCTTTTCAGACTCAGTACTGAGCTCAAAACATGCAGCCCTGAGGTCTCTCATGAAAGCTGTGGTTAAATAGAAATTCACTGCTCAGCTGACCCGGTAGGAGCAAACGTATGCCAAAAATTTACACAGAATGAGCGTTTCAGTGAATAGCAGCCAGGCACATTTTAGCTAGTTTTACTTGTAAGTGGGGTTGGAAACGCTTTTCAGGATCAGTACTGGGCTCAAAACATGCAGCCCTGAGGTCTCTCATGAAAGCAGGTGGTTAAATAGAAATTCGCTGCTCAGCTGACCCGGCAGGAGCAAACGTATGCTAAAAATGTACTCAGAATGAGCTTTTCAGTGAAGAGAAGCCAGGCACATTTTAGCTAGTTTTACTTGTAAGTGGGGTTGGAAATGCTTTTCAGGCTCAGTACTGGGCTCAAAACATGCAGCCCGAGGTCTCTCATGAAAGCAGGTGTATTTCTATTAAGAAATTCGCTGCTCAGCTGATTCGGCAGGAGCAAACGTATGCTAAAAATGTACTCAGAATGAGCTTTTCAGTGAAGAGAAGCCAGGCACATTTTAGCTAGTTTTACTTGTAAGTGGGGTTGGAAACGCTTTTCAGGATCAGCACTGGGCTCAAAACATGCAGCCCTGAGGTCTCTCATGATAGCAGGTGGTTAAATAGAAATTCGCTGCTCAGCTGACCCGGCAGGAGCAAACATATGCTAAAAATGTACTCAGAATGAGCTTTTCAGTGAAGAGAAGCCAGGCACATTTTAGCAAGTTTTACTTGTAAGTGGGGTTGGAAATGCTTTTCAGGCTTAGTACTGGGTTCAAAACATGCAGCCCTGAGGTCTCTCATGAAAGCAGGTGGTTAATAGAAATTCGCTGCTCAGCTGACCCGGTAGGAGCAAACGTATGCCAAAAATGTACACAGAATGAGCTTTTCAGTGAATAGCAGCCAGGCACATTTTAGCTAGTTTACTTGTAAGTGGGGTTGGAAACGCTTTTCAGGATCAGTACTGGGCTTAAAACATGCAGCCCTGAGGTCTCTCATGATAGCAGGTGGTTAAATAGAAATTTGCTGCTCAGCTGACCCGGCAGGAGCAAACGTATGCTAAAAATGTACTCAGAATGAGCTTTTCAGTGAAGAGAAGCCAGGCACATTTTAGCTAGTTTTACTTGTAAGTGGGGTTTGAAATGCTTTTCAGGCTCAGTACTGGGCTCAAAACATGCAGCCCTGAGGTCTCTCATGATAGCAGGTGGTTAAATAGAAATTCGCTGCTCAGCTGACCCGGCAGGAGCAAACGTATGCTAAAAATGTACTCAGAATGAGCTTTTCAGTGAAGAGAAGCCAGGCACATTTTAGCTAGTTTTACTTGTAAGTGGGGTTGGAAACGCTTTTCAGGCTCTGTACTGGGCTCAAAACATGCAGCCCTGAGGTCTCTCATGAAAGCAGGTGGTTAAATAGAAATTCGCTGCTCAGCTGACCCGGTAGGAGCAAACGTATGCCAAAAATGTACACAGAATGAGCTTTTCAGTGAATAGCAGCCAGGCACATTTTAGCTAGTTTTACTTGTAAGTGGGGTTGGAAACGCTTTTCAGGATCAGTACTGGGCTCAAAACATGCAGCTCATGAAAGCAGGTGGTTAAATAGAAATTCGCTGCTCAGCTGACCCGGTAGGAGCAAACGTATGCCAAAAATGTACACAGAATGAGCTTTTCAGTGAATAGCAGCCAGGCACATTTTAGCTAGTTTTACTTGTAAGTGGGGTTGGAAACGCTTTTCAGGATCAGTACTGGGCTCAAAACATGCAGCCCTGAGGTCTCTTATGATAGCAGGTGGTTAAATAGAAATTCGCTGCTCAGCTGACCCGGCAGGAGCAAACGTATGCTAAAAATGTACTCAGAATGAGCTTTTCAGTGAAAAGAAGCCAGGCACATTTTAGCTAGTTTTACTTGTAAGTGGGGTTGGAAATGCTTTTCAGGCTCAGTACTTGGCTCAAAACATGCAGCCCTGAGGTCTCTCATGAAAGCAGGTGGTTAAATAGAAATTCACTGCTCAGCTGACCCGGTAGGAGCAAACGTATGCCAAAAATGTACACAGAATGAGCTTTTCAGTGAATAGCAGCCAGGCACATTTTAGCTAGTTTTACTTGTAAGTGGGGTTGGAAACGCTTTTCAGGATCAGTACTGGGCTTAAAACATGCAGCCCTGAGGTCTCTCATGATAGCAGGTGGTTAAATAGAAATTCGCTGCTCAGCTGACCCGGCAGGAGCAAACGTATGCTAAAAATGTACTCAGAATGAGCTTTTCAGTGAAGAGAAGCCAGGCACATTTTAGCTAGTTTTACTTGTAAGTGGGGTTGGAAATGCTTTTCAGGCTCAGTACTGGGCTCAAAACATGCAGCCCTGAGGTCTCTCATGATAGCAGGTGGTTAAATAGAAATTCGCTGCTCAGCTGACCCGGCAGGAGCAAACGTATGCTAAAAATGTACTCAGAATGAGCTTTTCAGTGAAGAGAAGCCAGGCACATTTTAGCTAGTTTTACTTGTAAGTGGGGTTGGAAACGCTTTTCAGGCTCTGTACTGGGCTCAAAACATGCAGCCCTGAGGTCTCTCATGAAAGCAGGTGGTTAAATAAAATTCGCTGCTCAGCTGACCCGGTAGGAGCAAACGTATGCCAAAAATGTACACAGAATGAGCTTTTCAGTGAATAGCAGCCAGGCACATTTTAGCTAGTTTTACTTGTAAGTGGGGTTGGAAACGCTTTTCAGGATCAGTACTGGGCTCAAAACATGCAGCCCTGAGGTCTCTCATGATAGCAGGTGGTTAAATAGAAATTCGCTGCTCAGCTGACCCGACAGGAGCAAACGTATGCTAAAAATTTACTCAGAATGAGCTTTTCAGTGAAGAGAAGCCAGGCACATTTTAGCTAGTTTTACTTGTAAGTGGGGTTGGAAATGCTTTTCAGGCTCAGTACTTGGCTCAAAACATGCAGCCCTGAGGTCTCTCATGAAAGCAGGTGGTTAAATAGAAATTCACTGCTCAGCTGACCCGGTAGGAGCAAACGTATGCCAAAAATGTACACAGAATGAGCTTTTCAGTGAATAGCAGCCAGGCACATTTTAGCTAGTTTTACTTGTAAGTGGGGTTGGGAACGCTTTTCAGGATCAGTACTGGGCTTAAAACATGCAGCCCTGAGGTCTCTCATGATAGCAGGTGGTTAAATAGAAATTCGCTGCTCAGCTGACCCAGCAGGAGCAAACGTATGCTAAAAATGTACTCAGAATGAGCTTTTCAGTGAATAGCAGCCAGGCACATTTTAGCTAGTTTTACTTGTAAGTGGGGTTGCAAACGCTTTTCAGGATCAGTACTGGGCTCAAAACATGCAGCCCTGAGGTATCTCATGATAGCAGGTGGTTAAATAGAAATTCGCTACTCAGCTGACCCGGCAGGAGCAAACGTATGCCAAAAATGTACACAGAATGAGCTTTTCAGTGAATAGCAGCCAGGCACATTTTAGCTAATTTTACTTGTAAGTGGGGTTGGAAACGCTTTTCAGGATCAGTACTGGGCTCAAAACATGCAGCCCTGAGGGCTCTCATGATAGCAGGTGGTTAAATAGATATTCGCTGCTCAGCTGACCCGGCAGGAGCAGACGTATGCTAAAAATTTACTCAGAATGAGCTTTTCAGTGAAGAGAAGCCAGGCACATTTTAGCTAGTTTTACTTGTAAGTGGGGTTGGAAATGCTTTTCAGGCTCAGTACTTGGCTCAAAACATGCAGCCCTGAGGTCTCTCATGAAAGCAGGTGCTTAAATAGAAATTCACTGCTCATCTGACCCGGTAGGAGCAAACGTATGCCAAAAATGTACACAGAATGAGCTTTTCAGTGAATAGCAGCCAGGCACATTTTAGCTAGTTTTACTTGTAAGTGGGGTTGGAAACGCTTTTCAGGATCAGTACTGGGCTTAAAACATGCAGCCCTGAGGTCTCTCATGATAGCAGGTGGTTAAATAGAAATTCGCTGCTCAGCTGACCCGGCAGGAGCAAACGTATGCTAAAAATGTACTCAGAATGAGCTTTTCAGTGAAGAGAAGCCAGGCACATTTTAGCTAGTTTTACTTGTAAGTGGGGTTGGAAATGCTTTTCAGGCTCAGTACTGAGCTCAAAACATGCAGCCCTGAGGTCTCTCATGAAAGCAGGTGGTTAAATAGAAATTTGCTGCTCAGCTGACCCGGTAGGAGCAAACGTATGCCAAAAATGTACACAGAATGAGCTTTTCAGTGAAGAGAAGCCAGGCACATTTTAGCTAGTTTTACTTGTAAGTGGGGTTGGAAACGCTTTTCAGGATCAGTACTGGGCTCAAAACATGCAGCCCTGAGGTCTCTCATGATAGCAGGTGGTTAAATAGAAATTCGCTGCTCAGCTGACCCAGCAGGAGCAAACGTATGCTAAAAATGTACTCAGAATGAGCTTTTCAGTGAATAGCAGCCAGGCACATTTTAGCTAGTTTTACTTGTAAGTGGGGTTGGAAACGCTTTTCAGGATCAGTACTGGGCTCAAAACATGCAGCCCTGAGGTATCTCATGATAGCAGGTGGTTAAATAGAAATTCGCTGCTCAGCTGACCCGGCAGGAGCAAACGTATGCTAAAAATGTACACAGAATGAGCTTTTCAGTGAATAGCAGCCAGGCACATTTTAGCTAGTTTTACTTGTAAGTGGGGTTGGAAACGATTTTCAGTCTCAGTACTGGGCTTAAAACATGCAGCCCTGAGGTCTCTCATGATAGCAGGTGGTTAAATAGAAATTTGCTGCTCAGCTGACCCGGCAGGAGCAAACGTATGCTAAAAATGTACTCAGAATGAGCTTTTCAGTGAAGAGAAGCCAGGCACATTTTAGCTAGTTTTACTTGTAAGTGGAGTTGGAAATGCTTTTCAGGCTCAGTACTGGGCTCAAAACATGCAGCCCTGAGGTCTCTCATGATAGCAGGTGATTAAATAGAAATTCGCTGCTCAGCTGACCCTGCAGGAGCAAACGTATGCTAAAAATGTACTCAGAATGAGCTTTTCAGTGAAGAGAAGCCAGGCACATTTTAGCTAGTTTTACTTGTAAGTGGGGTTGGAAACGCTTTTCAGGATCAGTACTGGGCTCAAAACATGCAGCCCTGAGGTCTCTTATGATAGCAGGTGGTTAAATAGAAATTCGCTGCTCAGCTGACCCGGCAGGAGCAAACGTATGCTAAAACTGTACTCAGAATGAGCTTTTTAGTGAAGAGAAGCCAGGCACATTTTAGCTAGTTTTACTTGTAAGTGGGGTTGGAAATGCTTTTCAGGCTCAGTACTTGGCTCAAAACATGCAGCCCTGAGGTCTCTCATGAAAGCAGGTGGTTAAATAGAAATTCACTGCTCAGCTGACCCGGTAGGAGCAAATGTATGCCAAAAATGTACACAGAATGAGCTTTTCAGTGAATAGCAGCCAGGCACATTTTAGCTAGTTTTACTTGTAAGTGGGGTTGGAAACGCTTTTTAAGGATCAGTACTGGGCTTAAAACATGCAGCCCTGAGGTCTCTCATGATAGCAGGTGGTTAAATAGAAATTCGCTGCGCAGCTGACCCGGCAGGAGCAAACGTATGCTAAAAATGTACTCAGAATGAGCTTTTCAGTGAAGAGAAGCCAGGCACATTTTAGCTAGTTTTACTTGTAAGTGGGGTTGGAAACGCTTTTCAGGCTCAGTACTGGGCTCAAAACATGCAGCCCTGAGGTCTCTCATGAAAGCAGGTGGTTAAATAGAAATTCGCTGCTCAGCTGACCCGGCAGGAGCAAACGTATGCTAAAAATGTACTCAGAATGAGCTTTTCAGTGAAGAGAAGCCAGGCACATTTTAGCTAGTTTTACTTGTAAGTGGGGTTGGAAACGCTTTTCAGGCTCAGTACTGGGCTCAAAACATGCAGCCCTGAGGTCTCTCATGAAAGCAGGTGGTTAAATAGACATTCGCTGCTCAGCTGACCCGGCAGGAGCAAACGTATGCCAAAAATGTACACAGAATGAGCTTTTCAGTGAATAGCAGCAAGGCACATTTTAGCTAGTTTTACTTGTAAGTGGGGTTGGAAACGCTTTTCAGGATCAGTACTGGGCTCAAAACATGCAGCCCTGAGGTCTCTCATGACAGCAGGTGGTTAAATAGAAATTCGCTGCTCAGCTGACCCGGCAGGAGCAAACGTATGCTAAAATGTACTCAGAATGAGCTTTTCAGTGAAGAGAAGCCAGGCACATTTTAGCTAGTTTTACTTGTAAGTGGGGTTGGAAACGCTTTTCAGGCTCAGTACTGGGCTCAAAACATGCAGCCCTGAGGTCTCTCATGAAAGCAGGTGGTTTAAATAGAAATTCGCTGCTCAGCTGACCCGGTAGGAGCAAACGTATGCCAAAAATTTACACAGAATGAGCTTTTCAGTGGATAGCAGCCAGGCACATTTTAGCTAGTTTTACTTGTAAGTGGCGTTGGAAACGCTTTTCAGGATCAGTACTGGGCTCAAAACATGCAGCCCTGAGGTCTCTCATGATAGCAGGTGGTTAAATAGAAATTCGCTGCTCAGCTGACCCGGCAGGAGCAAACGTATGCTAAAAATGTACTCAGAATGAGCTTTTCAGTGAAGAGAAGCCAGGCACATTTTAGCTAGTTTTACTTGTAAGTGGGGTTGGAAACGCTTTTCAGGCTCAGTACTGGGCTCAAAACATGCAGCCCTGAGGTCTCTCATGAAAGCAGGTGGTTGAATAGAAATTCGCTGCTCAGCTGACCCGGTAGGAGCAAACGTATGCCAAAAATGTACACAGAATGAGCTTTTCAGTGAATAGCAGCCAGGCACATTTTAGCTAGTTTTACTTGTAAGTGGGGTTGGAAACGCTTTTCAGGATCAGTACTGGGCTCAAAACATGCAGCCCTGAGGTCTCTCATGATAGCAGGTGGTTAAATAGAAATTCGCTGCTCAGCTGACCCGGCAGGAGCAAACGTATGCTAAAAATGTACTCAGAATGAGCTTTTCAGTGAAGAGAAGCCGGGCACATTTTAGCTAGTTTTACTTGTAAGTGGGGTTGGAAATGCTTTTCAGGCTCAGTACTGGGCTCAAAACATGCAGCCCTGAGGTCTCTCATGAAATCAGGTGGTTAAATAGAAATTCGCTGCTCAGCTGACCCGGTAGGAGCAAACGTATGCCAAAAATGTACACAGAATGAGCTTTTCAGTGAATAGCAGCCAGGCACATTTTAGCTAGTTTTACTTGTAAGTGGGGTTGGAAACGCTTTTCAGGCTCAGTACTGGGCTCAAAACATGCAGCCCTGAGGTCTCTCATGAAAGCAGGTGGTTAAATAGAAATTCGCTGCTCAGCTGACCCGGCAGGAGCAAACGTATGCCAAAAATGTACACAGAATGAGCTTTTCAGTGAATAGCAGCCAGGCACATTTTAGCTAGTTTTACTTGTAAGTGGGGTTGGAATCGCTTTTCAGGATCAGTACTGGGCTCAAAACATGCAGCCCTGAGGTCTCTCATGATAGCAGGTGGTTAAACAGAAATTCGCTGCTCAGCTGACCCGGCAGGAGCAAATGTATGCTAAAAATGTACTCAGAATGAGCTTTTCAGTGAAGAGAAGCCAGGCACATTTTAGCTAGTTTTACTTGTAAGTGGGGTTGGAAACGCTTTTCAGGCTCAGTACTGGGCTCAAAACATGCAGCCCTGAGGTCTCTCATGAAAGCAGGTGGTTAAATAGAAATTCGCTGCTCAGCTGACCCAGCAGGAGCAAACGTATGCCAAAAATGTACACAGAATGAGCTTTTCAGTGAATAGCAGCAAGGCACATTTTAGCTAGTTTTACTTGTAAGTGGGGTTGGAAACGCTTTTCAGGATCAGTACTGGGCTCAAAACATGCAGCCCTGAGGTCTCTCATGACAGCAGGTGGTTAAATAGAAATTCGCTGCTCAGCTGACCCGGCAGGAGCAAACGTATGCTAAAATGTACTCAGAATGAGCTTTTCAGTGAAGAGAAGCCAGGCACATTTTAGCTAGTTTTACTTGTAAGTGGGGTTGGAAACGCTTTTCAGGCTCAGTACTGGGCTCAAAACATGCAGCCCTGAGGTCTCTCATGAAAGCAGGTGGTTTAAATAGAAATTCGCTGCTCAGCTGACCCGGTAGGAGCAAACGTATGCCAAAAATTTACACAGAATGAGCTTTTCAGTGAATAGCAGCCAGGCACATTTTAGCTAGTTTTACTTGTAAGTGGCGTTGGAAACGCTTTTCAGGATCAGTACTGGGCTCAAAACATGCAGCCCTGAGGTCTCTCATGATAGCAGGTGGTTAAATAGAAATTCGCTGCTCAGCTGACCCGGCAGGAGCAAACGTATGCTAAAAATGTACTCAGAATGAGCTTTTCAGTGAAGAGAAGCCAGGCACATTTTAGCTAGTTTTACTTGTAAGTGGGGTTGGAAACGCTTTTCAGGCTCAGTACTGGGCTCAAAACATGCAGCCCTGAGGTCTCTCATGAAAGCAGGTGGTTGAATAGAAATTCGCTGCTCAGCTGACCCGGTAGGAGCAAACGTATGCCAAAAATGTACACAGAATGAGCTTTTCAGTGAATAGCAGCCAGGCACATTTTAGCTAGTTTTACTTGTAAGTGGGGTTGGAAACGCTTTTCAGGATCAGTACTGGGCTCAAAACATGCAGCCCTGAGGTCTCTCATGATAGCAGGTGGTTAAATAGAAATTCGCTGCTCAGCTGACCCGGCAGGAGCAAACGTATGCTAAAAATGTACTCAGAATGAGCTTTTCAGTGAAGAGAAGCCGGGCACATTTTAGCTAGTTTTACTTGTAAGTGGGGTTGGAAATGCTTTTCAGGCTCAGTACTGGGCTCAAAACATGCAGCCCTGAGGTCTCTCATGATAGCAGGTGGTTAAACAGAAATTCGCTGCTCAGCTGACCCGGCAGGAGCAAATGTATGCTAAAAATGTACTCAGAATGAGCTTTTCAGTGAAGAGAAGCCAGGCACATTTTAGCTAGTTTTACTTGTAAGTGGGGTTGGAAATGCTTTTCAGGCTCAGTACTGAGCTCAAAACATGCAGCCCTGAGGTCTCTCATGAAAGCAGGTGGTTAAATAGAAATTCGCTGCTCAGCTGACCCGGTAGGAGCAAACGTATGCCAAAAATGTACACAGAATGAGCTTTTCAGTGAATAGCAGCCAGGCACATTTTAGCTAGTTTTACTTGTAAGTGGGGTTGGAAACGCTTTTCAGGATCAGTACTGGGCTCAAAACATGCAGCCCTGAGGTCTCTTATGATAGCAGGTGGTTAAATAGAAATTCGCTGCTCAGCTGACCCGGCGGGAGCAAACGTATGCTAAAAATGTACTCAGAATGAGCTTTTCAGTGAAGAGAAGCCAGGCACATTTTAGCTAGTTTTACTTGTAAGTGGGGTTGGAAATGCTTTTCAGGCTCAGTACTTGGCTCAAAACATGCAGCCCTGAGGTCTCTCATGAAAGCAGGTGGTTAAATAGAAATTCACTGCTCAGCTGACCCGGCAGGAGCAAACGTATGCTAAAAATGTACTCAGAATGAGCTTTTCAGTGAAGAGAAGCCAGGCACATTTTAGCTAGTTTTACTTGTAAGTGGGGTTGGAAACGCTTTTCAGGCTCAGTACTGGGCTCAAAACATGCAGCCCTGAGGTCTCTCATGAAAGCAGGTGGTTAAATAGAAATTCGCTGCTCAGCTGACCCGGCAGGAGCAAACGTATGCCAAAAATGTACACAGAATGAGCTTTTCAGTGAATAGCAGCTAGGCACATTTTAGCTAGTTTTACTTTTAAGTGGGGTTGGAAACGCTTTTCAGGCTCAGTACTGGGCTCAAAACATGCAGCCCTGAGGTCTCTCATGATAGCAGGTGGTCAAATAGAAATTCGCTGCTCAGCTGACCAGGCAGGAGCAAACGTATGCTAAAAATGTACTCAGAATGAGCTTTTCAGTGAAGAGAAGCCAGGCACATTTTAGCTAGTTTTACTTGTAAGTGGGGTTGGAAATGCTTTTCAGGCTCAGTACTGGGCTCAAAACATGCAGCCCTGAGGTCTCGCAGGTGGTTAAATAGAAATTCGCTGCTCAGCTGACCCGGCAGGAGCAAACGTATGCTAAAAATGTACTCAGAATGAGCTTTTCAGTGAAGAGAAGCCAGGCACATTTTAGCTAGTTTTACTTGTAAGTGGGGTTGGAAACGCTTTTTAGGCTCTGTACTGGGCTCAAAACATGCAGCCCTGAGGTCTCTCATGAAAGCAGGTGGTTAAATAGAAATTCGCTGCTCAGCTGACCCGGCAGGAGCAAACGTATGCCAAAAATGTACACAGAATGAGCTTTTCAGTGAATAGCAGCAAGGCACATTTTAGCTAGTTTTACTTGTAAGTGGGGTTGGAAACGCTTTTCAGGATCAGTACTGGGCTCAAAACATGCAGCCCTGAGGTCTCTCATGACAGCAGGTGGTTAAATAGAAATTCGCTGCTCAGCTGACCCGGCAGGAGCAAACGTATGCTAAAATGTACTCAGAATGAGCTTTTCAGTGAAGAGAAGCCAGGCACATTTTAGCTAGTTTTACTTGTAAGTAGGGTTGGAAACGCTTTTCAGGCTCAGTACTGGGCTCAAAACATGCAGCCCTGAGGTCTCTCATGAAAGCAGGTGGTTTAAATAGAAATTCGCTGCTCAGCTGACCCGGTAGGAGCAAACGTATGCCAAAAATTTACACAGAATGAGCTTTTCAGTGAATAGCAGCCAGGCACATTTTAGCTAGTTTTACTTGTAAGTGGCGTTGGAAACGCTTTTCAGGATCAGTACTGGGCTCAAAACATGCAGCCCTGAGGTCTCTCATGATAGCAGGTGGTTAAATAGAAATTCGCTGCTCAGCTGACCCGGCAGGAGCAAACGTATGCTAAAAATGTACTCAGAATGAGCTTTTCAGTGAAGAGAAGCCAGGCACATTTTAGCTAGTTTTACTTGTAAGTGGGGTTGGAAACGCTTTTCAGGCTCAGTACTGGGCTCAAAACATGCAGCCCTGAGGTCTCTCATGAAAGCAGGTGGTTGAATAGAAATTCGCTGCTCAGCTGACCCGGTAGGAGCAAACGTATGCCAAAAATGTACACAGAATGAGCTTTTCAGTGAATAGCAGCCAGGCACATTTTAGCTAGTTTTACTTGTAAGTGGGGTTGGAAACGCTTTTCAGGATCAGTACTGGGCTCAAAACATGCAGCCCTGAGGTCTCTCATGATAGCAGGTGGTTAAATAGAAATTCGCTGCTCAGCTGACCCGGCAGGAGCAAACGTATGCTAAAAATGTACTCAGAATGAGCTTTTCAGTGAAGAGAAGCCGGGCACATTTTAGCTAGTTTTACTTGTAAGTGGGGTTGGAAATGCTTTTCAGGCTCAGTACTGGGCTCAAAACATGCAGCCCTGAGGTCTCTCATGAAATCAGGTGGTTAAATAGAAATTCGCTGCTCAGCTGACCCGGTAGGAGCAAACGTATGCCAAAAATGTACACAGAATGAGCTTTTCAGTGAATAGCAGCCAGGCACATTTTAGCTAGTTTTACTTGTAAGTGGGGTTGGAAACGCTTTTCAGGCTCAGTACTGGGCTCAAAACATGCAGCCCTGAGGTCTCTCATGAAAGCAGGTGGTTAAATAGAAATTCGCTGCTCAGCTGACCCGGCAGGAGCAAACGTATGCCAAAAATGTACACAGAATGAGCTTTTCAGTGAATAGCAGCCAGGCACATTTTAGCTAGTTTTACTTGTAAGTGGGGTTGGAATCGCTTTTCAGGATCAGTACTGGGCTCAAAACATGCAGCCCTGAGGTCTCTCATGATAGCAGGTGGTTAAACAGAAATTCGCTGCTCAGCTGACCCGGCAGGAGCAAATGTATGCTAAAAATGTACTCAGAATGAGCTTTTCAGTGAAGAGAAGCCAGGCACATTTTAGCTAGTTTTACTTGTAAGTGGGGTTGGAAACGCTTTTCAGGCTCAGTACTGGGCTCAAAACATGCAGCCCTGAGGTCTCTCATGAAAGCAGGTGGTTAAATAGAAATTCGCTGCTCAGCTGACCCGGCAGGAGCAAACGTATGCCAAAAATGTACACAGAATGAGCTTTTCAGTGAATAGCAGCAAGGCACATTTTAGCTAGTTTTACTTGTAAGTGGGGTTGGAAACGCTTTTCAGGATCAGTACTGGGCTCAAAACATGCAGCCCTGAGGTCTCTCATGACAGCAGGTGGTTAAATAGAAATTCGCTGCTCAGCTGACCCGGCAGGAGCAAACGTATGCTAAAATGTACTCAGAATGAGCTTTTCAGTGAAGAGAAGCCAGGCACATTTTATCTAGTTTTACTTGTAAGTGGGGTTGAAAACGCTTTTCAGGCTCAGTACTGGGCTCAAAACATGCAGCCCTGAGGTCTCTCATGAAAGCAGGTGGTTTAAATAGAAATTCGCTGCTCAGCTGACCCGGTAGGGCAAACGTATGCCAAAAATTTACACAGAATGAGCTTTTCAGTGAATAGCAGCCAGGCACATTTTAGCTAGTTTTACTTGTAAGTGGGGTTGGAAACGCTTTTCAGGATCAGTACTGGGCTCAAAACATGCAGCCCTGAGGTCTCTTATGATAGCAGGTGGTTAAATAGAAATTCGCTGCTCAGCTGACCCGGCGGGAGCAAACGTATGCTAAAAATGTACTCAGAATGAGCTTTTCAGTGAAGAGAAGCCAGGCACATTTTAGCTAGTTTTACTTGTAAGTGGGGTTGGAAATGCTTTTCAGGCTCAGTACTTGGCTCAAAACATGCAGCCCTGAGGTCTCTCATGAAAGCAGGTGGTTAAATAGAAATTCACTGCTCAGCTGACCCGGCAGGAGCAAACGTATGCTAAAAATGTACTCAGAATGAGCTTTTCAGTGAAGAGAAGCCAGGCACATTTTAGCTAGTTTTACTTGTAAGTGGGGTTGGAAACGCTTTTCAGGCTCAGTACTGGGCTCAAAACATGCAGCCCTGAGGTCTCTCATGAAAGCAGGTGGTTAAATAGAAATTCGCTGCTCAGCTGACCCGGCAGGAGCAAACGTATGCCAAAAATGTACACAGAATGAGCTTTTCAGTGAATAGCAGCTAGGCACATTTTAGCTAGTTTTACTTTTAAGTGGGGTTGGAAACGCTTTTCAGGCTCAGTACTGGGCTCAAAACATGCAGCCCTGAGGTCTCTCATGATAGCAGGTGGTCAAATAGAAATTCGCTGCTCAGCTGACCAGGCAGGAGCAAACGTATGCTAAAAATGTACTCAGAATGAGCTTTTCAGTGAAGAGAAGCCAGGCACATTTTAGCTAGTTTTACTTGTAAGTGGGGTTGGAAATGCTTTTCAGGCTCAGTACTGGGCTCAAAACATGCAGCCCTGAGGTCTCGCAGGTGGTTAAATAGAAATTCGCTGCTCAGCTGACCCGGCAGGAGCAAACGTATGCTAAAAATGTACTCAGAATGAGCTTTTCAGTGAAGAGAAGCCAGGCACATTTTAGCTAGTTTTACTTGTAAGTGGGGTTGGAAACGCTTTTTAGGCTCTGTACTGGGCTCAAAACATGCAGCCCTGAGGTCTCTCATGAAAGCAGGTGGTTAAATAGAAATTCGCTGCTCAGCTGACCCGGCAGGAGCAAACGTATGCCAAAAATGTACACAGAATGAGCTTTTCAGTGAATAGCAGCAAGGCACATTTTAGCTAGTTTTACTTGTAAGTGGGGTTGGAAACGCTTTTCAGGATCAGTACTGGGCTCAAAACATGCAGCCCTGAGGTCTCTCATGACAGCAGGTGGTTAAATAGAAATTCGCTGCTCAGCTGACCCGGCAGGAGCAAACGTATGCTAAAATGTACTCAGAATGAGCTTTTCAGTGAAGAGAAGCCAGGCACATTTTAGCTAGTTTTACTTGTAAGTAGGGTTGGAAACGCTTTTCAGGCTCAGTACTGGGCTCAAAACATGCAGCCCTGAGGTCTCTCATGAAAGCAGGTGGTTTAAATAGAAATTCGCTGCTCAGCTGACCCGGTAGGAGCAAACGTATGCCAAAAATTTACACAGAATGAGCTTTTCAGTGAATAGCAGCCAGGCACATTTTAGCTAGTTTTACTTGTAAGTGGCGTTGGAAACGCTTTTCAGGATCAGTACTGGGCTCAAAACATGCAGCCCTGAGGTCTCTCATGATAGCAGGTGGTTAAATAGAAATTCGCTGCTCAGCTGACCCGGCAGGAGCAAACGTATGCTAAAAATGTACTCAGAATGAGCTTTTCAGTGAAGAGAAGCCAGGCACATTTTAGCTAGTTTTACTTGTAAGTGGGGTTGGAAACGCTTTTCAGGCTCAGTACTGGGCTCAAAACATGCAGCCCTGAGGTCTCTCATGAAAGCAGGTGGTTGAATAGAAATTCGCTGCTCAGCTGACCCGGTAGGAGCAAACGTATGCCAAAAATGTACACAGAATGAGCTTTTCAGTGAATAGCAGCCAGGCACATTTTAGCTAGTTTTACTTGTAAGTGGGGTTGGAAACGCTTTTCAGGATCAGTACTGGGCTCAAAACATGCAGCCCTGAGGTCTCTCATGATAGCAGGTGGTTAAATAGAAATTCGCTGCTCAGCTGACCCGGCAGGAGCAAACGTATGCTAAAAATGTACTCAGAATGAGCTTTTCAGTGAAGAGAAGCCGGGCACATTTTAGCTAGTTTTACTTGTAAGTGGGGTTGGAAATGCTTTTCAGGCTCAGTACTGGGCTCAAAACATGCAGCCCTGAGGTCTCTCATGAAATCAGGTGGTTAAATAGAAATTCGCTGCTCAGCTGACCCGGTAGGAGCAAACGTATGCCAAAAATGTACACAGAATGAGCTTTTCAGTGAATAGCAGCCAGGCACATTTTAGCTAGTTTTACTTGTAAGTGGGGTTGGAAACGCTTTTCAGGCTCAGTACTGGGCTCAAAACATGCAGCCCTGAGGTCTCTCATGAAAGCAGGTGGTTAAATAGAAATTCGCTGCTCAGCTGACCCGGCAGGAGCAAACGTATGCCAAAAATGTACACAGAATGAGCTTTTCAGTGAATAGCAGCCAGGCACATTTTAGCTAGTTTTACTTGTAAGTGGGGTTGGAATCGCTTTTCAGGATCAGTACTGGGCTCAAAACATGCAGCCCTGAGGTCTCTCATGATAGCAGGTGGTTAAACAGAAATTCGCTGCTCAGCTGACCCGGCAGGAGCAAATGTATGCTAAAAATGTACTCAGAATGAGCTTTTCAGTGAAGAGAAGCCAGGCACATTTTAGCTAGTTTTACTTGTAAGTGGGGTTGGAAACGCTTTTCAGGCTCAGTACTGGGCTCAAAACATGCAGCCCTGAGGTCTCTCATGAAAGCAGGTGGTTAAATAGAAATTCGCTGCTCAGCTGACCCGGCAGGAGCAAACGTATGCCAAAAATGTACACAGAATGAGCTTTTCAGTGAATAGCAGCAAGGCACATTTTAGCTAGTTTTACTTGTAAGTGGGGTTGGAAACGCTTTTCAGGATCAGTACTGGGCTCAAAACATGCAGCCCTGAGGTCTCTCATGACAGCAGGTGGTTAAATAGAAATTCGCTGCTCAGCTGACCCGGCAGGAGCAAACGTATGCTAAAATGTACTCAGAATGAGCTTTTCAGTGAAGAGAAGCCAGGCACATTTTATCTAGTTTTACTTGTAAGTGGGGTTGAAAACGCTTTTCAGGCTCAGTACTGGGCTCAAAACATGCAGCCCTGAGGTCTCTCATGAAAGCAGGTGGTTTAAATAGAAATTCGCTGCTCAGCTGACCCGGTAGGGCAAACGTATGCCAAAAATTTACACAGAATGAGCTTTTCAGTGAATAGCAGCCAGGCACATTTTAGCTAGTTTTACTTGTAAGTGGCGTTGGAAACGCTTTTCAGGATCAGTACTGGGCTCAAAACATGCAGCCCTGAGGTCTCTCATGATAGCAGGTGGTTAAATAGAAATTCGCTGCTCAGCTGACCCGGCAGGAGCAAACATATGCTAAAAATGTACTCAGAATGAGCTTTTCAGTGAAGAGAAGCCAGGCACATTTTAGCTAGTTTTACTTGTAAGTGGGGTTGGAAACGCTTTTCAGGCTCAGTACTGGGCTCAAAACATGCAGCCCTGAGGTCTCTCATGAAAGCAGGTGGTTAAATAGAAATTCGCTGCTCAGCTGACCCGGCAGGAGCAAACGTATGCCAAAAATGTACACAGAATGAGCTTTTCAGTGAATAGCAGCCAGGCACATTTTAGCTAGTTTTACTTGTAAGTGGGGTTGGAATCGCTTTTCAGGATCAGTACTGGGCTCAAAACATGCAGCCCTGAGGTCTCTCATGATAGCAGGTGGTTAAACAGAAATTCGCTGCTCAGCTGACCCGGCAGGAGCAAATGTATGCTAAAAATGTACTCAGAATGAGCTTTTCAGTGAAGAGAAGCCAGGCACATTTTAGCTAGTTTTACTTGTAAGTGGCGTTGGAAACGCTTTTCAGGATCAGTACTGGGCTCAAAACATGCAGCCCTGAGGTCTCTCATGATAGCAGGTGGTTAAATAGAAATTCGCTGCTCAGCTGACCCGGCAGGAGCAAACATATGCTAAAAATGTACTCAGAATGAGCTTTTCAGTGAAGAGAAGCCAGGCACATTTTAGCTAGTTTTACTTGTAAGTGGGGTTGGAAACGCTTTTCAGGCTCAGTACTGGGCTCAAAACATGCAGCCCTGAGGTCTCTCATGAAAGCAGGTGGTTAAATAGAAATTCGCTGCTCAGCTGACCCGGCAGGAGCAAACGTATGCCAAAAATGTACACAGAATGAGCTTTTCAGTGAATAGCAGCCAGGCACATTTTAGCTAGTTTTACTTGTAAGTGGGGTTGGAATCGCTTTTCAGGATCAGTACTGGGCTCAAAACATGCAGCCCTGAGGTCTCTCATGATAGCAGGTGGTTAAACAGAAATTCGCTGCTCAGCTGACCCGGCAGGAGCAAATGTATGCTAAAAATGTACTCAGAATGAGCTTTTCAGTGAAGAGAAGCCAGGCACATTTTAGCTAGTTTTACTTGTAAGTGGGGTTGGAAATGCTTTTCAGGCTCAGTACTTGGCTCAAAACATGCAGCCCTGAGGTCTCTCATGAAAGCAGGTGGTTAAATAGAAATTCACTGCTCAGCTGACCCGGCAGGAGCAAACGTATGCTAAAAATGTACTCAGAATGAGCTTTTCAGTGAAGAGAAGCCAGGCACATTTTAGCTAGTTTTACTTGTAAGTGGGGTTGGAAACGCTTTTCAGGCTCAGTACTGGGCTCAAAACATGCAGCCCTGAGGTCTCTCATGAAAGCAGGTGGTTAAATAGAAATTCGCTGCTCAGCTGACCCGGCAGGAGCAAACGTATGCCAAAAATGTACACAGAATGAGCTTTTCAGTGAATAGCAGCTAGGCACATTTTAGCTAGTTTTACTTTTAAGTGGGGTTGGAAACGCTTTTCAGGCTCAGTACTGGGCTCAAAACATGCAGCCCTGAGGTCTCTCATGATAGCAGGTGGTCAAATAGAAATTCGCTGCTCAGCTGACCAGGCAGGAGCAAACGTATGCTAAAAATGTACTCAGAATGAGCTTTTCAGTGAAGAGAAGCCAGGCACATTTTAGCTAGTTTTACTTGTATGGGGTTGGAAATGCTTTTCAGGCTCAGTACTGGGCTCAAAACATGCAGCCCTGAGGTCTCGCAGGTGGTTAAATAGAAATTCGCTGCTCAGCTGACCCGGCAGGAGCAAACGTATGCTAAAAATGTACTCAGAATGAGCTTTTCAGTGAAGAGAAGCCAGGCACATTTTAGCTAGTTTTACTTGTAAGTGGGGTTGGAAACGCTTTTTAGGCTCTGTACTGGGCTCAAAACATGCAGCCCTGAGGTCTCTCATGAAAGCAGGTGGTTAAATAGAAATTCGCTGCTCAGCTGACCCGGCAGGAGCAAACGTATGCCAAAAATGTACACAGAATGAGCTTTTCAGTGAATAGCAGCAAGGCACATTTTAGCTAGTTTTACTTGTAAGTGGGGTTGGAAACGCTTTTCAGGATCAGTACTGGGCTCAAAACATGCAGCCCTGAGGTCTCTCATGACAGCAGGTGGTTAAATAGAAATTCGCTGCTCAGCTGACCCGGCAGGAGCAAACGTATGCTAAAATGTACTCAGAATGAGCTTTTCAGTGAAGAGAAGCCAGGCACATTTTAGCTAGTTTTACTTGTAAGTAGGGTTGGAAACGCTTT
The DNA here is from genome assembly GCF_964263255.1 of Lissotriton vulgaris. Classification (NCBI taxonomy): domain Eukaryota; kingdom Metazoa; phylum Chordata; class Amphibia; order Caudata; family Salamandridae; genus Lissotriton; species Lissotriton vulgaris. Next base: position 1,085,595,113 of record NC_141691.1, on the reverse strand, counting down.
TCAGGCTCAGTACTGGGCTCAAAACATGCAGCCCTGAGGTCTCTCATGAAAGAAGGTGGTTTAAATAGAAATTCGCTGCTCAGCTGACCCGGTAGGAGCAAACGTATGCCAAAAATTTACACAGAATGAGCTTTTCAGTGAATAGCAGCCAGGCACATTTTAGCTAGTTTTACTTGTAAGTGGCGTTGGAAACGCTTTTCAGGATCAGTACTGGGCTCAAAACATGCAGCCCTGAGGTCTCTCATGATAGCAGGTGGTTAAATAGAAATTCGCTGCTCAGCTGACCCGGCAGGAGCAAACGTATGCTAAAAATGTACTCAGAATGAGCTTTTCAGTGAAGAGAAGCCAGGCACATTTTAGCTAGTTTTACTTGTAAGTGGGGTTGGAAACGCTTTTCAGGCTCAGTACTGGGCTCAAAACAGGCAGCCCTGATGTCTCTCATGAAAGCAGGTGGTTGAATAGAAATTCGCTGCTCAGCTGACCCGGTAGGAGCAAACGTATGCCAAAAATGTACACAGAATGAGCTTTTCAGTGAATAGCAGCCAGGCACATTTTAGCTAGTTTTACTTGTAAGTGGGGTTGGAAACGCTTTTCAGGATCAGTACTTGGCTCAAAACATGCAGCCCTGAGGTCTCTCATGATAGCAGGTGGTTAAATAGAAATTCGCTGCTCAGCTGACCCGGCAGGAGCAAACGTATGCTAAAAATGTACTCAGAATGAGCTTTTCAGTGAAGAGAAGCCGGGCACATTTTAGCTAGTTTTACTTGTAAGTGGGGTTGGAAATGCTTTTCAGGCTCAGTACTGGGCTCAAAACATGCAGCCCTGAGGTCTCTCATGAAATCAGGTGGTTAAATAGAAATTCGCTGCTCAGCTGACCCGGTAGGAGCAAACGTATGCCAAAAATGTACACAGAATGAGCTTTTCAGTGAATAGCAGCCAGGCACATTTTAGCTAGTTTTACTTGTAAGTGGGGTTGGAAACGCTTTTCAGGCTCAGTACTGGGCTCAAAATATGCAGCCCTGAGGTCTCTCATGAAAGCAGGTGGTTAAATAGAAATTCGCTGCTCAGCTGACCCGGCAGGAGCAAACGTATGCCAAAAATGTACACAGAATGAGCTTTTCAGTGAATAGCAGCCAGGCACATTTTAGCTAGTTTTACTTGTAAGTGGGGTTGGAATCGCTTTTCAGGATCAGTACTGGGCTCAAAACATGCAGCCCTGAGGTCTCTCATGATAGCAGGTGGTTAAACAGAAATTCGCTGCTCAGCTGACCCGGCAGGAGCAAATGTATGCTAAAAATGTACTCAGAATGAGCTTTTCAGTGAAGAGAAGCCAGGCACATTTTAGCTAGTTTTACTTGTAAGTGGGGTTGGAAACGCTTTTCAGGCTCAGTACTGGGCTCAAAACATGCAGCCCTGAGGTCTCTCATGAAAGCAGGTGGTTAAATAGAAATTCGCTGCTCAGCTGACCCGGCAGGAGCAAACGTATGCCAAAAATGTACACAGAATGAGCTTTTCAGTGAATAGCAGCAAGGCACATTTTAGCTAGTTTTACTTGTAAGTGGGGTTGGAAACGCTTTTCAGGATCAGTACTGGGCTCAAAACATGCAGCCCTGAGGTCTCTCATGACAGCAGGTGGTTAAATAGAAATTCGCTGCTCAGCTGACCCGGCAGGAGCAAACGTATGCTAAAATGTACTCAGAATGAGCTTTTCAGTGAAGAGAAGCCAGGCACATTTTATCTAGTTTTACTTGTAAGTGGGGTTGGAAACGCTTTTCAGGCTCAGTACTGGGCTCAAAACATGCAGCCCTGAGGTCTCTCATGAAAGCAGGTGGTTTAAATAGAAATTCGCTGCTCAGCTGACCCGGTAGGAGCAAACGTATGCCAAAAATTTACACAGAATGAGCTTTTCAGTGAATAGCAGCCAGGCACATTTTAGCTAGTTTTACTTGTAAGTGGCGTTGGAAACGCTTTTCAGGATCAGTACTGGGCTCAAAACATGCAGCCCTGAGGTCTCTCATGATAGCAGGTGGTTAAATAGAAATTCGCTGCTCAGCTGACCCGGCAGGAGCAAACATATGCTAAAAATGTACTCAGAATGAGCTTTTCAGTGAAGAGAAGCCAGGCACATTTTAGCTAGTTTTACTTGTAAGTGGGGTTGGAAACGCTTTTCAGGCTCAGTACTGGGCTCAAAACATGCAGCCCTGAGGTCTCTCATGAAAGCAGGTGGTTGAATAGAAATTCGCTGCTCAGCTGACCCGGTAGGAGCAAACGTATGCCAAAAATGTACACAGAATGAGCTTTTCAGTGAATAGCAGCCAGGCACATTTTAGCTAGTTTTACTTGTAAGTGGGGTTGGAAACGCTTTTCAGGATCAGTACTGGGCTCAAAACATGCAGCCCTGAGGTCTCTCATGATAGCAGGTGGTTAAATAGAAATTCGCTGCTCAGCTGACCCGGCAGGAGCAAACGTATGCTAAAAATGTACTCAGAATGAGCTTTTCAGTGAAGAGAAGCCGGGCACATTTTAGCTAGTTTTACTTGTAAGTGGGGTTGGAAATGCTTTTCAGGCTCAGTACTGGGCTCAAAACATGCAGCCCTGAGGTCTCTCATGAAATCAGGTGGTTAAATAGAAATTCGCTGCTCAGCTGACCCGGTAGGAGCAAACGTATGCCAAAAATGTACACAGAATGAGCTTTTCAGTGAATAGCAGCCAGGCACATTTTAGCTAGTTTTACTTGTAAGTGGGGTTGGAAACGCTTTTCAGGCTCAGTACTGGGCTCAAAACATGCAGCCCTGAGGTCTCTCATGAAAGCAGGTGGTTAAATAGAAATTCGCTGCTCAGCTGACCCGGCAGGAGCAAACGTATGCCAAAAATGTACACAGAATGAGCTTTTCAGTGAATAGCAGCCAGGCACATTTTAGCTAGTTTTACTTGTAAGTGGGGTTGGAATCGCTTTTCAGGATCAGTACTGGGCTCAAAACATGCAGCCCTGAGGTCTCTCATGATAGCAGGTGGTTAAACAGAAATTCGCTGCTCAGCTGACCCGGCAGGAGCAAATGTATGCTAAAAATGTACTCAGAATGAGCTTTTCAGTGAAGAGAAGCCAGGCACATTTTAGCTAGTTTTACTTGTAAGTGGGGTTGGAAATGCTTTTCAGGCTCAGTACTGAGCTCAAAACATGCAGCCCTGAGGTCTCTCATGAAAGCAGGTGGTTAAATAGAAATTCGCTGCTCAGCTGACCCGGTAGGAGCAAACGTATGCCAAAAATGTACACAGAATGAGCTTTTCAGTGAATAGCAGCCAGGCACATTTTAGCTAGTTTTACTTGTAAGTGGGGTTGGAAACGCTTTTCAGGATCAGTACTGGGCTCAAAACATGCAGCCCTGAGGTCTCTCATGATAGCAGGTGGTTAAATAGAAATTCGCTGCTCAGCTGACCCGGCAGGAGCAAACGTATGCTAAAAATGTACTCAGAATGAGCTTTTCAGTGAAGAGAAGCCAGGCACATTTTAGCTAGTTTTACTTGTAAGTGGGGTTGGAAATGCTTTTCAGGCTCAGTACTGGGCTCAAAACATGCAGCCCTGAGGTCTCGCAGGTGGTTAAATAGAAATTCGCTGCTCAGCTGACCCGGCAGGAGCAAACGTATGCTAAAAATGTACTCAGAATGAGCTTTTCAGTGAAGAGAAGCCAGGCACATTTTAGCTAGTTTTACTTGTAAGTGGGGTTGGAAACGCTTTTTAGGCTCTGTACTGGGCTCAAAACATGCAGCCCTGAGGTCTCTCATGAAAGCAGGTGGTTAAATAGAAATTCGCTGCTCAGCTGACCCGGTAGGAGCAAACGTATGCCAAAAATGTACACAGAATGAGCTTTTTAGTGAATAGCAGCCAGGCACATTTTAGCTAGTTTTACTTGTAAGTGGGGTTGGAAACGCTTTTCAGGATCAGTACTGGGCTCAAAAGATGCAGCCCTGAGGTCTCTCATGATAGCAGGTGGTTAAATAGAAATTCGCTGCTCAGCTGACCCGGCAGGAGCAAACGTATGCCAAAAATGTACACAGAATGAGCTTTTCAGTGAATAGCAGCCAGGCACATTTTAGCTAGTTTTACTTGTAAGTGGGGTTGGAAACGCTTTTCAGGCTCAGTACTGGGCTCAAAACATGCAGCCCTGAGGTCTCTCATGAAAGCAGGTGGTTAAATAGAAATTCGCAGCTCAGCTGACCCGGCAGGAGCAAACGTATGCTAAAAATGTACTCAGAATGAGCTTTTCAGTGAAGAGAAGCCAGGCACATTTTAGCTAGTTTTACTTGTAAGTGGGGTTGGAAACGCTTTTCAGGATCAGTACTGGGCTCAAAACATGCAGCCCTGAGGTCTCTCATGATAGCAGGTGGTTAAATAGAAATTCGCAGCTCAGCTGACCCGGCAGGAGCAAACATATGCTAAAAATGTACTCAGAATGAGCTTTTCAGTGAAGAGAAGCCAGGCACATTTTAGCTAGTTTTACATGTAAGTGGGGTTGGAAACGCTTTTCAGGCTCAGTACTGGGCTCAAAACATGCAGCCCTGAGGTCTCTCATGAAAGCAGGTGGTTAAATAGAAATTCGCTGCTCAGCTGACCCGGTAGGAGCAAACGTATGCCAAAAATGTACACAGAATGAGCTTTTCAGTGAATAGCAGCCAGGCACATTTTAGCTAGTTTTACTTGTAAGTGGGGTTGGAAACGCTTTTCAGGATCAGTACTGGGCTTAAAACATGCAGCCCTGAGGTCTCTCATGATAGCAGGTGGTTAAATAGAAATTCGCTGCTCAGCTGACCCGGCAGGAGCAAACGTATGCTAAAAATGTACTCAGAATGAGCTTTTCAGTGAAGAGAAGCCAGGCACATTTTAGCTAGTTTTACTTGTAAGTGCGGTCGGAAATGCTTTTCAGGCTCAGTACTGGGCTTAAAACATGCAGCCCTGAGGTCTCGCAGGTGGTTAAATAGAAATTCGCTGCTCAGCTGACCCGGCAGGAGCAAACGTATGCTAAAAATGTACTCAGAATGAGCTTTTCAGTGAAGAGAAGCCAGGCACATTTTAGCTAGTTTTACTTGTAAGTGGGGTTGGAAACGCTTTTCAGGCTCTGTACTGGGCTCAAAACATGCAGCCCTGAGGTCTCTCATGAAAGCAGGTGGTTAAATAGAAATTCGCTGCTCAGCTGACCCGGTAGGAGCAAACGTATGCCAAAAATGTACACAGAATGAGCTTTTCAGTGAATAGCAGCCTGGCACATTTTAGCTAGTTTTACTTGTAAGTGGGGTTGGAAACGCTTCTCAGGATCAGTACTGGGCTCAACATGCAGCCCTGAGGTCTCTTATGATAGCAGGTGGTTAAATAGAAATTCGCTGCTCAGCTGACCCGGCAGGAGCAAACGTATGCTAAAAATGTACTCAGAATGAGCTTTTCAGTGAAGAGAAGCCAGGCACATTTTAGCTAGTTTTACTTGTAAGTGGGGTTGGAAACGCTTTTCAGGATCAGTACTGGGCTCAAAACATGCAGCCCTGAGGTCTCTTATGATAGCAGGTGGTTAAATAGAAATTCGCTGCTCAGCTGACCCGGCGGGAGCAAACGTATGCTAAAAATGTACTCAGAATGAGCTTTTCAGTGAAGAGAAGCCAGGCACATTTTAGCTAGTTTTACTTGTAAGTGGGGTTGGAAATGCTTTTCAGGCTCAGTACTTGGCCCAAAACATGCAGCCCTGAGGTCTCTCATGAAAGCAGGTGGTTAAATAGAAATTCACTGCTCAGCTGACCCGGCAGGAGCAAATGTATGCTAAAAATGTACTCAGAATGAGCTTTTCAGTGAAGAGAAGCCAGGCACATTTTAGCTAGTTTTACTTGTAAGTGGGGTTGGAAACGCTTTTCAGGCTCAGTACTGGGCTCAAAACATGCAGCCCTGAGGTCTCTCATGAAAGCAGGTGGTTAAATAGAAATTCGCTGCTCAGCTGACCCGGCAGGAGCAAACGTATGCCAAAAATGTACAAAGAATGAGCTTTTCAGTGAATAGCAGCTAGGCACATTTTAGCTAGTTTTACTTTTAAGTGGGGTTGGAAACGCTTTTCAGGCTCAGTACTGGGCTCAAAACATGCAGCCCTGAGGTCTCTCATGATAGCAGGTGGTCAAATAGAAATTCGCTGCTCAGCTGACCAGGCAGGAGCAAACGTATGCTAAAAATGTACTCAGAATGAGCTTTTCAGTGAAGAGAAGCCAGGCACATTTTAGCTAGTTTTACTTGTAAGTGGGGTTGGAAATGCTTTTCAGGCTCAGTACTGGGCTCAAAACATGCAGCCCTGAGGTCTCGCAGGTGGTTAAATAGAAATTCGCTGCTCAGCTGACCCGGCAGGAGCAAACGTATGCTAAAAATGTACTCAGAATGAGCTTTTCAGTGAAGAGAAGCCAGGCACATTTTAGCTAGTTTTACTTGTAAGTGGGGTTGGAAACGCTTTTTAGGCTCTGTACTGGGCTCAAAACATGCAGCCCTGAGGTCTCTCATGAAAGCAGGTGGTTAAATAGAAATTCGCTGCTCAGCTGACCCGGTAGGAGCAAACGTATGCCAAAAATGTACACAGAATGAGCTTTTCAGTGAATAGCAGCCAGGCACATTTTAGCTAGTTTTACTTGTAAGTGGGGTTGGAAACGCTTTTCAGGATCAGTACTGGGCTCAACATGCAGCCCTGAGGTCTCTTATGATAGCAGGTGGTTAAATAGAAATTCGCTGCTCAGCTGACCCGGTAGGAGCAAACGTATGCCAAAAATGTACACAGAATGAGCTTTTCAGTGAATAGCAGCCAGGCACATTTTAGCTAGTTTTACTTGTAAGTGGGGTTGGAAACGCTTTTCAGGATCAGTACTGGGCTCAAAAGATGCAGCCCTGAGGTCTCTCATGATAGCAGGTGGTTAAATAGAAATTCGCTGCTCAGCTGACCCGGCAGGAGCAAACGTATGCCAAAAATGTACACAGAATGAGCTTTTCAGTGAATAGCAGCCAGGCACATTTTAGCTAGTTTTACTTGTAAGTGGGGTTGGAAACGCTTTTCAGGATCAGTACTGGGCTCAAAACATGCAGCCCTGAGGTCTCTCATGATAGCAGGTGGTTAAATAGAAATTCGCAGCTCAGCTGACCTGGCAGGAGCAAACGTATGCCAAAAATGTACACAGAATGAGCTTTTCAGTGAATAGCAGCCAGGCACATTTTAGCTAGTTTTACTTGTAAGTGGGGTTGGAAACGCTTTTCAGGATCAGTACTGGGCTTAAAACATGCAGCCCTGAGGTCTCTCATGATAGCAGGTGGTTAAATAGAAATTCGCTGCTCAGCTGACCCGGCAGGAGCAAACGTATGCTAAAAATGTACTCAGAATGAGCTTTTCAGTGAAGAGAAGCCAGGCACATTTTAGCTAGTTTTACTTGTAAGTGGGGTTGGAAATGCTTTTCAGGCTCAGTACTGGGCTCAAAACATGCAGCCCTGAGGTCTCGCAGGTGGTTAAATAGAAATTCGCTGCTCAGCTGACCCGGCAGGAGCAAACGTATGCTAAAAATTTACTCAGAATGAGCTTTTCAGTGAAGAGAAGCCAGGCACATTTTAGCTAGTTTTACTTGTAAGTGGGGTTGGAAACGCTTTTCAGGCTCTGTACTGGGCTCAAAACATGCAGCCCTGAGGTCTCTTATGATAGCAGGTGGCTAAATAGAAATTCGCTGCTCAGCTGACCCAGCAGGAGCAAACGTATGCTAAAAATGTACTCAGAATGAGCTTTTCAGTGAAGAGAAGCCAGGCACATTTTAGCTAGTTTTACTTGTAAGTGGGGTTGGAAATGCTTTTCAGGCTCAGTACTTGGCTCAAAACATGCAGCCCTGAGGTCTCTCATGAAAGCAGGTGGTTAAATAGAAATTCACTGCTCAGCTGACCCGGCAGGAGCAAACGTATGCTAAAAATGTACTCAGAATGAGCTTTTCAGTGAAGAGAAGCCAGGCACATTTTAGCTAGTTTTACTTGTAAGTGGGGTTGGAAACGCTTTTCAGGCTCAGTACTGGGCTCAAAACATGCAGCCCTGAGGTCTCTCATGAAAGCAGGTGGTTAAATAGAAATTCGCTGCTCAGCTGACCCGGCAGGAGCAAACGTATGCCAAAAATGTACACAGAATGAGCTTTTCAGTGAATAGCAGCTAGGCACATTTTAGCTAGTTTTACTTTTAAGTGGGGTTGGAAACGCTTTTCAGGCTCAGTACTGGGCTCAAAACATGCAGCCCTGAGGTCTCTCATGATAGCAGGTGGTTAAATAGAAATTCGCTGCTCAGCTGACCAGGCAGGAGCAAACGTATGCTAAAAATGTACTCAGAATGATCTTTTCAGTGAAGAGAAGCCAGGCACATTTTAGCTAGTTTTACTTGTAAGTGGGGTTGGAAACACTTTTCAGGCTCAGTACTGGGCTCAAAACATGCAGCCCTGAGGTCTCTCATGAAAGCAGGTGGTTAAATAGAAATTCGCTGCTCAGCTGACCCGGCAGGAGCAAACGTATGCCAAAAATGTACACAGAATGAGCTTTTCAGTGAATAGCAGCAAGGCACATTTTAGATAGTTTTACTAGTAAGTGGGGTTGGAAACGCTTTTCAGGATCAGTACTGGGCTCAAAACATGCAGCCCTGAGGTCTCTCATGACAGCAGGTGGTTAAATAGAAATTCGCTGCTCAGCTGACCCAACAGGAGCAAACATATGCTAAAATGTACTCAGAATGAGCTTTTCAGTGAAGAGAAGCCAGGCACATTTTAGCTAGTTTTACTTGTAAGTGGGGTTGGAAACGCTTTTCAGGCTCAGTACTGGGCTCAAAACATGCAGCCCTGAGGTCTCTCATGAAAGCAGGTGGTTTAAATAGAAATTCGCTGCTCAGCTGACCCGGTAGGAGCAAACGTATGCCAAAAATGTACACAGAATGAGCTTTTCAGTGAATAGCAGCCAGGCACATTTTAGCTAGTTTTACTTGTAAGTGGGGTTGGAAACGCTTTTCAGGATCAGTACTGGGCTTAAAACATGCAGCCCTGAGGTCTCTCATGATAGCAGGTGGTTAAATAGAAATTTGCTGCTCAGCTGACCCGGCAGGAGCAAACGTATGCTAAAAATGTACTCAGAATGAGCTTTTCAGTGAAGAGAAGCCAGGCACATTTTAGCTAGTTTTACTTGTAAGTGGGGTTGGAAATGCTTTTCAGGCTCAGTACTGGGCTCAAAACATGCAGCCCTGAGGTCTCGCAGGTGGTTAAATAGAAATTCGCTGCTCAGCTGACCCGGCAGGAGCAAACGTATGCTAAAAATGTACTCAGAATGAGCTTTTCAGTGAAGAGAAGCCAGGCACATTTTAGCTAGTTTTACTTGTAAGTGGGGTTGGAAACGCTTTTTAGGCTCTGTACTGGGCTCAAAACATGCAGCCCTGAGGTCTCTCATGAAAGCAGGTGGTTAAATAGAAATTCGCTGCTCAGCTGACCCGGTAGGAGCAAACGTATGCCAAAAATGTACACAGAATGAGCTTTTCAGTGAATAGCAGCCAGGCACATTTTAGCTAGTTTTACTTGTAAGTGGGGTTGGAAACGCTTTTCAGGATCAGTACTGGGCTCAACATGCAGCCCTGAGGTCTCTTATGATAGCAGGTGGTTAAATAGAAATTCGCTGCTCAGCTGACCCGGTAGGAGCAAACGTATGCCAAAAATGTACACAGAATGAGCTTTTCAGTGAATAGCAGCCAGGCACATTTTAGCTAGTTTTACTTGTAAGTGGGGTTGGAAACGCTTTTCAGGATCAGTACTGGGCTCAAAAGATGCAGCCCTGAGGTCTCTCATGATAGCAGGTGGTTAAATAGAAATTCGCTGCTCAGCTGACCCGGCAGGAGCAAACGTATGCCAAAAATGTACACAGAATGAGCTTTTCAGTGAATAGCAGCCAGGCACATTTTAGCTAGTTTTACTTGTAAGTGGGGTTGGAAACGCTTTTCAGGATCAGTACTGGGCTCAAAACATGCAGCCCTGAGGTCTCTCATGATAGCAGGTGGTTAAATAGAAATTCGCAGCTCAGCTGACCTGGCAGGAGCAAACGTATGCCAAAAATGTACACAGAATGAGCTTTTCAGTGAATAGCAGCCAGGCACATTTTAGCTAGTTTTACTTGTAAGTGGGGTTGGAAACGCTTTTCAGGATCAGTACTGGGCTTAAAACATGCAGCCCTGAGGTCTCTCATGATAGCAGGTGGTTAAATAGAAATTCGCTGCTCAGCTGACCCGGCAGGAGCAAACGTACGCTAAAAATGTACTCAGAATGAGCTTTTCAGTGAAGAGAAGCCAGGCACATTTTAGATAGTTTTACTTGTAAGTGGGGTTGGAAACGCTTTTCAGGCTCTGTACTGGGCTCAAAACATGCAGCCCTGAGGTCTCTCATGAAAGCACGTGGTTAAATAGAAATTCGCTGCTCAGCTGACCCGGTAGGAGCAAACGTATGCCAAAAATGTACACAGAATGAGCTTTTCAGTGAATAGCAGCCAGGCACATTTTAGCTAGTTTTACTTGTAAGTGGGGTTGGAAACGCTTTTCAGGATCAGTACTGGGCTCAACATGCAGCCCTGAGGTCTCTCATGATAGCAGGTGGTTAAATAGAAATTCGCAGCTCAGCTGACCTGGCAGGAGCAAACGTATGCCAAAAATGTACACAGAATGAGCTTTTCAGTGAATAGCAGCCAGGCACATTTTAGCTAGTTTTACTTGTAAGTGGGGTTGGAAACGCTTTTCAGGATCAGTACTGGGCTTAAAACATGCAGCCCTGAGGTCTCTCATGATAGCAGGTGGTTAAATAGAAATTCGCTGCTCAGCTGACCCGGCAGGAGCAAACGTATGCTAAAAATGTACTCAGAATGAGCTTTTCAGTGAAGAGAAGCCAGGCACATTTTAGATAGTTTTACTTGTAAGTGGGGTTGGAAACGCTTTTCAGGCTCTGTACTGGGCTCAAAACATGCAGCCCTGAGGTCTCTCATGAAAGCACGTGGTTAAATAGAAATTCGCTGCTCAGCTGACCCGGCAGGAGCAAACGTATGCTAAAAATGTACTCAGAATGAGCTTTTCAGTGAAGAGAAGCCAGGCACATTTTTGCTAGTTTTACTTGTAAGTGGGGTTGGAAACGCTTTTGAGGATCAGTACTGGGCTCAAAACATGCAGCCCTGAGGTCTCTTATGATAGCAGGTGGCTAAATAGAAATTCGCTGCTCAGCTGACCCAGCAGGAGCAAACGTATGCTAAAAATGTACTCAGAATGAGCTTTTCAGTGAAGAGAAGCCAGGCACATTTTAGCTAGTTTTACTTGTAAGTGGGGTTGGAAATGCTTTTCAGGCTCAGTACTTGGCTCAAAACATGCAGCCCTGAGGTCTCTCATGAAAGCAGGTGGTTAAATAGAAATTCACTGCTCAGCTGACCCGGCAGGAGCAAACGTATGCTAAAAATGTACTCAGAATGAGCTTTTCAGTGAAGAGAAGCCAGGCACATTTTAGCTAGTTTTACTTGTAAGTGGGGTTGGAAACGCTTTTCAGGCTCAGTACTGGGCTCAAAACATGCAGCCCTGAGGTCTCTCATGAAAGCAGGTGGTTAAATAGAAATTCGCTGCTCAGCTGACCCGGCAGGAGCAAACGTATGCCAAAAATGTACACAGAATGAGCTTTTCAGTGAATAGCAGCTAGGCACATTTTAGCTAGTTTTACTTTTAAGTGGGGTTGGAAACGCTTTTCAGGCTCAGTACTGGGCTCAAAACATGCAGCCCTGAGGTCTCTCATGATAGCAGGTGGTTAAATAGAAATTCGCTGCTCAGCTGACCAGGCAGGAGCAAACGTATGCTAAAAATGTACTCAGAATGAGCTTTTCAGTGAAGAGAAGCCAGGCACATTTTAGCTAGTTTTACTTGTAAGTGGGGTTGGAAACACTTTTCAGGCTCAGTACTGGGCTCAAAACATGCAGCCCTGAGGTCTCTCATGAAAGCAGGTGGTTAAATAGAAATTCGCTGCTCAGCTGACCCGGCAGGAGCAAACGTATGCCAAAAATGTACACAGAATGAGCTCTTCAGTGAATAGCAGCAAGGCACATTTTAGATAGTTTTACTAGTAAGTGGGGTTGGAAACGCTTTTCAGGATCAGTACTGGGCTCAAAACATGCAGCCCTGAGGTCTCTCATGACAGCAGGTGGTTAAATAGAAATTCGCTGCTCAGCTGACCCAACAGGAGCAAACATATGCTAAAATGTACTCAGAATGAGCTTTTCAGTGAAGAGAAGCCAGGCACATTTTAGCTAGTTTTACTTGTAAGTGGGGTTGGAAACGCTTTTCAGGCTCAGTACTGGGCTCAAAACATGCAGCCCTGAGGTCTCTCATGAAAGCAGGTGGTTTAAATTGAAATTCGCTGCTCAGCTGACCCGGTAGGAGCAAACGTATGCCAAAAATGTACACAGAATGAGCTTTTCAGTGAATAGCAGCCAGGCACATTTTAGCTAGTTTTACTTGTAAGTGGGGTTGGAAACGCTTTTCAGGATCAGTACTGGGCTTAAAACATGCAGCCCTGAGGTCTCTCATGATAGCAGGTGGTTAAATAGAAATTTGCTGCTCAGCTGACCCGGCAGGAGCAAACGTATGCTAAAAATGTACTCAGAATGAGCTTTTCAGTGAAGAGAAGCCAGGCACATTTTAGCTAGTTTTACTTGTAAGTGGGGTTGGAAATGCTTTTCAGGCTCAGTACTGGGCTCAAAACATGCAGCCCTGAGGTCTCGCAGGTGGTTAAATAGAATTTCGCTGCTCAGCTGACCCGGCAGGAGCAAACGTATGCTAAAAATGTACTCAGAATGAGCTTTTCAGTGAAGAGAAGCCAGGCACATTTTAGCTAGTTTTACTTGTAAGTGGGGTTGGAAACGCTTTTCAGGCTCTGTACTGGGCTCAAAACATGCAGCCCTGAGGTCTCTCATGAAAGCAGGTGGTTAAATAGAAATTCGCTGCTCAGCTGACCCGGTAGGAGCAAACGTATGCCAAAAATGTACACAGAATGAGCTTTTCAGTGAATAGCAGCCAGGCACATTTTAGCTAGTTTTACTTGTAAGTGGGGTTGGAAACGCTTTTCAGGATCAGTACTGGGCTCAACATGCAGCCCTGAGGTCTCTTATGATAGCAGGTGGTTAAATAGAAATTTGCTGCTCAGCTGACCCGGCAGGAGCAAACGTATGCTAAAAATGTACTCAGAATGAGCTTTTCAGTGAAGAGAAGCCAGGCACATTTTAGCTAGTTTTACTTGTAAGTGGGGTTGGAAACGCTTTTCAGGATCAGTACTGGGCTCAAAACATGCAGCCCTGAGGTCTCTTATGATAGCAGGTGGTTAAATAGAAATTCGCTGCTCAGCTGACCCGGCAGGAGCAAACGTATGCTAAAAATGTACTCAGAATGAGCTTTTCAGTGAAGAGAAGCCAGGCACATTTTAGCTAGTTTTACTTGTAAGTGGGGTTGGAAACACTTTTCAGGCTCAGTACTGGGCTCAAAACATGCAGCCCTGAGGTCTCTCATGAAAGCAGGTGGCTAAATAGAAATTCGCTGCTCAGCTGACCCGGCAGGAGCAAACGTATGCCAAAAATGTACACAGAATGAGCTTTTCAGTGAATAGCAGCTAGGCACATTTTAGCTAGTTTTACTTGTAAGTGGGGTTGGAAACGCTTTTCAGGCTCAGTACTGGGCTCAAAACATGCAGCCCTGAGGTCTCTCATGATAGCAGGTGGTTAAATAGAAATTCGCTGCTCAGCTGACCAGGCAGGAGCAAACGTATGCTAAAAATGTACTCAGAATGAGCTTTTCAGTGAAGAGAAGCCAGGCACATTTTAGCTAGTTTTAGTTGTAAGTGGGGTTGGAAACGCTTTTCAGGCTCAGTACTGGGCTCAAAACATGCAGCCCTGAGGTTTCTCATGAAAGCAGGTGGTTAAATAGAAATTCGCTGCTCAGCTGACCCGGCAGGAGCAAACGTATGCTAAAAATGTACTCAGAATGAGCTTTTCAGTGAAGAGAAGCCAGGCACATTTTAGCTAGTTTTACTTGTAAGTGGGGTTGGAAACGCTTTTCAGGCTCAGTACTGGGCTCAAAACATGCAGCCCTGAGGTCTCTCATGAAAGCAGGTGGTTAAATAGAAATTCGCTGCTCAGCTGACCCGGCAGGAGCAAACGTATGCCAAAAATGTACACAGAATGAGCTTTTCAGTGAATAGCAGCAAGGCACATTTTAGCTAGTTTTACTTGTAAGTGGGTTTGGAAACGCTTTTCAGGATCAGTACTGGGCTCAAACATGCAGCCCTGAGGTCTCTCATGACAGCAGGTGGTTAAATAGAAATTCGCTGCTCAGCTGACCCAGCAGGAGCAAACGTATGCTAAAATGTACTCAGAATGAGCTTTTCAGTGAAGAGAAGCCAGGCACATTTTAGCTAGTTTTACTTGTAAGTGGGGTTGGAAACGCTTTTCAGGCTCAGTACTGGGCTCAAAACATGCAGCCCTGAGGTCTCTCATGAAAGCAGGTGGTTTAAATAGAAATTCGCTGCTCAGCTAACCCGGTAGGAGCAAACGTATGCCAAAAATGTACACAGAATGAGCTTTTCAGTGAATAGCAGCCAGGCACATTTTAGCTAGTTTTACTTGTAAGTGGGGTTGGAAACGCTTTTCAGGATCAGTAATGGGCTTAAAACATGCAGCCCTGAGGTCTCTCATGATAGCAGGTGGTTAAATAGAAATTCGCTGCTCAGCTGACCCGGCAGGAGCAAACGTATGCTAAAAATGTACTCAGAATGAGCTTTTCAGTGAAGAGAAGCCAGGCACATTTTAGCTAGTTTTACTTGTAAGTGGGGTTGGAAACGCTTTTCAGGCTCTGTACTGGGCTCAAAACATGCAGCCCTGAGGTCTCTCATGAAAGCAGGTGGTTAAATAGAAATTCGCTGCTCAGCTGACCCGGTAGGAGCAAACGTATGCCAAAAATGTACACAGAATGAGCTTTTCAGTGAATAGCAGCCAGGCACATTTTAGCTAGTTTTACTTGTAAGTGTGGTTGGAAACGCTTTTCAGGATCAGTACTGGGCTCAAAACATGCAGCCCTGAGGTCTCTTATGATAGCAGGTGGTTAAATAGAAATTCGCTGCTCAGCTGACCCGGCAGGAGCAAACGTATGCTAAAAATGTACTCAGAATGAGCTTTTCAGTGAAAAGAAGCCAGGCACATTTTAGCTGGTTTTACTTGTAAGTTGGGTTGGAAATGCTTTTCAGGCTCAGTACTTGGCTCAAGACATGCAGCCCTGAGGTCTCTCATGAAAGCAGGTGGTTAAATAGAAATTCACTGCTCAGCTGACCCGGTAGGAGCAAACGTATGCCAAAAATGTACACAGAATGAGCTTTTCAGTGAATAGCAGCCAGGCACATTTTAGCTAGTTTTACTTGTAAGTGGGGTTGGAAACGCTTTTCAGGATCAGTACTGGGCTTAAAACATGCAGCCCTGAGGTCTCTCATGATAGCAGGTGGTTAAATAGAAATTCGCTGCTCAGCTGACCCGGCAGGAGCAAACGTATGCTAAAAATGTACTAAGAATGAGCTTTTCAGTGAAGAGAAGCCAGGCACATTTTAGCTAGTTTTACTTGTAAGTGGGGTTGGAAATGCTTTTCAGGATCAGTACTGAGCTCAAAACATGCAGCCCTGAGGTCTCTCATGAAAGCAGGTGGTTAAATAGAAATTCGCTGCTCAGCTGACCCGGTAGGAGCAAACGTATGCCAAAAATGTACACAGAATGAGCTTTTCAGTGAATAGCAGCCAGGCACATTTTAGCTAGTTTTACTTGTAAGTGTGGTTGGAAACGCTTTTCAGGATCAGTACTGGGCTCAAAACATGCAGCCCTGAGGTCTCTTATGATAGCAGGTGGTTAAATAGAAATTCGCTGCTCAGCTGACCCGGCAGGAGCAAACGTATGCTAAAAATGTACTCAGAATGAGCTTTTCAGTGAAAAGAAGCCAGGCACATTTTAGCTAGTTTTACTTGTAAGTGGGGTTGGAAATGCTTTTCAGGCTCAGTACTTGGCTCAAGACATGCAGCCCTGAGGTCTCTCATGAAAGCAGGTGGTTAAATAGAAATTCACTGCTCAGCTGACAGCCCTGAGGTCTCTCATGAAAGCAGGTGGTTAAATAGAAATTCGCTGCTCAGCTGACCCGGCAGGAGCAAACGTATGCCAAAAATGTACACAGAATGAGCTTTTCAGTGAATAGCAGCTAGGCACATTTTAGCTAGTTTTACTTGTAAGTGGGGTTGGAAACGCTTTTCAGGCTCAGTACTGGGCTCAAAACATGCAGCCCTGAGGTCTCTCATGATAGCAGGTGGTTAAATAGAAATTCGCGGCTCAGCTGACCAGGCAGGAGCAAACGTATGCTAAAAATGTACTCAGAATGAGCTTTTCAGTGAAGAGAGGCCAGGCACATTTTAGCTAGTTTTACTTGTAAGTGGGGTTGGAAACGCTTTTCAGGCTCAGTACTGGGCTCAAAACATGCAGCCCTGAGGTCTCTCATGAAAGCAGGTGGTTAAATAGAAATTCGCTGCTCAGCTGACCCGGCAGGAGCAAACGTATGCCAAAAATGTACACAGAATGAGCTTTTCAGTGAATAGCAGCAAGGCACATTTTAGCTAGTTTTACTTGTAAGTGGGGTTGGAAACGCTTTTCAGGATCAGTACTGGGCTCAAAACATGCAGCCCTGAGGTCTCTTATGATAGCAGGTGGTTAAATAGAAATTCGCTGCTCAGCTGACCCGGCAGGAGCAAACGTATGCTAAAAATGTACTCAGAATGAGCTTTTCAGTGAAAAGAAGCCAGGCACATTTTAGCTAGTTTTACTTGTAAGTTGGGTTGGAAATGCTTTTCAGGCTCAGTACTTGGCTCAAGACATGCAGCCCTGAGGTCTCTCATGAAAGCAGGTGGTTAAATAGAAATTCA
Organism: Lissotriton vulgaris; assembly: GCF_964263255.1. NCBI lineage: Eukaryota > Metazoa > Chordata > Amphibia > Caudata > Salamandridae > Lissotriton > Lissotriton vulgaris. Next base: position 1,085,578,097 of record NC_141691.1, on the reverse strand, counting down.
CTGCTCAGCTGACCCGGTAGGAGCAAACGTATGCCAAAAATGTACACAGAATGAGCTTTTCAGTGAATAGCAGCCAGGCACATTTTAGCTAGTTTTACTTGTAAGTGGGGTTGGAAACGCTTTTCAGGATCAGTACTGGGCTTAAAACATGCAGCCCTGAGGTCTCTCATGATAGCAGGTGGTTAAATAGAAATTCGCTGCTCAGCTGACCCGGCAGGAGCAAACGTATGCTAAAAATGTACTAAGAATGAGCTTTTCAGTGAAGAGAAGCCAGGCACATTTTAGCTAGTTTTACTTGTAAGTGGGGTTGGAAATGCTTTTCAGGATCAGTACTGAGCTCAAAACATGCAGCCCTGAGGTCTCTCATGAAAGCAGGTGGTTAAATAGAAATTCGCTGCTCAGCTGACCCGGTAGGAGCAAACGTATGCCAAAAATGTACACAGAATGAGCTTTTCAGTGAATAGCAGCCAGGCACATTTTAGCTAGTTTTACTTGTAAGTGTGGTTGGAAACGCTTTTCAGGATCAGTACTGGGCTCAAAACATGCAGCCCTGAGGTCTCTTATGATAGCAGGTGGTTAAATAGAAATTCGCTGCTCAGCTGACCCGGCAGGAGCAAACGTATGCTAAAAATGTACTCAGAATGAGCTTTTCAGTGAAAAGAAGCCAGGCACATTTTAGCTAGTTTTACTTGTAAGTGGGGTTGGAAATGCTTTTCAGGCTCAGTACTTGGTTCAAGACATGCAGCCCTGAGGTCTCTCATGAAAGCAGGTGGTTAAATAGAAATTCACTGCTCAGCTGACAGCCCTGAGGTCTCTCATGAAAGCAGGTGGTTAAATAGAAATTCGCTGCTCAGCTGACCCGGCAGGAGCAAACGTATGCCAAAAATGTACACAGAATGAGCTTTTCAGTGAATAGCAGCTAGGCACATTTTAGCTAGTTTTACTTGTAAGTGGGGTTGGAAACGCTTTTCAGGCTCAGTACTGGGCTCAAAACATGCAGCCCTGAGGTCTCTCATGATAGCAGGTGGTTAAATAGAAATTCGCGGCTCAGCTGACCAGGCAGGAGCAAACGTATGCTAAAAATGTACTCAGAATGAGCTTTTCAGTGAAGAGAGGCCAGGCACATTTTAGCTAGTTTTACTTGTAAGTGGGGTTGGAAACGCTTTTCAGGCTCAGTACTGGGCTCAAAACATGCAGCCCTGAGGTCTCTCATGAAAGCAGGTGGTTAAATAGAAATTCGCTGCTCAGCTGACCCGGCAGGAGCAAACGTATGCCAAAAATGTACACAGAATGAGCTTTTCAGTGAATAGCAGCAAGGCACATTTTAGCTAGTTTTACTTGTAAGTGGGGTTGGAAACGCTTTTCAGGATCAGTACTGGGCTCAAAACATGCAGCCCTGAGGTCTCTCATGACAGCAGGTGGTTAAATAGAAATTCGCTGCTCAGCTGACCCAGCAGGAGCAAACGTATGCTAAAATGTACTCAGAATGAGCTTTTCAGTGAAGAGAAGCCAGGCACATTTTAGCTAGTTTTACTTGTAAGTGGGGTTGGAAACGATTTTCAGGCTCAGTACTGGGCTCAAAACATGCAGCCCTGAGGTCTCTCATGAAAGCAGGTGGTTTAAATAGAAATTTGCTGCTCAGCTGACCCGGTAGGAGCAAACGTATGCCAAAAATGTACACAGAATGAGCTTTTCAGTGAATAGCAGCCAGGCACATTTTAGCTAGTTTTACTTGTAAGTGGGGTTGGAAACGCTTTTCAGGATCAGTAATGGGCTTAAAACATGCAGCCCTGAGGTCTCTCATGATAGCAGGCGGTTAAATAGAAATTTGCTGCTCAGCTGACCCGGCAGGAGCAAACGTATGCTAAAAATGTACTCAGAATGAGCTTTTCAGTGAAGAGAAGCCAGGCACATTTTAGCTAGTTTTACTTGTAAGTGGGGTTGGAAATGCTTTTCAGGCTCAGTACTGGGCTCAAAACATGCAGCCCTGAGGTCTCGCAGGTGGTTAAATAGAAATTCGCTGCTCAGCTGACCCGGCAGGAGCAAACGTATGCTAAAAATGTACTCAGAATGAGCTTTTCAGTGAAGAGAAGCCAGGCACATTTTAGCTAGTTTTACTTGTAAGTGGGGTTGGAAACGCTTTTCAGGCTCTGTACTGGGCTCAAAACATGCAGCCCTGAGGTCTCTCATGAAAGCAGGTGGTTAAATAGAAATTCGCTGCTCAGCTGACCTGGTAGGAGCAAACGTATGCCAAAAATGTACACAGAATGAGCTTTTCAGTGAATAGCAGCCAGGCACATTTTAGCTAGTTTTACTTGTAAGTGGGGTTGGAAACGCTTTTCAGGATCAGTACTGGGCTCAACATGCAGCCCTGAGGTCTCTTATGATAGCAGGTGGTTAAATAGAAATTCGCTGCTCAGCTGACCCGGCAGGAGCAAACGTATGCTAAAAATGTACTCAGAATGAGCTTTTCAGTGAAGAGAAGCCAGGCACATTTTAGCTAGTTTTACTTGTAAGTGGGGTTGGAAACGCTTTTCAGGATCAGTACTGGGCTCAAAACATGCAGCCCTGAGGTCTCTTATGATAGCAGGTGGTTAAATAGAAATTCGCTGCTCAGCTGACCCGGCAGGAGCAAACGTATGCTAAAAATGTACTCAGAATGAGCTTTTCAGTGAAGAGAAGCCAGGCACATTTTAGCTAGTTTTACTTGTAAGTGGGGTTGGAAATGCTTTTCAGGCTCAGCACTTGGCTCAAAACATGCAGCCCTGAGGTCTCTCATGAAAGCAGGTGGTTAAATAGAAATTCACTGCTCAGCTGACCCGGCAGGAGCAAACGTATGCTAAAAATGTACTCAGAATGAGCTTTTCAGTGAAGAGAAGCCAGGCACATTTTAGCTAGTTTTACTTGTAAGTGGGGTTGGAAAAACTTTTCAGGCTCAGTACTGGGCTCAAAACATGCAGCCCTGAGGTCTCTCATGAAAGCAGGTGGCTAAATAGAAATTCGCTGCTCAGCTGACCCGGCAGGAGCAAACGTATGCCAAAAATGTACACAGAATGAGCTTTTCAGTGAATAGCAGCTAGGCACATTTTAGCTAGTTTTACTTGTAAGTGGGGTTGGAAACGCTTTTCAGGCTCAGTACTGGGCTCAAAACATGCAGCCCTGAGGTCTCTCATGATAGCAGGTGGTTAAATAGAAATTCGCTGCTCAGCTGACCAGGCAGGAGCAAACGTATGCTAAAAATGTACTCAGAATGAGCTTTTCAGTGAAGAGAAGCCAGGCACATTTTAGCTAGTTTTACTTGTAAGTGGGGTTGGAAACGCTTTTCAGGCTCAGTACTGGGCTCAAAACATGCAGCCCTGAGGTTTCTCATGAAAGCAGGTGGTTAAATAGAAATTCGCTGCTCAGCTGACCCGGCAGGAGCAAACGTATGCTAAAAATGTACTCAGAATGAGCTTTTCAGTGAAGAGAAGCCAGGCACATTTTAGCTAGTTTTACTTGTAAGTGGGGTTGGAAACGCTTTTCAGGCTCAGTACTGGGCTCAAAACATGCAGCCCTGAGGTCTCTCATGAAAGCAGGTGGTTAAATAGAAATTCGCTGCTCAGCTGACCCGGCAGGAGCAAACGTATGCCAAAAATGTACACAGAATGAGCTTTTCAGTGAATAGCAGCAAGGCACATTTTAGCTAGTTTTACTTGTAAGTGGGTTTGGAAACGCTTTTCAGGATCAGTACTGGGCTCAAAACATGCAGCCCTGAGGTCTCTCATGACAGCAGGTGGTTAAATAGAAATTCGCTGCTCAGCTGACCCAGCAGGAGCAAACGTATGCTAAAATGTACTCAGAATGAGCTTTTCAGTGAAGAGAAGCCAGGCACATTTTAGCTAGTTTTACTTGTAAGTGGGGTTGGAAACGCTTTTCAGGCTCAGTACTGGGCTCAAAACATGCAGCCCTGAGGTCTCTCATGAAAGCAGGTGGTTTAAATAGAAATTCGCTGCTCAGCTGACCCGGTAGGAGCAAACGTATGCCAAAAATGTACACAGAATGAGCTTTTCAGTGAATAGCAGCCAGGCACATTTTAGCTAGTTTTACTTGTAAGTGGGGTTGGAAACGCTTTTCAGGATCAGTAATGGGCTTAAAACATGCAGCCCTGAGGTCTCTCATGATAGCAGGTGGTTAAATAGAAATTCGCTGCTCAGCTGACCCGGCAGGAGCAAACGTATGCTAAAAATGTTCTCAGAATGAGCTTTTCAGTGAAGAGAAGCCAGGCACATTTTAGCTAGTTTTACTTGTAAGTGGGGTTGGAAACGCTTTTCAGGCTCTGTACTGGGCTCAAAACATGCAGCCCTGAGGTCTCTCATGAAAGCAGGTGGTTAAATAGAAATTCGCTGCTCAGCTGACCCGGTAGGAGCAAACGTATGCCAAAAATGTACACAGAATGAGCTTTTCAGTGAATAGCAGCCAGGCACATTTTAGCTAGTTTTACTTGTAAGTGGGGTTGGAAACGCTTTTCAGGATCAGTACTGGGCTTAAAACATGCAGCCCTGAGGTCTCTCATGATAGCAGATGGTTAAATAGAAATTCGCTGCTCAGCTGACCCGGCAGGAGCAAACGTATGCTAAAAATGTACTAAGAATGAGCTTTTCAGTGAAGAGAAGCCAGGCACATTTTAGCTAGTTTTACTTGTAAGTGGGGTTGGAAATGCTTTTCAGGATCAGTACTGAGCTCAAAACATGCAGCCCTGAGGTCTCTCATGAAAGCAGGTGGTTAAATAGAAATTCGCTGCTCAGCTGACCCGGTAGGAGCAAACGTATGCCAAAAATGTACACAGAATGAGCTTTTCAGTGAATAGCAGCCAGGCACATTTTAGCTAGTTTTACTTGTAAGTTTGGTTGGAAACTCTTTTCAGGATCAGTACTGGGCTCAAAACATGCAGCCCTGAGGTCTCTTATGATAGCAGGTGGTTAAATAGAAATTCGCTGCTCAGCTGACCCGGCAGGAGCAAACGTATGCTAAAAATGTACTCAGAATGAGCTTTTCAGTGAAAAGAAGCCAGGCACATTTTAGCTAGTTTTACTTGTAAGTGGGGTTGGAAATGCTTTTCAGGCTCAGTACTTGGCTCAAGACATGCAGCCCTGAGGTCTCTCATGAAAGCAGGTGGTTAAATAGAAATTCACTGCTCAGCTGACCCGGTAGGAGCAAACGTATGCCAAAAATGTACACAGAATGAGCTTTTCAGTGAATAGCAGCCAGGCACATTTTAGCTAGTTTTACTTGTAAGTGGGGTTGGAAACGCTTTTCAGGATCAGTACTGGGCTTAAAACATGCAGCCCTGAGGTCTCTCATGATAGCAGGTGGTTAAATAGAAATTCGCTGCTCAGCTGACCCGGCAGGAGCAAACGTATGCTAAAAATGTACTAAGAATGAGCTTTTCAGTGAAGAGAAGCCAGGCACATTTTAGCTAGTTTTACTTGTAAGTGGGGTTGGAAATGCTTTTCAGGATCAGTACTGAGCTCAAAACATGCAGCCCTGAGGTCTCTCATGAAAGCAGGTGGTTAAATAGAAATTCGCTGCTCAGCTGATTCGGCAGGAGCAAACGTATGCTAAAAATGTACTCAGAATGAGCTTTTCAGTGAAGAGAAGCCAGGCACATTTTAGCAAGTTTTACTTGTAAGTGGGGTTGGAAACGCTTTTCAGGCTCAGTACTGGGCTCAAAACATGCAGCCCTGAGGTCTCTCATGAAAGCAGGTGGTTAAATAGAAATTCGCTGCTCAGCTGACCCGGTAGGAGCAAACGTATGCTAAAAATGTACTCAGAATGAGCTTTTCAGTGAAGAGAAGCCAGGCACATTTTAGCTAGTTTTACTTGTAAGTGGGGTTGGAAACGCTTTTCAGGCTCAGTACTGGGCTCAAAACATGCAGCCCTGAGGTCTCTCATGATAGCAGGTGGTTAAATAGAAATTCGCTGCTCAGCTGACCAGGCAGGAGCAAACATATGCTAAAAATGTACTCAGAATGAGCTTTTCAGTGAAGAGAAGCCAGGCACATTTTAGCTAGTTTTACTTGTAAGTGGGGTTGGAAACGCTTTTCAGGCTCAGTACTGGGCTCAAAACATGCAGCCCTGAGGTCTCTCATGAAAGCAGGTGGTTTAAATAGAAATTCGCTGCTCAGCTGACCCGGTAGGAGCAAACGTATGCCAAAAATGTACACAGAATGAGCTTTTCAGTGAATAGCAGCCAGGCACATTTTAGCTAGTTTTACTTGTAAGTGGGGTTGGAAACGCTTTTCAGGATCAGTACTGGGCTTAAAACATGCAGCCCTGAGGTCTCTCATGATAGCAGGTGGTTAAATAGAAATTTGCTGCTCAGCTGACCCGGCAGGAGCAAACGTATGCTAAAAATGTACTCAGAATGAGCTTTTCAGTGAAGAGAAGCCAGGCACATTTTAGCTAGTTTTACTTGTAAGTGGGGTTGGAAACGCTTTTCAGGCTCAGTACTGGGCTCAAAACATGCAGCCCTGAGGTCTCTCATGAAAGCAGGTGGTTAAATAGAAATTCGCTGCTCAGCTGACCCGGCAGGAGCAAACGTATGCCAAAAATGTACACAGAATGAGCTTTTCAGTGAATAGCAGCAAGGCACATTTTAGCTAGTTTTACTTGTAAGTGGGTTTGGAAACGCTTTTCAGGATCAGTACTGGGCTCAAAACATGCAGCCCTGAGGTCTCTCATGACAGCAGGTGGTTAAATAGAAATTCGCTGCTCAGCTGACCCAGCAGGAGCAAACGTATGCTAAAATGTACTCAGAATGAGCTTTTCAGTGAAGAGAAGCCAGGCACATTTTAGCTAGTTTTACTTGTAAGTGGGGTTGGAAACGCTTTTCAGGCTCAGTACTGGGCTCAAAACATGCAGCCCTGAGGTCTCTCATGAAAGCAGGTGGTTTAAATAGAAATTCGCTGCTCAGCTGACCCGGTAGGAGCAAACGTATGCCAAAAATGTACACAGAATGAGCTTTTCAGTGAATAGCAGCCAGGCACATTTTAGCTAGTTTTACTTGTAAGTGGGGTTGGAAACGCTTTTCAGGATCAGTAATGGGCTTAAAACATGCAGCCCTGAGGTCTCTCATGATAGCAGGTGGTTAAATAGAAATTCGCTGCTCAGCTGACCCGGCAGGAGCAAACGTATGCTAAAAATGTACTCAGAATGAGCTTTTCAGTGAAGAGAAGCCAGGCACATTTTAGCTAGTTTTACTTGTAAGTGGGGTTGGAAACGCTTTTCAGGCTCTGTACTGGGCTCAAAACATGCAGCCCTGAGGTCTCTCATGAAAGCAGGTGGTTAAATAGAAATTCGCTGCTCAGCTGACCCGGTAGGAGCAAACGTATGCCAAAAATGTACACAGAATGAGCTTTTCAGTGAATAGCAGCCAGGCACATTTTAGCTAGTTTTACTTGTAAGTGGGGTTGGAAACGCTTTTCAGGATCAGTACTGGGCTTAAAACATGCAGCCCTGAGGTCTCTCATGATAGCAGGTGGTTAAATAGAAATTCGCTGCTCAGCTGACCCGGCAGGAGCAAACGTATGCTAAAAATGTACTAAGAATGAGCTTTTCAGTGAAGAGAAGCCAGGCACATTTTAGCTAGTTTTACTTGTAAGTGGGGTTGGAAATGCTTTTCAGGATCAGTACTGAGCTCAAAACATGCAGCCCTGAGGTCTCTCATGAAAGCAGGTGGTTAAATAGAAATTCGCTGCTCAGCTGACCCGGTAGGAGCAAACGTATGCCAAAAATGTACACAGAATGAGCTTTTCAGTGAATAGCAGCCAGGCACATTTTAGCTAGTTTTACTTGTAAGTTTGGTTGGAAACTCTTTTCAGGATCAGTACTGGGCTCAAAACATGCAGCCCTGAGGTCTCTTATGATAGCAGGTGGTTAAATAGAAATTCGCTGCTCAGCTGACCCGGCAGGAGCAAACGTATGCTAAAAATGTACTCAGAATGAGCTTTTCAGTGAAAAGAAGCCAGGCACATTTTAGCTAGTTTTACTTGTAAGTGGGGTTGGAAATGCTTTTCAGGCTCAGTACTTGGCTCAAGACATGCAGCCCTGAGGTCTCTCATGAAAGCAGGTGGTTAAATAGAAATTCACTGCTCAGCTGACCCGGTAGGAGCAAACGTATGCCAAAAATGTACACAGAATGAGCTTTTCAGTGAATAGCAGCCAGGCACATTTTAGCTAGTTTTACTTGTAAGTGGGGTTGGAAACGCTTTTCAGGATCAGTACTGGGCTTAAAACATGCAGCCCTGAGGTCTCTCGTGATAGCAGGTGGTTAAATAGAAATTCGCTGCTCAGCTGACCCGGCAGGAGCAAACGTATGCTAAAAATGTACTAAGAATGAGCTTTTCAGTGAAGAGAAGCCAGGCACATTTTAGCTAGTTTTACTTGTAAGTGGGGTTGGAAATGCTTTTCAGGATCAGTACTGAGCTCAAAACATGCAGCCCTGAGGTCTCTCATGAAAGCAGGTGGTTAAATAGAAATTCGCTGCTCAGCTGATTCGGCAGGAGCAAACGTATGCTAAAAATGTACTCAGAATGAGCTTTTCAGTGAAGAGAAGCCAGGCACATTTTAGCAAGTTTTACTTGTAAGTGGGGTTGGAAACGCTTTTCAGGCTCAGTACTGGGCTCAAAACATGCAGCCCTGAGGTCTCTCATGAAAGCAGGTGGTTAAATAGAAATTCGCTGCTCAGCTGACCCGGTAGGAGCAAACGTATGCTAAAAATGTACTCAGAATGAGCTTTTCAGTGAAGAGAAGCCAGGCACATTTTAGCTAGTTTTACTTGTAAGTGGGGTTGGAAACGCTTTTCAGGCTCAGTACTGGGCTCAAAACATGCAGCCCTGAGGTCTCTCATGATAGCAGGTGGTTAAATAGAAATTCGCTGCTCAGCTGACCAGGCAGGAGCAAACGTATGCTAAAAATGTACTCAGAATGAGCTTTTCAGTGAAGAGAAGCCAGGCACATTTTAGCTAGTTTTACTTGTAAGTGGGGTTGGAAACGCTTTTCAGGCTCAGTACTGGGCTCAAAACATGCAGCCCTGAGGTCTCTCATGAAAGCAGGTGGTTTAAATAGAAATTCGCTGCTCAGCTGACCCGGTAGGAGCAAACGTATGCCAAAAATGTACACAGAATGAGCTTTTCAGTGAATAGCAGCCAGGCACATTTTAGCTAGTTTTACTTGTAAGTGGGGTTGGAAACGCTTTTCAGGATCAGTACTGGGCTTAAAACATGCAGCCCTGAGGTCTCTCATGATAGCAGGTGGTTAAATAGAAATTTGCTGCTCAGCTGACCCGGCAGGAGCAAACGTATGCTAAAAATGTACTCAGAATGAGCTTTTCAGTGAAGAGAAGCCAGGCACATTTTAGCTAGTTTTACTTGTAAGTGGGGTTGGAAATGCTTTTCAGGCTCAGTACTGGGCTCAAAACATGCAGCCCTGAGGTCTCTCATGAAAGCAGGTGGTTAAATAGAAATTCGCTGCTCAGCTGACCCGGCAGGAGCAAACGTATGCCAAAAATGTACACAGAATGAGCTTTTCAGTAAATAGCAGCTAGGCACATTTTAGCTAGTTTTACTTGTAAGTGGGGTTGGAAACGCTTTTCAGGCTCAGTACTGGGCTCAAAACATGCAGCCCTGAGGTCTCTCATGAAAGCAGGTGGTTAAATAGAAATTCGCTGCTCAGCTGACCCGGCAGGAGCAAACGTATGCCAAAAATGTACACAGAATGAGCTTTTCAGTGAATAGCAGCTAGGCACATTTTAGCTAGTTTTACTTGTAAGTGGGGTTGGAAACGCTTTTCAGGCTCAGTACTGGGCTCAAAACATGCAGCCCTGAGGTCTCTCATGAAAGCAGGTGGTTAAATAGAAATTCGCTGCTCAGCTGACCCGGCAGGAGCAAACGTATGCCAAAAATGTACACAGAATGAGCTTTTCAGTGAATAGCAGCAAGGCACATTTTAGCTAGTTTTACTTGTAAGTGGGGTTGGAAACGCTTTTCAGGATCAGTACTGGGCTCAAAACATGCAGCCCTGAGGTCTCTCATGACAGCAGGTGGTTAAATAGAAATTCGCTGCTCAGCTGACCCAGCAGGAGCAAACGTATGCTAAAATGTACTCAGAATGAGCTTTTCAGTGAAGAGAAGCCAGGCACATTTTAGCTAGTTTTACTTGTAAGTGGGGTTGGAAACGATTTTCAGGCTCAGTACTGGGCTCAAAACATGCAGCCCTGAGGTCTCTCATGAAAGCAGGTGGTTTAAATAGAAATTTGCTGCTCAGCTGACCCGGTAGGAGCAAACGTATGCCAAAAATGTACACAGAATGAGCTTTTCAGTGAATAGCAGCCAGGCACATTTTAGCTAGTTTTACTTGTAAGTGGGGTTGGAAACGCTTTTCAGGATCAGTAATGGGCTTAAAACATGCAGCCCTGAGGTCTCTCATGATAGCAGGTGGTTAAATAGAAATTTGCTGCTCAGCTGACCCGGCAGGAGCAAACGTATGCTAAAAATGTACTCAGAATGAGCTTTTCAGTGAAGAGAAGCCAGGCACATTTTAGCTAGTTTTACTTGTAAGTGGGGTTGGAAATGCTTTTCAGGCTCAGTACTGGGCTCAAAACATGCAGCCCTGAGGTCTCTCATGATAGCAGGTGGTTAAATAGAAATTCGCTGCTCAGCTGACCCGGCAGGAGCAAACGTATGCTAAAAATGTACTCAGAATGAGCTTTTCAGTGAAGAGAAGCCAGGCACATTTTAGCTAGTTTTACTTGTAAGTGGGGTTGGAAACGCTTTTCAGGCTCTGTACTGGGCTCAAAACATGCAGCCCTGAGGTCTCTCATGAAAGCAGGTGGTTAAATAGAAATTCGCTGCTCAGCTGACCCGGTAGGAGCAAACGTATGCCAAAAATGTACACAGAATGAGCTTTTCAGTGAATAGCAGCCAGGCACATTTTAGCTAGTTTTACTTGTAAGTGTGGTTGGAAACGCTTTTCAGGATCAGTACTGGGCTCAAAACATGCAGCCCTGAGGTCTCTTATGATAGCAGGTGGTTAAATAGAAATTCGCTGCTCAGCTGACCCGGCAGGAGCAAACGTATGCTAAAAATGTACTCAGAATGAGCTTTTCAGTGAAAAGAAGCCAGGCACATTTTAGCTAGTTTTACTTGTAAGTGGGGTTGGAAATGCTTTTCAGGCTCAGTACTTGGCTCAAAACATGCAGACCTGAGGTCTCTCATGAAAGCAGGTGGTTAAATAGAAATTCACTGCTCAGCTGACCCGGTAGGAGCAAACGTATGCCAAAAATGTACACAGAATGAGCTTTTCAGTGAATAGCAGCCAGGCACATTTTAGCTAGTTTTACTTGTAAGTGGGGTTGGAAACGCTTTTCAGGATCAGTACTGGGCTTAAAACATGCAGCCCTGAGGTCTCTCATGATAGCAGGTGGTTAAATAGAAATTCGCTGCTCAGCTGACCCGGCAGGAGCAAACGTATGCTAAAAATGTACTAAGAATGAGCTTTTCAGTGAAGAGAAGCCAGGCACATTTTAGCTAGTTTTACTTGTAAGTGGGGTTGGAAATGCTTTTCAGGATCAGTACTGAGCTCAAAACATGCAGCCCTGAGGTCTCTCATGAAAGCAGGTGGTTAAATAGAAATTCGCTGCTCAGCTGATTCGGCAGGAGCAAACGTATGCTAAAAATGTACTCAGAATGAGCTTTTCAGTGAAGAGAAGCCAGGCACATTTTAGCAAGTTTTACTTGTAAGTGGGGTTGGAAACGCTTTTCAGGCTCAGTACTTGGCTGAAAACATGCAGCCCTGAGGTCTCTCATGAAAGCAGGTGGTTAAATAGAAATTCACTGCTCAGCTGACCCAGTAGGAGCAAACGTATGCCAAAAATGTACACAGAATGAGCTTTTCAGTGAATAGCAGCCAGGCACATTTTAGCTAGTTTTACTTGTAAGTGGGGTTGGAAACGCTTTTCAGGATCAGTACTGGGCTTAAAACATGCAGCCCTGAGGTCTCTCATGATAGCAGGTGGTTAAATAGAAATTCGCTGCTCAGCTGACCCGGCAGGAGCAAACGTAGGCTAAAAATGTACTCAGAATGAGCTTTTCAGTGAAGAGAAGCCAGGCACATTTTAGCTAGTTTTACTTGTAAGTGGGGTTGGAAATGCTTTTCAGGCTCAGTACTGAGCTCAAAACATGCAGCCCTGAGGTCTCTCATGAAAGCAGGTGGTTAAATAGAAATTCGCTGCTCAGCTGACCCGGTAGGAGCAAACGTATGCCAAAAATGTACACAGCATGAGCTTTTCAGTGAATAGCAGCCAGGCACATTTTAGCTAGTTTTACTTGTAAGTGGGGTTGGAAACGCTTTTCAGGATCAGTACTGGGCTCAAAACATGCAGCCCTGAGGTCTCTCATGATAGCAGGTGGTTAAATAGAAATTCGCTGCTCAGCTGACCCAGCAGGAGCAAACGTATGCTAAAAATGTACTCAGAATGAGCTTTTCAGTGAATAGCAGCCAGGCACATTTTAGCTAGTTTTACTTGTAAGTGGGGTTGGAAACGCTTTTCAGGATCAGTACTGGGCTCAAAACATGCAGCCCTGAGGTATCTCATGATAGCAGGTGGTTAAATAGAAATTCGCTGCTCAGCTGACCCGGCAGGAGCAAACGTATGCCAAAAATGTGCACAGAATGAGCTTTTCAGTGAATAGCAGCCAGGCACATTTTAGCTAATTTTACTTGTAAGTGGGGTTGGAAACGCTTTTCAGGATCAGTACTGGGCTCAAAACATGCAGCCCTGAGGGCTCTCATGATAGCAGGTGGTTAAATAGAAATTCGCTGCTCAGCTGACCCAGCAGGAGCAAACGTATGCTAAAAATGTACTCAGAATGAGCTTTTCAGTGAAGAGAAGCCAGGCACATTTTAGCTAGTTTTACTTGTAAGTGGGGTTGGAAACGCTTTTCAGGATCAGTACGGGGCTCAAAACATGCAGCCCTGAGGTCTCTCATGAAAGCAGGTGGCTAAATAGAAATTCGCTGCTCAGCTGACCCGGCAGGAGCAAACGTATGCCAAAAATGTACACAGAATGAGCTTTTCAGTGAATAGCAGCTAGGCACATTTTAGCTAGTTTTACTTGTAAGTGGGGTTGGAAACGCTTTTCAGGCTCAGTACTGGGCTCAAAACATGCAGCCCTGAGGTCTCTCATGATAGCAGGTGGTTAAATAGAAATTCGCTGCTCAGCTGACCAGGCAGGAGCAAACGTATGCTAAAAATGTACTCAGAATGAGCTTTTCAGTGAAGAGAAGCCAGGCACATTTTAGCTAGTTTTACTTGTAAGTGGGGTTGGAAACGCTTTTCAGGCTCAGTACTGGGCTCAAAACATGCAGCCCTGAGGTTTCTCATGAAAGCAGGTGGTTAAATAGAAATTCGCTGCTCAGCTGACCCGGCAGGAGCAAACGTATGCTAAAAATGTACTCAGAATGAGCTTTTCAGTGAAGAGAAGCCAGGCACATTTTAGCTAGTTTTACTTGTAAGTGGGGTTGGAAACGCTTTTCAGGCTCAGTACTGGGCTCAAAACATGCAGCCCTGAGGTCTCTCATGAAATCAGGTGGTTAAATAGAAATTCGCTGCTCAGCTGACCCGGCAGGAGCAAACGTATGCCAAAAATGTACACAGAATGAGCTTTTCAGTGAATAGCAGCAAGGCACATTTTAGCTAGTTTTACTTGTAAGTGGGTTTGGAAACGCTTTTCAGGATCAGTACTGGGCTCAAAACATGCAGCCCTGAGGTCTCTCATGACAGCAGGTGGTTAAATAGAAATTCGCTGCTCAGCTGACCCAGCAGGAGCAAACGTATGCTAAAATGTACTCAGAATGAGCTTTTCAGTGAAGAGAAGCCAGGCACATTTTAGCTAGTTTTACTTGTAAGTGGGGTTGGAAACGCTTTTCAGGCTCAGTACTGCGCTCAAAACATGCAGCCCTGAGGTCTCTCATGAAAGCAGGTGGTTTAAATAGAAATTCGCTGCTCAGCTGACCCGGTAGGAGCAAACGTATGCCAAAAATGTACACAGAATGAGCTTTTCAGTGAATAGCAGCCAGGCACATTTAATCTAGTTTTACTTGTAAGTGGGGTTGGAAACGCTTTTCAGGATCAGTAATGGGCTTAAAACATGCAGCCCTGAGGTCTCTAATGATAGCAGGTGGTTAAATAGAAATTCGCTGCTCAGCTGACCCGGCAGGAGCAAACGTATGCTAAAAATGTACTCAGAATGAGCTTTTCAGTGAAGAGAAGCCAGGCACATTTTAGCTAGTTTTACTTGTAAGTGGGGTTGGAAACGCTTTTCAGGCTCTGTACTGGGCTCAAAACATGCAGCCCTGAGGTCTCTCATGAAAGCAGGTGGTTAAATAGAAATTCGCTGCTCAGCTGACCCGGTAGGAGCAAACGTATGCCAAAAATGTACACAGAATGAGCTTTTCAGTGAATAGCAGCCAGGCACATTTTAGCTAGTTTTACTTGTAAGTGTGGTTGGAAACGCTTTTCAGGATCAGTACTGGGCTCAAAACATGCAGCCCTGAGGTCTCTTATGATAGCAGGTGGTTAAATAGAAATTCGCTGCTCAGCTGACCCGGCAGGAGCAAACGTATGCTAAAAATGTACTCAGAATGAGCTTTTCAGTGAAAAGAAGCCAGGCACATTTTAGCTAGTTTTACTTGTAAGTGGGGTTGGAAATGCTTTTCAGGCTCAGTACTTGGCTCAAGACATGCAGCCCTGAGGTCTCTCATGAAAGCAGGTGGTTAAGGATCTATGACAGAATATCGACTACAAAAATATCGACCTACAAGAATATCGAGTCAACAATATCGAGGGCAAAAATATCGACATCCTATCTACAACATGGTAAGTACAAAAATATCGAAAAAATAATATCGTTGTAAAAAATATCGATGTTAAAAATATCGATTTTTTTTTTAATATATATAAATGTAAAAGTAAGTATATAACACTAATAAATAAAATATACATATTTAAAAGTATCTAATAATGTTTAAAATTAATAAATAAAAATATATACATTAAAGATATAATATATATGTACTGAACAATAAGTATTAATAATTAATTTACTACAAATACCCCATTACCCAAGAACTGAAAACTGACCCTGAACCCTAAAAATACCCCTTTACCCAAGAACTGAAAACTGACCCTGAACCCTAAAAATACCCCTTTACCCAAAAACTGAAAACTGACCCTGAACCCTAAAAATACCCCTTTACCCATGAACTGAAAACTGACCCTGAACCCTAAAAATACCCCTTTCCCCATGAACTGAAAACTGACCCTGAACCCTAAAAATACCCCTTTACCCATGAACTGAAAACTGACCCTGAACCCTAAAAATACCCCTTTCCCCATGAACTGAAAACTGACCCTGAACCCTAAAAAATACCCCTTTACCCATGAACTGAAAACTGACCCTGAACCCTAAAAATACCCCTTTACCCAAAAACTGAAAACTGACCCTGAACCCTAAAAATACCCCCTTACCCAAGAACTGAAAACTGACCCTGAACCCTAAAAATACCCCTTTACCCAAGAACTGAAAACTGACCCTGAACCCTAAAAAAACCCCTTTCCCCATGAACTGAAAACTGACCCTGAACCCTAAAAATACCCCTTTACCCATGAACTGAAAACTGACCCTGAACCCTAAAAATACCCCTTTACCCAAAAACTGAAAACTGACCCTGAACCCTAAAAATACCCCTTTACCCAAGAACTGAAAACTGACCCTGAACCCTAAAAAAAACCCTTTCCCCATGAACTGAAAACTGACCCTGAACCCTAAAAATACCCCTTTACCCATGAACTGAAAACTGACCCTGAACCCTAAAAATACCCCTTTACCCAAAAACCCAAAAATTACCCTGAACCCTAAAAATACTCCTTAACCCAAAGGTAAATAATATTATTTAATTAGCAATTAATAATTAATTAACAATAACAATAAAATAAATATATTAGCACATAAGCTGTAATTAATATAATTTAATAATTAATATCATTTTCCCCAATTAATTAATTAACAGTAACTAAAAATTATATATATAAATAAATTACTCTAATAATGTAATTAACTAACTAATATTATTTAATTACCAATTAATTACTAATTTAAAATATGTACCAAATTATATTAATTAATTAACTAATTAATATTAATTATTTGCCAATTAATTAGTTATAAATATTTAAAAACATATATTAATTAATTAATTATTATTAAATTACTCCCCACCCTATTCCCCTATAAACCCACATCCCGCTACAGAAAATATATATCAATTAATCAATTAATTATTTCCCAATTATCAATATTAATTAGCAATTAATTATAATTAATTAATTAATCCTACTAATTACTATACAACTTACCATAATTAAATTACTTCCCACCCTATTCCCCTATAAACCCACAACCCGCTCCGGTACTAAAACATCAAATGTCCTTATAAATTTCTATATTATTAGAGAAAATGTATACACATATAATAGTAATTATTTTAAATACTTAAATTAAACATATAACACATACATAATAAAAAACTATAAAATAATACAAATATCGATATTAGTGTCATCGAAATTATTAACATCGATATATATGCTATCGATATTACCAACTTCGATATTACTTACATCGATATTAAGTATTTCGATATTACTTACCTTGGGTCGATATTCTGTCCTACGATATTCTTGCCTTCGATATTATGCTCCTTCGATATTACAGACTCGATATTATGGTAAGTCGATATTTCCAACTCGATATTTTGACTGTCTACCGGTGGTTAAATAGAAATTCACTGCTCAGCTGACCCGGTAGGAGCAAACGTATGCCAAAAATGTACACAGAATGAGCTTTTCAGTGAATAGCAGCCAGGCACATTTTAGCTAGTTTTACTTGTAAGTGGGGTTGGAAACGCTTTTCAGGATCAGTACTGGGCTTAAAACATGCAGCCCTGAGGTCTCTCATGATAGCAGGTGGTTAAATAGAAATTCGCTGCTCAGCTGACCCGGCAGGAGCAAACGTATGCTAAAAATGTACTAAGAATGAGCTTTTCAGTGAAGAGAAGCCAGGCACATTTTAGCTAGTTTTACTTGTAAGCGGGGTTGGAAATGCTTTTCAGGATCAGTACTGAGCTCAAAACATGCAGCCCTGAGGTCTCTCATGAAAGCAGGTGGTTAAATAGAAATTCGCTGCTCAGCTGACCCGGTAGGAGCAAACGTATGCCAAAAATGTACACAGAATGAGCTTTTCAGTGAATAGCAGCCAGGCACATTTTAGCTAGTTTTACTTGTAAGTGTGGTTGGAAACGCTTTTCAGGATCAGTACTGGGCTCAAAACATGCAGCCCTGAGGTCTCTTATGATAGCAGGTGGTTAAATAGAAATTCGCTGCTCAGCTGACCCGGCAGGAGCAAACGTATGCTAAAAATGTACTCAGAATGAGCTTTTCAGTGAAAAGAAGCCAGGCACATTTTAGCTAGTTTTACTTGTAAGTGGGGTTGGAAATGCTTTTCAGGCTCAGTACTTGGCTCAAGACATGCAGCCCTGAGGTCTCTCATGAAAGCAGGTGGTTAAATAGAAATTCACTGCTCAGCTGACCCGGTAGGAGCAAACGTATGCCAAAAATGTACACAGAATGAGCTTTTCAGTGAATAGCAGCCAGGCACATTTTAGCTAGTTTTACTTGTAAGTGGGGTTGGAAACGCTTTTCAGGATCAGTACTGGGCTTAAAACATGCAGCCCTGAGGTCTCTCATGATAGCAGGTGGTTAAATAGAAATTCGCTGCTCAGCTGACCCGGCAGGAGCAAACGTATGCTAAAAATGTACTAAGAATGAGCTTTTCAGTGAAGAGAAGCCAGGCACATTTTAGCTAGTTTTACTTGTAAGTGGGGTTGGAAATGCTTTTCAGGATCAGTACTGAGCTCAAAACATGCAGCCCTGAGGTCTCTCATGAAAGCAGGTGGTTAAATAGAAATTCGCTGCTCAGCTGATTCGGAAGGAGCAAACGTATGCTAAAAATGTACTCAGAATGAGCTTTTCAGTGAAGAGAAGCCAGGCACATTTTAGCAAGTTTTACTTGTAAGTGGGGTTGGAAACGCTTTTCAGGCTCAGTACTGGGCTCAAAACATGCAGCCCTGAGGTCTCTCATGAAAGCAGGTGGTTAAATAGAAATTCGCTGCTCAGCTGACCCGGTAGGAGCAAACGTATGCTAAAAATGTACTCAGAATGAGCTTTTCAGTGAAGAGAAGCCAGGCACATTTTAGCTAGTTTTACTTGTAAGTGGGGTTGGAAAGGCTTTTCAGGCTCAGTACTGGGCTCAAAACATGCAGCCCTGAGGTCTCTCATGATAGCAGGTGGTTAAATAGAAATTCGCTGCTCAGCTGACCAGGCAGGAGCAAACGTATGCTAAAAATGTACTCAGAATGAGCTTTTCAGTGAAGAGAAGCCAGGCACATTTTAGCTAGTTTTACTTGTAAGTGGGGTTGGAAACGCTTTTCAGGCTCAGTACTGGGCTCAAAACATGCAGCCCTGAGGTCTCTCATGAAAGCAGGTGGTTTAAATAGAAATTCGCTGCTCAGCTGACCCGGTAGGAGCAAACGTATGCCAAAAATGTACACAGAATGAGCTTTTCAGTGAATAGCAGCCAGGCACATTTTAGCTAGTTTTACTTGTAAGTGGGGTTGGAAACGCTTTTCAGGATCAGTACTGGGCTTAAAACATGCAGCCCTGAGGTCTCTCATGATAGCAGGTGGTTAAATAGAAATTTGCTGCTCAGCTGACCCGGCAGGAGCAAACGTATGCTAAAAATGTACTCAGAATGAGCTTTTCAGTGAAGAGAAGCCAGGCACATTTTAGCTAGTTTTACTTGTAAGTGGGGTTGGAAATGCTTTTCAGGCTCAGTACTGGGCTCAAAACATGCAGCCCTGAGGTCTCTCATGAAAGCAGGTGGTTAAATAGAAATTCGCTGCTCAGCTGACCCGGCAGGAGCAAACGTATGCCAAAAATGTACACAGAATGAGCTTTTCAGTGAATAGCAGCTAGGCACATTTTAGCTAGTTTTACTTGTAAGTGGGGTTGGAAACGCTTTTCAGGCTCAGTACTGGGCTCAAAACATGCAGCCCTGAGGTCTCTCATGATAGCAGGTGGTTAAATAGAAATTCGCTGCTCAGCTGACCAGGCAGGAGCAAACGTATGCTAAAAATGTACTCAGAATGAGCTTTTCAGTGAAGAGAGGCCAGGCACATTTTAGCTAGTTTTACTTGTAAGTGGGGTTGGAAACGCTTTTCAGGCTCAGTACTGGGCTCAAAACATGCAGCCCTGAGGTCTCTCATGAAAGCAGGTGGTTAAATAGAAATTCGCTGCTCAGCTGACCCGGCAGGAGCAAACGTATGCCAAAAATGTACACAGAAGGAGCTTTTCAGTGAATAGCAGCAAGGCACATTTTAGCTAGTTTTACTTGTAAGTGGGGTTGGAAACGCTTTTCAGGATCAGTACTGGGCTCAAAACATGCAGCCCTGAGGTCTCTCATGACAGCAGGTGGTTAAATAGAAATTCGCTGCTCAGCTGACCCAGCAGGAGCAAACGTATGCTAAAATGTACTCAGAATGAGCTTTTCAGTGAAGAGAAGCCAGGCACATTTTAGCTAGTTTTACTTGTAAGTGGGGTTGGAAACGATTTTCAGGCTCAGTACTGGGCTCAAAACATGCAGCCCTGAGGTCTCTCATGAAAGCAGGTGGTTTAAATAGAAATTTGCTGCTCAGCTGACCCGGTAGGAGCAAACGTATGCCAAAAATGTACACAGAATGAGCTTTTCAGTGAATAGCAGCCAGGCACATTTTAGCTAGTTTTACTTGTAAGTGGGGTTGGAAACGCTTTTCAGGATCAGTAATGGGCTTAAAACATGCAGCCCTGAGGTCTCTCATGATAGCAGGTGGTTAAATAGAAATTTGCTGCTCAGCTGACCCGGCAGGAGCAAACGTATGCTAAAAATGTACTCAGAATGAGCTTTTCAGTGAAGAGAAGCCAGGCACATTTTAGCTAGTTTTACTTGTAAGTGGGGTTGGAAATGCTTTTCAGGCTCAGTACTGGGCTCAAAACATGCAGCCCTGAGGTCTCTCATGATAGCAGGTGGTTAAATAGAAATTCGCTGCTCAGCTGACCCGGCAGGAGCAAACGTATGCTAAAAATGTACTCAGAATGAGCTTTTCAGTGAAGAGAAGCCAGGCACATTTTAGCTAGTTTTACTTGTAAGTGTGGTTGGAAACGCTTTTCAGGATCAGTACTGGGCTCAAAACATGCAGCCCTGAGGTCTCTTATGATAGCAGGTGGTTAAATAGAAATTCGCTGCTCAGCTGACCCGGCAGGAGCAAACGTATGCTAAAAATGTACTCAGAATGAGCTTTTCAGTGAAAAGAAGCCAGGCACATTTTAGCTAGTTTTACTTGTAAGTGGGGTTGGAAATTCTTTTCAGGCTCAGTACTTGGCTCAAAACATGCAGACCTGAGGTCTCTCATGAAAGCAGGTGGTTAAATAGAAATTCACTGCTCAGCTGACCCGGTAGGAGCAAACGTATGCCAAAAATGTACACAGAATGAGCTTTTCAGTGAATAGCAGCCAGGCACATTTTAGCTAGTTTTACTTGTAAGTGGGGTTGGAAACGCTTTTCAGGATCAGTACTGGGCTTAAAACATGCAGCCCTGAGGTCTCTCATGATAGCAGGTGGTTAAATAGAAATTCGCTGCTCAGCTGACCCGGCAGGAGCAAACGTATGCTAAAAATGTACTAAGAATGAGCTTTTCAGTGAAGAGAAGCCAGGCACATTTTAGCTAGTTTTACTTGTAAGTGGGGTTGGAAATGCTTTTCAGGATCAGTACTGAGCTCAAAACATGCAGCCCTGAGGTCTCTCATGAAAGCAGGTGGTTAAATAGAAATTCGCTGCTCAGCTGATTCGGCAGGAGCAAACGTATGCTAAAAATGTACTCAGAATGAGCTTTTCAGTGAAGAGAAGCCAGGCACATTTTAGCAAGTTTTACTTGTAAGTGGGGTTGGAAACGCTTTTCAGGCTCAGTACTTGGCTGAAAACATGCAGCCCTGAGGTCTCTCATGAAAGCAGGTGGTTAAATAGAAATTCACTGCTGAGCTGACCCAGTAGGAGCAAACGTATGCCAAAAATGTACACAGAATGAGCTTTTCAGTGAATAGCAGCCAGGCACATTTTAGCTAGTTTTACTTGTAAGTGGGGTTGGAAACGCTTTTCAGGATCAGTACTGGGCTTAAAACATGCAGCCCTGAGGTTTCTCATGAAAGCAGGTGGTTAAATAGAAATTCGCTGCTCAGCTGACCCGGCAGGAGCAAACGTATGCTAAAAATGTACTCAGAATGAGCTTTTCAGTGAAGAGAAGCCAGGCACATTTTAGCTAGTTTTACTTGTAAGTGGGGTTGGAAACGCTTTTCAGGCTCAGTACTGGGCTCAAAACATGCAGCCCTGAGGTCTCTCATGAAAGCAGGTGGTTAAATAGAAATTCGCTGCTCAGCTGACCCGGCAGGAGCAAACGTATGCCAAAAATGTACACAGAATGAGCTTTTCAGTGAATAGCAGCAAGGCACATTTTAGCTAGTTTTACTTGTAAGTGGGTTTGGAAACGCTTTTCAGGATCAGTACTGGGCTCAAAACATGCAGCCCTGAGGTCTCTCATGACAGCAGGTGGTTAAATAGAAATTCGCTGCTCAGCTGACCCAGCAGGAGCAAACGTATGCTAAAATGTACTCAGAATGAGCTTTTCAGCGAAGAGAAGCCAGGCACATTTTAGCTAGTTTTACTTGTAAGTGGGGTTGGAAACGCTTTTCAGGCTCAGTACTGAGCTCAAAACATGCAGCCCTGAGGTCTCTCATGAAAGCAGGTGGTTAAATAGAAATTCGTTGCTCAGCTGATTCGGCAGGAGCAAACGTATGCTAAAAATGTACTCAGAATGAGCTTTTCAGTGAAGAGAAGCCAGGCACATTTTAGCAAGTTTTACTTGTAAGTGGGGTTGGAAACGCTTTTCAGGCTCAGTACTTGGCTGAAAACATGCAGCCCTGAGGTCTCTCATGAAAGCAGGTGGTTAAATAGAAATTCACTGCTCAGCTGACCCAGTAGGAGCAAACGTATGCCAAAAATGTACACAGAATGAGCTTTTCAGTGAATAGCAGCCAGGCACATTTTAGCTAGTTTTACTTGTAAGTGGGGTTGGAAACGCTTTTCAGGATCAGTACTGGGCTTAAAACATGCAGCCCTGAGGTTTCTCATGAAAGCAGGTGGTTAAATAGAAATTCGCTGCTCAGCTGACCCGGCAGGAGCAAACGTATGCTAAAAATGTACTCAGAATGAGCTTTTCAGTGAAGAGAAGCCAGGCACATTTTAGCTAGTTTTACTTGTAAGTGGGGTTGGAAACGCTTTTCAGGCTCAGTACTGGGCTCAAAACATGCAGCCCTGAGGTCTCTCATGAAAGCAGGTGGTTAAATAGAAATTCGCTGCTCAGCTGACCCGGCAGGAGCAAACGTATGCCAAAAATGTACACAGAATGAGCTTTTCAGTGAATAGCAGCAAGGCACATTTTAGCTAGTTTTACTTGTAAGTGGGTTTGGAAACGCTTTTCAGGATCAGTACTGGGCTCAAAACATGCAGCCCTGAGGTCTCTCATGACAGCAGGTGGTTAAATAGAAATTCGCTGCTCAGCTGACCCAGCAGGAGCAAACGTATGCTAAAATGTACTCAGAATGAGCTTTTCAGTGAAGAGAAGCCAGGCACATTTTAGCTAGTTTTACTTGTAAGTGGGGTTGGAAACGCTTTTCAGGCTCAGTACTGGGCTCAAAACATGCAGCCCTGAGGTCTCTCATGAAAGCAGGTGGTTTAAATAGAAATTTGCTGCTCAGCTGACCCGGTAGGAGCAAACGTATGCCAAAAATGTACACAGAATGAGCTTTTCAGTGAATAGCAGCCAGGCACATTTAATCTAGTTTTACTTGTAAGTGGGGTTGGAAACGCTTTTCAGGATCAGTAATGGGCTTAAAACATGCAGCCCTGAGGTCTCTCATGATAGCAGGTGGTTAAATAGAAATTCGCTGCTCAGCTGACCCGGCAGGAGCAAACGTATGCTAAAAATGTACTCAGAATGAGCTTTTCAGTGAAAAGAAGCCAGGCACATTTTAGCTAGTTTTACTTGTAAGTGGGGTTGGAAATGCTTTTCAGGCTCAGTACTTGGCTCAAGACATGCAGCCCTGAGGTCTCTCATGAAAGCAGGTGGTTAAATAGAAATTCACTGCTCAGCTGACCCGGTAGGAGCAAACGTATGCCAAAAATGTACACAGAATGAGCTTTTCAGTGAATAGCAGCCAGGCACATTTTAGCTAGTTTTACTTGTAAGTGGGGTTGGAAACGCTTTTCAGGATCAGTACTGGGCTTAAAACATGCAGCCCTGAGGTCTCTCATGATAGCAGGTGGTTAAATAGAAATTCGCTGCTCAGCTGACCCGGCAGGAGCAAACGTATGCTAAAAATGTACTAAGAATGAGCTTTTCAGTGAAGAGAAGCCAGGCACATTTTAGCTAGTTTTACTTGTAAGTGGGGTTGGAAATGCTTTTCAGGATCAGTACTGAGCTCAAAACATGCAGCCCTGAGGTCTCTCATGAAAGCAGGTGGTTAAATAGAAATTCGCTGCTCAGCTGACCCGGTAGGAGCAAACGTATGCCAAAAATGTACACAGAATGAGCTTTTCAGTGAATAGCAGCCAGGCACATTTTAGCTAGTTTTACTTGTAAGTGTGGTTGGAAACGCTTTTCAGGATCAGTACTGGGCTCAAAACATGCAGCCCTGAGGTCTCTTATGATAGCAGGTGGTTAAATAGAAATTCGCTGCTCAGCTGACCCGGCAGGAGCAAACGTATGCTAAAAATGTACTCAGAATGAGCTTTTCAGTGAAAAGAAGCCAGGCACATTTTAGCTAGTTTTACTTGTAAGTGGGGTTGGAAATGCTTTTCAGGCTCAGTACTTGGCTCAAGACATGCAGCCCTGAGGTCTCTCATGAAAGCAGGTGGTTAAATAGAAATTCACTGCTCAGCTGACCCGGTAGGAGCAAACGTATGCCAAAAATGTACACAGAATGAGCTTTTCAGTGAATAGCAGCCAGGCACATTTTAGCTAGTTTTACTTGTAAGTGGGGTTGGAAACGCTTTTCAGGATCAGTACTGGGCTTAAAACATGCAGCCCTGAGGTCTCTCATGATAGCAGGTGGTTAAATAGAAATTCGCTGCTCAGCTGACCCGGCAGGAGCAAACGTATGCTAAAAATGTACTAAGAATGAGCTTTTCAGTGAAGAGAAGCCAGGCACATTTTAGCTAGTTTTACTTGTAAGTGGGGTTGGAAATGCTTTTCAGGATCAGTACTGAGCTCAAAACATGCAGCCCTGAGGTCTCTCATGAAAGCAGGTGGTTAAATAGAAATTCGCTGCTCAGCTGACCCGGTAGGAGCAAACGTATGCCAAAAATGTACACAGAATGAGCTTTTCAGTGAATAGCAGCCAGGCACATTTTAGCTAGTTTTACTTGTAAGTGTGGTTGGAAACGCTTTTCAGGATCAGTACTGGGCTCAAAACATGCATCCCTGAGGTCTCTTATGATAGCAGGTGGTTAAATAGAAATTCGCTGCTCAGCTGACCCGGCAGGAGCAAACGTATGCTAAAAATGTACTCAGAATGAGCTTTTCAGTGAAAAGAAGCCAGGCACATTTTAGCTAGTTTTACTTGTAAGTGGGGTTGGAAATGCTTTTCAGGCTCAGTACTTGGCTCAAGACATGCAGCCCTGAGGTCTCTCATGAAAGCAGGTGGTTAAATAGAAATTCACTGCTCAGCTGACCCGGTAGGAGCAAACGTATGCCAAAAATGTACACAGAATGAACTTTTCAGTGAATAGCAGCCAGGCACATTTTAGCTAGTTTTACTTGTAAGTGGGGTTGGAAACGCTTTTCAGGATCAGTACTGGGCTTAAAACATGCAGCCCTGAGGTCTCTCATGATAGCAGGTGGTTAAATAGAAATTCGCTGCTCAGCTGACCCGGCAGGAGCAAACGTATGCTAAAAATGTACTAAGAATGAGCTTTTCAGTGAAGAGAAGCCAGGCACATTTTAGCTAGTTTTACTTGTAAGTGGGGTTGGAAATGCTTTTCAGGATCAGTACTGAGCTCAAAACATGCAGCCCTGAGGTCTCTCATGAAAGCAGGTGGTTAAATAGAAATTCGCTGCTCAGCTGATTCGGCAGGAGCAAACGTATGCTAAAAATGTACTCAGAATGAGCTTTTCAGTGAAGAGAAGCCAGGCACATTTTAGCAAGTTTTACTTGTAAGTGGGGTTGGAAACGCTTTTCAGGCTCAGTACTGGGCTCAAAACATGCAGCCCTGAGGTCTCTCATGAAAGCAGGTGGTTAAATAGAAATTCGCTGCTCAGCTGACCCGGTAGGAGCAAACGTATGCTAAAAATGTACTCAGAATGAGCTTTTCAGTGAAGAGAAGCCAGGCACATTTTAGCTAGTTTTACTTGTAAGTGGGGTTGGAAACGCTTTTCAGGCTCAGTACTGGGCTCAAAACATGCAGCCCTGAGGTCTCTCATGATAGCAGGTGGTTAAATAGAAATTCGCTGCTCAGCTGACCAGGCAGGAGCAAACGTATGCTAAAAATGTACTCAGAATGAGCTTTTCAGTGAAGAGAAGCCAGGCACATTTTAGCTAGTTTTACTTGTAAGTGGGGTTGGAAACGCTTTTCAGGCTCAGTACTGGGCTCAAAACATGCAGCCCTGAGGTCTCTCATGAAAGCAGGTGGTTTAAATAGAAATTCGCTGCTCAGCTGACCCGGTAGGAGCAAACGTATGCCAAAAATGTACACAGAATGAGCTTTTCAGTGAATAGCAGCCAGGCACATTTTAGCTAGTTTTACTTGTAAGTGGGGTTGGAAACGCTTTTCAGGATCAGTACTGGGCTTAAAACATGCAGCCCTGAGGTCTCTCATGATAGCAGGTGGTTAAATAGAAATTTGCTGCTCAGCTGACCCGGCAGGAGCAAACGTATGCTAAAAATGTACTCAGAATGAGCTTTTCAGTGAAGAGAAGCCAGGCACATTTTAGCTAGTTTTACTTGTAAGTGGGGTTGGAAATGCTTTTCAGGCTCAGTACTGGGCTCAAAACATGCAGCCCTGAGGTCTCTCATGACAGCAGGTGGTTAAATAGAAATTCGCTGCTCAGCTGACCCGGCAGGAGCAAACGTATGCCAAAAATGTACACAGAATGAGCTTTTCAGTGAATAGCAGCTAGGCACATTTTAGCTAGTTTTACTTGTAATTGGGGTTGGAAACGCTTTTCAGGCTCAGTACTGGGCTCAAAACATGCAGCCCTGAGGTCTCTCATGATAGCAGGTGGTTAAATAGAAATTCGCTGCTCAGCTGACCAGGCAGGAGCAAACGTATGCTAAAAATGTACTCAGAATGAGCTTTTCAGTGAAGAGAGGCCAGGCACATTTTAGCTAGTTTTACTTGTAAGTGGGGTTGGAAACGCTTTTCAGGCTCAGTACTGGGCTCAAAACATGCAGCCCTGAGGTCTCTCATGAAAGCAGGTGGTTAAATAGAAATTCGCTGCTCAGCTGACCCGGCAGGAGCAAACGTATGCCAAAAATGTACACAGAATGAGCTTTTCAGTGAATAGCAGCAAGGCACATTTTAGCTAGTTTTACTTGTAAGTGGGGTTGGAAACGCTTTTCAGGATCAGTACTGGGCTCAAAACATGCAGCCCTGAGGTCTCTCATGACAGCAGGTGGTTAAATAGAAATTCGCTGCTCAGCTGACCCAGCAGGAGCAAACGTAAGCTAAAATGTACTCAGAATGAGCTTTTCAGTGAAGAGAAGCCAGGCACATTTTAGCTAGTTTTACTTGTAAGTGGGGTTGGAAACGATTTTCAGGCTCAGTACTGGGCTCAAAACATGCAGCCCTGAGGTCTCTCATGAAAGCAGGTGGTTTAAATAGAAATTTGCTGCTCAGCTGACCCGGTAGGAGCAAACGTATGCCAAAAATGTACACAGAATGAGCTTTTCAGTGAATAGCAGCCAGGCACATTTTAGCTAGTTTTACTTGTAAGTGGGGTTGGAAACGCTTTTCAGGATCAGTAATGGGCTTAAAACATGCAGCCCTGAGGTCTCTCATGATAGCAGGTGGTTAAATAGAAATTTGCTGCTCAGCTGACCCGGCAGGAGCAAACGTATGCTAAAAATGTACTCAGAATGAGCTTTTCAGTGAAAAGAAGCCAGGCACATTTTAGCTAGTTTTACTTGTAAGTGGGGTTGGAAATGCTTTTCAGGCTCAGTACTTGGCTCAAGACATGCAGCCCTGAGGTCTCTCATGAAAGCAGGTGGTTAAATAGAAATTCACTGCTCAGCTGACCCGGTAGGAGCAAACGTATGCCAAAAATGTACACAGAATGAACTTTTCAGTGAATAGCAGCCAGGCACATTTTAGCTAGTTTTACTTGTAAGTGGGGTTGGAAACGCTTTTCAGGATCAGTACTGGGCTTAAAACATGCAGCCCTGAGGTCTCTCATGATAGCAGGTGGTTAAATAGAAATTCGCTGCTCAGCTGACCCGGCAGGAGCAAACGTATGCTAAAAATGTACTAAGAATGAGCTTTTCAGTGAAGAGAAGCCAGGCACATTTTAGCTAGTTTTACTTGTAAGTGGGGTTGGAAATGCTTTTCAGGATCAGTACTGAGCTCAAAACATGCAGCCCTGAGGTCTCTCATGAAAGCAGGTGGTTAAATAGAAATTCGCTGCTCAGCTGATTCGGCAGGAGCAAACGTATGCTAAAAATGTACTCAGAATGAGCTTTTCAGTGAAGAGAAGCCAGGCACATTTTAGCAAGTTTTACTTGTAAGTGGGGTTGGAAACGCTTTTCAGGCTCAGTACTGGGCTCAAAACATGCAGCCCTGAGGTCTCTCATGAAAGCAGGTGGTTAAATAGAAATTCGCTGCTCAGCTGACCCGGTAGGAGCAAACGTATGCTAAAAATGTACTCAGAATGAGCTTTTCAGTGAAGAGAAGCCAGGCACATTTTAGCTAGTTTTACTTGTAAGTGGGGTTGGAAACGCTTTTCAGGCTCAGTACTGGGCTCAAAACATGCAGCCCTGAGGTCTCTCATGATAGCAGGTGGTTAAATAGAAATTCGCTGCTCAGCTGACCAGGCAGGAGCAAACGTATGCTAAAAATGTACTCAGAATGAGCTTTTCAGTGAAGAGAAGCCAGGCACATTTTAGCTAGTTTTACTTGTAAGTGGGGTTGGAAACGCTTTTCAGGCTCAGTACTGGGCTCAAAACATGCAGCCCTGAGGTCTCTCATGAAAGCAGGTGGTTTAAATAGAAATTCGCTGCTCAGCTGACCCGGTAGGAGCAAACGTATGCCAAAAATGTACACAGAATGAGCTTTTCAGTGAATAGCAGCCAGGCACATTTTAGCTAGTTTTACTTGTAAGTGGGGTTGGAAACGCTTTTCAGGATCAGTACTGGGCTTAAAACATGCAGCCCTGAGGTCTCTCATGATAGCAGGTGGTTAAATAGAAATTTGCTGCTCAGCTGACCCGGCAGGAGCAAACGTATGCTAAAAATGTACTCAGAATGAGCTTTTCAGTGAAGAGAAGCCAGGCACATTTTAGCTAGTTTTACTTGTAAGTGGGGTTGGAAATGCTTTTCAGGCTCAGTACTGGGCTCAAAACATGCAGCCCTGAGGTCTCTCATGACAGCAGGTGGTTAAATAGAAATTCGCTGCTCAGCTGACCCGGCAGGAGCAAACGTATGCCAAAAATGTACACAGAATGAGCTTTTCAGTGAATAGCAGCTAGGCACATTTTAGCTAGTTTTACTTGTAATTGGGGTTGGAAACGCTTTTCAGGCTCAGTACTGGGCTCAAAACATGCAGCCCTGAGGTCTCTCATGATAGCAGGTGGTTAAATAGAAATTCGCTGCTCAGCTGACCAGGCAGGAGCAAACGTATGCTAAAAATGTACTCAGAATGAGCTTTTCAGTGAAGAGAGGCCAGGCACATTTTAGCTAGTTTTACTTGTAAGTGGGGTTGGAAACGCTTTTCAGGCTCAGTACTGGGCTCAAAACATGCAGCCCTGAGGTCTCTCATGAAAGCAGGTGGTTAAATAGAAATTCGCTGCTCAGCTGACCCGGCAGGAGCAAACGTATGCCAAAAATGTACACAGAATGAGCTTTTCAGTGAATAGCAGCAAGGCACATTTTAGCTAGTTTTACTTGTAAGTGGGGTTGGAAACGCTTTTCAGGATCAGTACTGGGCTCAAAACATGCAGCCCTGAGGTCTCTCATGACAGCAGGTGGTTAAATAGAAATTCGCTGCTCAGCTGACCCAGCAGGAGCAAACGTAAGCTAAAATGTACTCAGAATGAGCTTTTCAGTGAAGAGAAGCCAGGCACATTTTAGCTAGTTTTACTTGTAAGTGGGGTTGGAAACGATTTTCAGGCTCAGTACTGGGCTCAAAACATGCAGCCCTGAGGTCTCTCATGAAAGCAGGTGGTTTAAATAGAAATTTGCTGCTCAGCTGACCCGGTAGGAGCAAACGTATGCCAAAAATGTACACAGAATGAGCTTTTCAGTGAATAGCAGCCAGGCACATTTTAGCTAGTTTTACTTGTAAGTGGGGTTGGAAACGCTTTTCAGGATCAGTAATGGGCTTAAAACATGCAGCCCTGAGGTCTCTCATGATAGCAGGTGGTTAAATAGAAATTTGCTGCTCAGCTGACCTGGCAGGAGCAAACGTATGCTAAAAATGTACTCAGAATGAGCTTTTCAGTGAAGAGAAGCCAGGCACATTTTAGCTAGTTTTACTTGTAAGTGGGGTTGGAAATGCTTTTCAGGCTCAGTACTGGGCTCAAAACATGCAGCCCTGAGGTCTCTCATGATAGCAGGTGGTTAAATAGAAATTCGCTGCTCAGCTGACCCGGCAGGAGCAAACGTATGCTAAAAATGTACTCAGAATGAGCTTTTCAGTGAAGAGAAGCCAGGCACATTTTAGCTAGTTTTACTTGTAAGTGTGGTTGGAAACGCTTTTCAGGATCAGTACTGGGCTCAAAACATGCAGCCCTGAGGTCTCTTATGATAGCAGGTGGTTAAATAGAAATTCGCTGCTCAGCTGACCCGGCAGGAGCAAACGTATGCTAAAAATGTACTCAGAATGAGCTTTTCAGTGAAAAGAAGCCAGGCACATTTTAGCTAGTTTTACTTGTAAGTGGGGTTGGAAATTCTTTTCAGGCTCAGTACTTGGCTCAAAACATGCAGACCTGAGGTCTCTCATGAAAGCAGGTGGTTAAATAGAAATTCACTGCTCAGCTGACCCGGTAGGAGCAAACGTATGCCAAAAATGTACACAGAATGAGCTTTTCAGTGAATAGCAGCCAGGCACATTTTAGCTAGTTTTACTTGTAAGAGGGGTTGGAAACGCTTTTCAGGATCAGTACTGGGCTTAAAACATGCAGCCCTGAGGTCTCTCATGATAGCAGGTGGTTAAATAGAAATTCGCTGCTCAGCTGACCCAGCAGGAGCAAACGTATGCTAAAAATGTACTCAGAATGAGCTTTTCAGTGAAGAGAAGCCAGGCACATTTTAGCTAGTTTTACTTGTAAGTGGGGTTGGAAACGCTTTTCAGGATCAGTACGGGGCTCAACATGCAGCCCTGAGGTCTCTTATGATAGCAGGTGGTTAAATAGAAATTCGCTGCTCAGCTGACCCGGCAGGAGCAAACGTATGCTAAAAATGTACTCAGAATGAGCTTTTCAGTGAAGAGAAGCCAGGCACATTTTAGCTAGTTTTACTTGTAAGTGGGGTTGGAAACGCTTTTCAGGATCAGTACTGGGCTCAAAACATGCAGCCCTGAGGTCTCTTATGATAGCAGGTGGTTAAATAGAAATTCGCTGCTCAGCTGACCCGGCAGGAGCAAACGTGTGCTAAAAATGTACTCAGAATGAGCTTTTCAGTGAAGAGAAGCCAGGCACATTTTAGCTAGTTTTACTTGTAAGTGGGGTTGGAAATGCTTTTCAGGCTCAGTACTTGGCTCAAAACATGCAGCCCTGAGGTCTCTCATGAAAGCAGGTGGTTAAATAGAAATTCACTGCTCAGCTGACCCGGCAGGAGCAAACGTATGCTAAAAATGTACTCAGAATGAGCTTTTCAGTGAAGAGAAGCCAGGCACATTTTAGCTAGTTTTACTTGTAAGTGGGGTTGGAAACACTTTTCAGGCTCAGTACTGGGCTCAAAACATGCAGCCCTGAGGTCTCTCATGAAAGCAGGTGGCTAAATAGAAATTCGCTGCTCAGCTGACCCGGCAGGAGCAAACGTATGCCAAAAATGTACACAGAATGAGCTTTTCAGTGAATAGCAGCTAGGCACATTTTAGCTAGTTTTACTTGTAAGTGGGGTTGGAAACGCTTTTCAGGCTCAGTACTGGGCTCAAAACATGCAGCCCTGAGGTCTCTCATGATAGCAGGTGGTTAAATAGAAATTCGCTGCTCAGCTGACCAGGCAGGAGCAAACGTATGCTAAAAATGTACTCAGAATGAGCTTTTCAGTGAAGAGAAGCCAGGCACATTTTAGCTAGTTTTACTTGTAAGTGGGGTTGGAAACGCTTTTCAGGCTCAGTACTGGGCTCAAAACATGCAGCCCTGAGGTTTCTCATGAAAGCAGGTGGTTAAATAGAAATTCGCTGCTCAGCTGACCCGGCAGGAGCAAACGTATGCTAAAAATGTACTCAGAATGAGCTTTTCAGTGAAGAGAAGCCAGGCACATTTTAGCTAGTTTTACTTGTAAGTGGGGTTGGAAACGCTTTTCAGGCTCAGTACTGGGCTCAAAACATGCAGCCCTGAGGTCTCTCATGAAATCAGGTGGTTAAATAGAAATTCGCTGCTCAGCTGACCCGGCAGGAGCAAACGTATGCCAAAAATGTACACAGAATGAGCTTTTCAGTGAATAGCAGCAAGGCACATTTTAGCTAGTTTTACTTGTAAGTGGGTTTGGAAACGCTTTTCAGGATCAGTACTGGGCTCAAAACATGCAGCCCTGAGGTCTCTCATGACAGCAGGTGGTTAAATAGAAATTCGCTGCTCAGCTGACCCAGCAGGAGCAAACGTATGCTAAAATGTACTCAGAATGAGCTTTTCAGTGAAGAGAAGCCAGGCACATTTTAGCTAGTTTTACTTGTAAGTGGGGTTGGAAACGCTTTTCAGGCTCAGTACTGGGCTCAAAACATGCAGCCCTGAGGTCTCTCATGAAAGCAGGTGGTTTAAATAGAAATTCGCTGCTCAGCTGACCCGGTAGGAGCAAACGTATGCCAAAAATGTACACAGAATGAGCTTTTCAGTGAATAGCAGCCAGGCACATTTAATCTAGTTTTACTTGTAAGTGGGGTTGGAAACGCTTTTCAGGATCAGTAATGGGCTTAAAACATGCAGCCCTGAGGTCTCTCATGATAGCAGGTGGTTAAATAGAAATTCGCTGCTCAGCTGACCCGGCAGGAGCAAACGTATGCTAAAAATGTACTCAGAATGAGCTTTTCAGTGAAGAGAAGCCAGGCACATTTTAGCTAGTTTTACTTGTAAGTGGGGTTGGAAACGCTTTTCAGGCTCTGTACTGGGCTCAAAACATGCAGCCCTGAGGTCTCTCATGAAAGCAGGTGGTTAAATAGAAATTCGCTGCTCAGCTGACCCGGTAGGAGCAAACGTATGCCAAAAATGTACACAGAATGAGCTTTTCAGTGAATAGCAGCCAGGCACATTTTAGCTAGTTTTACTTGTAAGTGTGGTTGGAAACGCTTTTCAGGATCAGTACTGGGCTCAAAACATGCAGCCCTGAGGTCTCTTATGATAGCAGGTGGTTAAATAGAAATTCGCTGCTCAGCTGACCCGGCAGGAGCAAACGTATGCTAAAAATGTACTCAGAATGAGCTTTTCAGTGAAAAGAAGCCAGGCACATTTTAGCTAGTTTTACTTGTAAGTGGGGTTGGAAATGCTTTTCAGGCTCAGTACTTGGCTCAAGACATGCAGCCCTGAGGTCTCTCATGAAAGCAGGTGGTTAAGGATCTATGACAGAATATCGACTACAAAAATATCGACCTACAAGAATATCGAGTCAACAATATCGAGGGCAAAAATATCGACATCCTATCTACAACATGGTAAGTACAAAAATATCGAAAAAATAATATCGTTGTAAAAAATATCGATGTTAAAAATATCGATTTTTTTTTTAATATATATAAATGTAAAAGTAAGTATATAACACTAATAAATAAAATATACATATTTAAAAGTATCTAATAATGTTTAAAATTAATAAATAAAAATATATACATTAAAGATATAATATATATGTACTGAACAATAAGTATTAATAATTAATTTACTAAAAATACCCCATTACCCAAGAACTGAAAACTGACCCTGAACCCTAAAAATACCCCTTTACCCAAGAACTGAAAACTGACCCTGAACCCTAAAAATACCCCTTTACCCAAAAACTGAAAACTGACCCTGAACCCTAAAAATACCCCTTTACCCATGAACTGAAAACTGACCCTGAACCCTAAAAATACCCCTTTCCCCATGAACTGAAAACTGACCCTGAACCCTAAAAATACCCCTTTACCCATGAACTGAAAACTGACCCTGAACCCTAAAAATACCCCTTTCCCCATGAACTGAAAACTGACCCTGAACCCTAAAAAATACCCCTTTACCCATGAACTGAAAACTGACCCTGAACCCTAAAAATACCCCTTTACCCAAAAACTGAAAACTGACCCTGAACCCTAAAAATACCCCCTTACCCAAGAACTGAAAACTGACCCTGAACCCTAAAAATACCCCTTTACCCAAGAACTGAAAACTGACCCTGAACCCTAAAAAAACCCCTTTCCCCATGAACTGAAAACTGACCCTGAACCCTAAAAATACCCCTTTACCCATGAACTTAAAACTGACCCTGAACCCTAAAAATACCCCTTTACCCAAAAACTGAAAACTGACCCTGAACCCTAAAAATACCCCCTTACCCAAGAACTGAAAACTGACCCTGAACCCTAAAAATACCCCTTTACCCAAGAACTGAAAACTGACCCTGAACCCTAAAAAAACCCCTTTCCCCATGAACTGAAAACTGACCCTGAACCCTAAAAATACCCCTTTACCCATGAACTGAAAACTGACCCTGAACCCTAAAAATACCCCTTTACCCAAAAACCCAAAAATTACCCTGAACCCTAAAAATACTCCTTAACCCAAAGGTAAATAATATTATTTAATTAGCAATTAATAATTAATTAACAATAACAATAAAATAAATATATTAGCACATAAGCTGTAATTAATATAATTTAATAATTAATATCATTTTCCCCAATTAATTAATTAACAGTAACTAAAAATTATATATATAAATAAATTACTCTAATAATGTAATTAACTAACTAATATTATTTAATTACCAATTAATTACTAATTTAAAATATGTACCAAATTATATTAATTAATTAACTAATTAATATTAATTATTTGCCAATTAATTAGTTATAAATATTTAAAAACATATATTAATTAATTAATTATTATTAAATTACTCCCCACCCTATTCCCCTATAAACCCACATCCCGCTACAGAAAATATATATCAATTAATCAATTAATTATTTCCCAATTATCAATATTAATTAGCAATTAATTATAATTAATTAATTAATCCTACTAATTACTAATCAACTTACCATAATTAAATTACTTCCCACCCTATTCCCCTATAAACCCACAACCCGCTCCGGTACTAAAACATCAAATGTCCTTATAAATTTCTATATTATTAGAGAAAATGTATACACATATAATAGTAATTATTTTAAATACTTAAATTAAACATATAACACATACATAATAAAAAACTATAAAATAATACAAATATCGATATTAGTGTCATCGAAATTATTAACATCGATATATATGCTATCGATATTACCAACTTCGATATTACTTACATCGATATTAAGTATTTCGATATTACTTACCTTGGGTCGATATTCTGTCCTACGATATTCTTGCCTTCGATATTATGCTCCTTCGATATTACAGACTCGATATTATGGTAAGTCGCTATTTCCAACTCGATATTTTGACTGTCTACCGGTGGTTAAATAGAAATTCACTGCTCAGCTGACCCGGTAGGAGCAAACGTATGCCAAAAATGTACACAGAATGAGCTTTTCAGTGAATAGCAGCCAGGCACATTTTAGCTAGTTTTACTTGTAAGTGGGGTTGGAAACGCTTTTCAGGATCAGTACTGGGCTTAAAACATGCAGCCCTGAGGTCTCTCATGATAGCAGGTGGTTAAATAGAAATTCGCTGCTCAGCTGACCCGGCAGGAGCAAACGTATGCTAAAAATGTACTAAGAATGAGCTTTTCAGTGAAGAGAAGCCAGGCACATTTTAGCTAGTTTTACTTGTAAGCGGGGTTGGAAATGCTTTTCAGGATCAGTACTGAGCTCAAAACATGCAGCCCTGAGGTCTCTCATGAAAGCAGGTGGTTAAATAGAAATTCGCTGCTCAGCTGACCCGGTAGGAGCAAACGTATGCCAAAAATGTACACAGAATGAGCTTTTCAGTGAATAGCAGCCAGGCACATTTTAGCTAGTTTTACTTGTAAGTGTGGTTGGAAACGCTTTTCAGGATCAGTACTGGGCTCAAAACATGCAGCCCTGAGGTCTCTTATGATAGCAGGTGGTTAAATAGAAATTCGCTGTTCAGCTGACCCGGCAGGAGCAAACGTATGCTAAAAATGTACTCAGAATGAGCTTTTCAGTGAAAAGAAGCCAGGCACATTTTAGCTAGTTTTACTTGTAAGTGGGGTTGGAAATGCTTTTCAGGCTCAGTACTTGGCTCAAGACATGCAGCCCTGAGGTCTCTCATGAAAGCAGGTGGTTAAATAGAAATTCACTGCTCAGCTGACCCGGTAGGAGCAAACGTATGCCAAAAATGTACACAGAATGAGCTTTTCAGTGAATAGCAGCCAGGCACATTTTAGCTAGTTTTACTTGTAAGTGGGGTTGGAAACGCTTTTCAGGATCAGTACTGGGCTTAAAACATGCAGCCCTGAGGTCTCTCATGATAGCAGGTGGTTAAATAGAAATTCGCTGCTCAGCTGACCCGGCAGGAGCAAACGTATGCTAAAAATGTACTAAGAATGAGCATTTCAGTGAAGAGAAGCCAGGCACATTTTAGCTAGTTTTACTTGTAAGTGGGGTTGGAAATGCTTTTCAGGATCAGTACTGAGCTCAAAACATGCAGCCCTGAGGTCTCTCATGAAAGCAGGTGGTTAAATAGAAATTCGCTGCTCAGCTGATTCGGAAGGAGCAAACGTATGCTAAAAATGTACTCAGAATGAGCTTTTCAGTGAAGAGAAGCCAGGCACATTTTAGCAAGTTTTACTTGTAAGTGGGGTTGGAAACGCTTTTCAGGCTCAGTACTGGGCTCAAAACATGCAGCCCTGAGGTCTCTCATGAAAGCAGGTGGTTAAATAGAAATTCGCTGCTCAGCTGACCCGGTAGGAGCAAACGTATGCTAAAAATGTACTCAGAATGAGCTTTTCAGTGAAGAGAAGCCAGGCACATTTTAGCTAGTTTTACTTGTAAGTGGGGTTGGAAAGGCTTTTCAGGCTCAGTACTGGGCTCAAAACATGCAGCCCTGAGGTCTCTCATGATAGCAGGTGGTTAAATAGAAATTCGCTGCTCAGCTGACCAGGCAGGAGCAAACGTATGCTAAAAATGTACTCAGAATGAGCTTTTCAGTGAAGAGAAGCCAGGCACATTTTAGCTAGTTTTACTTGTAAGTGGGGTTGGAAACGCTTTTCAGGCTCAGTACTGGGCTCAAAACATGCAGCCCTGAGGTCTCTCATGAAAGCAGGTGGTTTAAATAGAAATTCGCTGCTCAGCTGACCCGGTAGGAGCAAACGTATGCCAAAAATGTACACAGAATGAGCTTTTCAGTGAATAGCAGCCAGGCACATTTTAGCTAGTTTTACTTGTAAGTGGGGTTGGAAACGCTTTTCAGGATCAGTACTGGGCTTAAAACATGCAGCCCTGAGGTCTCTCATGATAGCAGGTGGTTAAATAGAAATTTGCTGCTCAGCTGACCCGGCAGGAGCAAACGTATGCTAAAAATGTACTCAGAATGAGCTTTTCAGTGAAGAGAAGCCAGGCACATTTTAGCTAGTTTTACTTGTAAGTGGGGTTGGAAATGCTTTTCAGGCTCAGTACTGGGCTCAAAACATGCAGCCCTGAGGTCTCTCATGAAAGCAGGTGGTTAAATAGAAATTCGCTGCTCAGCTGACCCGGCAGGAGCAAACGTATGCCAAAAATGTACACAGAATGAGCTTTTCAGTGAATAGCAGCTAGGCACATTTTAGCTAGTTTTACTTGTAAGTGGGGTTGGAAACGCTTTTCAGGCTCAGTACTGGGCTCAAAACATGCAGCCCTGAGGTCTCTCATGATAGCAGGTGGTTAAATAGAAATTCGCTGCTCAGCTGACCAGGCAGGAGCAAACGTATGCTAAAAATGTACTCAGAATGAGCTTTTCAGTGAAGAGAGGCCAGGCACATTTTAGCTAGTTTTACTTGTAAGTGGGGTTGGAAACGCTTTTCAGGCTCAGTACTGGGCTCAAAACATGCAGCCCTGAGGTCTCTCATGAAAGCACGTGGTTAAATAGAAATTCGCTGCTCAGCTGACCCGGCAGGAGCAAACGTATGCCAAAAATGTACACAGAAGGAGCTTTTCAGTGAATAGCAGCAAGGCACATTTTAGCTAGTTTTACTTGTAAGTGGGGTTGGAAACGCTTTTCAGGATCAGTACTGGGCTCAAAACATGCAGCCCTGAGGTCTCTCATGACAGCAGGTGGTTAAATAGAAATTCGCTGCTCAGCTGACCCAGCAGGAGCAAACGTATGCTAAAATGTACTCAGAATGAGCTTTTCAGTGAAGAGAAGCCAGGCACATTTTAGCTAGTTTTACTTGTAAGTGGGGTTGGAAACGATTTTCAGGCTCAGTACTGGGCTCAAAACATGCAGCCCTGAGGTCTCTCATGAAAGCAGGTGGTTTAAATAGAAATTTGCTGCTCAGCTGACCCGGTAGGAGCAAACGTATGCCAAAAATGTACACAGAATGAGCTTTTCAGTGAATAGCAGCCAGGCACATTTTAGCTAGTTTTACTTGTAAGTGGGGTTGGAAACGCTTTTCAGGATCAGTAATGGGCTTAAAACATGCAGCCCTGAGGTCTCTCATGATAGCAGGTGGTTAAATAGAAATTTGCTGCTCAGCTGACCCGGCAGGAGCAAACGTATGCTAAAAATGTACTCAGAATGAGCTTTTCAGTGAAGAGAAGCCAGGCACATTTTAGCTAGTTTTACTTGTAAGTGGGGTTGGAAATGCTTTTCAGGCTCAGTACTGGGCTCAAAACATGCAGCCCTGAGGTCTCTCATGATAGCAGGTGGTTAAATAGAAATTCGCTGCTCAGCTGACCCGGCAGGAGCAAACGTATGCTAAAAATGTACTCAGAATGAGCTTTTCAGTGAAGAGAAGCCAGGCACATTTTAGCTAGTTTTACTTGTAAGTGTGGTTGGAAACGCTTTTCAGGATCAGTACTGGGCTCAAAACATGCAGCCCTGAGGTCTCTTATGATAGCAGGTGGTTAAATAGAAATTCGCTGCTCAGCTGACCCGGCAGGAGCAAACGTATGCTAAAAATGTACTCAGAATGAGCTTTTCAGTGAAAAGAAGCCAGGCACATTTTAGCTAGTTTTACTTGTAAGTGGGGTTGGAAATTCTTTTCAGGCTCAGTACTTGGCTCAAAACATGCAGACCTGAGGTCTCTCATGAAAGCAGATGGTTAAATAGAAATTCACTGCTCAGCTGACCCGGTAGGAGCAAACGTATGCCAAAAATGTACACAGAATGAGCTTTTCAGTGAATAGCAGCCAGGCACATTTTAGCTAGTTTTACTTGTAAGTGGGGTTGGAAACGCTTTTCAGGATCAGTACTGGGCTTAAAACATGCAGCCCTGAGGTCTCTCATGATAGCAGGTGGTTAAATAGAAATTCGCTGCTCAGCTGACCCGGCAGGAGCAAACGTATGCTAAAAATGTACTAAGAATGAGCTTTTCAGTGAAGAGAAGCCAGGCACATTTTAGCTAGTTTTACTTGTAAGTGGGGTTGGAAATGCTTTTCAGGATCAGTACTGAGCTCAAAACATGCAGCCCTGAGGTCTCTCATGAAAGCAGGTGGTTAAATAGAAATTCGCTGCTCAGCTGATTCGGCAGGAGCAAACGTATGCTAAAAATGTACTCAGAATGAGCTTTTCAGTGAAGAGAAGCCAGGCACATTTTAGCAAGTTTTACTTGTAAGTGGGGTTGGAAACGCTTTTCAGGCTCAGTACTTGGCTGAAAACATGCAGCCCTGAGGTCTCTCATGAAAGCAGGTGGTTAAATAGAAATTCACTGCTCAGCTGACCCAGTAGGAGCAAACGTATGCCAAAAATGTACACAGAATGAGCTTTTCAGTGAATAGCAGCCAGGCACATTTTAGCTAGTTTTACTTGTAAGTGGGGTTGGAAACGCTTTTCAGGATCAGTACTGGGCTTAAAACATGCAGCCCTGAGGTTTCTCATGAAAGCAGGTGGTTAAATAGAAATTCGCTGCTCAGCTGACCCGGCAGGAGCAAACGTATGCTAAAAATGTACTCAGAATGAGCTTTTCAGTGAAGAGAAGCCAGGCACATTTTAGCTAGTTTTACTTGTAAGTGGGGTTGGAAACGCTTTTCAGGCTCAGTACTGGGCTCAAAACATGCAGCCCTGAGGTCTCTCATGAAAGCAGGTGGTTAAATAGAAATTCGCTGCTCAGCTGACCCGGCAGGAGCAAACGTATGCCAAAAATGTACACAGAATGAGCTTTTCAGTGAATAGCAGCAAGGCACATTTTAGCT
The DNA here is from genome assembly GCF_964263255.1 of Lissotriton vulgaris. Taxonomy (NCBI): domain Eukaryota; kingdom Metazoa; phylum Chordata; class Amphibia; order Caudata; family Salamandridae; genus Lissotriton; species Lissotriton vulgaris. The sequence continues at coordinate 1,085,537,941 of NC_141691.1, read as the reverse complement.
AGTTTTACTTGTAAGTGGGTTTGGAAACGCTTTTCAGGATCAGTACTGGGCTCAAAACATGCAGCCCTGAGGTCTCTCATGACAGCAGGTGGTTAAATAGAAATTCGCTGCTCAGCTGACCCAGCAGGAGCAAACGTATGCTAAAATGTACTCAGAATGAGCTTTTCAGTGAAGAGAAGCCAGGCACATTTTAGCTAGTTTTACTTGTAAGTGGGGTTGGAAACGCTTTTCAGGCTCAGTACTGAGCTCAAAACATGCAGCCCTGAGGTCTCTCATGAAAGCAGGTGGTTAAATAGAAATTCGTTGCTCAGCTGATTCGGCAGGAGCAAACGTATGCTAAAAATGTACTCAGAATGAGCTTTTCAGTGAAGAGAAGCCAGGCACATTTTAGCAAGTTTTACTTGTAAGTGGGGTTGGAAACGCTTTTCAGGCTCAGTACTTGGCTGAAAACATGCAGCCCTGAGGTCTCTCATGAAAGCAGGTGGTTAAATAGAAATTCACTGCTCAGCTGACCCAGTAGGAGCAAACGTATGCCAAAAATGTACACAGAATGAGCTTTTCAGTGAATAGCAGCCAGGCACATTTTAGCTAGTTTTACTTGTAAGTGGGGTTGGAAACGCTTTTCAGGATCAGTACTGGGCTTAAAACATGCAGCCCTGAGGTTTCTCATGAAAGCAGGTGGTTAAATAGAAATTCGCTGCTCAGCTGACCCGGCAGGAGCAAACGTATGCTAAAAATGTACTCAGAATGAGCTTTTCAGTGAAGAGAAGCCAGGCACATTTTAGCTAGTTTTACTTGTAAGTGGGGTTGGAAACGCTTTTCAGGCTCAGTACTGGGCTCAAAACATGCAGCCCTGAGGTCTCTCATGAAAGCAGGTGGTTAAATAGAAATTCGCTGCTCAGCTGACCCGGCAGGAGCAAACGTATGCCAAAAATGTACACAGAATGAGCTTTTCAGTGAATAGCAGCAAGGCACATTTTAGCTAGTTTTACTTGTAAGTGGGTTTGGAAACGCTTTTCAGGATCAGTACTGGGCTCAAAACATGCAGCCCTGAGGTCTCTCATGACAGCAGGTGGTTAAATAGAAATTCGCTGCTCAGCTGACCCAGCAGGAGCAAACGTATGCTAAAATGTACTCAGAATGAGCTTTTCAGTGAAGAGAAGCCAGGCACATTTTAGCTAGTTTTACTTGTAAGTGGGGTTGGAAACGCTTTTCAGGCTCAGTACTGGGCTCAAAACATGCAGCCCTGAGGTCTCTCATGAAAGCAGGTGGTTTAAATAGAAATTTGCTGCTCAGCTGACCCGGTAGGAGCAAACGTATGCCAAAAATGTACACAGAATGAGCTTTTCAGTGAATAGCAGCCAGGCACATTTAATCTAGTTTTACTTGTAAGTGGGGTTGGAAACGCTTTTCAGGATCAGTAATGGGCTTAAAACATGCAGCCCTGAGGTCTCTCATGATAGCAGGTGGTTAAATAGAAATTCGCTGCTCAGCTGACCCGGCAGGAGCAAACGTATGCTAAAAATGTACTCAGAATGAGCTTTTCAGTGAAGAGAAGCCAGGCACATTTTAGCTAGTTTTACTTGTAAGTGGGGTTGGAAACGCTTTTCAGGCTCTGTACTGGGCTCAAAACATGCAGCCCTGAGGTCTCTCATGAAAGCAGGTGGTTAAATAGAAATTCGCTGCTCAGCTGACCCGGTAGGAGCAAACGTATGCCAAAAATGTACACAGAATGAGCTTTTCAGTGAATAGCAGCCAGGCACATTTTAGCTAGTTTTACTTGTAAGTGTGGTTGGAAACGCTTTTCAGGATCAGTACTGGGCTCAAAACATGCAGCCCTGAGGTCTCTTATGATAGCAGGTGGTTAAATAGAAATTCGCTGCTCAGCTGACCCGGCAGGAGCAAACGTATGCTAAAAATGTACTCAGAATGAGCTTTTCAGTGAAAAGAAGCCAGGCACATTTTAGCTAGTTTTACTTGTAAGTGGGGTTGGAAATGCTTTTCAGGCTCAGTACTTGGCTCAAGACATGCAGCCCTGAGGTCTCTCATGAAAGCAGGTGGTTAAATAGAAATTCACTGCTCAGCTGACCCGGTAGGAGCAAACGTATGCCAAAAATGTACACAGAATGAGCTTTTCAGTGAATAGCAGCCAGGCACATTTTAGCTAGTTTTACTTGTAAGTGGGGTTGGAAACGCTTTTCAGGATCAGTACTGGGCTTAAAACATGCAGCCCTGAGGTCTCTCATGATTGCAGGTGGTTAAATAGAAATTCGCTGCTCAGCTGACCCGGCAGGAGCAAACGTATGCTAAAAATGTACTAAGAATGAGCTTTTCAGTGAAGAGAAGCCAGGCACATTTTAGCTAGTTTTACTTGTAAGTGGGGTTGGAAATGCTTTTCAGGATCAGTACTGAGCTCAAAACATGCAGCCCTGAGGTCTCTCATGAAAGCAGGTGGTTAAATAGAAATTCGCTGCTCAGCTGACCCGGTAGGAGCAAACGTATGCCAAAAATGTACACAGAATGAGCTTTTCAGTGAATAGCAGCCAGGCACATTTTAGCTAGTTTTACTTGTAAGTGTGGTTGGAAACGCTTTTCAGGATCAGTACTGGGCTCAAAACATGCAGCCCTGAGGTCTCTTATGATAGCAGGTGGTTAAATAGAAATTCGCTGCTCAGCTGACCCGGCAGGAGCAAACGTATGCTAAAAATGTACTCAGAATGAGCTTTTCAGTGAAAAGAAGCCAGGCACATTTTAGCTAGTTTTACTTGTAAGTGGGGTTGGAAATGCTTTTCAGGCTCAGTACTTGGCTCAAGACATGCAGCCCTGAGGTCTCTCATGAAAGCAGGTGGTTAAATAGAAATTCACTGCTCAGCTGACCCGGTAGGAGCAAACGTATGCCAAAAATGTACACAGAATGAACTTTTCAGTGAATAGCAGCCAGGCACATTTTAGCTAGTTTTACTTGTAAGTGGGGTTGGAAACGCTTTTCAGGATCAGTACTGGGCTTAAAACATGCAGCCCTGAGGTCTCTCATGATAGCAGGTGGTTAAATAGAAATTCGCTGCTCAGCTGACCCGGCAGGAGCAAACGTATGCTAAAAATGTACTAAGAATGAGCTTTTCAGTGAAGAGAAGCCAGGCACATTTTAGCTAGTTTTACTTGTAAGTGGGGTTGGAAATGCTTTTCAGGATCAGTACTGAGCTCAAAACATGCAGCCCTGAGGTCTCTCATGAAAGCAGGTGGTTAAATAGAAATTCGCTGCTCAGCTGATTCGGCAGGAGCAAACGTATGCTAAAAATGTACTCAGAATGAGCTTTTCAGTGAAGAGAAGCCAGGCACATTTTAGCAAGTTTTACTTGTAAGTGGGGTTGGAAACGCTTTTCAGGCTCAGTACTGGGCTCAAAACATGCAGCCCTGAGGTCTCTCATGAAAGCAGGTGGTTAAATAGAAATTCGCTGCTCAGCTGACCCGGTAGGAGCAAACGTATGCTAAAAATGTACTCAGAATGAGCTTTTCAGTGAAGAGAAGCCAGGCACATTTTAGCTAGTTTTACTTGTAAGTGGGGTTGGAAACGCTTTTCAGGCTCAGTACTGGGCTCAAAACATGCAGCCCTGAGGTCTCTCATGATAGCAGGTGGTTAAATAGAAATTCGCTGCTCAGCTGACCAGGCAGGAGCAAACGTATGCTAAAAATGTACTCAGAATGAGCTTTTCAGTGAAGAGAAGCCAGGCACATTTTAGCTAGTTTTACTTGTAAGTGGGGTTGGAAACGCTTTTCAGGCTCAGTACTGGGCTCAAAACATGCAGCCCTGAGGTCTCTCATGAAAGCAGGTGGTTTAAATAGAAATTCGCTGCTCAGCTGACCCGGTAGGAGCAAACGTATGCCAAAAATGTACACAGAATGAGCTTTTCAGTGAATAGCAGCCAGGCACATTTTAGCTAGTTTTACTTGTAAGTGGGGTTGGAAACGCTTTTCAGGATCAGTACTGGGCTTAAAACATGCAGCCCTGAGGTCTCTCATGATAGCAGGTGGTTAAATAGAAATTTGCTGCTCAGCTGACCCGGCAGGAGCAAACGTATGCTAAAAATGTACTCAGAATGAGCTTTTCAGTGAAGAGAAGCCAGGCACATTTTAGCTAGTTTTACTTGTAAGTGGGGTTGGAAATGCTTTTCAGGCTCAGTACTGGGCTCAAAACATGCAGCCCTGAGGTCTCTCATGACAGCAGGTGGTTAAATAGAAATTCGCTGCTCAGCTGACCCGGCAGGAGCAAACGTATGCCAAAAATGTACACAGAATGAGCTTTTCAGTGAATAGCAGCTAGGCACATTTTAGCTAGTTTTACTTGTAAGTGGGGTTGGAAACGCTTTTCAGGCTCAGTACTGGGCTCAAAACATGCAGCCCTGAGGTCTCTCATGATAGCAGGTGGTTAAATAGAAATTCGCTGCTCAGCTGACCAGGCAGGAGCAAACGTATGCTAAAAATGTACTCAGAATGAGCTTTTCAGTGAAGAGAGGCCAGGCACATTTTAGCTAGTTTTACTTGTAAGTGGGGTTGGAAACGCTTTTCAGGCTCAGTACTGGGCTCAAAACATGCAGCCCTGAGGTCTCTCATGAAAGCAGGTGGTTAAATAGAAATTCGCTGCTCAGCTGACCCGGCAGGAGCAAACGTATGCCAAAAATGTACACAGAATGAGCTTTTCAGTGAATAGCAGCAAGGCACATTTTAGCTAGTTTTACTTGTAAGTGGGGTTGGAAACGCTTTTCAGGATCAGTACTGGGCTCAAAACATGCAGCCCTGAGGTCTCTCATGACAGCAGGTGGTTAAATAGAAATTCGCTGCTCAGCTGACCCAGCAGGAGCAAACGTATGCTAAAATGTACTCAGAATGAGCTTTTCAGTGAAGAGAAGCCAGGCACATTTTAGCTAGTTTTACTTGTAAGTGGGGTTGGAAACGATTTTCAGGCTCAGTACTGGGCTCAAAACATGCAGCCCTGAGGTCTCTCATGAAAGCAGGTGGTTTAAATAGAAATTTGCTGCTCAGCTGACCCGGTAGGAGCAAACGTATGCCAAAAATGTACACAGAATGAGCTTTTCAGTGAATAGCAGCCAGGCACATTTTAGCTAGTTTTACTTGTAAGTGGGGTTGGAAACGCTTTTCAGGATCAGTAATGGGCTTAAAACATGCAGCCCTGAGGTCTCTCATGATAGCAGGTGGTTAAATAGAAATTTGCTGCTCAGCTGACCCGGCAGGAGCAAACGTATGCTAAAAATGTACTCAGAATGAGCTTTTCAGTGAAGAGAAGCCAGGCACATTTTAGCTAGTTTTACTTGTAAGTGGGGTTGGAAATGCTTTTCAGGCTCAGTACTGGGCTCAAAACATGCAGCCCTGAGGTCTCTCATGATAGCAGGTGGTTAAATAGAAATTCGCTGCTCAGCTGACCCGGCAGGAGCAAACGTATGCTAAAAATGTACTCAGAATGAGCTTTTCAGTGAAGAGAAGCCAGGCACATTTTAGCTAGTTTTACTTGTAAGTGTGGTTGGAAACGCTTTTCAGGATCAGTACTGGGCTCAAAACATGCAGCCCTGAGGTCTCTTATGATAGCAGGTGGTTAAATAGAAATTCGCTGCTCAGCTGACCCGGCAGGAGCAAACGTATGCTAAAAATGTACTCAGAATGAGCTTTTCAGTGAAAAGAAGCCAGGCACATTTTAGCTAGTTTTACTTGTAAGTGGGGTTGGAAATTCTTTTCAGGCTCAGTACTTGGCTCAAAACATGCAGACCTGAGGTCTCTCATGAAAGCAGGTGGTTAAATAGAAATTCACTGCTCAGCTGACCCGGTAGGAGCAAACGTATGCCAAAAATGTACACAGAATGAGCTTTTCAGTGAATAGCAGCCAGGCACATTTTAGCTAGTTTTACTTGTAAGTGGGGTTGGAAACGCTTTTCAGGATCAGTACTGGGCTTAAAACATGCAGCCCTGAGGTCTCTCATGATAGCAGGTGGTTAAATAGAAATTCGCTGCTCAGCTGACCCGGCAGGAGCAAACGTATGCTAAAAATGTACTAAGAATGAGCTTTTCAGTGAAGAGAAGCCAGGCACATTTTAGCTAGTTTTACTTGTAAGTGGGGTTGGAAATGCTTTTCAGGATCAGTACTGAGCTCAAAACATGCAGCCCTGAGGTCTCTCATGAAAGCAGGTGGTTAAATAGAAATTCGCTGCTCAGCTGATTCGGCAGGAGCAAACGTATGCTAAAAATGTACTCAGAATGAGCTTTTCAGTGAAGAGAAGCCAGGCACATTTTAGCAAGTTTTACTTGTAAGTGGGGTTGGAAACGCTTTTCAGGCTCAGTACTTGGCTGAAAACATGCAGCCCTGAGGTCTCTCATGAAAGCAGGTGGTTAAATAGAAATTCACTGCTCAGCTGACCCAGTAGGAGCAAACGTATGCCAAAAATGTACACAGACTGAGCTTTTCAGTGAATAGCAGCCAGGCACATTTTAGCTAGTTTTACTTGTAAGTGGGGTTGGAAACGCTTTTCAGGATCAGTACTGGGCTTAAAACATGCAGCCCTGAGGTCTCTCATGATAGCAGGTGGTTAAATAGAAATTCGCTGCTCAGCTGACCCGGCAGGAGCAAACGTAGGCTAAAAATGTACTCAGAATGAGCTTTTCAGTGAAGAGAAGCCAGGCACATTTTAGCTAGTTTTACTTGTAAGTGGGGTTGGAAATGCTTTTCAGGCTCAGTACTGAGCTCAAAACATGCAGCCCTGAGGTCTCTCATGAAAGCAGGTGGTTAAATAGAAATTCGCTGCTCAGCTGACCCGGTAGGAGCAAACGTATGCCAAAAATGTACACAGCATGAGCTTTTCAGTGAATAGCAGCCAGGCACATTTTAGCTAGTTTTACTTGTAAGTGGGGTTGGAAACGCTTTTCAGGATCAGTACTGGGCTCAAAACATGCAGCCCTGAGGTCTCTCATGATAGCAGGTGGTTAAATAGAAATTCGCTGCTCAGCTGACCCAGCAGGAGCAAACGTATGCTAAAAATGTACTCAGAATGAGCTTTTCAGTGAATAGCAGCCAGGCACATTTTAGCTAGTTTTACTTGTAAGTGGGGTTGGAAACGCTTTTCAGGATCAGTACTGGGCTCAAAACATGCAGCCCTGAGGTATCTCATGATAGCAGGTGGTTAAATAGAAATTCGCTGCTCAGCTGACCCGGCAGGAGCAAACGTATGCCAAAAATGTGCACAGAATGAGCTTTTCAGTGAATAGCAGCCAGGCACATTTTAGCTAATTTTACTTGTAAGTGGGGTTGGAAACGCTTTTCAGGATCAGTACTGGGCTCAAAACATGCAGCCCTGAGGGCTCTCATGATAGCAGGTGGTTAAATAGAAATTCGCTGCTCAGCTGACCCGGCAGGAGCAAACGTATGCTAAAAATGTACTCAGAATGAGCTTTTCAGTGAAGAGAAGCCAGGCACATTTTAGCTAGTTTTACTTGTAAGTGGGGTTGGAAATGCTTTTCAGGCTCAGTACTTGGCTCAAAACATGCAGCCCTGAGGTCTCTCATGAAAGCAGGTGGTTAAATAGAAACTCACTGCTCAGCTGATTCGGCAGGAGCAAACGTATGCTAAAAATGTACTCAGAATGAGCTTTTCAGTGAAGAGAAGCCAGGCACATTTTAGGTAGTTTTAGTTGTAAGTGGGGTTGGAAACGCTTTTCAGGATCAGTACTGGGCTCAAAACATGCAGCCCTGAGGTCTCTCATGATAGCAGGTGGTTAAATAGAAATTCGCTGCTCAGCTGACCCGGCAGGAGCAAACATATGCTAAAAATGTACTCAGAACGAGCTTTTCAGTGAAGAGCAGCCAGGCACATTTTAGCAAGTTTTACTTGTAAGTGGGGTTGGAAACGCTTTTCAGGCTCAGTACTGGGCTCAAAACATGCAGCCCTGAGGTCTCTCATGAAAGCAGGTGGTTAAATAGAAATTCGCTGCTCAGCTGACCCGGTAGGAGCAAACGTATGCCAAAAATGTACACAGAATGAGCTTTTCAGTGAATAGCAGCCAGGCACATTTTAGCTAGTTTTACTTGTAAGTGGGGTTGGAAACGATTTTCAGGCTCAGTACTGGGCTTAAAACATGCAGCCCTGAGGTCTCTCATGATAGCAGGTGGTTAAATAGAAATTCGCTGCTCAGCTGACCCGGCAGGAGCAAATGTATGCTAAAAATGTACTCAGAATGAGCTTTTCAGTGAAGAGAAGCCAGGCACATTTTAGCTAGTTTTACTTGTAAGTGGGGTTGGAAATGCTTTTCAGGCTCAGTACTGGGCTCAAAACATGCAGCCCTGAGGTCTCTCATGATAGCAGGTGATTAAATAGAAATTCGCTGCTCAGCTGACCCTGCAGGAGCAAACGTATGCTAAAAATGTACTCAGAATGAGCTTTTCAGTGAAGAGAAGCCAGGCACATTTTAGCTAGTTTTACTTGTAAGTGGGGTTGGAAATGCTTTTCAGGCTCAGTACTGGGCTCAAAACATGCAGCCCTGAGGTCTCTCATGAAAGCAGGTGGTTTAAATAGAAATTCGCTGCTCAGCTGACCCGGTAGGAGCAAACGTATGCCAAAAATGTACACAGAATGAGCTTTTCAGTGAATAGCAGCCAGGCACATTTTAGCTAGTTTTACTTGTAAGTGGGGTTGGAAACGCTTTTAAGGATCAGTACTGGGCTTAAAACATGCAGCCCTGAGGTCTCTCATGATAGCAGGTATTTAAATAGAAATTTGCTGCTCAGCTGACCCGGCAGGAGCAAACGTATGCTAAAAATGTACTCAGAATGAGCTTTTCAGTGAAGAGAAGCCAGGCACATTTTAGCTAGTTTTACTTGTAAGTGGGGTTGGAAATGCTTTTCAGGCTCAGTACAGGGCTCAAAACATGCAGCCCTGAGGTTTCTCATGAAAGCAGGTGGTTAAATAGAAATTCGCTGCTCAGCTGACCCGGCAGGAGCAAACGTATGCCAAAAATGTACACAGAATGAGCTTTTCAGTGAATAGCAGCTAGGCACATTTTAGCTAGTTTTACTTGTAAGTGGGTTTGGAAACGCTTTTCAGGCTCAGTACTGGGCTCAAAACATGCAGCCCTGAGGTCTCTCATGATAGCAGGTGGTTAAATAGAAATTCGCTGCTCAGCTGACCAGGCAGGAGCAAACGTATGCTAAAAATGTACTCAGAATGAGCTTTTCAGTGAAGAGAAGCCAGGCACATTTTAGCTAGTTTTACTTGTAAGTGGGGTTGGAAACCCTTTTCAGGCTCAGTACTGGGCTCAAAACATGCAGCCCTGAGGTCTCTCATGAAAGCAGGTGGTTAAATAGAAATTCGCTGCTCAGCTGACCCGGCAGGAGCAAACGTATGCCAAAAATGTACACAGAATGAGCTTTTCAGTGAATAGCAGCAAGGCACATTTTAGCTAGTTTTACTTGTAAGTGGGGTTGGAAACGCTTTTCAGGATCAGTACTGGGCTCAAAACATGCAGCCCTGAGGTCTCTCATGACAGCAGGTGGTTAAATAGAAATTCGCTGCTCAGCTGACCCAGCAGGAGCAAACGTATGCTAAAATGTACTCAGAATGAGCTTTTCAGTGAAGAGAAGCCAGGCACATTTTAGCTAGTTTTACTTGTAAGTGGGGTTGGAAACGCTTTTCAGGCTCAGTACTGGGCTCAAAACATGCAGCCCTGAGGTCTCTCATGAAAGCAGGTGGTTTAAATAGAAATTCGCTGCTCAGCTGACCCGGTAGGAGCAAACGTATGCCAAAAATGTACACAGAATGAGCTTTTCAGTGAATAGCAGCCAGGCACATTTTAGCTAGTTTTACTTGTAAGTGGGGTTGGAAACGCTTTTAAGGATCAGTACTGGGCTTAAAACATGCAGCCCTGAGGTCTCTCATGATAGCAGGTGGTTAAATAGAAATTCGCTGCTCAGCTGACCCGACAGGAGCAAACGTATGCTAAAAATGTACTAAGAATGAGCTTTTCAGTGAAGAGAAGCCAGGCACATTTTAGCTAGTTTTACTTGTAAGTGGGGTTGGAAATGCTTTTCAGGATCAGTACTGAGCTCAAAACATGCAGCCCTGAGGTCTCTCATGAAAGCAGGTGGTTAAATAGAAATTCGCTGCTCAGCTGATTCGGCAGGAGCAAACGTATGCTAAAAATGTACTCAGAATGAGCTTTTCAGTGAAGAGAAGCCAGGCACATTTTAGCAAGTTTTACTTGTAAGTGGGGTTGGAAACGCTTTTCAGGCTCAGTACTTGGCTGAAAACATGCAGCCCTGAGGTCTCTCATGAAAGCAGGTGGTTAAATAGAAATTCACTGCTCAGCTGACCCAGTAGGAGCAAACGTATGCCAAAAATGTACACAGAATGAGCTTTTCAGTGAATAGCAGCCAGGCACATTTTAGCTAGTTTTACTTGTAAGTGGGGTTGGAAACGCTTTTCAGGATCAGTACTGGGCTTAAAACATGCAGCCCTGAGGTCTCTCATGATAGCAGGTGGTTAAATAGAAATTCGCTGCTCAGCTGACCCGGCAGGAGCAAACGTAGGCTAAAAATGTACTCAGAATGAGCTTTTCAGTGAAGAGAAGCCAGGCACATTTTAGCTAGTTTTACTTGTAAGTGGGGTTGGAAATGCTTTTCAGGCTCAGTACTGAGCTCAAAACATGCAGCCCTGAGGTCTCTCATGAAAGCAGGTGGTTAAATAGAAATTCGCTGCTCAGCTGACCCGGTAGGAGCAAACGTATGCCAAAAATGTACACAGCATGAGCTTTTCAGTGAATAGCAGCCAGGCACATTTTAGCTAGTTTTACTTGTAAGTGGGGTTGGAAACGCTTTTCAGGATCAGTACTGGGCTCAAAACATGCAGCCCTGAGGTCTCTCATGATAGCAGGTGGTTAAATAGAAATTCGCTGCTCAGCTGACCCAGCAGGAGCAAACGTATGCTAAAAATGTACTCAGAATGAGCTTTTCAGTGAATAGCAGCCAGGCACATTTTAGCTAGTTTTACTTGTAAGTGGGGTTGGAAACGCTTTTCAGGATCAGTACTGGGCTCAAAACATGCAGCCCTGAGGTATCTCATGATAGCAGGTGGTTAAATAGAAATTCGCTGCTCAGCTGACCCGGCAGGAGCAAACGTATGCCAAAAATGTGCACAGAATGAGCTTTTCAGTGAATAGCAGCCAGGCACATTTTAGCTAATTTTACTTGTAAGTGGGGTTGGAAACGCTTTTCAGGATCAGTACTGGGCTCAAAACATGCAGCCCTGAGGTCTCTCATGATAGCAGGTGGTTAAATAGAAATTCGCTGCTCAGCTGACCCGGCAGGAGCAAACGTATGCTAAAAATGTACTCAGAATGAGCTTTTCAGTGAAGAGAAGCCAGGCACATTTTAGCTAGTTTTACTTGTAAGTGGGGTTGGAAATGCTTTTCAGGCTCAGTACTTGGCTCAAAACATGCAGCCCTGAGGTCTCTCATGAAAGCAGGTGGTTAAATAGAAACTCACTGCTCAGCTGATTCGGCAGGAGCAAACGTATGCTAAAAATGTACTCAGAATGAGCTTTTCAGTGAAGAGAAGCCAGGCACATTTTAGGTAGTTTTAGTTGTAAGTGGGGTTGGAAACGCTTTTCAGGCTCAGTACTTGGCTGAAAACATGCAGCCCTGAGGTCTCTCATGAAAGCAGGTGGTTAAATAGAAATTCGCTGCTCAGCTGATTCGGCAGGAGCAAACGTATGCTAAAAATGTACTCAGAATGAGCTTTTCAGTGAAGAGAAGCCAGGCACATTTTAGCAAGTTTTACTTGTAAGTGGGGTTGGAAACGCTTTTCAGGCTCAGTACTGGGCTCAAAACATGCAGCCCTGAGGTCTCTCATGAAAGCAGGTGGTTTAAAAAGAAATTCGCTGCTCAGCTGACCCGGTAGGAGCAAACGTATGCCAAAAATGTACACAGAATGAGCTTTTCAGTGAATAGCAGCCAGGCACATTTTAGCTAGTTTTACTTGTAAGTGGGGTTGGAAACGCTTTTAAGGATCAGTACTGGGCTTAAAACATGCAGCCCTGAGGTCTCTCATGATAGCAGGTATTTAAATAGAAATTCGCTGCTCAGCTGACCAGGCAGGAGCAAACGTATGCTAAAAATGTACTCAGAATGAGCTTTTCAGTGAAGAGAAGCCAGGCACATTTTAGCTAGTTTTACTTGTAAGTGGGGTTGGAAACGCTTTTCAGGCTCAGTACTGGGCTCAAAACATGCAGCCCTGAGGTCTCTCATGAAAGCAGGTGGTTAAATAGAAATTCGCTGCTCAGCTGACCCGGCAGGAGCAAACGTATGCCAAAAATGTACACAGAATGAGCTTTTCAGTGAATAGCAGCAAGGCACATTTTAGCTAGTTTTACTTGTAAGTGGGGTTGGAAACGGTTTTCAGGATCAGTACTGGGCTCAAAACATGCAGCCCTGAGGTCTCTCATGACAGCAGGTGGTTAAATAGAAATTCGCTGCTCAGCTGACCCAGCAGGAGCAAACGTATGCTAAAATGTACTCAGAATGAGCTTTTCAGTAAAGAGAAGCCAGGCACATTTTAGCTAGTTTTACTTGTAAGTGGGGTTGGAAACGCTTTTCAGGCTCAGTACTGGGCTCAAAACATGCAGCCCTGAGGTCTCTCATGAAAGCAGGTGGTTTAAATAGAAATTCGCTGCTCAGCTGACCCGGTAGGAGCAAACGTATGCCAAAAATGTACACAGAATGAGCTTTTCAGTGAATAGCAGCCAGGCACATTTTAGCTAGTTTTACTTGTAAGTGGGGTTGGAAACGCTTTTCAGGATCAGTACTGGGCTTAAAACATGCAGCCCTGAGGTCTCTCATGATAGCAGGTGGTTAAATAGAAATTCGCTGCTCAGCTGACCCGGCAGGAGCAAACGTATGCTAAAAATGTACTAAGAATGAGCTTTTCAGTGAAGAGAAGCCAGGCACATTTTAGCTAGTTTTACTTGTAAGTGGGGTTGGAAACGCTTTTCAGGATCAGTACTGGGCTCAACATGCAGCCCTGAGGTCTCTTATGATAGCAGGTGGTTAAATAGAAATTCGCTGCTCAGCTGACCCGGCAGGAGCAAACGTATGCTAAAAATGTACTCAGAATGAGCTTTTCAGTGAAGAGAAGCCAGGCACATTTTAGCTAGTTTTACTTGTAAGTGGGGTTGGAAACGCTTTTCAGGATCAGTACTGGGCTCAAAACATGCAGCCCTGAGGTCTCTTATGATAGCAGGTGGTTAAATAGAAATTCGCTGCTCAGCTGACCCGGCAGGAGCAAACGTATGCTAAAAATGTACTCAGAATGAGCTTTTCAGTGAAGAGAAGCCAGGCACATTTTAGCTAGTTTTACTTGTAAGTGGGGTTGGAAATGCTTTTCAGGCTCAGCACTTGGCTCAAAACATGCAGCCCTGAGGTCTCTCATGAAAGCAGGTGGTTAAATAGAAATTCACTGCTCAGCTGACCCGGCAGGAGCAAACGTATGCTAAAAATGTACTCAGAATGAGCTTTTCAGTGAAGAGAAGCCAGGCACATTTTAGCTAGTTTTACTTGTAAGTGGGGTTGGAAACACTTTTCAGGCTCAGTACTGGGCTCAAAACATGCAGCCCTGAGGTCTCTCATGAAAGCAGGTGGCTAAATAGAAATTCGCTGCTCAGCTGACCCGGCAGGAGCAAACGTATGCCAAAAATGTACACAGAATGAGCTTTTCAGTGAATAGCAGCTAGGCACATTTTAGCTAGTTTTACTTGTAAGTGGGGTTGGAAACGCTTTTCAGGCTCAGTACTGGGCTCAAAACATGCAGCCCTGAGGTCTCTCATGATAGCAGGTGGTTAAATAGAAATTCGCTGCTCAGCTGACCAGGCAGGAGCAAACGTATGCTAAAAATGTACTCAGAATGAGCTTTTCAGTGAAGCGAAGCCAGGCACATTTTAGCTAGTTTTACTTGTAAGTGGGGTTGGAAACGCTTTTCAGGCTCAGTACTGGGCTCAAAACATGCAGCCCTGAGGTTTCTCATGAAAGCAGGTGGTTAAATAGAAATTCGCTGCTCAGCTGACCCGGCAGGAGCAAACGTATGCTAAAAATGTACTCAGAATGAGCTTTTCAGTGAAGAGAAGCCAGGCACATTTTAGCTAGTTTTACTTGTAAGTGGGGTTGGAAACGCTTTTCAGGCTCAGTACTGGGCTCAAAACATGCAGCCCTGAGGTCTCTCATGAAAGCAGGTGGTTAAATAGAAATTCGCTGCTCAGCTGACCCGGCAGGAGCAAACGTATGCCAAAAATGTACACAGAATGAGCTTTTCAGTGAATAGCAGCAAGGCACATTTTAGCTAGTTTTACTTGTAAGTGGGTTTGGAAACGCTTTTCAGGATCAGTACTGGGCTCAAAACATGCAGCCCTGAGGTCTCTCATGACAGCAGGTGGTTAAATAGAAATTCGCTGCTCAGCTGACCCAGCAGGAGCAAACGTATGCTAAAATGTACTCAGAATGAGCTTTTCAGTGAAGAGAAGCCAGGCACATTTTAGCTAGTTTTACTTGTAAGTGGGGTTGGAAACGCTTTTCAGGCTCAGTACTGGGCTCAAAACATGCAGCCCTGAGGTCTCTCATGAAAGCAGGTGGTTTAAATAGAAATTCGCTGCTCAGCTGACCTGGTAGGAGCAAACGTATGCCAAAAATGTACACAGAATGAGCTTTTCAGTGAATAGCAGCCAGGCACATTTTAGCTAGTTTTACTTGTAAGTGGGGTTGGAAACGCTTTTCAGGATCAGTAATGGGCTTAAAACATGCAGCCCTGAGGTCTCTCATGATAGCAGGTGGTTAAATAGAAATTCGCTGCTCAGCTGACCCGGCAGGAGCAAACGTATGCTAAAAATGTACTCAGAATGAGCTTTTCAGTGAAGAGAAGCCAGGCACATTTTAGCTAGTTTTACTTGTAAGTGGGGTTGGAAACGCTTTTCAGGCTCTGTACTGGGCTCAAAACATGCAGCCCTGAGGTCTCTCATGAAAGCAGGTGGTTAAATAGAAATTCCCTGCTCAGCTGACCCGGTAGGAGCAAACGTATGCCAAAAATGTACACAGAATGAGCTTTTCAGTGAATAGCAGCCAGGCACATTTTAGCTAGTTTTACTTGTAAGTGGGGTTGGAAACGCTTTTCAGGATCAGTACTGGGCTTAAAACATGCAGCCCTGAGGTCTCTCATGATAGCAGGTGGTTAAATAGAAATTCGCTGCTCAGCTGACCCGGCAGGAGCAAACGTATGCTAAAAATTTACTAAGAATGAGCTTTTCAGTGAAGAGAAGCCAGGCACATTTTAGCTAGTTTTACTTGTAAGTGGGGTTGGAAATGCTTTTCAGGATCAGTACTGAGCTCAAAACATGCAGCCCTGAGGGCTCTCATGAAAGCAGGTGGTTAAATAGAAATTCGCTGCTCAGCTGACCCGGTAGGAGCAAACGTATGCCAAAAATGTACACAGAATGAGCTTTTCAGTGAATAGCAGCCAGGCACATTTTAGCTAGTTTTACTTGTAAGTGTGGTTGGAAACTCTTTTCAGGATCAGTACTGGGCTCAAAACATGCAGCCCTGAGGTCTCTTATGATAGCAGGTGGTTAAATAGAAATTCGCTGCTCAGCTGACCCGGCAGGAGCAAACGTATGCTAAAAATGTACTCAGAATGAGCTTTTCAGTGAAAAGAAGCCAGGCACATTTTAGCTAGTTTTACTTGTAAGTGGGGTTGGAAATGCTTTTCAGGCTCAGTACTTGGCTCAAGACATGCAGCCCTGAGGTCTCTCATGAAAGCAGGTGGTTAAATAGAAATTCACTGCTCAGCTGACCCGGTAGGAGCAAACGTATGCCAAAAATGTACACAGAATGAGCTTTTCAGTGAATAGCAGCCAGGCACATTTTAGCTAGTTTTACTTGTAAGTGGGGTTGGAAACGCTTTTCAGGCTCAGTACTGGGCTCAAAACATGCAGCCCTGAGGTCTCTCATGAAAGCAGGTGGTTAAATAGAAATTCGCTGCTCAGCTGACCCGGTAGGAGCAAACGTATGCTAAAAATGTACTCAGAATGAGCTTTTCAGTGAAGAGAAGCCAGGCACATTTTAGCTAGTTTTACTTGTAAGTGGGGTTGGAAACGCTTTTCAGGCTCAGTACTGGGCTCAAAACATGCAGCCCTGAGGTCTCTCATGATAGCAGGTGGTTAAATAGAAATTCGCTGCTCAGCTGACCAGGCAGGAGCAAACGTATGCTAAAAATGTACTCAGAATGAGCTTTTCAGTGAAGAGAAGCCAGGCACATTTTAGCTAGTTTTACTTGTAAGTGGGGTTGGAAACGCTTTTCAGGCTCAGTACTGGGCTCAAAACATGCAGCCCTGAGGTCTCTCATGAAAGCAGGTGGTTTAAATAGAAATTCGCTGCTCAGCTGACCCGGTAGGAGCAAACGTATGCCAAAAATGTACACAGAATGAGCTTTTCAGTGAATAGCAGCCAGGCACATTTTAGCTAGTTTTACTTGTAAGTGGGGTTGGAAACGCTTTTCAGGATCAGTACTGGGCTTAAAACATGCAGCCCTGAGGTCTCTCATGATAGCAGGTGGTTAAATAGAAATTTGCTGCTCAGCTGACCCGGCAGGAGCAAACGTATGCTAAAAATGTACTCAGAATGAGCTTTTCAGTGAAGAGAAGCCAGGCACATTTTAGCTAGTTTTACTTGTAAGTGGGGTTGGAAATGCTTTTCAGGCTCAGTACTGGGCTCAAAACATGCAGCCCTGAGGTCTCTCATGAAAGCAGGTGGTTAAATAGAAATTCGCTGCTCAGCTGACCCGGCAGGAGCAAACGTATGCCAAAAATGTACACAGAATGAGCTTTTCAGTAAATAGCAGCTAGGCACATTTTAGCTAGTTTTACTTGTAAGTGGGGTTGGAAACGCTTTTCAGGCTCAGTACTGGGCTCAAAACATGCAGCCCTGAGGTCTCTCATGAAAGCAGGTGGTTAAATAGAAATTCGCTGCTCAGCTGACCCGGCAGGAGCAAACGTATGCCAAAAATGTACACAGAATGAGCTTTTCAGTGAATAGCAGCTAGGCACATTTTAGCTAGTTTTACTTGTAAGTGGGGTTGGAAACGCTTTTCAGGCTCAGTACTGGGCTCAAAACATGCAGCCCTGAGGTCTCTCATGAAAGCAGGTGGTTAAATAGAAATTCGCTGCTCAGCTGACCCGGCAGGAGCAAACGTATGCCAAAAATGTACACAGAATGAGCTTTTCAGTGAATAGCAGCAAGGCACATTTTAGCTAGTTTTACTTGTAAGTGGGGTTGGAAACGCTTTTCAGGATCAGTACTGGGCTCAAAACATGCAGCCCTGAGGTCTCTCATGACAGCAGGTGGTTAAATAGAAATTCGCTGCTCAGCTGACCCAGCAGGAGCAAACGTATGCTAAAATGTACTCAGAATGAGCTTTTCAGTGAAGAGAAGCCAGGCACATTTTAGCTAGTTTTACTTGTAAGTGGGGTTGGAAACGATTTTCAGGCTCAGTACTGGGCTCAAAACATGCAGCCCTGAGGTCTCTCATGAAAGCAGGTGGTTTAAATAGAAATTTGCTGCTCAGCTGACCCGGTAGGAGCAAACGTATCCCAAAAATGTACACAGAATGAGCTTTTCAGTGAATAGCAGCCAGGCACATTTTAGCTAGTTTTACTTGTAAGTGGGGTTGGAAACGCTTTTCAGGATCAGTAATGGGCTTAAAACATGCAGCCCTGAGGTCTCTCATGATAGCAGGTGGTTAAATAGAAATTTGCTGCTCAGCTGACCCGGCAGGAGCAAACGTATGCTAAAAATGTACTCAGAATGAGCTTTTCAGTGAAGAGAAGCCAGGCACATTTTAGCTAGTTTTACTTGTAAGTGGGGTTGGAAATGCTTTTCAGGCTCAGTACTGGGCTCAAAACATGCAGCCCTGAGGTCTCTCATGATAGCAGGTGGTTAAATAGAAATTCGCTGCTCAGCTGACCCGGCAGGAGCAAACGTATGCTAAAAATGTACTCAGAATGAGCTTTTCAGTGAAGAGAAGCCAGGCACATTTTAGCTAGTTTTACTTGTAAGTGGGGTTGGAAACGCTTTTCAGGCTCTGTACTGGGCTCAAAACATGCAGCCCTGAGGTCTCTCATGAAAGCAGGTGGTTAAATAGAAATTCGCTGCTCAGCTGACCCGGTAGGAGCAAACGTATGCCAAAAATGTACACAGAATGAGCTTTTCAGTGAATAGCAGCCAGGCACATTTTAGCTAGTTTTACTTGTAAGTGTGGTTGGAAACGCTTTTCAGGATCAGTACTGGGCTCAAAACATGCAGCCCTGAGGTCTCTTATGATAGCAGGTGGTTAAATAGAAATTCGCTGCTCAGCTGACCCGGCAGGAGCAAACGTATGCTAAAAATGTACTCAGAATGAGCTTTTCAGTGAAAAGAAGCCAGGCACATTTTAGCTAGTTTTACTTGTAAGTGGGGTTGGAAATGCTTTTCAGGCTCAGTACTTGGCTCAAAACATGCAGACCTGAGGTCTCTCATGAAAGCAGGTGGTTAAATAGAAATTCACTGCTCAGCTGACCCGGTAGGAGCAAACGTATGCCAAAAATGTACACAGAATGAGCTTTTCAGTGAATAGCAGCCAGGCACATTTTAGCTAGTTTTACTTGTAAGTGGGGTTGGAAACGCTTTTCAGGATCAGTACTGGGCTTAAAACATGCAGCCCTGAGGTCTCTCATGATAGCAGGTGGTTAAATAGAAATTCGCTGCTCAGCTGACCCGGCAGGAGCAAACGTATGCTAAAAATGTACTAAGAATGAGCTTTTCAGTGAAGAGAAGCCAGGCACATTTTAGCTAGTTTTACTTGTAAGTGGGGTTGGAAATGCTTTTCAGGATCAGTACTGAGCTCAAAACATGCAGCCCTGAGGTCTCTCATGAAAGCAGGTGGTTAAATAGAAATTCGCTGCTCAGCTGATTCGGCAGGAGCAAACGTATGCTAAAAATGTACTCAGAATGAGCTTTTCAGTGAAGAGAAGCCAGGCACATGTTAGCAAGTTTTACTTGTAAGTGGGGTTGGAAACGCTTTTCAGGCTCAGTACTTGGCTGAAAACATGCAGCCCTGAGGTCTCTCATGAAAGCAGGTGGTTAAATAGAAATTCACTGCTCAGCTGACCCAGTAGGAGCAAACGTATGCCAAAAATGTACACAGAATGAGCTTTTCAGTGAATAGCAGCCAGGCACATTTTAGCTAGTTTTACTTGTAAGTGGGGTTGGAAACGCTTTTCAGGATCAGTACTGGGCTTAAAACATGCAGCCCTGAGGTCTCTCATGATAGCAGGTGGTTAAATAGAAATTCGCTGCTCAGCTGACCCGGCAGGAGCAAACGTAGGCTAAAAATGTACTCAGAATGAGCTTTTCAGTGAAGAGAAGCCAGGCACATTTTAGCTAGTTTTACTTGTAAGTGGGGTTGGAAATGCTTTTCAGGCTCAGTACTGAGCTCAAAACATGCAGCCCTGAGGTCTCTCATGAAAGCAGGTGGTTAAATAGAAATTCGCTGCTCAGCTGACCCGGTAGGAGCAAACGTATGCCAAAAATGTACACAGCATGAGCTTTTCAGTGAATAGCAGCCAGGCACATTTTAGCTAGTTTTACTTGTAAGTGGGGTTGGAAACGCTTTTCAGGATCAGTACTGGGCTCAAAACATGCAGCCCTGAGGTCTCTCATGATAGCAGGTGGTTAAATAGAAATTCGCTGCTCAGCTGACCCAGCAGGAGCAAACGTATGCTAAAAATGTACTCAGAATGAGCTTTTCAGTGAATAGCAGCCAGGCACATTTTAGCTAGTTTTACTTGTAAGTGGGGTTGGAAACGCTTTTCAGGATCAGTACTGGGCTCAAAACATGCAGCCCTGAGGTATCTCATGATAGCAGGTGGTTAAATAGAAATTCGCTGCTCAGCTGACCCGGCAGGAGCAAACGTATGCCAAAAATGTGCACAGAATGAGCTTTTCAGTGAATAGCAGCCAGGCACATTTTAGCTAATTTTACTTGTAAGTGGGGTTGGAAACGCTTTTCAGGATCAGTACTGGGCTCAAAACATGCAGCCCTGAGGGCTCTCATGATAGCAGGTGGTTAAATAGAAATTCGCTGCTCAGCTGACCCAGCAGGAGCAAACGTATGCTAAAAATGTACTCAGAATGAGCTTTTCAGTGAAGAGAAGCCAGGCACATTTTAGCTAGTTTTACTTGTAAGTGGGGTTGGAAACGCTTTTCAGGATCAGTACGGGGCTCAACATGCAGCCCTGAGGTCTCTTATGATAGCAGGTGGTTAAATAGAAATTCGCTGCTCAGCTGACCCGGCAGGAGCAAACGTATGCTAAAAATGTACTCAGAATGAGCTTTTCAGTGAAGAGAAGCCAGGCACATTTTAGCTAGTTTTACTTGTAAGTGGGGTTGGAAACGCTTTTCAGGATCAGTACTGGGCTCAAAACATGCAGCCCTGAGGTCTCTTATGATAGCAGGTGGTTAAATAGAAATTCGCTGCTCAGCTGACCCGGCAGGAGCAAACGTATGCTAAAAATGTACTCAGAATGAGCTTTTCAGTGAAGAGAAGCCAGGCACATTTTAGCTAGTTTTACTTGTAAGTGGGGTTGGAAATGCTTTTCAGGCTCAGTACTTGGCTCAAAACATGCAGCCCTGAGGTCTCTCATGAAAGCAGGTGGTTAAATAGAAATTCACTGCTCAGCTGACCCGGCAGGAGCAAACGTATGCTAAAAATGTACTCAGAATGAGCTTTTCAGTGAAGAGAAGCCAGGCACATTTTAGCTAGTTTTACTTGTAAGTGGGGTTGGAAACACTTTTCAGGCTCAGTACTGGGCTCAAAACATGCAGCCCTGAGGTCTCTCATGAAAGCAGGTGGCTAAATAGAAATTCGCTGCTCAGCTGACCCGGCAGGAGCAAACGTATGCCAAAAATGTACACAGAATGAGCTTTTCAGTGAATAGCAGCTAGGCACATTTTAGCTAGTTTTACTTGTAAGTGGGGTTGGAAACGCTTTTCAGGCTCAGTACTGGGCTCAAAACATGCAGCCCTGAGGTCTCTCATGATAGCAGGTGGTTAAATAGAAATTCGCTGCTCAGCTGACCAGGCAGGAGCAAACGTATGCTAAAAATGTACTCAGAATGAGCTTTTCAGTGAAGAGAAGCCAGGCACATTTTAGCTAGTTTTACTTGTAAGTGGGGTTGGAAACGCTTTTCAGGCTCAGTACTGGGCTCAAAACATGCAGCCCTGAGGTTTCTCATGAAAGCAGGTGGTTAAATAGAAATTCGCTGCTCAGCTGACCCGGCAGGAGCAAACGTATGCTAAAAATGTACTCAGAATGAGCTTTTCAGTGAAGAGAAGCCAGGCACATTTTAGCTAGTTTTACTTGTAAGTGGGGTTGGAAACGCTTTTCAGGCTCAGTACTGGGCTCAAAACATGCAGCCCTGAGGTCTCTCATGAAAGCAGGTGGTTAAATAGAAATTCGCTGCTCAGCTGACCCGGCAGGAGCAAACGTATGCCAAAAATGTACACAGAATGAGCTTTTCAGTGAATAGCAGCAAGGCACATTTTAGCTAGTTTTACTTGTAAGTGGGTTTGGAAACGCTTTTCAGGATCAGTACTGGGCTCAAAACATGCAGCCCTGAGGTCTCTCATGACAGCAGGTGGTTAAATAGAAATTCGCTGCTCAGCTGACCCAGCAGGAGCAAACGTATGCTAAAATGTACTCAGAATGAGCTTTTCAGTGAAGAGAAGCCAGGCACATTTTAGCTAGTTTTACTTGTAAGTGGGGTTGGAAACGCTTTTCAGGCTCAGTACTGGGCTCAAAACATGCAGCCCTGAGGTCTCTCATGAAAGCAGGTGGTTTAAATAGAAATTCGCTGCTCAGCTGACCCGGTAGGAGCAAACGTATGCCAAAAATGTACACAGAATGAGCTTTTCAGTGAATAGCAGCCAGGCACATTTAATCTAGTTTTACTTGTAAGTGGGGTTGGAAACGCTTTTCAGGATCAGTAATGGGCTTAAAACATGCAGCCCTGAGGTCTCTCATGATAGCAGGTGGTTAAATAGAAATTCGCTGCTCAGCTGACCCGGCAGGAGCAAACGTATGCTAAAAATGTACTCAGAATGAGCTTTTCAGTGAAGAGAAGCCAGGCACATTTTAGCTAGTTTTACTTGTAAGTGGGGTTGGAAACGCTTTTCAGGCTCTGTACTGGGCTCAAAACATGCAGCCCTGAGGTCTCTCATGAAAGCAGGTGGTTAAATAGAAATTCGCTGCTCAGCTGACCCGGTAGGAGCAAACGTATGCCAAAAATGTACACAGAATGAGCTTTTCAGTGAATAGCAGCCAGGCACATTTTAGCTAGTTTTACTTGTAAGTGTGGTTGGAAACGCTTTTCAGGATCAGTACTGGGCTCAAAACATGCAGCCCTGAGGTCTCTTATGATAGCAGGTGGTTAAATAGAAATTCGCTGCTCAGCTGACCCGGCAGGAGCAAACGTATGCTAAAAATGTACTCAGAATGAGCTTTTCAGTGAAAAGAAGCCAGGCACATTTTAGCTAGTTTTACTTGTAAGTGGGGTTGGAAATGCTTTTCAGGCTCAGTACTTGGCTCAAGACATGCAGCCCTGAGGTCTCTCATGAAAGCAGGTGGTTAAGGATCTATGACAGAATATCGACTACAAAAATATCGACCTACAAGAATATCGAGTCAACAATATCGAGGGCAAAAATATCGACATCCTATCTACAACATGGTAAGTACAAAAATATCGAAAAAATAATATCGTTGTAAAAAATATCGATGTTAAAAATATCGATTTTTTTTTTAATATATATAAATGTAAAAGTAAGTATATAACACTAATAAATAAAATATACATATTTAAAAGTATCTAATAATGTTTAAAATTAATAAATAAAAATATATACATTAAAGATATAATATATATGTACTGAACAATAAGTATTAATAATTAATTTACTAAAAATACCCCATTACCCAAGAACTGAAAACTGACCCTGAACCCTAAAAATACCCCTTTACCCAAGAACTGAAAACTGACCCTGAACCCTAAAAATACCCCTTTACCCAAAAACTGAAAACTGACCCTGAACCCTAAAAATACCCCTTTACCCATGAACTGAAAACTGACCCTGAACCCTAAAAATACCCCTTTCCCCATGAACTGAAAACTGACCCTGAACCCTAAAAATACCCCTTTACCCATGAACTGAAAACTGACCCTGAACCCTAAAAATACCCCTTTCCCCATGAACTGAAAACTGACCCTGAACCCTAAAAAATACCCCTTTACCCATGAACTGAAAACTGACCCTGAACCCTAAAAATACCCCTTTACCCAAAAACTGAAAACTGACCCTGAACCCTAAAAATACCCCCTTACCCAAGAACTGAAAACTGACCCTGAACCCTAAAAATACCCCTTTACCCAAGAACTGAAAACTGACCCTGAACCCTAAAAAAACCCCTTTCCCCATGAACTGAAAACTGACCCTGAACCCTAAAA
This sequence comes from Lissotriton vulgaris, assembly GCF_964263255.1. Lineage (NCBI taxonomy): Eukaryota > Metazoa > Chordata > Amphibia > Caudata > Salamandridae > Lissotriton > Lissotriton vulgaris. The sequence goes on along the minus strand of NC_141691.1, from coordinate 1,085,514,318 downwards.
ATACCCCTTTACCCATGAACTGAAAACTGACCCTGAACCCTAAAAATACCCCTTTACCCAAAAACTGAAAACTGACCCTGAACCCTAAAAATACCCCCTTACCCAAGAACTGAAAACTGACCCTGAACCCTAAAAAAACCCCTTTCCCCATGAACTGAAAACTGACCCTGAACCCTAAAAATACCCCTTTACCCATGAACTGAAAACTGACCCTGAACCCTAAAAATACCCCTTTACCCAAAAACCCAAAAATTACCCTGAACCCTAAAAATACTCCTTAACCCAAAGGTAAATAATATTATTTAATTAGCAATTAATAATTAATTAACAATAACAATAAAATAAATATATTAGCACATAAGCTGTAATTAATATAATTTAATAATTAATATCATTTTCCCCAATTAATTAATTAACAGTAACTAAAAATTATATATATAAATAAATTACTCTAATAATGTAATTAACTAACTAATATTATTTAATTACCAATTAATTACTAATTTAAAATATGTACCAAATTATATTAATTAATTAACTAATTAATATTAATTATTTGCCAATTAATTAGTTATAAATATTTAAAAACATATATTAATTAATTAATTATTATTAAATTACTCCCCACCCTATTCCCCTATAAACCCACATCCCGCTACAGAAAATATATATCAATTAATCAATTAATTATTTCCCAATTATCAATATTAATTAGCAATTAATTATAATTAATTAATTAATCCTACTAATTACTAATCAACTTACCATAATTAAATTACTTCCCACCCTATTCCCCTATAAACCCACAACCCGCTCCGGTACTAAAACATCAAATGTCCTTATAAATTTCTATATTATTAGAGAAAATGTATACACATATAATAGTAATTATTTTAAATACTTAAATTAAACATATAACACATACATAATAAAAAACTATAAAATAATACAAATATCGATATTAGTGTCATCGAAATTATTAACATCGATATATATGCTATCGATATTACCAACTTCGATATTACTTACATCGATATTAAGTATTTCGATATTACTTACCTTGGGTCGATATTCTGTCCTACGATATTCTTGCCTTCGATATTATGCTCCTTCGATATTACAGACTCGATATTATGGTAAGTCGATATTTCCAACTCGATATTTTGACTGTCTACCGGTGGTTAAATAGAAATTCACTGCTCAGCTGACCCGGTAGGAGCAAACGTATGCCAAAAATGTACACAGAATGAGCTTTTCAGTGAATAGCAGCCAGGCACATTTTAGCTAGTTTTACTTGTAAGTGGGGTTGGAAACGCTTTTCAGGATCAGTACTGGGCTTAAAACATGCAGCCCTGAGGTCTCTCATGATAGCAGGTGGTTAAATAGAAATTCGCTGCTCAGCTGACCCGGCAGGAGCAAACGTATGCTAAAAATGTACTAAGAATGAGCTTTTCAGTGAAGAGAAGCCAGGCACATTTTAGCTAGTTTTACTTGTAAGCGGGGTTGGAAATGCTTTTCAGGATCAGTACTGAGCTCAAAACATGCAGCCCTGAGGTCTCTCATGAAAGCAGGTGGTTAAATAGAAATTCGCTGCTCAGCTGACCCGGTAGGAGCAAACGTATGCCAAAAATGTACACAGAATGAGCTTTTCAGTGAATAGCAGCCAGGCACATTTTAGCTAGTTTTACTTGTAAGTGTGGTTGGAAACGCTTTTCAGGATCAGTACTGGGCTCAAAACATGCAGCCCTGAGGTCTCTTATGATAGCAGGTGGTTAAATAGAAATTCGCTGCTCAGCTGACCCGGCAGGAGCAAACGTATGCTAAAAATGTACTCAGAATGAGCTTTTCAGTGAAAAGAAGCCAGGCACATTTTAGCTAGTTTTACTTGTAAGTGGGGTTGGAAATGCTTTTCAGGCTCAGTACTTGGCTCAAGACATGCAGCCCTGAGGTCTCTCATGAAAGCAGGTGGTTAAATAGAAATTCACTGCTCAGCTGACCCGGTAGGAGCAAACGTATGCCAAAAATGTACACAGAATGAGCTTTTCAGTGAATAGCAGCCAGGCACATTTTAGCTAGTTTTACTTGTAAGTGGGGTTGGAAACGCTTTTCAGGATAAGTACTGGGCTTAAAACATGCAGCCCTGAGGTCTCTCATGATAGCAGGTGGTTAAATAGAAATTCGCTGCTCAGCTGACCCGGCAAGAGCAAACGTATGCTAAAAATGTACTAAGAATGAGCTTTTCAGTGAAGAGAAGCCAGGCACATTTTAGCTAGTTTTACTTGTAAGTGGGGTTGGAAATGCTTTTCAGGATCAGTACTGAGCTCAAAACATGCAGCCCTGAGGTCTCTCATGAAAGCAGGTGGTTAAATAGAAATTCGCTGCTCAGCTGATTCGGAAGGAGCAAACGTATGCTAAAAATGTACTCAGAATGAGCTTTTCAGTGAAGAGAAGCCAGGCACATTTTAGCAAGTTTTACTTGTAAGTGGGGTTGGAAACGCTTTTCAGGCTCAGTACTGGGCTCAAAACATGCAGCCCTGAGGTCTCTCATGAAAGCAGGTGGTTAAATAGAAATTCGCTGCTCAGCTGACCCGGTAGGAGCAAACGTATGCTAAAAATGTACTCAGAATGAGCTTTTCAGTGAAGAGAAGCCAGGCACATTTTAGCTAGTTTTACTTGTAAGTGGGGTTGGAAAGGCTTTTCAGGCTCAGTACTGGGCTCAAAACATGCAGCCCTGAGGTCTCTCATGATAGCAGGTGGTTAAATAGAAATTCGCTGCTCAGCTGACCAGGCAGGAGCAAACGTATGCTAAAAATGTACTCAGAATGAGCTTTTCAGTGAAGAGAAGCCAGGCACATTTTAGCTAGTTTTACTTGTAAGTGGGGTTGGAAACGCTTTTCAGGCTCAGTACTGGGCTCAAAACATGCAGCCCTGAGGTCTCTCATGAAAGCAGGTGGTTTAAATAGAAATTCGCTGCTCAGCTGACCCGGTAGGAGCAAACGTATGCCAAAAATGTACACAGAATGAGCTTTTCAGTGAATAGCAGCCAGGCACATTTTAGCTAGTTTTACTTGTAAGTGGGGTTGGAAACGCTTTTCAGGATCAGTACTGGGCTTAAAACATGCAGCCCTGAGGTCTCTCATGATAGCAGGTGGTTAAATAGAAATTTGCTGCTCAGCTGACCCGGCAGGAGCAAACGTATGCTAAAAATGTACTCAGAATGAGCTTTTCAGTGAAGAGAAGCCAGGCACATTTTAGCTAGTTTTACTTGTAAGTGGGGTTGGAAATGCTTTTCAGGCTCAGTACTGGGCTCAAAACATGCAGCCCTGAGGTCTCTCATGAAAGCAGGTGGTTAAATAGAAATTCGCTGCTCAGCTGACCCGGCAGGAGCAAACGTATGCCAAAAATGTACACAGAATGAGCTTTTCAGTGGATAGCAGCTAGGCACATTTTAGCTAGTTTTACTTGTAAGTGGGGTTGGAAACGCTTTTCAGGCTCAGTACTGGGCTCAAAACATGCAGCCCTGAGGTCTCTCATGATAGCAGGTGGTTAAATAGAAATTCGCTGCTCAGCTGACCAGGCAGGAGCAAACGTATGCTAAAAATGTACTCAGAATGAGCTTTTCAGTGAAGAGAGGCCAGGCACATTTTAGCTAGTTTTACTTGTAAGTGGGGTTGGAAACGCTTTTCAGGCTCAGTACTGGGCTCAAAACATGCAGCCCTGAGGTCTCTCATGAAAGCAGGTGGTTAAATAGAAATTCGCTGCTCAGCTGACCCGGCAGGAGCAAACGTATGCCAAAAATGTACACAGAAGGAGCTTTTCAGTGAATAGCAGCAAGGCACATTTTAGCTAGTTTTACTTGTAAGTGGGGTTGGAAACGCTTTTCAGGATCAGTACTGGGCTCAAAACATGCAGCCCTGAGGTCTCTCATGACAGCAGGTGGTTAAATAGAAATTCGCTGCTCAGCTGACCCAGCAGGAGCAAACGTATGCTAAAATGTACTCAGAATGAGCTTTTCAGTGAAGAGAAGCCAGGCACATTTTAGCTAGTTTTACTTGTAAGTGGGGTTGGAAACGATTTTCAGGCTCAGTACTGGGCTCAAAACATGCAGCCCTGAGGTCTCTCATGAAAGCAGGTGGTTTAAATAGAAATTTGCTGCTCAGCTGACCCGGTAGGAGCAAACGTATGCCAAAAATGTACACAGAATGAGCTTTTCAGTGAATAGCAGCCAGGCACATTTTAGCTAGTTTTACTTGTAAGTGGGGTTGGAAACGCTTTTCAGGATCAGTAATGGGCTTAAAACATGCAGCCCTGAGGTCTCTCATGATAGCAGGTGGTTAAATAGAAATTTGCTGCTCAGCTGACCCGGCAGGAGCAAACGTATGCTAAAAATGTACTCAGAATGAGCTTTTCAGTGAAGAGAAGCCAGGCACATTTTAGCTAGTTTTACTTGTAAGTGGGGTTGGAAATGCTTTTCAGGCTCAGTACTGGGCTCAAAACATGCAGCCCTGAGGTCTCTCATGATAGCAGGTGGTTAAATAGAAATTCGCTGCTCAGCTGACCCGGCAGGAGCAAACGTATGCTAAAAATGTACTCAGAATGAGCTTTTCAGTGAAGAGAAGCCAGGCACATTTTAGCTAGTTTTACTTGTAAGTGTGGTTGGAAACGCTTTTCAGGATCAGTACTGGGCTCAAAACATGCAGCCCTGAGGTCTCTTATGATAGCAGGTGGTTAAATAGAAATTCGCTGCTCAGCTGACCCGGCAGGAGCAAACGTATGCTAAAAATGTACTCAGAATGAGCTTTTCAGTGAAAAGAAGCCAGGCACATTTTAGCTAGTTTTACTTGTAAGTGGGGTTGGAAATTCTTTTCAGGCTCAGTACTTGGCTCAAAACATGCAGACCTGAGGTCTCTCATGAAAGCAGGTGGTTAAATAGAAATTCACTGCTCAGCTGACCCGGTAGGAGCAAACGTATGCCAAAAATGTACACAGAATGAGCTTTTCAGTGAATAGCAGCCAGGCACATTTTAGCTAGTTTTACTTGTAAGTGGGGTTGGAAACGCTTTTCAGGATCAGTACTGGGCTTAAAACATGCAGCCCTGAGGTCTCTCATGATAGCAGGTGGTTAAATAGAAATTTGCTGCTCAGCTGACCCGGCAGGAGCAAACGTATGCTAAAAATGTACTCAGAATGAGCTTTTCAGTGAAGAGAAGCCAGGCACATTTTAGCTAGTTTTACTTGTAAGTGGGGTTGGAAATGCTTTTCAGGCTCAGTACTGGGCTCAAAACATGCAGCCCTGAGGTCTCTCATGAAAGCAGGTGGTTAAATAGAAATTCGCTGCTCAGCTGACCCGGCAGGAGCAAACGTATGCCAAAAATGTACACAGAATGAGCTTTTCAGTGGATAGCAGCTAGGCACATTTTAGCTAGTTTTACTTGTAAGTGGGGTTGGAAACGCTTTTCAGGCTCAGTACTGGGCTCAAAACATGCAGCCCTGAGGTCTCTCATGATAGCAGGTGGTTAAATAGAAATTCGCTGCTCAGCTGACCAGGCAGGAGCAAACGTATGCTAAAAATGTACTCAGAATGAGCTTTTCAGTGAAGAGAGGCCAGGCACATTTTAGCTAGTTTTACTTGTAAGTGGGGTTGGAAACGCTTTTCAGGCTCAGTACTGGGCTCAAAACATGCAGCCCTGAGGTCTCTCATGAAAGCAGGTGGTTAAATAGAAATTCGCTGCTCAGCTGACCCGGCAGGAGCAAACGTATGCCAAAAATGTACACAGAAGGAGCTTTTCAGTGAATAGCAGCAAGGCACATTTTAGCTAGTTTTACTTGTAAGTGGGGTTGGAAACGCTTTTCAGGATCAGTACTGGGCTCAAAACATGCAGCCCTGAGGTCTCTCATGACAGCAGGTGGTTAAATAGAAATTCGCTGCTCAGCTGACCCAGCAGGAGCAAACGTATGCTAAAATGTACTCAGAATGAGCTTTTCAGTGAAGAGAAGCCAGGCACATTTTAGCTAGTTTTACTTGTAAGTGGGGTTGGAAACGATTTTCAGGCTCAGTACTGGGCTCAAAACATGCAGCCCTGAGGTCTCTCATGAAAGCAGGTGGTTTAAATAGAAATTTGCTGCTCAGCTGACCCGGTAGGAGCAAACGTATGCCAAAAATGTACACAGAATGAGCTTTTCAGTGAATAGCAGCCAGGCACATTTTAGCTAGTTTTACTTGTAAGTGGGGTTGGAAACGCTTTTCAGGATCAGTAATGGGCTTAAAACATGCAGCCCTGAGGTCTCTCATGATAGCAGGTGGTTAAATAGAAATTTGCTGCTCAGCTGACCCGGCAGGAGCAAACGTATGCTAAAAATGTACTCAGAATGAGCTTTTCAGTGAAGAGAAGCCAGGCACATTTTAGCTAGTTTTACTTGTAAGTGGGGTTGGAAATGCTTTTCAGGCTCAGTACTGGGCTCAAAACATGCAGCCCTGAGGTCTCTCATGATAGCAGGTGGTTAAATAGAAATTCGCTGCTCAGCTGACCCGGCAGGAGCAAACGTATGCTAAAAATGTACTCAGAATGAGCTTTTCAGTGAAGAGAAGCCAGGCACATTTTAGCTAGTTTTACTTGTAAGTGTGGTTGGAAACGCTTTTCAGGATCAGTACTGGGCTCAAAACATGCAGCCCTGAGGTCTCTTATGATAGCAGGTGGTTAAATAGAAATTCGCTGCTCAGCTGACCCGGCAGGAGCAAACGTATGCTAAAAATGTACTCAGAATGAGCTTTTCAGTGAAAAGAAGCCAGGCACATTTTAGCTAGTTTTACTTGTAAGTGGGGTTGGAAATTCTTTTCAGGCTCAGTACTTGGCTCAAAACATGCAGACCTGAGGTCTCTCATGAAAGCAGGTGGTTAAATAGAAATTCACTGCTCAGCTGACCCGGTAGGAGCAAACGTATGCCAAAAATGTACACAGAATGAGCTTTTCAGTGAATAGCAGCCAGGCACATTTTAGCTAGTTTTACTTGTAAGTGGGGTTGGAAACGCTTTTCAGGATCAGTACTGGGCTTAAAACATGCAGCCCTGAGGTCTCTCATGATAGCAGGTGGTTAAATAGAAATTCGCTGCTCAGCTGACCCGGCAGGAGCAAACGTATGCTAAAAATGTACTAAGAATGAGCTTTTCAGTGAAGAGAAGCCAGGCACATTTTAGCTAGTTTTACTTGTAAGTGGGGTTGGAAATGCTTTTCAGGATCAGTACTGAGCTCAAAACATGCAGCCCTGAGGTCTCTCATGAAAGCAGGTGGTTAAATAGAAATTCGCTGCTCAGCTGATTCGGCAGGAGCAAACGTATGCTAAAAATGTACTCAGAATGAGCTTTTCAGTGAAGAGAAGCCAGGCACATTTTAGCAAGTTTTACTTGTAAGTGGGGTTGGAAACGCTTTTCAGGCTCAGTACTTGGCTGAAAACATGCAGCCCTGAGGTCTCTCATGAAAGCAGGTGGTTAAATAGAAATTCACTGCTCAGCTGACCCAGTAGGAGCAAACGTATGCCAAAAATGTACACAGAATGAGCTTTTCAGTGAATAGCAGCCAGGCACATTTTAGCTAGTTTTACTTGTAAGTGGGGTTGGAAACGCTTTTCAGGATCAGTACTGGGCTTAAAACATGCAGCCCTGAGGTTTCTCATGAAAGCAGGTGGTTAAATAAAAATTCGCTGCTCAGCTGACCCGGCAGGAGCAAACGTATGCTAAAAATGTACTCAGAATGAGCTTTTCAGTGAAGAGAAGCCAGGCACATTTTAGCTAGTTTTACTTGTAAGTGGGGTTGGAAACGCTTTTCAGGCTCAGTACTGGGCTCAAAACATGCAGCCCTGAGGTCTCTCATGAAAGCAGGTGGTTAAATAGAAATTCGCTGCTCAGCTGACCCGGCAGGAGCAAACGTATGCCAAAAATGTACACAGAATGAGCTTTTCAGTGAATAGCAGCAAGGCACATTTTAGCTAGTTTTACTTGTAAGTGGGTTTGGAAACGCTTTTCAGGATCAGTACTGGGCTCAAAACATGCAGCCCTGAGGTCTCTCATGACAGCAGGTGGTTAAATAGAAATTCGCTGCTCAGCTGACCCAGCAGGAGCAAACGTATGCTAAAATGTACTCAGAATGAGCTTTTCAGTGAAGAGAAGCCAGGCACATTTTAGCTAGTTTTACTTGTAAGTGGGGTTGGAAACGCTTTTCAGGCTCAGTACTGAGCTCAAAACATGCAGCCCTGAGGTCTCTCATGAAAGCAGGTGGTTAAATAGAAATTCGTTGCTCAGCTGATTCGGCAGGAGCAAACGTATGCTAAAAATGTACTCAGAATGAGCTTTTCAGTGAAGAGAAGCCAGGCACATTTTAGCAAGTTTTACTTGTAAGTGGGGTTGGAAACGCTTTTCAGGCTCAGTACTTGGCTGAAAACATGCAGCCCTGAGGTCTCTCATGAAAGCAGGTGGTTAAATAGAAATTCACTGCTCAGCTGACCCAGTAGGAGCAAACGTATGCCAAAAATGTACACAGAATGAGCTTTTCAGTGAATAGCAGCCAGGCACATTTTAGCTAGTTTTACTTGTAAGTGGGGTTGGAAACGCTTTTCAGGATCAGTACTGGGCTTAAAACATGCAGCCCTGAGGTTTCTCATGAAAGCAGGTGGTTAAATAGAAATTCGCTGCTCAGCTGACCCGGCAGGAGCAAACGTATGCTAAAAATGTACTCAGAATGAGCTTTTCAGTGAAGAGAAGCCAGGCACATTTTAGCTAGTTTTACTTGTAAGTGGGGTTGGAAACGCTTTTCAGGCTCAGTACTGGGCTCAAAACATGCAGCCCTGAGGTCTCTCATGAAAGCAGGTGGTTAAATAGAAATTCGCTGCTCAGCTGACCCGGCAGGAGCAAACGTATGCCAAAAATGTACACAGAATGAGCTTTTCAGTGAATAGCAGCAAGGCACATTTTAGCTAGTTTTACTTGTAAGTGGGTTTGGAAACGCTTTTCAGGATCAGTACTGGGCTCAAAACATGCAGCCCTGAGGTCTCTCATGACAGCAGGTGGTTAAATAGAAATTCGCTGCTCAGCTGACCCAGCAGGAGCAAACGTATGCTAAAATGTACTCAGAATGAGCTTTTCAGTGAAGAGAAGCCAGGCACATTTTAGCTAGTTTTACTTGTAAGTGGGGTTGGAAACGCTTTTCAGGCTCAGTACTGGGCTCAAAACATGCAGCCCTGAGGTCTCTCATGAAAGCAGGTGGTTTAAATAGAAATTTGCTGCTCAGCTGACCCGGTAGGAGCAAACGTATGCCAAAAATGTACACAGAATGAGCTTTTCAGTGAATAGCAGCCAGGCACATTTAATCTAGTTTTACTTGTAAGTGGGGTTGGAAACGCTTTTCAGGATCAGTAATGGGCTTAAAACATGCAGCCCTGAGGTCTCTCATGATAGCAGGTGGTTAAATAGAAATTCGCTGCTCAGCTGACCCGGCAGGAGCAAACGTATGCTAAAAATGTACTCAGAATGAGCTTTTCAGTGAAGAGAAGCCAGGCACATTTTAGCTAGTTTTACTTGTAAGTGGGGTTGGAAACGCTTTTCAGGCTCTGTACTGGGCTCAAAACATGCAGCCCTGAGGTCTCTCATGAAAGCAGGTGGTTAAATAGAAATTCGCTGCTCAGCTGACCCGGTAGGAGCAAACGTATGCCAAAAATGTACACAGAATGAGCTTTTCAGTGAATAGCAGCCAGGCACATTTTAGCTAGTTTTACTTGTAAGTGTGGTTGGAAACGCTTTTCAGGATCAGTACTGGGCTCAAAACATGCAGCCCTGAGGTCTCTTATGATAGCAGGTGGTTAAATAGAAATTCGCTGCTCAGCTGACCCGGCAGGAGCAAACGTATGCTAAAAATGTACTCAGAATGAGCTTTTCAGTGAAAAGAAGCCAGGCACATTTTAGCTAGTTTTACTTGTAAGTGGGGTTGGAAATGCTTTTCAGGCTCAGTACTTGGCTCAAGACATGCAGCCCTGAGGTCTCTCATGAAAGCAGGTGGTTAAATAGAAATTCACTGCTCAGCTGACCCGGTAGGAGCAAACGTATGCCAAAAATGTACACAGAATGAGCTTTTCAGTGAATAGCAGCCAGGCACATTTTAGCTAGTTTTACTTGTAAGTGGGGTTGGAAACGCTTTTCAGGATCAGTACTGGGCTTAAAACATGCAGCCCTGAGGTCTCTCATGATAGCAGGTGGTTAAATAGAAATTCGCTGCTCAGCTGACCCGGCAGGAGCAAACGTATGCTAAAAATGTACTAAGAATGAGCTTTTCAGTGAAGAGAAGCCAGGCACATTTTAGCTAGTTTTACTTGTAAGTGGGGTTGGAAATGCTTTTCAGGATCAGTACTGAGCTCAAAACATGCAGCCCTGAGGTCTCTCATGAAAGCAGGTGGTTAAATAGAAATTCGCTGCTCAGCTGACCCGGTAGGAGCAAACGTATGCCAAAAATGTACACAGAATGAGCTTTTCAGTGAATAGCAGCCAGGCACATTTTAGCTAGTTTTACTTGTAAGTGTGGTTGGAAACGCTTTTCAGGATCAGTACTGGGCTCAAAACATGCAGCCCTGAGGTCTCTTATGATAGCAGGTGGTTAAATAGAAATTCGCTGCTCAGCTGACCCGGCAGGAGCAAACGTATGCTAAAAATGTACACAGAATGAACTTTTCAGTGAATAGCAGCCAGGCACATTTTAGCTAGTTTTACTTGTAAGTGGGGTTGGAAACGCTTTTCAGGATCAGTACTGGGCTTAAAACATGCAGCCCTGAGGTCTCTCATGATAGCAGGTGGTTAAATAGAAATTCGCTGCTCAGCTGACCCGGCAGGAGCAAACGTATGCTAAAAATGTACTAAGAATGAGCTTTTCAGTGAAGAGAAGCCAGGCACATTTTAGCTAGTTTTACTTGTAAGTGGGGTTGGAAATGCTTTTCAGGATCAGTACTGAGCTCAAAACATGCAGCCCTGAGGTCTCTCATGAAAGCAGGTGGTTAAATAGAAATTCGCTGCTCAGCTGATTCGGCAGGAGCAAACGTATGCTAAAAATGTACTCAGAATGAGCTTTTCAGTGAAGAGAAGCCAGGCACATTTTAGCAAGTTTTACTTGTAAGTGGGGTTGGAAACGCTTTTCAGGCTCAGTACTGGGCTCAAAACATGCAGCCCTGAGGTCTCTCATGAAAGCAGGTGGTTAAATAGAAATTCGCTGCTCAGCTGACCCGGTAGGAGCAAACGTATGCTAAAAATGTACTCAGAATGAGCTTTTCAGTGAAGAGAAGCCAGGCACATTTTAGCTAGTTTTACTTGTAAGTGGGGTTGGAAACGCTTTTCAGGCTCAGTACTGGGCTCAAAACATGCAGCCCTGAGGTCTCTCATGATAGCAGGTGGTTAAATAGAAATTCGCTGCTCAGCTGACCAGGCAGGAGCAAACGTATGCTAAAAATGTACTCAGAGTGAGCTTTTCAGTGAAGAGAAGCCAGGCACATTTTAGCTAGTTTTACTTGTAAGTGGGGTTGGAAACGCTTTTCAGGCTCAGTACTGGGCTCAAAACATGCAGCCCTGAGGTCTCTCATGAAAGCAGGTGGTTTAAATAGAAATTCGCTGCTCAGCTGACCCGGTAGGAGCAAACGTATGCCAAAAATGTACACAGAATGAGCTTTTCAGTGAATAGCAGCCAGGCACATTTTAGCTAGTTTTACTTGTAAGTGGGGTTGGAAACGCTTTTCAGGATCAGTACTGGGCTTAAAACATGCAGCCCTGAGGTCTCTCATGATAGCAGGTGGTTAAATAGAAATTTGCTGCTCAGCTGACCCGGCAGGAGCAAACGTATGCTAAAAATGTACTCAGAATGAGCTTTTCAGTGAAGAGAAGCCAGGCACATTTTAGCTAGTTTTACTTGTAAGTGGGGTTGGAAATGCTTTTCAGGCTCAGTACTGGGCTCAAAACATGCAGGCCTGAGGTCTCTCATGACAGCAGGTGGTTAAATAGAAATTCGCTGCTCAGCTGACCCGGCAGGAGCAAACGTATGCCAAAAATGTACACAGAATGAGCTTTTCAGTGAATAGCAGCTAGGCACATTTTAGCTAGTTTTACTTGTAAGTGGGGTTGGAAACGCTTTTCAGGCTCAGTACTGGGCTCAAAACATGCAGCCCTGAGGTCTCTCATGATAGCAGGTGGTTAAATAGAAATTCGCTGCTCAGCTGACCAGGCAGGAGCAAACGTATGCTAAAAATGTACTCAGAATGAGCTTTTCAGTGAAGAGAGGCCAGGCACATTTTAGCTAGTTTTACTTGTAAGTGGGGTTGGAAACGCTTTTCAGGCTCAGTACTGGGCTCAAAACATGCAGCCCTGAGGTCTCTCATGAAAGCAGGTGGTTAAATAGAAATTCGCTGCTCAGCTGACCCGGCAGGAGCAAACGTATGCCAAAAATGTACACAGAATGAGCTTTTCAGTGAATAGCAGCAAGGCACATTTTAGCTAGTTTTACTTGTAAGTGGGGTTGGAAACGCTTTTCAGGATCAGTACTGGGCTCAAAACATGCAGCCCTGAGGTCTCTCATGACAGCAGGTGGTTAAATAGAAATTCGCTGCTCAGCTGACCCAGCAGGAGCAAACGTATGCTAAAATGTACTCAGAATGAGCTTTTCAGTGAAGAGAAGCCAGGCACATTTTAGCTAGTTTTACTTGTAAGTGGGGTTGGAAACGATTTTCAGGCTCAGTACTGGGCTCAAAACATGCAGCCCTGAGGTCTCTCATGAAAGCAGGTGGTTTAAATAGAAATTTGCTGCTCAGCTGACCCGGTAGGAGCAAACGTATGCCAAAAATGTACACAGAATGAGCTTTTCAGTGAATAGCAGCCAGGCACATTTTAGCTAGTTTTACTTGTAAGTGGGGTTGGAAACGCTTTTCAGGATCAGTAATGGGCTTAAAACATGCAGCCCTGAGGTCTCTCATGATAGCAGGTGGTTAAATAGAAATTTGCTGCTCAGCTGACCCGGCAGGAGCAAACGTATGCTAAAAATGTACTCAGAATGAGCTTTTCAGTGAAGAGAAGCCAGGCACATTTTAGCTAGTTTTACTTGTAAGTGGGGTTGGAAATGCTTTTCAGGCTCAGTACTGGGCTCAAAACATGCAGCCCTGAGGTCTCTCATGATAGCAGGTGGTTAAATAGAAATTCGCTGCTCAGCTGACCCGGCAGGAGCAAACGTATGCTAAAAATGTACTCAGAATGAGCTTTTCAGTGAAGAGAAGCCAGGCACATTTTAGCTAGTTTTACTTGTAAGTGTGGTTGGAAACGCTTTTCAGGATCAGTACTGGGCTCAAAACATGCAGCCCTGAGGTCTCTTATGATAGCAGGTGGTTAAATAGAAATTCGCTGCTCAGCTGACCCGGCAGGAGCAAACGTATGCTAAAAATGTACTCAGAATGAGCTTTTCAGTGAAAAGAAGCCAGGCACATTTTAGCTAGTTTTACTTGTAAGTGGGGTTGGAAATTCTTTTCAGGCTCAGTACTTGGCTCAAAACATGCAGACCTGAGGTCTCTCATGAAAGCAGGTGGTTAAATAGAAATTCACTGCTCAGCTGACCCGGTAGGAGCAAACGTATGCCAAAAATGTACACAGAATGAGCTTTTCAGTGAATAGCAGCCAGGCACATTTTAGCTAGTTTTACTTGTAAGTGGGGTTGGAAACGCTTTTTAGGATCAGTACTGAGCTTAAAACATGCAGCCCTGAGGTCTCTCATGATAGCAGGTGGTTAAATAGAAATTCGCTGCTCAGCTGACCCGGCAGGAGCAAACGTATGCTAAAAATGTACTAAGAATGAGCTTTTCAGTGAAGAGAAGCCAGGCACATTTTAGCTAGTTTTACATGTAAGTGGGGTTGGAAATGCTTTTCAGGATCAGTACTGAGCTCAAAACATGCAGCCCTGAGGTCTCTCATGAAAGCAGGTGGTTAAATAGAAATTCGCTGCTCAGCTGATTCGGCAGGAGCAAACGTATGCTAAAAATGTACTCAGAATGAGCTTTTCAGTGAAGAGAAGCCAGGCACATTTTAGCAAGTTTTACTTGTAAGTGGGGTTGGAAACGCTTTTCAGGCTCAGTACTTGGCTGAAAACATGCAGCCCTGAGGTCTCTCATGAAAGCAGGTGGTTAAATAGAAATTCACTGCTCAGCTGACCCAGTAGGAGCAAACGTATGCCAAAAATGTACACAGAATGAGCTTTTCAGTGAATAGCAGCCAGGCACATTTTAGCTAGTTTTACTTGTAAGTGGGGTTGGAAACGCTTTTCAGGATCAGTACTGGGCTTAAAACATGCAGCCCTGAGGTCTCTCATGATAGCAGGTGGTTAAATAGAAATTCGCTGCTCAGCTGACCCGGCAGGAGCAAACGTAGGCTAAAAATGTACTCAGAATGAGCTTTTCAGTGAAGAGAAGCCAGGCACATTTTAGCTAGTTTTACTTGTAAGTGGGGTTGGAAATGCTTTTCAGGCTCAGTACTGAGCTCAAAACATGCAGCCCTGAGGTCTCTCATGAAAGCAGGTGGTTAAATAGAAATTCGCTGCTCAGCTGACCCGGTAGGAGCAAACGTATGCCAAAAATGTACACAGCATGAGCTTTTCAGTGAATAGCAGCCAGGCACATTTTAGCTAGTTTTACTTGTAAGTGGGGTTGGAAACGCTTTTCAGGATCAGTACTGGGCTCAAAACATGCAGCCCTGAGGTCTCTCATGATAGCAGGTGGTTAAATAGAAATTCGCTGCTCAGCTGACCCAGCAGGAGCAAACGTATGCTAAAAATGTACTCAGAATGAGCTTTTCAGTGAATAGCAGCCAGGCACATTTTAGCTAGTTTTACTTGTAAGTGGGGTTGGAAACGCTTTTCAGGATCAGTACTGGGCTCAAAACATGCAGCCCTGAGGTATCTCATGATAGCAGGTGGTTAAATAGAAATTCGCTGCTCAGCTGACCCGGCAGGAGCAAACGTATGCCAAAAATGTGCACAGAATGAGCTTTTCAGTGAATAGCAGCCAGGCACATTTTAGCTAATTTTACTTGTAAGTGGGGTTTGAAACGCTTTTCAGGATCAGTACTGGGCTCAAAACATGCAGCCCTGAGGGCTCTCATGATAGCAGGTGGTTAAATAGAAATTCGCTGCTCAGCTGACCCGGCAGGAGCAAACGTATGCTAAAAATGTACTCAGAATGAGCTTTTCAGTGAAGAGAAGCCAGGCACATTTTAGCTAGTTTTACTTGTAAGTGGGGTTGGAAATGCTTTTCAGGCTCAGTACTTGGCTCAAAACATGCAGCCCTGAGGTCTCTCATGAAAGCAGGTGGTTAAATAGAAACTCACTGCTCAGCTGATTCGGCAGGAGCAAACGTATGCTAAAAATGTACTCAGAATGAGCTTTTCAGTGAAGAGAAGCCAGGCACATTTTAGGTAGTTTTAGTTGTAAGTGGGGTTGGAAACGCTTTTCAGGATCAGTACTGGGCTCAAAACATGCAGCCCTGAGGTCTCTCATGATAGCAGGTGGTTAAATAGAAATTCGCTGCTCAGCTGACCCGGCAGGAGCAAACATATGCTAAAAATGTACTCAGAACGAGCTTTTCAGTGAAGAGAAGCCAGGCACATTTTAGCAAGTTTTACTTGTAAGTGGGTTTGGAAACGCTTTTCAGGCTCAGTACTGGGCTCAAAACATGCAGCCCTGAGGTCTCTCATGAAAGCAGGTGGTTAAATAGAAATTCGCTGCTCAGCTGACCCGGTAGGAGCAAACGTATGCCAAAAATGTACACAGAATGAGCTTTTCAGTGAATAGCAGCCAGGCACATTTTAGCTAGTTTTACTTGTAAGTGGGGTTGGAAACGATTTTCAGGCTCAGTACTGGGCTTAAAACATGCAGCCCTGAGGTCTCTCATGATAGCAGGTGGTTAAATAGAAATTCGCTGCTCAGCTGACCCGGCAGGAGCAAACGTATGCTAAAAATGTACTCAGAATGAGCTTTTCAGTGAAGAGAAGCCAGGCACATTTTAGCTAGTTTTACTTGTAAGTGGGGTTGGAAATGCTTTTCAGGCTCAGTACTGGGCTCAAAACATGCAGCCCTGAGGTCTCTCATGATAGCAGGTGATTAAATAGAAATTCGCTGCTCAGCTGACCCTGCAGGAGCAAACGTATGCTAAAAATGTACTCAGAATGAGCTTTTCAGTGAAGAGAAGCCAGGCACATTTTAGCTAGTTTTACTTGTAAGTGGGGTTGGAAATGCTTTTCAGGCTCAGTACTGGGCTCAAAACATGCAGCCCTGAGGTCTCTCATGAAAGCAGGTGGTTTAAATAGAAATTCGCTGCTCAGCTGACCCGGTAGGAGCAAACGTATGCCAAAAATGTACACAGAATGAGCTTTTCAGTGAATAGCAGCCAGGCACATTTTAGCTAGTTTTACTTGTAAGTGGGGTTGGAAACGCTTTTAAGGATCAGTACTGGGCTTAAAACATGCAGCCATGAGGTCTCTCATGATAGCAGGTATTTAAATAGAAATTTGCTGCTCAGCTGACCCGGCAGGAGCAAACGTATGCTAAAAATGTACTCAGAATGAGCTTTTCAGTGAAGAGAAGCCAGGCACATTTTAGCTAGTTTTACTTGTAAGTGGGGTTGGAAATGCTTTTCAGGCTCAGTACTGGGCTCAAAACATGCAGCCCTGAGGTTTCTCATGAAAGCAGGTGGTTAAATAGAAATTCGCTGCTCAGCTGACCCGGCAGGAGCAAACGTATGCCAAAAATGTACACAGAATGAGCTTTTCAGTGAATAGCAGCTAGGCACATTTTAGCTAGTTTTACTTGTAAGTGGGTTTGGAAACGCTTTTCAGGCTCAGTACTGGGCTCAAAACATGCAGCCCTGAGGTCTCTCATGATAGCAGGTGGTTAAATAGAAATTCGCTGCTCAGCTGACCAGGCAGGAGCAAACGTATGCTAAAAATGTACTCAGAATGAGCTTTTCAGTGAAGAGAAGCCAGGCACATTTTAGCTAGTTTTACTTGTAAGTGGGGTTGGAAACGCTTTTCAGGCTCAGTACTGGGCTCAAAACATGCAGCCCTGAGGTCTCTCATGAAAGCAGGTGGTTAAATAGAAATTCGCTGCTCAGCTGACCCGGCAGGAGCAAACGTATGCCAAAAATGTACACAGAATGAGCTTTTCAGTGAATAGCAGCAAGGCACATTTTAGCTAGTTTTACTTGTAAGTGGGGTTGGAAACGCTTTTCAGGATCAGTACTGGGCTCAAAACATGCAGCCCTGAGGTCTCTCATGACAGCAGGTGGTTAAATAGAAATTCGCTGCTCAGCTGACCCAGCAGGAGCAAACGTATGCTAAAATGTACTCAGAATGAGCTTTTCAGTGAAGAGAAGCCAGGCACATTTTAGCTAGTTTTACTTGTAAGTGGGGTTGGAAACGCTTTTCAGGCTCAGTACTGGGCTCAAAACATGCAGCCCTGAGGTCTCTCATGAAAGCAGGTGGTTTAAATAGAAATTCGCTGCTCAGCTGACCCGGTAGGAGCAAACGTATGCCAAAAATGTACACAGAATGAGCTTTTCAGTGAATAGCAGCCAGGCACATTTTAGCTAGTTTTACTTGTAAGTGGGGTTGGAAACGCTTTTAAGGATCAGTACTGGGCTTAAAACATGCAGCCCTGAGGTCTCTCATGATAGCAGGTGGTTAAATAGAAATTCGCTGCTCAGCTGACCCGGCAGGAGCAAACGTATGCTAAAAATGTACTAAGAATGAGCTTTTCAGTGAAGAGAAGCCAGGCACATTTTAGCTAGTTTTACTTGTAAGTGGGGTTGGAAATGCTTTTCAGGATCAGTACTGAGCTCAAAACATGCAGCCCTGAGGTCTCTCATGAAAGCAGGTGGTTAAATAGAAATTCGCTGCTCAGCTGATTCGGCAGGAGCAAACGTATGCTAAAAATGTACTCAGAATGAGCTTTTCAGTGAAGAGAAGCCAGGCACATTTTAGCAAGTTTTACTTGTAAGTGGGGTTGGAAACGCTTTTCAGGCTCAGTACTTGGCTGAAAACATGCAGCCCTGAGGTCTCTCATGAAAGCAGGTGGTTAAATAGAAATTCACTGCTCAGCTGACCCAGTAGGAGCAAACGTATGCCAAAAATGTACACAGAATGAGCTTTTCAGTGAATAGCAGCCAGGCACATTTTAGCTAGTTTTACTTGTAAGTGGGGTTGGAAACGCTTTTCAGGATCAGTACTGGGCTTAAAACATGCAGCCCTGAGGTCTCTCATGATAGCAGGTGGTTAAATAGAAATTCGCTGCTCAGCTGACCCGGCAGGAGCAAACGTAGGCTAAAAATGTACTCAGAATGAGCTTTTCAGTGAAGAGAAGCCAGGCACATTTTAGCTAGTTTTACTTGTAAGTGGGGTTGGAAATGCTTTTCAGGCTCAGTACTGAGCTCAAAACATGCAGCCCTGAGGTCTCTCATGAAAGCAGGTGGTTAAATAGAAATTCGCTGCTCAGCTGACCCGGTAGGAGCAAACGTATGCCAAAAATGTACACAGCATGAGCTTTTCAGTGAATAGCAGCCAGGCACATTTGAGCTAGTTTTACTTGTAATTGGGGTTGGAAACGCTTTTCAGGATCAGTACTGGGCTCAAAACATGCAGCCCTGAGGTCTCTCATGATAGCAGGTGGTTAAATAGAAATTCGCTGCTCAGCTGACCCAGCAGGAGCAAACGTATGCTAAAAATGTACTCAGAATGAGCTTTTCAGTGAATAGCAGCCAGGCACATTTTAGCTAGTTTTACTTGTAAGTGGGGTTGGAAACGCTTTTCAGGATCAGTACTGGGCTCAAAACATGCAGCCCTGAGGTATCTCATGATAGCAGGTGGTTAAATAGAAATTCGCTGCTCAGCTGACCCGGCAGGAGCAAACGTATGCCAAAAATGTGCACAGAATGAGCTTTTCAGTGAATAGCAGCCAGGCACATTTTAGCTAATTTTACTTGTAAGTGGGGTTGGAAACGCTTTTCAGGATCAGTACTGGGCTCAAAACATGCAGCCCTGAGGGCTCTCATGATAGCAGGTGGTTAAATAGAAATTCGCTGCTCAGCTGACCCGGCAGGAGCAAACGTATGCTAAAAATGTACTCAGAATGAGCTTTTCAGTGAAGAGAAGCCAGGCACATTTTAGCTAGTTTTACTTGTAAGTGGGGTTGGAAATGCTTTTCAGGCTCAGTACTTGGCTCAAAACATGCAGCCCTGAGGTCTCTCATGAAAGCAGGTGGTTAAATAGAAACTCACTGCTCAGCTGATTCGGCAGGAGCAAACGTATGCTAAAAATGTACTCAGAATGAGCTTTTCAGTGAAGAGAAGCCAGGCACATTTTAGGTAGTTTTAGTTGTAAGTGGGGTTGGAAACGCTTTTCAGGCTCAGTACTTGGCTGAAAACATGCAGCCCTGAGGTCTCTCATGAAAGCAGGTGGTTAAATAGAAATTCGCTGCTCAGCTGATTCGGCAGGAGCAAACGTATGCTAAAAATGTACTCAGAATGAGCTTTTCAGTGAAGAGAAGCCAGGCACATTTTAGCAAGTTTTACTTGTAAGTGGGGTTGGAAACGCTTTTCAGGCTCAGTACTTGGCTGAAAACATGCAGCCCTGAGGTCTCTCATGAAAGCAGGTGGTTAAATAGAAATTCACTGCTCAGCTGACCCAGTAGGAGCAAACGTATGCCAAAAATGTACACAGAATGAGCTTTTCAGTGAATAGCAGCCAGGCACATTTTAGCTAGTTTTACTTGTAAGTGGGGTTGGAAACGCTTTTCAGGATCAGTACTCGGCTTAAAACATGCAGCCCTGAGGTCTCTCATGATAGCAGGTGGTTAAATAGAAATTCGCTGCTCAGCTGACCCGGCAGGAGCAAACGTAGGCTAAAAATGTACTCAGAATGATCTTTTCAGTGAAGAGAAGCCAGGCACATTTTAGCTAGTTTTACTTGTAAGTGGGGTTGGAAATGCTTTTCAGGCTCAGTACTGAGCTCAAAACATGCAGCCCTGAGGTCTCTCATGAAAGCAGGTGGTTAAATAGAAATTCGCTGCTCAGCTGACCCGGTAGGAGCAAACGTATGCCAAAAATGTACACAGCATGAGCTTTTCAGTGAATAGCAGCCAGGCACATTTTAGCTAGTTTTACTTGTAAGTGGGTTTGGAAACGCTTTTCAGGCTCAGTACTGGGCTCAAAACATGCAGCCCTGAGGTCTCTCATGATAGCAGGTGGTTAAATAGAAATTCGCTGCTCAGCTGACCAGGCAGGAGCAAACGTATGCTAAAAATGTACTCAGAATGAGCTTTTCAGTGAAGAGAAGCCAGGCACATTTTAGCTAGTTTTACTTGTAAGTGGGGTTGGAAACGCTTTTCA
The DNA here is from genome assembly GCF_964263255.1 of Lissotriton vulgaris. Classification (NCBI taxonomy): domain Eukaryota; kingdom Metazoa; phylum Chordata; class Amphibia; order Caudata; family Salamandridae; genus Lissotriton; species Lissotriton vulgaris. Next base: position 1,085,493,885 of record NC_141691.1, on the reverse strand, counting down.
GGCTCAGTACTGGGCTCAAAACATGCAGCCCTGAGGTCTCTCATGAAAGCAGGTGGTTAAATAGAAATTCGCTGCTCAGCTGACCCGGCAGGAGCAAATGTATGCCAAAAATGTACACAGAATGAGCTTTTCAGTGAATAGCAGCAAGGCACATTTTAGCTAATTTTACTTGTAAGTGGGGTTGGAAACGCTTTTCAGGATCAGTACTGGGCTCAAAACATGCAGCCCTGAGGGCTCTCATGATAGCAGGTGGTTAAATAGAAATTCGCTGCTCAGCTGACCCGGCAGGAGCAAACGTATGCTAAAAATGTACTCAGAATGAGCTTTTCAGTGAAGAGAAGCCAGGCACATTTTAGCTAGTTTTACTTGTAAGTGGGGTTGGAAATGCTTTTCAGGCTCAGTACTTGGCTCAAAACATGCAGCCCTGAGGTCTCTCATGAAAGCAGGTGGTTAAATAGAAACTCACTGCTCAGCTGATTCGGCAGGAGCAAACGTATGCTAAAAATGTACTCAGAATGAGCTTTTCAGTGAAGAGAAGCCAGGCACATTTTAGGTAGTTTTAGTTGTAAGTGGGGTTGGAAACGCTTTTCAGGCTCAGTACTTGGCTGAAAACATGCAGCCCTGAGGTCTCTCATGAAAGCAGGTGGTTAAATAGAAATTCGCTGCTCAGCTGATTCGGCAGGAGCAAACGTATGCTAAAAATGTACTCAGAATGAGCTTTTCAGTGAAGAGAAGCCAGGCACATTTTAGCAAGTTTTACTTGTAAGTGGGGTTGGAAACGCTTTTCAGGCTCAGTACTTGGCTGAAAACATGCAGCCCTGAGGTCTCTCATGAAAGCAGGTGGTTAAATAGAAATTCACTGCTCAGCTGACCCAGTAGGAGCAAACGTATGCCAAAAATGTACACAGAATGAGCTTTTCAGTGAATAGCAGCCAGGCACATTTTAGCTAGTTTTACTTGTAAGTGGGGTTGGAAACGCTTTTCAGGATCAGTACTCGGCTTAAAACATGCAGCCCTGAGGTCTCTCATGATAGCAGGTGGTTAAATAGAAATTCGCTGCTCAGCTGACCCGGCAGGAGCAAACGTAGGCTAAAAATGTACTCAGAATGATCTTTTCAGTGAAGAGAAGCCAGGCACATTTTAGCTAGTTTTACTTGTAAGTGGGGTTGGAAATGCTTTTCAGGCTCAGTACTGAGCTCAAAACATGCAGCCCTGAGGTCTCTCATGAAAGCAGGTGGTTAAATAGAAATTCGCTGCTCAGCTGACCCGGTAGGAGCAAACGTATGCCAAAAATGTACACAGCATGAGCTTTTCAGTGAATAGCAGCCAGGCACATTTTAGCTAGTTTTACTTGTAAGTGGGTTTGGAAACGCTTTTCAGGCTCAGTACTGGGCTCAAAACATGCAGCCCTGAGGTCTCTCATGATAGCAGGTGGTTAAATAGAAATTCGCTGCTCAGCTGACCAGGCAGGAGCAAACGTATGCTAAAAATGTACTCAGAATGAGCTTTTCAGTGAAGAGAAGCCAGGCACATTTTAGCTAGTTTTACTTGTAAGTGGGGTTGGAAACGCTTTTCAGGCTCAGTACTGGGCTCAAAACATGCAGCCCTGAGGTCTCTCATGAAAGCAGGTGGTTAAATAGAAATTCGCTGCTCAGCTGACCCGGCAGGAGCAAACGTATGCCAAAAATGTACACAGAATGAGCTTTTCAGTGAATAGCAGCAAGGCACATTTTAGCTAGTTTTACTTGTAAGTGGGGTTGGAAACGCTTTTCAGGATCAGTACTGGGCTCAAAACATGCAGCCCTGAGGTCTCTCATGACAGCAGGTGGTTAAATAGAAATTCGCTGCTCAGCTGACCCAGCAGGAGCAAACGTATGCTAAAATGTACTCAGAATGAGCTTTTCAGTGAAGAGAAGCCAGGCACATTTTAGCTAGTTTTACTTGTAAGTGGGGTTGGAAACGCTTTTCAGGCTCAGTACTGGGCTCAAAACATGCAGCCCTGAGGTCTCTCATGAAAGCAGGTGGTTTAAATAGAAATTCGCTGCTCAGCTGACCCGGTAGGAGCAAACGTATGCCAAAAATGTACACAGAATGAGCTTTTCAGTGAATAGCAGCCAGGCACATTTTAGCTAGTTTTACTTGTAAGTGGGGTTGGAAACGCTTTTAAGGATCAGTACTGGGCTTAAAACATGCAGCCCTGAGGTCTCTCATGATAGCAGGTGGTTAAATAGAAATTCGCTGCTCAGCTGACCCGGCAGGAGCAAACGTATGCTAAAAATGTACTAAGAATGAGCTTTTCAGTGAAGAGAAGCCAGGCACATTTTAGCTAGTTTTACTTGTAAGTGGGGTTGGAAATGCTTTTCAGGATCAGTACTGAGCTCAAAACATGCAGCCCTGAGGTCTCTCATGAAAGCAGGTGGTTAAATAGAAATTCGCTGCTCAGCTGATTCGGCAGGAGCAAACGTATGCTAAAAATGTACTCAGAATGAGCTTTTCAGTGAAGAGAAGCCAGGCACATTTTAGCAAGTTTTACTTGTAAGTGGGGTTGGAAACGCTTTTCAGGCTCAGTACTTGGCTGAAAACATGCAGCCCTGAGGTCTCTCATGAAAGCAGGTGGTTAAATAGAAATTCACTGCTCAGCTGACCCAGTAGGAGCAAACGTATGCCAAAAATGTACACAGAATGAGCTTTTCAGTGAATAGCAGCCAGGCACATTTTAGCTAGTTTTACTTGTAAGTGGGGTTGGAAACGCTTTTCAGGATCAGTACTGGGCTTAAAACATGCAGCCCTGAGGTCTCTCATGATAGCAGGTGGTTAAATAGAAATTCGCTGCTCAGCTGACCCGGCAGGAGCAAACGTAGGCTAAAAATGTACTCAGAATGAGCTTTTCAGTGAAGAGAAGCCAGGCACATTTTAGCTAGTTTTACTTGTAAGTGGGGTTGGAAATGCTTTTCAGGCTCAGTACTGAGCTCAAAACATGCAGCCCTGAGGTCTCTCATGAAAGCAGGTGGTTAAATAGAAATTCGCTGCCCAGCTGACCCGGTAGGAGCAAACGTATGCCAAAAATGTACACAGCATGAGCTTTTCAGTGAATAGCAGCCAGGCACATTTGAGCTAGTTTTACTTGTAAGTGGGGTTGGAAACGCTTTTCAGGATCAGTACTGGGCTCAAAACATGCAGCCCTGAGGTCTCTCATGATAGCAGGTGGTTAAATAGAAATTCGCTGCTCAGCTGACCCAGCAGGAGCAAACGTATGCTAAAAATGTACTCAGAATGAGCTTTTCAGTGAATAGCAGCCAGGCACATTTTAGCTAGTTTTACTTGTAAGTGGGGTTGGAAACGCTTTTCAGGATCAGTACTGGGCTCAAAACATGCAGCCCTGAGGTATCTCATGATAGCAGGTGGTTAAATAGAAATTCGCTGCTCAGCTGACCCGGCAGGAGCAAACGTATGCCAAAAATGTGCACAGAATGAGCTTTTCAGTGAATAGCAGCCAGGCACATTTTAGCTAATTTTACTTGTAAGTGGGGTTGGAAACGCTTTTCAGGATCAGTACTGGGCTCAAAACATGCAGCCCTGAGGGCTCTCATGATAGCAGGTGGTTAAATAGAAATTCGCTGCTCAGCTGACCCGGCAGGAGCAAACGTATGCTAAAAATGTACTCAGAATGAGCTTTTCAGTGAAGAGAAGCCAGGCACATTTTAGCTAGTTTTACTTGTAAGTGGGGTTGGAAATGCTTTTCAGGCTCAGTACTTGGCTCAAAACATGCAGCCCTGAGGTCTCTCATGAAAGCAGGTGGTTAAATAGAAATTCGCTGCTCAGCTGATTCGGCAGGAGCAAACGTATGCTAAAAATGTACTCAGAATGAGCTTTTCAGTGAAGAGAAGCCAGGCACATTTTAGCAAGTTTTACTTGTAAGTGGGGTTGGAAACGCTTTTCAGGCTCAGTACTTGGCTGAAAACATGCAGCCCTGAGGTCTCTCATGAAAGCAGGTGGTTAAATAGAAATTCACTGCTCAGCTGACCCAGTAGGAGCAAACGTATGCCAAAAATGTACACAGAATGAGCTTTTCAGTGAATAGCATCCAGGCACATTTTAGCTAGTTTTACTTGTAAGTGGGGTTGGAAACGCTTTTCAGGATCAGTACTCGGCTTAAAACATGCAGCCCTGAGGTCTCTCATGATAGCAGGTGGGTAAATAGAAATTCGCTGCTCAGCTGACCCGGCAGGAGCAAACGTAGGCTAAAAATGTACTCAGAATGATCTTTTCAGTGAAGAGAAGCCAGGCACATTTTAGCTAGTTTTACTTGTAAGTGGGGTTGGAAATGCTTTTCAGGCTCAGTACTGAGCTCAAAACATGCAGCCCTGAGGTCTCTCATGAAAGCAGGTGGTTAAATAGAAATTCGCTGCTCAGCTGACCCGGTAGGAGCAAACGTATGCCAAAAATGTACACAGCATGAGCTTTTCAGTGAATAGCAGCCAGGCACATTTTAGCTAGTTTTACTTGTAAGTGGGGTTGGAAACGCTTTTCAGGATCAGTACTGGGCTCAAAACATGCAGCCCTGAGGTCTCTCATGATAGCAGGTGGTTAAATAGAAATTCGCTGCTCAGCTGACCCAGCAGGAGCAAACGTATGCTAAAAATGTACTCAGAATGAGCTTTTCAGTGAATAGCAGCCAGGCACATTTTAGCTAGTTTTACTTGTAAGTGGGGTTGGAAACGCTTTTCAGGATCAGTACTGGGCTCAAAACATGCAGCCCTGAGGTATCTCATGATAGCAGGTGGTTAAATAGAAATTCGCTGCTCAGCTGACCCGGCAGGAGCAAACGTATGCCAAAAATGTGCACAGAATGAGCTTTTCAGTGAATAGCAGCCAGGCACATTTTAGCTAATTTTACTTGTAAGTGGGGTTGGAAACGCTTTTCAGGATCAGTACTGGGCTCAAAACATGCAGCCCTGAGGGCTCTCATGATAGCAGGTGGTTAAATAGAAATTCGCTGCTCAGCTGACCCGGCAGGAGCAAACGTATGCTAAAAATGTACTCAGAATGAGCTTTTCAGTGAAGAGAAGCCAGGCACATTTTAGCTAGTTTTACTTGTAAGTGGGGTTGGAAATTCTTTTCAGGCTCAGTACTTGGCTCAAAACATGCAGCCCTGAGGTCTCTCATGAAAGCAGGTGGTTAAATAGAAACTCACTGCTCAGCTGATTCGGCAGGAGCAAACGTATGCTAAAAATGTACTCAGAATGAGCTTTTCAGTGAAGAGAAGCCAGGCACATTTTAGGTAGTTTTAGTTGTAAGTGGGGTTGGAAACGCTTTTCAGGATCAGTACTGGGCTCAAAACATGCAGCCCTGAGGTCTCTCATGATAGCAGGTGGTTAAATAGAAATTCGCTGCTCAGCTGACCCGGCAGGAGCAAACATATGCTAAAAATGTACTCAGAACGAGCTTTTCAGTGAAGAGAAGCCAGGCACATTTTAGCAAGTTTTACTTGTAAGTGGGGTTGGAAACGCTTTTCAGGCTCAGTACTGGGCTCAAAACATGCAGCCCTGAGGTCTCTCATGAAAGCAGGTGGTTAAATAGAAACTCACTGCTCAGCTGATTCGGCAGGAGCAAACGTATGCTAAAAATGTACTCAGAATGAGCTTTTCAGTGAAGAGAAGCCAGGCACATTTTAGGTAGTTTTAGTTGTAAGTGGGGTTGGAAACGCTTTTCAGGATCAGTACTGGGCTCAAAACATGCAGCCCTGAGGTCTCTCATGATAGCAGGTGGTTAAATAGAAATTCGCTGCTCAGCTGACCCGGCAGGAGCAAACATATGCTAAAAATGTACTCAGAACGAGCTTTTCAGTGAAGAGAAGCCAGGCACATTTTAGCTAGTTTTACTTGTAAGTGGGGTTGAAAACGATTTTCAGGCTCAGTACTGGGCTTAAAACATGCAGCCCTGAGGTCTCTCATGATAGCAGGTGGTTAAATAGAAATTCGCTGCTCAGCTGACCCGGCAGGAGCAAACGTATGCTAAAAATGTACTCAGAATGAGCTTTTCAGTGAAGAGAAGCCAGGCACATTTTAGCTAGTTTTACTTGTAAGTGGGGTTGGAAATGCTTTTCAGGCTCAGTACTGGGCTCAAAACATGCAGCCCTGAGGTCTCTCATGATAGCAGGTGATTAAATAGAAATTCGCTGCTCAGCTGACCCTGCAGGAGCAAACGTATGCTAAAAATGTACTCAGAATGAGCTTTTCAGTGAAGAGAAGCCAGGCACATTTTAGCTAGTTTTACTTGTAAGTGGGGTTGGAAATGCTTTTCAGGCTCAGTACTGGGCTCAAAACATGCAGCCCTGAGGTCTCTCATGAAAGCAGGTGGTTTAAAAAGAAATTCGCTGCTCAGCTGACCCGGTAGGAGCAAACGTATGCCAAAAATGTACACAGAATGAGCTTTTCAGTGAATAGCAGCCAGGCACATTTTAGCTAGTTTTACTTGTAAGTGGGGTTGGAAACGCTTTTAAGGATCAGTACTGGGCTTAAAACATGCAGCCCTGAGGTCTCTCATGATAGCAGGTATTTAAATAGAAATTCGCTGCTCAGCTGACCAGGCAGGAGCAAACGTATGCTAAAAATGTACTCAGAATGAGCTTTTCAGTGAAGAGAAGCCAGGCACATTTTAGCTAGTTTTACTTGTAAGTGGGGTTGGAAACGCTTTTCAGGCTCAGTACTGGGCTCAAAACATGCAGCCCTGAGGTCTCTCATGAAAGCAGGTGGTTAAATAGAAATTCGCTGCTCAGCTGACCCGGCAGGAGCAAACGTATGCCAAAAATGTACACAGAATGAGCTTTTCAGTGAATAGCAGCAAGGCACATTTTAGCTAGTTTTACTTGTAAGTGGGGTTGGAAACGCTTTTCAGGATCAGTACTGGGCTCAAAACATGCAGCCCTGAGGTCTCTCATGACAGCAGGTGGTTAATAGAAATTCGCTGCTCAGCTGACCCAGCAGGAGCAAACGTATGCTAAAATGTACTCAGAATGAGCTTTTCAGTGAAGAGAAGCCAGGCACATTTTAGCTAGTTTTACTTGTAAGTGGGGTTGGAAACGCTTTTCAGGCTCAGTACTGGGCTCAAAACATGCAGCCCTGAGGTCTCTCATGAAAGCAGGTGGTTTAAATAGAAATTCGCTGCTCAGCTGACCCGGTAGGAGCAAACGTATGCCAAAAATGTACACAGAATGAGCTTTTCAGTGAATAGCAGCCAGGCACATTTTAGCTAGTTTTACTTGTAAGTGGGGTTGGAAACGCTTTTCAGGATCAGTACTGGGCTTAAAACATGCAGCCCTGAGGTCTCTCATGATAGCAGGTGGTTAAATAGAAATTCGCTGCTCAGCTGACCCGGCAGGAGCAAACGTATGCTAAAAATGTACTAAGAATGAGCTTTTCAGTGAAGAGAAGCCAGGCACATTTTAGCTAGTTTTACTTGTAAGTGGGGTTGGAAATGCTTTTCAGGATCAGTACTGAGCTCAAAACATGCAGCCCTGAGGTCTCTCATGAAAGCAGGTGGTTAAATAGAAATTCGCTGCTCAGCTGATTCGGCAGGAGCAAACGTATGCTAAAAATGTACTCAGAATGAGCTTTTCAGTGAAGAGAAGCCAGGCACATTTTAGCAAGTTTTACTTGTAAGTGGGGTTGGAAACGCTTTTCAGGCTCAGTACTTGGCTGAAAACATGCAGCCCTGAGGTCTCTCATGAAAGCAGGTGGTTAAATAGAAATTCACTGCTCAGCTGACCCAGTAGGAGCAAACGTATGCCAAAAATGTACACAGAATGAGCTTTTCAGTGAATAGCAGCCAGGCACATTTTAGCTAGTTTTACTTGTAAGTGGGGTTGGAAACGCTTTTCAGGATCAGTACTGGGCTTAAAACATGCAGCCCTGAGGTCTCTCATGATAGCAGGTGGTTAAATAGAAATTCGCTGCTCAGCTGACCCGGCAGGAGCAAACGTAGGCTAAAAATGTACTCAGAATGAGCTTTTCAGTGAAGAGAAGCCAGGCACATTTTAGCTAGTTTTACTTGTAAGTGGGGTTGGAAATGCTTTTCAGGCTCAGTACTGAGCTCAAAACATGCAGCCCTGAGGTCTCTCATGAAAGCAGTTGGTTAATAGAAATTCGCTGCTCAGCTGACCCGGTAGGAGCAAACGTATGCCAAAAATGTGCACAGCATGAGCTTTTCAGTGAATAGCAGCCAGGCACATTTTAGCTAATTTTACTTGTAAGTGGGGTTGGAAACGCTTTTCAGGATCAGTACTGGGCTCAAAACATGCAGCCCTGAGGGCTCTCATGATAGCAGGTGGTTAAATAGAAATTCGCTGCTCAGCTGACCCGGCAGGAGCAAACGTATGCTAAAAATGTACTCAGAATGAGCTTTTCAGTGAAGAGAAGCCAGGCACATTTTAGCTAGTTTTACTTGTAAGTGGGGTTGGAAATGCTTTTCAGGCTCAGTACTTGGCTCAAAACATGCAGCCCTGAGGTCTCTCATGAAAGCAGGTGGTTAAATAGAAACTCACTGCTCAGCTGATTCGGCAGGAGCAAACGTATGCTAAAAATGTACTCAGAATGAGCTTTTCAGTGAAGAGAAGCCAGGCACATTTTAGGTAGTTTTAGTTGTAAGTGGGGTTGGAAACGCTTTTCAGGATCAGTACTGGGCTCAAAACATGCAGCCCTGAGGTCTCTCATGATAGCAGGTGGTTAAATAGAAATTCGCTGCTCAGCTGACCCGGCAGGAGCAAACATATGCTAAAAATGTACTCAGAACGAGCTTTTCAGTGAAGAGAAGCCAGGCACATTTTAGCAAGTTTTACTTGTAAGTGGGGTTGGAAACGCTTTTCAGGCTCAGTACTGGGCTCAAAACATGCAGCCCTGAGGTCTCTCATGAAAGCAGGTGGTTAAATAGAAATTCGCTGCTCAGCTGACCCGGTAGGAGCAAACGTATGCCAAAAATGTACACAGAATGAGCTTTTCAGTGAATAGCAGCCAGGCACATTTTAGCTAGTTTTACTTGTAAGTGGGGTTGGAAACGATTTTCAGGCTCAGTACTGGGCTTAAAACATGCAGCCCTGAGGTCTCTCATGATAGCAGGTGGTTAAATAGAAATTCGCTGCTCAGCTGACCCGGCAGGAGCAAACGTATGCTAAAAATGTACTCAGAATGAGCTTTTCAGTGAAGAGAAGCCAGGCACATTTTAGCTAGTTTCACTTGTAAGTGGGGTTGGAAATGCTTTTCAGGCTCAGTACTGGGCTCAAAACATGCAGCCCTGAGGTCTCTCATGATAGCAGGTGATTAAATAGAAATTCGCTGCTCAGCTGACCCTGCAGGAGCAAACGTATGCTAAAAATGTACTCAGAATGAGCTTTTCAGTGAAGAGAAGCCAGGCACATTTTAGCTAGTTTTACTTGTAAGTGGGGTTGGAAATGCTTTTCAGGCTCAGTACTGGGCTCAAAACATGCAGCCCTGAGGTCTCTCATGAAAGCAGGTGGTTTAAATAGAAATTCGCTGCTCAGCTGACCCATTAGGAGCAAACGTATGCCAAAAATGTACACAGAATGAGCTTTTCAGTGAATAGCAGCCAGGCACATTTTAGCTAGTTTTACTTGTAAGTGGGGTTGGAAACGCTTTTAAGGATCAGTACTGGGCTTAAAACATGCAGCCCTGAGGTCTCTCATGATAGCAGGTGGTTAAATAGAAATTCGCTGCTCAGCTGACCCGGCAGGAGCAAACGTATGCCAAAAATGTGCACAGAATGAGCTTTTCAGTGAATAGCAGCCAGGCACATTTTAGCTAATTTTACTTGTAAGTGGGGTTGGAAACGCTTTTCAGGATCAGTACTGGGCTCAAAACATGCAGCCCTGAGGGCTCTCATGATAGCAGGTGGTTAAATAGAAATTCGCTGCTCAGCTGACCCGGCAGGAGCAAACGTATGCTAAAAATGTACTCAGAATGAGCTTTTCAGTGAAGAGAAGCCAGGCACATTTTAGCTAGTTTTACTTGTAAGTGGGGTTGGAAATTCTTTTCAGGCTCAGTACTTGGCTCAAAACATGCAGCCCTGAGGTCTCTCATGAAAGCAGGTGGTTAAATAGAAACTCACTGCTCAGCTGATTCGGCAGGAGCAAACGTATGCTAAAAATGTACTCAGAATGAGCTTTTCAGTGAAGAGAAGCCAGGCACATTTTAGGTAGTTTTAGTTGTAAGTGGGGTTGGAAACGCTTTTCAGGATCAGTACTGGGCTCAAAACATGCAGCCCTGAGGTCTCTCATGATAGCAGGTGGTTAAATAGAAATTCGCTGCTCAGCTGACCCGGCAGGAGCAAACATATGCTAAAAATGTACTCAGAACGAGCTTTTCAGTGAAGAGAAGCCAGGCACATTTTAGCAAGTTTTACTTGTAAGTGGGGTTGGAAACGCTTTTCAGGCTCAGTACTGGGCTCAAAACATGCAGCCCTGAGGTCTCTCATGAAAGCAGGTGGTTAAATAGAAACTCACTGCTCAGCTGATTCGGCAGGAGCAAACGTATGCTAAAAATGTACTCAGAATGAGCTTTTCAGTGAAGAGAAGCCAGGCACATTTTAGGTAGTTTTAGTTGTAAGTGGGGTTGGAAACGCTTTTCAGGATCAGTACTGGGCTCAAAACATGCAGCCCTGAGGTCTCTCATGATAGCAGGTGGTTAAATAGAAATTCGCTGCTCAGCTGACCCGGCAGGAGCAAACATATGCTAAAAATGTACTCAGAACGAGCTTTTCAGTGAAGAGAAGCCAGGCACATTTTAGCTAGTTTTACTTGTAAGTGGGGTTGGAAACGATTTTCAGGCTCAGTACTGGGCTTAAAACATGCAGCCCTGAGGTCTCTCATGATAGCAGGTGGTTAAATAGAAATTCGCTGCTCAGCTGACCCGGCAGGAGCAAACGTATGCTAAAAATGTACTCAGAATGAGCTTTTCAGTGAAGAGAAGCCAGGCACATTTTAGCTAGTTTTACTTGTAAGTGGGGTTGGAAATGCTTTTCAGGCTCAGTACTGGGCTCAAAACATGCAGCCCTGAGGTCTCTCATGATAGCAGGTGATTAAATAGAAATTCGCTGCTCAGCTGACCCTGCAGGAGCAAACGTATGCTAAAAATGTACTCAGAATGAGCTTTTCAGTGAAGAGAAGCCAGGCACATTTTAGCTAGTTTTACTTGTAAGTGGGGTTGGAAATGCTTTTCAGGCTCAGTACTGGGCTCAAAACATGCAGCCCTGAGGTCTCTCATGAAAGCAGGTGGTTTAAAAAGAAATTCGCTGCTCAGCTGACCCGGTAGGAGCAAACGTATGCCAAAAATGTACACAGAATGAGCTTTTCAGTGAATAGCAGCCGGGCACATTTTAGCTAGTTTTACTTGTAAGTGGGGTTGGACACGCTTTTAAGGATCAGTACTGGGCTTAAAACATGCAGCCCTGAGGTCTCTCATGATAGCAGGTATTTAAATAGAAATTCGCTGCTCAGCTGACCAGGCAGGAGCAAACGTATGCTAAAAATGTACTCAGAATGAGCTTTTCAGTGAAGAGAAGCCAGGCACATTTTAGCTAGTTTTACTTGTAAGTGGGGTTGGAAACGCTTTTCAGGCTCAGTACTGGGCTCAAAACATGCAGCCCTGAGGTCTCTCATGAAAGCAGGTGGTTAAATAGAAATTCGCTGCTCAGCTGACCCGGCAGGAGCAAACGTATGCCAAAAATGTACACAGAATGAGCTTTTCAGTGAATAGCAGCAAGGCACATTTTAGCTAGTTTTACTTGTAAGTGGGGTTGGAAACGCTTTTCAGGATCAGTACTGGGCTCAAAACATGCAGCCCTGAGGTCTCTCATGACAGCAGGTGGTTAAATAGAAATTCGCTGCTCAGCTGACCCAGCAGGAGCAAACGTATGCTAAAATGTACTCAGAATGAGCTTTTCAGTGAAGAGAAGCCAGGCACATTTTAGCTAGTTTTACTTGTAAGTGGGGTTGGAAACGCTTTTCAGGCTCAGTACTGGGCTCAAAACATGCAGCCCTGAGGTCTCTCATGAAAGCAGGTGGTTTAAATAGAAATTCGCTGCTCAGCTGACCCGGTAGGAGCAAACGTATGCCAAAAATGTACACAGAATGAGCTTTTCAGTGAATAGCAGCCAGGCACATTTTAGCTAGTTTTACTTGTAAGTGGGGTTGGAAACGCTTTTCAGGATCAGTACTGGGCTTAAAACATGCAGCCCTGAGGTCTCTCATGATAGCAGGTGGTTAAATAGAAATTCGCTGCTCAGCTGACCCGGCAGGAGCAAACGTATGCTAAAAATGTACTAAGAATGAGCTTTTCAGTGAAGAGAAGCCAGGCACATTTTAGCTAGTTTTACTTGTAAGTGGGGTTGGAAATGCTTTTCAGGATCAGTACTGAGCTCAAAACATGCAGCCCTGAGGTCTCTCATGAAAGCAGGTGGTTAAATAGAAATTCGCTGCTCAGCTGATTCGGCAGGAGCAAACGTATGCTAAAAATGTACTCAGAATGAGCTTTTCAGTGAAGAGAAGCCAGGCACATTTTAGCAAGTTTTACTTGTAAGTGGGGTTGGAAACGCTTTTCAGGCTCAGTACTTGGCTGAAAACATGCAGCCCTGAGGTCTCTCATGAAAGCAGGTGGTTAAATAGAAATTCACTGCTCAGCTGACCCAGTAGGAGCAAACGTATGCCAAAAATGTACACAGAATGAGCTTTTCAGTGAATAGCAGCCAGGCACATTTTAGCTAGTTTTACTTGTAAGTGGGGTTGGAAACGCTTTTCAGGATCAGTACTGGGCTTAAAACATGCAGCCCTGAGGTCTCTCATGATAGCAGGTGGTTAAATAGAAATTCGCTGCTCAGCTGACCCGGCAGGAGCAAACGTAGGCTAAAAATGTACTCAGAATGAGCTTTTCAGTGAAGAGAAGCCAGGCACATTTTAGCTAGTTTTACTTGTAAGTGGGGTTGGAAATGCTTTTCAGGCTCAGTACTGAGCTCAAAACATGCAGCCATGAGGTCTCTCATGAAAGCAGTTGGTTAATAGAAATTCGCTGCTCAGCTGACCCGGTAGGAGCAAACGTATGCCAAAAATGTGCACAGCATGAGCTTTTCAGTGAATAGCAGCCAGGCACATTTTAGCTAATTTTACTTGTAAGTGGGGTTGGAAACGCTTTTCAGGATCAGTACTGGGCTCAAAACATGCAGCCCTGAGGGCTCTCATGATAGCAGGTGGTTAAATAGAAATTCGCTGCTCAGCTGACCCGGCAGGAGCAAACGTATGCTAAAAATGTACTCAGAATGAGCTTTTCAGTGAAGAGAAGCCAGGCACATTTTAGCTAGTTTTACTTGTAAGTGGGGTTGGAAATGCTTTTCAGGCTCAGTACTTGGCTCAAAACATGCAGCCCTGAGGTCTCTCATGAAAGCAGGTGGTTAAATAGAAACTCACTGCTCAGCTGATTCGGCAGGAGCAAACGTATGCTAAAAATGTACTCAGAATGAGCTTTTCAGTGAAGAGAAGCCAGGCACATTTTAGGTAGTTTTAGTTGTAAGTGGGGTTGGAAACGCTTTTCAGGATCAGTACTGGGCTCAAAACATGCAGCCCTGAGGTCTCTCATGATAGCAGGTGGTTAAATAGAAATTCGCTGCTCAGCTGACCCGGCAGGAGCAAACATATGCTAAAAATGTACTCAGAACGAGCTTTTCAGTGAAGAGAAGCCAGGCACATTTTAGCAAGTTTTACTTGTAAGTGGGGTTGGAAACGCTTTTCAGGCTCAGTACTGGGCTCAAAACATGCAGCCCTGAGGTCTCTCATGAAAGCAGGTGGTTAAATAGAAATTCGCTGCTCAGCTGACCCGGTAGGAGCAAACGTATGCCAAAAATGTACACAGAATGAGCTTTTCAGTGAATAGCAGCCAGGCACATTTTAGCTAGTTTTACTTGTAAGTGGGGTTGGAAACGATTTTCAGGCTCAGTACTGGGCTTAAAACATGCAGCCCTGAGGTCTCTCATGATAGCAGGTGGTTAAATAGAAATTCGCTGCTCAGCTGACCCGGCAGGAGCAAACGTATGCTAAAAATGTACTCAGAATGAGCTTTTCAGTGAAGAGAAGCCAGGCACATTTTAGCTAGTTTCACTTGTAAGTGGGGTTGGAAATGCTTTTCAGGCTCAGTACTGGGCTCAAAACATGCAGCCCTGAGGTCTCTCATGATAGCAGGTGATTAAATAGAAATTCGCTGCTCAGCTGACCCTGCAGGAGCAAACGTATGCTAAAAATGTACTCAGAATGAGCTTTTCAGTGAAGAGAAGCCAGGCACATTTTAGCTAGTTTTACTTGTAAGTGGGGTTGGAAATGCTTTTCAGGCTCAGTACTGGGCTCAAAACATGCAGCCCTGAGGTCTCTCATGAAAGCAGGTGGTTTAAATAGAAATTCGCTGCTCAGCTGACCCGTTAGGAGCAAACGTATGCCAAAAATGTACACAGAATGAGCTTTTCAGTGAATAGCAGCCAGGCACATTTTAGCTAGTTTTACTTGTAAGTGGGGTTGGAAACGCTTTTAAGGATCAGTACTGGGCTTAAAACATGCAGCCCTGAGGTCTCTCATGATAGCAGGTATTTAAATAGAAATTTGCTGCTCAGCTGACCCGGCAGGAGCAAACGTATGCTAAAAATGTACTCAGAATGAGCTTTTCAGTGAAGAGAAGCCAGGCACATTTTAGCTAGTTTTACTTGTAAGTGGGGTTGGAAATGCTTTTCAGGCTCAGTACTGGGCTCAAAACATGCAGCCCTGAGGTTTCTCATGAAAGCAGGTGGTTAAATAGAAATTCGCTGCTCAGCTGACCCGGCAGGAGCAAACGTATGCCAAAAATGTACACAGAATGAGCTTTTCAGTGAATAGCAGCTAGGCACATTTTAGCTAGTTTTACTTGTAAGTGGGGTTGGAAACGCTTTTCAGGCTCAGTACTGGGCTCAAAACATGCAGCCCTGAGGTCTCTCATGATAGCAGGTGGTTAAATAGAAATTCGCTGCTCAGCTGACCAGGCAGGAGCAAAGGTATGCTAAAAATGTACTCAGAATGAGCTTTTCAGTGAAGAGAAGCCAGGCACATTTTAGCTAGTTTTACTTGTAAGTGGGGTTGGAAACGCTTTTCAGGCTCAGTACTGGGCTCAAAACATGCAGCCCTGAGGTCTCTCATGAAAGCAGGTGGTTAAATAGAAATTCGCTGCTCAGCTGACCCGGTAGGAGCAAACGTATGCCAAAAATGTACACAGAATGAGCTTTTCAGTAAATAGCAGCCAGGCACATTTTAGCTAGTTTTACTTGTAAGTGGGGTTGGAAACGCTTTTCAGGATCAGTACTGGGCTTAAAACATGCAGCCCTGAGGTCTCTCATGATAGCAGGTGGTTAAATAGAAATTTGCTGCTCAGCTGACCCGGCAGGAGCAAACGTATGCTAAAAATGTACTCAGAATGAGCTTTTCAGTGAAGAGAAGCCAGGCACATTTTAGCTAGTTTTACTTGTAAGTGGGGTTGGAAATGCTTTTCAGGCTCAGTACTGGGCTCAAAACATGCAGCCCTGAGGTCTCTCATGATAGCAGGTGGTTAAATAGAAATTCGCTGCTCAGCTGACCCGGCAGGAGCAAACGTATGCTAAAAATGTACTCAGAATGAGCTTTTCAGTGAAGAGAAGCCAGGCACATTTTAGCTAGTTTTACTTGTAAGTGGGGTTGGAAACGCTTTTCAGGCTCTGTACTGGGCTCAAAACATGCAGCCCTGAGGTCTCTCATGAAAGCAGGTGGTTAAATAGAAATTCGCTGCTCATCTGACCCGGTAGGAGCAAACGTATGCCAAAAATGTACACAGAATGAGCTTTTCAGTGAATAGCAGCCAGGCACATTTTAGCTAGTTTTACTTGTAAGTGTGGTTGGAAACGCTTTTCAGGATCAGTACTGGGCTCAAAACATGCAGCCCTGAGGTCTCTTATGATAGCAGGTGGTTAAATAGAAATTCGCTGCTCAGCTGACCCGGCAGGAGCAAACGTATGCTAAAAATGTACTCAGAATGAGCTTTTCAGTGAAAAGAAGCCAGGCACATTTTAGCTAGTTTTACTTGTAAGTGGGGTTGGAAATGCTTTTCAGGCTCAGTACTTGGCTCAAAACATGCAGCCCTGAGGTCTCTCATGAAAGCAGGTGGTTAAATAGAAATTCACTGCTCAGCTGACCCGGTAGGAGCAAACGTATGCCAAAAATGTACACAGAATGAGCTTTTCAGTGAATAGCAGCCAGGCACATTTTAGCTAGTTTTACTTGTAAGTGGGGTTGGAAACGCTTTTCAGGATCAGTACTGGGCTTAAAACATGCAGCCCTGAGGTCTCTCATGATAGCAGGTGGTTAAATAGAAATTCGCTGCTCAGCTGACCCGGCAGGAGCAAACGTATGCTAAAAATGTACTAAGAATGAGCTTTTCAGTGAAGAGAAGCCAGGCACATTTTAGCTAGTTTTACTTGTAAGTGGGGTTGGAAATGCTTTTCAGGATCAGTACTGAGCTCAAAACATGCAGCCCTGAGGTCTCTCATGAAAGCAGGTGGTTAAATAGAAATTCGCTGCTCAGCTGATTCGGCAGGAGCAAACGTATGCTAAAAATGTACTCAGAATGAGCTTTTCAGTGAAGAGAAGACAGGCACATTTTAGCAAGTTTTACTTGTAAGTGGGGTTGGAAACGCTTTTCAGGCTCAGTACTGGGCTCAAAGCATGCAGCCCTGAGGTCTCTCATGAAAGCAGGTGGTTAAATAGAAATTCGCTGCTCAGCTGACCCGGTAGGAGCAAACGTATGCCAAAAATGTACACAGAATGAGCTTTTCAGTGAAGAGAAGCCAGGCACATTTTAGCTAGTTTTACTTGTAAGTGGGGTTGGAAACGCTTTTCAGGCTCAGTACTTGGCTGAAAACATGCAGCCCTGAGGTCTCTCATGAAAGCAGGTGGTTAAATAGAAATTCACTGCTCAGCTGACCCAGTAGGAGCAAATGTATGCCAAAAATGTACACAGAATGAGCTTTTCAGTGAATAGCAGCCAGGCACATTTTAGCTAGTTTTACTTGTAAGTGGGGTTGGAAACGCTTTTCAGGATCAGTACTGGGCTTAAAACATGCAGCCCTGAGGTCTCTCATGATAGCAGGTGGTTAAATAGAAATTCGCTGCTCAGCTGACCCGGCAGGAGCAAACGTATGCTAAAAATGTACTCAGAATGAGCTTTTCAGTGAAGAGAAGCCAGGCACATTTCAGCTAGTTTTACTTGTAAGTGGGGTTGGAAATGCTTTTCAGGCTCAGTACTGAGCTCAAAACATGCAGCCCTGAGGTCTCTCATGAAAGCAGGTGGTTAAATAGAAATTCGCTGCTCAGCTGACCCGGTAGGAGCAAACGTATGCCAAAAATGTACACAGCATGAGCTTTTCAGTGAATAGCAGCCAGGCACATTTTAGCTAGTTTTACTTGTAAGTGGGGTTGGAAACGCTTTTCAGGATCAGTACTGGGCTCAAAACATGCAGCCCTGAGGTTTCTCATGATAGCAGGTGGTTAAATAGAAATTCGCTGCTCAGCTGACCCAGCAGGAGCAAACGTATGCTAAAAATGTACTCAGAATGAGCTTTTCAGTGAATAGCAGCCAGGCACATTTTAGCTAGTTTTACTTGTAAGTGGGGTTGGAAACGCTTTTCAGGATCAGTACTGGGCTCAAAACATGCAGCCCTGAGGTATCTCATGATAGCAGGTGGTTAAATAGAAATTCGCTGCTCAGCTGACCCGGCAGGAGCAAACGTATGCCAAAAATGTGCACAGAATGAGCTTTTCAGTGAATAGCAGCCAGGCACATTTTAGCTAATTTTACTTGTAAGTGGGGTTGGAAACGCTTTTCAGGATCAGTACTGGGCTCAAAACATGCAGCCCTGAGGGCTCTCATGATAGCAGGTGGTTAAATAGAAATTCGCTCCTCAGCTGACCCGGCAGGAGCAAACGTATGCTAAAAATGTACTCAGAATGAGCTTTTCAGTGAAGAGAAGCCAGGCACATTTTAGCTAGTTTTACTTGTAAGTGGGGTTGGAAATGCTTTTCAGGCTCAGTACTTGGCTCAAAACATGCAGCCCTGAGGTCTCTCATGAAAGCAGGTGGTTAAATAGAAATTCACTGCTCAGCTGATTCGGCAGGAGCAAACGTATGCTAAAAATGTACTCAGAATGAGCTTTTCAGTGAAGAGAAGCCAGGCACATTTTAGCTAGTTTTACTTGTAAGTGGGGTTGGAAATGCTTTTCAGGCTCAGTACTGGGCTCAAAACATGCAGCCCTGAGGTCTCTCATGATAGCAGGTGATTAAATAGAAATTCGCTGCTCAGCTGACCCTGCAGGAGCAAACGTATGCTAAAAATGTACTCAGAATGAGCTTTTCAGTGAAGAGAAGCCAGGCACATTTTAGCTAGTTTTACTTGTAAGTGGGGTTGGAAATGCTTTTCAGGATCAGTACTGAGCTCAAAACATGCAGCCCTGAGGTCTCTCATGAAAGCAGGTGGTTAAATAGAAATTCGCTGCTCAGCTGATTCGGCAGGAGCAAACGTATGCTAAAAATGTACTCAGAATGAGCTTTTCAGTGAAGAGAAGCCAGGCACATTTTAGCAAGTTTTACTTGTAAGTGGGGTTGGAAACGCTTTTCAGGCTCAGTACTGGGCTCAAAACATGCAGCCCTGAGGTCTCTCATGAAAGCAGGTGGTTAAATAGAAATTCGCTGCTCAGCTGACCCGGTAGGAGCAAACGTATGCTAAAAATGTACTCAGAATGAGCTTTTCAGTGAAGAGAGGCCAGGCACATTTTAGCTAGTTTTACTTGTAAGTGGGGTTGGAAACGCTTTTCAGGCTCAGTACTGGGCTCAAAACATGCAGCCCTGAGGTCTCTCATGAAAGCAGGTGGTTAAATAGAAATTCGCTGCTCAGCTGACCCGGCAGGAGCAAACGTATGCCAAAAATGTACACAGAATGAGCTTTTCAGTGAATAGCAGCAAGGCACATTTTAGCTAGTTTTACTTGTAAGTGGGGTTGGAAACGCTTTTCAGGATCAGTACTGGGCTCAAAACATGCAGCCCTGAGGTCTCTCATGACAGCAGGTGGTTAAATAGAAATTCGCTGCTCAGCTGACCCAGCAGGAGCAAACGTATGCTAAAATGTACTCAGAATGAGCTTTTCAGTGAAGAGAAGCCAGGCACATTTTAGCTAGTTTTACTTGTAAGTGGGGTTGGAAACGATTTTCAGGCTCAGTACTGGGCTCAAAACATGCAGCCCTGAGGTCTCTCATGAAAGCAGGTGGTTTAAATAGAAATTTGCTGCTCAGCTGACCCGGTAGGAGCAAACGTATGCCAAAAATGTACACAGAATGAGCTTTTCAGTGAATAGCAGCCAGGCACATTTTAGCTAGTTTTACTTGTAAGTGGGGTTGGAAACGCTTTTCAGGATCAGTAATGGGCTTAAAACATGCAGCCCTGAGGTCTCTCATGATAGCAGGTGGTTAAATAGAAATTTGCTGCTCAGCTGACCCGGCAGGAGCAAACGTATGCTAAAAATGTACTCAGAATGAGCTTTTCAGTGAAGAGAAGCCAGGCACATTTTAGCTAGTTTTACTTGTAAGTGGGGTTGGAAATGCTTTTCAGGCTCAGTACTGGGCTCAAAACATGCAGCCCTGAGGTCTCTCATGATAGCAGGTGGTTAAATAGAAATTCGCTGCTCAGCTGACCCGGCAGGAGCAAACGTATGCTAAAAATGTACTCAGAATGAGCTTTTCAGTGAAGAGAAGCCAGGCACATTTTAGCTAGTTTTACTTGTAAGTGGGGTTGGAAACGCTTTTCAGGCTCTGTACTGGGCTCAAAACATGCAGCCCTGAGGTCTCTCATGAAAGCAGGTGGTTAAATAGAAATTCGCTGCTCAGCTGACCCGGTAGGAGCAAACGTATGCCAAAAATGTACACAGAATGAGCTTTTCAGTGAATAGCAGCCAGGCACATTTTAGCTAGTTTTACTTGTAAGTGTGGTTGGAAACGCTTTTCAGGATCAGTACTGGGCTCAAAACATGCAGCCCTGAGGTCTCTTATGATAGCAGGTGGTTAAATAGAAATTCGCTGCTCAGCTGACCCGGCAGGAGCAAACGTATGCTAAAAATGTACTCAGAATGAGCTTTTCAGTGAAAAGAAGCCAGGCACATTTTAGCTAGTTTTACTTGTAAGTGGGGTTGGAAATGCTTTTCAGGCTCAGTACTTGGCTCAAAACATGCAGACCTGAGGTCTCTCATGAAAGCAGGTGGTTAAATAGAAATTCACTGCTCAGCTGACCCGGTAGGAGCAAACGTATGCCAAAAATGTACACAGAATGAGCTTTTCAGTGAATAGCAGCCAGGCACATTTTAGCTAGTTTTACTTGTAAGTGGGGTTGGAAACGCTTTTCAGGATCAGTACTGGGCTTAAAACATGCAGCCCTGAGGTCTCTCATGATAGCAGGTGGTTAAATAGAAATTCGCTGCTCAGCTGACCCGGCAGGAGCAAACGTATGCTAAAAATGTACTAAGAATGAGCTTTTCAGTGAAGAGAAGCCAGGCACATTTTAGCTAGTTTTACTTGTAAGTGGGGTTGGAAATGCTTTTCAGGATCAGTACTGAGCTCAAAACATGCAGCCCTGAGGTCTCTCATGAAAGCAGGTGGTTAAATAGAAATTCGCTGCTCAGCTGATTCGGCAGGAGCAAACGTATGCTAAAAATGTACTCAGAATGAGCTTTTCCGTGAAGAGAAGCCAGGCACATTTTAGCAAGTTTTACTTGTAAGTGGGGTTGGAAACGCTTTTCAGGCTCAGTACTTGGCTGAAAACATGCAGCCCTGAGGTCTCTCATGAAAGCAGGTGGTTAAATAGAAATTCACTGCTCAGCTGACCCAGTAGGAGCAAACGTAGGCTAAAAATGTACTCAGAATGAGCTTTTCAGTGAAGAGAAGCCAGGCACATTTTAGCTAGTTTTACTTGTAAGTGGGGTTGGAAATGCTTTTCAGGCTCAGTACTGAGCTCAAAACATGCAGCCCTGAGGTCTCTCATGAAAGCAGGTGGTTAAATAGAAATTCGCTGCTCAGCTGACCCGGTAGGAGCAAACGTATGCCAAAAATGTACACAGCATGAGCTTTTCAGTGAATAGCAGCCAGGCACATTTTAGCTAGTTTTACTTGTAAGTGGGGTTGGAAACGCTTTTCAGGATCAGTACTGGGCTCAAAACATGCAGCCCTGAGGTCTCTCATGATAGCAGGTGGTTAAATAGAAATTCGCTGCTCAGCTGACCCAGCAGGAGCAAACGTATGCTAAAAATGTACTCAGAATGAGCTTTTCAGTGAATAGCAGCCAGGCACATTTTAGCTAGTTTTACTTGTAAGTGGGGTTGGAAACGCTTTTCAGGATCAGTACTGGGCTCAAAACATGCAGCCCTGAGGTATCTCATGATAGCAGGTGGTTAAATAGAAATTCGCTGCTCAGCTGACCCGGCAGGAGCAAACGTATGCCAAAAATGTGCACAGAATGAGCTTTTCAGTGAATAGCAGCCAGGCACATTTTAGCTAATTTTACTTGTAAGTGGGGTTGGAAACGCTTTTCAGGATCAGTACTGGGCTCAAAACATGCAGCCCTGAGGGCTCTCATGATAGCAGGTGGTTAAATAGAAATTCGCTGCTCAGCTGACCCGGCAGGAGCAAACGTATGCTAAAAATGTACTCAGAATGAGCTTTTCAGTGAAGAGAAGCCAGGCACATTTTAGCTAGTTTTACTTGTAAGTGGGGTTGGAAATGCTTTTCAGGCTCAGTACTTGGCTCAAAACATGCAGCCCTGAGGTCTCTCATGAAAGCAGGTGGTTAAATAGAAACTCACTGCTCAGCTGATTCGGCAGGAGCAAACGTATCCTAAAAATGTACTCAGAATGAGCTTTTCAGTGAAGAGAAGCCAGGCACATTTTAGGTAGTTTTAGTTGTAAGTGGGGTTGGAAACGCTTTTCAGGATCAGTACTGGGCTCAAAACATGCAGCCCTGAGGTCTCTCATGATAGCAGGTGGTTAAATAGAAATTCGCTGCTCAGCTGACCCGGCAGGAGCAAACGTATGCTAAAAATGTACTCAGAACGAGCTTTTCAGTGAAGAGAAGCCAGGCACATTTTAGCAAGTTTTACTTGTAAGTGGGGTTGGAAACGCTTTTCAGGCTCAGTACTGGGCTCAAAACATGCAGCCCTGAGGTCTCTCATGAAAGCAGGTGGTTAAATAGAAATTCGCTGCTCAGCTGACCCGGTAGGAGCAAACGT
The DNA here is from genome assembly GCF_964263255.1 of Lissotriton vulgaris. Taxonomy (NCBI): domain Eukaryota; kingdom Metazoa; phylum Chordata; class Amphibia; order Caudata; family Salamandridae; genus Lissotriton; species Lissotriton vulgaris. Next base: position 1,085,471,522 of record NC_141691.1, on the reverse strand, counting down.
ATGCCAAAAATGTACACAGAATGAGCTTTTCAGTGAATAGCAGCCAGGCACATTTTAGCTAGTTTTACTTGTAAGTGGGGTTGGAAACGATTTTCAGGCTCAGTACTGGGCTTAAAACATGCAGCCCTGAGGTCTCTCATGATAGCAGGTGGTTAAATAGAAATTCGCTGCTCAGCTGACCCGGCAGGAGCAAACGTATGCTAAAAATGTACTCAGAATGAGCTTTTCAGTGAAGAGAAGCCAGGCACATTTTAGCTAGTTTTACTTGTAAGTGGGGTTGGAAATGCTTTTCAGGCTCAGTACTGGGCTCAAAACATGCAGCCCTGAGGTCTCTCATGATAGCAGGTGATTAAATAGAAATTCGCTGCTCAGCTGACCCTGCAGGAGCAAACGTATGCTAAAAATGTACTCAGAATGAGCTTTTCAGTGAAGAGAAGCCAGGCACATTTTAGCTAGTTTTACTTGTAGTGGGGTTGGAAATGCTTTTCAGGCTCAGTACTGGGCTCAAAACATGCAGCCCTGAGGTCTCTCATGAAAGCAGGTGGTTTAAATAGAAATTCGCTGCTCAGCTGACCCGGTAGGAGCAAACGTATGCCAAAAATGTACACAGAATGAGCTTTTCAGTGAATAGCAGCCAGGCACATTTTAGCTAGTTTTACTTGTAAGTGGGGTTGGAAACGCTTTTAAGGATCAGTACTGGGCTTAAAACATGCAGCCCTGAGGTCTCTCATGATAGCAGGTGGTTAAATAGAAATTTGCTGCTCAGCTGACCCGGCAGGAGCAAACGTATGCTAAAAATGTACTCAGAATGAGCTTTTCAGTGAAGAGAAGCCAGGCACATTTTAGCTAGTTTTACTTGTAAGTGGGGTTGGAAATGCTTTTCAGGCTCAGTACTGGGCTCAAAACATGCAGCCCTGAGGTTTCTCATGAAAGCAGGTGGTTAAATAGAAATTCGCTGCTCAGCTGACCCGGCAGGAGCAAACGTATGCCAAAAATGTACACAGAATGAGCTTTTCAGTGAATAGCAGCTAGGCACATTTTAGCTAGTTTTACTTGTAAGTGGGGTTGGAAACGCTTTTCAGGCTCAGTACTGGGCTCAAAACATGCAGCCCTGAGGTCTCTCATGATAGCAGGTGGTTAAATAGAAATTCGCTGCTCAGCTGACCAGGCAGGAGCAAACGTATGCTAAAAATGTACTCAGAATGAGCTTTTCAGTGAAGAGAAGCCAGGCACATTTTAGCTAGTTTTACTTGTAAGTGGGGTTGGAAACGCTTTTCAGGCTCAGTACTGGGCTCAAAACATGCAGCCCTGAGGTCTCTCATGAAAGCAGGTGGTTAAATAGAAATTCGCTGCTCAGCTGACCCGGCAGGAGCAAACGTATGCCAAAAATGTACACATAATGAGCTTTTCAGTGAATAGCAGCAAGGCACATTTTAGCTAGTTTTACTTGTAAGTGGGGTTGGAAACGCTTTTCAGGATCAGTACTGGGCTCAAAACATGCAGCCCTGAGGTCTCTCATGACAGCAGGTGGTTAAATAGAAATTCGCTGCTCAGCTGACCCAGCAGGAGCAAACGTATGCTAAAATGTACTCAGAATGATCTTTTCAGTGAAGAGAAGCCAGGCACATTTTAGCTAGTTTTACTTGTAAGTGGGGTTGGAAACGCTTTTCAGGCTCAGTACTGGGCTCAAAACATGCAGCCCTGAGGTCTCTCATGAAAGCAGGTGGTTTAAATAGAAATTCGCTGCTCAGCTGACCCGGTAGGAGCAAACGTATGCCAAAAATGTACACAGAATGAGCTTTTCAGTGAATAGCAGCCAGGCACATTTTAGCTAGTTTTACTTGTAAGTGGGGTTGGAAACGCTTTTCAGGATCAGTACTGGGCTTAAAACATGCAGCCCTGAGGTCTCTCATGATAGCAGGTGGTTAAATAGAAATTTGCTGCTCAGCTGACCCGGCAGGAGCAAACGTATGCTAAAAATGTACTCAGAATGAGCTTTTCAGTGAAGAGAAGCCAGGCACATTTTAGCTAGTTTTACTTGTAAGTGGGGTTGGAAATGCTTTTCAGGCTCAGTACTGGGCTCAAAACATGCAGCCCTGAGGTCTCTCATGATAGCAGGTGGTTAAATAGAAATTCGCTGCTCAGCTGACCCGGCAGGAGCAAACGTATGCTAAAAATGTACTCAGAATGAGCTTTTCAGTGAAGAGAAGCCAGGCACATTTTAGCTAGTTTTACTTGTAAGTGGGGTTGGAAACGCTTTTCAGGCTCTGTACTGGGCTCAAAACATGCAGCCCTGAGGTCTCTCATGAAAGCAGGTGGTTAAATAGAAATTCGCTGCTCAGCTGACCCGGTAGGAGCAAACGTATGCCAAAAATGTACACAGAATGAGCTTTTCAGTGAATAGCAGCCAGGCACATTTTAGCTAGTTTTACTTGTAAGTGTGGTTGGAAACGCTTTTCAGGATCAGTACTGGGCTCAAAACATGCAGCCCTGAGGTCTCTTATGATAGCAGGTGGTTAAATAGAAATTCGCTGCTCAGCTGACCCGGCAGGAGCAAACGTATGCTAAAAATGTACTCAGAATGAGCTTTTCAGTGAAAAGAAGCCAGGCACATTTTAGCTAGTTTTACTTGTAAGTGGGGTTGGAAATGCTTTTCAGGCTCAGTACTTGGCTCAAAACATGCAGCCCTGAGGTCTCTCATGAAAGCAGGTGGTTAAATAGAAATTCACTGCTCAGCTGACCCGGTAGGAGCAAACGTATGCCAAAAATGTACACAGAATGAGCTTTTCAGTGAATAGCAGCCAGGCACATTTTAGCTAGTTTTACTTGTAAGTGGGGTTGGAAACGCTTTTCAGGATCAGTACTGGGCTTAAAACATGCAGCCCTGAGGTCTCTCATGATAGCAGGTGGTTAAATAGAAATTCGCTGCTCAGCTGACCCGGCAGGAGCAAACGTATGCTAAAAATGTACTAAGAATGAGCTTTTCAGTGAAGAGAAGCCAGGCACATTTTAGCTAGTTTTACTTGTAAGTGGGGTTGGAAATGCTTTTCAGGATCAGTACTGAGCTCAAAACATGCAGCCCTGAGGTCTCTCATGAAAGCAGGTGGTTAAATAGAAATTCGCTGCTCAGCTGATTCGGCAGGAGCAAACGTATGCTAAAAATGTACTCAGAATGAGCTTTTCAGTGAAGAGAAGACAGGCACATTTTAGCTAGTTTTACTTGTAAGTGGGGTTGAAAACGCTTTTCAGGCTCAGTACTGGGCTCAAAACATGCAGCCCTGAGGTCTCTCATGAAAGCAGGTGGTTAAATAGAAATTCGCTGCTCAGCTGACCCGGCAGGAGCAAACGTATGCCAAAAATGTACACAGAATGAGCTTTTCAGTGAATAGCAGCAAGGCACATTTTAGCTAGTTTTACTTGTAAGTGGGGTTGGAAACGCTTTTCAGGCTCAGTACTGGGCTCAAAACATGCAGCCCTGAGGTCTCTCATGATAGCAGGTGGTTAAATAGAAATTCGCTGCTCAGCTGACCAGGCAGGAGCAAACGTATGCTAAAAATGTACTCAGAATGAGCTTTTCAGTGAAGAGAAGCCAGGCACATTTTAGCTAGTTTTACTTGTAAGTGGGGTTGGAAACGCTTTTCAGGCTCAGTACTGGGCTCAAAACATGCAGCCCTGAGGTCTCTCATGAAAGCAGGTGGTTAAATAGAAATTCGCTGCTCAGCTGACCCGGCAGGAGCAAACGTATGCCAAAAATGTACACAGAATGAGCTTTTCAGTGAATAGCAGCAAGGCACATTTTAGCTAGTTTTACTTGTAAGTGGGGTTGGAAACGCTTTTCAGGATCAGTACTGGGCTCAAAACATGCAGCCCTGAGGTCTCTCATGACAGCAGGTGGTTAAATAGAAATTCGCTGCTCAGCTGACCCAGCAGGAGCAAACGTATGCTAAAATGTACTCAGAATGAGCTTTTCAGTGAAGAGAAGCCAGGCACATTTTAGCTAGTTTTACTTGTAAGTGGGGTTGGAAACGCTTTTCAGGCTCAGTACTGGGCTCAAAACATGCAGCCCTGAGGTCTCTCATGAAAGCAGGTGGTTTAAATAGAAATTCGCTGCTCAGCTGACCCGGTAGGAGCAAACGTATGCCAAAAATGTACACAGAATGAGCTTTTCAGTGAATAGCAGCCAGGCACATTTTAGCTAGTTTTACTTGTAAGTGGGGTTGGAAACGCTTTTCAGGATCAGTACTGGGCTTAAAACATGCAGCCCTGAGGTCTCTCATGATAGCAGGTGGTTAAATAGAAATTTGCTGCTCAGCTGACCCGGCAGGAGCAAACGTATGCAAAAAATGTACTCAGAATGAGCTTTTCAGTGAAGAGAAGCCAGGCACATTTTAGCTAGTTTTACTTGTAAGTGGGGTTGGAAATGCTTTTCAGGCTCAGTACTGGGCTCAAAACATGCAGCCCTGAGGTCTCTCATGATAGCAGGTGGTTAAATAGAAATTCGCTGCTCAGCTGACCCGGCAGGAGCAAACGTATGCTAAAAATGTACTCAGAATGAGCTTTTCAGTGAAGAGAAGCCAGGCACATTTTAGCTAGTTTTACTTGTAAGTGGGGTTGGAAACGCTTTTCAGGCTCTGTACCGGGCTCAAAACATGCAGCCCTGAGGTCTCTCATGAAAGCAGGTGGTTAAATAGAAATTCGCTGCTCAGCTGACCCGGTAGGAGCAAACGTATGCCAAAAATGTACACAGAATGAGCTTTTCAGTGAATAGCAGCCAGGCACATTTTAGCTAGTTTTACTTGTAAGTGTGGTTGGAAACGCTTTTCAGGATCAGTACTGGGCTCAAAACATGCAGCCCTGAGGTCTCTTATGATAGCAGGTGGTTAAATAGAAATTCGCTGCTCAGCTGACCCGGCAGGAGCAAACGTATGCTAAAAATGTACTCAGAATGAGCTTTTCAGTGAAAAGAAGCCAGGCACATTTTAGCTAGTTTTACTTGTAAGTGGGGTTGGAAATGCTTTTCAGGCTCAGTACTTGGCTCAAAACATGCAGCCCTGAGGTCTCTCATGAAAGCAGGTGGTTAAATAGAAATTCACTGCTCAGCTGACCCGGTAGGAGCAAACGTATGCCAAAAATGTACACAGAACGAGCTTTTCAGTGAATAGCAGCCAGGCACATTTTAGCTAGTTTTACTTGTAAGTGGGGTTGGAAACGCTTTTCAGGATCAGTACTGGGCTTAAAACATGCAGCCCTGAGGTCTCTCATGATAGCAGGTGGTTAAATAGAAATTCGCTGCTCAGCTGACCCGGCAGGAGCAAACGTATGCTAAAAATGTACTAAGAATGAGCTTTTCAGTGAAGAGAAGCCAGGCACATTTTAGCTTGTTTTACTTGTAAGTGGGGTTGGAAATGCTTTTCAGGATCAGTACTGAGCTCAAAACATGCAGCCCTGAGGTCTCTCATGAAAGCAGGTGGTTAAATAGAAATTCGCTGCTCAGCTGATTCGGCAGGAGCAAACGTATGCTAAAAATGTACTCAGAATGAGCTTTTCAGTGAAGAGAAGACAGGCACATTTTAGCAAGTTTTACTTGTAAGTGGGGTTGGAAACGCTTTTCAGGCTCAGTACTGGGCTCAAAGCATGCAGCCCTGAGGTCTCTCATGAAAGCAGGTGGTTAAATAGAAATTCGCTGCTCAGCTGACCCGGTAGGAGCAAACGTATGCTAAAAATGTACTCAGAACGAGCTTTTCAGTGAAGAGAAGCCAGGCACATTTTAGCAAGTTTTACTTGTAAGTGGGGTTGGAAACGCTTTTCAGGCTCAGTACTGGGCTCAAAACATGCAGCCCTGAGGTCTCTCATGAAAGCAGGTGGTTAAATAGAAATTCGCTGCTCAGCTGACCCGGCAGGAGCAAACGTATGCTAAAAATGTACTCAGAATGAGCTTTTCAGTGAAGAGAAGCCAGGCACATTTTAGCTAGTTTTACTTGTAAGTGGGGTTGGAAATGCTTTTCAGGCTCAGTACTGAGCTCAAAACATGCAGCCCTGAGGTCTCTCATGAAAGCAGGTGGTTAAATAGAAATTCGCTGCTCAGCTGACCCGGTAGGAGCAAACGTATGCCAAAAATGTACACAGCATGAGCTTTTCAGTGAATAGCAGCCAGGCACATTTTAGCTAGTTTTACTTGTAAGTGGGGTTGGAAACGCTTTTCAGGATCAGTACTGGGCTCAAAACATGCAGCCCTGAGGTCTCTCATGATAGCAGGTGGTTAAATAGAAATTCGCTGCTCAGCTGACCCAGCAGGAGCAAACGTATGCTAAAAATGTACTCAGAATGAGCTTTTCAGTGAATAGCAGCCAGGCACATTTTAGCTAGTTTTACTTGTAAGTGGGGTTGGAAACGCTTTTCAGGATCAGTACTGGGCTCAAAACATGCAGCCCTGAGGTATCTCATGATAGCAGGTGGTTAAATAGAAATTCGCTGCTCAGCTGACCCGGCAGGAGCAAACGTATGCCAAAAATGTGCACAGAATGAGCTTTTCAGTGAATAGCAGCCAGGCACATTTTAGCTAATTTTACTTGTAAGTGGGGTTGGAAACGCTTTTCAGGATCAGTACTGGGCTCAAAACATGCAGCCCTGAGGGCTCTCATGATAGCAGGTGGTTAAATAGAAATTCGCTGCTCAGCTGACCCGGCAGGAGCAAACGTATGCTAAAAATGTACTCAGAATGAGCTTTTCAGTGAAGAGAAGCCAGGCACATTTTAGCTAGTTTTACTTGTAAGTGGGGTTGGAAATGCTTTTCAGGCTCAGTACTTGGCTCAAAACATGCAGCCCTGAGGTCTCTCATGAAAGCAGGTGGTTAAATAGAAATTCACTGCTCAGCTGATTCGGCAGGAGCAAACGTATGCTAAAAATGTACTCAGAATGAGCTTTTCAGTGAAGAGAAGCCAGGCACATTTTAGGTAGTTTTAGTTGTAAGTGGGGTTGGAAACGCTTTTCAGGATCAGTACTGGGCTCAAAACATGCAGCCCTGAGGTCTCTCATGATAGCAGGTGGTTAAATAGAAATTCGCTGCTCAGCTGACCCGGCAGGAGCAAACATATGCTAAAAATGTACTCAGAACGAGCTTTTCAGTGAAGAGAAGCCAGGCACATTTTAGCTAGTTTTACTTGTAAGTGGGGTTGGAAACGATTTTCAGGCTCAGTACTGGGCTTAAATCATGCAGCCCTGAGGTCTCTCATGATAGCAGGTGGTTAAATAGAAATTCGCTGCTCAGCTGACCCGGCAGGAGCAAACGTATGCTAAAAATGTACTCAGAATGAGCTTTTCAGTGAAGAGAAGCCAGGCACATTTTAGCTAGTTTTACTTGTAAGTGGGGTTGGAAATGCTTTTCAGGCTCAGTACTGGGCTCAAAACATGCAGCCCTGAGGTCTCTCATGATAGCAGGTGATTAAATAGAAATTCGCTGCTCAGCTGACCCTGCAGGAGCAAACGTATGCTAAAAATGTACTCAGAATGAGCTTTTCAGTGAAGAGAAGCCAGGCACATTTTAGCTAGTTTTACTTGTAAGTGGGGTTGGAAATGCTTTTCAGGCTCAGTACTGGGCTCAAAACATGCAGCCCTGAGGTCTCTCATGAAAGCAGGTGGTTTAAATAGAAATTCGCTGCTCAGCTGATTCGGCAGGAGCAAACGTATGCTAAAAATGTACTCAGAATGAGCTTTTCAGTGAAGAGAAGCCAGGCACATTTTAGGTAGTTTTAGTTGTAAGTGGGGTTGGAAACGCTTTTCAGGATCAGTACTGGGCTCAAAACATGCAGCCCTGAGGTCTCTCATGATAGCAGGTGGTTAAATAGAAATTCGCTGCTCAGCTGACCCGGCAGGAGCAAACATATGCTAAAAATGTACTCAGAACGAGCTTTTCAGTGAAGAGAAGCCAGGCACATTTTAGCTAGTTTTACTTGTAAGTGGGGTTGGAAACGATTTTCAGGCTCAGTACTGGGCTTAAATCATGCAGCCCTGAGGTCTCTCATGATAGCAGGTGGTTAAATAGAAATTCGCTGCTCAGCTGACCCGGCAGGAGCAAACGTATGCTAAAAATGTACTCAGAATGAGCTTTTCAGTGAAGAGAAGCCAGGCACATTTTAGCTAGTTTTACTTGTAAGTGGGGTTGGAAATGCTTTTCAGGCTCAGTACTGGGCTCAAAACATGCAGCCCTGAGGTCTCTCATGATAGCAGGTGATTAAATAGAAATTCGCTGCTCAGCTGACCCTGCAGGAGCAAACGTATGCTAAAAATGTACTCAGAATGAGCTTTTCAGTGAAGAGAAGCCAGGCACATTTTAGCTAGTTTTACTTGTAAGTGGGGTTGGAAATGCTTTTCAGGCTCAGTACTGGGCTCAAAACATGCAGCCCTGAGGTCTCTCATGAAAGCAGGTGGTTTAAATAGAAATTCGCTGCTCAGCTGACCCGGTAGGAGCAAACGTATGCCAAAAATGTACACAGAATGAGCTTTTCAGTGAATAGCAGCCAGGCACATTTTAGCTAGTTTTACTTGTAAGTGGGGTTGGAAATGCTTTTCAGGATCAGTACTGAGCTCAAAACATGCAGCCCTGAGGTCTCTCATGAAAGCAGGTGGTTAAATAGAAATTCGCTGCTCAGCTGATTCGGCAGGAGCAAACGTATGCTAAAAATGTACTCAGAATGAGCTTTTCAGTGAAGAGAAGCCAGGCACATTTTAGCAAGTTTTACTTGTAAGTGGGGTTGGAAACGCTTTTCAGGCTCAGTACTTGGCTGAAAACATGCAGCCCTGAGGTCTCTCATGAAAGCAGGTGGTTAAATAGAAATTCACTGCTCAGCTGACCCAGTAGGAGCAAACGTAGGCTAAAAATGTACTCAGAATGAGCTTTTCAGTGAAGAGAAGCCAGGCACATTTTAGCTAGTTTTACTTGTAAGTGGGGTTGGAAATGCTTTTCAGGCTCAGTACTGAGCTCAAAACATGCAGCCCTGAGGTCTCTCATGAAAGCAGGTGGTTAAATAGAAATTCGCTGCTCAGCTGACCCGGTAGGAGCAAACGTATGCCAAAAATGTACACAGCATGAGCTTTTCAGTGAATAGCAGCCAGGCACATTTTAGCTAGTTTTACTTGTAAGTGGGGTTGGAAACGCTTTTCAGGATCAGTACTGGGCTCAAAACATGCAGCCCTGAGGTCTCTCATGATAGCAGGTGGTTAAATAGAAATTCGCTGCTCAGCTGACCCAGCAGGAGCAAACGTATGCTAAAAATGTACTCAGAATGAGCTTTTCAGTGAATAGCAGCCAGGCACATTTTAGCTAGTTTTACTTGTAAGTGGGGTTGGAAACGCTTTTCAGGATCAGTACTGGGCTCAAAACATGCAGCCCTGAGGTATCTCATGATAGCAGGTGGTTAAATAGAAATTCGCTGCTCAGCTGACCCGGCAGGAGCAAACGTATGCCAAAAATGTGCACAGAATGAGCTTTTCAGTGAATAGCAGCCAGGCACATTTTAGCTAATTTTACTTGTAAGTGGGGTTGGAAACGCTTTTCAGGATCAGTACTGGGCTCAAAACATGCAGCCCTGAGGGCTCTCATGATAGCAGGTGGTTAAATAGAAATTCGCTGCTCAGCTGACCCGGCAGGAGCAAACGTATGCTAAAAATGTACTCAGAATGAGCTTTTCAGTGAAGAGAAGCCAGGCACATTTTAGCTAGTTTTACTTGTAAGTGGGGTTGGAAATGCTTTTCAGGCTCAGTACTTGGCTCAAAACATGCAGCCCTGAGGTCTCTCATGAAAGCAGGTGGTTAAATAGAAACTCACTGCTCAGCTGATTCGGCAGGAGCAAACGTATGCTAAAAATGTACTCAGAATGAGCTTTTCAGTGAAGAGAAGCCAGGCACATTTTGGGTAGTTTTAGTTGTAAGTGGGGTTGGAAACGCTTTTCAGGATCAGTACTGGGCTCAAAACATGCAGCCCTGAGGTCTCTCATGATAGCAGGTGGTTAAATAGAAATTCGCTGCTCAGCTGACCCGGCAGGAGCAAACATATGCTAAAAATGTACTCAGAACGAGCTTTTCAGTAAAGAGAAGCCAGGCACATTTTAGCAAGTTTTACTTGTAAGTGGGGTTGGAAACGCTTTTCAGGCTCAGTACTGGGCTCAAAACATGCAGCCCTGAGGTCTCTCATGAAAGCAGGTGGTTAAATAGAAATTCGCTGCTCAGCTGACCCGGTAGGAGCAAACGTATGCCAAAAATGTACACAGAATGAGCTTTTCAGTGAATAGCAGCCAGGCACATTTTAGCTAGTTTTACTTGTAAGTGGGGTTGGAAACGATTTTCAGGCTCAGTACTGGGCTTAAAACATGCAGCCCTGAGGTCTCTCATGATAGCAGGTGGTTAAATAGAAATTCGCTGCTCAGCTGACCCGGCAGGAGCAAACGTATGCTAAAAATGTACTCAGAATGAGCTTTTCAGTGAAGAGAAGACAGGCACATTTTAGCAAGTTTTACTTGTAAGTGGGGTTGGAAACGCTTTTCAGGCTCAGTACTGGGCTCAAAGCATGCAGCCCTGAGGTCTCTCATGAAAGCAGGTGGTTAAATAGAAATTCGCTGCTCAGCTGACCCGGTAGGAGCAAACGTATGCCAAAAATGTACACAGAATGAGCTTTTCAGTGAAGAGAAGCCAGGCACATTTTAGCTAGTTTTACTTGTAAGTGGGGTTGGAAACGCTTTTCAGGCTCAGTACTTGGCTGAAAACATGCAGCCCTGAGGTCTCTCATGAAAGCAGGTGGTTAAATAGAAATTCACTGCTCAGCTGACCCAGTAGGAGCAAACGTATGCCAAAAATGTACACAGAATGAGCTTTTCAGTGAATAGCAGCCAGGCACATTTTAGCTAGTTTTACTTGTAAGTGGGGTTGGAAACGCTTTTCAGGATCAGTACTGGGCTTAAAACATGCAGCCCTGAGGTCTCTCATGATAGCAGGTGGTTAAATAGAAATTCGCTGCTCAGCTGACCCGGCAGGAGAAAACGTATGCTAAAAATGTACTCAGAATGAGCTTTTCAGTGAAGAGAAGCCAGGCACATTTTAGCTAGTTTTACTTGTAAGTGGGGTTGGAAATGCTTTTCAGGCTCAGTACTGAGCTCAAAACATGCAGCCCTGAGGTCTCTCATGAAAGCAGGTGGTTAAATAGAAATTCGCTGCTCAGCTGACCCGGTAGGAGCAAACGTATGCCAAAAATGTACACAGCATGAGCTTTTCAGTGAATAGCAGCCAGGCACATTTTAGCTAGTTTTACTTGTAAGTGGGGTTGGAAACGCTTTTCAGGATCAGTACTGGGCTCAAAACATGCAGCCCTGAGGTCTCTCATGATAGCAGGTGGTTAAATAGAAATTCGCTGCTCAGCTGACCCAGCAGGAGCAAACGTATGCTAAAAATGTACTCAGAATGAGCTTTTCAGTGAATAGCAGCCAGGCACATTTTAGCTAGTTTTACTTGTAAGTGGGGTTGGAAACGCTTTTCAGGATCAGTACTGGGCTCAAAACATGCAGCCCTGAGGTATCTCATGATAGCAGGTGGTTAAATAGAAATTCGCTGCTCAGCTGACCCGGCAGGAGCAAACGTATGCCAAAAATGTGCACAGAATGAGCTTTTCAGTGAATAGCAGCCAGGCACATTTTAGCTAATTTTACTTGTAAGTGGGGTTGGAAACGCTTTTCAGGATCAGTACTGGGCTCAAAACATGCAGCCCTGAGGGCTCTCATGATAGCAGGTGGTTAAATAGAAATTCGCTGCTCAGCTGACCCGGCAGGAGCAAACGTATGCTAAAAATGTACTCAGAATGAGCTTTTCAGTGAAGAGAAGCCAGGCACATTTTAGCTAGTTTTACTTGTAAGTGGGGTTGGAAATGCTTTTCAGGCTCAGTACTTGGCTCAAAACATGCAGCCCTGAGGTCTCTCATGAAAGCAGGTGGTTAAATAGAAATTCACTGCTCAGCTGATTCGGCAGGAGCAAACGTATGCTAAAAATGTACTCAGAATGAGCTTTTCAGTGAAGAGAAGCCAGGCACATTTTAGGTAGTTTTAGTTGTAAGTGGGGTTGGAAACGCTTTTCAGGATCAGTACTGGGCTCAAAACATGCAGCCCTGAGGTCTCTCATGATAGCAGGTGGTTAAATAGAAATTCGCTGCTCAGCTGACCCGGCAGGAGCAAACATATGCTAAAAATGTACTCAGAACGAGCTTTTCAGTGAAGAGAAGCCAGGCACATTTTAGCAAGTTTTACTTGTAAGTGGGGTTGGAAACGCTTTTCAGGCTCAGTACTGGGCTCAAAACATGCAGCCCTGAGGTCTCTCATGAAAGCAGGTGGTTAAATAGAAATTCACTGCTCAGCTGACCCAGTAGGAGCAAACGTAGGCTAAAAATGTACTCAGAATGAGCTTTTCAGTGAAGAGAAGCCAGGCACATTTTAGCTAGTTTTACTTGTAAGTGGGGTTGGAAATGCTTTTCAGGCTCAGTACTGAGCTCAAAACATGCAGCCCTGAGGTCTCTCATGAAAGCAGGTGGTTAAATAGAAATTCGCTGCTCAGCTGACCCGGTAGGAGCAAACGTATGCCAAAAATGTACACAGCATGAGCTTTTCAGTGAATAGCAGCCAGGCACATTTTAGCTAGTTTTACTTGTAAGTGGGGTTGGAAACGCTTTTCAGGATCAGTACTGGGCTCAAAACATGCAGCCCTGAGGTCTCTCATGATAGCAGGTGGTTAAATAGAAATTCGCTGCTCAGCTGACCCAGCAGGAGCAAACGTATGCTAAAAATGTACTCAGAATGAGCTTTTCAGTGAATAGCAGCCAGGCACATTTTAGCTAGTTTTACTTGTAAGTGGGGTTGGAAACGCTTTTCAGGATCAGTACTGGGCTCAAAACATGCAGCCCTGAGGTATCTCATGATAGCAGGTGGTTAAATAGAAATTCGCTGCTCAGCTGACCCGGCAGGAGCAAACGTATGCCAAAAATGTGCACAGAATGAGCTTTTCAGTGAATAGCAGCCAGGCACATTTTAGCTAATTTTACTTGTAAGTGTGGTTGGAAACGCTTTTCAGGATCAGTACTGGGCTCAAAACATGCAGCCCTGAGGTCTCTTATGATAGCAGGTGGTTAAATAGAAATTCGCTGCTCAGCTGACCCGGCAGGAGCAAACGTATGCTAAAAATGTACTCAGAATGAGCTTTTCAGTGAAAAGAAGCCAGGCACATTTTAGCTAGTTTTACTTGTAAGTGGGGTTGGAAATGCTTTTCAGGCTCAGTACTTGGCTCAAAACATGCAGCCCTGAGGTCTCTCATGAAAGCAGGTGGTTAAATAGAAATTCACTGCTCAGCTGACCCGGTAGGAGCAAACGTATGCCAAAAATGTACACAGAACGAGCTTTTCAGTGAATAGCAGCCAGGCACATTTTAGCTAGTTTTACTTGTAAGTGGGGTTGGAAACGCTTTTCAGGATCAGTACTGGGCTTAAAACATGCAGCCCTGAGGTCTCTCATGATAGCAGGTGGTTAAATAGAAATTCGCTGCTCAGCTGACCCGGCAGGAGCAAACGTATGCTAAAAATGTACTAAGAATGAGCTTTTCAGTGAAGAGAAGCCAGGCACATTTTAGCTTGTTTTACTTGTAAGTGGGGTTGGAAATGCTTTTCAGGATCAGTACTGAGCTCAAAACATGCAGCCCTGAGGTCTCTCATGAAAGCAGGTGGTTAAATAGAAATTCGCTGCTCAGCTGATTCGGCAGGAGCAAACGTATGCTAAAAATGTACTCAGAATGAGCTTTTCAGTGAAGAGAAGACAGGCACATTTTAGCAAGTTTTACTTGTAAGTGGGGTTGGAAACGCTTTTCAGGCTCAGTACTGGGCTCAAAGCATGCAGCCCTGAGGTCTCTCATGAAAGCAGGTGGTTAAATAGAAATTCGCTGCTCAGCTGACCCGGTAGGAGCAAACGTATGCCAAAAATGTACACAGAATGAGCTTTTCAGTGAAGAGAAGCCAGGCACATTTTAGCTAGTTTTACTTGTAAGTGGGGTTGGAAACGCTTTTCAGGCTCAGTACTTGGCTGAAAACATGCAGCCCTGAGGTCTCTCATGAAAGCAGGTGGTTAAATAGAAATTCACTGCTCAGCTGACCCAGTAGGAGCAAACGTATGCCAAAAATGTACACAGAATGAGCTTTTCAGTGAATAGCAGCCAGGCACATTTTAGCTAGTTTTACTTGTAAGTGGGGTTGGAAACGCTTTTCAGGATCAGTACTGGGCTTAAAACATGCAGCCCTGAGGTCTCTCATGATAGCAGGTGGTTAAATAGAAATTCGCTGCTCAGCTGACCCGGCAGGAGCAAACGTATGCTAAAAATGTACTCAGAATGAGCTTTTCAGTGAAGAGAAGCCAGGCACATTTTAGCTAGTTTTACTTGTAAGTGGGGTTGGAAATGCTTTTCAGGCTCAGTACTGAGCTCAAAACATGCAGCCCTGAGGTCTCTCATGAAAGCAGGTGGTTAAATAGAAATTCGCTGCTCAGCTGACCCGGTAGGAGCAAACGTATGCCAAAAATGTACACAGCATGAGCTTTTCAGTGAATAGCAGCCAGGCACATTTTAGCTAGTTTTACTTGTAAGTGGGGTTGGAAACGCTTTTCAGGATCAGTACTGGGCTCAAAACATGCAGCCCTGAGGTCTCTCATGATAGCAGGTGGTTAAATAGAAATTCGCTGCTCAGCTGACCCAGCAGGAGCAAACGTATGCTAAAAATGTACTCAGAATGAGCTTTTCAGTGAATAGCAGCCAGGCACATTTTAGCTAGTTTTACTTGTAAGTGGGGTTGGAAACGCTTTTCAGGATCAGTACTGGGCTCAAAACATGCAGCCCTGAGGTATCTCATGATAGCAGGTGGTTAAATAGAAATTCGCTGCTCAGCTGACCCGGCAGGAGCAAACGTATGCCAAAAATGTGCACAGAATGAGCTTTTCAGTGAATAGCAGCCAGGCACATTTTAGCTAATTTTACTTGTAAGTGGGGTTGGAAACGCTTTTCAGGATCAGTACTGGGCTCAAAACATGCAGCCCTGAGGGCTCTCATGATAGCAGGTGGTTAAATAGAAATTTGCTGCTCAGCTGACCCGGCAGGAGCAAACGTATGCTAAAAATGTACTCAGAATGAGCTTTTCAGTGAAGAGAAGCCAGGCACATTTTAGCTAGTTTTACTTGTAAGTGGGGTTGGAAATGCTTTTCAGGCTCAGTACTTGGCTCAAAACATGCAGCCCTGAGGTCTCTCATGAAAGCAGGTGGTTAAATAGAAATTCACTGCTCAGCTGATTCGGCAGGAGCAAACGTATGCTAAAAATGTACTCAGAATGAGCTTTTCAGTGAAGAGAAGCCAGGCACATTTTAGGTAGTTTTAGTTGTAAGTGGGGTTGGAAACGCTTTTCAGGATCAGTACTGGGCTCAAAACATGCAGCCCTGAGGTCTCTCATGATAGCAGGTGGTTAAATAGAAATTCGCTGCTCAGCTGACCCGGCAGGAGCAAACATATGCTAAAAATGTACTCAGAACGAGCTTTTCAGTGAAGAGAAGCCAGGCACATTTTAGCTAGTTTTACTTGTAAGTGGGGTTGGAAACGATTTTCAGGCTCAGTACTGGGCTTAAATCATGCAGCCCTGAGGTCTCTCATGATAGCAGGTGGTTAAATAGAAATTCGCTGCTCAGCTGACCCGGCAGGAGCAAACGTATGCTAAAAATGTACTCAGAATGAGCTTTTCAGTGAAGAGAAGCCAGGCACATTTTAGCTAGTTTTACTTGTAAGTGGGGTTGGAAATGCTTTTCAGGCTCAGTACTGGGCTCAAAACATGCAGCCCTGAGGTCTCTCATGATAGCAGGTGATTAAATAGAAATTCGCTGCTCAGCTGACCCTGCAGGAGCAAACGTATGCTAAAAATGTACTCAGAATGAGCTTTTCAGTGAAGAGAAGCCAGGCACATTTTAGCTAGTTTAACTTGTAAGTGGGGTTGGAAATGCTTTTCAGGCTCAGTACTGGGCTCAAAACATGCAGCCCTGAGGTCTCTCATGAAAGCAGGTGGTTTAAATAGAAATTCGCTGCTCAGCTGACCCGGTAGGAGCAAACGTATGCCAAAAATGTACACAGAATGAGCTTTTCAGTGAATAGCAGCCAGGCACATTTTAGCTAGTTTTACTTGTAAGTGGGGTTGGAAATGCTTTTCAGGATCAGTACTGAGCTCAAAACATGCAGCCCTGAGGTCTCTCATGAAAGCAGGTGGTTAAATAGAAATTCGCTGCTCAGCTGATTCGGCAGGAGCAAACGTATGCTAAAAATGTACTCAGAATGAGCTTTTCAGTGAAGAGAAGCCAGGCACATTTTAGCAAGTTTTACTTGTAAGTGGGGTTGGAAACGCTTTTCAGGCTCAGTACTTGGCTGAAAACATGCAGCCCTGAGGTCTCTCATGAAAGCAGGTGGTTAAATAGAAATTCACTGCTCAGCTGACCCAGTAGGAGCAAACGTAGGCTAAAAATGTACTCAGAATGAGCTTTTCAGTGAAGAGAAGCCAGGCACATTTTAGCTAGTTTTACTTGTAAGTGGGGTTGGAAATGCTTTTCAGGCTCAGTACTGAGCTCAAAACATGCAGCCCTGAGGTCTCTCATGAAAGCAGGTGGTTAAATAGAAATTCGCTGCTCAGCTGACCCGGTAGGAGCAAACGTATGCCAAAAATGTACACAGCATGAGCTTTTCAGTGAATAGCAGCCAGGCACATTTTAGCTAGTTTTACTTGTAAGTGGGGTTGGAAACGCTTTTCAGGATCAGTACTGGGCTCAAAACATGCAGCCCTGAGGTCTCTCATGATAGCAGGTGGTTAAATAGAAATTCGCTGCTCAGCTGATCCAGCAGGAGCAAACGTATGCTAAAAATGTACTCAGAATGAGCTTTTCAGTGAATAGCAGCCAGGCACATTTTAGCTAGTTTTACTTGTAAGTGGGGTTGGAAACGCTTTTCAGGATCAGTACTGGGCTCAAAACATGCAGCCCTGAGGTATCTCATGATAGCAGGTGGTTAAATAGAAATTCGCTGCTCAGCTGACCCGGCAGGAGCAAACGTATGCCAAAAATGTGCACAGAATGAGCTTTTCAGTGAATAGCAGCCAGGCACATTTTAGCTAATTTTACTTGTAAGTGGGGTTGGAAACGCTTTTCAGGATCAGTACTGGGCTCAAAACATGCAGCCCTGAGGGCTCTCATGATAGCAGGTGGTTAAATAGAAATTCGCTGCTCAGCTGACCCGGCAGGAGCAAACGTATGCTAAAAATGTACTCAGAATGAGCTTTTCAGTGAAGAGAAGCCAGGCACATTTTAGCTAGTTTTACTTGTAAGTGGGGTTGGAAATGCTTTTCAGGCTCAGTACTTGGCTCAAAACATGCAGCCCTGAGGTCTCTCATGAAAGCAGGTGGTTAAATAGAAACTCACTGCTCAGCTGATTCGGCAGGAGCAAACGTATGCTAAAAATGTACTCAGAATGAGCTTTTCAGTGAAGAGAAGCCAGGCACATTTTAGGTAGTTTTAGTTGTAAGTGGGGTTGGAAACGCTTTTCAGGATCAGTACTGGGCTCAAAACATGCAGCCCTGAGGTCTCTCATGATAGCAGGTGGTTAAATAGAAATTCGCTGCTCAGCTGACCCGGCAGGAGCAAACATATGCTAAAAATGTACTCAGAACGAGCTTTTCAGTAAAGAGAAGCCAGGCACATTTTAGCAAGTTTTACTTGTAAGTGGGGTTGGAAACGCTTTTCAGGCTCAGTACTGGGCTCAAAACATGCAGCCCTGAGGTCTCTCATGAAAGCAGGTGGTTAAATAGAAATTCGCTGCTCAGCTGACCCGGTAGGAGCAAACGTATGCCAAAAATGTACACAGAATGAGCTTTTCAGTGAATAGCAGCCAGGCACATTTTAGCTAGTTTTACTTGTAAGTGGGGTTGGAAACGATTTTCAGGCTCAGTACTGGGCTTAAAACATGCAGCCCTGAGGTCTCTCATGATAGCAGGTGGTTAAATAGAAATTCGCTGCTCAGCTGACCCGGCAGGAGCAAACGTATGCTAAAAATGTACTCAGAATGAGCTTTTCAGTGAAGAGAAGACAGGCACATTTTAGCAAGTTTTACTTGTAAGTGGGGTTGGAAACGCTTTTCAGGCTCAGTACTGGGCTCAAAGCATGCAGCCCTGAGGTCTCTCATGAAAGCAGGTGGTTAAATAGAAATTCGCTGCTCAGCTGACCCGGTAGGAGCAAACGTATGCCAAAAATGTACACAGAATGAGCTTTTCAGTGAAGAGAAGCCAGGCACATTTTAGCTAGTTTTACTTGTAAGTGGGGTTGGAAACGCTTTTCAGGCTCAGTACTTGGCTGAAAACATGCAGCCCTGAGGTCTCTCATGAAAGCAGGTGGTTAAATAGAAATTCACTGCTCAGCTGACCCAGTAGGAGCAAACGTATGCCAAAAATGTACACAGAATGAGCTTTTCAGTGAATAGCAGCCAGGCACATTTTAGCTAGTTTTACTTGTAAGTGGGGTTGGAAACGCTTTTCAGGATCAGTACTGGGCTTAAAACATGCAGCCCTGAGGTCTCTCATGATAGCAGGTGGTTAAATAGAAATTCGCTGCTCAGCTGACCCGGCAGGAGCAAACGTATGCTAAAAATGTACTCAGAATGAGCTTTTCAGTGAAGAGAAGCCAGGCACATTTTAGCTAGTTTTACTTGTAAGTGGGGTTGGAAATGCTTTTCAGGCTCAGTACTGAGCTCAAAACATGCAGCCCTGAGGTCTCTCATGAAAGCAGGTGGTTAAATAGAAATTCGCTGCTCAGCTGACCCGGTAGGAGCAAACGTATGCCAAAAATGTACACAGCATGAGCTTTTCAGTGAATAGCAGCCAGGCACATTTTAGCTAGTTTTACTTGTAAGTGGGGTTGGAAACGCTTTTCAGGATCAGTACTGGGCTCAAAACATGCAGCCCTGAGGTCTCTCATGATAGCAGGTGGTTAAATAGAAATTCGCTGCTCAGCTGACCCAGCAGGAGCAAACGTATGCTAAAAATGTACTCAGAATGAGCTTTTCAGTGAATAGCAGCCAGGCACATTTTAGCTAGTTTTACTTGTAAGTGGGGTTGGAAACGCTTTTCAGGATCAGTACTGGGCTCAAAACATGCAGCCCTGAGGTATCTCATGATAGCAGGTGGTTAAATAGAAATTCGCTGCTCAGCTGACCCGGCAGGAGCAAACGTATGCCAAAAATGTGCACAGAATGAGCTTTTCAGTGAATAGCAGCCAGGCACATTTTAGCTAATTTTACTTGTAAGTGGGGTTGGAAACGCTTTTCAGGATCAGTACTGGGCTCAAAACATGCAGCCCTGAGGGCTCTCATGATAGCAGGTGGTTAAATAGAAATTCGCTGCTCAGCTGACCCGGCAGGAGCAAACGTATGCTAAAAATGTACTCAGAATGAGCTTTTCAGTGAAGAGAAGCCAGGCACATTTTAGCTAGTTTTACTTGTAAGTGGGGTTGGAAATGCTTTTCAGGCTCAGTACTTGGCTCAAAACATGCAGCCCTGAGGTCTCTCATGAAAGCAGGTGGTTAAATAGAAATTCACTGCTCAGCTGATTCGGCAGGAGCAAACGTATGCTAAAAATGTACTCAGAATGAGCTTTTCAGTGAAGAGAAGCCAGGCACATTTTAGGTAGTTTTAGTTGTAAGTGGGGTTGGAAACGCTTTTCAGGATCAGTACTGGGCTCAAAACATGCAGCCCTGAGGTCTCTCATGATAGCAGGTGGTTAAATAGAAATTCGCTGCTCAGCTGACCCGGCAGGAGCAAACATATGCTAAAAATGTACTCAGAACGAGCTTTTCAGTGAAGAGAAGCCAGGCACATTTTAGCAAGTTTTACTTGTAAGTGGGGTTGGAAACGCTTTTCAGGCTCAGTACTGGGCTCAAAACATGCAGCCCTGAGGTCTCTCATGAAAGCAGGTGGTTAAATAGAAATTCACTGCTCAGCTGACCCAGTAGGAGCAAACGTAGGCTAAAAATGTACTCAGAATGAGCTTTTCAGTGAAGAGAAGCCAGGCACATTTTAGCTAGTTTTACTTGTAAGTGGGGTTGGAAATGCTTTTCAGGCTCAGTACTGAGCTCAAAACATGCAGCCCTGAGGTCTCTCATGAAAGCAGGTGGTTAAATAGAAATTCGCTGCTCAGCTGACCCGGTAGGAGCAAACGTATGCCAAAAATGTACACAGCATGAGCTTTTCAGTGAATAGCAGCCAGGCACATTTTAGCTAGTTTTACTTGTAAGTGGGGTTGGAAACGCTTTTCAGGATCAGTACTGGGCTCAAAACATGCAGCCCTGAGGTCTCTCATGATAGCAGGTGGTTAAATAGAAATTCGCTGCTCAGCTGACCCAGCAGGAGCAAACGTATGCTAAAAATGTACTCAGAATGAGCTTTTCAGTGAATAGCAGCCAGGCACATTTTAGCTAGTTTTACTTGTAAGTGGGGTTGGAAACGCTTTTCAGGATCAGTACTGGGCTCAAAACATGCAGCCCTGAGGTATCTCATGATAGCAGGTGGTTAAATAGAAATTCGCTGCTCAGCTGACCCGGCAGGAGCAAACGTATGCCAAAAATGTGCACAGAATGAGCTTTTCAGTGAATAGCAGCCAGGCACATTTTAGCTAATTTTACTTGTAAGTGGGGTTGGAAACGCTTTTCAGGATCAGTACTGGGCTCAAAACATGCAGCCCTGAGGGCTCTCATGATAGCAGGTGGTTAAATAGAAATTCGCTGCTCAGCTGACCCGGCAGGAGCAAACGTATGCTAAAAATGTACTCAGAATGAGCTTTTCAGTGAAGAGAAGCCAGGCACATTTTAGCTAGTTTTACTTGTAAGTGGGGTTGGAAATGCTTTTCAGGCTCAGTACTTGGCTCAAAACATGCAGCCCTGAGGTCTCTCATGAAAGCAGGTGGTTAAATAGAAACTCACTGCTCAGCTGATTCGGCAGGAGCAAACGTATGCTAAAAATGTACTCAGAATGAGCTTTTCAGTGAAGAGAAGCCAGGCACATTTTAGGTAGTTTTAGTTGTAAGTGGGGTTGGAAACGCTTTTCAGGATCAGTACTGGGCTCAAAACATGCAGCCCTGAGGTCTCTCATGATAGCAGGTGGTTAAATAGAAATTCGCTGCTCAGCTGACCCGGCAGGAGCAAACATATGCTAAAAATGTACTCAGAACGAGCTTTTCAGTAAAGAGAAGCCAGGCACATTTTAGCAAGTTTTACTTGTAAGTGGGGTTGGAAACGCTTTTCAGGCTCAGTACTGGGCTCAAAACATGCAGCCCTGAGGTCTCTCATGAAAGCAGGTGGTTAAATAGAAATTCGCTGCTCAGCTGACCCGGTAGGAGCAAACGTATGCCAAAAATGTACACAGAATGAGCTTTTCAGTGAATAGCAGCCAGGCACATTTTAGCTAGTTTTACTTGTAAGTGGGGTTGGAAACGATTTTCAGGCTCAGTACTGGGCTTAAAACATGCAGCCCTGAGGTCTCTCATGATAGCAGGTGGTTAAATAGAAATTCGCTGCTCAGCTGACCCGGCAGGAGCAAACGTATGCTAAAAATGTACTCAGAATGAGCTTTTCAGTGAAGAGAAGACAGGCACATTTTAGCAAGTTTTACTTGTAAGTGGGGTTGGAAACGCTTTTCAGGCTCAGTACTGGGCTCAAAGCATGCAGCCCTGAGGTCTCTCATGAAAGCAGGTGGTTAAATAGAAATTCGCTGCTCAGCTGACCCGGTAGGAGCAAACGTATGCCAAAAATGTACACAGAATGAGCTTTTCAGTGAAGAGAAGCCAGGCACATTTTAGCTAGTTTTACTTGTAAGTGGGGTTGGAAACGCTTTTCAGGCTCAGTACTTGGCTGAAAACATGCAGCCCTGAGGTCTCTCATGAAAGCAGGTGGTTAAATAGAAATTCACTGCTCAGCTGACCCAGTAGGAGCAAACGTATGCCAAAAATGTACACAGAATGAGCTTTTCAGTGAATAGCAGCCAGGCACATTTTAGCTAGTTTTACTTGTAAGTGGGGTTGGAAACACTTTTCAGGATCAGTACTGGGCTTAAAACATGCAGCCCTGAGGTCTCTCATGATAGCAGGTGGTTAAATAGAAATTTGCTGCTCAGCTGACCCGGCAGGAGCAAACGTATGCTAAAAATGTACTCAGAATGAGCTTTTCAGTGAAGAGAAGCCAGGCACATTTTAGCTAGTTTTACTTGTAAGTGGGGTTGGAAATGCTTTTCAGGCTCAGTACTGAGCTCAAAACATGCAGCCCTGAGGTCTCTCATGAAAGCAGGTGGTTAAATAGAAATTCGCTGCTCAGCTGACCCGGTAGGAGCAAACGTATGCCAAAAATGAACACAGCATGAGCTTTTCAGTGAATAGCAGCCAGGCACATTTTAGCTAGTTTTACTTGTAAGTGGGGTTGGAAACGCTTTTCAGGATCAGTACTGGGCTCAAAACATGCAGCCCTGAGGTCTCTCATGATAGCAGGTGGTTAAATAGAAATTCGCTGCTCAGCTGACCCAGCAGGAGCAAACGTATGCTAAAAATTTACTCAGAATGAGCTTTTCAGTGAATAGCAGCCAGGCACATTTTAGCTAGTTTTACTTGTAAGTGGGGTTGGAAACGCTTTTCAGGATCAGTACTGGGCTCAAAACATGCAGCCCTGAGGTATCTCATGATAGCAGGTGGTTAAATAGAAATTCTCTGCTCAGCTGACCCGGCAGGAGCAAACGTATGCCAAAAATGTGCACAGAATGAGCTTTTCAGTGAATAGCAGCCAGGCACATTTTAGCTAATTTTACTTGTAAGTGGGGTTGGAAACGCTTTTCAGGATCAGTACTGGGCTCAAAACATGCAGCCCTGAGGGCTCTCATGATAGCAGGTGGTTAAATAGAAATTCGCTGCTCAGCTGACCCGGCAGGAGCAAACGTATGCTAAAAATGTACTCAGAATGAGCTTTTCAGTGAAGAGAAGCCAGGCACATTTTAGCTAGTTTTACTTGTAAGTGGGGTTGGAAATGCTTTTCAGGCTCAGTACTTGGCTCAAAACATGCAGCCCTGAGGTCTCTCATGATAGCAGGTGGTTAAATAGAAATTCGCTGCTCAGCTGACCCGGCAGGAGCAAACATATGCTAAAAATGTACTCAGAACGAGCTTTTCAGTGAAGAGAAGCCAGGCACATTTTAGCAAGTTTTACTTGTAAGTGGGGTTGGAAACGCTTTTCAGGCTCAGTACTGGGCTCAAAACATGCAGCCCTGAGGTCTCTCATGAAAGCAGGTGGTTAAATAGAAATTCGCTGCTCAGCTGACCCCGTAGGAGCAAACGTATGCCAAAAATGTACACAGAATGAGCTTTTCAGTGAATAGCAGCCAGGCACATTTTAGCTAGTTTTACTTGTAAGTGGGGTTGGAAACGATTTTCAGGCTCAGTACTGGGCTTAAAACATGCAGCCCTGAGGTCTCTCATGATAGCTGGTGGTTAAATAGAAATTCGCTGCTCAGCTGACCCGGCAGGAGCAAACGTATGCTAAAAATGTACTCAGAATGAGCTTTTCAGTGAAGAGAAGCCAGGCACATTTTAGCTAGTTTTACTTGTAAGTGGGGTTGGAAATGCTTTTCAGGCTCAGTACTGGGCTCAAAACATGCAGCCCTGAGGTCTCTCATGATAGCAGGTGATTAAATAGAAATTCGCTGCTCAGCTGACCCTGCAGGAGCAAACGTATGCTAAAAATGTACTCAGAATGAGCTTTTCAGTGAAGAGAAGCCAGGCACATTTTAGCTAGTTTTACTTGTAAGTGGGGTTGGAAATGCTTTTCAGGCTCAGTACTGGGCTCAAAACATGCAGCCCTGAGGTCTCTCATGAAAGCAGGTGGTTTAAATAGAAATTCGCTGCTCAGCTGACCCGGTAGGAGCAAACGTATGCCAAAAATGTACACAGAATGAGCTTTTCAGTGAATAGCAGCCAGGCACATTTTAGCTAGTTTTACTTGTAAGTGGGGTTGGAAATGCTTTTCAGGATCAGTACTGAGCTCAAAACATGCAGCCCTGAGGTCTCTCATGAAAGCAGGTGGTTAAATAGAAATTCGCTGCTCAGCTGATTCGGCAGGAGCAAACGTATGCTAAAAATGTACTCAGAATGAGCTTTTTAGTGAAAAGAAGCCAGGCACATTTTAGCAAGTTTTACTTGTAAGTGGGGTTGGAAACGCTTTTCAGGCTCAGTACTTGGCTGAAAACATGCAGCCCTGAGGTCTCTCATGAAAGCAGGTGGTTAAATAGAAATTCGCTGCTCAGCTGACCCGGCAGGAGCAAACATATGCTAAAAATGTACTCAGAACGAGCTTTTCAGTAAAGAGAAGCCAGGCACATTTTAGCAAGTTTTACTTGTAAGTGGGGTTGGAAACGCTTTTCAGGCTCAGTACTGGGCTCAAAACATGCAGCCCTGAGGTCTCTCATGAAAGCAGGTGGTTAAATAGAAATTCGCTGCTCAGCTGACCCGGTAGGAGCAAACGTATGCCAAAAATGTACACAGAATGAGCATTTCAGTGAATAGCAGCCAGGCACATTTTAGCTAGTTTTACTTGTAAGTGGGGTTGGAAACGCTTTTAAGGATCAGTACTGGGCTTAAAACATGCAGCCCTGAGGTCTCTCATGATAGCAGGTGGTTAAATAGAAATTTGCTGCTCAGCTGACCCGGCAGGAGCAAACGTATGCTAAAAATGTACTCAGAATGAGCTTTTCAGTGAAGAGAAGCCAGGCACATTTTAGCTAGTTTTAATTGTAAGTGGGGTTGGAAATGCTTTTCAGGCTCAGTACTGGGCTCAAAACATGCAGCCCTGAGGTTTCTCATGAAAGCAGGTGGTTAAATAGAAATTCGCTGCTCAGCTGACCCGGCAGGAGCAAACGTATGCCAAAAATGTACACAGAATGAGCTTTTCAGTGAATAGCAGCTAGGCACATTTTAGCTAGTTTTACTTGTAAGTGGGGTTGGAAACGCTTTTCAGGCTCAGTACTGGGCTCAAAACATGCAGCCCTGAGGTCTCTCATGATAGCAGGTGGTTAAATAGAAATTCGCTGCTCAGCTGACCAGGCAGGAGCAAACGTATGCTAAAAATGTACTCAGAATGAGCTTTTCAGTGAAGAGAAGCCAGGCACATTTTAGCTAGTTTTACTTGTAAGTGGGGTTGGAAACGCTTTTCAGGCTCAGTACTGGGCTCAAAACATGCAGCCCTGAGGTCTCTCATGAAAGCAGGTGGTTAAATAGAAATTCGCTGCTCAGCTGACCCGGCAGGAGCAAACGTATGCCAAAAATGTACACAGAATGAGCTTTTCAGTGAATAGCAGCAGGGCACATTTTAGCTAGTTTTACTTGTAAGTGGGGTTGGAAAAGCTTTTCAGGATCAGTACTGGGCTCAAAACATGCAGCCCTGAGGTCTCTCATGACAGCAGGTGGTTAAATAGAAATTCGCTGCTCAGCTGACCCAGCAGGAGCAAACGTATGCTAAAATGTACTCAGAATGATCTTTTCAGTGAAGAGAAGCCAGGCACATTTTAGCTAGTTTTACTTGTAAGTGGGGTTGGAAACGCTTTTCAGGCTCAGTACTGGGCTCAAAACATGCAGCCCTGAGGTCTCTCATGAAAGCAGGTGGTTTAAATAGAAATTCGCTGCTCAGCTGACCCGGTAGGAGCAAACGTATGCCAAAAATGTACACAGAATGAGCTTTTCAGTGAATAGCAGCCAGGCACATTTTAGCTAGTTTTACTTGTAAGTGGGGTTGGAAACGCTTTTCAGGATCAGTACTGGGCTTAAAACATGCAGCCCTGAGGTCTCTCATGATAGCAGGTGGTTAAATAGAAATTTGCTGCTCAGCTGACCCGGCAGGAGCAAACGTATGCTAAAAATGTACTCAGAATGAGCTTTTCAGTGAAGAGAAGCCAGGCACATTTTAGCTAGTTTTACTTGTAAGTGGGGTTGGAAATGCTTTTCAGGCTCAGTACTGGGCTCAAAACATGCAGCCCTGAGGTCTCTCATGATAGCAGGTGGTTAAATAGAAATTCGCTGCTCAGCTGACCCGGCAGGAGCAAACGTATGCTAAAAATGTACTCAGAATGAGCTTTTCAGTGAAGAGAAGCCAGGCACATTTTAGCTAGTTTTACTTGTAAGTGGGGTTGGAAACGCTTTTCAGGCTCTGTACTGGGCTCAAAACATGCAGCCCTGAGGTCTCTCATGAAAGCAGGTGGTTAAATAGAAATTCGCTGCTCAGCTGACCCGGTAGGAGCAAACGTATGCCAAAAATGTACACAGAATGAGCTTTTCAGTGAATAGCAGCCAGGCACATTTTAGCTAGTTTTACTTGTAAGTGTGGTTGGAAACGCTTTTCAGGATCAGTACTGGGCTCAAAACATGCAGCCCTGAGGTCTCTTATGATAGCAGGTGGTTAAATAGAAATTCGCTGCTCAGCTGACCCGGCAGGAGCAAACGTATGCTAAAAATGTACTAAGAATGAGCTTTTCAGTGAAGAGAAGCCAGGCACATTTTAGCTAGTTTTACTTGTAAGTGGGGTTGGAAATGCTTTTCAGGCTCAGTACTGGGCTCAAAACATGCAGCCCTGAGGTCTCTCATGAAAGCAGGTGGTTTAAATAGAAATTCGCTGCTCAGCTGACCCGGTAGGAGCAAACGTATGCCAAAAATGTACACAGAATGAGCTTTTCAGTGAATAGCAGCCAGGCACATTTTAGCTAGTTTTACTTGTAAGTGGGGTTGGAAACGCTTTTAAGGATCAGTACTGGGCTTAAAACATGCAGCCCTGAGGTCTCTCATGATAGCAGGTGGTTAAATAGAAATTTGCTGCTCAGCTGACCCGGCAGGAGCAAACGTATGCTAAAAATGTACTCAGAATGAGCTTTTCAGTGAAGAGAAGCCAGGCACATTTTAGCTAGTTTTAATTGTAAGTGGGGTTGGAAATGCTTTTCAGGCTCAGTACTGGGCTCAAAACATGCAGCCCTGAGGTTTCTCATGAAAGCAGGTGGTTAAATAGAAATTCGCTGCTCAGCTGACCCGGCAGGAGCAAACGTATGCCAAAAATGTACACAGAATGAGCTTTTCAGTGAATAGCAGCTAGGCACATTTTAGCTAGTTTTACTTGTAAGTGGGGTTGGAAACGCTTTTCAGGCTCAGTACTGGGCTCAAAACATGCAGCCCTGAGGTCTCTCATGATAGCAGGTGGTTAAATAGAAATTCGCTGCTCAGCTGACCAGGCAGGAGCAAACGTATGCTAAAAATGTACTCAGAATGAGCTTTTCAGTGAAGAGAAGCCAGGCACATTTTAGCTAGTTTTACTTGTAAGTGGGGTTGGAAACGCTTTTCAGGCTCAGTACTGGGCTCAAAACATGCAGCCCTGAGGTCTCTCATGAAAGCAGGTGGTTAAATAGAAATTCGCTGCTCAGCTGACCCGGCAGGAGCAAACGTATGCCAAAAATGTACACAGAATGAGCTTTTCAGTGAATAGCAGCAAGGCACATTTTAGCTAGTTTTACTTGTAAGTGGGGTTGGAAAAGCTTTTCAGGATCAGTACTGGGCTCAAAACATGCAGCCCTGAGGTCTCTCATGACAGCAGGTGGTTAAATAGAAATTCGCTGCTCAGCTGACCCAGCAGGAGCAAACGTATGCTAAAATGTACTCAGAATGATCTTTTCAGTGAAGAGAAGCCAGGCACATTTTAGCTAGTTTTACTTGTAAGTGGGGTTGGAAACGCTTTTCAGGCTCAGTACTGGGCTCAAAACATGCAGCCCTGAGGTCTCTCATGAAAGCAGGTGGTTTAAATAGAAATTCGCTGCTCAGCTGACCCGGTAGGAGCAAACGTATGCCAAAAATGTACACAGAATGAGCTTTTCAGTGAATAGCAGCCAGGCACATTTTAGCTAGTTTTACTTGTAAGTGGGGTTGGAAACGCTTTTCAGGATCAGTACTGGGCTTAAAACATGCAGCCCTGAGGTCTCTCATGATAGCAGGTGGTTAAATAGAAATTTGCTGCTCAGCTGACCCGGCAGGAGCAAACGTATGCTAAAAATGTACTCAGAATGAGCTTTTCAGTGAAGAGAAGCCAGGCACATTTTAGCTAGTTTTACTTGTAAGTGGGGTTGGAAATGCTTTTCAGGCTCAGTACTGGGCTCAAAACATGCAGCCCTGAGGTCTCTCATGATAGCAGGTGGTTAAATAGAAATTCGCTGCTCAGCTGACCCGGCAGGAGCAAACGTATGCTAAAAATGTACTCAGAATGAGCTTTTCAGTGAAGAGAAGCCAGGCACATTTTAGCTAGTTTTACTTGTAAGTGGGGTTGGAAACGCTTTTCAGGCTCTGTACTGGGCTCAAAACATGCAGCCCTGAGGTCTCTCATGAAAGCAGGTGGTTAAATAGAAATTCGCTGCTCAGCTGACCCGGTAGGAGCAAACGTATGCCAAAAATGTACACAGAATGAGCTTTTCAGTGAATAGCAGCCAGGCACATTTTAGCTAGTTTTACTTGTAAGTGTGGTTGGAAACGCTTTTCAGGATCAGTACTGGGCTCAAAACATGCAGCCCTGAGGTCTCTTATGATAGCAGGTGGTTAAATAGAAATTCGCTGCTCAGCTGACCCGGCAGGAGCAAACGTATGCTAAAAATGTACTAAGAATGAGCTTTTCAGTGAAGAGAAGCCAGGCACATTTTAGCTAGTTTTACTTGTAAGTGGGGTTGGAAATGCTTTTCAGGATCAGTACTGAGCTCAAAACATGCAGCCCTGAGGTCTCTCATGAAAGCAGGTGGTTAAATAGAAATTCGCTGCTCAGCTGATTCGGCAGGAGCAAACGTATGCTAAAAATGTACTCAGAATGAGCTTTTCAGTGAAGAGAAGACAGGCACATTTTAGCTAGTTTTACTTGTAAGTGGGGTTGGAAACGCTTTTCAGGCTCAGTACTGGGCTCAAAACATGCAGCCCTGAGGTCTCTCATGAAAGCAGGTGGTTAAATAGAAATTCGCTGCTCAGCTGACCCGGCAGGAGCAAACGTATGCCAAAAATGTACACAGAATGAGCTTTTCAGTGAATAGCAGCAAGGCACATTTTAGCTAGTTTTACTTGTAAGTGGGGTTGGAAACGCTTTTCAGGATCAGTACTGGGCTCAAAACATGCAGCCCTGAGGTCTCTCATGACAGCAGGTGGTTAAATAGAAATTCGCTGCTCAGCTGACCCAGCAGGAGCAAACGTATGCTAAAATGTACTCAGAATGAGCTTTTCAGTGAAGAGAAGCCAGGCACATTTTAGCTAGTTTTACTTGTAAGTGGGGTTGGAAACGCTTTTCAGGCTCAGTACTGGGCTCAAAACATGCAGCCCTGAGGTCTCTCATGATAGCAGGTGGTTAAATAGAAATTCGCTGCTCAGCTAACCAGGCAGGAGCAAACGTATGCTAAAAATGTACTCAGAATGAGCTTTTCAGTGAAGAGAAGCCAGGCACATTTTAGCTAGTTTTACTTGTAAGTGGGGTTGGAAACGCTTTTCAGGCTCAGTACTGGGCTCAAAACATGCAGCCCTGAGGTCTCTCATGAAAGCAGGTGGTTAAATAGAAATTCGCTGCTCAGCTGACCCGGCAGGAGCAAACGTATGCCAAAAATGTACACAGAATGAGCTTTTCAGTGAATAGCAGCAAGGCACATTTTAGCTAGTTTTACTTGTAAGTGGGGTTGGAAACGCTTTTCAGGATCAGTACTGGGCTCAAAACATGCAGCCCTGAGGTCTCTCATGACAGCAGGTGGTTAAATAGAAATTCGCTGCTCAGCTGACCCAGCAGGAGCAAACGTATGCTAAAATGTACTCAGAATGAGCTTTTCAGTGAAGCGAAGCCAGGCACATTTTAGCTAGTTTTACTTGTAAGTGGGGTTGGAAACGCTTTTCAGGCTCAGTACTGGGCTCAAAACATGCAGCCCTGAGGTCTCTCATGAAAGCAGGTGGTTTAAATAGAAATTCGCTGCTCAGCTGACCCGGTAGGAGCAAACGTATGCCAAAAATGTACACAGAATGAGCTTTTCAGTGAATAGCAGCCAGGCACATTTTAGCTAGTTTTACTTGTAAGTGGGGTTGGAAACGCTTTTCAGGATCAGTACTGGGCTTAAAACATGCAGCCCTGAGGTCTCTCATGATAGCAGGTGGTTAAATAGAAATTTGCTGCTCAGCTGACCCGGCAGGAGCAAACGTATGCTAAAAATGTACTCAGAATGAGCTTTTCAGTGAAGAGAAGCCAGGCACATTTTAGCTAGTTTTACTTGTAAGTGGGGTTGGAAATGCTTTTCAGGCTCAGTACTGGGCTCAAAACATGCAGCCCTGAGGTCTCTCATGATAGCAGGTGGTTAAATAGAAATTCGCTGCTCAGCTGACCCGGCAGGAGCAAACGTATGCTAAAAATGTACTCAGAATGAGCTTTTCAGTGAAGAGAAGCCAGGCACATTTTAGCTAGTTTTACTTGTAAGTGGGGTTGGAAACGCTTTTCAGGCTCTGTACTGGGCTCAAAACATGCAGCCCTGAGGTCTCTCATGAAAGCAGGTGGTTAAATAGAAATTCGCTGCTCAGCTGACCCGGTAGGAGCAAACGTATGCCAAAAATGTACACAGAATGAGCTTTTCAGTGAATAGCAGCCAGGCACATTTTAGCTAGTTTTACTTGTAAGTGGGGTTGGAAACGCTTTTCAGGATCAGTACTGGGCTTAAAACATGCAGCCCTGAGGTCTCTCATGATAGCAGGTGGTTAAATAGAAATTCGCTGCTCAGCTGACCCGGCAGGAGCAAACGTATGCTAAAAATGTACTAAGAATGAGCTTTTCAGTGAAGAGAAGCCAGGCACATTTTAGCTAGTTTTACTTGTAAGTGGGGTTGGAAATGCTTTTCAGGATCAGTACTGAGCTCAAAACATGCAGCCCTGAGGTCTCTCATGAAAGCAGGTGGTTAAATAGAAATTCGCTGCTCAGCTGATTCGGCAGGAGCAAACGTATGCTAAAAATGTACTCAGAATGAGCTTTTCAGTGAAGAGAAGACAGGCACATTTTAGCAAGTTTTACTTGTAAGTGGGGTTGGAAACGCTTTTCAGGCTCAGTACTGGGCTCAAAGCATGCAGCCCTGAGGTCTCTCATGAAAGCAGGTGGTTAAATAGAAATTCGCTGCTCAGCTGACCCGGTAGGAGCAAACGTATGCCAAAAATGTACACAGAATGAGCTTTTCAGTGAAGAGAAGCCAGGCACATTTTAGCTAGTTTTACTTGTAAGTGGGGTTGGAAACGCTTTTCAGGCTCAGTACTTGGCTGAAAACATGCAGCCCTGAGGTCTCTCATGAAAGCAGGTGGTTAAATAGAAATTCACTGCTCAGCTGACCCAGTAGGAGCAAACGTATGCCAAAAATGTACACAGAATGAGCTTTTCAGTGAATAGCAGCCAGGCACATTTTAGCTAGTTTTACTTGTAAGTGGGGTTGGAAACGCTTTTCAGGATCAGTACTGGGCTTAAAACATGCAGCCCTGAGGTCTCTCATGATAGCAGGTGGTTAAATAGAAATTCGCTGCTCAGCTGACCCGGCAGGAGCAAACGTATGCTAAAAATGTACTCAGAATGAGCTTTTCAGTGAAGAGAAGCCAGGCACATTTTAGCTAGTTTTACTTGTAAGTGGGGTTGGAAATGCTTTTCAGGCTCAGTACTGAGCTCAAAACATGCAGCCCTGAGGTCTCTCATGAAAGCAGGTGGTTAAATAGAAATTCGCTGCTCAGCTGACCCGGTAGGAGCAAACGTATGCCAAAAATGTACACAGCATGAGCTTTTCAGTGAATAGCAGCCAGGCACATTTTAGCTAGTTTTACTTGTAAGTGGGGTTGGAAACGCTTTTCAGGATCAGTACTGGGCTCAAAACATGCAGCCCTGAGGTCTCTCATGATAGCAGGTGGTTAAATAGAAATTCGCTGCTCAGCTGACCCAGCAGGAGCAAACGTATGCTAAAAATGTACTCAGAATGAGCTTTTCAGTGAATAGCAGCCAGGCACATTTTAGCTAGTTTTACTTGTAAGTGGGGTTGGAAACGCTTTTCAGGATCAGTACTGGGCTCAAAACATGCAGCCCTGAGGTATCTCATGATAGCAGGTGGTTAAATAGAAATTCGCTGCTCAGCTGACCCGGCAGGAGCAAACGTATGCCAAAAATGTGCACAGAATGAGCTTTTCAGTGAATAGCAGCCAGGCACATTTTAGCTAATTTTACTTGTAAGTGGCGTTGGAAACGCTTTTCAGGATCAGTACTGGGCTCAAAACATGCAGCCCTGAGGGCTCTCATGATAGCAGATGGTTAAATAGAAATTCGCTGCTCAGCTGACCCGGCAGGAGCAAACGTATGCTAAAAATGTACTCAGAATGAGCTTTTCAGTGAAGAGAAGCCAGGCACATTTTAGCTAGTTTTACTTGTAAGTGGGGTTGGAAATGCTTTTCAGGCTCAGTACTTGGCTCAAAACATGCAGCCCTGAGGTCTCTCATGAAAGCAGGTGGTTAAATAGAAATTCACTGCTCAGCTGATTCGGCAGGAGCAAACGTATGCTAAAAATGTACTCAGAATGAGCTTTTCAGTGAAGAGAAGCCAGGCACATTTTAGGTAGTTTTAGTTGTAAGTGGGGTTGGAAACGCTTTTCAGGATCAGTACTGGGCTCAAAACATGCAGCCCTGAGGTCTCTCATGATAGCAGGTGGTTAAATAGAAATTCGCTGCTCAGCTGACCCGGCAGGAGCAAACATATGCTAAAAATGTACTCAGAACGAGCTTTTCAGTGAAGAGAAGCCAGGCACATTTTAGCAAGTTTTACTTGTAAGTGGGGTTGGAAACGCTTTTCAGGCTCAGTACTGGGCTCAAAACATGCAGCCCTGAGGTCTCTCATGAAAGCAGGTGGTTAAATAGAAATTCGCTGCTCAGCTGACCCGGTAGGAGCAAACGTATGCCAAAAATGTACACAGAATGAGCTTTTCAGTGAATAGCAGCCAGGCACATTTTAGCTAGTTTTACTTGTAAGTGGGGTTGGAAACGATTTTCAGGCTCAGTACTGGGCTTAAAACATGCAGCCCTGAGGTCTCTCATGATAGCAGGTGGTTAAATAGAAATTCGCTGCTCAGCTGACCCGGCAGGAGCAAACGTATGCTAAAAATGTACTCAGAATGAGCTTTTCAGTGAAGAGAAGCCAGGCACATTTTAGCTAGTTTTACTTGTAAGTGGGGTTGGAAATGCTTTTCAGGCTCAGTACTGGGCTCAAAACATGCAGCCCTGAGGTCTCTCATGATAGCAGGTGATTAAATAGAAATTCGCTGCTCAGCTGACCCTGCAGGAGCAAACGTATGCTAAAAATGTACTCAGAATGAGCTTTTCAGTGAAGAGAAGCCAGGCACATTTTAGCTAGTTTTACTTGTAAGTGGGGTTGGAAATGCTTTTCAGGCTCAGTACTGGGCTCAAAACATGCAGCCCTGAGGTCTCTCATGAAAGCAGGTGGTTTAAATAGAAATTCGCTGCTCAGCTGACCCGGTAGGAGCAAACGTATGCCAAAAATGTACACAGAATGAGCTTTTCAGTGAATAGCAGCCAGGCACATTTTAGCTAGTTTTACTTGTAAGTGGGGTTGGAAACGCTTTTAAGGATCAGTACTGGGCTTAAAACATGCAGCCCTGAGGTCTCTCATGATAGCAGGTGGTTAAATAGAAATTTGCTGCTCAGCTGACCCGGCAGGAGCAAACGTATGCTAAAAATGTACTCAGAATGAGCTTTTCAGTGAAGAGAAGCCAGGCACATTTTAGCTAGTTTTATTTGTAAGTGGGGTTGGAAATGCTTTTCAGGCTCAGTACTGGGCTCAAAACATGCAGCCCTGAGGTCTCTCATGAAAGCAGGTGGTTAAATAGAAATTCGCTGCTCAGCTGACCCGGCAGGAGCAAACGTATGCCAAAAATGTACACAGAATGAGCTTTTCAGTGAATAGCAGCTAGGCACATTTTAGCTAGTTTTACTTGTAAGTGGGGTTGGAAACGCTTTTCAGGCTCAGTACTGGGCTCAAAACATGCAGCCCTGAGGTCTCTCATGATAGCAGGTGGTTAAATAGAAATTCGCTGCTCAGCTGACCAGGCAGGAGCAAACGTATGCTAAAAATGTACTCAGAATGAGCTTTTCAGTTAAGAGAAGCCAGGCACATTTTAGCTAGTTTTACTTGTAAGTGGGGTTGGAAACGCTTTTCAGGCTCAGTACTGGGCTCAAAACATGCAGCCCTGAGGTCTCTCATGAAAGCAGGTGGTTAAATAGAAATTCGCTGCTCAGCTGACCCGGCAGGAGCAAACGTATGCCAAAAATGTACACAGAATGAGCTTTTCAGTGAATAGCAGCAAGGCACATTTTAGCTAGTTTTACTTGTAAGTGGGGTTGGAAACGCTTTTCAGGATCAGTACTGGGCTCAAAACATGCAGCCCTGAGGTCTCTCATGACAGCAGGTGGTTAAATAGAAATTCGCTGCTCAGCTGACCCAGCAGGAGCAAACGTATGCTAAAATGTACTCAGAATGAGCTTTTCAGTGAAGAGAAGCCAGGCACATTTTAGCTAGTTTTACTTGTAAGTGGGGTTGGAAACGCTTTTCAGGCTCAGTACTGGGCTCAAAACATGCAGCCCTGAGGTCTCTCATGAAAGCAGGTGGTTTAAATAGAAATTCGCTGCTCAGCTGACCCGGTAGGAGCAAACGTATGCCAAAAATGTACACAGAATGAGCTTTTCAGTGAATAGCAGCCAGGCACATTTTAGCTAGTTTTACTTGTAAGTGGGGTTGGAAACGCTTTTCAGGATCAGTACTGGGCTTAAAACATGCAGCCCTGAGGTCTCTCATGATAGCAGGTGGTTAAATAGAAATTTGCTGCTCAGCTGACCCGGCAAGAGCAAACGTATGCTAAAAATGTACTCAGAATGAGCTTTTCAGTGAAGAGAAGCCAGGCACATTCTAGCTAGTTTTACTTGTAAGTGGGGTTGGAAATGCTTTTCAGGCTCAGTACTGGGCTCAAAACATGCAGCCCTGAGGTCTCTCATGATAGCAGGTGGTTAAATAGAAATTCGCTGCTCAGCTGACCCGGCAGGAGCAAACGTATGCTAAAAATGTACTCAGAATGAGCTTTTCAGTGAAGAGAAGCCAGGCACATTTTAGCTAGTTTTACTTGTAAGTGGGGTTGGAAACGCTTTTCAGGCTCTGTACTGGGCTCAAAACATGCAGCCCTGAGGTCTCTCATGAAAGCAGGTGGTTAAATAGAAATTTGCTGCTCAGCTGACCCGGTAGGAGCAAACGTATGCCAAAAATTTACACAGAATGAGCTTTTCAGTGAATAGCAGCCAGGCACATTTTAGCTAGTTTTACTTGTAAGTGTGGTTGGAAACGCTTTTCAGGATCAGTACTGGGCTCAAAACATGCAGCCCTGAGGTCTCTTATGATAGCAGGTGGTTAAATAGAAATTCGCTGCTCAGCTGACCCGGCAGTAGCAAACGTATGCTAAAAATGTACTCAGAATGAGCTTTTCAGTGAAAAGAAGCCAGGCACATTTTAGCTAGTTTTACTTGTAAGTGGGGTTGGAAATGCTTTTCAGGCTCAGTACTTGGCTCAAAACATGCAGCCCTGAGGTCTCTCATGAAAGCAGGTGGTTAAATAGAAATTCACTGCTCAGCTGACCCGGTAGGAGCAAACGTATGCCAAAAATGTACACAGAATGAGCTTTTCAGTGAATAGCAGCCAGGCACATTTTAGCTAGTTTTACTTGTAAGTGGGGTTGGAAACGCTTTTCAGGCTCAGTACTGGGCTCAAAACATGCAGCCCTGAGGTCTCTCATGAAAGCAGGTGGTTAAATAGAAATTCACTGCTCAGCTGACCCGGCAGGAGCAAACGTATGCCAAAAATGTACACAGAATGAGCTTTTCAGTGAATAGCAGCCAGGCACATTTGAGCTAGTTTTACTTGTAAGTGGGGTTGGAAACGCTTTTCAGGATCAGTACTGGGCTTAAAACATGCAGCCCTGAGGTCTCTCATGATAGCAGGTGGTTAAATAGAAATTCGCTGCTCAGCTGACCCGGCAGGAGCAAACGTATGCTAAAAATGTACTAAGAATGAGCTTTTCAGTGAAGAGAAGCCAGGCACATTTTAGCTAGTTTTACTTGTAAGTGGGGTTGGAAATGCTTTTCAGGATCAGTACTGAGCTCAAAACATGCAGCCCTGAGGTCTCTCATGAAAGCAGGTGGTTAAATAGAAATTCGCTGCTCAGCTGATTCGGCAGGAGCAAACGTATGCTAAAAATGTACTCAGAATGAGCTTTTCAGTGAAGAGAAGCCAGGCACATTTTAGCAAGTTTTACTTGTAAGTGGGGTTGGAAACGCTTTTCAGGCTCAGTACTGGGCTCAAAACATGCAGCCCTGAGGTCTCTCATGAAAGCAGGTGGTTAAATAGAAATTCGCTGTTCAGCTGACCCGGTAGGAGCAAACGTATGCCAAAAATGTACACAGAATGAGCTTTTCAGTGAAGAGAAGCCAGGCACATTTTAGCTAGTTTTACTTGTAAGTGGGGTTGGAAACGCTTTTCAGGCTCAGTACTTGGCTGAAAACATGCAGCCCTGAGGTCTCTCATGAAAGCAGGTGGTTAAATAGAAATTCGCTGCTCAGCTGACCAGGCAGGAGCAAACGTATGCTAAAAATGTACTCAGAATGAGCTTTTCAGTTAAGAGAAGCCAGGCACATTTTAGCTAGTTTTACTTGTAAGTGGGGTTGGAAACGCTTTTCAGGCTCAGTACTGGGCTCAAAACATGCAGCCCTGAGGTCTCTCATGAAAGCAGGTGGTTAAATAGAAATTCGCTGCTCAGCTGACCCGGCAGGAGCAAACGTATGCCAAAAATGTACACAGAATGAGCTTTTCAGTGAATAGCAGCAAGGCACATTTTAGCTAGTTTTACTTGTAAGTGGGGTTGGAAACGCTTTTCAGGATCAGTACTGGGCTCAAAACATGCAGCCCTGAGGTCTCTCATGACAGCAGGTGGTTAAATAGAAATTCGCTGCTCAGCTGACCCAGCAGGAGCAAACGTATGCTAAAATGTACTCAGAATGAGCTTTTCAGTGAAGAGAAGCCAGGCACATTTTAGCTAGTTTTACTTGTAAGTGGGGTTGGAAACGCTTTTCAGGCTCAGTACTGGGCTCAAAACATGCAGCCCTGAGGTCTCTCATGATAGCAGGTGGTTTAAATAGAAATTCGCTGCTCAGCTGACCCGGCAGGAGCAAACGTATGCTAAAAATGTACTCAGAATGAGCTTTTCAGTGAAGAGAAGCCAGGCACATTTTAGCTAGTTTTACTTGTAAGTGGGGTTGGAAACGCTTTTCAGGATCAGTGCTGGGCTCAAAACATGCAGCCCTGAGGTCTCTCATGATAGCAGGTGGTTAAATAGAAATTCGCTGCTCAGCTGACCCGGCAGGAGCAAACATATGCTAAAAATTTACTCAGATGAGCTTTTCAGTGAAGAGAAGCCAGGCACATTTTAGCTAGTTTTACTTGTAAGTGGGGTTAGAAACGCGGCTCAGGATCAGTACTGGGCTTAAAACATGCAGCCCTGAGGTCTCTCATGATAGCAAGTGGTTAAATAGAAATTCGCTGCTCAGCTGACCCGGCAGGAGCAAACGTATGCTAAAAATGTACTCAGAATGAGCTTTTCAGTGAAGAGAAGCCAGGCACATTTTAGCTAGTTTTACTTGTAAGTGGGGTTGGAAACGCTTTTCAGGCTCAGTACTGGGCTCAAAACATGCAGCCCTGAGGTCTCTCATGAAAGCAGGTGGTTAAATAGAAATTCGCTGCTCAGCTGACCCGGCAGGAGCAAACGTATGCTAAAAATGTACTCAGAATGAGCTTTTCAGTGAAGAGAAGCCAGGCACATTTTAGCTAGTTTTACTTGTAAGTGGGGTTGGAAACGCTTTTCAGGCTCAGTACTGGGCTCAAAACATGCAGCCCTGAGGTCTCTCATGAAAGCAGGTGGTTAAATAGAAATTCGCTGCTCAGCTGACCCGGCAGGAGCAAACGTGTGCCAAAAATGTACACAGAATGAGCTTTTCAGTGAATAGCAGCAAGGCACATTTTAGCTAGTTTTACTTGTAAGTGGGGTTGGAAACGCTTTTCAGGATTAGTACTGGGCTCAAAACATGCAGCCCTGAGGTCTCTCATGACAGCAGGTGGTTAAATAGAAATTCGCTGCTCAGCTGACCCGGCAGGAGCAAACGTGTGCCAAAAATGTACACAGAATGAGCTTTTCAGTGAATAGCAGCAAGGCACATTTTAGCTAGTTTTACTTGTAAGTGGGGTTGGAAACGCTTTTCAGGATTAGTACTGGGCTCAAAACATGCAGCCCTGAGGTCTCTCATGACAGCAGGTGGTTAAATAGAAATTCGCTGCTCAGCTGACCCGGCAGGAGCAAACGTATGCCAAAAATGTACACAGAATGAGCTTTTCAGTGAATAGCAGCCAGGCACATTTTAGCTAGTTTTACTTGTAAGTGGGGTTGGAAACAATTTTCAGGCTCAGTACTGGGCTTAAAACATGCAGCCCTGAGGTCTCTCATGATAGCAGGTGGTTAAATAGAAATTCGCTGCTCAGCTGACCCGGCAGGAGCAAACGTATGCTAAAAATGTACTCAGAATGAGCTTTTCAGTGAAGAGAAGCCAGGCACATTTTAGCTAGTTTTACTTGTAAGTGGGGTTGGAAATGCTTTTCAGGCTCAGTACTGGGCTCAAAACATGCAGCCCTGAGGTCTCTCATGATAGCAGGTGATTAAATAGAAATTCGCTGCTCAGCTGACCCTGCAGGAGCAAACGTATGCTAAAAATGTACTCAGAATGAGCTTTTCAGTGAAGAGAAGCCAGGCACATTTTAGCTAGTTTTACTTGTAAGTGGGGTTGGAAACGCTTTTCAGGATCAGTACTGGGCTCAAAACATGCAGCCCTGAGGTCTCTTATGATAGCAGGTGGTTAAATAGAAATTCGCTGCTCAGCTGACCCGGCAGGAGCAAACGTATGCTAAAACTGTACTCAGAATGAGCTTTTCAGTGAAGAGAAGCCAGGCACATTTTAGCTAGTTTTACTTGTAAGTGGGGTTGGAAATGCTTTTCAGGCTCAGTACTTGGCTCAAAACATGCAGCCCTGAGGTCTCTCATGAAAGCAGGTGGTTAAATAGAAATTCACTGCTCAGCTGACCCGGTAGGAGCAAACGTATGCCAAAAATGTACACAGAATGAGCTTTTCAGTGAATAGCAGCCAGGCACATTTTAGCTAGTTTTACTTGTAAGTGGGGTTGGAAACGCCTTTAAAGGATCAGTACTGGGCTTAAAACATGCAGCCCTGAGGTCTCTCATGATAGCAGGTGGTTAAATAGAAATTCGCTGCTCAGCTGACCCGGCAGGAGCAAACGTATGCTAAAAATGTACTCAGAATGAGCTTTTCAGTGAAGAGAAGCCAGGCACATTTTAGCTAGTTTTACTTGTAAGTGGGGTTGGAAATGCTTTTCAGGCTCAGTACTGAGCTCAAAACATGCAGCCCTGAGGTCTCTCATGAAAGCAGGTGGTTAAATAGAAATTCGCTGCTCAGCTGACCCGGCAGGAGCAAACGTATGCCAAAAATGTACTCAGAATGAGCTTTTCAGTGAAGAGAAGCCAGGCACATTTTAGCTAGTTTTACTTGTAAGTGGGGTTGGAAACGCTTTTCAGGCTCAGTACTGGGCTCAAAACATGCAGCCCTGAGGTCTCTCATGAAAGCAGGTGGTTAAATAGAAATTCGCTGCTCAGCTGACCCGGCAGGAGCAAACGTATGCTAAAAATGTACTCAGAATGAGCTTTTCAGTGAAGAGAAGCCAGGCACATTTCAGCTAGTTTTACTTGTAAGTGGGGTTGGAAACGCTTTTCAGGATCAGTACTGGGCTCAAAACATGCTGCCCTGAGGTCTCTCATGATAGCAGGTGGTTAAATAGAAATTCGCTGCTCAGCTGACCCGGCAGGAGCAAACGTATGCTAAAAATGTACTCAGAATGAGCTTTTCAGTGAAGAGAAGCCAGGCACATTTTAGCTAGTTTTACTTGTAAGTGGGGTTGGAAACGCTTTTCAGGATCAGTGCTGGGCTCAAAACATGCAGCCCTGAGGTCTCTCATGATAGCAGGTGGTTAAATAGAAATTCGCTGCTCAGCTGACCCGGCAGGAGCAAACATATGCTAAAAATTTACTCAGATGAGCTTTTCAGTGAAGAGAAGCCAGGCACATTTTAGCTAGTTTTACTTGTAAGTGGGGTTAGAAACGCGGCTCAGGATCAGTACTGGGCTTAAAACATGCAGCCCTGAGGTCTCTCATGATAGCAAGTGGTTAAATAGAAATTCGCTGCTCAGCTGACCCGGCAGGAGCAAACGTATGCTAAAAATGTACTCAGAATGAGCTTTTCAGTGAAGAGAAGCCAGGCACATTTTAGCTAGTTTTACTTGTAAGTGGGGTTGGAAACGCTTTTCAGGCTCAGTACTGGGCTCAAAACATGCAGCCCTGAGGTCTCTCATGAAAGCAGGTGGTTAAATAGAAATTCGCTGCTCAGCTGACCCGGCAGGAGCAAACGTATGCTAAAAATGTACTCAGAATGAGCTTTTCAGTGAAGAGAAGCCAGGCACATTTTAGCTAGTTTTACTTGTAAGTGGGGTTGGAAACGCTTTTCAGGCTCAGTACTGGGCTCAAAACATGCAGCCCTGAGGTCTCTCATGAAAGCAGGTGGTTAAATAGAAATTCGCTGCTCAGCTGACCCGGCAGGAGCAAACGTGTGCCAAAAATGTACACAGAATGAGCTTTTCAGTGAATAGCAGCAAGGCACATTTTAGCTAGTTTTACTTGTAAGTGGGGTTGGAAACGCTTTTCAGGATTAGTACTGGGCTCAAAACATGCAGCCCTGAGGTCTCTCATGACAGCAGGTGGTTAAATAGAAATTCGCTGCTCAGCTGACCCGGCAGGAGCAAACGTGTGCCAAAAATGTACACAGAATGAGCTTTTCAGTGAATAGCAGCAAGGCACATTTTAGCTAGTTTTACTTGTAAGTGGGGTTGGAAACGCTTTTCAGGATTAGTACTGGGCTCAAAACATGCAGCCCTGAGGTCTCTCATGACAGCAGGTGGTTAAATAGAAATTCGCTGCTCAGCTGACCCGGCAGGAGCAAACGTATGCCAAAAATGTACACAGAATGAGCTTTTCAGTGAATAGCAGCCAGGCACATTTTAGCTAGTTTTACTTGTAAGTGGGGTTGGAAACAATTTTCAGGCTCAGTACTGGGCTTAAAACATGCAGCCCTGAGGTCTCTCATGATAGCAGGTGGTTAAATAGAAATTCGCTGCTCAGCTGACCCGGCAGGAGCAAACGTATGCTAAAAATGTACTCAGAATGAGCTTTTCAGTGAAGAGAAGCCAGGCACATTTTAGCTAGTTTTACTTGTAAGTGGGGTTGGAAATGCTTTTCAGGCTCAGTACTGGGCTCAAAACATGCAGCCCTGAGGTCTCTCATGATAGCAGGTGATTAAATAGAAATTCGCTGCTCAGCTGACCCTGCAGGAGCAAACGTATGCTAAAAATGTACTCAGAATGAGCTTTTCAGTGAAGAGAAGCCAGGCACATTTTAGCTAGTTTTACTTGTAAGTGGGGTTGGAAATGCTTTTCAGGCTCAGT
Source organism: Lissotriton vulgaris (assembly GCF_964263255.1). Lineage (NCBI taxonomy): Eukaryota > Metazoa > Chordata > Amphibia > Caudata > Salamandridae > Lissotriton > Lissotriton vulgaris. The sequence continues at coordinate 1,085,429,650 of NC_141691.1, read as the reverse complement.
ACTGAGCTCAAAACATGCAGCCCTGAGGTCTCTCATGAAAGCAGGTGGTTAAATAGAAATTCGCTGCTCAGCTGACCCGGCAGGAGCAAACGTATGCCAAAAATGTACTCAGAATGAGCTTTTCAGTGAAGAGAAGCCAGGCACATTTTAGCTAGTTTTACTTGTAAGTGGGGTTGGAAACGCTTTTCAGGCTCAGTACTGGGCTCAAAACATGCAGCCCTGAGGTCTCTCATGAAAGCAGGTGGTTAAATAGAAATTCGCTGCTCAGCTGACCCGGCAGGAGCAAACGTATGCTAAAAATGTACTCAGAATGAGCTTTTCAGTGAAGAGAAGCCAGGCACATTTCAGCTAGTTTTACTTGTAAGTGGGGTTGGAAACGCTTTTCAGGATCAGTACTGGGCTCAAAACATGCTGCCCTGAGGTCTCTCATGATAGCAGGTGGTTAAATAGAAATTCGCTGCTCAGCTGACCCGGCAGGAGCAAACGTATGCTAAAAATGTACTCAGAATGAGCTTTTCAGTGAAGAGAAGCCAGGCACATTTTAGCTAGTTTTACTTGTAAGTGGGGTTGGAAACGCTTTTCAGGATCAGTGCTGGGCTCAAAACATGCAGCCCTGAGGTCTCTCATGATAGCAGGTGGTTAAATAGAAATTCGCTGCTCAGCTGACCCGGCAGGAGCAAACATATGCTAAAAATTTACTCAGATGAGCTTTTCAGTGAAGAGAAGCCAGGCACATTTTAGCTAGTTTTACTTGTAAGTGGGGTTAGAAACGCGGCTCAGGATCAGTACTGGGCTTAAAACATGCAGCCCTGAGGTCTCTCATGATAGCAGGTGGTTAAATAGAAATTCGCTGCTCAGCTGACCCGGCAGGAGCAAACGTATGCTAAAAATGTACTCAGAATGAGCTTTTCAGTGAAGAGAAGCCAGGCACATTTTAGCTAGTTTTACTTGTAAGTGGGGTTGGAAACGCTTTTCAGGCTCAGTACTGGGCTCAAAACATGCAGCCCTGAGGTCTCTCATGAAAGCAGGTGGTTAAATAGAAATTCGCTGCTCAGCTGACCCGGCAGGAGCAAACGTATGCTAAAAATGTACTCAAAATGAGCTTTTCAGTGAAGAGAAGCCAGGCACATTTTAGCTAGTTTTACTTGTAAGTGGGGTTGGAAACGCTTTTCAGGCTCAGTACTGGGCTCAAAACATGCAGCCCTGAGGTCTCTCATGAAAGCAGGTGGTTAAATAGAAATTCGCTGCTCAGCTGACCCGGCAGGAGCAAACGTGTGCCAAAAATGTACACAGAATGAGCTTTTCAGTGAATAGCAGCAAGGCACATTTTAGCTAGTTTTACTTGTAAGTGGGGTTGGAAACGCTTTTCAGGATTAGTACTGGGCTCAAAACATGCAGCCCTGAGGTCTCTCATGACAGCAGGTGGTTAAATAGAAATTCGCTGCTCAGCTGACCCGGCAGGATCAAACGTATGCCAAAAATGTACACAGAATGAGCTTTTCAGTGAATAGCAGCAAGGCACATTTTAGCTAGTTTTACTTGTAAGTGGGGTTGGAAACGCTTTTCAGGCTCAGTACTGGGCTCAAAACATGCAGCCCTGAGGTCTCTCATGAAAGCAGGTGGTTTAAATAGAAATTCGCTGCTCAGCTGACCCGGTAGGAGCAAACGTATGCCAAAAATGTACACAGAATGAGCTTTTCAGTGAATAGCAGCCAGGCACATTTTAGCTAGTTTTACTTGTAAGTGGGGTTGGAAACGCTTTTCAGGATCAGTACTGGGCTCAAAACATGCAGCCCTGAGGTCTCTCATGATAGCAGGTGGTTAAATAGAAATTCGCTGCTCAGCTGACCCAGCAGGAGCAAACGTATGCTAAAAATGTACTCAGAATTAGCTTTTCAGTGAAGAGAAGCCAGGCACATTTTACTAGTTTTACTTGTAAGTGGGGTTGGAAACGCTTTTCAGGCTCAGTACTGGGCTCAAAACATGCAGACCTGAGGTCTCTCATGAAAGCAGGTGGTTAAATAGAAATTCGCTGCTCAGCTGACCCGGTAGGAGCAAACGTATGCCAAAAATGTACACAGAATGAGCTTTTCAGTGAATAGCAGCCAGGCACATTTTAGCTAGTTTTACTTGTAAGTGGGGTTGGAAACGCTTTTCAGGATCAGTACTGGGCTTAAAACATGCAGCCCTGAGGTCTCTCATGATAGCAGGTGGTTAAATAGAACTTCGCTGCTCAGCTGACCCGGCAGGAGCAAACGTATGCTAAAAATGTACTCAGAATGAGCTTTTCAGTGAAGAGAAGCCAGGCACATTTTAGCTAGTTTTACTTGTAAGTGGGGTTGGAAATGCTTTTCAGGCTCAGTACTGAGCTCAAAACATGCAGCCCTGAGGTCTCTCATGAAAGCAGGTGGTTAAATAGAAATTCGCTGCTCAGCTGACCCGGCAGGAGCAAACGTATGCCAAAAATGTACTCAGAATGAGCTTTTCAGTGAAGAGAAGCCAGGCACATTTTAGCTAGTTTTACTTGTAAGTGGGGTTGGAAACGCTTTTCAGGCTCAGTACTGGGCTCAAAACATGCAGCCCTGGGGTCTCTCATGAAAGCAGGTGGTTAAATAGAAATTCGCTGCTCAGCTGACCCGGCAGGAGCAAACGTATGCTAATAATGTACTCAGAATGAGCTTTTCAGTGAAGAGAAGCCAGGCACATTTTAGCTAGTTTTACTTGTAAGTGGGGTTGGAAACGCTTTTCAGGATCAGTACTGGGCTCAAAACATGCTGCTCTGAGGTCTCTCATGATAGCAGGTGGTTAAATAGAAATTCGCTGCTCAGCTGACCCGGCAGGAGCAAACGTATGCTAAAAATGTACTCAGAATGAGTTTTTCAGTGAAGAGAAGCCAGGCACATTTTAGCTAGTTTTACTTGTAAGTGGGGTTGGAAACGCGGCTCAGGATCAGTACTGGGCTCAAAACATGCAGCCCTGAGGTCTCTCATGATAGCAGGTGGTTAATAGAAATTCGCTGCTCAGCTGACCCGGCAGGAGCAAACGTATGCTAAAAATGTACTCAGAATGAGCTTTTCAGTGAAGAGAAGCCAGGCACATTTTAGCTAGTTTTACTTGTAAGTGGGGTTGGAAACGCTTTTCAGGCTCAGTACTGGGCTCAAAACATGCAGCCCTGAGGTCTCTCATGAAATCAGGTGGTTAAATAGAAATTCGCTGCTCAGCTGACCCGGCAGGAGCAAACGTATGCTAAAAATGTACTCAGAATGAGCTTTTCAGTGAAGAGAAGCCAGGCACATTTTAGCTAGTTTTACTTGTAAGTGGGGTTGGAAATGCTTTTCAGGCTCAGTACTGGGCTCAAAACATGCAGCCCTGAGGTCTCTCATGAAAGCAGGTGGTTAAATAGAAATTCGCTGCTCAGCTGACCCGGCAGGAGAAAACGTATGCCAAAAATGTACACAGAATGAGCTTTTCAGTGAATAGCAGCTAGGCACATTTTAGCTAGTTTTACTTGTAAGTGGGGTTGGAAACGCTTTTCAGGCTCAGTACTGGGCTCAAAACATGCAGCCCTGAGGTCTCTCATGATAGCAGGTGGTTAAATAGAAATTCGCTGCTCAGCTGACCAGGCAGGAGCAAACGTATGCTAAAAATGTACTCAGAATGAGCTTTTCAGTGAAGAGAAGCCAGCACATTTTAGCTAGTTTTACTTGTAAGTGGGGTTGGAAACGCTTTTCAGGATCAGTACTGGGCTCAAAACATGCAGCCCTGAGGTCTCTCATGACAGCAGGTGGTTAAATAGAAATTCGCTGCTCAGCTGACCCAGCAGGAGCAAACGTATGCTAAAATGTACTCAGAATGAGCTTTTCAGTGAAGAGAAGCCAGGCACATTTTAGCTAGTTTTACTTGTAAGTGGGGTTGGAAACGCTTTTCAGGCTCAGTACTGGGCTCAAAACATGCAGCCCTGAGGTCTCTCATGAAAGCAGGTGGTTTAAATAGAAATTCGCTGCTCAGCTGACCCGGTAGGAGCAAACGTATGCCAAAAATGTACACAGAATGAGCTTTTCAGTGAATAGCAGCCAGGCACATTTTAGCTAGTTTTACTTGTAAGTGGGGTTGGAAACGCTTTTCAGGATCAGTACTGGGCTTAAAACATGCAGCCCTGAGGTCTCTCATGATAGCAGGTGGTTAAATAGAAATTTGCTGCTCAGCTGATCCGGCAGGAGCAAACGTATGCTAAAAATGCACTCAGAATGAGCTTTTCAGTGAAGAGAAGCCAGGCACATTTTAGCTAGTTTTACTTGTAAGTGGGGTTGGAAATGCTTTTCAGGCTCAGTACTGGGCTAAAAACATGCAGCCCTGAGGTCTCTCATGATAGCAGGTGGTTAAATAGAAATTCGCTGCTCAGCTGACCCGGCAGGAGCAAACGTATGCTAAAAATGTACTCAGAATGAGCTTTTCAGTGAAGAGAAGCCAGGCACATTTTAGCTAGTTTTACTTGTAAGTGGGGTTGGAAACGCTTTTCAGGCTCTGTACTGGGCTCAAAACATGCAGCCCTGAGGTCTCTCATGAAAGCAGGTGGTTAAATAGAAATTCGCTGCTCAGCTGACCCGGTAGGAGCAAACGTATGCCAAAAATGTACACAGAATGAGCTTTTCAGTGAATAGCAGCCAGGCACATTTTAGCTAGTTTTACTTGTAAGTGTGGTTGGAAACGCTTTTCAGGATCAGTACTGGGCTCAAAACATGCAGCCCTGAGGTCTCTTATGATAGCAGGTGGTTAAATAGAAATTCGCTGCTCAGCTGACCCGGCAGGAGCAAACGTATGCTAAAAATGTACTCAGAATGAGCTTTTCAGTGAAAAGAAGCCAGGCACATTTTAGCTAGTTTTACTTGTAAGTGGGGTTGGAAATGCTTTTCAGGCTCAGTACTTGGCTCAAAACATGCAGCCCTGAGGTCTCTCATGAAAGCAGGTGGTTAAATAGAAATTCACTGCTCAGCTGACCCGGTAGGAGCAAACGTATGCCAAAAATGTACACAGAATGAGCTTTTCAGTGAATAGCAGCCAGGCACATTTTAGCTAGTTTTACTTGTAAGTGGGGTTGGAAACGCTTTTCAGGATCAGTAATGGGCTTAAAACATGCAGCCCTGAGGTCTCTCATGATAGCAGGTGGTTAAATAGAAATTCGCTGCTCAGCTGACCCGGCAGGAGCAAACGTATGCTAAAAATGTACTAAGAATGAGCTTTTCAGTGAAGAGAAGCCAGGCACATTTTAGCTAGTTTTACTTGTAAGTGGGGTTGGAAATGCTTTTCAGGATCAGTACTGAGCTCAAAACATGCAGCCCTGAGGTCTCTCATGAAAGCAGGTGGTTAAATAGAAATTCGCTGCTCAGCTGATTCGGCAGGAGCAAACGTATGCTAAAAATGTACTCAGAATGAGCTTTTCAGTGAAGAGAAGCCAGGCACATTTTAGCAAGTTTTACTTGTAAGTGGGGTTGGAAACGCTTTTCAGGCTCAGTACTGGGCTCAAAACATGCAGCCCTGAGGTCTCTCATGAAAGCAGGTGGTTAAATAGAAATTCGCTGCTCAGCTGACCCGGTAGGAGCAAACGTATGCCAAAAATGTACACAGAATGAGCTTTTCAGTGAAGAGAAGCCAGGCACATTTTAGCTAGTTTTACTTGTAAGTGGGGTTGGAAACGCTTTTCAGGCTCAGTACTTGGCTGAAAACATGCAGCCCTGAGGTCTCTCATGAAAGCAGGTGGTTAAATAGAAATTCACTGCTCAGCTGACCCAGTAGGAGCAAACGTATGCCAAAAATGTACACAGAATGAGCTTTTCAGTGAATAGCAGCCAGGCACAATTTAGCTAGTTTTACTTGTAAGTGGGGTTGGAAACGCTTTTCAGGATCAGTACTGGGCTTAAAACATGCAGCCCTGAGGTCTCTCATGATAGCAGGTGGTTAAATAGAAATTCGCTGCTCAGCTGACCCGGCAGGAGCAAACGTATGCTAAAAATGTACTCAGAATGAGCTTTTCAGTGAATAGCAGCCAGGCACATTTTAGCTAGTTTTACTTGTAAGTGGGGTTGGAAACGCTTTTCAGGATCAGTACTGGGCTCAAAACATGCAGCCCTGAGGTCTCTCATGATAGCAGGTGGTTAAATAGAAATTCGCTGCTCAGCTGACCCGGCAGGAGCAAACATATGCTAAAAATGTACTCAGATGAGCTTTTCAGTGAAGAGAAGCCAGGCACATTTTAGCTAGTTTTACTTGTAAGTGGGGTTGGAAACGCGGCTCAGGATCAGTACTGGGCTTAAAACATGCAGCCCTGAGGTCTCTCATGATAGCAGGTGGTTAAATAGAAATTCGCTGCTCAGCTGACCCGGCAGGAGCAAACGTATGCTAAAAATGTACTCAGAATGAGTTTTTCAGTGAAGAGAAGCCAGGCACATTTTAGCTAGTTTTACTTGTAAGTGGGGTTGGAAACGCTTTTCAGGCTCAGTACTGGGCTCAAAACATGCAGCCCTGAGGTCTCTCATGATAGCAGGTGGTTAAATAGAAATTCGCTGCTCAGCTGACCCGGCAGGAGCAAACGTATGCTAAAAATGTACTCAGAATGAGCTTTTCAGTGAAGAGAAGCCAGGCACATTTTAGCTAGTTTTACTTGTAAGTGGGGTTGGAAATGCTTTTCAGGCTCAGTACTGGGCTCAAAACATGCAGCCCTGAGGTCTCTCATGATAGCAGGTGGTTAAATAGAAATTCGCTGCTCAGCTGACCCGGCAGGAGCAAACGTATGCTAAAACTGTACTCAGAATGAGCTTTTCAGTGAAGAGAAGCCAGGCACATTTTAGCTAGTTTTACTTGTAAGTGGGGTTGGAAATGCTTTTCAGGCTCAGTACTTGGCTCAAAACATGCAGCCCTGAGGTCTCTCATGAAAGCAGGTGGTTAAATAGAAATTCACTGCTCAGCTGACCCGGTAGGAGCAAACGTATGCCAAAAATGTACACAGAATGAGCTTTTCAGTGAATAGCAGCCAGGCACATTTTAGCTAGTTTTACTTGTAAGTGGGGTTGGAAACGCCTTTAAAGGATCAGTACTGGGCTTAAAACATGCAGCCCTGAGGTCTCTCATGATAGCAGGTGGTTAAATAGAAATTCGCTGCTCAGCTGACCCGGCAGGAGCAAACGTATGCTAAAAATGTACTCAGAATGAGCTTTTCAGTGAAGAGAAGCCAGGCACATTTTAGCTAGTTTTACTTGTAAGTGGGGTTGGAAATGCTTTTCAGGCTCAGTACTGAGCTCAAAACATGCAGCCCTGAGGTCTCTCATGAAAGCAGGTGGTTAAATAGAAATTCGCTGCTCAGCTGACCCGGCAGGAGCAAACGTATGCCAAAAATGTACTCAGAATGAGCTTTTCAGTGAAGAGAAGCCAGGCACATTTTAGCTAGTTTTACTTGTAAGTGGGGTTGGAAACGCTTTTCAGGCTCAGTACTGGGCTCAAAACATGCAGCCCTGAGGTCTCTCATGAAAGCAGGTGGTTAAATAGAAATTCGCTGCTCAGCTGACCCAGCAGGAGCAAACGTATGCTAAAAATGTACTCAGAATGAGCTTTTCAGTGAAGAGAAGCCAGGCACATTTCAGCTAGTTTTACTTGTAAGTGGGGTTGGAAACGCTTTTCAGGATCAGTACTGGGCTCAAAACATGCTGCCCTGAGGTCTCTCATGATAGCAGGTGGTTAAAAAGAAATTCGCTGCTCAGCTGACCCGGCAGGAGCAAACATATGCTAAAAATGTACTCAGAATGAGCTTTTCAGTGAAGAGAAGCCAGGCACATTTTAGCTAGTTTTACTTGTAAGTGGGGTTGGAAACACTTTTCAGGATCAGTACTGGGCTCAAAACATGCAGCCCTGAGGTCTCTCATGATAGCAGGTGGTTAAATAGAAATTCGCTGCTCAGCTGACCCGGCAGGAGCAAACATATGCTAAAAATTTACTCAGATGAGCTTTTCAGTGAAGAGAAGCCAGGCACATTTTAGCTAGTTTTACTTGTAAGTGGGGTTGGAAACGCGGCTCAGGATCAGTACTGGGCTTAAAACATGCAGCCCTGAGGTCTCTCATGATAGCAGGTGGTTAAATAGAAATTCGCTGCTCAGCTGACCCGGCAGGAGCAAACGTATGCTAAAAATGTACTCAGAATGAGCTTTTCAGTGAAGAGAAGCCAGGCACATTTTAGCTAGTTTTACTTGTAAGTGGGGTTGGAAATGCTTTTCAGGCTCAGTACTGGGCTCAAAACATGCAGCCCTGAGGTCTCTCATGAAATCAGGTGGTTAAATAGAAATTCGCTGCTCAGCTGACCCGGTAGGAGCAAACGTATTCCAAAAATGTACACAGAATGAGCTTTTCAGTGAATAGCAGCCAGGCACATTTTAGCTAGTTTTACTTGTAAGTGGGGTTGGAAACGCTTTTCAGGATCAGTACTGGGCACAAAACATGCAGCCCTGAGGTCTCTCATGATAGCAGGTGGTTAAATAGAAATTCGCTGCTCAGCTGACCCGGCAGGAGCAAACGTATGCTAAAAATGTACTCAGAATGAGCTTTTCAGTGAAGAGAAGCCAGGCACATTTTAGCTAGTTTTACTTGTAAGTGGGGTTGGAAACGCTTTTCAGGCTCAGTACTGAGCTCAAAACATGCGGCCCTGAGGTCTCTCATGAAAGCAAGTGGTTAAATAGAAATTCGCTGCTCAGCTGACCCGGTAGGAGCAAACGTATGCCAAAAATGTACACAGAATGAGCTTTTCAGTGAAAAGCAGCCAGGCACATTTTAGCTAGTTTTACTTGTAAGTGGGGTTGGAAACGCTTTTCAGGCTCAGTACTGAGCTCAAAACATGCGGCCCTGAGGTCTCTCATGAAAGCAAGTGGTTAAATAGAAATTCGCTGCTCAGCTGACCCGGTAGGAGCAAACGTATGCCAAAAATGTACACAGAATGAGCTTTTCAGTGAAAATCAGCCAGGCACATTTTAGCTAGTTTTACTTGTAAGTGGGGTTGGAAACGCTTTTCAGGCTCAGTACTGAGCTCAAAACATGCAGCCCTGAGGTCTCTCATGAAAGCAGGAGGTTAAATAGAAATTCGCTGCTCAGCTGACCCGGTAGGAGCAAACGTATGCCAAAAATGTACACAGAATGAGCTTTTCAGTGAAAAGCAGCCAGGCACATTTTAGCTAGTTTTACTTGTAAGTGGGGTTGGAAATGCTTTTCAGGCTCAGTACTGAGCTCAAAACATGCAGCCCTGAGGTCTCTCATGAAAGCAGGTGGTTAAATAGAAATTCGCTGCTCAGCTGACCCGGTAGGAGCAAACGTATGCCAAAAATGTACACAGAATGAGCTTTTCAGTGAATAGCAGCCAGGCACATTTTCGCTAGTTTTATTTGTAAGTGGGGTTGGAAACGCTTTTCAGGATCAGTACTGGGCTCAAAACATGCAGCCCTGAGGTCTCTCATGATAGCAGGTGGTTAAATAGAAATTCGCTGCTCAGCTGACCCGGCAGGAGCAAACGTATGCTAAAAATGTACTCAGAATGAGCTTTTCAGTGAAGAGAAGCCAGGCACATTTTAGCTAGTTTTACTTGTAAGTGGGGTTGGAAACGCTTTTCAGGCTCAGTACTGGGCTCAAAACATGCAGCCCTGAGGTCTCTCATGAAAGCAGGTGGTTAAATAGAAATTCGCTGCTCAGCTGACCCGGTAGGAGCAAACGTATGCCAAAAATGTACACAGAATGAGCTTTTCAATGAATAGCAGCCAGGCACATTTTAGCTAGTTTTACTTGTAAGTGGGGTTGGAAACGCTTTTCAGGATCAGTACTGGGCACAAAACATGCAGCCCTGAGGTCTCTCATGATAGCAGGTGGTTAAATAGAAATTCGCTGCTCAGCTGACCCGGCAGGAGCAAACGTATGCTAAAAATGTACTCAGATCGAGCTTTTCAGTGAAGAGAAGCCAGGCACATTTTAGCTAGTTTTACTTGTAAGTGGGGTTGGAAATGCTTTTCAGGCTCAGTACTGGGCTCAAAACATGCAGCCCTGAGGTCTCTCATGAAATCAGGTGGTTAAATAGAAATTCGCTGCTCAGCTGACCCGGTAGGAGCAAACGTATGCCAAAAATGTACACAGAATGAGCTTTTCAGTGAATAGCAGCCAGGCACATTTTAGCTAGTTTTACTTGTAAGTGGAGTTGGAAACGCTTTTCAGGATCAGTACTGGGCACAAAACATGCAGCCCTGAGGTCTCTCATGATAGCAGGTGGTTAAATAGAAATTCGCTGCTCAGCTGACCCGGCAGGAGCAAACGTATGCTAAAAATGTACTCAGAATGAGCTTTTCAGTGAAGAGAAGCCAGGCACATTTTAGCTAGTTTTACTTGTAAGTGGGGTTGGAAACGCTTTTCAGGCTCAGTACTGGGCTCAAAACATGCAGCCCTGAGGTCTCTCATGAAAGCAGGTGGTTAAATAGAAATTTGCTGCTCAGCTGACCCGGTAGGAGCAAACGTATGCCAAAAATGTACACAGAATGAGCTTTTCAGTGAAAAGCAGCCAGGCACATTTTAGCTAGTTTTACTTGTAAGTGGGGTTGGAAACGCTTTTCAGGCTCAGTACTGAGCTCAAAACATGCGGCCCTGAGGTCTCTCATGAAAGCAAGTGGTTAAATAGAAATTCGCTGCTCAGCTGACCCGGTAGGAGCAAACGTATGCCAAAAATGTACACAGAATGAGCTTTTCAGTGAAAATCAGCCAGGCACATTTTAGCTAGTTTTACTTGTAAGTGGGGTTGGAAACGCTTTTCATGCTCAGTACTGGGCTCAAAACATGCAGCCCTGAGGTCTCTCATGATAGCAGGTGGTTAAATAGAAATTCGCTGCTCAGCTGACCCGGCAGGAGCAAACGTATGCTAAAAATGTACTCAGAATGAGCTTTTCAGGGAATATCAGCCAGGCACATTTTAGCTAATTTTACTTGTAAGTGGGGTTGGAAACGCTTTTCAGGATCAGTACTGGGCTCAAAACATGCAGCCATGAGGTCTCTCATGATAGCAGGTGGTTAAATAGAAATTCGCTGCTCAGCTGACCCGGCAGGAGCAAACGTATGCCAAAAATGTACACAGAATGAGCTTTTCAGTGAATAGCAGCCAGGCACATTTTAGCTAATTTTACTTGTAAGTGGGGTTGGAAACGCTTTTCAGGCTCAGTACTGGGCTCAAAACATGCAGCCCTGAGGTCTCTCATGATAGCAGGTGGTTAAATAGAAATTCGCTGCTCAGCTGACCCGTTAGGAGCAAACGTATGCTAAAAATGTACTCAGAATGAGCTTTTCAGTGAAGAGAAGCCAGGCACATTTTAGCTAGTTTTACTTGTAAGTGGGGTTGGAAATGCTTTTCAGGCTCAGTACTTGGCTCAAAACATGCAGCCCTGAGGTCTCTCATGAAAGCAGGTGGTTAAATAGAAATTCACTGCTCAGCTGACCCGGTAGGAGCAAAGGTATGCCAAAAATGTACACAGAATGAGCTTTTCAGTGAATAGCAGCCTGGCACATTTTAGCTAGTTTTACTTGTAAGTGGGGTTGGAAACGCTTTTCAGGCTCAGTACTGGGCTCAAAACATGCAGCCCTGAGGTCTCTCATGATAGCAGGTGGTTAATTAGAAATTCACTGCTCAGCTGACCCGGTAGGAGCAAACGTATGCCAAAAATGTACACAGAATGAGCTTTTCAGTGAATAGCAGCCAGGCACATTTTAGCTAGTTTTACTTGTAAGTGGGGTTGGAAACGCTTTTCAGGCTCAGTACTGGGCTCAAAACATGCAGCCCTGAGGTCTCTCATGAAAGCAGGTGGTTAAATAGAAATTCGCTGCTCAGCTGACCCGGTAGGAGCAAACGTATGCCAAAAATGTACACAGAATGAGCTTTTCAGTGAAAAGCAGCCAGGCACATTTTAGCTAGTTTTACTTGTAAGTGGGGTTGGAATTGCTTTTCAGGCTCAGTACTGAGCTCAAAACATGCAGCCCTGAGGTCTCTCATGAAAGCAGGTGGTTAAATAGAAATTCGCTGCTCAGCTGACCCGGTAGGAGCAAACGTATGCCAAAAATGTACACAGAATGAGCTTTTCAGTGAATAGCAGCCAGGCACATTTTCGCTAGTTTTACTTGTAAGTGGGGTTGGAAACGCTTTTCAGGATCAGTACTGGGCTCAAAACATGCAGCCCTGAGGTCTCTCATGATAGCAGGTGGTTAAATAGAAATTCGCTGCTCAGCTGACCCGGCAGGAGCAAACGTATGCCAAAAATGTACTCAGAATGAGCTTTTCAGTGAAGAGAAGCCAGGCACATTTTAGCTAGTTTTACTTGTAAGTGGGGTTGGAAACGCTTTTCAGGCTCAGTACTGGGCTCAAAACATGCAGCCCTGAGGTCTCTCATGAAAGCAGGTGGTTAAATAGAAATTCGCTGCTCAGCTGACCCGGTAGGAGCAAACGTATGCCAAAAATGTACACAGAATGAGCTTTTCAATGAATAGCAGCCAGGCACATTTTAGCTAGTTTTACTTGTAAGTGGGGTTGGAAACGCTTTTCAGGAAAAGTACTGGGCACAAAACATGCAGCCCTGAGGTCTCTCATGATAGCAGGTGGTTAAATAGAAATTAGCTGCTCAGCTGACCCGGCAGGAGCAAACGTATGCTAAAAATGTAGTCAGAATGAGCTTTTCAGTGAAGAGAAGCCAGGCACTTTTTAGCTAGTTTTACTTGTAAGTGGGGTTGGAAATGCTTTTCAGGCTCAGTACTGGGCTCAAAACATGCAGCCCTGAGGTCTCTCATGAAATCAGGTGGTTAAATAGAAATTCGCTGCTCAGCTGACCCGGTAGGAGCAAACGTATGCCAAAAATGTACACAGAATGAGCTTTTCAGTGAAAAGCAGCCAGGCACATTTTAGCTAGTTTTACTTGTAAGTGGGGTTGGAAACGCTTTTCAGGCTCAGTACTGAGCTCAAAACATGCGGCCCTGAGGTCTCAATGAAAGCAGGTGGTTAAATAGAAATTCGCTGCTCAGCTGACCCGGTAGGAGCAAACGTATGCCAAAAATGTACACAGAATGAGCTTTTCAGTGAATACCAGCCAGGCACATTTTCGCTAGTTTTACTTGTAAGTGGGGTTGGAAACGCTTTTCAGGATCAGTACTGGGCTCAAAACATGCAGCCCTGAGGTCTCTCATGATAGCAGGTGGTTAAATAGAAATTCGCTGCTCAGCTGACCCGGCAGGAGCAAACGTATGCTAAAAATGTACTCAGAATGAGCTTTTCAGTGAAGAGAAGCCAGGCACATTTTAGCTAGTTTTACTTGTAAGTGGGGTTGGAAATGCTTTTCAGGCTCAGTACGAGGCTCAAAACATGCAGCCCTGAGGTCTCTCATGAAATCAGGTGGTTAAATAGAAATTCGCTGCTCAGCTGACCCGGCAGGAGCAAACGTATGCTAAAAATGTACTCAGAATGAGCTTTTCAGTGAAGAGAAGCCAGGCACATTTAGCTAGTTTTACTTGTAAGTGGGGTTGGAAATGCTTTTCAGGCTCAATACGGGGCTCAAAACATGCAGCCCTGAGGTCTCTCATGAAATCAGGTGGTTAAATAGAAATTCGCTGCTCAGCTGACCCGGCAGGAGCAAATGTATGCTAAAAATGTACTCAGAATGAGCTTTTCAGTGAATAGCAGCCAGGCACATTTTAGCTAGTTTTACTTGTAAGTGGGGTTGGAAACTCTTTTCAGGCTCAGTACTGGGCTCAAAACATGCAGCCCTGAGGTCTCTCATGAAAGCAGGTGGTTAAATAGAAATTCGCTGCTCAGCTGACCCGGTAGGAGCAAACGTATGCCAAAAATGTACACAGAATGAGCTTTTCAGTGAAAAGCAGCCAGGCACATTTTAGCTAGTTTTACTTGTAAGTGGGGTTGGAAACGCTTTTCAGGATCAGTACTGGGCTTAAAACATGCAGCCCTGAGGTCTCTCATGATAGCAGGTGGTTAAATAGAAATTCGCTGCTCAGCTGACCCGGCAGGAGCAAACGTATGCTAAAAATGTACTCAGAATGAGCTTTTCAGTGAATAGAAGCCAGGCACATTTTAGCTAGTTTTACTTGTAAGTGGGGTTGGAAACGCTTTTCAGGCTCAGTACTGGGCTCAAAACATGCAGCCCTGAGGTCTCTCATGATAGCTGGTGGTTAAATAGAAATTCGCTGCTCAGTTGACCCGGCAGGAGCAAACGTATGCTAAAAATGTACTCAGAATGAGCTTTTCAGTGAAGAGAAGCCAGGCACATTTTAGCTAGTTTTACTTGTAAGTGGGGTTGGAAACGCTTTTCAGGCTCAGTACTGGGCTCAAAACATGCAGCCATGAGGTCTCTCATGAAAGCAGGTGGTTAAATAGAAATTCGCTGCTCAGCTGACCCGGTAGGAGCAAACGTATGCCAAAAATGTACACAGAATGAGCTTTTCAGTGAATAGCAGCCAGGCACATTTTAGCTAATTTTACTTGTAAGTGGGGTTGGAAACGCTTTTCAGGATCAGTACTGGGCTCAAAACATGCAGCCCTGAGGTCTCTCATGATAGCAGGTGGTTAAATAGAAATTCGCTGCTCAGCTGACCCGGCAGGAGCAAACGTATGCCAAAAATGTACACAGAATGAGCTTTTCAGTGAATAGCAGCCAGGCACATTTTAGCTGATTTTACTTGTAAGTGGGGTTGGAAACGCTTTTCAGGCTCAGTACTGGGCTCAAAACATGCAGCCCTGAGGTCTCTCATGATAGCAGGTGGTTAAATAGAAATTCGCTGCTCAGCTGACCCGTTAGGAGCAAACGTATGCTAAAAATGTACTCAGAATGAGCTTTTCAGTGAAGAGAAGCCAGGCACATTTTAGCTAGTTTTACTTGTAAGTGGGGTTGGAAATGCTTTTCAGGCTCAGTAATTGGCTCAAAACATGCAGCCCTGAGGTCTCTCATGAAAGCAGGTGGTTAAATAGAAATTCACTGCTCAGCTGACCCGGTAGGAGCAAACGTATGCCAAAAATGTACACAGAATGAGCTTTTCAGTGAATAGCAGCCAGGCACATTTTAGCTAGTTTTACTTGTAAGTGGGGTTGGAAACGCTTTTCAGGCTCAGTACTGGGCTCAAAACATGCAGCCCTGAGGTCTCTCATGAAAGCAGGTGGTTAAATAGAAATTCGCTGCTCAGCTGACCCGGTAGGAGCAAACGTATGCCAAAAATGTACACAGAATGAGCTTTTCAGTGAAAAGCAGCCAGGCACATTTTAGCTAGTTTTACTTGTAAGTGGGGTTGGAAATGCTTTTCAGGCTCAGTACTGAGCTCAAAACATGCAGCCCTGAGGTCTCTCATGAAAGCAGGTGGTTAAATAGAAATTCGCTGCTCAGCTGACCCGGTAGGAGCAAACGTATGCCAAAAATGTACACAGAATGAGCTTTTCAGTGAATAGCAGCCAGGCACATTTTCGCTAGTTTTACTTGTAAGTGGGGTTGGAAACGCTTTTCAGGATCAGTACTGGGCTCAAAACATGCAGCCCTGAGGTCTCTCGTGATAGCAGGTGGTTAAATAGAAATTCGCTGCTCAGCTGACCCGGCAGGAGCAAACGTATGCTAAAAATGTACTCAGAATGAGCTTTTCAGTGAATAGCAGCCAGGCACATTTTAGCTAGTTTTACTTTAAGTGGGGTTGGAAACGCTTTTCAGGATCAGTACTGGGCTCAAAAAATGCAGCCCTGAGGTCTCTCATGATAGCAGGTGGTTAAATAGAAATTCGTTGCTCAGTTGACCCGGCAGGAGCAAACGTATGCTAAAAATGTACTCAGAATGAGCTTTTCAGTGAAGAGAAGCCAGGCACATTTTAGCTAGTTTTACTTGTAAGTGGGGTTGGAAATGCTTTTCAGGCTCAGTACTGAGCTCAAAACATGCAGCCCTGAGGTCTCTCATGAAAGCAGGTGGTTAAATAGAAATTCGCTGCTCAGCTGACCCGGTAGGAGCAAAGGTATGCCAAAAATGTACACAGAATGAGCTTTTCAGTGAATAGCAGCCAGGCACATTTTAGCTAGTTTTACTTGTAAGTGGGGTTGGAAACGCTTTTCAGGATCAGTACTGGGCTCAAAACATGCAGACCTGAGGTCTCTCATGATAGCAGGTGGTTAAATAGAAATTCGCTGCTCAGCTGACCCGGCAGGAGCAAATGTATGCTAAAAATGGACTGAGAATGAGCTTTTCAGTGAAGAGAAGCCAGGCACATTTTAGATAGTTTTACTTGTAAGTGGGGTTGGAAATGCTTTTCAGGCTCAGTACTGGGCTCAAAACATGCAGCCCTGAGGTCTCTCATGATAGCAGGTGGTTAAATAGAAATTTGCTGCTCAGCTGACCCGGCAGGAGCAAACGTATGCTAAAAATGTACTCAGAATGAGCTTTTCAGTGAATAGCAGCAAGGCACATTTTAGCTAATTTTACTTGTAAGTGGGGTTGGAAACGCTTTTCAGGATCAGTACTGGGCTCAAAACATGCAGCCCTGAGGTCTCTCATGATAGCAGGTGGTTAAATAGAAATTCGCTGCTCAGCTGACCCGGCAGGAGCAAACGTATGCCAAAAATGTACACAGAATGAGCTTTTCAGTGAATAGCAGCCAGGCACATTTTAGCTAATTTTACTTGTAAGTGGGGTTGGAAACGCTTTTCAGGCTCAGTACTGGGCTCAAAACATGCAGCCCTGGGGTCTCTCATGATAGCAGGTGGTTAAATAGAAATTCGCTGCTCAGCTGACCCGTTAGGAGCAAACGTATGCTAAAAATGTACTCAGAATGAGCTTTTCAGTGAAGAGAAGCCAGGCACATTTTAGCTAGTTTTACTTGTAAGTGGGGTTGGAAATGCTTTTCAGGCTCAGTACTTGGCTCAAAACATGCAGCCCTGAGGTCTCTCATGAAAGCAGGTGGTTAAATAGAAATTCACTGCTCAGCTGACCCGGTAGGAGCAAACGTATGCCAAAAATGTACACAGAATGAGCTTTTCAGTGAATAGCAGCCAGGCACATTTTAGCTAGTTTTACTTGTAAGTGGGGTTGGAAACGCTTTTCAGGCTCAGTACTGGGCTCAAAACATGCAGCCCTGAGGTCTCTCATGAAAGCAGGTGGTTAAATAGAAATTCGCTGCTCAGCTGACCCGGTAGGAGCAAACGTATGCCAAAAATGTACACAGAATGAGCTTTTCAGTGAAAAGCAGCCAGGCACATTTTAGCTAGTTTTACTTGTAAGTGGGGTTGGAAATGCTTTTCAGGCTCAGTACTGAGCTCAAAACATGCAGCCCTGAGGTCTCTCATGAAAGCAGGTGGTTAAATAGAAATTCGCTGCTCAGCTGACCCGGTAGGAGCAAACGTATGCCAAAAATGTACACAGAATGAGCTTTTCAGTGAATAGCAGCCAGGCACATTTTCGCTAGTTTTACTTGTAAGTGGGGTTGGAAACGCTTTTCAGGATCAGTACTGGGCTCAAAACATGCAGCCCTGAGGTCTCTCGTGATAGCAGGTGGTTAAATAGAAATTCGCTGCTCAGCTGACCCGGCAGGAGCAAACGTATGCCAAAAATGTACACAGAATGAGCTTTTCAGTGAATAGCAGCCAGGCACATTTTAGCTAGTTTTACTTGTAAGTGGGGTTGGAAACGCTTTTCAGGCTCAGTACTGGGCTCAAAACATGCAGCCCTGAGGTCTCTCATGAAAGCAGGTGGTTAAATAGAAATTCGCTGCTCAGCTGACCCGGTAGGAGCAAACGTATGCCAAAAATGTACACAGAATGAGCTTTTCAGTGAAAAGCAGCCAGGCACATTTTAGCTAGTTTTACTTGTAAGTGGGGTTGGAAATGCTATTCAGGCTCAGTACTGAGCTCAAAACATGCAGCCCTGAGGTCTCTCATGAAAGCAGGTGGTTAAATAGAAATTCGCTGCTCAGCTGACCCGGTAGGAGCAAACGTATGCCAAAAATGTACACAGAATGAGCTTTTCAGTGAATAGCAGCCAGGCACATTTTCGCTAGTTTTACTTGTAAGTGGGGTTGGAAACGCTTTTCAGGATCAGTACTGGGCTCAAAACATGCAGCCCTGAGGTCTCTCGTGATAGCAGGTGGTTAAATAGAAATTCGCTGCTCAGCAGACCCGGCAGGAGCAAACGTATGCTAAAAATGTACTCAGAATGAGCTTTTCAGTGAATAGCAGCCAGGCACATTTTAGCTAGTTTTACTTTAAGTGGGGTTGGAAACGCTTTTCAGGATCAGTGCTGGGCTCAAAACATGCAGCCCTGAGGTCTCTCATGATAGCAGGTGGTTAAATAGAAATTCGCTGCTCAGTTGACCCGGCAGGAGCAAACGTATGCTAAAAATGTACTCAGAATGAGCTTTTCAGTGAAGAGAAGCCAGGCACATTTTAGCTAGTTTTACTTGTAAGTGGGGTTGGAAATGCTTTTCAGGCTCAGTACTGAGCTCAAAACATGCAGCCCTGAGGTCTCTCATGAAAGCAGGTGGTTAAATAGAAATTCGCTGCTCAGCTGACCCGGTAGGAGCAAAGGTATGCCAAAAATGTACACAGAATGAGCTTTTCAGTGAATAGCAGCCAGGCACATTTTAGCTAGTTTTACTTGTAAGTGGGGTTGGAAATGCTTTTCAGGCTCAGTACTGGGCTCAAAACATGCAGCCCTGAGGTCTCTCATGAAATCAGGTGGTTAAATAGAAATTTGCTGCTCAGCTGACCCGGTAGGAGCAAACGTATGCCAAAAATGTACACAGAATGAGCTTTTCAGTGAATAGCAGCCAGGCACATTTTAGCTAGTTTTACTTGTAAGTGGGGTTGGAAACGCTTTTCAGGCTCAGTACTGGGCTCAAAACATGCAGCCCTGAGGTCTCTCATGATAGCAGGTGGTTAAATAGAAATTTGCTGCTCAGCTGACCCGGCAGGAGCAAACGTATGCTAAAAATGTACTCAGAATGAGCTTTTCAGTGAATAGCAGCAAGGCACATTTTAGCTAATTTTACTTGTAAGTGGGGTTGGAAACGCTTTTCAGGATCAGTACTGGGCTCAAAACATGCAGCCCTGAGGTCTCTCATGATAGCAGGTGGTTAAATAGAAATTCGCTGCTCAGTTGACCCGGCAGGAGCAAACGTATGCTAAAAATGTACTCAGAATGAGCTTTTCAGTGAAGAGAAGCCAGGCACATTTTAGCTAGTTTTACTTGTAAGTGGGGTTGGAAATGCTTTTCAGGCTCAGTACTGAGCTCAAAACATGCAGCCCTGAGGTCTCTCATGAAAGCAGGTGGTTAAATAGAAATTCGCTGCTCAGCTGACCCGGTAGGAGCAAAGGTATGCCAAAAATGTACACAGAATGAGCTTTTCAGTGAATAGCAGCCAGGCACATTTTAGCTAGTTTTACTTGTAAGTGGGGTTGGAAACGCTTTTCAGGATCAGTACTGGGCTCAAAACATGCAGCCCTGAGGTCTCTCATGATAGCAGGTGGTTAAATAGAAATTCGCTGCTCAGCTGACCCGGCAGGAGCAAACGTATGCTAAAAATGGACTGAGAATGAGCTTTTCAGTGAAGAGAAGCCAGGCACATTTTAGATAGTTTTACTTGTAAGTGGGGTTGGAAATGCTTTTCAGGCTCAGTACTGGGCTCAAAACATGCAGCCCTGAGGTCTCTCATGAAATCAGGTGGTTAAATAGAAATTTGCTGCTCAGCTGACCCGGTAGGAGCAAACGTATGCCAAAAATGTACACAGAATGAGCTTTTCAGTGAATAGCAGCCAGGCACATTTTAGCTAGTTTTACTTGTAAGTGGGGTTGGAAACGCTTTTCAGGCTCAGTACTGGGCTCAAAACATGCAGCCCTGAGGTCTCTCATGATAGCAGGTGGTTAAATAGAAATTTGCTGCTCAGCTGACCCGGCAGGAGCAAACGTATGCTAAAAATGTACTCAGAATGAGCTTTTCAGTGAATAGCAGCAAGGCACATTTTAGCTAATTTTACTTGTAAGTGGGGTTGGAAACGCTTTTCAGGATCAGTACTGGGCTCAAAACATGCAGCCCTGAGGTCTCTCATGATAGCAGGTGGTTAAATAGAAATTCGCTGCTCAGCTGACCCGGCAGGAGCAAACGTATGCCAAAAATGTACACAGAATGAGCTTTTCAGTGAATAGCAGCCAGGCACATTTTAGCTAATTTTACTTGTAAGTGGGGTTGGAAACGCTTTTCAGGCTCAGTACTGGGCTCAAAACATGCAGCCCTGGGGTCTCTCATGATAGCAGGTGGTTAAATAGAAATTCGCTGCTCAGCTGACCCGTTAGGAGCAAACGTATGCTAAAAATGTACTCAGAATGAGCTTTTCAGTGAAGAGAAGCCAGGCACATTTTAGCTAGTTTTACTTGTAAGTGGGGTTGGAAATGCTTTTCAGGCTCAGTACTTGGCTCAAAACATGCAGCCCTGAGGTCTCTCATGAAAGCAGGTGGTTAAATAGAAATTCACTGCTCAGCTGACCCGGTAGGAGCAAACGTATGCCAAAAATGTACACAGAATGAGCTTTTCAGTGAATAGCAGCCAGGCACATTTTAGCTAGTTTTACTTGTAAGTGGGGTTGGAAACGCTTTTCAGGCTCAGTACTGGGCTCAAAACATGCAGCCCTGAGGTCTCTCATGAAAGCAGGTGGTTAAATAGAAATTCGCTGCTCAGCTGACCCGGTAGGAGCAAACGTATGCCAAAAATGTACACAGAATGAGCTTTTCAGTGAAAAGCAGCCAGGCACATTTTAGCTAGTTTTACTTGTAAGTGGGGTTGGAAATGCTTTTCAGGCTCAGTACTGAGCTCAAAACATGCAGCCCTGAGGTCTCTCATGAAAGCAGGTGGTTAAATAGAAATTCGCTGCTCAGCTGACCCGGTAGGAGCAAACGTATGCCAAAAATGTACACAGAATGAGCTTTTCAGTGAATAGCAGCCAGGCACATTTTCGCTAGTTTTACTTGTAAGTGGGGTTGGAAACGCTTTTCAGGATCAGTACTGGGCTCAAAACATGCAGCCCTGAGGTCTCTCGTGATAGCAGGTGGTTAAATAGAAATTCGCTGCTCAGCTGACCCGGCAGGAGCAAACGTATGCCAAAAATGTACACAGAATGAGCTTTTCAGTGAATAGCAGCCAGGCACATTTTAGCTAGTTTTACTTGTAAGTGGGGTTGGAAACGCTTTTCAGGCTCAGTACTGGGCTCAAAACATGCAGCCCTGAGGTCTCTCATGAAAGCAGGAGGTTAAATAGAAATTCGCTGCTCAGCTGACCCGGTAGGAGCAAACGTATGCCAAAAATGTACACAGAATGAGCTTTTCAGTGAAAAGCAGCCAGGCACATTTTAGCTAGTTTTACTTGTAAGTGGGGTTGGAAATGCTTTTCAGGCTCAGTACTGAGCTCAAAACATGCAGCCCTGAGGTCTCTCATGAAAGCAGGTGGTTAAATAGAAATTCGCTGCTCAGCTGACCCGGTAGGAGCAAACGTATGCCAAAAATGTACACAGAATGAGCTTTTCAGTGAATAGCAGCCAGGCACATTTTCGCTAGTTTTACTTGTAAGTGGGGTTGGAAACGCTTTTCAGGATCAGTACTGGGCTCAAAACATGCACCCCTGAGGTCTCTCGTGATAGCAGGTGGTTAAATAGAAATTCGCTGCTCAGCAGACCCGGCAGGAGCAAACGTATGCTAAAAATGTACTCAGAATGAGCTTTTCAGTGAATAGCAGCCAGGCACATTTTAGCTAGTTTTACTTTAAGTGGGGTTGGAAACGCTTTTCAGGATCAGTGCTGGGCTCAAAACATGCAGCCCTGAGGTCTCTCATGATAGCAGGTGGTTAAATAGAAATTCGCTGCTCAGTTGACCCGGCAGGAGCAAACGTATGCTAAAAATGTACTCAGAATGAGCTTTTCAGTGAAGAGAAGCCAGGCACATTTTAGCTAGTTTTACTTGTAAGTGGGGTTGGAAATGCTTTTCAGGCTCAGTACTGAGCTCAAAACATGCAGCCCTGAGGTCTCTCATGAAAGCAGGTGGTTAAATAGAAATTCGCTGCTCAGCTGACCCGGTAGGAGCAAAGGTATGCCAAAAATGTACACAGAATGAGCTTTTCAGTGAATAGCAGCCAGGCACATTTTAGCTAGTTTTACTTGTAAGTGGGGTTGGAAATGCTTTTCAGGCTCAGTACTGGGCTCAAAACATGCAGCCCTGAGGTCTCTCATGAAATCAGGTGGTTAAATAGAAATTTGCTGCTCAGCTGACCCGGTAGGAGCAAACGTATGCCAAAAATGTACACAGAATGAGCTTTTCAGTGAATAGCAGCCAGGCACATTTTAGCTAGTTTTACTTGTAAGTGGGGTTGGAAACGCTTTTCAGGCTCAGTACTGGGCTCAAAACATGCAGCCCTGAGGTCTCTCATGATAGCAGGTGGTTAAATAGAAATTTGCTGCTCAGCTGACCCGGCAGGAGCAAACGTATGCTAAAAATGTACTCAGAATGAGCTTTTCAGTGAATAGCAGCAAGGCACATTTTAGCTAATTTTACTTGTAAGTGGGGTTGGAAACGCTTTTCAGGATCAGTACTGGGCTCAAAACATGCAGCCCTGAGGTCTCTCATGATAGCAGGTGGTTAAATAGAAATTCGCTGCTCAGCTGACCCGGCAGGAGCAAACGTATGCCAAAAATGTACACAGAATGAGCTTTTCAGTGAATAGCAGCCAGGCACATTTTAGCTAATTTTACTTGTAAGTGGGGTTGGAAACGCTTTTCAGGCTCAGTACTGGGCTCAAAACATGCAGCCCTGGGGTCTCTCATGATAGCAGGTGGTTAAATAGAAATTCGCTGCTCAGCTGACCCGTTAGGAGCAAACGTATGCTAAAAATGTACTCAGAATGAGCTTTTCAGTGAAGAGAAGCCAGGCACATTTTAGCTAGTTTTACTTGTAAGTGGGGTTGGAAATGCTTTTCAGGCTCAGTACTTGGCTCAAAACATGCAGCCCTGAGGTCTCTCATGAAAGCAGGTGGTTAAATAGAAATTCACTGCTCAGCTGACCCGGTAGGAGCAAACGTATGCCAAAAATGTACACAGAATGAGCTTTTCAGTGAATAGCAGCCAGGCACATTTTAGCTAGTTTTACTTGTAAGTGGGGTTGGAAACGCTTTTCAGGCTCAGTACTGGGCTCAAAACATGCAGCCCTGAGGTCTCTCATGAAAGCAGGTGGTTAAATAGAAATTCGCTGCTCAGCTGACCCGGTAGGAGCAAACGTATGCCAAAAATGTACACAGAATGAGCTTTTCAGTGAAAAGCAGCCAGGCACATTTTAGCTAGTTTTACTTGTAAGTGGGGTTGGAAATGCTTTTCAGGCTCAGTACTGAGCTCAAAACATGCAGCCCTGAGGTCTCTCATGAAAGCAGGTGGTTAAATAGAAATTCGCTGCTCAGCTGACCCGGTAGGAGCAAACGTATGCCAAAAATGTACACAGAATGAGCTTTTCAGTGAATAGCAGCCAGGCACATTTTCGCTAGTTTTACTTGTAAGTGGGGTTGGAAACGCTTTTCAGGATCAGTACTGGGCTCAAAACATGCAGCCCTGAGGTCTCTCGTGATAGCAGGTGGTTAAATAGAAATTCGCTGCTCAGCTGACCCGGCAGGAGCAAACGTATGCTAAAAATGTACTCAGAATGAGCTTTTCAGTGAAGAGAAGCCAGGCACATTTTAGCTAGTTTTACTTGTAAGTGGGGTTGGAAACGCTTTTCAGGCTCAGTACTGGGCTCAAAACATGCAGCCCTGAGGTCTCTCATGAAAGCAGGTGGTTAAATAGAAATTCGCTGCTCAGCTGACCCGGTAGGAGCAAACGTATGCCAAAAATGTACACAGAATGAGCTTTTCAATGAATAGCAGCCAGGCACATTTTAGCTAGTTTTACTTGTAAGTGGGGTTGGAAACGCTTTTCAGGATCAGTACTGGGCTCAAAACATGCAGCCCTGAGGTCTCTCGTGATAGCAGGTGGTTAAATAGAAATTCGCTGCTCAGCTGACCCGGCAGGAGCAAACGTATGCTAAAAATGTACTCAGAATGAGCTTTTCAGTGAATAGCAGCCAGGCACATTTTAGCTAGTTTTACTTTAAGTGGGGTTGGAAACGCTTTTCAGGATCAGTACTGGGCTCAAAACATGCAGCCCTGAGGTCTCTCATGATAGCAGGTGGTTAAATAGAAATTCGCTGCTCAGTTGACCCGGCAGGAGCAAACGTATGCTAAAAAAGTACTCAGAATGAGCTTTTCAGTGAAGAGAAGCCAGGCACATTTTAGCTAGTTTTACTTGTAAGTGGGGTTGGAAATGCTTTTCAGGCTCAGTACTGAGCTCAAAACATGCAGCCCTGAGGTCTCTCATGAAAGCAGGTGGTTAAATAGAAATTCGCTGCTCAGCTGACCCGGTAGGAGCAAAGGTATGCCAAAAATGTACACAGAATGAGCTTTTCAGTGAATAGCAGCCAGGCACATTTTAGCTAGTTTTACTTGTAAGTGGGGTTGGAAACGCTTTTCAGGATCAGTACTTGGCTCAAAACATGCAGCCCTGAGGTCTCTCATGATAGCAGGTGGTTAAATAGAAATTCGCTGCTCAGCTGACCCGGCAGGAGCAAACGTATGCTAAAAATGGACTGAGAATGAGCTTTTCAGTGAAGAGAAGCCAGGCACATTTCAGCTAGTTTTACTTGTAAGTGGGGTTGGAAATGCTTTTCAGGCTCAGTACTGGGCTCAAAACATGCAGCCCTGAGGTCTCTCATGAAATCAGGTGGTTAAATAGAAATTTGCTGCTCAGCTGACCCGGTAGGAGCAAACGTATGCCAAAAATGTACACAGAATGAGCTTTTCAGTGAATAGCAGCCAGGCACATTTTAGCTAGTTTTACTTGTAAGTGGGGTTGGAAACGCTTTTCAGGCTCAGTACTGGGCTCAAAACATGCAGCCCTGAGGTCTCTCATGATAGCAGGTGGTTAAATAGAAATTTGCTGCTCAGCTGACCCGGCAGGAGCAAACGTATGCTAAAAATGTACTCAGAATGAGCTTTTCAGTGAATAGCAGCAAGGCACATTTTAGCTAATTTTACTTGTAAGTGGGGTTGGAAACGCTTTTCAGGATCAGTACTGGGCTCAAAACATGCAGCCCTGAGGTCTCTCATGATAGCAGGTGGTTAAATAGAAATTCGCTGCTCAGCTGACCCGGCAGGAGCAAACGTATGCCAAAAATGTACACAGAATGAGCTTTTCAGTGAATAGCAGCCAGGCACATTTTAGCTAATTTTACTTGTAAGTGGGGTTGGAAACGCTTTTCAGGCTCAGTACTGGGCTCAAAACATGCAGCCCTGGGGTCTCTCATGATAGCAGGTGGTTAAATAGAAATTCGCTGCTCAGCTGACCCGTTAGGAGCAAACGTATGCTAAAAATGTTTTCAGAATGAGCTTTTCAGTGAAGAGAAGCCAGGCACATTTTAGCTAGTTTTACTTGTAAGTGGGGTTGGAAATGCTTTTCAGGCTCAGTACTTGGCTCAAAACATGCAGCCCTGAGGTCTCTCATGAAAGCAGGTGGTTAAATAGAAATTCACTGCTCAGCTGACCCGGTAGGAGCAAACGTATGCCAAAAATGTACACAGAATGAGCTTTTCAGTGAATAGCAGCCAGGCACATTTTAGCTAGTTTTACTTGTAAGTGGGGTTGGAAACGCTTTTCAGGCTCAGTACTGGGCTCAAAACATGCAGCCCTGAGGTCTCTCATGAAAGCAGGTGGTTAAATAGAAATTCGCTGCTCAGCTGACCCGGTAGGAGCAAACGTATGCCAAAAATGTACACAGAATGAGCTTTTCAGTGAATAGCAGCCAGGCACATTTTAGCTAGTTTTACTTGTAAGTGGGGTTGGAAATGCTTTTCAGGCTCAGTACTGAGCTCAAAACATGCAGCCCTGAGGTCTCTCATGAAAGCAGGTGGTTAAATAGAAATTCGCTGCTCAGCTGACCCGGTAGGAGCAAACGTATGCCAAAAATGTACACAGAATGAGCTTTTCAGTGAATAGCAGCCAGGCACATTTTCGCTAGTTTTACTTGTAAGTGGGGTTGGAAACGCTTTTCAGGATCAGTACTGGGCTCAAAACATGCAGCCCTGAGGTCTCTCGTGATAGCAGGTGGTTAAATAGAAATTCGCTGCTCAGCTGACCCGGCAGGAGCAAACGTATGCTAAAAATGTACTCAGAATGAGCTTTTCAGTGAAGAGAAGCCAGGCACATTTTAGCTAGTTTTACTTGTAAGTGGGGTTGGAAACGCTTTTCAGGCTCAGTACTGGGCTCAAAACATGCAGCCCTGAGGTCTCTCATGAAAGCAGGTGGTTAAATAGAAATTCGCTGCTCAGCTGACCCGGTAGGAGCAAACGTATGCCAAAAATGTACACAGAATGAGCTTTTCAATGAATAGCAGCCAGGCACATTTTAGCTAGTTTTACTTGTAAGTGGGGTTGGAAACGCTTTTCAGGATCAGTACTGGGCACAAAACATGCAGCCCTGAGGTCTCTCATGATAGCAGGTGGTTAAATAGAAATTCGCTGCTCAGCTGACCCGGCAGGAGCAAACGTATGCTAAAAATGTACTCAGAATGAGCTTTTCAGTGAAGAGAAGCCAGGCACATTTTAGCTAGTTTTACTTGTAAGTGGGGTTGGAAATGCTTTTCAGGCTCAGTACTGGGCTCAAAACATGCAGCCCTGAGGTCTCTCATGAAATCAGGTGGTTAAATAGAAATTCGCTGCTCAGCTGACCCGGTAGGAGCAAACGTATGCCAAAAATGTACACAGAATGAGCTTTTCAGTGAATAGCAGCCAGGCACATTTTAGCTAGTTTTACTTGTAAATGGGGTTGGAAACGCTTTTCAGGATCAGTACTGGGCACAAAACATGCAGCCCTGAGGTCTCTCATGATAGCAGGTGGTTAAATAGAAATTCGCTGCTCAGCTGACCCGGCAGGAGCAAACGTATGCTAAAAATGTACTCAGAATGAGCTTTTCAGTGAAGAGAAGCCAGGCACATTTTAGCTAGTTTTACTTGTAAGTGGGGTTGGAAACGCTTTTCAGGCTCAGTACTGGGATCAAAACATGCAGCCCTGAGGTCTCTCATGAAAGCAGGTGGTTAAATAGAAATTTGCTGCTCAGCTGACCCGGTAGGAGCAAACGTATGCCAAAAATGTACACAGAATGAGCTTTTCAGTGAAAAGCAGCCAGGCACATTTTAGCTAGTTTTACTTGTAAGTGGGGTTGGAAACGCTTTTCAGGCTCAGTACTGAGCTCAAAACATGCGGCCCTGAGGTCTCTCATGAAAGCAAGTGGTTAAATAGAAATTCGCTGCTCAGCTGACCCGGTAGGAGCAAACGTATGCCAAAAATGTACACAGAATGAGCTTTTCAGTGAATAGCAGCCAGGCACATTTTCGCTAGTTTTACTTGTAAGTGGGGTTGGAAACGCTTTTCAGGATCAGTACTGGGCTCAAAACATGCAGCCCTGAGGTCTCTCATGATAGCAGGTGGTTAAATAGAAATTCGCTGCTCAGCTGACCCGGCAGGAGCAAACGTATGCTAAAAATGTACTCAGAATGAGCTTTTCAGTGAAGAGAACCCAGGCACATTTTAGCTAGTTTTACTTGTAAGTGGGGTTGGAAATGCTTTTCAGGCTCAGTACGAGGCTCAAAACATGCAGCCCTGAGGTCTCTCATGAAATCAGGTGGTTAAATAGAAATTCGCTGCTCAGCTGACCCGGCAGGAGCAAACGTATGCTAAAAATGTACTCAGAATGAGCTTTTCAGTGAATAGCAGCCAGGCACATTTTAGCTAGTTTTACTTGTAAGTGGGGTTGGAAATGCTTTTCAGGCTCAGTACTGGGCTCAAAACATGCAGCCCTGAGGTCTCTCATGAAAGCAGGTGGTTAAATAGAAATTCGCTGCTCAGCTGACCCGGTAGGAGCAAACGTATGCCAAAAATGTACACAGAATGAGCTTTTCAGTGAAAATCAGCCAGGCACATTTTAGCTAGTTTTACTTGTAAGTGGGGTTGGAAACGCTTTTCAGGATCAGTACTGGGCTTAAAACATGCAGCCCTGAGGTCTCTCATGATAGCAGGTGGTTAAATAGAAATTCGCTGCTCAGCTGACCCGGCAGGAGCAAACGTATGCTAAAAATGTACTCAAAATAAGCTTTTCAGTGAAGAGAAGCCAGGCACATTTTAGCTAGTTTTACTTGTAAGTGGGGTTGGAAATGCTTTTCAGGCTCAGTACTGGGCTCAAAACATGCAGCCCTGAGGTCTCTCATGAAATCAGGTGGTTAAATAGAAATTTGCTGCTCAGCTGACCCGGTAGGAGCAAACGTATGCCAAAAATGTACACAGAATGAGCTTTTCAGTGAATAGCAGCCAGGCACATTTTAGCTAGTTTTACTTGTAAGTGGGGTTGGAAACGCTTTTCAGGCTCAGTACTGGGCTCAAAACATGCAGCCCTGAGGTCTCTCATGATAGCAGGTGGTTAAATAGAAATTCGCTGCTCAGCTGACCCGGCAGGAGCAAACGTATGCTAAAAATGTACTCAGAATGAGCTTTTCAGTGAATAGCAGCAAGGCACATTTTAGCTAATTTTACTTGTAAGTGGGGTTGGAAACGCTTTTCAGGATCAGTACTGGGCTCAAAACATGCAGCCCTGAGGTCTCTCATGATAGCAGGTGGTTAAATAGAAATTCGCTGCTCAGCTGACCCGGCAGGAGCAAACGTATGCCAAAAATGTACACAGAATGAGCTTTTCAGTGAATAGCAGCCAGGCACATTTTAGCTAATTTTACTTGTAAGTGGGGTTGGAAACGCTTTTCAGGCTCAGTACTGGGCTCAAAACATGCAGCCCTGAGGTCTCTCATGATAGCAGGTGGTTAAATAGAAATTCGCTGCTCAGCTGACCCGTTAGGAGCAAACGTATGCTAAAAATGTACTCAGAATGAGCTTTTCAGTGAAGAGAAGCCAGGCACATTTTAGCTAGTTTTACTTGTAAGTGGGGTTGGAAATGCTTTTCAGGCTCAGTACTTGGCTCAAAACATGCAGCCCTGAGGTCTCTCATGAAAGCAGGTGGTTAAATAGAAATTCACTGCTCAGCTGACCCGGTAGGAGCAAACGTATGCCAAAAATGTACACAGAATGAGCTTTTCAGTGAATAGCAGCCAGGCACATTTTAGCTAGTTTTACTTGTAAGTGGGGTTGGAAACGCTTTTCAGGCTCAGTACTGGGCTCAAAACATGCAGCCCTGAGGTCTCTCATGAAAGCAGGTGGTTAAATAGAAATTCGCTGCTCAGCTGACCCGGTAGGAGCAAACGTATGCCAAAAATGTACACAGAATGAGCTTTTCAGTGAAAAGCAGCCAGGCACATTTTAGCTAGTTTTACTTGTAAGTGGGGTTGGAAATGCTTTTCAGGCTCAGTACTGAGCTCAAAACATGCAGCCCTGAGGTCTCTCATGAAAGCAGGTGGTTAAATAGAAATTCGCTGCTCAGCTGACCCGGTAGGAGCAAACGTATGCCAAAAATGTACACAGAATGAGCTTTTCAGTGAATAGCAGCCAGGCACATTTTCGCTAGTTTTACTTGTAAGTGGGGTTGGAAACGCTTTTCAGGATCAGTACTGGGCTCAAAACATGCAGCCCTGAGGTCTCTCATGATAGCAGGTGGTTAAATAGAAATTCGCTGCTCAGCTGACCCGGCAGGAGCAAACGTATGCTAAAAATGTACTCAGAATGAGCTTTTCAGTGAAGAGAGGCCAGGCACATTTTAGCTAGTTTTACTTGTAAGTGGGGTTGGAAACGCTTTTCAGGCTCAGTACTGGGATCAAAACATGCAGCCCTGAGGTCTCTCATGAAAGCAGGTGGTTAAATAGAAATTCGCTGCTCAGCTGACCCGGTAGGAGCAAACGTATGCCAAAAATGTACACAGAATGAGCTTTTCAATGAATAGCAGCCAGGCACATTTTAGCTAGTTTTACTTGTAAGTGGGGTTGGAAACGCTTTTCAGGATCAGTACTGGGCACAAAACATGCAGCCCTGAGGTCTCTCATGATAGCAGGTGGTTAAATAGAAATTCGCTGCTCAGCTGACCCGGCAGGAGCAAACGTATGCTAAAAATGTACTCAGAATGAGCTTTTCAGTGAAGAGAAGCCAGGCACATTTTAGTTAGTTTTACTTGTAAGTGGGGTTGGAAATGCTTTTCAGGCTCAGTACTGGGCTCAAAACATGCAGCCCTGAGGTCTCTCATGAAATCAGGTGGTTAAATAGAAATTCGCTGCTCAGCTGACCCGGTAGGAGCAAACGTATGCCAAAAATGTACACAGAATGAGCTTTTCAGTGAATAGCAGCCAGGCACATTTTAGCTAGTTTTACTTGTAAGTGGGGTTGGAAACGCTTTTCAGGATCAGTACTGGGCACAAAACATGCAGCCCTGAGGTCTCTCATGATAGCAGGTGGTTAAATAGAAATTCGCTGCTCAGCTGACCCGGCAGGAGCAAACGTATGCTAAAAATGTACTCAGAATGAGCTTTTCAGTGAAGAGAAGCCAGGCACATTTTAGCTAGTTTTACTTGTAAGTGGGGTTGGAAACGCTTTTCAGGCTCAGTACTGGGCTCAAAACATGCAGCCCTGAGGTCTCTCATGAAAGCAGGTGGTTAAATAGAAATTTGCTGCTCAGCTGACCCGGTAGGAGCAAACGTATGCCAAAAATGTACACAGAATGAGCTTTTCAGTGAAAAGCAGCCAGGCACATTTTAGCTAGTTTTACTTGTAAGTGGGGTTGGAAACGCTTTTCAGGCTCAGTACTGAGCTCAAAACATGCGGCCCTGAGGTCTCTCATGAAAGCAAGTGGTTAAATAGAAATTCGCTGCTCAGCTGACCCGGTAGGAGCAAAGGTATGCCAAAAATGTACACAGAATGAGCTTTTCAGTGAATAGCAGCCAGGCACATTTTCGCTAGTTTTACTTGTAAGTGGGGTTGGAAACGCTTTTCAGGATCAGTACTGGGCTCAAAACATGCAGCCCTGAGGTCTCTCATGATAGCAGGTGGTTAAATAGAAATTCGCTGCTCAGCTGACCCGGCAGGAGCAAACGTATGCTAAAAATGTACTCAGAATGAGCTTTTCAGTGAAGAGAAGCCAGGCACATTTTAGCTAGTTTTACTTGTAAGTGGGGTTGGAAATGCTTTTCAGGCTCAGTACGAGGCTCAAAACATGCAGCCCTGAGGTCTCTCATGAAATCAGGTGGTTAAATAGAAATTCGCTGCTCAGCTGACCTGGCAGGAGCAAACGTATGCTAAAAATGTACTCAGAATGAGCTTTTCAGTGAATAGCAGCCAGGCACATTTTAGCTAGTTTTACTTGTAAGTGGGGTTGGAAACGCTTTTCAGGCTCAGTACTGGGCTCAAAACATGCAGCCCTGAGGTCTCTCATGAAAGCAGGTGGTTAAATAGAAATTCGCTGCTCAGCTGACCCGGTAGGAGCAAACGTATGCCAAAAATGTACACAGAATGAGCTTTTCAGTGAAAATCAGCCAGGCACATTTTAGCTAGTTTTACTTGTAAGTGGGGTTGGAAACGCTTTTCAGGATCAGTACTGGGCTTAAAACATGCAGCCCTGAGGTCTCTCATGATAGCAGGTGGTTAAATAGAAATTCGCTGCTCAGCTGACCCGGCAGGAGCAAACGTATGCCAAAAATGTACACAGAATGAGCTTTTCAGTGAAAAGCAGCCAGGCACATTTTAGCTAGTTTTACTTGTAAGTGGGGTTGGAAATGCTTTTCAGGCTCAGTACTGAGCTCAAAACATGCAGCCCTGAGGTCTCTCATGAAAGTAGGTGGTTAAATAGAAATTCGCTGCTCAGCTGACCCGGTAGGAGCAAACGTATGCCAAAAATGTACACAGAATGAGCTTTTCAATGAATAGCAGCCAGGCACATTTTAGCTAGTTTTACTTGTAAGTGGGGTTGGAAACGCTTTTCAGGATCAGTACTGGGCACAAAACATGCAGCCCTGAGGTCTCTCATGATAGCAGGTGGTTAAATAGAAATTCGCTGCTCAGCTGACCCGGCAGGAGCAAACGTATGCTAAAAATGTACTCAGAATGAGCTTTTCAGTGAAGAGAAGCCAGGCACATTTTAGCTAGTTTTACTTGTAAGTGGGGTTGGAAACGCTTTTCAGGCTCAGTAC
The DNA here is from genome assembly GCF_964263255.1 of Lissotriton vulgaris. Lineage (NCBI taxonomy): Eukaryota > Metazoa > Chordata > Amphibia > Caudata > Salamandridae > Lissotriton > Lissotriton vulgaris. Next base: position 1,085,397,350 of record NC_141691.1, on the reverse strand, counting down.
TGGGCTCAAAACATGCAGCCCTGAGGTCTCTCATGAAAGCAGGTGGTTAAATAGAAATTTGCTGCTCAGCTGACCCGGTAGGAGCAAACGTATGCCAAAAATGTACACAGAATGAGCTTTTCAGTGAAAAGCAGCCAGGCACATTTTAGCTAGTTTTACTTGTAAGTGGGGTTGGAAACGCTTTTCAGGCTCAGTACTGAGCTCAAAACATGCGGCCCTGAGGTCTCTCATGAAAGCAAGTGGTTAAATAGAAATTCGCTGCTCAGCTGACCCGGTAGGAGCAAAGGTATGCCAAAAATGTACACAGAATGAGCTTTTCAGTGAATAGCAGCCAGGCACATTTTCGCTAGTTTTACTTGTAAGTGGGGTTGGAAACGCTTTTCAGGATCAGTACTGGGCTCAAAACATGCAGCCCTGAGGTCTCTCATGATAGCAGGTGGTTAAATAGAAATTCGCTGCTCAGCTGACCCGGCAGGAGCAAACGTATGCTAAAAATGTACTCAGAATGAGCTTTTCAGTGAAGAGAAGCCAGGCACATTTTAGCTAGTTTTACTTGTAAGTGGGGTTGGAAATGCTTTTCAGGCTCAGTACGAGGCTCAAAACATGCAGCCCTGAGGTCTCTCATGAAATCAGGTGGTTAAATAGAAATTCGCTGCTCAGCTGACCTGGCAGGAGCAAACGTATGCTAAAAATGTACTCAGAATGAGCTTTTCAGTGAATAGCAGCCAGGCACATTTTAGCTAGTTTTACTTGTAAGTGGGGTTGGAAACGCTTTTCAGGCTCAGTACTGGGCTCAAAACATGCAGCCCTGAGGTCTCTCATGAAAGCAGGTGGTTAAATAGAAATTCGCTGCTCAGCTGACCCGGTAGGAGCAAACGTATGCCAAAAATGTACACAGAATGAGCTTTTCAGTGAAAATCAGCCAGGCACATTTTAGCTAGTTTTACTTGTAAGTGGGGTTGGAAACGCTTTTCAGGATCAGTACTGGGCTTAAAACATGCAGCCCTGAGGTCTCTCATGATAGCAGGTGGTTAAATAGAAATTCGCTGCTCAGCTGACCCGGCAGGAGCAAACGTATGCCAAAAATGTACACAGAATGAGCTTTTCAGTGAAAAGCAGCCAGGCACATTTTAGCTAGTTTTACTTGTAAGTGGGGTTGGAAATGCTTTTCAGGCTCAGTACTGAGCTCAAAACATGCAGCCCTGAGGTCTCTCATGAAAGTAGGTGGTTAAATAGAAATTCGCTGCTCAGCTGACCCGGTAGGAGCAAACGTATGCCAAAAATGTACACAGAATGAGCTTTTCAATGAATAGCAGCCAGGCACATTTTAGCTAGTTTTACTTGTAAGTGGGGTTGGAAACGCTTTTCAGGATCAGTACTGGGCACAAAACATGCAGCCCTGAGGTCTCTCATGATAGCAGGTGGTTAAATAGAAATTCGCTGCTCAGCTGACCCGGCAGGAGCAAACGTATGCTAAAAATGTACTCAGAATGAGCTTTTCAGTGAAGAGAAGCCAGGCACATTTTAGCTAGTTTTACTTGTAAGTGGGGTTGGAAATGCTTTTCAGGCTCAGTACTGGGCTCAAAACATGCAGCCCTGAGGTCTCTCATGAAATCAGGTGGTTAAATAGAAATTCGCTGCTCAGCTGACCCGGTAGGAGCAAACGTATGCCAAAAATGTACACAGAATGAGCTTTTCAGTGAATAGCAGCCAGGCACATTTTAGCTAGTTTTACTTGTAAGTGGGGTTGGAAACGCTTTTCAGGATCAGTACTGGGCACAAAACATGCAGCCCTGAGGTCTCTCATGATAGCAGGTGGTTAAATAGAAATTCGCTGCTCAGCTGACCCGGCAGGAGCAAACGTATGCTAAAAATGTACTCAGAATGAGCTTTTCAGTGAAGAGAAGCCAGGCACATTTTAGCTAGTTTTACTTGTAAGTGGGGTTGGAAACGCTTTTCAGGCTCAGTACTGGGCTCAAAACATGCAGCCCTGAGGTCTCTCATGAAAGCAGGTGGTTAAATAGAAATTTGCTGCTCAGCTGACCCGGTAGGAGCAAACGTATGCCAAAAATGTACACAGAATGAGCTTTTCAGTGAAAAGCAGCCAGGCACATTTTAGCTAGTTTTACTTGTAAGTGGGGTTGGAAACGCTTTTCAGGCTCAGTACTGAGCTCAAAACATGCGGCCCTGAGGTCTCTCATGAAAGCAAGTGGTTAAATAGAAATTCGCTGCTCAGCTGACCCGGTAGGAGCAAACGTATGCCAAAAATGTACACAGAATGAGCTTTTCAGTGAATAGCAGCCAGGCACATTTTCGCTAGTTTTACTTGTAAGTGGGGTTGGAAACGCTTTTCAGGATCAGTACTGTGCTCAAAACATGCAGCCCTGAGGTCTCTCATGATAGCAGGTGGTTAAATAGAAATTCGCTGCTCAGCTGACCCGGCAGGAGCAAACGTATGCTAAAAATTTACTCAGAATGAGCTTTTCAGTGAAGAGAAGCCAGGCACATTTTAGCTAGTTTTACTTGTAAGTGGGGTTGGAAATGCTTTTCAGGCTCAGTACGAGGCTCAAAACATGCAGCCCTGAGGTCTCTCATGAAATCAGGTGGTTAAATGGAAATTCGCTGCTCAGCTGACCCGGCAGGAGCAAACGTATGCTAAAAATGTACTCAGAATGAGCTTTTCAGTGAATAGCAGCCAGGCACATTTTAGCTAGTTTTACTTGTAAGTGGGGTTGGAAATGCTTTTCAGGCTCAGTACTGGGCTCAAAACATGCAGCCCTGAGGTCTCTCATGATAGCAGGTGGTTAAATAGAAATTCGCTGCTCAGCTGACCCGGCAGGAGCAAACGTATGCTAAAAATGTACTCAGAATGAGCTTTTCAGTGAATAGCAGCCAGGCACATTTTAGCTAGTTTTACTTGTAAGTGGGGTTGGAAACGCTTTTCAGGCTCAGTACTGGGCTCAAAACATGCAGCCCTGAGGTCTCTCATGATAGCAGGTCGTTAAATAGAAATTCGCTGCTCAGCTGACCCGGCAGGAGCAAACGTATGCTAAAAATGTACTCAGAATGAGCTTTTCAGTGAAGAGAAGCCAGGCACATGTTAGCTAGTTTTACTTGTAAGTGGGGTTGGAAACGCTTTTCAGGCTCTGTACTGGGCTCAAAACATGCAGCCCTGAGGTCTCTCATGAAAGCAGGTGGTTAAATAGAAATTCGCTGCTCAGCTGACCCGGTAGGAGCAAACGTATGCCAAAAATGTACACAGAATGAGCTTTTCAGTGAATAGCAGCCAGGCACATTTTAGCTAGTTTTACTTGTAAGTGGGGTTGGAAACGCTTTTCAGGAAAAGTACTGGGCACAAAACATGCAGCCCTGAGGTCTCTCATGATAGCAGGTGGTTAAATAGAAATTAGCTGCTCAGCTGACCCGGCAGGAGCAAACGTATGCTAAAAATGTACTCAGAATGAGCTTTTCAGTGAAGAGAAGCCAGGCACTTTTTAGCTAGTTTTACTTGTAAGTGGGGTTGGAAATGCTTTTCAGGCTCAGTACTGGGCTCAAAACATGCAGCCCTGAGGTCTCTCATGAAATCAGGTGGTTAAATAGAAATTCGCTGCTCAGCTGACCCGGTAGGAGCAAACGTATGCCAAAAATGTACACAGAATGAGCTTTTCGGTGAATAGCAGCCAGGCACATTTTAGCTAGTTTTACTTGTAAGTGCGGTTGGAAACGCTTTTCAGGATCAGTACTGGGCACAAAACATGCAGCCCTGAGGTCTCTCATGATAGCAGGTGGTTAAATAGAAATTCGCTGCTCAGCTGACCCGGCAGGAGCAAACGTATGCTAAAAATGTACTCAGAATGAGCTTTTCAGTGAAGAGAAGCCAGGCACATTTTAGCTATTTTTACTTGTAAGTGGGGTTTGAAACGCTTTTCAGGCTCAGTACTGAGCTCAAAACATGCGGCCCTGAGGTCTCAGTGAAAGCAGGTGGTTAAATAGAAATTCGCTGCTCAGCTGACCCGGTAGGAGCAAACGTATGCCAAAAATGTACACAGAATGAGCTTTTCAGTGAAAAGCAGCCAGGCACATTTTAGCTAGTTTTACTTGTAAGTGGGGTTGGAAACGCTTTTCAGGCTCAGTACTGAGCTCAAAACATGCGGCCCTGAGGTCTCAATGAAAGCAGGTGGTTAAATAGAAATTCGCTGCTCAGCTGACCCGGTAGGAGCAAACGTATGCCAAAAATGTACACAGAATGAGCTTTTCAGTGAATAGCAGCCAGGCACATTTTCGCTAGTTTTACTTGTAAGTGGGGTTGGAAACGCTTTTCAGGATCAGTACTGGGCTCAAAACATGCAGCCCTGAGGTCTCCCATGATAGCAGGTGGTTAAATAGAAATTCGCTGCTCAGCTGACCCGGCAGGAGCAAACGTATGCTAAAAATGTACTCAGAATGAGCTTTTCAGTGAAGAGAAGCCAGGCACATTTTAGCTAGTTTTACTTGTAAGTGGGGTTGGAAATGCTTTTCAGGCTCAGTACGAGGCTCAAAACATGCAGCCCTGAGGTCTCTCATGAAATCAGGTGGTTAAATAGAAATTCGCTGCTCAGCTGACCCGGCAGGAGCAAACGTATGCTAAAAATGTACTCAGAATGAGCTTTTCAGTGAAGAGAAGCCAGGCACATTTTAGCTAGTTTTACTTGTAAGTGGGGTTGGAAATGCTTTTCAGGCTCAGTACGGGCCTCAAAACATGCAGCCCTGAGGTCTCTCATGAAATCAGGTGGTTAAATAGAAATTCGCTGCTCAGCTGACCCGGCAGGAGCAAATGTATGCTAAAAATGTACTCAGAATGAGCTTTTCAGTGAATAGCAGCCAGGCACATTTTAGCTAGTTTTACTTGTAAGTGGGGTTGGAAACTCTTTTCAGGCTCAGTACTGGGCTCAAAACATGCAGCCCTGAGGTCTCTCATGAAAGCAGGTGGTTAAATAGAAATTCGCTGCTCAGCTGACCCGGTAGGAGCAAACGTATGCCAAAAATGTACACAGAATGAGCTTTTCAGTGAAAAGCAGCCAGGCACATTTTAGCTAGTTTTACTTGTAAGTGGGGTTGGAAACGCTTTTCAGGATCAGTACTGGGCTTAAAACATGCAGCCCTGAGGTCTCTCATGATAGCAGGTGGTTAAATAGAAATTCGCTGCTCAGCTGACCCGGCAGGAGCAAACGTATGCTAAAAATGTACTCAGAATGAGCTTTTCAGTGAATAGAAGCCAGGCACATTTTAGCTAGTTTTACTTGTAAGTGGGGTTGGAAACGCTTTTCAGGCTCAGTACTGGGCTCAAACATGCAGCCCTGAGGTCTCTCATGATAGCAGGTGGTTAAATAGAAATTCGCTGCTCAGCTGACCCGGCAGGAGCAAACGTATGCTAAAAATGTACTCAGAATGAGCTTTTCAGTGAAGAGAAGCCAGGCACATTTTAGCTAGTTTTACTTGTAAGTGGGGTTGGAAACGCTTTTCAGGCTCTGTACTGGGCTCAAAACATGCAGCCCTGAGGTCTCTCGTGAAAGCAGGTGGTTAAATAGAAATTTGCTGCTCAGCTGACCCGGTAGGAGCAAACGTATGCCAAAAATGTACACAGAATGAGCTTTTCAGTGACTAGCAGCCAGGCACATTTTAGCTAGTTTTACTTTAAGTGGGGTTGGAAACGCTTTTCAGGATCAGTATTGGGCTCAAAACATGCAGCCCTGAGGTCTCTCATGATAGCAGGTGGTTAAATAGAAATTCGCTGCTCAGCTGACCCGGCAGGAGCAAACGTATGCTAAAAATGTACTCAGAATGAGCTTTTCAGTGAAGAGAAGCCAGGCACATTTTAGCTAGTTTTACTTGTAAGTGGGGTTGGAAACGCTTTTCAGGATCAGTACTGGGCTCAAAACATGCAGCCCTGAGGTCTCTCATGATAGCAGGTGGTTAAATAGAAATTCGCTGCTCAGCTGACCCGGCAGGAGCAAACGTATGCTAAAAATGTACTCAGAATGAGCTTTTCAGTGAAGAGAAGCCAGGCACATTTTAGCTCGTTTTACTTGTAAGTGGGGTTGGAAACGCTTTTCAGGCTCAGTACTGGGCTCAAAACATGCAGCCCTGAGGTCTCTCATGAAAGCAGGTGGTTAAATAGAAATTCGCTGCTCAGCTGACCCGGTAGGAGCAAACGTATGCCAAAAATGTACACAGAATGAGCTTTTCAGTGAATAGCAGCCAGGCACATTTTAGCTAGTTTTACTTGTAAGTGGGGTTGGAAACGCTTTTCAGGATCAGTACTGGGCTCAAAACATGCAGCCCTGAGGTCCCTCATGATAGCAGGTGGTTAAATAGAAATTTGCTGCTCAGCTGACCCGGCAGGAGCAAACGTATGCAAAAAATGTACTCAGAATGAGCTTTTCAGTGAAGAGAAGCCAGGCACATTTTAGCTAGTTTTACTTGTAAGTGGGGTTGGAAATGCTTTTCAGGCTCAGTACTGGGCTCAAAACATGCAGCCCTGAGGTCTCTCATGAAATCAGGTGGTTAAATAGAAATTCGCTGCTCAGCTGACCCGGTAGGAGCAAACGTATGCCAAAAATGTACACAGAATGAGCTTTTCAGTGAATAGCAGCCAGGCACATTTTAGCTAGTTTTACTTGTAAGTGGGGTTGGAAACGCTTTTCAGGCTCAGTACTGGGCTCAAAACATGCAGCCCTGAGGTCTCTCGTGATAGCAGGTGGTTAAATAGAAATTCGCTGCTCAGCTGACCCGGCAGGAGCAAACGTATGCTAAAAATGTACTCAGAATGAGCTTTTCAGTGAATAGCAGCCAGGCACATTTTAGCTAATTTTACTTGTAAGTGGGGTTGGAAACGCTTTTCAGGATCAGTACTGGGCTCAAAACATGCAGCCCTGAGGTCTCTCATGATAGCAGGTGGTTAAATAGAAATTCGCTGCTCAGCTGACCCGGCAGGAGCAAACGTATGCCAAAAATGCACACAGAATGAGCTTTTCAGTGAATAGCAGCCAGGCACATTTTAGTTGATTTTACTTGTAAGTGGGGTTGGAAACGCTTTTCAGGCTCAGTACTGGGCTCAAAACATGCAGCCCTGAGGTCTCTCATGATAGCAGGTGGTTAAATAGAAATTCGCTGCTCAGCTGACCCGTTAGGAGCAAACGTATGCTAAAAATGTACTCAGAATGAGCTTTTCAGTGAAGAGAAGCCAGGCACATTTTAGCTAGTTTTACTTGTAAGTGGGGTTGGAAATGCTTTTCAGGCTCAGTACTTGGCTCAAAACATGCAGCCCTGAGGTCTCTCATGAAAGCAGGTGGTTAAATAGAAATTCACTGCTCAGCTGACCCGGTAGGAGCAAAGGTATGCCAAAAATGTACACAGAATGAGCTTTTCAGTGAATAGCAGCCAGGCACATTTTAGCTAGTTTTACTTGTAAGTGGGGTTGGAAATGCTTTTCAGGCTCAGTACTGGGCTCAAAACATGCAGCCCTGAGGTCTCTCATGATAGCAGGTTGTTAAATAGAAATTCACTGCTCAGCTGACCTGGTAGGAGCAAACGTATGCCAAAAATGTACACAGAATGAGCTTTTCAGTGAATAGCAGCCAGGCACATTTTAGCTAGTTTTACTTTAAGTGGGGTTGGAAACGCTTTTCAGGATCAGTACTGGGCTCAAAACATGCAGCCCTGAGGTCTCTCATGATAGCAGGTGGTTAAATAGAAATTCGCTGCTCAGCTGACCCGGCAGGAGCAAACGTATGCTAAAAATGTACTCAGAATGAGCTTTTCAGTGAAGAGAAGCCAGGCACATTTTAGCTAGTTTTACTTGTAAGTGGGGTTGGAAATGCTTTTCAGGCTCAGTACTGAGCTCAAAACATGCAGCCCTGAGGTCTCTCATGAAAGCAGGTGGTTAAATAGAAATTCGCTGCTCAGCTGACCCGGTAGGAGCAAAGGTATGCCAAAAATGTACACAGAATGAGCTTTTCAGTGAATAGCAGCCAGGCACATTTTAGCTAGTTTTACTTGTAAGTGGGGTTGGAAACGCTTTTCAGGATCAGTACTGGGCTCAAAACATGCAGCCCTGAGGTCTCTCATGATAGCAGGTGGTTAAATAGAAATTCGCTGCTCAGCTGACCCGGCAGGAGCAAACGTATGCTAAAAATTTACTCAGAATGAGCTTTTCAGTGAAGAGAAGCCAGGCACATTTTAGCTAGTTTTACTTGTAAGTGGGGTTGGAAATGCTTTTCAGGCTCAGTACTGGGCTCAAAACTTGCAGCCCTGAGGTCTCTCATGAAATCAGGTGGTTAAATAGAAATTTGCTGCTCAGCTGACCCGGTAGGAGCAAACGTATGCCAAAAATGTACACAGAATGAGCTTTTCAGTGAATAGCAGCCAGGCACATTTTAGCTAGTTTTACTTGTAAGTGGGGTTGGAAACGCTTTTCAGGCTCAGTACTGGGCTCAAAACATGCAGCCCTGAGGTCTCTCATGATAGCAGGTGGTTAAATAGAAATTCGCTGCTCAGATGACTCGGCAGGAGCAAACGTATGCTAAAAATGTACTCAGAATGAGCTTTTCAGTGAATAGCAGCAAGGCACATTTTAGCTAATTTTACTTGTAAGTGGGGTTGGAAACGCTTTTCAGGATCAGTACTGGGCTCAAAACATGCAGCCCTGAGGTCTCTCGTGATAGCAGGTGGTTAAATAGAAATTCGCTGCTCAGCTGACTCGGCAGGAGCAAACGTATGCCAAAAATGTACACAGAATGAGCTTTTCAGTGAATAGCAGCCAGGCACATTTTAGCTAATTTTACTTGTAAGTGGGGTTGGAAACGCTTTTCAGGCTCAGTACTGGGCTCAAAACATGCAGCCCTGAGGTCTCTCATGATAGCAGGTGGTTAAATAGAAATTCGCTGCTCAGCTGACCCGTTAGGAGCAAACGTATGCTAAAAATGTACTCAGAATGAGCTTTTCAGTGAAGAGAAGCCAGGCACATTTTAGCTAGTTTTACTTGTAAGTGGGGTTGGAAATGCTTTTCAGGCTCAGTACTTGGCTCAAAACATGCAGCCCTGAGGTCTCTCATGAAAGCAGGTGGTTAAATAGAAATTCACTGCTCAGCTGACCCGGTAGGAGCAAACGTATGCCAAAAATGTACACAGAATGAGCTTTTCAGTGAATAGCAGCCAGGCACATTTTAGCTAGTTTTACTTGTAAGTGGGGTTGGAAACGCTTTTCAGGCTCAGTACTGGGCTCAAAACATGCAGCCCTGAGGTCTCTCATGAAAGCAGGTGGTTAAATAGAAATTCGCTGCTCAGCTGACCCGGTAGGAGCAAACGTATGCCAAAAATGTACACAGAATGAGCTTTTCAGTGAAAAGCAGCCAGGCACATTTTAGCTAGTTTTACTTGTAAGTGGGGTTGGAAATGCTTTTCAGGCTCAGTACTGAGCTCAAAACATGCAGCCCTGAGGTCTCTCATGAAAGCAGGTGGTTAAATAGAAATTCGCTGCTCAGCTGACCCGGTAGGAGCAAACGTATGCCAAAAATGTACACAGAATGAGCTTTTCAGTGAATAGCAGCCAGGCACATTTTCGCTAGTTTTACTTGTAAGTGGGGTTGGAAACGCTTTTCAGGCTCAGTACTGGGCTCAAAACATGCAGCCCTGAGGTCTCTCATGAAAGCAGGTGGTTAAATAGAAATTCGCTGCTCAGCTGACCCGGTAGGAGCAAACGTATGCCAAAAATGTACACAGAATGAGCTTTTCAATGAATAGCAGCCAGGCACATTTTAGCTAGTTTTACTTGTAAGTGGGGTTGGAAACGCTTTTCAGGATCAGTACTGGGCACAAAACATGCAGCCCTGAGGTCTCTCATGATAGCAGGTGGTTAAATAGAAATTCGCTGCTCAGCTGACCCGGCAGGAGCAAACGTATGCTAAAAATGTACTCAGAATGAGCTTTTCAGTGAAGAGAAGCCAGGCACATTTTAGCTAGTTTTACTTGTAAGTGGGGTTGGAAATGCTTTTCAGGCTCAGTACTGGGCTCAAAACATGCAGCCCTGAGGTCTCTCATGAAATCAGGTGGTTAAATAGAAATTCGCTGCTCAGCTGACCCAGTAGGAGCAAACGTATGCCAAAAATGTACACAGAATGAGCTTTTCAGTGAATAGCAGCCAGGCACATTTTAGCTAGTTTTACTTGTAAGTGGGGTTGGAAACGCTTTTCAGGATCAGTACTGGGCACAAAACATGCAGCCCTGAGGTCTCTCATGATAGCAGGTGGTTAAATAGAAATTCGCTGCTCAGCTGACCCGGCAGGAGCAAACGTATGCTAAAAATGTACTCAGAATGAGCTTTTCAGTGAAGAGAAGCCAGGCACATTTTAGCTAGTTTTACTTGTAAGTGGGGTTGGAAACGCTTTTCAGGCTCAGTACTGGGCTCAAAACATGCAGCCCTGAGGTCTCTCATGAAAGCAGGTGGTTAAATAGAAATTTGCTGCTCAGCTGACCCGGTAGGAGCAAACGTATGCCAAAAATGTACACAGAATGAGCTTTTCAGTGAAAAGCAGCCAGGCACATTTGAGCTAGTTTTACTTGTAAGTGGGGTTGGAAACGCTTTTCAGGCTCAGTACTGAGCTCAAAACATGCGGCCCTGAGGTCTCTCATGAAAGCAAGTGGTTAAATAGAAATTCGCTGCTCAGCTGACCAGGTAGGAGCAAACGTATGCCAAAAACGTACACAGAATGAGCTTTTCAGTGAATAGCAGCCAGGCACATTTTCGCTAGTTTTACTTGTAAGTGGGGTTGGAAACGCTTTTCAGGATCAGTACTGGGCTCAAAACATGCAGCCCTGAGGTCTCTCATGATAGCAGGTGGTTAAATAGAAATTCGCTGCTCAGCTGACCCGGCAGGAGCAAACGTATGCTAAAAATGTACTCAGAATGAGCTTTTCAGTGAAGAGAAGCCAGGCACATTTTAGCTAGTTTTACTTGTAAGTGGGGTTGGAAATGCTTTTCAGGCTCAGTACGAGGCTCAAAACATGCAGCCCTGAGGTCTCTCATGAAATCAGGTGGTTAAATAGAAATTCGCTGCTCAGCTGACCCGGCAGGAGCAAACGTATGCTAAAAATGTACTCAGAATGAGCTTTTCAGTGAATAGCAGCCAGGCACATTTTAGCTAGTTTTACTTGTAAGTGGGGTTGGAAACGCTTTTCAGGCTCAGTACTGGGCTCAAAACATGCAGCCCTGAGGTCTCTCATGAAATCAGGTGGTTAAATAGAAATTCGCTGCTCAGCTGACCCGGTAGGAGCAAACGTATGCCAAAAATGTACACAGAATGAGCTTTTCAGTGAAAATCAGCCAGGCACATTTTAGCTAGTTTTACTTGTAAGTGGGGTTGGAAACGCTTTTCAGGATCAGTACTGGGCTTAAAACATGCAGCCCTGAGGTCTCTCATGATAGCAGGTGGTTAAATAGAAATTCGCTGCTCAGCTGACCCGGCAGGAGCAAACGTATGCTAAAAATGTACTCAGAATGAGCTTTTCAGTGAATAGCAGCCAGGCACATTTTAGCTAGTTTTACTTGTAAGTGGGGTTGGAAACGCTTTTCAGGCTCAGTACTGGGCTCAAAACATGCAGCCCTGAGGTCTCTCATGATAGCAGGTGGTTAAATAGAAATTCGCTGCTCAGCTGACCCGGCAGGAGCAAACGTATGCTAAAAATGTACTCAGAATGAGCTTTTCAGTGAAGAGAAGCCAGGCACATTTTAGCTAGTTTTACTTGTAAGTGGGGTTGGAAACGCTTTTCAGGCTCTGTACTGGGCTCAAAACATGCAGCCCTGAGGTCTCTCATGAAAGCAGGTGGTTAAATAGAAATTCCCTGCTCAGCTGACCCGGTAGGAGCAAACGTATGCCAAAAATGTACACAGAATGAGCTTTTCAGTGAATAGCAGCCAGGCACATTTTAGCTAGTTTTACTTTAAGTGGGGTTGGAAACGCTTTTCAGGATCAGTACTGGGCTCAAAACATGCAGCCCTGAGGTCTCTCATGATAGCACGTGGTTAAATAGAAATTCGCTGCTCAGCTGACCCGGCAGGAGCAAACGTATGCTAAAAATGTACTCAGAATGAGCTTTTCCGTGAAGAGAAGCCAGGCACATTTTAGCTAGTTTTACTTGTAAGTGGGGTTGGAAACGCTTTTCAGGCTCAGTACTGGGCTCAAAACATGCAGCCCTGAGGTCTCTCATGAAAGCAGGTGGTTAAATAGAAATTCGCTGCTCAGCTGACCCGGTAGGAGCAAACGTATGCCAAAAATGTACACAGAATGAGCTTTTCAATGAATAGCAGCCAGGCACATTTTAGCTAGTTTTACTTGTAAGTGGGGTTGGAAACGCTTTTCAGGATCAGTACTGGGCACAAAACATGCAGCCCTGAGGTCTCTCATGATAGCAGGTGGTTAAATAGAAATTCGCTGCTCAGCTGACCCGGCAGGAGCAAACGTATGCTAAAAATGTACTCAGAATGAGCTTTTCAGTGAAGAGAAGCCAGGCACATTTTAGCTAGTTTTACTTGTAAGTGGGGTTGGAAATGCTTTTCAGGCTCAGTACTGGGCTCAAAACATGCAGCCCTGAGGTCTCTCATGAAATCAGGTGGTTAAATAGAAATTCGCTGCTCAGCTGACCCGGTAGGAGCAAACGTATGCCAAAAATGTACACAGAATGAGCTTTTCAGTGAATAGCAGCCAGGCACATTTTAGCTAGTTTTACTTGTAAGTGGGGTTGGAAACGCTTTTCAGGATCAGTACTGGGCACAAAACATGCAGCCCTGAGGTCTCTCATGATAGCAGGTGGTTAAATAGAAATTCGCTGCTCAGCTGACCCGGCAGGAGCAAACGTATGCTAAAAATGTACTCAGAATGAGCTTTTCAGTGAAGAGAAGCCAGGCACATTTTAGCTAGTTTTACTTGTAAGTGGGGTTGGAAACGCTTTTCAGGCTCAGTACTGGGCTCAAAACATGCAGCCCTGAGGTCTCTCATGAAAGCAGGTGGTTAAATAGAAATTTGCTGCTCAGCTGACCCGGTAGGAGCAAACGTATGCCAAAAATGTACACAGAATGAGCTTTTCAGTGAAAAGCAGCCAGGCACATTTTAGCTAGTTTTACTTGTAAGTGGGGTTGGAAACGCTTTTCAGGCTCAGTACTGAGCTCAAAACATGCGGCCCTGAGGTCTCTCATGAAAGCAAGTGGTTAAATAGAAATTTGCTGCTCAGCTGACCCGGTAGGAGCAAACGTATGCCAAAAATGTACACAGAATGAGCTTTTCAGTGAATAGCAGCCAGGCACATTTTCTCTAGTTTTACTTGTAAGTGGGGTTGGAAACGCTTTTCAGGATCAGTACTGGGCTCAAAACATGCAGCCCTGAGGTCTCTCATGATAGCAGGTGGTTAAATAGAAATTCGCTGCTCAGCTGACCCGGCAGGAGCAAACGTATGCTAAAAATGTACTAAGAATGAGCTTTTCAGTGAAGAGAAGCCAGGCACATTTTAGCTAGTTTTACTTGTAAGTGGGGTTGGAAATGCTTTTCAGGCTCAGTACGAGGCTCAAAACATGCAGCCCTGAGGTCTCTCATGAAATCAGGTGGTTAAATAGAAATTCGCTGCTCAGCTGACCCGGCAGGAGCAAACGTATGCTAAAAATGTACTCAGAATGAGCTTTTCAGTGAATAGCAGCCAGGCACATTTTAGCTAGTTTTACTTGTAAGTGGGGTTGGAAACGCTTTTCAGGCTCAGTACTGGGCTCAAAACATGCAGCCCTGAGGTCTCTCATGAAAGCAGGTGGTTAAATAGAAATTCGCTGCTCAGCTGACCCGGTAGGAGCAAACGTATGCCAAAAATGTACACAGAATGAGCTTTTCAGTGAAAATCAGCCAGGCACATTTTAGCTAGTTTTACTTGTAAGTGGGGTTGGAAACGCTTTTCAGGATCAGTACTGGGCTTAAAACATGCAGCCCTGAGGTCTCTCATGATAGCAGGTGGTTAAATAGAAATTCGCTGCTCAGCTGACCCGGCAGGAGCAAACGTATGCTAAAAATGTACTCAGAATGAGCTTTTCAGTGAAGAGAAGCCAGGCACATTTTAGCTAGTTTTACTTGTAAGTGGGGTTGGAAATGCTTTTCAGGCTCAGTACTGGGCTCAAAACATGCAGCCCTGAGGTCTCTCATGAAATCAGGTGGTTAAATAGAAATTTGCTGCTCAGCTGACCCGGTAGGAGCAAACGTATGCCAAAAATGTACACAGAATGAGCTTTTCAGTGAATAGCAGCCAGGCACATTTTAGCTAGTTTTACTTGTAAGTGGGGTTGGAAACGCTTTTCATGCTCAGTACTGGGCTCAAAACATGCAGCCCTGAGGTCTCTCATGATAGCAGGTGGTTAAATAGAAATTCGCTGCTCAGCTGACCCGGCAGGAGCAAACGTATGCTAAAAATGTACTCAGAATGAGCTTTTCAGTGAATAGCAGCAAGGCACATTTTAGCTAATTTTACTTGTAAGTGGGGTTGGAAACGCTTTTCAGGATCAGTACTGGGCTCAAAACATGCAGCTCTGAGGTCTCTCATGATAGCAGGTGGTTAAATAGAAATTCGCTGCTCAGCTGACCAGGCAGGAGCAAACGTATGCCAAAAATGTACACAGAATGAGCTTTTCAGTGAATAGCAGCCAGGCACATTTTAGCTAATTTTACTTGTAAGTGGGGTTGGAAACGCTTTTCAGGCCCAGTACTGGGCTCAAAACATGCAGCCCTGAGGTCTCTCATGATAGCAGGTGGTTAAATAGAAATTCGCTGCTCAGCTGACCCGTTAGGAGCAAACGTATGCTAAAAATGTACTCAGAATGAGCTTTTCAGTGAAGAGAAGCCAGGCACATTTTAGCTAGTTTTACTTGTAAGTGGGGTTGGAAATGCTTTTAAGGCTCAGTACTTGGCTCAAAACATGCAGCCCTGAGGTCTCTCATGAAAGCAGGTGGTTAAATAGAAATTCACTGCTCAGCTGACCCGGTAGGAGCAAACGTATGCCAAAAATGTACACAGAATGAGCTTTTCAGTGAATAGCAGCCAGGCACATTTGAGCTAGTTTTACTTGTAAGTGGGGTTGGAAACGCTTTTCAGGCTCAGTACTGGGCTCAAAACATGCAGCCCTGAGGTCTCTCATGAAAGCAGGTGGTTAAATAGAAATTCGCTGCTCAGCTGACCCGGTAGGAGCAAACGTATGCCAAAAATGTACACAGAATGAGCTTTTCAGTGAAAAGCAGCCAGGCACATTTTAGCTAGTTTTTCTTGTAAGTGGGGTTGGAAATGCTTTTCAGGCTCAGTACTGAGCTCAAAACATGCAGCCCTGAGGTCTCTCATGAAAGCAGGTGGTTAAATAGAAATTCGCTGCTCAGCTGACCCGGTAGGAGCAAACGTATGCCAAAAATGTACACAGAATGAGCTTTTCAGTGAATAGCAGCCAGGCACATTTTCGCTAGTTTTACTTGTAAGTGGGGTTGGAAACGCTTTTCAGGATCAGTACTGGGCTCAAAACATGCAGCCCTGAGGTCTCTCATGATAGCAGGTGGTTAAATAGAAATTCGCTGCTCAGCTGACCCGGCAGGAGCAAACGTATGCTAAAAATGTACTCAGAATGAGCTTTTCAGTGAAGAGAAGCCAGGCACATTTTAGCTAGTTTTACTTGTAAGTGGGGTTGGAAACGCTTTTCAGGCTCAGTACTGGGCTCAAAACATGCAGCCCTGAGGTCTCTCATGAAAGCAGGTGGTTAAATAGAAATTCGCTGCTCAGTTGACCCGGTAGGAGCAAACGTATGCCAAAAATGTACACAGAATGAGCTTTTCAATGAATAGCAGCCAGGCACATTTTAGCTAGTTTTACTTGTAAGTGGGGTTGGAAACGCTTTTCAGGATCAGTACTGGGCACAAAACATGCAGCCCTGAGGTCTCTCATGATAGCAGGTGGTTAAATAGAAATTCGCTGCTCAGCTGACCCGGCAGGAGCAAACGTATGCTAAAAATGTACTCAGAATGAGCTTTTCAGTGAAGAGAAGCCAGGCACATTTTAGCTAGTTTTACTTGTAAGTGGGGTTGGAAACGCTTTTCAGGCTCAGTACTGGGCTCAAAACATGCAGCCCTGAGGTCTCTCATGAAAGCAGGTGGTTAAATAGAAATTTGCTGCTCAGCTGACCCGGTAGGAGCAAACGTATGCCAAAAATGTACACAGAATGAGCTTTTCAGTGAAAAGCAGCCGGGCACATTTGAGCTAGTTTTACTTGTAAGTGGGGTTGGAAATGATTTTCAGGCTCAGTACTGAGCTCAAAACATGCGGCCCTGAGGTCTCTCATGAAAGCAAGTGGTTAAATAGAAATTCGCTGCTCAGCTGACCCGGTAGGAGCAAACGTGTGCCAAAAATGTACACAGAATGAGCTTTTCAGTGAATAGCAGCCAGGCACATTTTCGCTAGTTTTACTTGTAAGTGGGGTTGGAAACGCTTTTCAGGATCAGTACTGGGCTCAAAACATGCAGCCCTGAGGTCTCTCATGATAGCAGGTGGTTAAATAGAAATTCGCTGCTCAGCTGACCCGGCAGGAGCAAACGTATGCTAAAAATGTACTCAGAATGAGCTTTTCAGTGAAGAGAAGCCAGGCACATTTTAGCTAGTTTTACTTGTAAGTGGGGTTGGAAATGCTTTTCAGGCTCAGTACGAGGCTCAAAACATGCAGCCCTGAGGTCTCTCATGAAATCAGGTGGTTAAATAGAAATTCGCTGCTCAGCTGACCCGGCAGGAGCAAACGTATGCTAAAAATGTACTCAGAATGAGCTTTTCAGTGAATAGCAGCCAGGCACATTTTAGCTAGTTTTACTTGTAAGTGGGGTTGGAAACGCTTTTCAGGCTCAGTACTGGGCTCAAAACATGCAGCCCTGAGGTCTCTCATGAAAGCAGGTGGTTAAATAGAAATTCGCTGCTCAGCTGACCCGGTAGGAGCAAACGTATGCCAAAAATGTACACAGAATGAGCTTTTCAGTGAAAATCAGCCAGGCACATTTTAGCTAGTTTTACTTGTAAGTGGGGTTGGAAACGCTTTTCAGGATCAGTACTGGGCTTAAAACATGCAGCCCTGAGGTCTCTCATGATAGCAGGTGGTTAAATAGAAATTCGCTGCTCAGCTGACCCGGCAGGAGCAAACGTATGCTAAAAATGTACTCAGAATGAGCTTTTCAGTGAATAGCAGCCAGGCACATTTTAGCTAGTTTTACTTGTAAGTGGGGTTGGAAACGCTTTTCAGGCTCAGTACTGGGCTCAAAACATGCAGCCCTGAGGTCTCTCATGATAGCAGGTGGTTAAATAGAAATTCGCTGCTCAGCTGACCCGGCAGGAGCAAACGTATGCTAAAAATGTACTCAGAATGAGCTTTTCAGTGAAGAGAAGCCAGGCACATTTTAGCTAGTTTTACTTGTAAGTGGGGTTGGAAACGCTTTTCAGGCTCTGTACTGGGCTCAAAACATGCAGCCCTGAGGTCTCTCATGAAAGCAGGTGGTTAAATAGAAATTCGCTGCTCAGCTGACCCGGTAGGAGCAAACGTATGCCAAAAATGTACACAGAATGAGCTTTTCAGTGAATAGCAGCCAGGCACATTTTAGCTAGTTTTACTTTAAGTGGGGTTGGAAACGCTTTTCAGGATCAGTACTGGGCTCAAAACATGCAGCCCTGAGGTCTCTCATGATAGCAGGTGGTTAAATAGAAATTCGCTGCTCAGCTGACCCGGCAGGAGCAAACGTATGCTAAAAATGTACTCAGAATGAGCTTTTCAGTGAAGAGAAGCCAGGCACATTTTAGCTAGTTTTACTTGTAAGTGGGGTTGGAAATGCTTTTCAGGCTCAGTACTGAGCTCAAAACATGCAGCTCTGAGGTCTCTCATGAAAGCAGGTGGTTAAATAGAAATTTTCCTGCTCAGCTGACCCGGTAGGAGCAAACGTATGCCAAAAATGTACACAGAATGAGCTTTTCAGTGAATAGCAGCCAGGCACATTTTAGCTAGTTTTACTTGTAAGTGGGGTTGGAAACGCTTTTCAGGATCAGTACTGGGCTTAAAACATGCAGCCCTGAGGTCTCTCATGATAGCAGGTGGTTAACTAGAAATTCGCTGCTTAGATGACCCGGCAGGAGCAAACGTATGCTAAAAATGTACTCAGAATGAGCTTTTCAGTGAAGAGAAGCCAGGCACATTTTAGCTAGTTTTACTTGTAAGTGGGGTTGGAAACGCTTTTCAGGCTCAGTACTGGGCTCAAAACATGCAGCCCTGAGGTCTCTCATGAAAGCAGGTGGTAAAATAGAAATTCGCTGCTCAGCTGACCCGGTAGGAGCAAACGTATGCCAAAAATGTACACAGAATGAGCTTTTCAGTGAATAGCAGCCAGGCACATTTTAGCTAGTTTTACTTGTAAGTGGGGTTGGAAACGCTTTTCAGGATCAGTACTGGGCTCAAAACATGCAGCCCTGAGGTCCCTCATGATAGCAGGTGGTTAAATAGAAATTCGCTGCTCAGCTGACCCGTTAGGAGCAAACGTATGCTAAAAATGTACTCAGAATGAGCTTTTCAGTGAAGAGAAGCCAGGCACATTTTAGCTAGTTTTACTTGTAAGTGGGGTTGGAAATGCTTTTAAGGCTCAGTACTTGGCTCAAAACATGCAGCCCTGAGGTCTCTCATGAAAGCAGGTGGTTAAATAGAAATTCACTGCTCAGCTGACCCGGTAGGAGCAAACGTATGCCAAAAATGTACACAGAATGAGCTTTTCAGTGAATAGCAGCCAGGCACATTTGAGCTAGTTTTACTTGTAAGTGGGGTTGGAAACGCTTTTCAGGCTCAGTACTGGGCTCAAAACATGCAGCCCTGAGGTCTCTCATGAAAGCAGGTGGTTAAATAGAAATTCGCTGCTCAGCTGACCCGGTAGGAGCAAACGTATGCCAAAAATGTACACAGAATGAGCTTTTCAGTGAAAAGCAGCCAGGCACATTTTAGCTAGTTTTTCTTGTAAGTGGGGTTGGAAATGCTTTTCAGGCTCAGTACTGAGCTCAAAACATGCAGCCCTGAGGTCTCTCATGAAAGCAGGTGGTTAAATAGAAATTCGCTGCTCAGCTGACCCGGTAGGAGCAAACGTATGCCAAAAATGTACACAGAATGAGCTTTTCAGTGAATAGCAGCCAGGCACATTTTCGCTAGTTTTACTTGTAAGTGGGGTTGGAAACGCTTTTCAGGATCAGTACTGGGCTCAAAACATGCAGCCCTGAGGTCTCTCATGATAGCAGGTGGTTAAATAGAAATTCGCTGCTCAGCTGACCCGGCAGGAGCAAACGTATGCTAAAAATGTACTCAGAATGAGCTTTTCAGTGAAGAGAAGCCAGGCACATTTTAGCTAGTTTTACTTGTAAGTGGGGTTGGAAACGCTTTTCAGGCTCAGTACTGGGCTCAAAACATGCAGCCCTGAGGTCTCTCATGAAAGCAGGTGGTTAAATAGAAATTCGCTGCTCAGTTGACCCGGTAGGAGCAAACGTATGCCAAAAATGTACACAGAATGAGCTTTTCAATGAATAGCAGCCAGGCACATTTTAGCTAGTTTTACTTGTAAGTGGGGTTGGAAACGCTTTTCAGGATCAGTACTGGGCACAAAACATGCAGCCCTGAGGTCTCTCATGATAGCAGGTGGTTAAATAGAAATTCGCTGCTCAGCTGACCCGGCAGGAGCAAACGTATGCTAAAAATGTACTCAGAATGAGCTTTTCAGTGAAGAGAAGCCAGGCACATTTTAGCTAGTTTTACTTGTAAGTGGGGTTGGAAACGCTTTTCAGGCTCAGTACTGGGCTCAAAACATGCAGCCCTGAGGTCTCTCATGAAAGCAGGTGGTTAAATAGAAATTTGCTGCTCAGCTGACCCGGTAGGAGCAAACGTATGCCAAAAATGTACACAGAATGAGCTTTTCAGTGAAAAGCAGCCGAGCACATTTGAGCTAGTTTTACTTGTAAGTGGGGTTGGAAATGCTTTTCAGGCTCAGTACTGAGCTCAAAACATGCGGCCCTGAGGTCTCTCATGAAAGCAAGTGGTTAAATAGAAATTCGCTGCTCAGCTGACCCGGTAGGAGCAAACGTGTGCCAAAAATGTACACAGAATGAGCTTTTCAGTGAATAGCAGCCAGGCACATTTTCGCTAGTTTTACTTGTAAGTGGGGTTGGAAACGCTTTTCAGGATCAGTACTGGGCTCAAAACATGCAGCCCTGAGGTCTCTCATGATAGCAGGTGGTTAAATAGAAATTCGCTGCTCAGCTGACCCGGCAGGAGCAAACGTATGCTAAAAATGTACTCAGAATGAGCTTTTCAGTGAAGAGAAGCCAGGCACATTTTAGCTAGTTTTACTTGTAAGTGGGGTTGGAAATGCTTTTCAGGCTCAGTACGAGGCTCAAAACATGCAGCCCTGAGGTCTCTCATGAAATCAGGTGGTTAAATAGAAATTCGCTGCTCAGCTGACCCGGCAGGAGCAAACGTATGCTAAAAATGTACTCAGAATGAGCTTTTCAGTGAATAGCAGCCAGGCACATTTTAGCTAGTTTTACTTGTAAGTGGGGTTGGAAACGCTTTTCAGGCTCAGTACTGGGCTCAAAACATGCAGCCCTGAGGTCTCTCATGAAAGCAGGTGGTTAAATAGAAATTCGCTGCTCAGCTGACCCGGTAGGAGCAAACGTATGCCAAAAATGTACACAGAATGAGCTTTTCAGTGAAAATCAGCCAGGCACATTTTAGCTAGTTTTACTTGTAAGTGGGGTTGGAAACGCTTTTCAGGATCAGTACTGGGCTTAAAACATGCAGCCCTGAGGTCTCTCATGATAGCAGGTGGTTAAATAGAAATTCGCTGCTCAGCTGACCCGGCAGGAGCAAACGTATGCTAAAAATGTACTCAGAATGAGCTTTTCAGTGAATAGCAGCCAGGCACATTTTAGCTAGTTTTACTTGTAAGTGGGGTTGGAAACGCTTTTCAGGCTCAGTACTGGGCTCAAAACATGCAGCCCTGAGGTCTCTCATGATAGCAGGTGGTTAAATAGAAATTCGCTGCTCAGCTGACCCGGCAGGAGCAAACGTATGCTAAAAATGTACTCAGAATGAGCTTTTCAGTGAAGAGAAGCCAGGCACATTTTAGCTAGTTTTACTTGTAAGTGGGGTTGGAAACGCTTTTCAGGCTCTGTACTGGGCTCAAAACATGCAGCCCTGAGGTCTCTCATGAAAGCAGGTGGTTAAATAGAAATTCGCTGCTCAGCTGACCCGGTAGGAGCAAACGTATGCCAAAAATGTACACAGAATGAGCTTTTCAGTGAATAGCAGCCAGGCACATTTTAGCTAGTTTTACTTTAAGTGGGGTTGGAAACGCTTTTCAGGATCAGTACTGGGCTCAAAACATGCAGCCCTGAGGTCTCTCATGATAGCAGGTGGTTAAATAGAAATTCGCTGCTCAGCTGACCCGGCAGGAGCAAACGTATGCTAAAAATGTACTCAGAATGAGCTTTTCAGTGAAGAGAAGCCAGGCACATTTTAGCTAGTTTTACTTGTAAGTGGGGTTGGAAATGCTTTTCAGGCTCAGTACTGAGCTCAAAACATGCAGCTCTGAGGTCTCTCATGAAAGCAGGTGGTTAAATAGAAATTTTCCTGCTCAGCTGACCCGGTAGGAGCAAACGTATGCCAAAAATGTACACAGAATGAGCTTTTCAGTGAATAGCAGCCAGGCACATTTTAGCTAGTTTTACTTGTAAGTGGGGTTGGAAACGCTTTTCAGGATCAGTACTGGGCTTAAAACATGCAGCCCTGAGGTCTCTCATGATAGCAGGTGGTTAACTAGAAATTCGCTGCTTAGATGACCCGGCAGGAGCAAACGTATGCTAAAAATGTACTCAGAATGAGCTTTTCAGTGAAGAGAAGCCAGGCACATTTTAGCTAGTTTTACTTGTAAGTGGGGTTGGAAACGCTTTTCAGGCTCAGTACTGGGCTCAAAACATGCAGCCCTGAGGTCTCTCATGAAAGCAGGTGGTAAAATAGAAATTCGCTGCTCAGCTGACCCGGTAGGAGCAAACGTATGCCAAAAATGTACACAGAATGAGCTTTTCAGTGAATAGCAGCCAGGCACATTTTAGCTAGTTTTACTTGTAAGTGGGGTTGGAAACGCTTTTCAGGATCAGTACTGGGCTCAAAACATGCAGCCCTGAGGTCCCTCATGATAGCAGGTGGTTAAATAGAAATTTGCTGCTCAGCTGACCCGGCAGGAGCAAACGTATGCTAAAAATGTACTCAGAATGAGCTTTTCAGTGAAGAGAAGCCAGGCACATTTTAGCTAGTTTTACTTGTAAGTGGGGTTGGAAATGCTTTTCAGGCTCAGTACTGGGCTCAAAACATGCAGCCCTGAGGTCTCTCATGATAGCAGGTGGTTAAATAGAAATTCGCTGCTCAGCTGACCCGGCAGGAGCAAACGTATGCTAAAAATGTACTCAGAATGAGCTTTTCAGTGAATAGCAGCCAGGCACATTTTAGCTAATTTTACTTGTAAGTGGGGTTGGAAACGCTTTTCAGGATCAGTACTGGGCTCAAAACATGCAGCCCTGAGGTCTCTCATGATAGCAGGTGGTTAAATAGAAATTCGCTGCTCAGCTGACCCGGCAGGAGCAAACGTATGCCAAAAATGTACACAGAATGAGCTTTTCAGTGAATAGCAGCCAGGCACATTTTAGCTAAATTTACTTGTACGTGGGGTTGGAAACGCTTTTCAGGCTCAGTACTGGGCTCAAAACATGCAGCCCTGAGGTCTCTCATGATAGCAGGTGGTTAAATAGAAATTCGCTGCTCAGCTGACCCGTTAGGAGCAAACGTATGCTAAAAATGTACTCAGAATGAGCTTTTCAGTGAAGAGAAGCCAGGCACATTTTAGCTAGTTTTACTTGTAAGTGGGGTTGGAAATGCTTTTCAGGCTCAGTACTTGGCTCAAAACATGCAGCCCTGAGGTCTCTCATGAAAGCAGGTGGTTAAATAGAAATTCACTGCACAGCTGACCCGGTAGGAGCAAAGGTATGCCAAAAATGTACACAGAATGAGCTTTTCAGTGAATAGCAGCCAGGCACATTTTAGCTAGTTTTACTTGTAAGTGGGGTTGGAAACGCTTTTCAGGCTCAGTACTGGGCTCAAAACATGCAGCCCTGAGGTCTCTCATGATAGCAGGTGGTTAAATAGAAATTCGCTGCTCAGCTGACCCGGTAGGAGCAAACGTATGCCAAAAATGTACACAGAATGAGCTTTTCAGTGAATAGCAGCCAGGCACATTTTAGCTAGTTTTACTTGTAAGTGGGGTTGGAAACGCTTTTCAGGATCAGTACTGGGCTTAAAACATGCAGCCCTGAGGTCTCTCATGATAGCAGGTGGTTAAATAGAAATTCGCTGCTCAGCTGACCCGGCAGGAGCAAACGTATGCTAAAAATGTACTCAGAATTAGCTTTTCAGTGAAGAGAAGCCAGGCACATTTTAGCTAGTTTTACTTGTAAGTGGGGTTGGAAACGCTTTTCAGGCTCTGTACTGGGCTCAAAACATGCAGCCCTGAGGTCTCTCATGAAAGCAGGTGGTTAAATAGAAATTCGCTGCTCAGCAGAACCGGTAGGAGCAAACGTATGCCAAAAATGTACACAGAATGAGCTTTTCAGTGAATAGCAGCCAGGCACATTTTAGCTAGTTTTACTTTAAGTGGGGTTGGAAACGCTTTTCAGGATCAGTACTGGGCTCAAAACATGCAGCCCTGAGGTCTCTCATGATAGCAGGTGGTTAAATTGAAATTCGCTGCTCAGCTGACCCGGCAGGAGCAAACGTATGCTAAAAATGTACTCAGAATGAGCTTTTCAGTGAAGAGAAGCCAGGCACATTTTTGCTAGTTTTACTTGTAAGTGGGGTTGGAAATGCTTTTCAGGCTCAGTACTGAGCTCAAAACATGCATCCCTGAGGTCTCTCATGAAAGCAGGTGGTTAAATAGAAATTCGCTGCTCAGCTGACCCGGTAGGAGCAAACGTATGCCAAAAATGTACACAGAATGAGCTTTTCAGTGAATAGCAGCCAGGCACATTTTAGCTAGTTTTACTTGTAAGTGGGGTTGGAAACGCTTTTCAGGATCAGTACTGGGCTCAAAACATGCAGCCCTGAGGTCTCTCATGATAGCAGGTGGTTAAATAGAAATTCACTGCTCAGCTGACCCGGCAGGAGCAAACGTATGCTAAAAATGTACTCAGAATGAGCTTTTCAGTGAAGAGAAGCCAGGCACATTTTAGCTAGTTTTACTTGTAAGTGGGGTTGGAAATGCTTTTCAGGCTCAGTACTGGGCTCAAAACATGCAGCCCTGAGGTCTCTCATGAAATCAGGTGGTTAAATAGAAATTCGCTGCTCAGCTGACCCGGTAGGAGCAAACGTATGCCAAAAATGTACACAGAATGAGCTTTTCAGTGAATAGCAGCCAGGCACATTTTAGCTAGTTTTACTTGTAAGTGCGGTTGGAAACGCTTTTCAGGATCAGTACTGGGCACAAAACATGCAGCCCTGAGGTCTCTCATGATAGCAGGTGGTTAAATAGAAATTCGCTGCTCAGCTGACCCGGCAGGAGCAAACGTATGCTAAAAATGTACTCAGAATGAGCTTTTCAGTGAAGAGAAGCCAGGCACATTTTAGCTAGTTTTACTTGTAAGTGGGGTTTGAAACGGTTTTCAGGCTCAGTACTGGGCTCAAAACATGCAGCCCTGAGGTCTCTCATGAAAGCAGGTGGTTAAATAGAAATTCGCTGCTCAGCTGACCCGGTAGGAGCAAACGTATGCCAAAAATGTACACAGAATGAGCTTTTCAGTGAAAAGCAGCCAGGCACATTTTAGCTAGTTTTACTTGTAAGTGGGGTTGGAAACGCTTTTCAGGCTCAGTACTGAGCTCAAAACATGCGGCCCTGAGGTCTCAATGAAAGCAGGTGGTTAAATAGAAATTCGCTGCTCAGCTGACCCGGTAGGAGCAAACGTATGCCAAAAATGTACACAGAATGAGCTTTTCAGTGAATAGCAGCCAGGCACATTTTCGCTAGTTTTACTTGTAAGTGGGGTTGGAAACGCTTTTCAGGATCAGTACTGGGCTCAAAACATGCAGCCCTGAGGTCTCTCATGATAGCAGGTGGTTAAATAGAAATTCGCTGCTCAGCTGACCCGGCAGGAGCAAACGTATGCTAAAAATGTACTCAGAATGAGCTTTTCAGTGAAGAGAAGCCAGGCACATTTTAGCTAGTTTTACTTGTAAGTGGGGTTGGAAATGCTTTTCAGGCTCAGTACGAGGCTCAAAACATGCAGCCCTGAGGTCTCTCATGAAATCAGGTGGTTAAATAGAAATTCGCTGCTCAGCTGACCCGGCAGGAGCAAACGTATGCTAAAAATGTACTCAGAATGAGCTTTTCAGTGAAGAGAAGCCAGGCACATTTTAGCTAGTTTTACTTGTAAGTGGGGTTGGAAATGCTTTTCAGGCTCAGTACGGGGCTCAAAACATGCAGCCCTGAGGTCTCTCATGAAATCAGGTGGTTAAATAGAAATTCGCTGCTCAGCTGACCCGGCAGGAGCAAATGTATGCTAAAAATGTACTCAGAATGAGCTTTTCTGTGAATAGCAGCCAGGCACATTTTAGCTAGTTTTACTTGTAAGTGGGGTTGGAAACTCTTTTCAGGCTCAGTACTGGGCTCAAAACATGCAGCCCTGAGGTCTCTCATGATAGCAGGTGGTTAAATAGAAATTCGCTGCTCAGCTGACCCGGCAGGAGCAAACGTATGCTAAAAATGTACTCAGAATGAGCTTTTCAGTGAATAGCAGCCAGGCACATTTTAGCTAATTTTACTTGTAAGTGGGGTTGGAAACGCTTTTCAGGATCAGTACTGGGCTCAAAACATGCAGCCCTGAGGTCTCTCATGATAGCAGGTGGTTAAATAGAAATTCGCTGCTCAGCTGACCCGGCATGAGCAAACGTATGCCAAAAATGTACACAGAATGAGCTTTTCAGTGAATAGCAGCCAGGCACATTTTAGCTAATTTTACTTGTACGTGGGGTTGGAAACGCTTCTCAGGCTCAGTACTGGGCTCAAAACATGCAGCCCTGAGGTCTCTCATGATAGCAGGTGGTTAAATAGAAATTCGCTGCTCAGCTGACCCGTTAGGAGCAAACGTATGCTAAAAATGTACTCAGAATGAGCTTTTCAGTGAAGAGAAGCCAGGCACATTTTAGCTAGTTTTACTTGTAAGTGGGGTTGGAAATGCTTTTCAGGCTCAGTACTTGGCTCAAAACATGCAGCCCTGAGGTCTCTCATGAAAGCAGGTGGTTAAATAGAAATTCACTGCACAGCTGACCCGGTAGGAGCAAAGGTATGCCAAAAATGTACACAGAATGAGCTTTTCAGTGAATAGCAGCCAGGCACATTTTAGCTAGTTTTACTTGTAAGTGGGGTTGGAAACGCTTTTCAGGCTCAGTACTGGGCTCAAAACATGCAGCCCTGAGGTCTCTCATGATAGCAGGTGGTTAAATAGAAATTCGCTGCTCAGCTGACCCGGTAGGAGCAAACGTATGCCAAAAATGTACACAGAATGAGCTTTTCAGTGAATAGCAGCCAGGCACATTTTAGCTAGTTTTACTTGTAAGTGGGGTTGGAAACGCTTTTCAGGATCAGTACTGGGCTTAAAACATGCAGCCCTGAGGTCTCTCATGATAGCAGGTGGTTAAATAGAAATTCGCTGCTCAGCTGACCCGGCAGGAGCAAACGTATGCTAAAAATGTACTCAGAATTAGCTTTTCAGTGAAGAGAAGCCAGGCACATTTTAGCTAGTTTTACTTGTAAGTGGGGTTGGAAACGCTTTTCAGGCTCTGTACTGGGCTCAAAACATGCAGCCCTGAGGTCTCTCATGAAAGCAGGTGGTTAAATAGAAATTCGCTGCTCAGCAGAACCGGTAGGAGCAAACGTATGCCAAAAATGTACACAGAATGAGCTTTTCAGTGAATAGCAGCCAGGCACATTTTAGCTAGTTTTACTTTAAGTGGGGTTGGAAACGCTTTTCAGGATCAGTACTGGGCTCAAAACATGCAGCCCTGAGGTCTCTCATGATAGCAGGTGGTTAAATTGAAATTCGCTGCTCAGCTGACCCGGCAGGAGCAAACGTATGCTAAAAATGTACTCAGAATGAGCTTTTCAGTGAAGAGAAGCCAGGCACATTTTTGCTAGTTTTACTTGTAAGTGGGGTTGGAAATGCTTTTCAGGCTCAGTACTGAGCTCAAAACATGCATCCCTGAGGTCTCTCATGAAAGCAGGTGGTTAAATAGAAATTTGCTGCTCAGCTGACCCGGTAGGAGCAAACGTATGCCAAAAATGTACACAGAATGAGCTTTTCAGTGAATAGCAGCCAGGCACATTTTAGCTAGTTTTACTTGTAAGTGGGGTTGGAAACGCTTTTCAGGATCAGTACTGGGCTCAAAACATGCAGCCCTGAGGTCTCTCATGATAGCAGGTGGTTAAATAGAAATTCACTGCTCAGCTGACCCGGCAGGAGCAAACGTATGCTAAAAATGTACTCAGAATGAGCTTTTCAGTGAAGAGAAGCCAGGCACATTTTAGCTAGTTTTACTTGTAAGTGGGGTTGGAAACGCTTTTCAGGCTCAGTACTGGGCTCAAAACATGCAGCCCTGAGGTCTCTCATGAAAGCAGGTGGTTAAATAGAAATTCGCTGGTCAGCTGACCTGGTAGGAGCAAACGTATGCCAAAAATGTACACAGAATGAGCTTTTCAGTGAATAGCAGCCAGGCACATTTTAGCTAGTTTTACTTGTAAGTGGGGTTGGAAACGCTTTTCAGGCTCAGTACTGGGCTCAAAACATGCAGCCCTGAGGTCTCTCATGATAGCATGTGGTTAAATAGAAATTCGCTGCTCAGCTGACCCGGCAGGAGCAAACGTATGCTAAAAATGTACTCAGAATGAGCTTTTCAGTGAATAGCAGCCAGGCACATTTTAGCTAATTTTACTTGTAAGTGGGGTTGGAAACGCTTTTCAGGATCAGTACTGGGCTCAAAACATGCAGCCCTGAGGTCTCTCATGATAGCAGGTGGTTAAATAGAAATTCGCTGCTCAGCTGACCCGGCAGGAGCAAACGTATGCTAAAAATGTAGTCAGAATGAGCTTTTCAGTGAAGAGAAGCCAGGCACTTTTTAGCTAGTTTTACTTGTAAGTGGGGTTGGAAATGCTTTTCAGGCTCTGTACTGGGGTCAAAACTTGCAGCCCTGAGGTCTCTCATGAAATCAGGTGGTTAAATAGAAATTCGCTGCTCAGCTGACCCGGTAGGAGCAAACGTATGCCAAAAATGTACACAGAATGAGCTTTTCAGTGAATAGCAGCCAGGCACATTTTAGCTAGTTTTACTTGTAAGTGCGGTTGGAAACGCTTTTCAGGATCAGTACTGGGCACAAAACATGCAGCCCTGAGGTCTCTCATGATAGCAGGTGGTTAAATAGAAATTCGCTGCTCAGCTGACCCGGCAGGAGCAAACGTATGCTAAAAATGTACTCAGAATGAGCTTTTCAGTGAAGAGAAGCCAGGCACATTTTAGCTAGTTTTACTTGTAAGTGGGGTTTGAAACGCTTTTCAGGCTCAGTACTGGGCTCAAAACATGCAGCCCTGAGGTCTCTCATGAAAGCAGGTGGTTAAATAGAAATTCGCTGCTCAGCTGACCCGGTAGGAGCAAACGTATGCCAAAAATGTACACAGAATGAGCTTTTCAGTGAAAAGCAGCCAGGCACATTTTAGCTAGTTTTACTTGTAAGTGGGGTTGGAAACGCTTTTCAGGCTCAGTACTGAGCTCAAAACATGCGGCCCTGAGGTCTCAATGAAAGCAGGTGGTTAAATAGAAATTCGCTGCTCAGCTGACCCGGTAGGAGCAAACGTATGCCAAAAATGTACACAGAATGAGCTTTTCAGTGAATAGCAGCCAGGCACATTTTCGCTAGTTTTACTTGTAAGTGGGGTTGGAAACGCTTTTCAGGATCAGTACTGGGCTCAAAACATGCAGCCCTGAGGTCTCTCATGATAGCAGGTGGTTAAATAGAAATTCGCTGCTCAGCTGACCCGGCAGGAGCAAACGTATGCTAAAAATGTACTCAGAATGAGCTTTTCAGTGAAGAGAAGCCAGGCACATTTTAGCTAGTTTTACTTGTAAGTGGGGTTGGAAATGCTTTTCAGGCTCAGTACGAGGCTCAAAACATGCAGCCCTGAGGTCTCTCATGAAATCAGGTGGTTAAATAGAAATTCGCTGCTCAGCTGACCCGGCAGGAGCAAACGTATGCTAAAAATGTACTCAGAATGAGCTTTTCAGTGAAGAGAAGCCAGGCACATTTTAGCTAGTTTTACTTGTAAGTGGGGTTGGAAATGCTTTTCAGGCTCAGTACGGGGCTCAAAACATGCAGCCCTGAGGTCTCTCATGAAATCAGGTGGTTAAATAGAAATTCGCTGCTCAGCTGACCCGGCAGGAGCAAATGTATGCTAAAAATGTACTCAGAATGAGCTTTTCTGTGAATAGCAGCCAGGCACATTTTAGCTAGTTTTACTTGTAAGTGGGGTTGGAAACTCTTTTCAGGCTCAGTACTGGGCTCAAAACATGCAGCCCTGAGGTCTCTCATGAAAGCAGGTGGTTAAATAGAAATTCGCTGCTCAGCTGACCCGGTAGGAGCAAACGTATGCCAAAAATGTACACAGAATGAGCTTTTCAGTGAAAAGCAGCCAGGCACATTTTAGCTAGTTTTACTTGTAAGTGGGGTTGGAAACGCTTTTCAGGATCAGTACTGGGCTTAAAACATGCAGCCCTGAGGTCTCTCATGATAGCAGGTGGTTAAATAGAAATTCGCTGCTCAGCTGACCCGGCAGGAGCAAACGTATGCTAAAAATGTACTCAGAATGAGCTTTTCAGTGAATAGAAGCCAGGCACATTTTAGCTAGTTTTACTTGTAAGTGGGGTTGGAAACGCTTTTCAGGCTCAGTACTGGGCTCAAAACATGCAGCCCTGAGGTCTCTCATGATAGCAGGTGGTTAAATAGAAATTCGCTGCTCAGCTGACCCGGCAGGAGCAAACGTATGCTAAAAATGTACTCAGAATGA
Organism: Lissotriton vulgaris; assembly: GCF_964263255.1. Classification (NCBI taxonomy): domain Eukaryota; kingdom Metazoa; phylum Chordata; class Amphibia; order Caudata; family Salamandridae; genus Lissotriton; species Lissotriton vulgaris. The sequence continues at coordinate 1,085,367,104 of NC_141691.1, read as the reverse complement.
GCTTTTCAGTGAAGAGAAGCCAGGCACATTTTAGCTAGTTTTACTTGTAAGTGGGGTTGGAAACGCTTTTCAGGCTCTGTACTGGGCTCAAAACATGCAGCCCTGAGGTCTCTCATGAAAGCAGGTGGTTAAATAGAAATTCGCTGCTCAGCTGACCCGGTAGGAGCAAACGTATGCCAAAAATGTACACAGAATGAGCTTTTCAGTGAATAGCAGCCAGGCACATTTCAGCTAGTTTTACTTTAAGTGGGGTTGGAAACGCTTTTCAGGATCAGTATTGGGCTCAAAACATGCAGCCCTGAGGTCTCTCATGATAGCAGGTGGTTAAATAGAAATTCGCTGCTCAGCTGACCCGGCAGGAGCAAACGTATGCTAAAAATGTACTCAGAATGAGCTTTTCAGTGAAGAAAAGCCAGGCACATTTTAGCTAGTTTTACTTGTAAGTGGGGTTGGAGACGCTTTTCAGGATCAGTACTGGGCTCAAAACATGCAGCCCTGAGGTCTCTCATGATAGCAGGTGGTTAAATAGAAATTCGCTGCTCAGCTGACCCGGCAGGAGCAAACGTATGCTAAAAATGTACTCAGAATGAGCTTTTCAGTGAAGAGAAGCCAGGCACATTTTAGCTAGTTTTACTTGTAAGTGGGGTTGGAAACGCTTTTCAGGCTCAGTACTGGGCTCAAAACATGCAGCCCTGAGGTCTCTCATGAAAGCAGGTGGTTAAATAGAAATTTGCTGCTCAGCTGACCCGGTAGGAGCAAACGTATGCCAAAAATGTACACAGAATGAGCTTTTCAGTGAAAAGCAGCCAGGCACATTTTAGCTAGTTTTACTTGTAAGTGGGGTTGGAAACGCTTTTCAGGCTCAGTACTGAGCTCAAAACATGCGGCCCTGAGGTCTCTCATGAAAGCAAGTGGTTAAATAGAAATTCGCTGCTCAGCTGACCCGGTAGGAGCAAACGTATGCCAAAAATGTACACAGAATGAGCTTTTCAGTGAATAGCAGCCAGGCACATTTTCGCTAGTTTTACTTGTAAGTGGGGTTGGAAACGCTTTTCAGGATCAGTACTGGGCTCAAAACATGCAGCCCTGAGGTCTCTCATGATAGCAGGTGGTTAAATAGAAATTCGCTGCTCAGCTGACCCGGCAGGAGCAAACGTATGCTAAAAATGTACTCAGAATGAGCTTTTCAGTGAAGAGAAGCCAGGCACATTTTAGCTAGTTTTACTTGTAAGTGGGGTTGGAAATGCTTTTCAGGCTCAGTACGAGGCTCAAAACATGCAGCCCTGAGGTCTCTCATGAAATCAGGTGGTTAAATAGAAATTGGCTGCTCAGCTGACCCGGCAGGAGCAAACGTATGCTAAAAATGTACTCAGAATGAGCTTTTCAGTGAATAGCAGCCAGGCACATTTTAGCTAGTTTTACTTGTAAGTGGGGTTGGAAACGCTTTTCAGGCTCAGTACTGGGCTCAAAACATGCAGCCCTGAGGTCTCTCATGAAAGCAGGTGGTTAAATAGAAATTCGCTGCTCAGCTGACCCGGTAGGAGCAAACGTATGCCAAAAATGTACACAGAATGAGCTTTTCAGTGAAAATCAGCCAGGCACATTTTAGCTAGTTTTACTTGTAAGTGGGGTTGGAAACGCTTTTCAGGATCAGTACTGGGCTTAAAACATGCAGCCCTGAGGTCTCTCATGATAGCAGGTGGTTAAATAGAAATTCGCTGCTCAGCTGACCCGGCAGGAGCAAACGTATGCTAAAAATGTACTCAGAATGAGCTTTTCAGTGAATAGCAGCCAGGCACATTTTAGCTAGTTTTACTTGTAAGTGGGGTTGGAAACGCTTTTCAGGCTCAGTACTGGGCTCAAAACATGCAGCCCTGAGGTCTCTCATGATAGCAGGTGGTTAAATAGAAATTCGCTGCTCAGCTGACCCGGCAGGAGCAAACGTATGCTAAAAATGTACTCAGAATGAGCTTTTCAGTGAAGAGAAGCCAGGCACATTTTAGCTAGTTTTACTTGTAAGTGGGGTTGGAAACGCTTTTCAGGCTCTGTACTGGGCTCAAAACATGCAGCCCTGAGGTCTCTCATGAAAGCAGGTGGTTAAATAGAAATTCGCTGCTCAGCTGACCCGGTAGGAGCAAACGTATGCCAAAAATGTACACAGAATGAGCTTTTCAGTGAATAGCAGCCAGGCACATTTTAGCTAGTTTTACTTTAAGTGGGGTTGGAAACGCTTTTCAGGATCAGTACTGGGCTCAAAATATGCAGCCCTGAGGTCTCTCATGATAGCAGGTGGTTAAATAGAAATTCGCTGCTCAGCTGACCCGGCAGGAGCAAACGTATGCTAAAAATGTACTCAGAATGAGCTTTTCAGTGAAGAGAAGCCAGGCACATTTTAGCTAGTTTTACTTGTAAGTGGGGTTGGAAATGCTTTTCAGGCTCAGTACTGAGCTCAAAACATGCAGCCCTGAGGTCTCTCATGAAAGCAGGTGGTTAAATAGAAATTTTCCTGCTCAGCTGACCCGGTAGGAGCAAACGTATGCCAAAAATGTACACAGAATGAGCTTTTCAGTGAATAGCAGCCAGGCACATTTTAGCTAGTTTTACTTGTAAGTGGGGTTGGAAACGCTTTTCAGGATCAGTACTGGGCTTAAAACATGCAGCCCTGAGGTCTCTCATGATAGCAGGTGGTTAAATAGAAATTCGCTGCTCAGATGACCCGGCAGGAGCAAACGTATGCTAAAAATGTACTCAGAATGAGCTTTTCAGTGAAGAGAAGCCAGGCACATTTTAGCTAGTTTTACTTGTAAGTGGGGTTGGAAACGCTTTTCAGGCTCAGTACTGGGCTCAAAACATGCAGCCCTGAGGTCTCTCATGAAAGCAGGTGGTAAAATAGAAATTCGCTGCTCAGCTGACCCGGTAGGAGCAAACGTATGCCAAAAATGTACACAGAATGAGCTTTTCAGTGAATAGCAGCCAGGCACATTTTAGCTAGTTTTACTTGTAAGTGGGGTTGGAAACACTTTTCAGGATCAGTACTGGGCTCAAAACATGCAGCCCTGAGGTCCCTCATGATAGCAGGTGGTTAAATAGAAATTTGCTGCTCAGCTGACCCGGCAGGAGCAAACGTATGCTAAAAATGTACTCAGAATGAGCTTTTCAGTGAAGAGAAGCCAGGCACATTTTAGCTAGTTTTACTTGTAAGTGGGGTTGGAAATGCTTTTCAGGCTCAGTACTGGGCTCAAAACATGCAGCCCTGAGGTCTCTCATGATAGCAGGTGGTTAAATAGAAATTCGCTGCTCAGCTGACCCGGCAGGAGCAAACGTATGCTAAAAATGTACTCAGAATGAGCTTTTCAGTGAATAGCAGCCAGGCACATTTTAGCTAATTTTACTTGTAAGTGGGGTTGGAAACGCTTTTCAGGATCAGTACTGGGCTCAAAACATGCAGCCCTGAGGTCTCTCATGATAGCAGGTGGTTAAATAGAAATTCGCTGCTCAGCTGACCCGGCAGGAGCAAATGTTTGCCAAAAATGTACACAGAATGAGCTTTTCAGTGAATAGCAGCCAGGCACATTTTAGCTAATTTTACTTGTACGTGGGGTTGGAAACGCTTTTCAGGCTCAGTACTGGGCTCAAAACATGCAGCCCTGAGGTCTCTCATGATAGCAGGTGGTTAAATAGAAATTCGCTGCTCAGCTGACCCGTTAGGAGCAAACGTATGCTAAAAATGTACTCAGAATGAGCTTTTCAGTGAAGAGAAGCCAGGCACATTTTAGCTAGTTTTACTTGTAAGTGGGGTTGGAAATGCTTTTCAGGCTCAGTACTTGGCTCAAAACATGCAGCCCTGAGGTCTCTCATGAAAGCAGGTGGTTAAATAGAAATTCACTGCACAGCTGACCCGGTAGGAGCAAAGGTATGCCAAAAATGTACACAGAATGAGCTTTTCAGTGAATAGCAGCCAGGCACATTTTAGCTAGTTTTACTTGTAAGTGGGGTTGGAAACGCTTTTCAGGCTCAGTACTGGGCTCAAAACATGCAGCCCTGAGGTCTCTCATGATAGCAGGTGGTTAAATAGAAATTCGCTGCTCAGCTGACCCGGTAGGAGCAAACGTATGCCAAAAATGTACACAGAATGAGCTTTTCAGTGAATAGCAGCCAGGCACATTTTAGCTAGTTTTACTTGTAAGTGGGGTTGGAAACGCTTTTCAGGATCAGTACTGGGCTTAAAACATGCAGCCCTGAGGTCTCTCATGATAGCAGGTGGTTAAATAGAAATTCGCTGCTCAGCTGACCCGGCAGGAGCAAACGTATGCTAAAAATGTACTCAGAATGAGCTTTTCAGTGAATAGCAGCCAGGCACATTTTTAGCTAGTTTTACTTGTAAGTGGGGTGGGAAACGCTTTTCAGGCTCAGTACTGGGCTCAAAACATGCAGCCCTGAGGTCTCTCATGATAGCAGGTGGTTAAATAGAAATTCGCTGCTCAGCTGACCCGGCAGGAGCAAACGTATGCTAAAAATGTACTCAGAATTAGCTTTTCAGTGAAGAGAAGCCAGGCACATTTTAGCTAGTTTTACTTGTAAGTGGGGTTGGAAACGCTTTTCAGGCTCTGTACTGGGCTCAAAACATGCAGCCCTGAGGTCTCTCATGAAAGCAGGTGGTTAAATAGAAATTTGCTGCTCAGCAGAACCGGTAGGAGCAAACGTATGCCAAAAATGTACACAGAATGAGCTTTTCAGTGAATAGCAGCCAGGCACATTTTAGCTAGTTTTACTTTAAGTGTGGTTGGAAACGCTTTTCAGGATCAGTACTGGGCTCAAAACATGCAGCCCTGAGGTCTCTCATGATAGCAGGTGGTTAAATTGAAATTCGCTGCTCAGCTGACCCGGCAGGAGCAAACGTATGCTAAAAATGTACTCAGAATGAGCTTTTCAGTGAAGAGAAGCCAGGCACATTTTAGCTAGTTTTACTTGTAAGTGGGGTTGGAAATGCTTTTCAGGCTCAGTACTGAGCTCAAAACATGCATCCCTGAGGTCTCTCATGAAAGCAGGTGGTTAAATAGAAATTCGCTGCTCAGCTGACCCGGTAGGAGCAAACGTATGCCAAAAATGTACACAGAATGAGCTTTTCAGTGAATAGCAGCCAGGCACATTTTAGCTAGTTTTACTTGTAAGTGGGGTTGGAAACGCTTTTCAGGATCAGTACTGGGCTCAAAACATGCAGCCCTGAGGTCTCTCATGATAGCAGGTGGTTAAATAGAAATTCGCTGCTCAGCTGACCCGGCAGGAGCAAACGTATGCTAAAAATGTACTCAGAATGAGCTTTTCAGTGAAGAGAAGCCAGGCACATTTTAGCTAGTTTTACTTGTAAGTGGGGTTGGAAACGCTTTTCAGGCTCAGTACTGGGCTCAAAACATGCAGCCCTGAGGTCTCTCATGAAAGCAGGTGGTTAAATAGAAATTCGCTGGTCAGCTGACCTGGTAGGAGCAAACGTATGCCAAAAATGTACACAGAATGAGCTTTTCAGTGAATAGCAGCCAGGCACATTTTAGCTAGTTTTACTTGTAAGTGGGGTTGGAAACGCTTTTCAGGCTCAGTACTGGGCTCAAAACATGCAGCCCTGAGGTCTCTCATGATAGCAGGTGGTTAAATAGAAATTCGCTGCTCAGCTGACCCGGCAGGAGCAAACCTATGCTAAAAATGTACTCAGAATGAGCTTTTCAGTGAATAGCAGCCAGGCACATTTTAGCTAATTTTACTTGTAAGTGGGGTTGGAAACGCTTTTCAGGATCAGTACTGGGCTCAAAACATGCAGCCCTGAGGTCTCTCATGATAGCAGGTGGTTAAATAGAAATTCGCTGCTCAGCTGACCCGGCAGGAGCAAACGTATGCTAAAAATGTAGTCAGAATGAGCTTTTCAGTGAAGAGAAGCCAGGCACTTTTTAGCTAGTTTTACTTGTAAGTGGGGTTGGAAATGCTTTTCAGGCTCAGTACTGGGCTCAAAACATGCAGCCCTGAGGTCTCTCATGAAATCAGGTGGTTAAATAGAAATTCGCTGCTCAGCTGACCCGGTAGGAGCAAACGTATGCCAAAAATGTACACAGAATGAGCTTTTCAGTGAATAGCAGCCAGGCACATTTTAGCTAGTTTTACTTGTAAGTGCGGTTGGAAACGCTTTTCAGGATCAGTACTGGGCACAAAACATGCAGCCCTGAGGTCTCTCATGATAGCAGGTGGTTAAATAGAAATTCGCTGCTCAGCTGACCCGGCAGGAGCAAACGTATGCTAAAAATGTACTCAGAATGAGCTTTTCAGTGAAGAGAAGCCAGGCACATTTTAGCTAGTTTTACTTGTAAGTGGGGTTTGAAACGCTTTTCAGGCTCAGTACTGGGCTCAAAACATGCAGCCCTGAGGTCTCTCATGAAAGCAGGTGGTTAAATAGAAATTCGCTGCTCAGCTGACCCGGTAGGAGCAAACGTATGCCAAAAATGTACACAGAATGAGCTTTTCAGTGAAAAGCAGCCAGGCACATTTTAGCTAGTTTTACTTGTAAGTGGGGTTGGAAACGCTTTTCAGGCTCAGTACTGAGCTCAAAACATGCGGCCCTGAGGTCTCAATGAAAGCAGGTGGTTAAATAGAAATTCGCTGCTCAGCTGACCCGGTAGGAGCAAACGTATGCCAAAAATGTACACAGAATGAGCTTTTCAGTGAATAGCAGCCAGGCACATTTTCGCTAGTTTTACTTGTAAGTGGGGTTGGAAACGCTTTTCAGGATCAGTACTGGGCTCAAAACATGCAGCCCTGAGGTCTCTCATGATAGCAGGTGGTTAAATAGAAATTCGCTGCTCAGCTGACCCGGCAGGAGCAAACCTATGCTAAAAATGTACTCAGAATGAGCTTTTCAGTGAAGAGAAGCCAGGCACATTTTAGCTAGTTTTACTTGTAAGTGGGGTTGGAAATGCTTTTCAGGCTCAGTACGAGGCTCAAAACATGCAGCCCTGAGGTCTCTCATGAAATCAGGTGGTTAAATAGAAATTCGCTGCTCAGCTGACCCGGCAGGAGCAAACGTATGCTAAAAATGTACTCAGAATGAGCTTTTCAGTGAAGAGAAGCCAGGCACATTTTAGCTAGTTTTACTTGTAAGTGGGGTTGGAAATGCTTTTCAGGCTCAGTACGGGGCTCAAAACATGCAGCCCTGAGGTCTCTCATGAAATCAGGTGGTTAAATAGAAATTCGCTGCTCAGCTGACCCGGCAGGAGCAAATGTATGCTAAAAATGTACTCAGAATGAGCTTTTCTGTGAATAGCAGCCAGGCACATTGTAGCTAGTTTTACTTGTAAGTGGGGTTGGAAACTCTTTTCAGGCTCAGTACTGGGCTCAAAACATGCAGCCCTGAGGTCTCTCATGAAAGCAGGTGGTTAAATAGAAATTCGCTGCTCAGCTGACCCGGTAGGAGCAAACGTATGCCAAAAATGTACACAGAATGAGCTTTTCAGTGAAAAGCAGCCAGGCACATTTTAGCTAGTTTTACTTGTAAGTGGGGTTGGAAACGCTTTTCAGGATCAGTACTGGGCTTAAAACATGCAGCCCTGAGGTCTCTCATGATAGCAGGTGGTTAAATAGAAATTCGCTGCTCAGCTGACCCGGCAGGAGCAAACGTATGCTAAAAATGTACTCAGAATGAGCTTTTCAGTGAATAGAAGCCAGGCACATTTTAGCTAGTTTTACTTGTAAGTGGGGTTGGAAACGCTTTTCAGGATCAGTACTGGGCTTAAAACATGCAGCCCTGAGGTCTCTCATGATAGCAGGTGGTTAAATAGAAATTCGCTGCTCAGCTGACCCGGCAGGAGCAAACGTATGCTAAAAATGTACTCAGAATGAGCTTTTCAGTGAATAGCAGCCAGGCACATTTTAGCTAGTTTTACTTGTAAGTGGGGTTGGAAACGCTTTTCAGGCTCAGTACTGGGCTCAAAACATGCAGCCCTGAGGTCTCTCATGATAGCAGGTGGTTAAATAGAAATTCGCTGCTCAGCTGACCCGGCAGGAGCAAACGTATGCTAAAAATGTACTCAGAATGAGCTTTTCAGTGAAGAGAAGCCAGGCACATTTTAGCTAGTTTTACTTGTAAGTGGGGTTGGAAACGCTTTTCAGGCTCTGTACTGGGCTCAAAACATGCAGCCCTGAGGTCTCTCATGAAAGCAGGTGGTTAAATAGAAATTCGCTGCTCAGCTGACCCGGTAGGAGCAAACGTATGCCAAAAATGTACACAGAATGAGCTTTTCAGTGAATAGCAGCCAGGCACATTTTAGCTAGTTTTACTTTAAGTGGGGTTGGAAACGCTTTTCAGGATCAGTACTGGGCTCAAAACATGCAGCCCTGAGGTCTCTCATGATAGCAGGTGGTTAAATAGAAATTCGCTGCTCAGCTGACCCGGCAGGAGCAAACGTATGCTAAAAATGTACTCAGAATGAGCTTTTCAGTGAAGAGAAGCCAGGCACATTTTAGCTAGTTTTACTTGTAAGTGGGGTTGGAAACGCTTTTCAGGCTCAGTACTGGGCTCAAAACATGCAGCCCTGAGGTCTCTCATGAAAGCAGGTGGTTAAATAGAAATTCGCTGCTCAGCTGACCCGGTAGGAGCAAACATATGCCAAAAATGTACACAGAATGAGCTTTTCAATGAATAGCAGCCAGGCACATTTTAGCTAGTTTTACTTGTAAGTGGGGTTGGAAACGCTTTTCAGGATCAGTACTGGGCACAAAACATGCAGCCCTGAGGACTCTCATGATAGCAGGTGGTTAAATAGAAATTCGCTGCTCAGCTGACCCGGCAGGAGCAAACGTATGCTAAAAATGTACTCAGAATGAGCTTTTCAGTGAAGAGAAGCCAGGCACATTTTAGCTAGTTTTACTTGTAAGTGGGGTTGGAAATGCTTTTCAGGCTCAGTACTGGGCTCAAAACATGCAGCCCTGAGGTCTCTCATGAAATCAGGTGGTTAAATAGAAATTCGCTGCTCAGCTGACCCGGTAGGAGCAAACGTATGCCAAAAATGTACACAGAATGAGCTTTTCAGTGAATAGCAGCCAGGCACATTTTAGCTAGTTTTACTTGTAAGTGGGGTTGGAAACGCTTTTCAGGCTCAGTACTGGGCTCAAAACATGCAGCCCTGAGGTCTCTCATGAAAGCAGGTGGTTAAATAGAAATCTGCTGCTCAGCTGACCCGGTAGGAGCAAACGTATGCCAAAAATGTACACAGAATGAGCTTTTCAGTGAAAAGCAGCCAGGCACATTTTAGCTAGTTTTACTTGTAAGTGGGGTTGGAAACGCTTTTCAGGCTCAATACTGAGCTCAAAACGTGCGGCCCTGAGGTCTCTCATGAAAGCAAGTGGTTAAATAGAAATTCGCTGCTCAGCTGACCCGGTAGGAGCAAACGTATGCCAAAAATGTACACAGAATGAGCTTTTCAGTGAATAGCAGCCAGGCACATTTTCGCTAGTTTTACTTGTAAGTGGGGTTGGAAACGCTTTTCAGGATCAGTACTGGGCTCAAAACATGCAGCCCTGAGGTCTCTCATGATAGCAGGTGGTTAAATAGAAATTCGCTGCTCAGCTGACCCGGCAGGAGCAAACGTATGCTAAAAATGTACTCAGAATGAGCTTTTCAGTGAAGAGAACCCAGGCACATTTTAGCTAGTTTTACTTGTAAGTGGGGTTGGAAATGCTTTTCAGGCTCAGTACGAGGCTCAAAACATGCAGCCCTGAGGTCTCTCATGAAATCAGGTGGTTAAATAGAAATTCGCTGCTCAGCTGACCCGGCAGGAGCAAACGTATGCTAAAAATGTACTCAGAATGAGCTTTTCAGTGAATAGCAGCCAGGCACATTTTAGCTAGTTTTACTTGTAAGTGGGGTTGGAAACGCTTTTCAGGCTCAGTACTGGGCTCAAAACATGCAGCCCTGAGGTCTCTCATGAAAGCAGGTGGTTAAATAGAAATTCGCTGCTCAGCTGACCCGGTAGGAGCAAACGTATGCCAAAAATGTACACAGAATGAGCTTTTCAGTGAAAATCAGCCAGGCACATTTTAGCTAGTTTTACTTGTAAGTGGGGTTGGAAACGCTTTTCAGGATCAGTACTGGGCTTAAAACATGCAGCCCTGAGGTCTCTCATGATAGCAGGTGGTTAAATAGAAATTCGCTGCTCAGCTGACCCGGCAGGAGCAAACGTATGCTAAAAATGTACTCAGAATGAGCTTTTCAGTGAAGAGAAGCCAGGCACATTTTAGCTAGTTTTACTTGTAAGTGGGGTTGGAAATGCTTTTCAGGCTCAGTACTGGGCTCAAAACATGCAGCCCTGAGGTCTCTCATGAAATCAGGTGGTTAAATAGAAATTTGCTGCTCAGCTGACCCGGTAGGAGCAAACGTATGCCAAAAATGTACACAGAATGATCTTTTCAGTGAATAGCAGCCAGGCACATTTTAGCTAGTTTTACTTGTAAGTGGGGTTGGAAACGCTTTTCAGGCTCAGTACTGGGCTCAAAACATGCAGCCCTGAGGTCTCTCATGATAGCAGGTGGTTAAATAGAAATTCGCTGCTCAGCTGACCCGGCAGGAGCAAACGTATGCTAAAAATGTACTCAGAATGAGCTTTTCAGTGAATAGCAGCAAGGCACATTTTAGCTAATTTTACTTGTAAGTGGGGTTGGAAACGCTTTTCAGGATCAGTACTGGGCTCAAAACATGCAGCCCTGAGATCTCTCATGATAGCAGGTGGTTAAATAGAAATTCGCTGCTCAGCTGACCCGGCAGGAGCAAACGTATGCCAAAAATGTACACAGAATGAGCTTTTCAGTGAATAGCAGCCAGGCACATTTTAGCTAATTTTACTTGTAAGTGGGGTTGGAAACGCTTTTCAGGCTCAGTACTGGGCTCAAAACATGCAGCCCTGAGGTCTCTCATGATAGCAGGTGGTTAAATAGAAATTCGCTGCTCAGCTGACCCGGCAGGAGCAAACGTATGCTAAAAATGTACTCAGAATGAGCTTTTCAGTGAAGAGAAGCCAGGCACATTTTAGCTAGTTTTACTTGTAAGTGGGGTTGGAAATGCTTTTCAGGCTCAGTACTTGGCTCAAAACATGCAGCCCTGAGGTCTCTCATGAAAGCAGGTGGTTAAATAGAAATTCACTGCTCAGCTGACCCGGTAGGAGCAAACGTATGCCAAAAATGTACACAGAATGAGCTTTTCAGTGAATAGCAGCCAGGCACATTTTAGCTAGTTTTACTTGTAAGTGGGGTTGGAAACGCTTTTCAGGCTCAGTACTGGGCTCAAAACATGCAGCCCTGAGGTCTCTCATGAAAGCAGGTGGTTAAATAGAAATTCGCTGCTCAGCTGACCCGGTAGGAGCAAACGTATGCCAAAAATGTACACAGAATGAGCTTTTCAGTGAAAAGCAGCCAGGCACATTTTAGCTAGTTTTACTTGTAAGTGGGGTTGGAAATGCTTTTCAGGCTCAGTACTGAGCTCAAAACGTGCAGCCCTGAGGTCTCTCATGAAAGCAGGTGGTTAAATAGAAATTCGCTGCTCAGCTGACCCGGTAGGAGCAAACGTATGCCAAAAATGTACACAGAATGAGCTTTTCAGTGAATAGCAGCCAGGCACATTTTCGCTAGTTTTACTTGTAAGTGGGGTTGGAAACGCTTTTCAGGATCAGTACTGGGCTCAAAACATGCAGCCCTGAGGTCTCTCATGATAGCAGGTGGTTAAATAGAAATTCGCTGCTCAGCTGACCCGGCAGGAGCAAACGTATGCTAAAAATGTACTCAGAATGAGCTTTTCAGTGAAGAGAGGCCAGGCACATTTTAGCTAGTTTTACTTGTAAGTGGGGTTGGAAACGCTTTTCAGGCTCAGTACTGGGCTCAAAACATGCAGCCCTGAGGTCTCTCATGAAAGCAGGTGGTTAAATAGAAATTCGCTGCTCAGCTGACCCGGTAGGAGCAAACGTATGCCAAAAATGTACACAGAATGAGCTTTTCAATGAATAGCAGCCAGGCACATTTTAGCTAGTTTTACTTGTAAGTGGGGTTGGAAACGCTTTTCAGGATCAGTACTGGGCACAAAACATGCAGCCCTGAGGTCTCTCATGAAAGCAGGTGGTTAAATAGAAATTCGCTGCTCAGCTGACCCGGCAGGAGCAAACGTATGCTAAAAATGTACTCAGAATGAGCTTTTCAGTGAAGAGAAGCCAGGCACATTTTAGTTAGTTTTACTTGTAAGTGGGGTTGGAAATGCTTTTCAGGCTCAGTACTGGGCTCAAAACATGCAGCCCTGAGGTCTCTCATGAAATCAGGTGGTTAAATAGAAATTCGCTGCTCAGCTGACCCGGTAGGAGCAAACGTATGCCAAAAATGTACACAGAATGAGCTTTTCAGTGAATAGCAGCCAGGCACATTTTAGCTAGTTTTACTTGTAAGTGGGGTTGGAAACGCTTTTCAGGATCAGTACTGGGCACAAAACATGCAGCCCTGAGGTCTCTCATGATAGCAGGTGGTTAAATAGAAATTTGCTGCTCAGCTGACCCGGCAGGAGCAAACGTATGCTAAAAATGTACTCAGAATGAGCTTTTCAGTGAAGAGAAGCCAGGCACATTTTAGCTAGTTTTACTTGTAAGTGGGGTTGGAAATGCTTTTCAGGCTCAGTACGAGGCTCAAAACATGCAGCCCTGAGGTCTCTCATGAAATCAGGTGGTTAAATGGAAATTCGCTGCTCAGCTGACCCGGCAGGAGCAAACGTATGCTAAAAATGTACTCAGAATGAGCTTTTCAGTGAATAGCAGCCAGGCACATTTTAGCTAGTTTTACTTGTAAGTGGGGTTGGAAACGCTTTTCAGGCTCAGTACTGGGCACAAAACATGCAGCCCTGAGGTCTCTCATCATAGCAGGTGGTTAAATAGAAATTCGCTGCTCAGCTGACCCGGCAGGAGCAAACGTATGCTAAAAATGTACTCAGAATGAGCTTTTCAGTGAAGAGAAGCCAGGCACATTTTAGCTAGTTTTACTTGTAAGTGGGGTTGGAAATGCTTTTCAGGCTCAGTACTGGGCTCAAAACATGCAGCCCTGAGGTCTCTCATGAAATCAGGTGGTTAAATAGAAATTCGCTGCTCAGCTGACCCGGTAGGAGCAAACGTATGCCAAAAATGTACACAGAATGAGCTTTTCAGTGAATAGCAGCCAGGCACATTTTAGCTAGTTTTACTTGTAAGTGGGGTTGGAAACGCTTTTCAGGATCAGTACTGGGCACAAAACATGCAGCCCTGAGGTCTCTCATGATAGCAGGTGGTTAAATAGAAATTCGCTGCTCAGCTGACCCGGCAGGAGCAAACGTATGCTAAAAATGTACTCAGAATGAGCTTTTCAGTGAAGAGAAGCCAGGCACATTTTAGCTAGTTTTACTTGTAAGTGGGGTTGGAAACGCTTTTCAGGCTCAGTACTGGGCTCAAAACATGCAGCCCTGAGGTCTCTCATGAAAGCAGGTGGTTAAATAGAAATTTGCTGCTCAGCTGACCCGGTAGGAGCAAACGTATGCCAAAAATGTACACAGAATGAGCTTTTCAGTGAAAAGCAGCCAGGCACATTTTAGCTAGTTTTACTTGTAAGTGGGGTTGGAAACGCTTTTCAGGCTCAGTACTGAGCTCAAAACATGCGGCCCTGAGGTCTCTCATGAAAGCAAGTGGTTAAATAGAAATTCGCTGCTCAGCTGACCCGGTAGGAGCAAACGTATGCCAAAAATGTACACAGAATGAGCTTTTCAGTGAATAGCAGCCAGGCACATTTTCGCTAGTTTTACTTGTAAGTGGGGTTGGAAACGCTTTTCAGGATCAGTACTGGGCTCAAAACATGCAGCCCTGAGGTCTCTCATGATAGCAGGTGGTTAAATAGAAATTCGCTGCTCAGCTGACCCGGCAGGAGCAAACGTATGCTAAAAATGTACTCAGAATGAGCTTTTCAGTGAAGAGAAGCCAGGCACATTTTAGCTAGTTTTACTTGTAAGTGGGGTTGGAAATGCTTTTCAGGCTCAGTACGAGGCTCAAAACATGCAGCCCTGAGGTCTCTCATGAAATCAGGTGGTTAAATGGAAATTCGCTGCTCAGCTGACCCGGCAGGAGCAAACGTATGCTAAAAATGTACTCAGAATGAGCTTTTCAGTGAATAGCAGCCAGGCACATTTTAGCTAGTTTTACTTGTAAGTGGGGTTGGAAACGCTTTTCAGGCTCAGTACTGGGCTCAAAACATGCAGCCCTGAGGTCTCTCATGAAAGCAGGTGGTTAAATAGAAATTCGCTGCTCAGCTGACCCGGTAGGAGCAAACGTATGCCAAAAATGTACACAGAATGAGCTTTTCAGTGAAAATCAGCCAGGCACATTTTAGCTAGTTTTACTTGTAAGTGGGGTTGGAAACGCTTTTCAGGATCAGTACTGGGCTTAAAACATGCAGCCCTGAGGTCTCTCATAATAGCAGGTGGTTAAATAGAAATTCGCTGCTCAGCTGACCCGTTAGGAGCAAACGTATGCTAAAAATGTACTCAGAATGAGCTTTTCAGTGAAGAGAAGCCAGGCACATTTTAGCTAGTTTTACTTGTAAGTGGGGTTGGAAATGCTTTTCAGGCTCAGTACTTGGCTCAAAACATGCAGCCCTGAGGTCTCTCATGAAAGCAGGTGGTTAAATAGAAATTCACTGCTCAGCTGACCCGGTAGGAGCAAACGTATGCCAAAAATGTACACAGAATGAGCTTTTCAGTGAATAGCAGCCAGGCACATTTTAGCTAGTTTTACTTGTAAGTGGGGTTGGAAACGCTTTTCAGGCTCAGTACTGGGCTCAAAACATGCAGCCCTGAGGTCTCTCATGAAAGCAGGTGGTTAAATAGAAATTCGCTGCTCAGCTGACCCGGTAGGAGCAAACGTATGCCAAAAATGTACACAGAATGAGCTTTTCAGTGAATAGCAGCCAGGCACATTTTCGCTAGTTTTACTTGTAAGTGGGGTTGGAAACGCTTTTCAGGATCAGTACTGGGCTCAAAACATGCAGCCCTGAGGTCTCTCATGATAGCAGGTGGTTAAATAGAAATTCGCTGCAAAGCTGACCCGGCAGGAGCAAACGTATACTAAAAATGTACTCAGAATGAGCTTTTCAGTGAAGAGAGGCCAGGCACATTTTAGCTAGTTTTACTTGTAAGTGGGGTTGGAAACGCTTTTCAGGCTCAGTACTGGGCTCAAAACATGCAGCCCTGAGGTCTCTCATGAAAGCAGGTGGTTAAATAGAAATTCGCTGCTCAGCTGACCCGGTAGGAGCAAACGTATGCCAAAAATGTACACAGAATGAGCTTTTCAATGAATAGCAGCCAGGCACATTTTAGCTAGTTTTACTTGTAAGTGGGGTTGGAAACGCTTTTCAGGATCAGTACTGGGCACAAAACATGCAGCCCTGAGGTCTCTCATGATAGCAGGTGGTTAAATAGAAATTCGCTGCTCAGCTGACCCGGCAGGAGCAAACGTATGCTAAAAATGTACTCAGAATGAGCTTTTCAGTGAAGAGAAGCCAGGCACATTTTAGTTAGTTTTACTTGTAAGTGGGGTTGGAAATGCTTTTCAGGCTCAGTACTGGGCTCAAAACTTGCAGCCCTGAGGTCTCCCATGAAATCAGGTGGTTAAATAGAAATTCGCTGCTCAGCTGACCCGGTAGGAGCAAACGTATGCCAAAAATGTACACAGAATGAGCTTTTCAGTGAATAGCAGCCAGGCACATTTTAGCTAGTTTTACTTGTAAGTGGGGTTGGAAACGCTTTTCAGGATCAGTACTGGGCACAAAACATGCAGCCCTGAGGTCTCTCATGATAGCAGGTGGTTAAATAGAAATTTGCTGCTCAGCTGACCCGGCAGGAGCAAACGTATGCTAAAAATGTACTCAGAATGAGCTTTTCAGTGAAGAGAAGCCAGGCACATTTTAGCTAGTTTTACTTGTAAGTGGGGTTGGAAACGCTTTTCAGGCTCAGTACTGGGCTCAAAACATGCAGCCCTGAGGTCTCTCATGAAAGCAGGTGGTTAAATAGAAATTTGCTGCTCAGCTGACCCGGTAGGAGCAAACGTATGCCAAAAATGTACACAGAATGAGCTTTTCAGTGAAAAGCAGCCAGGCACATTTTAGCTAGTTTTACTTGTAAGTGCTGTTGGAAACGCTTTTCAGGCTCAGTACTGAGCTCAAAACATGCGGCCCTGAGGTCTCTCATGAAAGCAAGTGGTTAAATAGAAATTCGCTGCTCAGCTGACCCGGTAGGAGCAAACGTATGCCAAAAATGTACACAGAATGAGCTTTTCAGTGAATAGCAGCCAGGCACATTTTCGCTAGTTTTACTTGTAAGTGGGGTTGGAAACGCTTTTCAGGATCAGTACTGGGCTCAAAACATGCAGCCCTGAGGTCTCTCATGATAGCAGGTGGTTAAATAGAAATTCGCTGCTCAGCTGACCCGGCAGGAGCAAACGTATGCTAAAAATGTACTCAGAATGAGCTTTTCAGTGAAGAGAAGCCAGGCACATTTTAGCTAGTTTTACTTGTAAGTGGGGTTGGAAATGCTTTTCAGGCTCAGTACGAGGCTCAAAACATGCAGCCCTGAGGTCTCTCATGAAATCAGGTGGTTAAATAGAAATTCGCTGCTCAGCTGACCCGGCAGGAGCAAACGTATGCTAAAAATGTACTCAGAATGAGCTTTTCAGTGAATAGCAGCCAGGCACATTTTAGCTAGTTTTACTTGTAAGTGGGGTTGGAAACGCTTTTCAGGCTCAGTACTGGGCTCAAAACATGCAGCCCTGAGGTCTCTCATGAAAGCAGGTGGTTAAATAGAAATTCGCTGCTCAGCTGACCCGGTAGGAGCAAACGTATGCCAAAAATGTACACAGAATGAGCTTTTCAGTGAAAATCAGCCAGGCACATTTTAGCTAGTTTTACTTGTAAGTGGGGTTGGGAACGCTTTTCAGGATCAGTACTGGGCTTAAAACATGCAGCCCTGAGGTCTCTCATGATAGCAGGTGGTTAAATAGAAATTCGCTGCTCAGCTGACCCGGCAGGAGCAAACGTATGCTAAAAATGTACTCAGAATGAGCTTTTCAGTGAAGAGAAGCTAGGCACATTTTAGCTAGTTTTACTTGTAAGTGGGGTTGGAAATGCTTTTCAGGCTCAGTACTGGGCTCAAAACATGCAGCCCTGAGGTCTCTCATGAAATCAGGTGGTTAAATAGAAATTTGCTGCTCAGCTGACCCGGTAGGAGCAAACGTATGCCAAAAATGTACACAGAATGAGCTTTTCAGTGAATAGCAGCCAGGCACATTTTAGCTAGTTTTACTTGTAAGTGGGGTTGGAAACGCTTTTCAGGCTCAGTACTGGGCTCAAAACATGCAGCCCTGAGGTCTCTCATGATAGCAGGTGGTTAAATAGAAATTCGCTGCTCAGCTGACCCGGCAGGAGCAAACGTATGCTAAAAATGTACTCAGAATGAGCTTTTCAGTGAATAGCAGCAAGGCACATTTTAGCTAATTTTACTTGTAAGTGGGGTTGGAAACGCTTTTCAGGATCAGTACTGGGCTCAAAACATGCAGCCCTGAGGTCTCTCATGATAGCAGGTGGTTAAATAGAAATTCGCTGCTCAGCTGACCCGGCAGGAGCAAACGTATGCCAAAAATGTACACAGAATGAGCTTTTCAGTGAATAGCAGCCAGGCACATTTTAGCTAACTTTACTTGTAAGTGGGGTTGGAAACGCTTTTCAGGCTCAGTACTGGGCTCAAAACATGCAGCCCTGAGGTCTCTCATGATAGCAGGTGGTTAAATAGAAATTCGCTGCTCAGCTGACCCGTTAGGAGCAAACGTATGCTAAACATGTTCTCAGAATGAGCTTTTCAGTGAAGAGAAGCCAGGCACATTTTAGCTAGTTTTACTTGTAAGTGGGGTTGGAAATGCTTTTCAGGCTCAGTACTTGGCTCAAAACATGCAGCCCTGAGGTCTCTCATGAAAGCAGGTGGTTAAATAGAAATTCGCTGCTCAGCTGACCCGGTAGGAGCAAACGTATGCCAAAAATGTACACAGAATGAGCTTTTCAGTGAATAGCAGCCAGGCACATTTTCGCTAGTTTTACTTGTAAGTGGGGTTGGAAACGCTTTTCAGGATCAGTACTGGGCTCAAAACATGCAGCCCTGAGGTCTCTCATGAAAGCAGGTGGTTAAATAGAAATTCGCTGCTCAGCTGACCCGGTAGGAGCAAACGTATGCCAAAAATGTACACAGAATGAGCTTTTCAGTGAAAAGCAGCCAGGCACATTTTAGCTAGTTTTACTTGTAAGTGGGGTTGGAAATGCTTTTCAGGCTCAGTACTGAGCTCAAAACATGCAGCCCTGAGGTCTCTCATGAAAGCAGGTGGTTAAATAGAAATTCGCTGCTCAGCTGACCCGGTAGGAGCAAACGTATGCCAAAAATGTACACAGAATGAGCTTTTCAGTGAATAGCAGCCAGGCACATTTTCGCTAGTTTTACTTGTAAGTGGGGTTGGAAACGCTTTTCAGGATCAGTACTGGGCTCAAAACATGCAGCCCTGAGGTCTCTCATGATAGCAGGTGGTTAAATAGAAATTCGCTGCTCAGCTGACCCGGCAGGAGCAAACGTATGCTAAAAATGTACTCAGAATGAGCTTTTCAGTGAAGAGAGGCCAGGCACATTTTAGCTAGTTTTACTTGTAAGTGGGGTTGGAAACGTTTTCAGGCTCAGTACTGGGCTCAAAACATGCAGCCCTGAGGTCTCTCATGAAAGCAGGTGGTTAAATAGAAATTCGCTGCTCAGCTGACCCGGTAGGAGCAAACGTATGCCAAAAATGTACACAGAATGAGCTTTTCAATGAATAGCAGCCAGGCACATTTTAGCTAGTTTTACTTGTAAGTGGGGTTGGAAACGCTTTTCAGGATCAGTACTGGGCACAAAACATGCAGCCCTGAGGTCTCTCATCATAGCAGGTGGTTAAATAGAAATTCGCTGCTCAGCTGACCCGGCAGGAGCAAACGTATGCTAAAAATGTACTCAGAATGAGCTTTTCAGTGAAGAGAAGCCAGGCACATTTTAGCTAGTTTTACTTGTAAGTGGGGTTGGAAATGCTTTTCAGGCTCAGTACTGGGCTCAAAACATGCAGCCCTGAGGTCTCTCATGAAATCAGGTGGTTAAATAGAAATTCGCTGCTCAGCTGACCCGGTAGGAGCAAACGTATGCCAAAAATGTACACAGAATGAGCTTTTCAGTGAAAAGCAGCCAGGCACATTTTAGCTAGTTTTACTTGTAAGTGGGGTTGGAAACGCTTTTCAGGCTCAGTACTGGGCTCAAAACATGCAGCCCTGAGGTCTCTCATGATAGCAGGTGGTTAAATAGAAATTCGCTGCTCAGCTGACCCGGTAGGAGCAAACGTATGCCAAAAATGTACACAGAATGAGCTTTTCAATGAATAGCAGCCAGGCACATTTTAGCTAGTTTTACTTGTAAGTGGGGTTGGAAACGCTTTTCAGGATCAGTACTGGGCACAAAACATGCAGCCCTGAGGTCTCTCATCATAGCAGGTGGTTAAATAGAAATTCGCTGCTCAGCTGACCCGGCAGGAGCAAACGTATGCTAAAAATGTACTCAGAATGAGCTTTTCAGTGAAGAGAAGCCAGGCACATTTTAGCTAGTTTTACTTGTAAGTGGGGTTGGAAATGCTTTTCAGGCTCAGTACTGGGCTCAAAACATGCAGCCCTGAGGTCTCTCATGAAATCAGGTGGTTAAATAGAAATTCGCTGCTCAGCTGACCCGGTAGGAGCAAACGTATGCCAAAAATGTACACAGAATGAGCTTTTCAGTGAATAGCAGCCAGGCACATTTTAGCTAGTTTTACTTGTAAGTGGGGTTGGAAACGCTTTTCAGGATCAGTACTGGGCACAAAACATGCAGCCCTGAGGTCTCTCATGATAGCAGGTGGTTAAATAGAAATTCGCTGCTCAGCTGACCCGGCAGGAGCAAACGTATGCTAAAAATGTACTCAGAATGAGCTTTTCAGTGAAGAGAAGCCAGGCACATTTTAGCTAGTTTTACTTGTAAGTGGGGTTGGAAACGCTTTTCAGGCTCAGTACTGGGCTCAAAACATGCAGCCCTGAGGTCTCTCATGAAAGCAGGTGGTTAAATAGAAATTTGCTGCTCAGCTGACCCGGTAGGAGCAAACGTATGCCAAAAATGTACACAGAATGAGCTTTTCAGTGAAAAGCAGCCAGGCACATTTTAGCTAGTTTTACTTGTAAGTGGGGTTGGAAACGCTTTTCAGGCTCAGTACTGAGCTCAAAACATGCGGCCCTGAGGTCTCTCATGAAAGCAAGTGGTTAAATAGAAATTCGCTGCTCAGCTGACCCGGTAGGAGCAAACGTATGCCAAAAATGTACACAGAATGAGCTTTTCAGTGAATAGCAGCCAGGCACATTTTCGCTAGTTTTACTTGTAAGTGGGGTTGGAAACGCTTTTCAGGATCATTACTGGGCTCAAAACATGCAGCCCTGAGGTCTCTCATGATAGCAGGTGGTTAAATAGAAATTCGCTGCTCAGCTGACCCGGCAGGAGCAAACGTATGCTAAAAATGTACTCAGAATGAGCTTTTCAGTGAAGAGAAGCCAGGCACATTTTAGCTAGTTTTACTTGTAAGTGGGGTTGGAAATGCTTTTCAGGCTCAGTACGAGGCTCAAAACATGCAGCCCTGAGGTCTCTCATGAAATCAGGTGGTTAAATGGAAATTCGCTGCTCAGCTGACCCGGCAGGAGCAAACGTATGCTAAAAATGTACTCAGAATGAGCTTTTCAGTGAATAGCAGCCAGGCACATTTTAGCTAGTTTTACTTGTAAGTGGG
Source organism: Lissotriton vulgaris (assembly GCF_964263255.1). Taxonomy (NCBI): domain Eukaryota; kingdom Metazoa; phylum Chordata; class Amphibia; order Caudata; family Salamandridae; genus Lissotriton; species Lissotriton vulgaris. Next base: position 1,085,346,171 of record NC_141691.1, on the reverse strand, counting down.
GTTGGAAACGCTTTTCAGGCTCAGTACTGGGCTCAAAACATGCAGCCCTGAGGTCTCTCATGAAAGCAGGTGGTTAAATAGAAATTCGCTGCTCAGCTGACCCGGTAGGAGCAAACGTATGCCAAAAATGTACACAGAATGAGCTTTTCAGTGAAAATCAGCCAGGCACATTTTAGCTAGTTTTACTTGTAAGTGGGGTTGGAAACGCTTTTCAGGATCAGTACTGGGCTTAAAACATGCAGCCCTGAGGTCTCTCATAATAGCAGGTGGTTAAATAGAAATTCGCTGCTCAGCTGACCCGGCAGGAGCAAACGTATGCTAAAAATGTACTCAGAATGAGCTTTTCAGTGAATAGCAGCCAGGCACATTTTAGCTAGTTTTACTTGTAAGTGGGGTTGGAAACGCTTTTCAGGCTCAGTACTGGGCTCAAAACATGCAGCCCTGAGGTCTCTCATGATAGCAGGTGGTTAAATAGAAATTCGCTGCTCAGCTGACCCGGCAGGAGCAAACGTATGCTAAAAATGTACTCAGAATGAGCTTTTCAGTGAAGAGAAGCCAGGCACATTTTAGCTAGATTTACTTGTAAGTGGGTATGGAAACGCTTTTCAGGCTCTGTACTGGGCTCAAAACATGCAGCCCTGAGGTCTCTCATGAAAGCAGGTGGTTAAACAGAAATTCGCTGCTCAGCTGACCCGGTAGGAGCAAACGTATGCCAAAAATGTACACAGAATGAGCTTTTCAGTGAATAGCAGCCAGGCACATTTTAGCTAGTTTTACTTGTAAGTGGGGTTGGAAACGCTTTTCAGGAAAAGTACTGGGCACAAAACATGCAGCCCTGAGGTCTCTCATGATAGCAGGTGGTTAAATAGAAATTAGCTGCTCAGCTGACCCGGCAGGAGCAAACGTATGCTAAAAATGTACTCAGAATGAGCTTTTCAGTGAAGAGAAGCCAGGCACTTTTTAGCTAGTTTTACTTGTAAGTGGGGTTGGAAATGCTTTTCAGGCTCAGTACTGGGCTCAAAACATGCAGCCCTGAGGTCTCTCATGAAATCAGGTGGTTAAATAGAAATTCGCTGCTCAGCTGACCCGGTAGGAGCAAACGTATGCCAAAAATGTACACAGAATGAGCTTTTCAGTGAATAGCAGCCAGGCACATTTTAGCTAGTTTTACTTGTAAGTGCGGTTGGAAACGCTTTTCAGGATCAGTACTGGGCACAAAACATGCAGCCCTGAGGTCTCTCATGATAGCAGGTGGTTAAATAGAAATTCGCTGCTCAGCTGACCCGGCAGGAGCAAACGTATGCTAAAAATGTACTCAGAATGAGCTTTTCAGTGAAGAGAAGCCAGGCACATTTTAGCTAGTTTTACTTGTAAGTGGGGTTTGAAACGCTTTTCAGGCTCAGTACTGAGCTCAAAACATGCGGCCCTGAGGTCTCAATGAAAGCAGGTGGTTAAATAGAAATTCGCTGCTCAGCTGACCCAGTAGGAGCAAACGTATGCCAAAAATGTACACAGAATGAGCTTTTCAGTGAAAAGCAGCCAGGCACATTTTAGCTAGTTTTACTTGTAAGTGGGGTTGGAAACGCTTTTCAGGCTCAGTACTGAGCTCAAAACATGCGGCCCTGAGGTCTCAATGAAAGCAGGTGGTTAAATAGAAATTCGCTGCTCAGCTGACCCGGTAGGAGCAAACGTATGCCAAAAATGTACACAGAATGAGCTTTTCAGTGAATAGCAGCCAGGCACATTTTCGCTAGTTTTACTTGTAAGTGGGGTTGGAAACGCTTTTCAGGATCAGTACTGGGCTCAAAACATGCAGCCCTGAGGTCTCCCATGATAGCAGGTGGTTAAATAGAAATTCGCTGCTCAGCTGACCCGGCAGGAGCAAACGTATGCTAAAAATGTACTCAGAATGAGCTTTTCAGTGAAGAGAAGCCAGGCACATTTTAGCTAGTTTTACTTGTAAGTGGGGTTGGAAATGCTTTTCAGGCTCAGTACGAGGCTCAAAACATGCAGCCCTGAGGTCTCTCATGAAATCAGGTGGTTAAATAGAAATTCGCTGCTCAGCTGACCCGGCAGGAGCAAACGTATGCTAAAAATGTACTCAGAATGAGCTTTTCAGTGAAGAGAAGCCAGGCACATTTTAGCTAGTTTTACTTGTAAGTGGGGTTGGAAATGCTTTTCAGGCTCAGTACGGGGCTCAAAACATGCAGCCCTGAGGTCTCTCATGAAATCAGGTGGTTAAATAGAAATTCGCTGCTCAGCTGACCCGGCAGGAGCAAATGTATGCTAAAAATGTACTCAGAATGAGCTTTTCAGTGAATAGCAGCCAGGCACATTTTAGCTAGTTTTACTTGTAAGTGGGGTTGGAAACTCTTTTCAGGCTCAGTACTGGGCTCAAAACATGCAGCCCTGAGGTCTCTCATGAAAGCAGGTGGTTAAATAGAAATTCGCTGCTCAGCTGACCCGGTAGGAGCAAACGTATGCCAAAAATGTACACAGAATGAGCTTTTCAGTGAAAAGCAGCCAGGCACATTTTAGCTAGTTTTACTTGTAAGTGGGGTTGGAAACGCTTTTCAGGATCAGTACTGGGCTTAAAACATGCAGCCCTGAGGTCTCTCGTGATAGCAGGTGGTTAAATAGAAATTCGCTGCTCAGCTGACCCGGCAGGAGCAAACGTATGCTAAAAATGTACTCAGAATGAGCTTTTCAGTGAATAGAAGCCAGGCACATTTTAGCTAGTTTTACTTGTAAGTGGGGTTGGAAACGCTTTTCAGGCTCAGTACTGGGCTCAAAACATGCAGCCCTGAGGTCTCTCATGATAGCAGGTGGTTAAATAGAAATTCGCTGCTCAGCTGACCCGGCAGGAGCAAACGTATGCTAAAAATGTACTCAGAATGAGCTTTTCAGTGAAGAGAAGCCAGGCACATTTTAGCTAGTTTTACTTGTAAGTGGGGTTGGAAACGCTTTTCAGGCTCTGTACTGGGCTCAAAACATGCAGCCCTGAGGTCTCTCGTGAAAGCAGGTGGTTAAATAGAAATTTGCTGCTCAGCTGACCTGGTAGGAGCAAACGTATGCCAAAAATGTACACAGAATGAGCTTTTCAGTGACTAGCAGCCAGGCACATTTTAGCTAGTTTTACTTTAAGTGGGGTTGGAAACGCTTTTCAGGATCAGTATTGGGCTCAAAACATGCAGCCCTGAGGTCTCTCATGATAGCAGGTGGTTAAATAGAAATTCGCTGCTCAGCTGACCCGGCAGGAGCAAACGTATGCTAAAAATGTACTCAGAATGAGCTTTTCAGTGAAGAGAAGCCAGGCACATTTTAGCTAGTTTTACTTGTAAGTGGGGTTGGAAACGCTTTTCAGGATCAGTACTGGGCTCAAAACATGCAGCCCTGAGGTCTCTCATGATAGCAGGTGGTTAAATAGAAATTCGCTGCTCAGCTGACCCGGCAGGAGCAAACGTATGCTAAAAATGTACTCAGAATGAGCTTTTCAGTGAAGAGAAGCCAGGCACATTTTAGCTAGTTTTACTTGTAAGTGGGGTTGGAAACGCTTTTCAGGCTCAGTACTGGGCTCAAAACATGCAGCCCTGAGGTCTCTCATGAAAGCAGGTGGTTAAATAGAAACTCGCTGCTCAGCTGACCCGGTAGGAGCAAACGTATGCCAAAAATGTACACAGAATGAGCTTTTCAGTGAATAGCAGCCAGGCACATTTTAGCTAGTTTTACTTGTAAGTGGGGTTGGAAACGCTTTTCAGGATCAGTACTGGGCTCAAAACATGCAGCCCTGAGGTCCCTCATGATAGCAGGTGGTTAAATAGAAATTTGCTGATCAGCTGACCCGGCAGGAGCAAACGTATGCTAAAAATGTACTCAGAATGAGCTTTTCAGTGAAGAGAAGCCAGGCACATTTTAGCTAGTTTTACTTGTAAGTGGGGTTGGAAATGCTTTTCAGGCTCAGTACTGGGCTCAAAACATGCAGCCCTGAGGTCTCTCATGAAATCAGGTGGTTAAATAGAAATTCGCTGCTCAGCTGACCCGGTAGGAGCAAACGTATGCCAAAAATGTACACAGAATGAGCTTTTCAGTGAATAGCAGCCAGGCACATTTTAGCTAGTTTTACTTGTAAGTGGGGTTGGAAACGCTTTTCAGGCTCAGTACTGGGCTCAAAACATGCAGCCCTGAGGTCTCTCATGATAGCAGGTGGTTAAATAGAAATTCGCTGCTCAGCTGACCCGGCAGGAGCAAACGTATGCTAAAAATGTACTCAGAATGAGCTTTTCAGTGAATAGCAGCCAGGCACATTTTAGCTAATTTTACTTGTAAGTGGGGTTGGAAACGCTTTTCAGGATCAGTACTGGGCTCAAAACATGCAGCCCTGAGGTCTCTCATGATAGCAGGTGGTTAAATAGAAATTCGCTGCTCAGCTGACCCGGCAGGAGCAAACGTATGCCAAAAATGTACACAGAATGAGCTTTTCAGTGAATAGCAGCCAGGCACATTTTAGCTGATTTTACTTGTAAGTGGGGTTGGAAACGCTTTTCAGGCTCAGTACTGGGCTCAAAACATGCAGCCCTGAGGTCTCTCATGATAGCAGGTGGTTAAATAGAAATTCGCTGCTCAGCTGACCCGTTAGGAGCAAACGTATGCTAAAAATGTAGTCAGAATGAGCTTTTCAGTGAAGAGAAGCCAGGCACATTTTAGCTAGTTTTACTTGTAAGTGGGGTTGGAAATGCTTTTCAGGCTCAGTACTTGGCTCAAAACATGCAGCCCTGAGGTCTCTCATGAAAGCAGGTGGTTAAATAGAAATTCACTGCTCAGCTGACCCGGTAGGAGCAAAGGTATGCCAAAAATGTACACAGAATGAGCTTTTCAGTGAATAGCAGCCAGGCACATTTTAGCTAGTTTTACTTGTAAGTGGGGTTGGAAACGCTTTTCAGGCTCAGTACTGGGCTCAAAACATGCAGCCCTGAGGTCTCTCATGATAGCAGGTGGTTAAATAGAAATTCGCTGCTCAGCTGACCCGGCAGGAGCAAACGTATGCTAAAAATGTACTCAGAATGAGCTTTTCAGTGAATAGAAGCCAGGCACATTTTAGCTAGTTTTACTTGTAAGTGGGGTTGGAAACGCTTTTCAGGCTCAGTACTGGGCTCAAAACATGCAGCCCTGAGGTCTCTCATGATAGCAGGTGGTTAAATAGAAATTCGCTGCTCAGCTGACCCGGCAGGAGCAAACGTAGGCTAAAAATGTACTCAGAATGAGCTTTTCAGTGAAGAGAAGCCAGGCACATTTTAGCTAGTTTTACTTGTAAGTGGGGTTGGAAACGCTTTTCAGGCTCTGTACTAGGCTCAAAACATGCAGCCCTGAGGTCTCTCGTGAAAGCAGGTGGTTAAATAGAAATTCGCTGCTCAGCTGACCCGGTAGGAGCAAACGTATGCCAAAAATGTACACAGAATGAGCTTTTCAGTGACTAGCAGCCAGGCACATTTTAGCTAGTTTTACTTTAAGTGGGGTTGGAAACGCTTTTCAGGATCAGTATTGGGCTCAAAACAAGCAGCCCTGAGGTCTCTCATGATAGCAGGTGGTTAAATAGAAATTCGCTGCTCAGCTGACCCGGCAGGAGCAAACGTATGCCAAAAATGTACACAGAATGAGCTTTTCAGTGAATAGCAGCCAGGCACATTTTAGCTAGTTTTACTTGTAAGTGGGGTTGGAAACACTTTTCAGGCTCAGTACTGGGCTCAAAACATGCAGCCCTGAGGTCTCTCATGATAGCAGGTGGTTAAATAGAAATTCGCTGCTCAGCTGACCCGGTAGGAGCAAACGTATGCCAAAAATGTACACAGAATGAGCTTTTCAGTGAATAGCAGCCAGGCACATTTTCGCTAGTTTTACTTGTAAGTGGGGTTGGAAACGCTTTTCAGGATCATTACTGGGCTCAAAACATGCAGCCCTGAGGTCTCTCATGATAGCAGGTGGTTAAATAGAAATTCGCTGCTCAGCTGACCCGGCAGGAGCAAACGTATGCTAAAAATGTACTCAGAATGAGCTTTTCAGTGAAGAGAAGCCAGGCACATTTTAGCTAGTTTTACTTGTAAGTGGGGTTGGAAATGCTTTTCAGGCTCAGTACGAGGCTCAAAACATGCAGCCCTGAGGTCTCTCATGAAATCAGGTGGTTAAATGGAAATTCGCTGCTCAGCTGACCCGGCAGGAGCAAACGTATGCTAAAAATGTACTCAGAATGAGCTTTTCAGTGAATAGCAGCCAGGCACATTTTAGCTAGTTTTACTTGTAAGTGGGGTTGGAAACGCTTTTCAGGCTCAGTACTGGGCTCAAAACATGCAGCCCTGAGGTCTCTCATGAAAGCAGGTGGTTAAATAGAAATTCGCTGCTCAGCTGACCCGGTAGGAGCAAACGTATGCCAAAAATGTACACAGAATGAGCTTTTCAGTGAAAATCAGCCAGGCACATTTTAGCTAGTTTTACTTGTAAGTGGGGTTGGAAACGCTTTTCAGGATCAGTACTGGGCTTAAAACATGCAGCCCTGAGGTCTCTCATAATAGCAGGTGGTTAAATAGAAATTCGCTGCTCAGCTGACCCGGCAGGAGCAAACGTATGCTAAAAATGTACTCAGAATGAGCTTTTCAGTGAATAGCAGCCAGGCACATTTTAGCTAGTTTTACTTGTAAGTGGGGTTGGAAACGCTTTTCAGGCTCAGTACTGGGCTCAAAACATGCAGCCCTGAGGTCTCTCATGATAGCAGGTGGTTAAATAGAAATTCGCTGCTCAGCTGACCCGGCAGGAGCAAACGTATGCTAAAAATGTACTCAGAATGAGCTTTTCAGTGAAGAGAAGCCAGGCACATTTTAGCTAGATTTACTTGTAAGTGGGTATGGAAACGCTTTTCAGGCTCTGTACTGGGCTCAAAACATGCAGCCCTGAGGTCTCTCATGAAAGCAGGTGGTTAAACAGAAATTCGCTGCTCAGCTGACCCGGTAGGAGCAAACGTATGCCAAAAATGTACACAGAATGAGCTTTTCAGTGAATAGCAGCCAGGCACATTTTAGCTAGTTTTACTTGTAAGTGGGGTTGGAAACGCTTTTCAGGAAAAGTACTGGGCACAAAACATGCAGCCCTGAGGTCTCTCATGATAGCAGGTGGTTAAATAGAAATTAGCTGCTCAGCTGACCCGGCAGGAGCAAACGTATGCTAAAAATGTACTCAGAATGAGCTTTTCAGTGAAGAGAAGCCAGGCACTTTTTAGCTAGTTTTACTTGTAAGTGGGGTTGGAAATGCTTTTCAGGCTCAGTACTGGGCTCAAAACATGCAGCCCTGAGGTCTCTCATGAAATCAGGTGGTTAAATAGAAATTCGCTGCTCAGCTGACCCGGTAGGAGCAAACGTATGCCAAAAATGTACACAGAATGAGCTTTTCAGTGAATAGCAGCCAGGCACATTTTAGCTAGTTTTACTTGTAAGTGCGGTTGGAAACGCTTTTCAGGATCAGTACTGGGCACAAAACATGCAGCCCTGAGGTCTCTCATGATAGCAGGTGGTTAAATAGAAATTCGCTGCTCAGCTGACCCGGCAGGAGCAAACGTATGCTAAAAATGTACTCAGAATGAGCTTTTCAGTGAAGAGAAGCCAGGCACATTTTAGCTAGTTTTACTTGTAAGTGGGGTTTGAAACGCTTTTCAGGCTCAGTACTGAGCTCAAAACATGCGGCCCTGAGGTCTCAATGAAAGCAGGTGGTTAAATAGAAATTCGCTGCTCAGCTGACCCAGTAGGAGCAAACGTATGCCAAAAATGTACACAGAATGAGCTTTTCAGTGAAAAGCAGCCAGGCACATTTTAGCTAGTTTTACTTGTAAGTGGGGTTGGAAACGCTTTTCAGGCTCAGTACTGAGCTCAAAACATGCGGCCCTGAGGTCTCAATGAAAGCAGGTGGTTAAATAGAAATTCGCTGCTCAGCTGACCCGGTAGGAGCAAACGTATGCCAAAAATGTACACAGAATGAGCTTTTCAGTGAATAGCAGCCAGGCACATTTTCGCTAGTTTTACTTGTAAGTGGGGTTGGAAACGCTTTTCAGGATCAGTACTGGGCTCAAAACATGCAGCCCTGAGGTCTCCCATGATAGCAGGTGGTTAAATAGAAATTCGCTGCTCAGCTGACCCGGCAGGAGCAAACGTATGCTAAAAATGTACTCAGAATGAGCTTTTCAGTGAAGAGAAGCCAGGCACATTTTAGCTAGTTTTACTTGTAAGTGGGGTTGGAAATGCTTTTCAGGCTCAGTACGAGGCTCAAAACATGCAGCCCTGAGGTCTCTCATGAAATCAGGTGGTTAAATAGAAATTCGCTGCTCAGCTGACCCGGCAGGAGCAAACGTATGCTAAAAATGTACTCAGAATGAGCTTTTCAGTGAAGAGAAGCCAGGCACATTTTAGCTAGTTTTACTTGTAAGTGGGGTTGGAAATGCTTTTCAGGCTCAGTACGGGGCTCAAAACATGCAGCCCTGAGGTCTCTCATGAAATCAGGTGGTTAAATAGAAATTCGCTGCTCAGCTGACCCGGCAGGAGCAAATGTATGCTAAAAATGTACTCAGAATGAGCTTTTCAGTGAATAGCAGCCAGGCACATTTTAGCTAGTTTTACTTGTAAGTGGGGTTGGAAACTCTTTTCAGGCTCAGTACTGGGCTCAAAACATGCAGCCCTGAGGTCTCTCATGAAAGCAGGTGGTTAAATAGAAATTCGCTGCTCAGCTGACCCGGTAGGAGCAAACGTATGCCAAAAATGTACACAGAATGAGCTTTTCAGTGAAAAGCAGCCAGGCACATTTTAGCTAGTTTTACTTGTAAGTGGGGTTGGAAACGCTTTTCAGGATCAGTACTGGGCTTAAAACATGCAGCCCTGAGGTCTCTCGTGATAGCAGGTGGTTAAATAGAAATTCGCTGCTCAGCTGACCCGGCAGGAGCAAACGTATGCTAAAAATGTACTCAGAATGAGCTTTTCAGTGAATAGAAGCCAGGCACATTTTAGCTAGTTTTACTTGTAAGTGGGGTTGGAAACGCTTTTCAGGCTCAGTACTGGGCTCAAAACATGCAGCCCTGAGGTCTCTCATGATAGCAGGTGGTTAAATAGAAATTCGCTGCTCAGCTGACCCGGCAGGAGCAAACGTATGCTAAAAATGTACTCAGAATGAGCTTTTCAGTGAAGAGAAGCCAGGCACATTTTAGCTAGTTTTACTTGTAAGTGGGGTTGGAAACGCTTTTCAGGCTCTGTACTGGGCTCAAAACATGCAGCCCTGAGGTCTCTCGTGAAAGCAGGTGGTTAAATAGAAATTTGCTGCTCAGCTGACCTGGTAGGAGCAAACGTATGCCAAAAATGTACACAGAATGAGCTTTTCAGTGACTAGCAGCCAGGCACATTTTAGCTAGTTTTACTTTAAGTGGGGTTGGAAACGCTTTTCAGGATCAGTATTGGGCTCAAAACATGCAGCCCTGAGGTCTCTCATGATAGCAGGTGGTTAAATAGAAATTCGCTGCTCAGCTGACCCGGCAGGAGCAAACGTATGCTAAAAATGTACTCAGAATGAGCTTTTCAGTGAAGAGAAGCCAGGCACATTTTAGCTAGTTTTACTTGTAAGTGGGGTTGGAAACGCTTTTCAGGATCAGTACTGGGCTCAAAACATGCAGCCCTGAGGTCTCTCATGATAGCAGGTGGTTAAATAGAAATTCGCTGCTCAGCTGACCCGGCAGGAGCAAACGTATGCTAAAAATGTACTCAGAATGAGCTTTTCAGTGAAGAGAAGCCAGGCACATTTTAGCTAGTTTTACTTGTAAGTGGGGTTGGAAACGCTTTTCAGGCTCAGTACTGGGCTCAAAACATGCAGCCCTGAGGTCTCTCATGAAAGCAGGTGGTTAAATAGAAACTCGCTGCTCAGCTGACCCGGTAGGAGCAAACGTATGCCAAAAATGTACACAGAATGAGCTTTTCAGTGAATAGCAGCCAGGCACATTTTAGCTAGTTTTACTTGTAAGTGGGGTTGGAAACGCTTTTCAGGATCAGTACTGGGCTCAAAACATGCAGCCCTGAGGTCCCTCATGATAGCAGGTGGTTAAATAGAAATTTGCTGATCAGCTGACCCGGCAGGAGCAAACGTATGCTAAAAATGTACTCAGAATGAGCTTTTCAGTGAAGAGAAGCCAGGCACATTTTAGCTAGTTTTACTTGTAAGTGGGGTTGGAAATGCTTTTCAGGCTCAGTACTGGGCTCAAAACATGCAGCCCTGAGGTCTCTCATGAAATCAGGTGGTTAAATAGAAATTCGCTGCTCAGCTGACCCGGTAGGAGCAAACGTATGCCAAAAATGTACACAGAATGAGCTTTTCAGTGAATAGCAGCCAGGCACATTTTAGCTAGTTTTACTTGTAAGTGGGGTTGGAAACGCTTTTCAGGCTCAGTACTGGGCTCAAAACATGCAGCCCTGAGGTCTCTCATGATAGCAGGTGGTTAAATAGAAATTCGCTGCTCAGCTGACCCGGCAGGAGCAAACGTATGCTAAAAATGTACTCAGAATGAGCTTTTCAGTGAATAGCAGCCAGGCACATTTTAGCTAATTTTACTTGTAAGTGGGGTTGGAAACGCTTTTCAGGATCAGTACTGGGCTCAAAACATGCAGCCCTGAGGTCTCTCATGATAGCAGGTGGTTAAATAGAAATTCGCTGCTCAGCTGACCCGGCAGGAGCAAACGTATGCCAAAAATGTACACAGAATGAGCTTTTCAGTGAATAGCAGCCAGGCACATTTTAGCTGATTTTACTTGTAAGTGGGGTTGGAAACGCTTTTCAGGCTCAGTACTGGGCTCAAAACATGCAGCCCTGAGGTCTCTCATGATAGCAGGTGGTTAAATAGAAATTCGCTGCTCAGCTGACCCGTTAGGAGCAAACGTATGCTAAAAATGTAGTCAGAATGAGCTTTTCAGTGAAGAGAAGCCAGGCACATTTTAGCTAGTTTTACTTGTAAGTGGGGTTGGAAATGCTTTTCAGGCTCAGTACTTGGCTCAAAACATGCAGCCCTGAGGTCTCTCATGAAAGCAGGTGGTTAAATAGAAATTCACTGCTCAGCTGACCCGGTAGGAGCAAAGGTATGCCAAAAATGTACACAGAATGAGCTTTTCAGTGAATAGCAGCCAGGCACATTTTAGCTAGTTTTACTTGTAAGTGGGGTTGGAAACGCTTTTCAGGCTCAGTACTGGGCTCAAAACATGCAGCCCTGAGGTCTCTCATGATAGCAGGTGGTTAAATAGAAATTCGCTGCTCAGCTGACCCGGCAGGAGCAAACGTATGCTAAAAATGTACTCAGAATGAGCTTTTCAGTGAATAGAAGCCAGGCACATTTTAGCTAGTTTTACTTGTAAGTGGGGTTGGAAACGCTTTTCAGGCTCAGTACTGGGCTCAAAACATGCAGCCCTGAGGTCTCTCATGATAGCAGGTGGTTAAATAGAAATTCGCTGCTCAGCTGACCCGGCAGGAGCAAACGTAGGCTAAAAATGTACTCAGAATGAGCTTTTCAGTGAAGAGAAGCCAGGCACATTTTAGCTAGTTTTACTTGTAAGTGGGGTTGGAAACGCTTTTCAGGCTCTGTACTAGGCTCAAAACATGCAGCCCTGAGGTCTCTCGTGAAAGCAGGTGGTTAAATAGAAATTCGCTGCTCAGCTGACCCGGTAGGAGCAAACGTATGCCAAAAATGTACACAGAATGAGCTTTTCAGTGACTAGCAGCCAGGCACATTTTAGCTAGTTTTACTTTAAGTGGGGTTGGAAACGCTTTTCAGGATCAGTATTGGGCTCAAAACAAGCAGCCCTGAGGTCTCTCATGATAGCAGGTGGTTAAATAGAAATTCGCTGCTCAGCTGACCCGGCAGGAGCAAACGTATGCTAAAAATGTACTCAGAATGAGCTTTTCAGTGAAGAGAAGCCAGGCACATTTTAGCTAGTTTTACTTGTAAGTGGGGTTGGAAACGCTTTTCAGGCTCAGTACTGGGCTCAAAACATGCAGCCCTGAGGTCTCTCATGAAAGCAGGTGGTTAAATAGAAACTCGCTGCTCAGCTGACCCGGTAGGAGCAAACGTATGCCAAAAATGTACACAGAATGAGCTTTTCAGTGAATAGCAGCCAGGCACATTTTAGCTAGTTTTACTTGTAAGTGGGGTTGGAAACGCTTTTCAGGATCAGTACTGGGCTCAAAACATGCAGCCCTGAGGTCCCTCATGATAGCAGGTGGTTAAATAGAAATTTGCTGATCAGCTGACCCGGCAGGAGCAAACGTATGCTAAAAATGTACTCAGAATGAGCTTTTCAGTGAAGAGAAGCCAGGCACATTTTAGCTAGTTTTACTTGTAAGTGGGGTTGGAAATGCTTTTCAGGCTCAGTACTGGGCTCAAAACATGCAGCCCTGAGGTCTCTCATGAAATCAGGTGGTTAAATAGAAATTCGCTGCTCAGCTGACCCGGTAGGAGCAAACGTATGCCAAAAATGTACACAGAATGAGCTTTTCAGTGAATAGCAGCCAGGCACATTTTAGCTAGTTTTACTTGTAAGTGGGGTTGGAAACGCTTTTCAGGCTCAGTACTGGGCTCAAAACATGCAGCCCTGAGGTCTCTCATGATAGCAGGTGGTTAAATAGAAATTCGCTGCTCAGCTGACCCGGCAGGAGCAAACGTATGCTAAAAATGTACTCAGAATGAGCTTTTCAGTGAATAGCAGCCAGGCACATTTTAGCTAATTTTACTTGTAAGTGGGGTTGGAAACGCTTTTCAGGATCAGTACTGGGCTCAAAACATGCAGCCCTGAGGTCTCTCATGATAGCAGGTGGTTAAATAGAAATTCGCTGCTCAGCTGACCCGGCAGGAGCAAACGTATGCCAAAAATGTACACAGAATGAGCTTTTCAGTGAATAGCAGCCAGGCACATTTTAGCTGATTTTACTTGTAAGTGGGGTTGGAAACGCTTTTCAGGCTCAGTACTGGGCTCAAAACATGCAGCCCTGAGGTCTCTCATGATAGCAGGTGGTTAAATAGAAATTCGCTGCTCAGCTGACCCGTTAGGAGCAAACGTATGCTAAAAATGTAGTCAGAATGAGCTTTTCAGTGAAGAGAAGCCAGGCACATTTTAGCTAGTTTTACTTGTAAGTGGGGTTGGAAATGCTTTTCAGGCTCAGTACTTGGCTCAAAACATGCAGCCCTGAGGTCTCTCATGAAAGCAGGTGGTTAAATAGAAATTCACTGCTCAGCTGACCCGGTAGGAGCAAAGGTATGCCAAAAATGTACACAGAATGAGCTTTTCAGTGAATAGCAGCCAGGCACATTTTAGCTAGTTTTACTTGTAAGTGGGGTTGGAAACGCTTTTCAGGCTCAGTACTGGGCTCAAAACATGCAGCCCTGAGGTCTCTCATGATAGCAGGTGGTTAAATAGAAATTCGCTGCTCAGCTGACCCGGCAGGAGCAAACGTATGCTAAAAATGTACTCAGAATGAGCTTTTCAGTGAATAGAAGCCAGGCACATTTTAGCTAGTTTTACTTGTAAGTGGGGTTGGAAACGCTTTTCAGGCTCAGTACTGGGCTCAAAACATGCAGCCCTGAGGTCTCTCATGATAGCAGGTGGTTAAATAGAAATTCGCTGCTCAGCTGACCCGGCAGGAGCAAACGTAGGCTAAAAATGTACTCAGAATGAGCTTTTCAGTGAAGAGAAGCCAGGCACATTTTAGCTAGTTTTACTTGTAAGTGGGGTTGGAAACGCTTTTCAGGCTCTGTACTAGGCTCAAAACATGCAGCCCTGAGGTCTCTCGTGAAAGCAGGTGGTTAAATAGAAATTCGCTGCTCAGCTGACCCGGTAGGAGCAAACGTATGCCAAAAATGTACACAGAATGAGCTTTTCAGTGACTAGCAGCCAGGCACATTTTAGCTAGTTTTACTTTAAGTGGGGTTGGAAACGCTTTTCAGGATCAGTATTGGGCTCAAAACAAGCAGCCCTGAGGTCTCTCATGATAGCAGGTGGTTAAATAGAAATTCGCTGCTCAGCTGACCCGGCAGGAGCAAACGTATGCCAAAAATGTACACAGAATGAGCTTTTCAGTGAATAGCAGCCAGGCACATTTTAGCTAGTTTTACTTGTAAGTGGGGTTGGAAACACTTTTCAGGCTCAGTACTGGGCTCAAAACATGCAGCCCTGAGGTCTCTCATGATAGCAGGTGGTTAAATAGAAATTCGCTGCTCAGCTGACCCGGTAGGAGCAAACGTATGCCAAAAATGTACACAGAATGAGCTTTTCAGTGAATAGCAGCCAGGCACATTTTCGCTAGTTTTACTTGTAAGTGGGGTTGGAAACGCTTTTCAGGATCATTACTGGGCTCAAAACATGCAGCCCTGAGGTCTCTCATGATAGCAGGTGGTTAAATAGAAATTCGCTGCTCAGCTGACCCGGCAGGAGCAAACGTATGCTAAAAATGTACTCAGAATGAGCTTTTCAGTGAAGAGAAGCCAGGCACATTTTAGCTAGTTTTACTTGTAAGTGGGGTTGGAAATGCTTTTCAGGCTCAGTACGAGGCTCAAAACATGCAGCCCTGAGGTCTCTCATGAAATCAGGTGGTTAAATGGAAATTCGCTGCTCAGCTGACCCGGCAGGAGCAAACGTATGCTAAAAATGTACTCAGAATGAGCTTTTCAGTGAATAGCAGCCAGGCACATTTTAGCTAGTTTTACTTGTAAGTGGGGTTGGAAACGCTTTTCAGGCTCAGTACTGGGCTCAAAACATGCAGCCCTGAGGTCTCTCATGAAAGCAGGTGGTTAAATAGAAATTCGCTGCTCAGCTGACCCGGTAGGAGCAAACGTATGCCAAAAATGTACACAGAATGAGCTTTTCAGTGAAAATCAGCCAGGCACATTTTAGCTAGTTTTACTTGTAAGTGGGGTTGGAAACGCTTTTCAGGATCAGTACTGGGCTTAAAACATGCAGCCCTGAGGTCTCTCATAATAGCAGGTGGTTAAATAGAAATTCGCTGCTCAGCTGACCCGGCAGGAGCAAACGTATGCTAAAAATGTACTCAGAATGAGCTTTTCAGTGAATAGCAGCCAGGCACATTTTAGCTAGTTTTACTTGTAAGTGGGGTTGGAAACGCTTTTCAGGCTCAGTACTGGGCTCAAAACATGCAGCCCTGAGGTCTCTCATGATAGCAGGTGGTTAAATAGAAATTCGCTGCTCAGCTGACCCGGCAGGAGCAAACGTATGCTAAAAATGTACTCAGAATGAGCTTTTCAGTGAAGAGAAGCCAGGCACATTTTAGCTAGATTTACTTGTAAGTGGGTATGGAAACGCTTTTCAGGCTCTGTACTGGGCTCAAAACATGCAGCCCTGAGGTCTCTCATGAAAGCAGGTGGTTAAACAGAAATTCGCTGCTCAGCTGACCCGGTAGGAGCAAACGTATGCCAAAAATGTACACAGAATGAGCTTTTCAGTGAATAGCAGCCAGGCACATTTTAGCTAGTTTTACTTGTAAGTGGGGTTGGAAACGCTTTTCAGGAAAAGTACTGGGCACAAAACATGCAGCCCTGAGGTCTCTCATGATAGCAGGTGGTTAAATAGAAATTAGCTGCTCAGCTGACCCGGCAGGAGCAAACGTATGCTAAAAATGTACTCAGAATGAGCTTTTCAGTGAAGAGAAGCCAGGCACTTTTTAGCTAGTTTTACTTGTAAGTGGGGTTGGAAATGCTTTTCAGGCTCAGTACTGGGCTCAAAACATGCAGCCCTGAGGTCTCTCATGAAATCAGGTGGTTAAATAGAAATTCGCTGCTCAGCTGACCCGGTAGGAGCAAACGTATGCCAAAAATGTACACAGAATGAGCTTTTCAGTGAATAGCAGCCAGGCACATTTTAGCTAGTTTTACTTGTAAGTGCGGTTGGAAACGCTTTTCAGGATCAGTACTGGGCACAAAACATGCAGCCCTGAGGTCTCTCATGATAGCAGGTGGTTAAATAGAAATTCGCTGCTCAGCTGACCCGGCAGGAGCAAACGTATGCTAAAAATGTACTCAGAATGAGCTTTTCAGTGAAGAGAAGCCAGGCACATTTTAGCTAGTTTTACTTGTAAGTGGGGTTTGAAACGCTTTTCAGGCTCAGTACTGAGCTCAAAACATGCGGCCCTGAGGTCTCAATGAAAGCAGGTGGTTAAATAGAAATTCGCTGCTCAGCTGACCCAGTAGGAGCAAACGTATGCCAAAAATGTACACAGAATGAGCTTTTCAGTGAAAAGCAGCCAGGCACATTTTAGCTAGTTTTACTTGTAAGTGGGGTTGGAAACGCTTTTCAGGCTCAGTACTGAGCTCAAAACATGCGGCCCTGAGGTCTCAATGAAAGCAGGTGGTTAAATAGAAATTCGCTGCTCAGCTGACCCGGTAGGAGCAAACGTATGCCAAAAATGTACACAGAATGAGCTTTTCAGTGAATAGCAGCCAGGCACATTTTCGCTAGTTTTACTTGTAAGTGGGGTTGGAAACGCTTTTCAGGATCAGTACTGGGCTCAAAACATGCAGCCCTGAGGTCTCCCATGATAGCAGGTGGTTAAATAGAAATTCGCTGCTCAGCTGACCCGGCAGGAGCAAACGTATGCTAAAAATGTACTCAGAATGAGCTTTTCAGTGAAGAGAAGCCAGGCACATTTTAGCTAGTTTTACTTGTAAGTGGGGTTGGAAATGCTTTTCAGGCTCAGTACGAGGCTCAAAACATGCAGCCCTGAGGTCTCTCATGAAATCAGGTGGTTAAATAGAAATTCGCTGCTCAGCTGACCCGGCAGGAGCAAACGTATGCTAAAAATGTACTCAGAATGAGCTTTTCAGTGAAGAGAAGCCAGGCACATTTTAGCTAGTTTTACTTGTAAGTGGGGTTGGAAATGCTTTTCAGGCTCAGTACGGGGCTCAAAACATGCAGCCCTGAGGTCTCTCATGAAATCAGGTGGTTAAATAGAAATTCGCTGCTCAGCTGACCCGGCAGGAGCAAATGTATGCTAAAAATGTACTCAGAATGAGCTTTTCAGTGAATAGCAGCCAGGCACATTTTAGCTAGTTTTACTTGTAAGTGGGGTTGGAAACTCTTTTCAGGCTCAGTACTGGGCTCAAAACATGCAGCCCTGAGGTCTCTCATGAAAGCAGGTGGTTAAATAGAAATTCGCTGCTCAGCTGACCCGGTAGGAGCAAACGTATGCCAAAAATGTACACAGAATGAGCTTTTCAGTGAAAAGCAGCCAGGCACATTTTAGCTAGTTTTACTTGTAAGTGGGGTTGGAAACGCTTTTCAGGATCAGTACTGGGCTTAAAACATGCAGCCCTGAGGTCTCTCGTGATAGCAGGTGGTTAAATAGAAATTCGCTGCTCAGCTGACCCGGCAGGAGCAAACGTATGCTAAAAATGTACTCAGAATGAGCTTTTCAGTGAATAGAAGCCAGGCACATTTTAGCTAGTTTTACTTGTAAGTGGGGTTGGAAACGCTTTTCAGGCTCAGTACTGGGCTCAAAACATGCAGCCCTGAGGTCTCTCATGATAGCAGGTGGTTAAATAGAAATTCGCTGCTCAGCTGACCCGGCAGGAGCAAACGTATGCTAAAAATGTACTCAGAATGAGCTTTTCAGTGAAGAGAAGCCAGGCACATTTTAGCTAGTTTTACTTGTAAGTGGGGTTGGAAACGCTTTTCAGGCTCTGTACTGGGCTCAAAACATGCAGCCCTGAGGTCTCTCGTGAAAGCAGGTGGTTAAATAGAAATTTGCTGCTCAGCTGACCTGGTAGGAGCAAACGTATGCCAAAAATGTACACAGAATGAGCTTTTCAGTGACTAGCAGCCAGGCACATTTTAGCTAGTTTTACTTTAAGTGGGGTTGGAAACGCTTTTCAGGATCAGTATTGGGCTCAAAACATGCAGCCCTGAGGTCTCTCATGATAGCAGGTGGTTAAATAGAAATTCGCTGCTCAGCTGACCCGGCAGGAGCAAACGTATGCTAAAAATGTACTCAGAATGAGCTTTTCAGTGAAGAGAAGCCAGGCACATTTTAGCTAGTTTTACTTGTAAGTGGGGTTGGAAACGCTTTTCAGGATCAGTACTGGGCTCAAAACATGCAGCCCTGAGGTCTCTCATGATAGCAGGTGGTTAAATAGAAATTCGCTGCTCAGCTGACCCGGCAGGAGCAAACGTATGCTAAAAATGTACTCAGAATGAGCTTTTCAGTGAAGAGAAGCCAGGCACATTTTAGCTAGTTTTACTTGTAAGTGGGGTTGGAAACGCTTTTCAGGCTCAGTACTGGGCTCAAAACATGCAGCCCTGAGGTCTCTCATGAAAGCAGGTGGTTAAATAGAAACTCGCTGCTCAGCTGACCCGGTAGGAGCAAACGTATGCCAAAAATGTACACAGAATGAGCTTTTCAGTGAATAGCAGCCAGGCACATTTTAGCTAGTTTTACTTGTAAGTGGGGTTGGAAACGCTTTTCAGGATCAGTACTGGGCTCAAAACATGCAGCCCTGAGGTCCCTCATGATAGCAGGTGGTTAAATAGAAATTTGCTGATCAGCTGACCCGGCAGGAGCAAACGTATGCTAAAAATGTACTCAGAATGAGCTTTTCAGTGAAGAGAAGCCAGGCACATTTTAGCTAGTTTTACTTGTAAGTGGGGTTGGAAATGCTTTTCAGGCTCAGTACTGGGCTCAAAACATGCAGCCCTGAGGTCTCTCATGAAATCAGGTGGTTAAATAGAAATTCGCTGCTCAGCTGACCCGGTAGGAGCAAACGTATGCCAAAAATGTACACAGAATGAGCTTTTCAGTGAATAGCAGCCAGGCACATTTTAGCTAGTTTTACTTGTAAGTGGGGTTGGAAACGCTTTTCAGGCTCAGTACTGGGCTCAAAACATGCAGCCCTGAGGTCTCTCATGATAGCAGGTGGTTAAATAGAAATTCGCTGCTCAGCTGACCCGGCAGGAGCAAACGTATGCTAAAAATGTACTCAGAATGAGCTTTTCAGTGAATAGCAGCCAGGCACATTTTAGCTAATTTTACTTGTAAGTGGGGTTGGAAACGCTTTTCAGGATCAGTACTGGGCTCAAAACATGCAGCCCTGAGGTCTCTCATGATAGCAGGTGGTTAAATAGAAATTCGCTGCTCAGCTGACCCGGCAGGAGCAAACGTATGCCAAAAATGTACACAGAATGAGCTTTTCAGTGAATAGCAGCCAGGCACATTTTAGCTGATTTTACTTGTAAGTGGGGTTGGAAACGCTTTTCAGGCTCAGTACTGGGCTCAAAACATGCAGCCCTGAGGTCTCTCATGATAGCAGGTGGTTAAATAGAAATTCGCTGCTCAGCTGACCCGTTAGGAGCAAACGTATGCTAAAAATGTAGTCAGAATGAGCTTTTCAGTGAAGAGAAGCCAGGCACATTTTAGCTAGTTTTACTTGTAAGTGGGGTTGGAAATGCTTTTCAGGCTCAGTACTTGGCTCAAAACATGCAGCCCTGAGGTCTCTCATGAAAGCAGGTGGTTAAATAGAAATTCACTGCTCAGCTGACCCGGTAGGAGCAAAGGTATGCCAAAAATGTACACAGAATGAGCTTTTCAGTGAATAGCAGCCAGGCACATTTTAGCTAGTTTTACTTGTAAGTGGGGTTGGAAACGCTTTTCAGGCTCAGTACTGGGCTCAAAACATGCAGCCCTGAGGTCTCTCATGATAGCAGGTGGTTAAATAGAAATTCGCTGCTCAGCTGACCCGGCAGGAGCAAACGTATGCTAAAAATGTACTCAGAATGAGCTTTTCAGTGAATAGAAGCCAGGCACATTTTAGCTAGTTTTACTTGTAAGTGGGGTTGGAAACGCTTTTCAGGCTCAGTACTGGGCTCAAAACATGCAGCCCTGAGGTCTCTCATGATAGCAGGTGGTTAAATAGAAATTCGCTGCTCAGCTGACCCGGCAGGAGCAAACGTAGGCTAAAAATGTACTCAGAATGAGCTTTTCAGTGAAGAGAAGCCAGGCACATTTTAGCTAGTTTTACTTGTAAGTGGGGTTGGAAACGCTTTTCAGGCTCTGTACTAGGCTCAAAACATGCAGCCCTGAGGTCTCTCGTGAAAGCAGGTGGTTAAATAGAAATTCGCTGCTCAGCTGACCCGGTAGGAGCAAACGTATGCCAAAAATGTACACAGAATGAGCTTTTCAGTGACTAGCAGCCAGGCACATTTTAGCTAGTTTTACTTTAAGTGGGGTTGGAAACGCTTTTCAGGATCAGTATTGGGCTCAAAACAAGCAGCCCTGAGGTCTCTCATGATAGCAGGTGGTTAAATAGAAATTCGCTGCTCAGCTGACCCGGCAGGAGCAAACGTATGCTAAAAATGTACTCAGAATGAGCTTTTCAGTGAAGAGAAGCCAGGCACATTTTAGCTAGTTTTACTTGTAAGTGGGGTTGGAAACGCTTTTCAGGATCAGTACTGGGCTCAAAACATGCAGCCCTGAGGTCTCTCGTGATAGCAGGTGGTTAAATAGAAATTCGCTGCTCAGCTGACCCGGCAGGAGCAAACGTATGCTAAAAATGTACTCAGAATGAGCTTTTCAGTGAAGAGAAGCCAGGCACATTTTAGCTAGTTTTACTTGTAAGTGGGGTTGGAAACGCTTTTCAGGCTCAGTACTGGGCTCAAAACATGCAGCCCTGAGGTCTCTCATGAAAGCAGGTGGTTAAATAGAAATTCGCTGCTCAGCCGACCCGGTAGGAGCAAACGTATGCCAAAAATGTACACAGAATGAGCTTTTCAGTGAATAGCAGCCAGGCACATTTTAGCTAGTTTTACTTGTAAGTGGGGTTGGAAACGCTTTTCAGGATCAGTACTGGGCTCAAACCATGCAGCCCTGAGGTCCCTCATGATAGCAGGTGGTTAAATAGAAATTTGCTGCTCAGCTGACCCGGCAGGAGCAAACGTATGCTAAAAATGTACTCAGAATGAGCTTTTCAGTGAAGAGAAGCCAGGCACATTTTAGCTAGTTTTACTTGTAAGTGGGGTTGGAAATGCTTTTCAGGCTCAGTACTGGGCTCAAAACATGCAGCCCTGAAGTCTCTCATGAAATCAGGTGGTTAAATAGAAATTCGCTGCTCAGCTGACCCGGTAGGAGCAAACGTATGCCAAAAATGTACACAGAATGAGCTTTTCAGTGAATAGCAGCCAGGCACATTTTAGCTAGTTTTACTTGTAAGTGGGGTTGGAAACGCTTTTCAGGCTCAGTACTGGGCTCAAAACATGCAGCCCTGAGGTCTCTCATGATAGCAGGTGGTTAAATAGAAATTCGCTGCTCAGCTGACTCGGCAGGAGCAAACGTATGCTAAAAATGTACTCAGAATGAGCTTTTCAGTGAATAGCAGCCAGGCACATTTTAGCTAATTTTACTTGTAAGTGGGGTTGGAAACGCTTTTCAGGATCAGTACTGGGCTCAAAACATGCAGCCCTGAGGTCTCTCATGATAGCAGGTGGTTAAATAGAAATTCGCTGCTCAGCTGACCCGGCAGGAGCAAACGTATGCCAAAAATGTACACAGAACGAGCTTTTCAGTGAATAGCAGCCAGGCACATTTTAGCTGATTTTACTTGTAAGTGGGGTTGGAAACGCTTTTCAGGCTCAGTACTGGGCTCAAAACATGCAGCCCTGAGGTCTCTCATGATAGCAGGTGGTTAAATAGAAATTCGCTGCTCAGCTGACCCGTTAGGAGCAAACGTATGCTAAAAATGTACTCAGAATGAGCTTTTCAGTGAAGAGAAGCCAGGCACATTTTAGCTAGTTTTACTTGTAAGTGGGGTTGGAAATGCTTTTCAGGCTCAGTACTTGGCTCAAAACATGCAGCCCTGAGGTCTCTCATGAAAGCAGGTGGTTAAATAGAAATTCACTGCTCAGCTGACCCGGTAGGAGCAAAGGTATGCCAAAAATGTACACAGAATGAGCTTTTCAGTGAATAGCAGCCAGGCACATTTTAGCTAGTTTTACTTGTAAGTGGGGTTGGAAACGCTTTTCAGGCTCAGTACTGGGCTCAAAACATGCAGCCCTGAGGTCTCTCATGATAGCAGGTGGTTAAATAGAAATTCGCTGCTCAGCTGACCTGGTAGGAGCAAACGTATGCCAAAAATGTACACAGAATGAGCTTTTCAGTGAATAGCAGCCAGGCACATTTTAGCTAGTTTTACTTTAAGTGGGGTTGGAAATGCTTTTCAGGATCAGTACTGGGCTCAAAACATGCAGCCCTGAGGTCTCTCATGATAGCAGGTGGTTAAATAGAAATTCGCTGCTCAGGTGACCCGGCAGGAGCAAAGGTATGCTAAAAATGTACTCAGAATGAGCTTTTCAGTGAAGAGAAGCCAGGCACATTTTAGCTAGTTTTACTTGTAAGTGGGGTTGGAAACGCTTTTCAGGCTCAGTACTGGGCTCAAAACATGCAGCCCTGAGGTCTCTCATGATAGCAGGTGGTTAAATAGAAATTCGCTGCTCAGCTGACCCGGCAGGAGCAAACGTATGCTAAAAATGTACTCAGAATGAGCTTTTCAGTGAATAGCAGCCAGGCACATTTTAGCTAATTTTACTTGTAAGTGGGGTTGGAAACGCTTTTCAGGATCAGTACTGGGCTCAAAACATGCAGCCCTGAGGTCTCTCATGATAGCAGGTGGTTAAATAGAAATTCGCTGCTCAGCTGACCCGGCAGGAGCAAACGTATGCCAAAAATGTACACAGAATGAGCTTTTCAGTGAATAGCAGCCAGGCACATTTTAGCTAATTTTACTTGTACGTGGGGTTGGAAACGCTTTTCAGGCTCAGTACTGGGCTCAAAACATGCAGCCCTGAGGTCTCTCATGATAGCAGGTGGTTAAATAGAAATTCGCTGCTCAGCTGACCCGTTAGGAGCAAACGTATGCTAAAAATGTACTCAGAATGAGCTTTTCAGTGAAGAGAAGCCAGGCACATTTTAGCTAGTTTTACTTGTAAGTGGGGTTGGAAATGCTTTTCAGGCTCAGTACTTGGCTCAAAACATGCAGCCCTGAGGTCTCTCATGAAAGCAGGTGGTTAAATAGAAATTCACTGCTCAGCTGACCCGGTAGGAGCAAAGGTATGCCAAAAATGTACACAGAATGAGCTTTTCAGTGAATAGCAGCCATTCACATTTTAGCTAGTTTTACTTGTAAGTGGGGTTGGAAACGCTTTTCAGGCTCAGTACTGGGCTCAAAACATGCAGCCCTGAGGTCTCTCATGATAGCAGGTGGTTAAATAGAAATTCGCTGCTCAGCTGACCCGGCAGGAGCAAACGTATGCTAAAAATGTACTCAGAATGAGCTTTTCAGTGAAGAGAAGCCAGGCACATTTTAGCTAGTTTTACTTGTAAGTGGGGTTGGAAACGCTTTTCAGGCTCTGTACTGGGCTCAAAACATGCAGCCCTGAGGTCTCTCATGAAAGCAGGTGGTTAAATAGAAATTCGCTGCTCAGCTGAACCGGTAGGAGCAACCGTATGCCAAAAATGTACACAGAATGAGCTTTTCAGTGAATAGCAGCCAGGCACATTTTAGCTAGTTTTACTTTAAGTGGGGTTGGAAACGCTTTTCAGGATCAGTACTGGGCTCAAAACATGCAGCCCTGAGGTCTCTCATGATAGCAGGTGGTTAAATAGAAATTCGCTGCTCAGCTGACCCGGCAGGAGCAAACGTATGCTAAAAATGTACTCAGAATGAGCTTTTCAGTGAAGAGAAGCCAGGCACATTTTAGCTAGTTTTACTTGTAAGTGGGGTTGGAAATGCTTTTCAGGCTCAGTACTGAGCTCAAAACATGCAGCCCTGAGGTCTCTCATGAAAGCAGGTGGTTAAATAGAAATTCGCTGCTCAGCTGACCCGGTAGGAGCAAACGTATGCCAAAAATGTACACAGAATGAGCTTTTCAGTGAATAGCAGCCAGGCACATTTTAGCTAGTTTTACTTGTAAGTGGGGTTGGAAACGCTTTTCAGGATCAGTACTGGGCTCAAAACATGCAGCCCTGAGGTCTCTCATGATAGCAGGTGGTTAAATAGAAATTCGCTGCTCAGCTGACCCGGCAGGAGCAAAAGTATGCTAAAAATGTACTCAGAATGAGCTTTTCAGTGAAGAGAAGCCAGGCACATTTTAGCTAGTTTTACTTTGTAAGTGGGGTTGGAAACGCTTTTCAGGCTCAGTACTGGGCTCAAAACATGCAGCCCTGAGGTCTCTCATGAAAGCAGGTGGTTAAATAGAAATTCGCTGGTCAGCTGACCCGGTAGGAGCAAACGTATGCCAAAAATGTACACAGAATGAGCTTTTCAGTGAATAGCAGCCAGGCACATTTTAGCTAGTTTTACTTGTAAGTGGGGTTGGAAACGCTTTTCAGGCTCAGTACTGGGCTCAAAACATGCAGCCCTGAGGTCTCTCATGATAGCAGGTGGTTAAATAGAAATTCGCTGCTCAGCTGACCCGGCAGGAGCAAACGTATGCTAAAAATGTACTCAGAATGAGCTTTTCAGTGAATAGCAGCCAGGCACATTTTAGCTAATTTTACTTGTAAGTGGGGTTGGAAACGCTTTTCAGGATCAGTACTGGGCTCAAATCATGCAGCCCTGAGGTCTCTCATGATAGCAGGTGGTTAAATAGAAATTCGCTGCTCAGCTGACCCGGCAGGAGCAAACGTATGCCAAAAATGTACACAGAATGAGCTTTTCAGTGAATAGCAGCCAGGCACATTTTAGCTAATTTTACTTGTACGTGGGGTTGGAAACGCTTTTCAGGCTCAGTACTGGGCTCAAAACATGCAGCCCTGAGGTCTCTCATGATAGCAGGTGGTTAAATAGAAATTCGCTGCTCAGCTGACCCGTTAGGAGCAAACGTATGCTAAAAATGTACTCAGAATGAGCTTTTCAGTGAAGAGAAGCCAGGCACATTTTAGCTAGTTTTACTTGTAAGTGGGGTTGGAAACGCTTTTCAGGCTCTGTACTGGGCTCAAAACATGCAGCCCTGAGGTCTCTCATGAAAGCAGGTGGTTAAATAGAAATTCGCTGCTCAGCTGAACCGGTAGGAGCAAACGTATGCCAAAAATGTACACAGAATGAGCGTTTCAGTGAATAGCAGCCAGGCACATTTTAGCTAGTTTTACTTTAAGTGGGGTTGGAAACGCTTTTCAGGATCAGTACTGGGCTCAAAACATGCAGCCCTGA
The DNA here is from genome assembly GCF_964263255.1 of Lissotriton vulgaris. NCBI lineage: Eukaryota > Metazoa > Chordata > Amphibia > Caudata > Salamandridae > Lissotriton > Lissotriton vulgaris. Next base: position 1,085,320,919 of record NC_141691.1, on the reverse strand, counting down.
GGTCTCTCATGATAGCAGGTGGTTAAATAGAAATTCGCTGCTCAGCTGACCCGGCAGGAGCAAACGTATGCTAAAAATGTACTCAGAATGAGCTTTTCAGTGAAGAGAAGCCAGGCACATTTTAGCTAGTTTTACTTGTAAGTGGGGTTGGAAATGCTTTTCAGGCTCAGTACTGAGCTCAAAACATGCATCCCTGAGGTCTCTCATGAAAGCAGGTGGTTAAATAGAAATTCGCTGCTCAGCTGACCCGGTAGGAGCAAACGTATGCCAAAAATGTACTCAGAATGAGCTTTTCAGTGAAGAGAAGCCAGGCACATTTTAGCTAGTTTTACTTGTAAGTGGGGTTGGAAACGCTTTTCAGGCTCAGTACTGGGTTCAAAACATGCAGCCCTGAGGTCTCTCATGAAAGCAGGTGGTTAAATAGAAATTCGCTGGTCAGCTGACCTGGTAGGAGCAAACGTATGCCAAAAATGTACACAGAATGAGCTTTTCAGTGAATAGCAGCCAGGCACATTTTAGCTAGTTTTACTTGTAAGTGGGGTTGGAAACGCTTTTTAGGCTCAGTACTGGGCTCAAAACATGCAGCCCTGAGGTCTCTCATGATAGCAGGTGGTTAAATAGAAATTCGCTGCTCAGCTGACCCGGCAGGAGCAAACGTATGCTAAAAATGTACTCAGAATGAGCTTTTCAGTGAATAGCAGCCAGGCACATTTTAGCTAATTTTACTTGTAAGTGGGGTTGGAAACGCTTTTCAGGATCAGTACTGGGCTCAAAACATGCAGCCCTGAGGTCTCTCATGATAGCAGGTGGTTAAATAGAAATTCGCTGCTCAGCTGACCCGGCAGGAGCAAACGTATGCCAAAAATGTACACAGAATGAGCTTTTCAGTGAATAGCAGCCAGGCACATTTTAGCTAATTTTACTTGTACGTGGGGTTGGAAACGCTTTTCAGGCTCAGTACTGGGCTCAAAACATGCAGCCCTGAGGTCTCTCATGATAGCAGGTGGTTAAATAGAAATTCGCTGCTCAGCTGACCCGGCAGGAGCAAACGTATGCTAAAAATGTACTCAGAATGAGCTTTTCAGTGAAGAGAAGCCAGGCACATTTTAGCTAGTTTTACTTGTAAGTGGGGTTGGAAACGCTTTTCAGGCTCAGTACTGGGCTCAAAACATGCAGCCCTGAGGTCTCTCATGAAAGCAGGTGGTAAAATAGAAATTCGCTGCTCAGCTGACCCGGTAGGAGCAAACGTATGCCAAAAATGTACACAGAATGAGCTTTTCAGTGAATAGCAGCCAGGCACATTTTAGCTCGTTTTACTTGTAAGTGGGGTTGGAAACGCTTTTCAGGATCAGTACTGGGCTCAAAACATGCAGCCCTGAGGTCCCTCATGATAGCAGGTGGTTAAATAGAAATTTGCTGCTCAGCTGACCCGGCAGGAGCAAACGTATGCTAAAAATGTACTCAGAATGAGCTTTTCAGTGAAGAGAAGCCAGGCACATTTTAGCTAGTTTTACTTGTAAGTGGGGTTGGAAATGCTTTTCAGGCTCAGTACTGGGCTCAAAACATGCAGCCCTGAGGTCTCTCATGATAGCAGGTGGTTAAATAGAAATTCGCTGCTCAGCTGACCCGGCAGGAGCAAACGTATGCTAAAAATGTACTGAGAATGAGCTTTTCAGTGAATAGCAGCCAGGCACATTTTAGCTAATTTTACTTGTAAGTGGGGTTGGAAACGCTTTTCAGGATCAGTACTGGGCTCAAAACATGCAGCCCTGAGGTCTCTCATGATAGCAGGTGGTTAAATAGAAATTCGCTGCTCAGCTGACCCGGCAGGAGCAAACGTATGCCAAAAATGTACACAGAATGAGCTTTTCAGTGAATAGCAGCCAGGCACATTTTAGCTAATTTTACTTGTACGTGGGGTTGGAAACGCTTTTCAGGATCAGTACTGGGCTCAAAACATGCAGCCCTGAGGTCTCTCATGATAGCAGGTGGTTAAATAGAAATTCGCTGCTCAGCTGACCCGGCAGGAGCAAACGTATGCCAAAAATGTACACAGAATGAGCTTTTCAGTGAATAGCAGCCAGGCACATTTTAGCTAATTTTACTTGTACGTGGGGTTGGAAACGCTTTTCAGGCTCAGTACTGGGCTCAAAACATGCAGCCCTGAGGTCTCTCATGATAGCAGGTGGTTAAATAGAAATTCGCTGCTCAGCTGACCCGTTAGGAGCAAACGTATGCTAAAAATGTACTCAGAATGAGCTTTTCAGTGAAGAGAAGCCAGGCACATTTTAGCTAGTTTTACTTGTAAGTGGGGTTGGAAATGCTTTTCAGGCTCAGTACTTGGCTCAAAACATGCAGCCCTGAGGTCTCTCATGAAAGCAGGTGGTTAAATAGAAATTCACTGCTCAGCTGACCCGGTAGGAGCAAAGGTATGCCAAAAATGTACACAGAATGAGCTTTTCAGTGAATAGCAGCCATTCACATTTTAGCTAGTTTTACTTGTAAGTGGGGTTGGAAACGCTTTTCAGGCTCAGTACTGGGCTCAAAACATGCAGCCCTGAGGTCTCTCATGATAGCAGGTGGTTAAATAGAAATTCGCTGCTCAGCTGACCCGGCAGGAGCAAACGTATGCTAAAAATGTACTCAGAATGAGCTTTTCAGTGAAGAGAAGCCAGGCACATTTTAGCTAGTTTTACTTGTAAGTGGGGTTGGAAATGCTTTTCAGGCTCAGTACTTGGCTCAAAACATGCAGCCCTGAGGTCTCTCATGAAAGCAGGTGGTTAAATAGAAATTCACTGCTCAGCTGACCCGGTAGGAGCAAAGGTATGCCAAAAATGTACACAGAATGAGCTTTTCAGTGAATAGCAGCCAGGCACATTTTAGCTAGTTTTACTTGTAAGTGGGGTTGGAAACGCTTTTCAGGCTCAGTACTGGGCTCAAAACATGCAGCCCTGAGGTCTCTCATGATAGCAGGTGGTTAAATAGAAATTCGCTGCTCAGCTGACCCGGTAGGAGCAAACGTATGCTAAAAATGTACTCAGAATGAGCTTTTCAGTGAATAGCAGCCAGGCACATTTTAGCTAATTTTACTTGTAAGTGGGGTTGGAAACGCTTTTCAGGATCAGTACTGGGCTCAAAACATGCAGCCCTGAGGTCTCTCATGATAGCAGGTGGTTAAATAGAAATTCGCTGCTCAGCTGACCCGGCAGGAGCAAACGTATGCCAAAAATGTACACAGAATGAGCTTTTCAGTGAATAGCAGCCAGGCACATTTTAGCTAATTTTACTTGTACGTGGGGTTGGAAACGCTTTTCAGGATCAGTACTGGGCTCAAAACATGCAGCCCTGAGGTCTCTCATGATAGCAGGTGGTTAAATAGAAATTCGCTGCTCAGCTGACCCGGCAGGAGCAAACGTATGCCAAAAATGTACACAGAATGAGCTTTTCAGTGAATAGCAGCCAGGCACATTTTAGCTAATTTTACTTGTACGTGGGGTTGGAAACGCTTTTCAGGCTCAGTACTGGGCTCAAAACATGCAGCCCTGAGGTCTCTCATGATAGCAGGTGGTTAAATAGAAATTCGCTGCTCAGCTGACCCGTTAGGAGCAAACGTATGCTAAAAATGTACTCAGAATGAGCTTTTCAGTGAAGAGAAGCCAGGCACATTTTAGCTAGTTTTACTTGTAAGTGGGGTTGGAAATGCTTTTCAGGCTCAGTACTTGGCTCAAAACATGCAGCCCTGAGGTCTCTCATGAAAGCAGGTGGTTAAATAGAAATTCACTGCTCAGCTGACCCGGTAGGAGCAAAGGTATGCCAAAAATGTACACAGAATGAGCTTTTCAGTGAATAGCAGCCATTCACATTTTAGCTAGTTTTACTTGTAAGTGGGGTTGGAAACGCTTTTCAGGCTCAGTACTGGGCTCAAAACATGCAGCCCTGAGGTCTCTCATGATAGCAGGTGGTTAAATAGAAATTCGCTGCTCAGCTGACCCGGCAGGAGCAAACGTATGCTAAAAATGTACTCAGAATGAGCTTTTCAGTGAAGAGAAGCCAGGCACATTTTAGCTAGTTTTACTTGTAAGTGGGGTTGGAAACGCTTTTCAGGCTCTGTACTGGGCTCAAAACATGCAGCCCTGAGGTCTCTCATGAAAGCAGGTGGTTAAATAGAAATTCGCTGCTCAGCTGAACCGGTAGGAGCAACCGTATGCCAAAAATGTACACAGAATGAGCTTTTCAGTGAATAGCAGCCAGGCACATTTTAGCTAGTTTTACTTTAAGTGGGGTTGGAAACGCTTTTCAGGATCAGTACTGGGCTCAAAACATGCAGCCCTGAGGTCTCTCATGATAGCAGGTGGTTAAATAGAAATTCGCTGCTCAGCTGACCCGGCAGGAGCAAACGTATGCTAAAAATGTACTCAGAATGAGCTTTTCAGTGAAGAGAAGCCAGGCACATTTTAGCTAGTTTTACTTGTAAGTGGGGTTGGAAATGCTTTTCAGGCTCAGTACTGAGCTCAAAACATGCAGCCCTGAGGTCTCTCATGAAAGCAGGTGGTTAAATAGAAATTCGCTGCTCAGCTGACCCGGTAGGAGCAAACGTATGCCAAAAATGTACACAGAATGAGCTTTTCAGTGAATAGCAGCCAGGCACATTTTAGCTAGTTTTACTTGTAAGTGGGGTTGGAAACGCTTTTCAGGATCAGTACTGGGCTCAAAACATGCAGCCCTGAGGTCTCTCATGATAGCAGGTGGTTAAATAGAAATTCGCTGCTCAGCTGACCCGGCAGGAGCAAAAGTATGCTAAAAATGTACTCAGAATGAGCTTTTCAGCGAAGAGAAGCCAGGCACATTTTAGCTAGTTTTACTTTGTAAGTGGGGTTGGAAACGCTTTTCAGGCTCAGTACTGGGCTCAAAACATGCAGCCCTGAGGTCTCTCATGAAAGCAGGTGGTTAAATAGAAATTCGCTGGTCAGCTGACCCGGTAGGAGCAAACGTATGCCAAAAATGTACACAGAATGAGCTTTTCAGTGAATAGCAGCCAGGCACATTTTAGCTAGTTTTACTTGTAAGTGGGGTTGGAAACGCTTTTCAGGCTCAGTACTGGGCTCAAAACATGCAGCCCTGAGGTCTCTCATGATAGCAGGTGGTTAAATAGAAATTCGCTGCTCAGCTGACCCGGCAGGAGCAAACGTATGCTAAAAATGTACTCAGAATGAGCTTTTCAGTGAATAGCAGCCAGGCACATTTTAGCTAATTTTACTTGTAAGTGGGGTTGGAAACGCTTTTCAGGATCAGTACTGGGCTCAAATCATGCAGCCCTGAGGTCTCTCATGATAGCAGGTGGTTAAATAGAAATTCGCTGCTCAGCTGACCCGGCAGGAGCAAACGTATGCCAAAAATGTACACAGAATGAGCTTTTCAGTGAATAGCAGCCAGGCACATTTTAGCTAATTTTACTTGTACGTGGGGTTGGAAACGCTTTTCAGGCTCAGTACTGGGCTCAAAACATGCAGCCCTGAGGTCTCTCATGATAGCAGGTGGTTAAATAGAAATTCGCTGCTCAGCTGACCCGTTAGGAGCAAACGTATGCTAAAAATGTACTCAGAATGAGCTTTTCAGTGAAGAGAAGCCAGGCACATTTTAGCTAGTTTTACTTGTAAGTGGGGTTGGAAACGCTTTTCAGGCTCTGTACTGGGCTCAAAACATGCAGCCCTGAGGTCTCTCATGAAAGCAGGTGGTTAAATAGAAATTCGCTGCTCAGCTGAACTGGTAGGAGCAAACGTATGCCAAAAATGTACACAGAATGAGCGTTTCAGTGAATAGCAGCCAGGCACATTTTAGCTAGTTTTACTTTAAGTGGGGTTGGAAACGCTTTTCAGGATCAGTACTGGGCTCAAAACATGCAGCCCTGAGGTCTCTCATGATAGCAGGTGGTTAAATAGAAATTCGCTGCTCAGCTGACCCGGCAGGAGCAAACGTATGCTAAAAATGTACTCAGAATGAGCTTTTCAGTGAAGAGAAGCCAGGCGCATTTTAGCTAGTTTTACTTGTAAGTGGGGTTGGAAATGCTTTTCAGGCTCAGTACTGAGCTCAAAACATGCATCCCTGAGGTCTCTCATGAAAGCAGGTGGTTAAATAGAAATTCGCTGCTCAGCTGAACCGGTAGGAGCAAACGTATGCCAAAAATGTACACAGAATGAGCTTTTCAGTGAATAGCAGCCAGGCACATTTTAGCTAGTTTTACTTGTAAGTGTGGTTGGAAACGCTTTTCAGGATCAGTACTGGGCTCAAAACATGCAGCCCTGAGGTCTCTCATGATAGCAGGTGGTTAAATAGAAATTCGCTGCTCAGCTGACCCGGCAGGAGCAAACGTATGCTAAAAATGTACTCAGAATGAGCTTTTCAGTGAAGAGAAGCCAGGCACATTTTAGCTAGTTTTACTTGTAAGTGGGGTTGGAAACGCTTTTCAGGCTCAGTACTGGGCTCAAAACATGCAGCCCTGAGGTCTCTCATGAAAGCAGGTGGTTAAATAGAAATTCGCTGGTCAGCTGACCTGGTAGGAGCAAACGTATGCCAAAAATGTACACAGAATGAGCTTTTCAGTGAATAGCAGCCAGGCACATTTTAGCTAGTTTTACTTGTAAGTGGGGTTGGAAACGCTTTTCAGGCTCAGTACTGGGCTCAAAACATGCAGCCCTGAGGTCTCTCATGATAGCAGGTGGTTAAATAGAAATTCGCTGCTCAGCTGACCCGGCAGGAGCAAACGTATGCTAAAAATGTACTCAGAATGAGCTTTTCAGTGAATAGCAGCCAGGCACATTTTAGCTAATTTTACTTGTAAGTGGGGTTGGAAACGCTTTTCAGGATCAGTACTGGGCTCAAAACATGCAGCCCTGAGGTCTCTCATGATAGCAGGTGGTTAAATAGAAATTCGCTGCTCAGCTGACCCGGCAGGAGCAAACGTATGCCAAAAATGTACACAGAATGAGCTTTTCAGTGAATAGCAGCCAGGCACATTTTAGCTAATTTTACTTGTACGTGGGGTTGGAAACGCTTTTCAGGCTCAGTACTGGGCTCAAAACATGCAGCCCTGAGGTCTCTCATGATAGCAGGTGGTTAAATAGAAATTCGCTGCTCAGCTGACCCGGCAGGAGCAAACGTATGCTAAAAATGTACTCAGAATGAGCTTTTCAGTGAAGAGAAGCCAGGCACATTTTAGCTAGTTTTACTTGTAAGTGGGGTTGGAAACGCTTTTCAGGCTCAGTACTGGGCTCAAAACATGCAGCCCTGAGGTCTCTCATGAAAGCAGGTGGTAAAATAGAAATTCGCTGCTCAGCTGACCCGGTAGGAGCAAACGTATGCCAAAAATGTACACAGAATGAGCTTTTCAGTGAATAGCAGCCAGGCACATTTTAGCTCGTTTTACTTGTAAGTGGGGTTGGAAACGCTTTTCAGGATCAGTACTGGGCTCAAAACATGCAGCCCTGAGGTCCCTCATGATAGCAGGTGGTTAAATAGAAATTTGCTGCTCAGCTGACCCGGCAGGAGCAAACGTATGCTAAAAATGTACTCAGAATGAGCTTTTCAGTGAAGAGAAGCCAGGCACATTTTAGCTAGTTTTACTTGTAAGTGGGGTTGGAAATGCTTTTCAGGCTCAGTACTGGGCTCAAAACATGCAGCCCTGAGGTCTCTCATGATAGCAGGTGGTTAAATAGAAATTCGCTGCTCAGCTGACCCGGCAGGAGCAAACGTATGCTAAAAATGTACTCAGAATGAGCTTTTCAGTGAATAGCAGCCAGGCACATTTTAGCTAATTTTACTTGTAAGTGGGGTTGGAAACGCTTTTCAGGATCAGTACTGGGCTCAAAACATGCAGCCCTGAGGTCTCTCATGATAGCAGGTGGTTAAATAGAAATTCGCTGCTCAGCTGACCCGGCAGGAGCAAACGTATGCCAAAAATGTACACAGAATGAGCTTTTCAGTGAATAGCAGCCAGGCACATTTTAGCTAATTTTACTTGTACGTGGGGTTGGAAACGCTTTTCAGGCTCAGTACTGGGCTCAAAACATGCAGCCCTGAGGTCTCTCATGATAGAAGGTGGTTAAATAGAAATTTGCTGCTCAGCTGACCCGTTAGGAGCACACGTATGCTAAAAATGTACTCAGAATGAGCTTTTCAGTGAAGAGAAGCCAGGCACATTTTAGCTAGTTTTACTTGTAAGTGGGGTTGGAAATGCTTTTCAGGCTCAGTACTTGGCTCAAAACATGCAGCCCTGAGGTCTCTCATGAAAGCAGGTGGTTAAATAGAAATTCACTGCACAGCTGACCCGGTAGGAGCAAAGGTATGCCAAAAATGTACACAGAATGAGCTTTTCAGTGAATAGCAGCCAGGCACATCATAGCTAGTTTTACTTGTAAGTGGGGTTGGAAACGCTTTTCAGGCTCAGTACTGGGCTCAAAACATGCAGCCCTGAGGTCTCTCATGATAGCAGGTGGTTAAATAGAAATTCGCTGCTCAGCTGACCCGGCAGGAGCAAACGTATGCTAAAAATGTACTCAGAATGAGCTTTTCATTGAAGAGAAGCCAGGCACATTTTAGCTAGTTTTACTTGTAAGTGGGGTTGGAAATGCTTTTCAGGCTCAGTACTGAGCTCAAAACATGCAGCCCTGAGGTCTCTCATGAAAGCAGGTGGTTAAATAGAAATTCGCTGCTCAGCTGACCCGGTAGGAGCAAACGTATGCCAAAAATGTACACAGAATGAGCTTTTCAGTGAATAGCAGCCAGGCACATTTTAGCTAGTTTTACTTGTAAGTGGGGTTGGAAACGCTTTTCAGGATCAGTACTGGGCTCAAAACATGCAGCCCTGAGGTCTCTCATGATAGCAGGTGGTTAAATAGAAATTCGCTGCTCAGCTGACCCGGCAGGAGCAAAAGTATGCAAAAAATGTACTCAGAATGAGCTTTTCAGTGAAGAGAAGCCAGGCACATTTTAGCTAGTTTTACTTTGTAAGTGGGGTTGGAAACGCTTTTCAGGCTCAGTACTGGGCTCAAAACATGCAGCCCTGAGGTCTCTCATGAAAGCAGGTGGTTAAATAGCAATTCGCTGGTCAGCTGACCCGGTAGGAGCAAACGTATGCCAAAAATGTACACAGAATGAGCTTTTCAGTGAATAGCAGCCAGGCACATTTTAGCTAGTTTTACTTGTAAGTGGGGTTGGAAACGCTTTTCAGGCTCAGTACTGGGCTCAAAACATGCAGCCCTGAGGTCTCTCATGATAGCAGGTGGTTAAATAGAAATTCGCTGCTCAGCTGACCCGGCAGGAGCAAACGTATGCTAAAAATGTACTCAGAATGAGCTTTTCAGTGAATAGCAGCCAGGCACATTTTAGCTAATTTTACTTGTAAGTGGGGTTGGAAACGCTTTTCAGGATCAGTACTGGGCTCAAAACATGCAGCCCTGAGGTCTCTCATGATAGCAGGTGGTTAAATAGAAATTCGCTGCTCAGCTGACCCGGCAGGAGCAAACGTATGCCAAAAATGTACACAGAATGAGCTTTTCAGTGAATAGCAGCCAGGCACATTTTAGCTAATTTTACTTGTACGTGGGGTTGGAAACGCTTTTCAGGCTCAGTACTGGGCTCAAAACATGCAGCCCTGAGGTCTCTCATGATAGCAGGTGGTTAAATAGAAATTCGCTGCTCAGCTGACCCGTTAGGAGCAAACGTATGCTAAAAATGTACTCAGAATGAGCTTTTCAGTGAAGAGAAGCCAGGCACATTTTAGCTAGTTTTACTTGTAAGTGGGGTTGGAAATGCTTTTCAGGCTCAGTACTTGGCTCAAAACATGCAGCCCTGAGGTCTCTCATGAAAGCAGGTGGTTAAATAGAAATTCACTGCTCAGCTGACCCGGTAGGAGCAAAGGAATGCCAAAAATGTACACAGAATGAGCTTTTCAGTGAATAGCAGCCAGGCACATTTTAGCTAGTTTTACTTGTAAGTGGGGTTGGAAACACTTTTCAGGCTCAGTACTGGGCTCAAAACATGCAGCCCTGAGGTCTCTCATGATAGCAGGTGGTTAAATAGAAATTCGCTGCTCAGCTGACCCGGTAGGAGCAAACGTATGCCAAAAATGTACACAGAATGAGCTTTTCAGTGAATAGCAGCCAGGCACATTTTACCTAGTTTTACTTTAAGTGGGGTTGGAAACGCTTTTCAGGATCAGTACTGGGCTCAAAACATGCAGCCCTGAGGTCCCTCATGATAGCAGGTGGTTAAATAGAAATTTGCTGCTCAGCTGACCCGGCAGGAGCAAACGTATGCTAAAAATGTACTCAGAATGAGCTTTTCAGTGAAGAGAAGCCAGGCACATTTTAGCTAGTTTTACTTGTAAGTGGGGCTGGAAATGCTTTTCAGGCTCAGTACTGGGCTCAAAACATGCAGCCCTGAGGTCTCTCATGAAATCAGGTGGTTAAATAGAAATTCGCTGCTCAGCTGACCTGGTAGGAGCAAACGTATGCCAAAAATGTACACAGAATGAGCTTTTCAGTGAATAGCAGCCAGGCACATTTTAGCTAGTTTTACTTGTAAGTGGGGTTGGAAACGCTTTTCAGGCTCAGTACTGGGCTCAAAACATGCAGCCCTGAGGTCTCTCATGATAGCAGGTGGTTAAATAGAAATTCGCTGCTCAGCTGACCCGGCAGGAGCAAACGTATGCTAAAAATGTACTCAGAATGAGCTTTTCAGTGAATAGCAGCCAGGCACATTTTAGCTAATTTTACTTGTAAGTGGGGTTGGAAACGCTTTTCAGGATCAGTACTGGGCTCAAAACATGCAGCCCTGAGGTCTCTCATGATAGCAGGTGGTTAAATAGAAATTCCCTGCTCAGCTGACCCGGCAGGAGCAAACGTATGCCAAAAATGTACACAGAATGAGCTTTTCAGTGAATAGCAGCCAGGCACATTTTAGCTAATTTTACTTGTACGTGGGGTTGGAAACGCTTTTCAGGCTCAGTACTGGGCTCAAAACATGCAGCCCTGAGGTCTCTCATGATAGCAGGTGGTTAAATAGAAATTCGCTGCTCAGCTGACCCGTTAGGAGCAAACGTATGCTAAAAATGTACTCAGAATGAGCTTTTCAGTGAAGAGAAGCCAGGCACATTTTAGCTAGTTTTACTTGTAAGTGGGGTTGGAAATGCTTTTCAGGCTCAGTACTGGGCTCAAAACATGCAGCCCTGAGGTCTCTCATGATAGCAGGTGGTTAAATAGAAATTCGCTGCTCAGCTGACCCGGCAGGAGCAAACGTATGCTAAAAATGTACTCAGAATGAGCTTTTCAGTGAATAGCAGCCAGGCACATTTTAGCTAATTTTACTTGTAAGTGGGGTTGGAAACGCTTTTCAGGATCAGTACTGGGCTCAAAACATGCAGCCCTGAGGTCTCTCATGATAGCAGGTGGTTAAATAGAAATTCGCTGCTCAGCTGACCCGGCAGGAGCAAACGTATGCCAAAAATGTACACAGAATGAGCTTTTCAGTGAATAGCAGCCAGGCACATTTTAGCTAATTTTACTTGTACGTGGGGTTGGAAACGCTTTTCAGGCTCAGTACTGGGCTCAAAACATGCAGCCCTGAGGTCTCTCATGATAGAAGGTGGTTAAATAGAAATTTGCTGCTCAGCTGACCCGTTAGGAGCACACGTATGCTAAAAATGTACTCAGAATGAGCTTTTCAGTGAAGAGAAGCCAGGCACATTTTAGCTAGTTTTACTTGTAAGTGGGGTTGGAAATGCTTTTCAGGCTCAGTACTTGGCTCAAAACATGCAGCCCTGAGGTCTCTCATGAAAGCAGGTGGTTAAATAGAAATTCACTGCACAGCTGACCCGGTAGGAGCAAAGGTATGCCAAAAATGTACACAGAATGAGCTTTTCAGTGAATAGCAGCCAGGCACATCATAGCTAGTTTTACTTGTAAGTGGGGTTGGAAACGCTTTTCAGGCTCAGTACTGGGCTCAAAACATGCAGCCCTGAGGTCTCTCATGATAGCAGGTGGTTAAATAGAAATTCGCTGCTCAGCTGACCCGGCAGGAGCAAACGTATGCTAAAAATGTACTCAGAATGAGCTTTTCATTGAAGAGAAGCCAGGCACATTTTAGCTAGTTTTACTTGTAAGTGGGGTTGGAAATGCTTTTCAGGCTCAGTACTGAGCTCAAAACATGCAGCCCTGAGGTCTCTCATGAAAGCAGGTGGTTAAATAGAAATTCGCTGCTCAGCTGACCCGGTAGGAGCAAACGTATGCCAAAAATGTACACAGAATGAGCTTTTCAGTGAATAGCAGCCAGGCACATTTTAGCTAGTTTTACTTGTAAGTGGGGTTGGAAACGCTTTTCAGGATCAGTACTGGGCTCAAAACATGCAGCCCTGAGGTCTCTCATGATAGCAGGTGGTTAAATAGAAATTCGCTGCTCAGCTGACCCGGCAGGAGCAAAAGTATGCAAAAAATGTACTCAGAATGAGCTTTTCAGTGAAGAGAAGCCAGGCACATTTTAGCTAGTTTTACTTTGTAAGTGGGGTTGGAAACGCTTTTCAGGCTCAGTACTGGGCTCAAAACATGCAGCCCTGAGGTCTCTCATGAAAGCAGGTGGTTAAATAGCAATTCGCTGGTCAGCTGACCCGGTAGGAGCAAACGTATGCCAAAAATGTACACAGAATGAGCTTTTCAGTGAATAGCAGCCAGGCACATTTTAGCTAGTTTTACTTGTAAGTGGGGTTGGAAACGCTTTTCAGGCTCAGTACTGGGCTCAAAACATGCAGCCCTGAGGTCTCTCATGATAGCAGGTGGTTAAATAGAAATTCGCTGCTCAGCTGACCCGGCAGGAGCAAACGTATGCTAAAAATGTACTCAGAATGAGCTTTTCAGTGAATAGCAGCCAGGCACATTTTAGCTAATTTTACTTGTAAGTGGGGTTGGAAACGCTTTTCAGGATCAGTACTGGGCTCAAAACATGCAGCCCTGAGGTCTCTCATGATAGCAGGTGGTTAAATAGAAATTCGCTGCTCAGCTGACCCGGCAGGAGCAAACGTATGCCAAAAATGTACACAGAATGAGCTTTTCAGTGAATAGCAGCCAGGCACATTTTAGCTAATTTTACTTGTACGTGGGGTTGGAAACGCTTTTCAGGCTCAGTACTGGGCTCAAAACATGCAGCCCTGAGGTCTCTCATGATAGCAGGTGGTTAAATAGAAATTCGCTGCTCAGCTGACCCGTTAGGAGCAAACGTATGCTAAAAATGTACTCAGAATGAGCTTTTCAGTGAAGAGAAGCCAGGCACATTTTAGCTAGTTTTACTTGTAAGTGGGGTTGGAAATGCTTTTCAGGCTCAGTACTTGGCTCAAAACATGCAGCCCTGAGGTCTCTCATGAAAGCAGGTGGTTAAATAGAAATTCACTGCTCAGCTGACCCGGTAGGAGCAAAGGAATGCCAAAAATGTACACAGAATGAGCTTTTCAGTGAATAGCAGCCAGGCACATTTTAGCTAGTTTTACTTGTAAGTGGGGTTGGAAACACTTTTCAGGCTCAGTACTGGGCTCAAAACATGCAGCCCTGAGGTCTCTCATGATAGCAGGTGGTTAAATAGAAATTCGCTGCTCAGCTGACCCGGTAGGAGCAAACGTATGCCAAAAATGTACACAGAATGAGCTTTTCAGTGAATAGCAGCCAGGCACATTTTACCTAGTTTTACTTTAAGTGGGGTTGGAAACGCTTTTCAGGATCAGTACTGGGCTCAAAACATGCAGCCCTGAGGTCCCTCATGATAGCAGGTGGTTAAATAGAAATTTGCTGCTCAGCTGACCCGGCAGGAGCAAACGTATGCTAAAAATGTACTCAGAATGAGCTTTTCAGTGAAGAGAAGCCAGGCACATTTTAGCTAGTTTTACTTGTAAGTGGGGCTGGAAATGCTTTTCAGGCTCAGTACTGGGCTCAAAACATGCAGCCCTGAGGTCTCTCATGAAATCAGGTGGTTAAATAGAAATTCGCTGCTCAGCTGACCTGGTAGGAGCAAACGTATGCCAAAAATGTACACAGAATGAGCTTTTCAGTGAATAGCAGCCAGGCACATTTTAGCTAGTTTTACTTGTAAGTGGGGTTGGAAACGCTTTTCAGGCTCAGTACTGGGCTCAAAACATGCAGCCCTGAGGTCTCTCATGATAGCAGGTGGTTAAATAGAAATTCGCTGCTCAGCTGACCCGGCAGGAGCAAACGTATGCTAAAAATGTACTCAGAATGAGCTTTTCAGTGAATAGCAGCCAGGCACATTTTAGCTAATTTTACTTGTAAGTGGGGTTGGAAACGCTTTTCAGGATCAGTACTGGGCTCAAAACATGCAGCCCTGAGGTCTCTCATGATAGCAGGTGGTTAAATAGAAATTCCCTGCTCAGCTGACCCGGCAGGAGCAAACGTATGCCAAAAATGTACACAGAATGAGCTTTTCAGTGAATAGCAGCCAGGCACATTTTAGCTAATTTTACTTGTACGTGGGGTTGGAAACGCTTTTCAGGCTCAGTACTGGGCTCAAAACATGCAGCCCTGAGGTCTCTCATGATAGCAGGTGGTTAAATAGAAATTCGCTGCTCAGCTGACCCGTTAGGAGCAAACGTATGCTAAAAATGTACTCAGAATGAGCTTTTCAGTGAAGAGAAGCCAGGCACATTTTAGCTAGTTTTACTTGTAAGTGGGGTTGGAAATGCTTTTCAGGCTCAGTACTTGGCTCAAAACATGCAGCCCTGAGGTCTCTCATGAAAGCAGGTGGTTAAATAGAAATTCACTGCTCAGCTGACCCGGTAGGAGCAAAGGTATGCCAAAAATGTACACAGAATGAGCTTTTCAGTGAATAGCAGCCAGGCACATTTTAGCTAGTTTTACTTGTAAGTGGGGTTGGAAACGCTTTTCAGGCTCAGTACTGGGCTCAAAACATGCAGCCCTGAGGTCTCTCATGATAGCAGGTGGTTAAATAGAAATTCGCTGCTCAGCTGACCCGGTAGGAGCAAACGTATGCCAAAAATGTACACAGAATGAGCTTTTCAGTGAATAGCAGCCAGGCACATTTTAGCTAGTTTTAATTAAGTGGGGTTGGAAACGCTTTTCAGGATCAGTACTGGGCTCAAAACATGCAGCCCTGAGGTCTCTCATGATAGCAGGTGGTTAAATAGAAATTTGCTGCTCAGCTGACCCGGCAGGAGCAAACGTATGCTAAAAATGTACTCAGAATGAGCTTTTCAGTGAAGAGAAGCCAGGCACATTTTAGCTAGTTTTACTTGTAAGTGGGGTTGGAAATGCTTTTCAGGCTCAGTACTGGGCTCAAAACATGCAGCCCTGAGGTCTCTCATGAAATCAGGTGGTTAAATAGAAATTCGCTGCTCAGCTGACCCGGTAGGAGCATACGTATGCCAAAAATGTACACAGAATGAGCTTTTCAGTGAATAGCAGCCAGGCACATTTTAGCTAGTTTTACTTGTAAGTGGGGTTGGAAACGCTTTTCAGGCTCAGTACTGGGCTCAAAACATGCAGCCCTGAGGTCTCTCATGATAGCAGGTGGTTAAATAGAAATTCGCTGCTCAGCTGACCCGGCAGGAGCAAACGTATGCTAAAAATGTACTCAGAATGAGCTTTTCAGTGAATAGCAGCCAGGCACATTTTAGCTAATTTTACTTGTAAGTGGGGTTGGAAACACTTTTCAGGATCAGTACTGGGCTCAAAACATGCAGCCCTGAGGTCTCTCGTGATAGCAGGTGGTTAAATAGAAATTCGCTGCTCAGCTGACCCGGCAGGAGCAAACGTATGCCAAAAATGTACACAGAATGAGCTTTTCAGTGAATAGCAGCCAGGCACATTTTAGCTAATTTTACTTGTAAGTGGGGTTGGAAACGCTTTTCAGGCTCAGTACTGGGCTCAAAACATGCAGCCCTGAGGTCTCTCATGATAGCAGGTGGTTAAATAGAAATTCGCTGCTCAGCTGACCCGTTAGGAGCAAACGTATGCTAAAAATGTACACAGAATGAGCTTTTCAGTGAATAGCAGCCAGGCACATTTTAGCTAGTTTTACTTGTAAGTGGGGTTGGAAACGCTTTTCAGGCTCAGTACTGGGCTCAAAACATGCAGCCCTGAGGTCTCTCATGATAGCAGGTGGTTAATTAGAAATTCACTGCTCAGCTGACCCGGTAGGAGCAAACGTATGCCAAAAATGTACACAGAATGAGCTTTTCAGTGAATAGCAGCCAGGCACATTTTAGCTAGTTTTACTTGTAAGTGGGGTTGGAAACGCTTTTCAGGCTCAGTACTGGGCTCAAAACATGCAGCCCTGAGGTCTCTCATGAAAGCAGGTGGTTAAATAGAAATTCGCTGCTCAGCTGACCCGGTAGGAGCCAACGTATGCCAAAAATGTACACAGAATGAGCTTTTCAGTGAAAAGCAGCCAGGCACATTTTAGCTAGTTTTACTTGTAAGTGGGGTTGGAAATGCTTTTCAGGCTCAGTACTGAGCTCAAAACATGCAGCCCTGAGGTCTCTCATGAAAGCAGGTGGTTAAATAGAAATTCGCTGCTCAGCTGACCCGGTAGGAGCAAACGTATTCCAAAAATGTACACAGAATGAGCTTTTCAGTGAATAGCAGCCAGGCACATTTTAGCTAGTTTTACTTGTAAGTGGGGTTGGAAACGCTTTTCAGGATCAGTACTGGGCTCAAAACATGCAGCCCTGAGGTCTCTCATGATAGCAGGTGGTTAAATAGAAATTCGCTGCTCAGCTGACCCGGCAGGAGCAAACGTATGCTAAAAATGTACTCAGAATGAGCTTTTCAGTGAAGAGAAGCCAGGCACATTTTAGCTAGTTTTACTTGTAAGTGGGGTTGGAAATGCTTTTCAGGCTCAGTACTGGGCTCAAAACATGCAGCCCTGAGGTCTCTCATGAAATCAGGTGGTTAAATAGAAATTCGCTGCTCAGCTGACCCGGTAGGAGCAAACGTATGCCAAAAATGTACACAGAATGAGCTTTTCAGTGAATAGCAGCCAGGCACATTTTAGCTAGTTTTACTTGTAAGTGGGGTTGGAAATGCTTTTCAGGCTCAGTACTGGGCTCAAAACATGCAGCCCTGAGGTCTCTCATGATAGCAGGTGGTTAAATAGAAATTCGCTGCTCAGCTGACCCGGCAGGAGCAAACGTATGCTAAAAATGTACTCAGAATGAGCTTTTCAGTGAATAGCAGCCAGGCACATTTTAGCTAATTTTACTTGTAAGTGGGGTTGGAAACGCTTTTCATGATCAGTACTGGGCTCAAAACATGCAGCCCTGAGGTCTCTCATGATAGCAGGTGGTTAAGTAGAAATTCGCTGCTCAGCTGACCCGGCAGGAGCAAACGTATGCCAAAAATGTACACAGAATGAGCTTTTCAGTGAATAGCAGCCAGGCACATTTTAGCTAATTTTACTTGTAAGTGGGGTTGGAAAAGCTTTTCAGGCTCAGTACTGGGCTCAAAACATGCAGCCCTGAGGTCTCTCATGATAGCAGGTGGTTAAATAGAAATTCCCTGCTCAGCTGACCCGGCAGGAGCAAACGTATGCCAAAAATGTACACAGAATGAGCTTTTCAGTGAATAGCAGCCAGGCACATTTTAGCTAATTTTACTTGTACGTGGGGTTGGAAACGCTTTTCAGGCTCAGTACTGGGCTCAAAACATGCAGCCCTGAGGTCTCTCATGATAGCAGGTGGTTAAATAGAAATTCGCTGCTCAGCTGACCCGTTAGGAGCAAACGTATGCTAAAAATGTACTCAGAATGAGCTTTTCAGTGAAGAGAAGCCAGGCACATTTTAGCTAGTTTTACTTGTAAGTGGGGTTGGAAATGCTTTTCAGGCTCAGTACTGGGCTCAAAACATGCAGCCCTGAGGTCTCTCATGATAGCAGGTGGTTAAATAGAAATTCGCTGCTCAGCTGACCCGGCAGGAGCAAACGTATGCTAAAAATGTACTCAGAATGAGCTTTTCAGTGAATAGCAGCCAGGCACATTTTAGCTAATTTTACTTGTAAGTGGGGTTGGAAACGCTTTTCAGGATCAGTACTGGGCTCAAAACATGCAGCCCTGAGGTCTCTCATGATAGCAGGTGGTTAAATAGAAATTCGCTGCTCAGCTGACCCGGCAGGAGCAAACGTATGCCAAAAATGTACACAGAATGAGCTTTTCAGTGAATAGCAGCCAGGCACATTTTAGCTAATTTTACTTGTACGTGGGGTTGGAAACGCTTTTCAGGCTCAGTACTGGGCTCAAAACATGCAGCCCTGAGGTCTCTCATGATAGAAGGTGGTTAAATAGAAATTTGCTGCTCAGCTGACCCGTTAGGAGCACACGTATGCTAAAAATGTACTCAGAATGAGCTTTTCAGTGAAGAGAAGCCAGGCACATTTTAGCTAGTTTTACTTGTAAGTGGGGTTGGAAATGCTTTTCAGGCTCAGTACTTGGCTCAAAACATGCAGCCCTGAGGTCTCTCATGAAAGCAGGTGGTTAAATAGAAATTCACTGCACAGCTGACCCGGTAGGAGCAAAGGTATGCCAAAAATGTACACAGAATGAGCTTTTCAGTGAATAGCAGCCAGGCACATCATAGCTAGTTTTACTTGTAAGTGGGGTTGGAAACGCTTTTCAGGCTCAGTACTGGGCTCAAAACATGCAGCCCTGAGGTCTCTCATGATAGCAGGTGGTTAAATAGAAATTCGCTGCTCAGCTGACCCGGCAGGAGCAAACGTATGCTAAAAATGTACTCAGAATGAGCTTTTCATTGAAGAGAAGCCAGGCACATTTTAGCTAGTTTTACTTGTAAGTGGGGTTGGAAATGCTTTTCAGGCTCAGTACTGAGCTCAAAACATGCAGCCCTGAGGTCTCTCATGAAAGCAGGTGGTTAAATAGAAATTCGCTGCTCAGCTGACCCGGTAGGAGCAAACGTATGCCAAAAATGTACACAGAATGAGCTTTTCAGTGAATAGCAGCCAGGCACATTTTAGCTAGTTTTACTTGTAAGTGGGGTTGGAAACGCTTTTCAGGATCAGTACTGGGCTCAAAACATGCAGCCCTGAGGTCTCTCATGATAGCAGGTGGTTAAATAGAAATTCGCTGCTCAGCTGACCCGGCAGGAGCAAAAGTATGCAAAAAATGTACTCAGAATGAGCTTTTCAGTGAAGAGAAGCCAGGCACATTTTAGCTAGTTTTACTTTGTAAGTGGGGTTGGAAACGCTTTTCAGGCTCAGTACTGGGCTCAAAACATGCAGCCCTGAGGTCTCTCATGAAAGCAGGTGGTTAAATAGCAATTCGCTGGTCAGCTGACCCGGTAGGAGCAAACGTATGCCAAAAATGTACACAGAATGAGCTTTTCAGTGAATAGCAGCCAGGCACATTTTAGCTAGTTTTACTTGTAAGTGGGGTTGGAAACGCTTTTCAGGCTCAGTACTGGGCTCAAAACATGCAGCCCTGAGGTCTCTCATGATAGCAGGTGGTTAAATAGAAATTCGCTGCTCAGCTGACCCGGCAGGAGCAAACGTATGCTAAAAATGTACTCAGAATGAGCTTTTCAGTGAATAGCAGCCAGGCACATTTTAGCTAATTTTACTTGTAAGTGGGGTTGGAAACGCTTTTCAGGATCAGTACTGGGCTCAAAACATGCAGCCCTGAGGTCTCTCATGATAGCAGGTGGTTAAATAGAAATTCGCTGCTCAGCTGACCCGGCAGGAGCAAACGTATGCCAAAAATGTACACAGAATGAGCTTTTCAGTGAATAGCAGCCAGGCACATTTTAGCTAATTTTACTTGTACGTGGGGTTGGAAACGCTTTTCAGGCTCAGTACTGGGCTCAAAACATGCAGCCCTGAGGTCTCTCATGATAGCAGGTGGTTAAATAGAAATTCGCTGCTCAGCTGACCCGTTAGGAGCAAACGTATGCTAAAAATGTACTCAGAATGAGCTTTTCAGTGAAGAGAAGCCAGGCACATTTTAGCTAGTTTTACTTGTAAGTGGGGTTGGAAATGCTTTTCAGGCTCAGTACTTGGCTCAAAACATGCAGCCCTGAGGTCTCTCATGAAAGCAGGTGGTTAAATAGAAATTCACTGCTCAGCTGACCCGGTAGGAGCAAAGGAATGCCAAAAATGTACACAGAATGAGCTTTTCAGTGAATAGCAGCCAGGCACATTTTAGCTAGTTTTACTTGTAAGTGGGGTTGGAAACACTTTTCAGGCTCAGTACTGGGCTCAAAACATGCAGCCCTGAGGTCTCTCATGATAGCAGGTGGTTAAATAGAAATTCGCTGCTCAGCTGACCCGGTAGGAGCAAACGTATGCCAAAAATGTACACAGAATGAGCTTTTCAGTGAATAGCAGCCAGGCACATTTTACCTAGTTTTACTTTAAGTGGGGTTGGAAACGCTTTTCAGGATCAGTACTGGGCTCAAAACATGCAGCCCTGAGGTCCCTCATGATAGCAGGTGGTTAAATAGAAATTTGCTGCTCAGCTGACCCGGCAGGAGCAAACGTATGCTAAAAATGTACTCAGAATGAGCTTTTCAGTGAAGAGAAGCCAGGCACATTTTAGCTAGTTTTACTTGTAAGTGGGGCTGGAAATGCTTTTCAGGCTCAGTACTGGGCTCAAAACATGCAGCCCTGAGGTCTCTCATGAAATCAGGTGGTTAAATAGAAATTCGCTGCTCAGCTGACCTGGTAGGAGCAAACGTATGCCAAAAATGTACACAGAATGAGCTTTTCAGTGAATAGCAGCCAGGCACATTTTAGCTAGTTTTACTTGTAAGTGGGGTTGGAAACGCTTTTCAGGCTCAGTACTGGGCTCAAAACATGCAGCCCTGAGGTCTCTCATGATAGCAGGTGGTTAAATAGAAATTCGCTGCTCAGCTGACCCGGCAGGAGCAAACGTATGCTAAAAATGTACTCAGAATGAGCTTTTCAGTGAATAGCAGCCAGGCACATTTTAGCTAATTTTACTTGTAAGTGGGGTTGGAAACGCTTTTCAGGATCAGTACTGGGCTCAAAACATGCAGCCCTGAGGTCTCTCATGATAGCAGGTGGTTAAATAGAAATTCCCTGCTCAGCTGACCCGGCAGGAGCAAACGTATGCCAAAAATGTACACAGAATGAGCTTTTCAGTGAATAGCAGCCAGGCACATTTTAGCTAATTTTACTTGTACGTGGGGTTGGAAACGCTTTTCAGGCTCAGTACTGGGCTCAAAACATGCAGCCCTGAGGTCTCTCATGATAGCAGGTGGTTAAATAGAAATTCGCTGCTCAGCTGACCCGTTAGGAGCAAACGTATGCTAAAAATGTACTCAGAATGAGCTTTTCAGTGAAGAGAAGCCAGGCACATTTTAGCTAGTTTTACTTGTAAGTGGGGTTGGAAATGCTTTTCAGGCTCAGTACTTGGCTCAAAACATGCAGCCCTGAGGTCTCTCATGAAAGCAGGTGGTTAAATAGAAATTCACTGCTCAGCTGACCCGGTAGGAGCAAAGGTATGCCAAAAATGTACACAGAATGAGCTTTTCAGTGAATAGCAGCCAGGCACATTTTAGCTAGTTTTACTTGTAAGTGGGGTTGGAAACGCTTTTCAGGCTCAGTACTGGGCTCAAAACATGCAGCCCTGAGGTCTCTCATGATAGCAGGTGGTTAAATAGAAATTCGCTGCTCAGCTGACCCGGTAGGAGCAAACGTATGCCAAAAATGTACACAGAATGAGCTTTTCAGTGAATAGCAGCCAGGCACATTTTAGCTAGTTTTAATTAAGTGGGGTTGGAAACGCTTTTCAGGATCAGTACTGGGCTCAAAACATGCAGCCCTGAGGTCTCTCATGATAGCAGGTGGTTAAATAGAAATTTGCTGCTCAGCTGACCCGGCAGGAGCAAACGTATGCTAAAAATGTACTCAGAATGAGCTTTTCAGTGAAGAGAAGCCAGGCACATTTTAGCTAGTTTTACTTGTAAGTGGGGTTGGAAATGCTTTTCAGGCTCAGTACTGGGCTCAAAACATGCAGCCCTGAGGTCTCTCATGAAATCAGGTGGTTAAATAGAAATTCGCTGCTCAGCTGACCCGGTAGGAGCATACGTATGCCAAAAATGTACACAGAATGAGCTTTTCAGTGAATAGCAGCCAGGCACATTTTAGCTAGTTTTACTTGTAAGTGGGGTTGGAAACGCTTTTCAGGCTCAGTACTGGGCTCAAAACATGCAGCCCTGAGGTCTCTCATGATAGCAGGTGGTTAAATAGAAATTCGCTGCTCAGCTGACCCGGCAGGAGCAAACGTATGCTAAAAATGTACTCAGAATGAGCTTTTCAGTGAATAGCAGCCAGGCACATTTTAGCTAATTTTACTTGTAAGTGGGGTTGGAAACACTTTTCAGGATCAGTACTGGGCTCAAAACATGCAGCCCTGAGGTCTCTCGTGATAGCAGGTGGTTAAATAGAAATTCGCTGCTCAGCTGACCCGGCAGGAGCAAACGTATGCCAAAAATGTACACAGAATGAGCTTTTCAGTGAATAGCAGCCAGGCACATTTTAGCTAATTTTACTTGTAAGTGGGGTTGGAAACGCTTTTCAGGCTCAGTACTGGGCTCAAAACATGCAGCCCTGAGGTCTCTCATGATAGCAGGTGGTTAAATAGAAATTCGCTGCTCAGCTGACCCGTTAGGAGCAAACGTATGCTAAAAATGTACACAGAATGAGCTTTTCAGTGAATAGCAGCCAGGCACATTTTAGCTAGTTTTACTTGTAAGTGGGGTTGGAAACGCTTTTCAGGCTCAGTACTGGGCTCAAAACATGCAGCCCTGAGGTCTCTCATGATAGCAGGTGGTTAATTAGAAATTCACTGCTCAGCTGACCCGGTAGGAGCAAACGTATGCCAAAAATGTACACAGAATGAGCTTTTCAGTGAATAGCAGCCAGGCACATTTTAGCTAGTTTTACTTGTAAGTGGGGTTGGAAACGCTTTTCAGGCTCAGTACTGGGCTCAAAACATGCAGCCCTGAGGTCTCTCATGAAAGCAGGTGGTTAAATAGAAATTCGCTGCTCAGCTGACCCGGTAGGAGCCAACGTATGCCAAAAATGTACACAGAATGAGCTTTTCAGTGAAAAGCAGCCAGGCACATTTTAGCTAGTTTTACTTGTAAGTGGGGTTGGAAATGCTTTTCAGGCTCAGTACTGAGCTCAAAACATGCAGCCCTGAGGTCTCTCATGAAAGCAGGTGGTTAAATAGAAATTCGCTGCTCAGCTGACCCGGTAGGAGCAAACGTATTCCAAAAATGTACACAGAATGAGCTTTTCAGTGAATAGCAGCCAGGCACATTTTAGCTAGTTTTACTTGTAAGTGGGGTTGGAAACGCTTTTCAGGATCAGTACTGGGCTCAAAACATGCAGCCCTGAGGTCTCTCATGATAGCAGGTGGTTAAATAGAAATTCGCTGCTCAGCTGACCCGGCAGGAGCAAACGTATGCTAAAAATGTACTCAGAATGAGCTTTTCAGTGAAGAGAAGCCAGGCACATTTTAGCTAGTTTTACTTGTAAGTGGGGTTGGAAATGCTTTTCAGGCTCAGTACTGGGCTCAAAACATGCAGCCCTGAGGTCTCTCATGAAATCAGGTGGTTAAATAGAAATTCGCTGCTCAGCTGACCCGGTAGGAGCAAACGTATGCCAAAAATGTACACAGAATGAGCTTTTCAGTGAATAGCAGCCAGGCACATTTTAGCTAGTTTTACTTGTAAGTGGGGTTGGAAATGCTTTTCAGGCTCAGTACTGGGCTCAAAACATGCAGCCCTGAGGTCTCTCATGATAGCAGGTGGTTAAATAGAAATTCGCTGCTCAGCTGACCCGGCAGGAGCAAACGTATGCTAAAAATGTACTCAGAATGAGCTTTTCAGTGAATAGCAGCCAGGCACATTTTAGCTAATTTTACTTGTAAGTGGGGTTGGAAACGCTTTTCATGATCAGTACTGGGCTCAAAACATGCAGCCCTGAGGTCTCTCATGATAGCAGGTGGTTAAGTAGAAATTCGCTGCTCAGCTGACCCGGCAGGAGCAAACGTATGCCAAAAATGTACACAGAATGAGCTTTTCAGTGAATAGCAGCCAGGCACATTTTAGCTAATTTTACTTGTAAGTGGGGTTGGAAAAGCTTTTCAGGCTCAGTACTGGGCTCAAAACATGCAGCCCTGAGGTCTCTCATGATAGCAGGTGGTTAAATAGAAATTCGCTGCTCAGCTGACCCGTTAGGAGCAAAAGTATGCTAAAAATGTTCTCAGAATGAGCTTTTCAGTGAAGAGAAGCCAGGCACATTTTAGCTAGTTTTACTTGTAAGTGAAGTTGGAAATGCTTTTCAGGCTCAGTACTTGGCTCAAAACATGCAGCCCTGAGGTCTCTCATGAAAGCAGGTGGTTAAATAGAAATTCACTGCTCAGCTGACCCGGTAGGAGCAAAGGTATGCCAAAAATGTACAGAGAATGAGCTTTTCAGTGAATAGCAGCCAGGCACATTTTAGCAAGTTTTACTTGTAAGTGGGGTTGGAAACGCTTTTCAGGCTCAGTACTGGGCTCAAAACATGCAGCCCTGAGGTCTCTAATGATAGCAGGTGGTTAATTAGAAATTCACTGCTCAGCTGACCCGGTAGGAGCAAACGTATGCCAAAAATGTACACAGAATGAGCTTTTCAGTGAAAAGCAGCCAGGCACATTTTAGCTAGTTTTACTTGTAAGTGGGGTTGGAAATGCTTTTCAGGCTCAGTACTGAGCTCAAAACATGCAGCCCTGAGGTCTCTCATGAAAGCAGGTGGTTAAATAGAAATTCGCTGCTCAGCTGACCCGGTAGGAGCAAACGTATGCCAAAAATGTACACAGAATGAGCTTTTCAGTGAATAGCAGCCAGGCACATTTTCGCTAGTTTTACTTGTAAGTGGGGTTGGAAACGCTTTTCAGGATCAGTACTGGGCACAAAACATGCAGCCCTGAGGTCTCTCATGATAGCAGGTGGTTAAATAGAAATTCGCTGCTCAGCTGACCCGGCAGGAGCAAACGTATGCTAAAAATAAACTCAGAATGAGCTTTTCAGTGAAGAGAAGCCAGGCACATTTTAGCTAGTTTTACTTGTAAGTGGGGTTGGAAACGCTTTTCAGGCTCAGTACTGGGCTCAAAACATGCAGCCCTGAGGTCTCTCATGAAAGCAGGTGGTTAAATAGAAATTCGCTGCTCAGCTGACCCGGTAGGAGCAAACGTATGCCAAAAATGTACACAGAATGAGCTTTTCAATGTATAGCAGCCAGGCTCATTTTAGCTAGTTTTACTTGTAAGTGGGGTTGGAAACGCTTTTCAGGATCAGTACTGGGCACAAAACATGCAGCCCTGAGGTCTCTCATGATAGCAGGTGGTTAAATAGAAATTCGCTGCTCAGCTGACCCGGCAGGAGCAAACGTATGCTAAAAATGTACTCAGAATGAGCTTTTCAGTGAAGAGAAGCCAGGCACATTTTAGCTAGTTTTACTTGTAAGTGGGGTTGGAAACGCTTTTCAGGATCAGTACTGGGCTCAAAACATGCAGCCCTGAGGTCTCTCATGATAGCAGGTGGTTAAATAGAAATTCGCTGCTCAGCTGACCCGGCAGGAGCAAACGTATGCTAAAAATGTACTCAGAATGAGCTTTTCAGTGAAGAGAAGCCAGGCACATTTTAGCTAGTTTTACTTGTAAGTGGGGTTGGAAACGCTTTTCAGGCTCAGTACTGGGCTCAAAACATGCAGCCCTGAGGTCTCTCATGAAAGCAGGTGGTTAAATAGAAACTCGCTGCTCAGCTGACCCGGTAGGAGCAAACGTATGCCAAAAATGTACACAGAATGAGCTTTTCAGTGAATAGCAGCCAGGCACATTTTAGCTAGTTTTACTTGTAAGTGGGGTTGGAAACGCTTTTCAGGATCAGTACTGGGCTCAAAACATGCAGCCCTGAGGTCCCTCATGATAGCAGGTGGTTAAATAGAAATTTGCTGATCAGCTGACCCGGCAGGAGCAAACGTATGCTAAAAATGTACTCAGAATGAGCTTTTCAGTGAAGAGAAGCCAGGCACATTTTAGCTAGTTTTACTTGTAAGTGGGGTTGGAAATGCTTTTCAGGCTCAGTACTGGGCTCAAAACATGCAGCCCTGAGGTCTCTCATGAAATCAGGTGGTTAAATAGAAATTCGCTGCTCAGCTGACCCGGTAGGAGCAAACGTATGCCAAAAATGTACACAGAATGAGCTTTTCAGTGAATAGCAGCCAGGCACATTTTAGCTAGTTTTACTTGTAAGTGGGGTTGGAAACGCTTTTCAGGCTCAGTACTGGGCTCAAAACATGCAGCCCTGAGGTCTCTCATGATAGCAGGTGGTTAAATAGAAATTCGCTGCTCAGCTGACCCGGCAGGAGCAAACGTATGCTAAAAATGTACTCAGAATGAGCTTTTCAGTGAATAGCAGCCAGGCACATTTTAGCTAATTTTACTTGTAAGTGGGGTTGGAAACGCTTTTCAGGATCAGTACTGGGCTCAAAACATGCAGCCCTGAGGTCTCTCATGATAGCAGGTGGTTAAATAGAAATTCGCTGCTCAGCTGACCCGGCAGGAGCAAACGTATGCCAAAAATGTACACAGAATGAGCTTTTCAGTGAATAGCAGCCAGGCACATTTTAGCTGATTTTACTTGTAAGTGGGGTTGGAAACGCTTTTCAGGCTCAGTACTGGGCTCAAAACATGCAGCCCTGAGGTCTCTCATGATAGCAGGTGGTTAAATAGAAATTCGCTGCTCAGCTGACCCGTTAGGAGCAAACGTATGCTAAAAATGTAGTCAGAATGAGCTTTTCAGTGAAGAGAAGCCAGGCACATTTTAGCTAGTTTTACTTGTAAGTGGGGTTGGAAATGCTTTTCAGGCTCAGTACTTGGCTCAAAACATGCAGCCCTGAGGTCTCTCATGAAAGCAGGTGGTTAAATAGAAATTCACTGCTCAGCTGACCCGGTAGGAGCAAAGGTATGCCAAAAATGTACACAGAATGAGCTTTTCAGTGAATAGCAGCCAGGCACATTTTAGCTAGTTTTACTTGTAAGTGGGGTTGGAAACGCTTTTCAGGCTCAGTACTGGGCTCAAAACATGCAGCCCTGAGGTCTCTCATGATAGCAGGTGGTTAAATAGAAATTCGCTGCTCAGCTGACCCGGCAGGAGCAAACGTATGCTAAAAATGTACTCAGAATGAGCTTTTCAGTGAATAGAAGCCAGGCACATTTTAGCTAGTTTTACTTGTAAGTGGGGTTGGAAACGCTTTTCAGGCTCAGTACTGGGCTCAAAACATGCAGCCCTGAGGTCTCTCATGATAGCAGGTGGTTAAATAGAAATTCGCTGCTCAGCTGACCCGGCAGGAGCAAACGTAGGCTAAAAATGTACTCAGAATGAGCTTTTCAGTGAAGAGAAGCCAGGCACATTTTAGCTAGTTTTACTTGTAAGTGGGGTTGGAAACGCTTTTCAGGCTCTGTACTAGGCTCAAAACATGCAGCCCTGAGGTCTCTCGTGAAAGCCGGTGGTTAAATAGAAATTCGCTGCTCAGCTGACCCGGTAGGAGCAAACGTATGCCAAAAATGTACACAGAATGAGCTTTTCAGTGACTAGCAGCCAGGCACATTTTAGCTAGTTTTACTTTAAGTGGGGTTGGAAACGCTTTTCAGGATCAGTATTGGGCTCAAAACATGCAGCCCTGAGGTCTCTCATGATAGCAGGTGGTTAAATAGAAATTCGCTGCTCAGCTGACCCGGCAGGAGCAAACGTATGCTAAAAATGTACTCAGAATGAGCTTTTCAGTGAAGAGAAGCCAGGCACATTTTAGCTAGTTTTACTTGTAAGTGGGGTTGGAAACGCTTTTCAGGATCAGTACTGGGCTCAAAACATGCAGCCCTGAGGTCTCTCGTGATAGCAGGTGGTTAAATAGAAATTCGCTGCTCAGCTGACCCGGCAGGAGCAAACGTATGCTAAAAATGTACTCAGAATGAGCTTTTCAGTGAAGAAAAGCCAGGCACATTTTAGCTAGTTTTACTTGTAAGTGGGGTTGGAAACGCTTTTCAGGCTCAGTACTGGGCTCAAAACATGCAGCCCTGAGGTCTCTCATGAAAGCAGGTGGTTAAATAGAAATTCGCTGCTCAGCCGACCCGGTAGGAGCAAACGTATGCCAAAAATGTACACAGAATGAGCTTTTCAGTGAATAGCAGCCAGGCACATTTTAGCTAGTTTTACTTGTAAGTGGGGTTGGAAACGCTTTTCAGGATCAGTACTGGGCTCAAACCATGCAGCCCTGAGGTCCCTCATGATAGCAGGTGGTTAAATAGAAATTTGCTGCTCAGCTGACCCGGCAGGAGCAAACGTATGCTAAAAATGTACTCAGAATGAGCTTTTCAGTGAAGAGAAGCCAGGCACATTTTAGCTAGTTTTACTTGTAAGTGGGGTTGGAAATGCTTTTCAGGCTCAGTACTGGGCTCAAAACATGCAGCCCTGAAGTCTCTCATGATAGCAGGTGGTTAAATAGAAATTCGCTGCTCAGCTGACCCGTTAGGAGCAAACGTATGCTAAAAATGTACTCAGAATGAGCTTTTCAGTGAAGAGAAGCCAGGCACATTTTAGCTAGTTTTACTTGTAAGTGGGGTTGGAAATGCTTTTCAGGCTCAGTACTTGGCTCAAAACATGCAGCCCTGAGGTCTCTCATGAAAGCAGGTGGTTAAATAGAAATTCACTGCTCAGCTGACCCGGTAGGAGCAAAGGTATGCCAAAAATGTACACAGAATGAGCTTTTCAGTGAATAGCAGCCAGGCACATTTTAGCTAGTTTTACTTGTAAGTGGGGTTGGAAACGCTTTTCAGGCTCAGTACTGGGCTCAAAACATGCAGCCCTGAGGTCTCTCATGATAGCAGGTGGTTAAATAGAAATTCGCTGCTCAGCTGACCTGGTAGGAGCAAACGTATGCCAAAAATGTACACAGAATGAGCTTTTCAGTGAATAGCAGCCAGGCACATTTTAGCTAGTTTTACTTTAAGTGGGGTTGGAAATGCTTTTCAGGATCAGTACTGGGCTCAAAACATGCAGCCCTGAGGTCTCTCATGATAGCAGGTGGTTAAATAGAAATTCGCTGCTCAGCTGACCCGGCAGGAGCAAAGGTATGCTAAAAATGTACTCAGAATGAGCTTTTCAGTGAAGAGAAGCCAGGCACATTTTAGCTAGTTTTACTTGTAAGTGGGGTTGGAAACGCTTTTCAGGCTCAGTACTGGGCTCAAAACATGCAGCCCTGAGGTCTCTCATGATAGCAGGTGGTTAAATAGAAATTCGCTGCTCAGCTGACCCGGCAGGAGCAAACGTATGCTAAAAATTTACTCAGAATGAGCTTTTCAGTGAATAGCAGCCAGGCACATTTTAGCTAATTTTACTTGTAAGTGGGGTTGGAAACGCTTTTCAGGATCAGTACTGGGCTCAAAACATGCAGCCCTGAGGTCTCTCATGATAGCAGGTGGTTAAATAGAAATTCGCTGCTCAGCTGACCCGGCAGGAGCAAACGTATGCCAAAAATGTACACAGAATGAGCTTTTCAGTGAATAGCAGCCAGGCACATTTTAGCTAATTTTACTTGTACGTGGGGTTGGAAACGCTTTTCAGGCTCAGTACTGGGCTCAAAACATGCAGCCCTGAGGTCTCTCATGATAGCAGGTGGTTAAATAGAAATTCGCTGCTCAGCTGACCCGTTAGGAGCAAACGTATGCTAAAAATGTACTCAGAATGAGCTTTTCAGTGAAGAGAAGCCAGGCACATTTTAGCTAGTTTTACTTGTAAGTGGGGTTGGAAATGCTTTTCAGGCTCAGTACTTGGCTCAAAACATGCAGCCCTGAGGTCTCTCATGAAAGCAGGTGGTTAAATAGAAATTCACTGCTCAGCTGACCCGGTAGGAGCAAAGGTATGCCAAAAATGTACACAGAATGAGCTTTTCAGTGAATAGCAGCCATTCACATTTTAGCTAGTTTTACTTGTAAGTGGGGTTGGAAACGCTTTTCAGGCTCAGTACTGGGCTCAAAACATGCAGCCCTGAGGTCTCTCATGATAGCAGGTGGTTAAATAGAAATTCGCTGCTCAGCTGACCCGGCAGGAGCAAACGTATGCTAAAAATGTACTCAGAATGAGCTTTTCAGTGAAGAGAAGCCAGGCACATTTTAGCTAGTTTTACTTGTAAGTGGGGTTGGAAACGCTTTTCAGGCTCTGTACTGGGCTCAAAACATGCAGCCCTGAGGTCTCTCATGAAAGCAGGTGGTTAAATAGAAATTCGCTGCTCAGCTGAACCGGTAGGAGCAACCGTATGCCAAAAATGTACACAGAATGAGCTTTTCAGTGAATAGCAGCCAGGCACATTTTAGCTAGTTTTACTTTAAGTGGGGTTGGAAACGCTTTTCAGGATCAGTACTGGGCTCAAAACATGCAGCCCTGAGGTCTCTCATGATAGCAGGTGGTTAAATAGAAATTCGCTGCTCAGCTGACCCGGCAGGAGCAAACGTATGCTAAAAATGTACTCAGAATGAGCTTTTCAGTGAAGAGAGAAGCCAGGCACATTTTAGCTAGTTTTACTTGTAAGTGGGGTTGGAAATGCTTTTCAGGCTCAGTACTGAGCTCAAAACATGCAGCCCTGAGGTCTCTCATGAAAGCAGGTGGTTAAATAGAAATTCGCTGCTCAGCTGACCCGGTAGGAGCAAACGTATGCCAAAAATGTACACAGAATGAGCTTTTCAGTGAATAGCAGCCAGGCACATTTTAGCTAGTTTTACTTGTAAGTGGGGTTGGAAACGCTTTTCAGGATCAGTACTGGGCTCAAAACATGCAGCCCTGAGGTCTCTCATGATAGCAGGTGGTTAAATAGAAATTCGCTGCTCAGCTGACCCGGCAGGAGCAAAAGTATGCTAAAAATGTACTCAGAATGAGCTTTTCAGTGAAGAGAAGCCAGGCACATTTTAGCTAGTTTTACTTTGTAAGTGGGGTTGGAAACGCTTTTCAGGCTCAGTACTGGGCTCAAAACATGCAGCCCTGAGGTCTCTCATGAAAGCAGGTGGTTAAATAGAAATTCGCTGGTCAGCTGACCCGGTAGGAGCAAACGTATGCCAAAAATGTACACAGAATGAGCTTTTCAGTGAATAGCAGCCAGGCACATTTTAGCTAGTTTTACTTGTAAGTGGGGTTGGAAACGCTTTTCAGGCTCAGTACTGGGCTCAAAACATGCAGCCCTGAGGTCTCTCATGATAGCAGGTGGTTAAATAGAAATTCGCTGCTCAGCTGACCCGGCAGGAGCAAACGTATGCTAAAAATGTACTCAGAATGAGCTTTTCAGTGAATAGCAGCCAGGCACATTTTAGCTAATTTTACTTGTAAGTGGGGTTGGAAACGCTTTTCAGGATCAGTACTGGGCTCAAATCATGCAGCCCTGAGGTCTCTCATGATAGCAGGTGGTTAAATAGAAATTCGCTGCTCAGCTGACCCGGCAGGAGCAAACGTATGCCAAAAATGTACACAGAATGAGCTTTTCAGTGAATAGCAGCCAGGCACATTTTAGCTAATTTTACTTGTACGTGGGGTTGGAAACGCTTTTCAGGCTCAGTACTGGGCTCAAAACATGCAGCCCTGAGGTCTCTCATGATAGCAGGTGGTTAAATAGAAATTCGCTGCTCAGCTGACCCGTTAGGAGCAAACGTATGCTAAAAATGTACTCAGAATGAGCTTTTCAGTGAAGAGAAGCCAGGCACATTTTAGCTAGTTTTACTTGTAAGTGGGGTTGGAAACGCTTTTCAGGCTCTGTACTGGGCTCAAAACATGCAGCCCTGAGGTCTCTCATGAAAGCAGGTGGTTAAATAGAAATTCGCTGCTCAGCTGAACCGGTAGGAGCAAACGTATGCCAAAAATGTACACAGAATGAGCGTTTCAGTGAATAGCAGCCAGGCACATTTTAGCTAGTTTTACTTTAAGTGGGGTTGGAAACGCTTTTCAGGATCAGTACTGGGCTCAAAACATGCAGCCCTGAGGTCTCTCATGATAGCAGGTGGTTAAATAGAAATTCGCTGCTCAGCTGACCCGGCAGGAGCAAACGTATGCTAAAAATGTACTCAGAATGAGCTTTTCAGTGAAGAGAAGCCAGGCACATTTTAGCTAGTTTTACTTGTAAGTGGGGTTGGAAATGCTTTTCAGGCTCAGTACTGAGCTCAAAACATGCATCCCTGAGGTCTCTCATGAAAGCAGGTGGTTAAATAGAAATTCGCTGCTCAGCTGACCCGGTAGGAGCAAACGTATGCCAAAAATGTACACAGAATGAGCTTTTCAGTGAATAGCAGCCAGGCACATTTTAGCTAGTTTTACTTGTAAGTGTGGTTGGAAACGCTTTTCAGGATCAGTACTGGGCTCAAAACATGCAGCCCTGAGGTCTCTCATGATAGCAGGTGGTTAAATAGAAATTCGCTGCTCAGCTGACCCGGCAGGAGCAAACGTATGCTAAAAATGTACTCAGAATGAGCTTTTCAGTGAAGAGAAGCCAGGCACATTTTAGCTAGTTTTACTTGTAAGTGGGGTTGGAAACGCTTTTCAGGCTCAGTACTGGGCTCAAAACATGCAGCCCTGAGGTCTCTCATGAAAGCAGGTGGTTAAATAGAAATTCGCTGGTCAGCTGACCTGGTAGGAGCAAACGTATGCCAAAAATGTACACAGAATGAGCTTTTCAGTGAATAGCAGCCAGGCACATTTTAGCTAGTTTTACTTGTAAGTGGGGTTGGAAACGCTTTTTAGGCTCAGTACTGGGCTCAAAACATGCAGCCCTGAGGTCTCTCATGATAGCAGGTGGTTAAATAGAAATTCGCTGCTCAGCTGACCCGGCAGGAGCAAACGTATGCTAAAAATGTACTCAGAATGAGCTTTTCAGTGAATAGCAGCCAGGCACATTTTAGCTAATTTTACTTGTAAGTGGGGTTGGAAACGCTTTTCAGGATCAGTACTGGGCTCAAAACATGCAGCCCTGAGGTCTCTCAAGATAGCAGGTGGTTAAATAGAAATTCGCTGCTCAGCTGACCCGGCATGAGCAAACGTATGCCAAAAATGTACACAGAATGAGCTTTTCAGTGAATAGCAGCCAGGCACATTTTAGCTAATTTTACTTGTACGTGGGGTTGGAAACGCTTTTCAGGCTCAGTACTGGGCTCAAAACATGCAGCCCTGAGGTCTCTCATGATAGCAGGTGGTTAAATAGAAATTCGCTGCTCAGCTGACCCGGCAGGAGCAAACGTATGCTAAAAATGTACTCAGAATGAGCTTTTCAGTGAAGAGAAGCCAGGCACATTTTAGCTAGTTTTACTTGTAAGTGGGGTTGGAAACGCTTTTCAGGCTCAGTACTGGGCTCAAAACATGCAGCCCTGAGGTCTCTCATGAAAGCAGGTGGTAAAATAGAAATTCGCTGCTCAGCTGACCCGGTAGGAGCAAACGTATGCCAAAAATGTACACAGAATGAGCTTTTCAGTGAATAGCAGCCAGGCACATTTTAGCTCGTTTTACTTGTAAGTGGGGTTGGAAACGCTTTTCAGGATCAGTACTGGGCTCAAAACATGCAGCCCTGAGGTCCCTCGTGATAGCAGGTGGTTAAATAGAAATTTGCTGCTCAGCTGACCCGGCAGGAGCAAACGTATGATAAAAATGTACTCAGAATGAGCTTTTCAGTGAAGAGAAGCCAGGCACATTTTAGCTAGTTTTACTTGTAAGTGGGGTTGGAAATGCTTTTCAGGCTCAGTACTGGGCTCAAAACATGCAGCCCTGAGGTCTCTCATGATAGCAGGTGGTTAAATAGAAATTCGCTGCTCAGCTGACCCGGCAGGAGCAAACGTATGCTAAAAATGTACTCAGAATGAGCTTTTCAGTGAATAGCAGCCAGGCACATTTTAGCTAATTTTACTTGTAAGTGGGGTTGGAAACGCTTTTCAGGATCAGTACTGGGCTCAAAACATGCAGCCCTGAGGTCTCTCATGATAGCAGGTGGTTAAATAGAAATTCGCTGCTCAGCTGACCCGGCAGGAGCAAACGTATGCCAAAAATGTACACAGAATGAGCTTTTCAGTGAATAGCAGCCAGGCACATTTTAGCTAATTTTACTTGTACGTGGGGTTGGAAACGCTTTTCAGGATCAGTACTGGGCTCAAAACATGCAGCCCTGAGGTCTCTCATGATAGCAGGTGGTTAAATAGAAATTCGCTGCTCAGCTGACCCGGCAGGAGCAAACGTATGCCAAAAATGTACACAGAATGAGCTTTTCAGTGAATAGCAGCCAGGCACATTTTAGCTAATTTTACTTGTACGTGGGGTTGGAAACGCTTTTCAGGCTCAGTACTGGGCTCAAAACATGCAGCCCTGAGGTCTCTCATGATAGCAGGTGGTTAAATAGAAATTCGCTGCTCAGCTGACCCGTTAGGAGCAAACGTATGCTAAAAATGTACTCAGAATGAGCTTTTCAGTGAAGAGAAGCCAGGCACATTTTAGCTAGTTTTACTTGTAAGTGGGGTTGGAAATGCTTTTCAGGCTCAGTACTTGGCTCAAAACATGCAGCCCTGAGGTCTCTCATGAAAGCAGGTGGTTAAATAGAAATTCACTGCTCAGCTGACCCGGTAGGAGCAAAGGTATGCCAAAAATGTACACAGAATGAGCTTTTCAGTGAATAGCAGCCATTCACATTTTAGCTAGTTTTACTTGTAAGTGGGGTTGGAAACGCTTTTCAGGCTCAGTACTGGGCTCAAAACATGCAGCCCTGAGGTCTCTCATGATAGCAGGTGGTTAAATAGAAATTCGCTGCTCAGCTGACCCGGCAGGAGCAAACGTATGCTAAAAATGTACTCAGAATGAGCTTTTCAGTGAAGAGAAGCCAGGCACATTTTAGCTAGTTTTACTTGTAAGTGGGGTTGGAAACGCTTTTCAGGATCAGTACTGGGCTCAAAACATGCAGCCCTGAGGTCTCTCATGATAGCAGGTGGTTAAATAGAAATTCGCTGCTCAGCTGACCCGGCAGGAGCAAACGTATGCTAAAAATGTACTCAGAATGAGCTTTTCAGTGAAGAGAAGCCAGGCACATTTTAGCTAGTTTTACTTGTAAGTGGGGTTGGAAATGCTTTTCAGGCTCAGTACTGAGCTCAAAACATGCAGCCCTGAGGTCTCTCATGAAAGCAGGTGGTTAAATAGAAATTCGCTGCTCAGCTGACCCGGCAGGAGCAAAAGTATGCTAAAAATGTACTCAGAATGAGCTTTTCAGTGAAGAGAAGCCAGGCACATTTTAGCTAGTTTTACTTTGTAAGTGGGGTTGGAAACGCTTTTCAGGCTCAGTACTGGGCTCAAAACATGCAGCCCTGAGGTCTCTCATGAAAGCAGGTGGTTAAATAGAAATTCGCTGGTCAGCTGACCCGGTAGGAGCAAACGTATGCCAAAAATGTACACAGAATGAGCTTTTCAGTGAATAGCAGCCAGGCACATTTTAGCTAGTTTTACTTGTAAGTGGGGTTGGAAACGCTTTTCAGGCTCAGTACTGGGCTCAAAACATGCAGCCCTGAGGTCTCTCATGATAGCAGGTGGTTAAATAGAAATTCGCTGCTCAGCTGACCCGGCAGGAGCAAACGTATGCTAAAAATGTACTCAGAATGAGCTTTTCAGTGAATAGCAGCCAGGCACATTTTAGCTAATTTTACTTGTAAGTGGGGTTGGAAACGCTTTTCAGGATCAGTACTGGGCTCAAATCATGCAGCCCTGAGGTCTCTCATGATAGCAGGTGGTTAAATAGAAATTCGCTGCTCAGCTGACCCGGCAGGAGCAAACGTATGCCAAAAATGTACACAGAATGAGCTTTTCAGTGAATAGCAGCCAGGCACATTTTAGCTAATTTTACTTGTACGTGGGGTTGGAAACGCTTTTCAGGCTCAGTACTGGGCTCAAAACATGCAGCCCTGAGGTCTCTCATGATAGCAGGTGGTTAAATAGAAATTCGCTGCTCAGCTGACCCGTTAGGAGCAAACGTATGCTAAAAATGTACTCAGAATGAGCTTTTCAGTGAAGAGAAGCCAGGCACATTTTAGCTAGTTTTACTTGTAAGTGGGGTTGGAAACGCTTTTCAGGCTCTGTACTGGGCTCAAAACATGCAGCCCTGAGGTCTCTCATGAAAGCAGGTGGTTAAATAGAAATTCGCTGCTCAGCTGAACTGGTAGGAGCAAACGTATGCCAAAAATGTACACAGAATGAGCGTTTCAGTGAATAGCAGCCAGGCACATTTTAGCTAGTTTTACTTTAAGTGGGGTTGGAAACGCTTTTCAGGATCAGTACTGGGCTCAAAACATGCAGCCCTGAGGTCTCTCATGATAGCAGGTGGTTAAATAGAAATTCGCTGCTCAGCTGACCCGGCAGGAGCAAACGTATGCTAAAAATGTACTCAGAATGAGCTTTTCAGTGAAGAGAAGCCAGGCGCATTTTAGCTAGTTTTACTTGTAAGTGGGGTTGGAAATGCTTTTCAGGCTCAGTACTGAGCTCAAAACATGCATCCCTGAGGTCTCTCATGAAAGCAGGTGGTTAAATAGAAATTCGCTGCTCAGCTGAACCGGTAAGAGCAAACGTATGCCAAAAATGTACACAGAATGAGCTTTTCAGTGAATAGCAGCCAGGCACATTTTAGCTAGTTTTACTTGTAAGTGTGGTTGGAAACGCTTTTCAGGATCAGTACTGGGCTCAAAACATGCAGCCCTGAGGTCTCTCATGATAGCAGGTGGTTAAATAGAAATTCGCTGCTCAGCTGACCCGGCAGGAGCAAACGTATGCTAAAAATGTACTCAGAATGAGCTTTTCAGTGAAGAGAAGCCAGGCACATTTTAGCTAGTTTTACTTGTAAGTGGGGTTGGGAACGCTTTTCAGGCTCAGTACTGGGCTCAAAACATGCAGCCCTGAGGTCTCTCATGAAAGCAGGTGGTTAAATAGAAATTCGCTGGTCAGCTGACCTGGTAGGAGCAAACGTATGCCAAAAATGTACACAGAATGAGCTTTTCAGTGAATAGCAGCCAGGCACATTTTAGCTAGTTTTACTTGTAAGTGGGGTTGGAAACGCTTTTCAGGCTCAGTACTGGGCTCAAAACATGCAGCCCTGAGGTCTCTCATGATAGCAGGTGGTTAAATAGAAATTCGCTGCTCAGCTGACCCGGCAGGAGCAAACGTATGCTAAAAATGTACTCAGAATGAGCTTTTCAGTGAATAGCAGCCAGGCACATTTTAGCTAATTTTACTTGTAAGTGGGGTTGGAAACGCTTTTCAGGATCAGTACTGGGCTCAAAACATGCAGCCCTGAGGTCTCTCATGATAGCAGGTGGTTAAATAGAAATTCGCTGCTCAGCTGACCCGGCAGGAGCAAACGTATGCCAAAAATGTACACAGAATGAGCTTTTCAGTGAATAGCAGCCAGGCACATTTTAGCTAATTTTACTTGTACGTGGGGTTGGAAACGCTTTTCAGGCTCAGTACTGGGCTCAAAACATGCAGCCCTGAGGTCTCTCATGATAGCAGGTGGTTAAATAGAAATTCGCTGCTCAGCTGACCCGGCAGGAGCAAACGTATGCTAAAAATGTACTCAGAATGAGCTTTTCAGTGAAGAGAAGCCAGGCACATTTTAGCTAGTTTTACTTGTAAGTGGGGTTGGAAACGCTTTTCAGGCTCAGTACTGGGCTCAAAACATGCAGCCCTGAGGTCTCTCATGAAAGCAGGTGGTAAAATAGAAATTCGCTGCTCAGCTGACCCGGTAGGAGCAAACGTATGCCAAAAATGTACACAGAATGAGCTTTTCAGTGAATAGCAGCCAGGCACATTTTAGCTCGTTTTACTTGTAAGTGGGGTTGGAAACGCTTTTCAGGATCAGTACTGGGCTCAAAACATGCAGCCCTGAGGTCCCTCATGATAGCAGGTGGTTAAATAGAAATTTGCTGCTCAGCTGACCCGGCAGGAGCAAACGTATGCTAAAAATGTACTCAGAATGAGCTTTTCAGTGAAGAGAAGCCAGGCACATTTTAGCTAGTTTTACTTGTAAGTGGGGTTGGAAATGCTTTTCAGGCTCAGTACTGGGCTCAAAACATGCAGCCCTGAGGTCTCTCATGATAGCAGGTGGTTAAATAGAAATTCGCTGCTCAGCTGACCCGGCAGGAGCAAACGTATGCTAAAAATGTACTCAGAATGAGCTTTTCAGTGAATAGCAGCCAGGCACATTTTAGCTAATTTTACTTGTAAGTGGGGTTGGAAACGCTTTTCAGGATCAGTACTGGGCTCAAAACATGCAGCCCTGAGGTCTCTCATGATAGCAGGTGGTTAAATAGAAATTCGCTGCTCAGCTGACCCGGCAGGAGCAAATGTATGCCAAAAATGTACACAGAATGAGCTTTTCAGTGAATAGCAGCCAGGCACATTTTAGCTAATTTTACTTGTACGTGGGGTTGGAAACGCTTTTCAGGCTCAGTACTGGGCTCAAAACATGCAGCCCTGAGGTCTCTCATGATAGAAGGTGGTTAAATAGAAATTTGCTGCTCAGCTGACCCGTTAGGAGCACACGTATGCTAAAAATGTACTCAGAATGAGCTTTTCAGTGAAGAGAAGCCAGGCACATTTTAGCTAGTTTTACTTGTAAGTGGGGTTGGAAATGCTTTTCAGGCTCAGTACTTGGCTCAAAACATGCAGCCCTGAGGTCTCTCATGAAAGCAGGTGGTTAAATAGAAATTCACTGCACAGCTGACCCGGTAGGAGCAAAGGTATGCCAAAAATGTACACAGAATGAGCTTTTCAGTGAATAGCAGCCAGGCACATCATAGCTAGTTTTACTTGTAAGTGGGGTTGGAAACGCTTTTCAGGCTCAGTACTGGGCTCAAAACATGCAGCCCTGAGGTCTCTCATGATAGCAGGTGGTTAAATAGAAATTCGCTGCTCAGCTGACCCGGCAGGAGCAAACGTATGCTAAAAATGTACTCAGAATGAGCTTTTCATTGAAGAGAAGCCAGGCACATTTTAGCTAGTTTTACTTGTAAGTGGGGTTGGAAATGCTTTTCAGGCTCAGTACTGAGCTCAAAACATGCAGCCCTGAGGTCTCTCATGAAAGCAGGTGGTTAAATAGAAATTCGCTGCTCAGCTGACCCGGTAGGAGCAAACGTATGCCAAAAATGTACACAGAATGAGCTTTTCAGTGAATAGCAGCCAGGCACATTTTAGCTAGTTTTACTTGTAAGTGGGGTTGGAAACGCTTTTCAGGATCAGTACTGGGCTCAAAACATGCAGCCCTGAGGTCTCTCATGATAGCAGGTGGTTAAATAGAAATTCGCTGCTCAGCTGACCCGGCAGGAGCAAAAGTATGCTAAAAATGTACTCAGAATGAGCTTTTCAGTGAAGAGAAGCCAGGCACATTTTAGCTAGTTTTACTTTGTAAGTGGGGTTGGAAACGCTTTTCAGGCTCAGTACTGGGCTCAAAACATGCAGCCCTGAGGTCTCTCATGAAAGCAGGTGGTTAAATAGCAATTCGCTGGTCAGCTGACCCGGTAGGAGCAAACGTATGCCAAAAATGTACACAGAATGAGCTTTTCAGTGAATAGCAGCCAGGCACATTTTAGCTAGTTTTACTTGTAAGTGGGGTTGGAAACGCTTTTCAGGCTCAGTACTGGGCTCAAAACATGCAGCCCTGAGGTCTCTCATGATAGCAGGTGGTTAAATAGAAATTCGCTGCTCAGCTGACCCGGCAGGAGCAAACGTATGCTAAAAATGTACTCAGAATGAGCTTTTCAGTGAATAGCAGCCAGGCACATTTTAGCTAATTTTACTTGTAAGTGGGGTTGGAAACGCTTTTCAGGATCAGTACTGGGCTCAAAACATGCAGCCCTGAGGTCTCTCATGATAGCAGGTGGTTAAATAGAAATTCGCTGCTCAGCTGACCCGGCAGGAGCAAACGTATGCCAAAAATGTACACAGAATGAGCTTTTCAGTGAATAGCAGCCAGGCACATTTTAGCTAATTTTACTTGTACGTGGGGTTGGAAACGCTTTTCAGGCTCAGTACTGGGCTCAAAACATGCAGCCCTGAGGTCTCTCATGATAGCAGGTGGTTAAATAGAAATTCGCTGCTCAGCTGACCCGTTAGGAGCAAACGTATGCTAAAAATGTACTCAGAATGAGCTTTTCAGTGAAGAGAAGCCAGGCACATTTTAGCTAGTTTTACTTGTAAGTGGGGTTGGAAATGCTTTTCAGGCTCAGTACTTGGCTCAAAACATGCAGCCCTGAGGTCTCTCATGAAAGCAGGTGGTTAAATAGAAATTCACTGCTCAGCTGACCCGGTAGGAGCAAAGGAATGCCAAAAATGTACACAGAATGAGCTTTTCAGTGAATAGCAGCCAGGCACATTTTAGCTAGTTTTACTTGTAAGTGGGGTTGGAAACACTTTTCAGGCTCAGTACTGGGCTCAAAACATGCAGCCCTGAGGTCTCTCATGATAGCAGGTGGTTAAATAGAAATTCGCTGCTCAGCTGACCCGGTAGGAGCAAACGTATGCCAAAAATGTACACAGAATGAGCTTTTCAGTGAATAGCAGCCAGGCACATTTTACCTAGTTTTACTTTAAGTGGGGTTGGAAACGCTTTTCAGGATCAGTACTGGGCTCAAAACATGCAGCCCTGAGGTCCCTCATGATAGCAGGTGGTTAAATAGAAATTTGCTGCTCAGCTGACCCGGCAGGAGCAAACGTATGCTAAAAATGTACTCAGAATGAGCTTTTCAGTGAAGAGAAGCCAGGCACATTTTAGCTAGTTTTACTTGTAAGTGGGGCTGGAAATGCTTTTCAGGCTCAGTACTGGGCTCAAAACATGCAGCCCTGAGGTCTCTCATGAAATCAGGTGGTTAAATAGAAATTCGCTGCTCAGCTGACCTGGTAGGAGCAAACGTATGCCAAAAATGTACACAGAATGAGCTTTTCAGTGAATAGCAGCCAGGCACATTTTAGCTAGTTTTACTTGTAAGTGGGGTTGGAAACGCTTTTCAGGCTCAGTACTGGGCTCAAAACATGCAGCCCTGAGGTCTCTCATGATAGCAGGTGGTTAAATAGAAATTCGCTGCTCAGCTGACCCGGCAGGAGCAAACGTATGCTAAAAATGTACTCAGAATGAGCTTTTCAGTGAATAGCAGCCAGGCACATTTTAGCTAATTTTACTTGTAAGTGGGGTTGGAAACGCTTTTCAGGATCAGTACTGGGCTCAAAACATGCAGCCCTGAGGTCTCTCATGATAGCAGGTGGTTAAATAGAAATTCCCTGCTCAGCTGACCCGGCAGGAGCAAACGTATGCCAAAAATGTACACAGAATGAGCTTTTCAGTGAATAGCAGCCAGGCACATTTTAGCTAATTTTACTTGTACGTGGGGTTGGAAACGCTTTTCAGGCTCAGTACTGGGCTCAAAACATGCAGCCCTGAGGTCTCTCATGATAGCAGGTGGTTAAATAGAAATTCGCTGCTCAGCTGACCCGTTAGGAGCAAACGTATGCTAAAAATGTACTCAGAATGAGCTTTTCAGTGAAGAGAAGCCAGGCACATTTTAGCTAGTTTTACTTGTAAGTGGGGTTGGAAATGCTTTTCAGGCTCAGTACTTGGCTCAAAACATGCAGCCCTGAGGTCTCTCATGAAAGCAGGTGGTTAAATAGAAATTCACTGCTCAGCTGACCCGGTAGGAGCAAAGGTATGCCAAAAATGTACACAGAATGAGCTTTTCAGTGAATAGCAGCCAGGCACATTTTAGCTAGTTTTACTTGTAAGTGGGGTTGGAAACGCTTTTCAGGCTCAGTACTGGGCTCAAAACATGCAGCCCTGAGGTCTCTCATGATAGCAGGTGGTTAAATAGAAATTCGCTGCTCAGCTGACCCGGTAGGAGCAAACGTATGCCAAAAATGTACACAGAATGAGCTTTTCAGTGAATAGCAGCCAGGCACATTTTAGCTAGTTTTAATTAAGTGGGGTTGGAAACGCTTTTCAGGATCAGTACTGGGCTCAAAACATGCAGCCCTGAGGTCTCTCATGATAGCAGGTGGTTAAATAGAAATTTGCTGCTCAGCTGACCCGGCAGGAGCAAACGTATGCTAAAAATGTACTCAGAATGAGCTTTTCAGTGAAGAGAAGCCAGGCACATTTTAGCTAGTTTTACTTGTAAGTGGGGTTGGAAATGCTTTTCAGGCTCAGTACTGGGCTCAAAACATGCAGCCCTGAGGTCTCTCATGAAATCAGGTGGTTAAATAGAAATTCGCTGCTCAGCTGACCCGGTAGGAGCATACGTATGCCAAAAATGTACACAGAATGAGCTTTTCAGTGAATAGCAGCCAGGCACATTTTAGCTAGTTTTACTTGTAAGTGGGGTTGGAAACGCTTTTCAGGCTCAGTACTGGGCTCAAAACATGCAGCCCTGAGGTCTCTCATGATAGCAGGTGGTTAAATAGAAATTCGCTGCTCAGCTGACCCGGCAGGAGCAAACGTATGCTAAAAATGTACTCAGAATGAGCTTTTCAGTGAATAGCAGCCAGGCACATTTTAGCTAATTTTACTTGTAAGTGGGGTTGGAAACACTTTTCAGGATCAGTACTGGGCTCAAAACATGCAGCCCTGAGGTCTCTCGTGATAGCAGGTGGTTAAATAGAAATTCGCTGCTCAGCTGACCCGGCAGGAGCAAACGTATGCCAAAAATGTACACAGAATGAGCTTTTCAGTGAATAGCAGCCAGGCACATTTTAGCTAATTTTACTTGTAAGTGGGGTTGGAAACGCTTTTCAGGCTCAGTACTGGGCTCAAAACATGCAGCCCTGAGGTCTCTCATGATAGCAGGTGGTTAAATAGAAATTCGCTGCTCAGCTGACCCGTTAGGAGCAAACGTATGCTAAAAATGTACACAGAATGAGCTTTTCAGTGAATAGCAGCCAGGCACATTTTAGCTAGTTTTACTTGTAAGTGGGGTTGGAAACGCTTTTCAGGCTCAGTACTGGGCTCAAAACATGCAGCCCTGAGGTCTCTCATGATAGCAGGTGGTTAATTAGAAATTCACTGCTCAGCTGACCCGGTAGGAGCAAACGTATGCCAAAAATGTACACAGAATGAGCTTTTCAGTGAATAGCAGCCAGGCACATTTTAGCTAGTTTTACTTGTAAGTGGGGTTGGAAACGCTTTTCAGGCTCAGTACTGGGCTCAAAACATGCAGCCCTGAGGTCTCTCATGAAAGCAGGTGGTTAAATAGAAATTCGCTGCTCAGCTGACCCGGTAGGAGCCAACGTATGCCAAAAATGTACACAGAATGAGCTTTTCAGTGAAAAGCAGCCAGGC
This sequence comes from Lissotriton vulgaris, assembly GCF_964263255.1. Lineage (NCBI taxonomy): Eukaryota > Metazoa > Chordata > Amphibia > Caudata > Salamandridae > Lissotriton > Lissotriton vulgaris. The sequence continues at coordinate 1,085,277,471 of NC_141691.1, read as the reverse complement.
ACATTTTAGCTAGTTTTACTTGTAAGTGGGGTTGGAAATGCTTTTCAGGCTCAGTACTGAGCTCAAAACATGCAGCCCTGAGGTCTCTCATGAAAGCAGGTGGTTAAATAGAAATTCGCTGCTCAGCTGACCCGGTAGGAGCAAACGTATTCCAAAAATGTACACAGAATGAGCTTTTCAGTGAATAGCAGCCAGGCACATTTTAGCTAGTTTTACTTGTAAGTGGGGTTGGAAACGCTTTTCAGGATCAGTACTGGGCTCAAAACATGCAGCCCTGAGGTCTCTCATGATAGCAGGTGGTTAAATAGAAATTCGCTGCTCAGCTGACCCGGCAGGAGCAAACGTATGCTAAAAATGTACTCAGAATGAGCTTTTCAGTGAAGAGAAGCCAGGCACATTTTAGCTAGTTTTACTTGTAAGTGGGGTTGGAAATGCTTTTCAGGCTCAGTACTGGGCTCAAAACATGCAGCCCTGAGGTCTCTCATGAAATCAGGTGGTTAAATAGAAATTCGCTGCTCAGCTGACCCGGTAGGAGCAAACGTATGCCAAAAATGTACACAGAATGAGCTTTTCAGTGAATAGCAGCCAGGCACATTTTAGCTAGTTTTACTTGTAAGTGGGGTTGGAAATGCTTTTCAGGCTCAGTACTGGGCTCAAAACATGCAGCCCTGAGGTCTCTCATGATAGCAGGTGGTTAAATAGAAATTCGCTGCTCAGCTGACCCGGCAGGAGCAAACGTATGCTAAAAATGTACTCAGAATGAGCTTTTCAGTGAATAGCAGCCAGGCACATTTTAGCTAATTTTACTTGTAAGTGGGGTTGGAAACGCTTTTCATGATCAGTACTGGGCTCAAAACATGCAGCCCTGAGGTCTCTCATGATAGCAGGTGGTTAAGTAGAAATTCGCTGCTCAGCTGACCCGGCAGGAGCAAACGTATGCCAAAAATGTACACAGAATGAGCTTTTCAGTGAATAGCAGCCAGGCACATTTTAGCTAATTTTACTTGTAAGTGGGGTTGGAAAAGCTTTTCAGGCTCAGTACTGGGCTCAAAACATGCAGCCCTGAGGTCTCTCATGATAGCAGGTGGTTAAATAGAAATTCGCTGCTCAGCTGACCCGTTAGGAGCAAAAGTATGCTAAAAATGTTCTCAGAATGAGCTTTTCAGTGAAGAGAAGCCAGGCACATTTTAGCTAGTTTTACTTGTAAGTGAAGTTGGAAATGCTTTTCAGGCTCAGTACTTGGCTCAAAACATGCAGCCCTGAGGTCTCTCATGAAAGCAGGTGGTTAAATAGAAATTCACTGCTCAGCTGACCCGGTAGGAGCAAAGGTATGCCAAAAATGTACAGAGAATGAGCTTTTCAGTGAATAGCAGCCAGGCACATTTTAGCAAGTTTTACTTGTAAGTGGGGTTGGAAACGCTTTTCAGGCTCAGTACTGGGCTCAAAACATGCAGCCCTGAGGTCTCTAATGATAGCAGGTGGTTAATTAGAAATTCACTGCTCAGCTGACCCGGTAGGAGCAAACGTATGCCAAAAATGTACACAGAATGAGCTTTTCAGTGAAAAGCAGCCAGGCACATTTTAGCTAGTTTTACTTGTAAGTGGGGTTGGAAATGCTTTTCAGGCTCAGTACTGAGCTCAAAACATGCAGCCCTGAGGTCTCTCATGAAAGCAGGTGGTTAAATAGAAATTCGCTGCTCAGCTGACCCGGTAGGAGCAAACGTATGCCAAAAATGTACACAGAATGAGCTTTTCAGTGAATAGCAGCCAGGCACATTTTCGCTAGTTTTACTTGTAAGTGGGGTTGGAAACGCTTTTCAGGATCAGTACTGGGCACAAAACATGCAGCCCTGAGGTCTCTCATGATAGCAGGTGGTTAAATAGAAATTCGCTGCTCAGCTGACCCGGCAGGAGCAAACGTATGCTAAAAATAAACTCAGAATGAGCTTTTCAGTGAAGAGAAGCCAGGCACATTTTAGCTAGTTTTACTTGTAAGTGGGGTTGGAAACGCTTTTCAGGCTCAGTACTGGGCTCAAAACATGCAGCCCTGAGGTCTCTCATGAAAGCAGGTGGTTAAATAGAAATTCGCTGCTCAGCTGACCCGGTAGGAGCAAACGTATGCCAAAAATGTACACAGAATGAGCTTTTCAATGTATAGCAGCCAGGCTCATTTTAGCTAGTTTTACTTGTAAGTGGGGTTGGAAACGCTTTTCAGGATCAGTACTGGGCACAAAACATGCAGCCCTGAGGTCTCTCATGATAGCAGGTGGTTAAATAGAAATTTGCTGCTCAGCTGACCCGGCAGGAGCAAACGTATGCTAAAAATGTACTCAGAATGAGCTTTTCAGTGAAGAGAAGCCAGGCACATTTTAGCTAGTTTTACTTGTAAGTGGGGTTGGAAATGCTTTTCAGGCTCAGTACTGGGCTCAAAACATGCAGCCCTGAGGTCTCTCATGAAATCAGGTGGTTAAATAGAAATTCGCTGCTCAGCTGACCCGGTAGGAGCAAACGTATGCCAAAAATGTACACAGAATGAGCTTTTCAGTGAATAGCAGCCAGGCACATTTTAGCTAGTTTTACTTGTAAGTGGGGTTGGAAACGCTTTTCAGGATCAGTACTGGGCACAAAACATGCAGCCCTGAGGTCTCTCATGATAGCAGGTGGTTAAGTAGAAATTCGCTGCTCAGCTGACCCGGCAGGAGCAAACGTATGCCAAAAATGTACACAGAATGAGCTTTTCAGTGAATAGCAGCCAGGCACATTTTAGCTAATTTTACTTGTAAGTGGGGTTGGAAACGCTTTTCAGGCTCAGTACTGGGCTCAAAACATGCAGCCCTGAGGTCTCTCATGATAGCAGGTGGTTAAATAGAAATTCGCTGCTCAGCTGACCCGTTAGGAGCAAAAGTATGCTAAAAATGTACTCAGAATGAGCTTTTCAGTGAAGAGAAGCCAGGCACATTTTAGCAAGTTTTACTTGTAAGTGGGGTTGGAAACGCTTTTCAGGCTCAGTACTGGGCTCAAAACATGCAGCCCTGAGGTCTCTAATGATAGCAGGTGGTTAATTAGAAATTCACTGCTCAGCTGACCCGGTAGGAGCAAACGTATGCCAAAAATGTACACAGAATGAGCTTTTCAGTGAAAAGCAGCCAGGCACATTTTAGCTAGTTTTACTTGTAAGTGGGGTTGGAAATGCTTTTCAGGCTCAGTACTGAGCTCAAAACATGCAGCCCTGAGGTCTCTCATGAAAGCAGGTGGTTAAATAGAAATTCGCTGCTCAGCTGACCCGGTAGGAGCAAACGTATGCCAAAAATGTACACAGAATGAGCTTTTCAGTGAATAGCAGCCAGGCACATTTTCGCTAGTTTTACTTGTAAGTGGGGTTGGAAACGCTTTTCAGGATCAGTACTGGGCTCAAAACATGCAGCCCTGAGGTCTCTCATGATAGCAGGTGGTTAAATAGAAATTCGCTGCTCAGCTGACCCGGCAGGAGCAAACGTATGCTAAAAATAAACTCAGAATGAGCTTTTCAGTGAAGAGAAGCCAGGCACATTTTAGCTAGTTTTACTTGTAAGTGGGGTTGGAAACGCTTTTCAGGCTCAGTACTGGGCTCAAAACATGCAGCCCTGAGGTCTCTCATGAAAGCAGGTGGTTAAATAGAAATTCGCTGCTCAGCTGACCCGGTAGGAGCAAACGTATGCCAAAAATGTACACAGAATGAGCTTTTCAATGTATAGCAGCCAGGCTCATTTTAGCTAGTTTTACTTGTAAGTGGGGTTGGAAACGCTTTTCAGGATCAGTACTGGGCACAAAACATGCAGCCCTGAGGTCTCTCATGATAGCAGGTGGTTAAATAGAAATTTGCTGCTCAGCTGACCCGGCAGGAGCAAACGTATGCTAAAAATGTACTCAGAATGAGCTTTTCAGTGAAGAGAAGCCAGGCACATTTTAGCTAGTTTTACTTGTAAGTGGGGTTGGAAATGCTTTTCAGGCTCAGTACTGGGCTCAAAACATGCAGCCCTGAGGTCTCTCATGAAATCAGGTGGTTAAATAGAAATTCGCTGCTCAGCTGACCCGGTAGGAGCAAACGTATGCCAAAAATGTACACAGAATGAGCTTTTCAGTGAATAGCAGCCAGGCACATTTTAGCTAGTTTTACTTGTAAGTGGGGTTGGAAACGCTTTTCAGGATCAGTACTGGGCACAAAACATGCAGCCCTGAGGTCTCTCATGATAGCAGGTGGTTAAGTAGAAATTCGCTGCTCAGCTGACCCGGCAGGAGCAAACGTATGCCAAAAATGTACACAGAATGAGCTTTTCAGTGAATAGCAGCCAGGCACATTTTAGCTAATTTTACTTGTAAGTGGGGTTGGAAACGCTTTTCAGGCTCAGTACTGGGCTCAAAACATGCAGCCCTGAGGTCTCTCATGATAGCAGGTGGTTAAATAGAAATTCGCTGCTCAGCTGACCCGTTAGGAGCAAAAGTATGCTAAAAATGTACTCAGAATGAGCTTTTCAGTGAAGAGAAGCCAGGCACATTTTAGCTAGTTTTACTTGTAAGTGAAGTTGGAAATGCTTTTCAGGCTCAGTACTTGGCTCAAAACATGCAGCCCTGAGGTCTCTCATGAAAGCAGGTGGTTAAATAGAAATTCACTGCTCAGCTGACCCGGTAGGAGCAAAGGTATGCCAAAAATGTACAGAGAATGAGCTTTTCAGTGAATAGCAGCCAGGCACATTTTAGCTAGTTTTACTTGTAAGTGGGGTTGAAACGCTTTTCAGGCTCAGTACTGGGCTCAAAACATGCAGCCCTGAGGTCTCTCATGAAAGCAGGTGGTTAATTAGAAATTCACTGCTCAGCTGACCCGGTAGGAGCAAACGTATGCCAAAAATGTACACAGAATGAGCTTTTCAGTGAAAAGCAGCCAGGCACATTTTAGCTAGTTTTACTTGTAAGTGGGGTTGGAAATGCTTTTCAGGCTCAGTACTGAGCTCAAAACATGCAGCCCTGAGGTCTCTCATGAAAGCAGGTGGTTAAATAGAAATTTGCTGCTCAGCTGACCCGGTAGGAGCAAACGTATGCCAAAAATGTACACAGAATGAGCTTTTCAGTGAATAGCAGCCAGGCACATTTCCGCTAGTTTTACTTGTAAGTGGGGTTCGAAACGCTTTTCAGGATCAGTACTGGGCTCAAAACATGCAGCCCTGAGGTCTCTCATGATAGCAGGTGGTTAAATAGAAATTCGCTGCTCAGCTGACCCGGCAGGAGCAAACGTATGCTAAAAATAAACTCAGAATGAGCTTTTCAGTGAAGAGAAGCCAGGCACATTTTAGCTAGTTTTACTTGTAAGTGGGGTTGGAAACACTTTTCAGGCTCAGTACTGGGCTCAAAACATGCAGCCCTGAGGTCTCTCATGAAAGCAGGTGGTTAAATAGAAATTCGCTGCTCAGCTGACCCGGTAGGAGCAAACGTATGTCAAAAATGTACACAGAATGAGCTTTTCAATGTATAGCAGCCAGGCACATTTTAGCTAGTTTTACTTGTAAGTGGGGTTGGAAACGCTTTTCAGGATCAGTACTGGGCACAAAACATGCAGCCCTGAGGTCTCTCATGATAGCACGTGGTTAAATAGAAATTTGCTGCTCAGCTGACCCGGCAGGAGCAAACGTATGCTAAAAATGTACTCAGAATGAGCTTTTCAGTGAAGAGAAGCCAGGCACATTTTAGCTAGTTTTACTTGTAAGTGGGGTTGGAAATGCTTTTCAGGCTCAGTACTGGGCTCAAAACTTGCAGCCCTGAGGTCTCTCATGAAATCAGGTGGTTAAATAGAAATTCGCTGCTCAGCTGACCCGGTAGGAGCAAACGTATGCCAAAAATGTGCACAGAATGAGCTTTTCAGTGAATAGCAGCCAGGCACATTTTAGCTAGTTTTACTTGTAAGTGGGGTTGGAAACGCTTTTCAGGATCAGTACTGGGCACAAAACATGCAGCCCTGAGGTCTCTCATGATAGCAGGTGGTTAAATAGAAATTCGCTGCTCAGCTGACCCGGCAGGAGCAAACGTATGCTAAAAATGTACTCAGAATGAGCTTTTCAGTGAAGAGAAGCCAGGCACATTTTAGCTAGTTTTACTTGTAAGTGGGGTTGGAAACGCTTTTCAGGCTCAGTACTGGGCTCAAAACATGCAGCCCTGAGGTCTCTCATGAAAGCAGGTGGTTAAATAGAAATTCGCTGCTCAGCTGACCCGGTAGGAGCAAACGTATGCCAAAAATGTACACAGAATGAGCTTTTCAGTGAATAGCAGCCAGGCACATTTTAGCAAGTTTTACTTGTAAGTGGGGTTGGAAACGCTTTTCAGGCTCAGTACTGGGCTCAAAACATGCAGCCCTGAGGTCTCTAATGATAGCAGGTGGTTAATTAGAAATTCACTGCTCAGCTGACCCGGTAGGAGCAAACGTATGCCAAAAATGTACACAGAATGAGCTTTTCAGTGAAAAGCAGCCAGGCACATTTTAGCTAGTTTTACTTGTAAGTGGGGTTGGAAATGCTTTTCAGGCTCAGTACTGAGCTCAAAACATGCAGCCCTGAGGTCTCTCATGAAAGCAGGTGGTTAAATAGAAATTCGCTGCTCAGCTGACCCGGTAGGAGCAAACGTATGCCAAAAATGTACACAGAATGAGCTTTTCAGTGAATAGCAGCCAGGCACATTTTCGCTAGTTTTACTTGTAAGTGGGGTTGGAAACGCTTTTCAGGATCAGTACTGGGCTCAAAACATGCAGCCCTGAGGTCTCTCATGATAGCAGGTGGTTAAATAGAAATTCGCTGCTCAGCTGACCCGGCAGGAGCAAACGTATGCTAAAAATAAACTCAGAATGAGCTTTTCAGTGAAGAGAAGCCAGGCACATTTTAGCTAGTTTTACTTGTAAGTGGGGTTGGAAACGCTTTTCAGGCTCAGTACTGGGCTCAAAACATGCAGCCCTGAGGTCTCTCATGAAAGCAGGTGGTTAAATAGAAATTCGCTGCTCAGCTGACCCGGTAGGAGCAAACGTATGCCAAAAATGTACACAGAATGAGCTTTTCAATGTATAGCAGCCAGGCTCATTTTAGCTAGTTTTACTTGTAAGTGGGGTTGGAAACGCTTTTCAGGATCAGTACTGGGCACAAAACATGCAGCCCTGAGGTCTCTCATGATAGCAGGTGGTTAAATAGAAATTTGCTGCTCAGCTGACCCGGCAGGAGCAAACGTATGCTAAAAATGTACTCAGAATGAGCTTTTCAGTGAAGAGAAGCCAGGCACATTTTAGCTAGTTTTACTTGTAAGTGGGGTTGGAAATGCTTTTCAGGCTCAGTACTGGGCTCAAAACATGCAGCCCTGAGGTCTCTCATGAAATCAGGTGGTTAAATAGAAATTCGCTGCTCAGCTGACCCGGTAGGAGCAAACGTATGCCAAAAATGTACACAGAATGAGCTTTTCAGTGAATAGCAGCCAGGCACATTTTAGCTAGTTTTACTTGTAAGTGGGGTTGGAAACGCTTTTCAGGATCAGTACTGGGCACAAAACATGCAGCCCTGAGGTCTCTCATGATAGCAGGTGGTTAAGTAGAAATTCGCTGCTCAGCTGACCCGGCAGGAGCAAACGTATGCCAAAAATGTACACAGAATGAGCTTTTCAGTGAATAGCAGCCAGGCACATTTTAGCTAATTTTACTTGTAAGTGGGGTTGGAAACGCTTTTCAGGCTCAGTACTGGGCTCAAAACATGCAGCCCTGAGGTCTCTCATGATAGCAGGTGGTTAAATAGAAATTCGCTGCTCAGCTGACCCGTTAGGAGCAAAAGTATGCTAAAAATGTACTCAGAATGAGCTTTTCAGTGAAGAGAAGCCAGGCACATTTTAGCTAGTTTTACTTGTAAGTGAAGTTGGAAATGCTTTTCAGGCTCAGTACTTGGCTCAAAACATGCAGCCCTGAGGTCTCTCATGAAAGCAGGTGGTTAAATAGAAATTCACTGCTCAGCTGACCCGGTAGGAGCAAAGGTATGCCAAAAATGTACAGAGAATGAGCTTTTCAGTGAATAGCAGCCAGGCACATTTTAGCTAGTTTTACTTGTAAGTGGGGTTGAAACGCTTTTCAGGCTCAGTACTGGGCTCAAAACATGCAGCCCTGAGGTCTCTCATGAAAGCAGGTGGTTAATTAGAAATTCACTGCTCAGCTGACCCGGTAGGAGCAAACGTATGCCAAAAATGTACACAGAATGAGCTTTTCAGTGAAAAGCAGCCAGGCACATTTTAGCTAGTTTTACTTGTAAGTGGGGTTGGAAATGCTTTTCAGGCTCAGTACTGAGCTCAAAACATGCAGCCCTGAGGTCTCTCATGAAAGCAGGTGGTTAAATAGAAATTCGCTGCTCAGCTGACCCGGTAGGAGCAAACGTATGCCAAAAATGTACACAGAATGAGCTTTTCAGTGAATAGCAGCCAGGCACATTTCCGCTAGTTTTACTTGTAAGTGGGGTTCGAAACGCTTTTCAGGATCAGTACTGGGCTCAAAACATGCAGCCCTGAGGTCTCTCATGATAGCAGGTGGTTAAATAGAAATTCGCTGCTCAGCTGACCCGGCAGGAGCAAACGTATGCTAAAAATAAACTCAGAATGAGCTTTTCAGTGAAGAGAAGCCAGGCACATTTTAGCTAGTTTTACTTGTAAGTGGGGTTGGAAATGCTTTTCAGGCTCAGTACTGGGCTCAAAACTTGCAGCCCTGAGGTCTCTCATGAAATCAGGTGGTTAAATAGAAATTCGCTGCTCAGCTGACCCGGTAGGAGCAAACGTATGCCAAAAATGTACACAGAATGAGCTTTTCAGTGAATAGCAGCCAGGCACATTTTAGCTAGTTTTACTTGTAAGTGGGGTTGGAAACGCTTTTCAGGATCAGTACTGGGCACAAAACATGCAGCCCTGAGGTCTCTCATGATAGCAGGTGGTTAAATAGAAATTCGCTGCTCAGCTGACCCGGCAGGAGCAAACGTATGCTAAAAATGTACTCAGAATGAGCTTTTCAGTGAAGAGAAGCCAGGCACATTTTAGCTAGTTTTACTTGTAAGTGGGGTTGGAAACGCTTTTCAGGCTCAGTACTGGGCTCAAAACATGCAGCCCTGAGGTCTCTCATGAAAGCAGGTGGTTAAATAGAAATCCGCTGCTCAGCTGACCCGGTAGGAGCAAACGTATGCCAAAAATGTACACAGAATGAGCTTTTCAGTGAAAAGCAGCCAGGCACATTTTAGCTAGTTTTACTTGTAAGTGGGGTTGGAAACGCTTTTCAGGATCAGTACTGGGCTCAAAACATGCAGCCCTGAGGTCTCTCATGATAGCAGGTGGTTAAATAGAAATTCGCTGCTCAGCTGACCCGGCAGGAGCAAACGTATGCTAAAAATGTACTCAGAATGAGCTTTTCAGTGAAGAGAAGCCAGGCACATTTTAGCTAGTTTTACTTGTAAGTGGGGTTGGAAACGCTTTTCAGGCTCTGTACTGGGCTCAAAACATGCAGCCCTGAGGTCTCTCATGAAAGCAGGTGGTTAAATAGAAATTCGCTGCTCAGCTGACCCGGTAGGAGCAAACGTATGCCAAAAATGTACACAGAATGAGCTTTTCAGTGAATAGCAGCCAGGCACATTTTAGCTAGTTTTACTTTAAGTGGGGTTGGAAACGCTTTTCAGGATCAGTACTGGGCTCAAAACATGCAGCCCTGAGGTCTCTCATGATAGCAGGTGGTTAAATAGAAATTCGCTGCTCAGCTGACCCGGCAGGAGCAAACGTATGCTAAAAATGTACTCAGAATGAGCTTTTCAGTGAAGAGAAGCCAGGCACATTTTAGCTAGTTTTACTTGTAAGTGGGGTTGGAAATGCTTTTCAGGCTCAGTACTGAGCTCAAAACATGCAGCCCTGAGGTCTCTCATGAAAGCAGGTGGTTAAGTAGAAATTCGCTGCTCAGCTGACCCGGTAGGAGCAAACGTATGCCAAAAATGTACACAGAATGAGCTTTTCAGTGAATAGCAGCCAGGCACATTTGAGCTAGTTTTACTTGTAAGTGGGGTTGGAAACGCTTTTCAGGATCAGTACTGGGCTCAAAACATGCAGCCCTGAGGTCTCTCATGATAGCAGGTGGTTAAATAGAAATTCGCTGCTCAGCTGACCCGGCAGGAGCAAACGTATGCTAAAAATGTACTCAGAATGAGCTTTTCAGTGAAGAGAAGCCAGGCACATTTTAGCTAGTTTTACTTGTAAGTGGGGTTGGAAACGCTTTTCAGGCTCAGTACTGGGCTCAAAACATGCAGCCCTGAGGTCTCTCATGAAAGCAGGTGGTTAAATAGAAATTCGCTGCTCAGCTGACCCGGTAGGAGCAAACGTATGCCAAAAATGTACACAGAATGAGCTTTTCAGTGAATAGCAGCCAGGCACATTTTAGCTAGTTTTACTTGTAAGTGGGGTTGGAAACGCTTTTCAGGATCAGTACTGGGCTCAAAACATGCAGCCCTGAGGTCCCTCATGATAGCAGGTGTTTAAATAGAAATTTGCTGCTCAGCTGACCCGGCAGGAGCAAACGTATGCTAAAAATGTACTCAGAATGAGCTTTTCAGTGAAGAGAAGCCAGGCACATTTTAGCTAGTTTTACTTGTAAGTGGGGTTGGAAATGCTTTTCAGGCTCAGTACTGGGCTCAAAACATGCAGCCCTGAGGTCTCTCATGAAATCAGGTGGTTAAATAGAAATTTGCTGCTCAGCTGACCCGGTAGGAGCAAACGTATGCCAAAAATGTACACAGAATGAGCTTTTCAGTGAATAGCAGCCAGGCACATTTTAGCTAGTTTTACTTGTAAGTGGGGTTGGAAACGCTTTTCAGGATCAGTACTGGGCTCAAAACATGCAGCCCTGAGGTCTCTCATGATAGCAGGTGGTTAAATAGAAATTCGCTGCTCAGCTGACCCGGCAGGAGCAAACGTATGCCAAAAATGTACACAGAATGAGCTTTTCAGTGAATAGCAGCCAGGCACATTTTAGCTAATTTTACTTGTACGTGGGGTTGGAAACGCTTTTCAGGCTCAGTACTGGGCTCAAAACATGCAGCCCTGAGGTCTCTCATGATAGCAGGTGGTTAAATAGAAATTCGCTGCTCAGCTGACCCGTTAGGAGCAAACGTATGCTAAAAATGTACTCAGAATGAGCTTTTCAGTGAAGAGAAGCCAGGCACATTTTAGCTAGTTTTACTTGTAAGTGGGGTTGGAAATGCTTTTCAGGCTCAGTACTTGGCTCAAAACATGCAGCCCTGAGGTCTCTCATGAAAGCAGGTGGTTAAATAGAAATTCACTGCTCAGCTGACCCGGTAGGAGCAAAGGTATGCCAAAAATGTACACAGAATGAGCTTTTCAGTGAATAGCAGCCAGGCACATTTTAGCTAGTTTTACTTGTAAGTGGGGTTGGAAACGCTTTTCAGGATCAGTACTGGGCTCAAAACATGCAGCCCTGAGGTCTCTCATGATAGCAGGTGGTTAAATGGAAATTCGCTGCTCAGCTGACCCGGCAGGAGCAAACGTATGCTAAAAATGTACTCAGAATGAGCTTTTCAGTGAAGAGAAGCCAGGCACATTTTAGCTAGTTTTACTTGTAAGTGGGGTTGGAAATGCTTTTCAGGCTCAGTACTGGGCTCAAAACATGCAGCCCTGAGGTCTCTCATGAAATCAGGTGGTTAAATAGAAATTCGCTGCTCAGCTGACCCGGTAGGAGCAAACGTATGCCAAAAATGTACACAGAAAGAGCTTTTCAGTGAATAGCAGCCAGGCACATTTTACCTAGTTTTACTTGTAAGTGGGGTTGGAAACGCTTTTCAGGCTCAGTACTGGGCTCAAAACATGCAGCCCTGAGGTCTCTCATGATAGCAGGTGGTTAAATAGAAATTCGCTGCTCAGCTGACCCGGCAGGAGCAAACGTATGCTAAAAATGTACTCAGAATGAGCTTTTCAGTGAATAGCAGCCAGGCACATTTTAGCTAATTTTACTTGTAAGTGGGGTTGGAAACGCTTTTCAGGCTCAGTACTGGGCTCAAAACATGCAGCCCTGAGGTCTCTCATGATAGCAGGTGGTTAAATAGAAATTCGCTGCGCAGCTGACCCGTTAGGAGCAAACGTATGCTAAAAATGTACACAGAATGAGCTTTTCAGTGAATAGCAGCCAGGCACATTTTAGCTAGTTTTACTTGTAAGTGGGGTTGGAAATGCTTTTCAGGCTCAGTACTGAGCTCAAAACATGCAGCCCTGAGGTCTCTCATGAAAGCAGGTGGTTAAATAGAAATTCGCTGCTCAGCTGACCCGGTAGGAGAAAACGTATGCCAAAAATGTACACAGAATGAGCTTTTCAGTGAATAGCAGCCAGGCACATTTTCGCTAGTTTTACTTGTAAGTGGGGTTGGAAACGCTTTTCAGGATCAGTACTGGGCTCAAAACATGCAGCCCTGAGGTCTCTCATGATAGCAGGTGGTTAAATAAAAATTCGCTGCTCAGCTGACCCGTTAGGAGCAAACGTATGCTAAAAATGTACTCAGAATGAGCTTTTCAGTGAAGAGAAGCAGGGCACATTTTAGCTAGTTTTACTTGTAAGTGGGGTTGGAAATGCTTTTCAGGCTCAGTACTTGGCTCAAAACATGCAGCCCTGAGGTCTCTCATGAAAGCAGGTGGTTAAATAGAAATTCACTGCTCAGCTGACCCGGTAGGAGCAAAGGTATGCCAAAAATGTACACAGAATGAGCTTTTCAGTGAATAGCAGCCAGGCACATTTTAGCTAGTTTTACTTGTAAGTGGGGTTGGAAAACGCTTTTCAGGCTCAGTACTGGGCTCAAAACATGCAGCCCTGAGGTCTCTCATGATAGTAGGTGGTTAAATAGAAATTCGCTGCTCAGCTGACCCGGTAGGAGCAAACGTATGCCAAAAATGTACACAGAATGAGCTTTTCAGTGAATAGCAGCCAGGCACATTTTAGCTAGTTTTACTTAAGTGGGGTTGGAAACGCTTTTCAGGATCAGTACTGGGCTCAAAACATGCAGCCCAGAGGTCTCTCATGATAGCAGGTGGTTAAATAGAAATTTGCTGCTCAGCTGACCCGGCAGGAGCAAACGTATGCTAAAAATGTACTCAGAATGAGCTTTTCAGTGAAGAGAAGCCAGGCACATTTTAGCTAGTTTTACTTGTAAGTGGGGTTGGAAATGCTTTTCAGGCTCAGTACTGGGCTCAAAACATGCAGCCCTGAGGTCTCTCATGAAATCAGGTGGTTAAATAGAAATTCGCTGCTCAGCTGACCCGGTAGGAGCAAACGTATGCCAAAAATGTACACAGAATGAGCTTTTCAGTGAATAGCAGCCAGGCACATTTTAGCTAGTTTTACTTGTACGTGGGGTTGGAAACGCTTTTCAGGCTCAGTACTGGGCTCAAAACATGCAGCCCTGAGGTCTCTCATGATAGCAGGTGGTTAAATAGAAATTCGCTGCTCAGCTGACCCGTTAGGAGCAAACGTATGCTAAAAATGTACTCAGAATGAGCTTTTCAGTGAAGAGAAGCCAGGCACATTTTAGCTAGTTTTACTTGTAAGTGGGGTTGGAAATGCTTTTCAGGCTCAGTACTTGGCTCAAAACATGCAGCCCTGAGGTCTCTCATGAAAGCAGGTGGTTAAATAGAAATTCACTGCTCAGCTGACCCGGTAGGAGCAAAGGTATGCCAAAAATGTACACAGAATGAGCTTTTCAGTGAATAGCAGCCAGGCACATTTTAGCTAGTTTTACTTGTAAGTGGGGTTGGAAACGCTTTTCAGGATCAGTACTGGGCTCAAAACATGCAGCCCTGAGGTCTCTCATGATAGCAGGTGGTTAAATGGAAATTCGCTGCTCAGCTGACCCGGCAGGAGCAAACGTATGCTAAAAATGTACTCAGAATGAGCTTTTCAGTGAAGAGAAGCCAGGCACATTTTAGCTAGTTTTACTTGTAAGTGGGGTTGGAAATGCTTTTCAGGCTCAGTACTGGGCTCAAAACATGCAGCCCTGAGGTCTCTCATGAAATCAGGTGGTTAAATAGAAATTCGCTGCTCAGCTGACCCGGTAGGAGCAAACGTATGCCAAAAATGTACACAGAAAGAGCTTTTCAGTGAATAGCAGCCAGGCACATTTTACCTAGTTTTACTTGTAAGTGGGGTTGGAAACGCTTTTCAGGCTCAGTACTGGGCTCAAAACATGCAGCCCTGAGGTCTCTCATGATAGCAGGTGGTTAAATAGAAATTCGCTGCTCAGCTGACCCGGCAGGAGCAAACGTATGCTAAAAATGTACTCAGAATGAGCTTTTCAGTGAATAGCAGCCAGGCACATTTTAGCTAATTTTACTTGTAAGTGGGGTTGGAAACGCTTTTCAGGCTCAGTACTGGGCTCAAAACATGCAGCCCTGAGGTCTCTCATGATAGCAGGTGGTTAAATAGAAATTTGCTGCTCAGCTGACCCGATAGGAGCAAACGTATGCTAAAAATGTACACAGAATGAGCTTTTCAGTGAATAGCAGCCAGTCACATTTTAGCTAGTTTTACTTGTAAGTGGGGTTGGAAATGCTTTTCAGGCTCAGTACTGAGCTCAAAACATGCAGCCCTGAGGTCTCTCATGAAAGCAGGTGGTTAAATAGAAATTCGCTGCTCAGCTGACCCGGTAGGAGAAAACGTATGCCAAAAATGTACACAGAATGAGCTTTTCAGTGAATAGCAGCCAGGCACATTTTCGCTAGTTTTACTTGTAAGTGGGGTTGGAAACGCTTTTCAGGATCAGTACTGGGCTCAAAACATGCAGCCCTGAGGTCTCTCATGATAGCAGGTGGTTAAATAGAAATTCGCTGCTCAGCTGACCCGTTAGGAGCAAACGTATGCTAAAAATGTACTCAGAATGAGCTTTTCAGTGAAGAGAAGCCAGGCACATTTTAGCTAGTTTTACTTGTAAGTGGGGTTGGAAATGCTTTTCAGGCTCAGTACTTGGCTCAAAACATGCAGCCCTGAGGTCTCTCATGAAAGCAGGTGGTTAAATAGAAATTCACTGCTCAGCTGACCCGGTAGGAGCAAAGGTATGCCAAAAATGTACACAGAATGAGCTTTTCAGTGAATAGCAGCCAGGCACATTTTAGCTAGTTTTACTTGTAAGTGGGGTTGGAAACGCTTTTCAGGCTCAGTACTGGGCTCAAAACATGCAGCCCTGAGGTCTCTCATGATAGCAGGTGGTTAAATAGAAATTCGCTGCTCAGCTGACCCGGTAGGAGCAAACGTATGCCAAAAATGTACACAGAATGAGCTTTTCAGTGAATAGCAGCCAGGCACATTTTAGCTAGTTTTACTTAAGTGGGGTTGAAAACGCTTTTCAGGATCAGTACTGGGCTCAAAACATGCAGCCCTGAGGTCTCTCATGATAGCAGGTGGTTAAATAGAAATTTGCTGCTCAGCTGACCCGGCAGGAGCAAACGTATGCTAAAAATGTACTCAGAATGAGCTTTTCAGTGAAGAGAAGCCAGGCACATTTTAGCTAGTTTTACTTGTAAGTGGGGTTGGAAATGCTTTTCAGGCTCAGTACTGGGCTCAAAACATGCAGCCCTGAGGTCTCTCATGAAATCAGGTGGTTAAATAGAAATTCGCTGCTCAGCTGACCCGGTAGGAGCAAACGTATGCCAAAAATGTACACAGAATGAGCTTTTCAGTGAATAGCAGCCAGGCACATTTTAGCTAGTTTTACTTGTAAGTGGGGTTGGAAACGCTTTTCAGGCTCAGTACTGGGCTCAAAACATGCAGCCCTGAGGTCTCTCATGATAGCAGGTGGTTAAATAGAAATTCGCTGCTCAGCTGACCCGGCAGGAGCAAACGTATGCTAAAAATGTACTCAGAATGAGCTTTTCAGTGAATAGCAGCCAGGCACATTTTAGCTAATTTTACTTGTAAGTGGGGTTGGAAACGCTTTTCAGGATCAGTACTGGGCACAAAACATGCAGCCCTGAGGTCTCTCATGATAGCAGGTGGTTAAATAGAAATTTGCTGCTCAGCTGACCCGGCAGGAGCAAACGTATGCTAAAAATGTACTCAGAATGAGCTTTTCAGTGAAGAGAAGCCAGGCACATTTTAGCTAGTTTTACTTGTAAGTGGGGTTGGAAATGCTTTTCAGGCTCAGTACTGGGCTCAAAACATGCAGCCCTGAGGTCTCTCATGAAATCAGGTGGTTAAATAGAAATTCGCTGCTCAGCTGACCCGGTAGGAGCAAACGTATGCCAAAAATGTACACAGAATGAGCTTTTCAGTGAATAGCAGCCAGGCACATTTTAGCTAGTTTTACTTGTAAGTGGGGTTGGAAACGCTTTTCAGGATCAGTACTGGGCACAAAACATGCAGCCCTGAGGTCTCTCATGATAGCAGGTGGTTAAGTAGAAATTCGCTGCTCAGCTGACCCGGCAGGAGCAAACGTATGCCAAAAATGTACACAGAATGAGCTTTTCAGTGAATAGCAGCCAGGCACATTTTAGCTAATTTTACTTGTAAGTGGGGTTGGAAACGCTTTTCAGGCTCAGTACTGGGCTCAAAACATGCAGCCCTGAGGTCTCTCATGATAGCAGGTGGTTAAATAGAAATTCGCTGCTCAGCTGACCCGTTAGGAGCAAAAGTATGCTAAAAATGTACTCAGAATGAGCTTTTCAGTGAAGAGAAGCCAGGCACATTTTAGCTAGTTTTACTTGTAAGTGAAGTTGGAAATGCTTTTCAGGCTCAGTACTTGGCTCAAAACATGCAGCCCTGAGGTCTCTCATGAAAGCAGGTGGTTAAATAGAAATTCACTGCTCAGCTGACCCGGTAGGAGCAAAGGTATGCCAAAAATGTACAGAGAATGAGCTTTTCAGTGAATAGCAGCCAGGCACATTTTAGCTAGTTTTACTTGTAAGTGGGGTTGGAAACGCTTTTCAGGCTCAGTACTGGGCTCAAAACATGCAGCCCTGAGGTCTCTCATGAAAGCAGGTGGTTAATTAGAAATTCACTGCTCAGCTGACCCGGTAGGAGCAAACGTATGCCAAAAATGTACACAGAATGAGCTTTTCAGTGAAAAGCAGCCAGGCACATTTTAGCTAGTTTTACTTGTAAGTGGGGTTGGAAATGCTTTTCAGGCTCAGTACTGAGCTCAAAACATGCAGCCCTGAGGTCTCTCATGAAAGCAGGTGGTTAAATAGAAATTCGCTGCTCAGCTGACCCGGTAGGAGCAAACGTATGCCAAAAATGTACACAGAATGAGCTTTTCAGTGAAGAGAAGCCAGGCACATTTTAGCTAGTTTTACTTGTAAGTGGGGTTCGAAACGCTTTTCAGGATCAGTACTGGGCTCAAAACATGCAGCCCTGAGGTCTCTCATGATAGCAGGTGGTTAAATAGAAATTCGCTGCTCAGCTGACCCGGCAGGAGCAAACGTATGCTAAAAATAAACTCAGAATGAGCTTTTCAGTGAAGAGAAGCCAGGCACATTTTAGCTAGTTTTACTTGTAAGTGGGGTTGGAAACGCTTTTCAGGCTCAGTACTGGGCTCAAAACATGCAGCCCTGAGGTCTCTCATGATAGCAGGTGGTTAAATAGAAATTCGCTGCTCAGCTGACCCGGCAGGAGCAAACGTATGCTAAAAATGTACTCAGAATGAGCTTTTCAGTGAATAGCAGCCAGGCACATTTTAGCTAATTTTACTTGTAAGTGGGGTTGGAAACGCTTTTCAGGCTCAGTACTGGGCTCAAAACATGCAGCCCTGAGGTCTCTCATGATAGCAGGTGGTTAAATAGAAATTTGCTGCTCAGCTGACCCGTTAGGAGCAAACGTATGCTAAAAATGTACACAGAATGAGCTTTTCAGTGAATAGCAGCCAGGCACATTTTAGCTAGTTTTACTTGTAAGTGGGGTTGGAAATGCTTTTCAGGCTCAGTACTGGGCTCAAAACATGCAGCCCTGAGGTCTCTCATGATAGCAGGTGGTTAAATAGAAATTTGCTGCTCAGCTGACCCGATAGGAGCAAACGTATGCTAAAAATGTACACAGAATGAGCTTTTCAGTGAATAGCAGCCAGTCACATTTTAGCTAGTTTTACTTGTAAGTGGGGTTGGAAATGCTTTTCAGGCTCAGTACTGAGCTCAAAACATGCAGCCCTGAGGTCTCTCATGAAAGCAGGTGGTTAAATAGAAATTCGCTGCTCAGCTGACCCGGTAGGAGAAAACGTATGCCAAAAATGTACACAGAATGAGCTTTTCAGTGAATAGCAGCCAGGCACATTTTCGCTAGTTTTACTTGTAAGTGGGGTTGGAAACGCTTTTCAGGATCAGTACTGGGCTCAAAACATGCAGCCCTGAGGTCTCTCATGATAGCAGGTGGTTAAATAGAAATTCGCTGCTCAGCTGACCCGTTAGGAGCAAACGTATGCTAAAAATGTACTCAGAATGAGCTTTTCAGTGAAGAGAAGCCAGGCACATTTTAGCTAGTTTTACTTGTAAGTGGGGTTGGAAATGCTTTTCAGGCTCAGTACTTGGCTCAAAACATGCAGCCCTGAGGTCTCTCATGAAAGCAGGTGGTTAAATAGAAATTCACTGCTCAGCTGACCCGGTAGGAGCAAAGGTATGCCAAAAATGTACACAGAATGAGCTTTTCAGTGAATAGCAGCCAGGCACATTTTAGCTAGTTTTACTTAAGTGGGGTTGAAAACGCTTTTCAGGATCAGTACTGGGCTCAAAACATGCAGCCCTGAGGTCTCTCATGATAGCAGGTGGTTAAATAGAAATTTGCTGCTCAGCTGACCCGGCAGGAGCAAACGTATGCTAAAAATGTACTCAGAATGAGCTTTTCAGTGAAGAGAAGCCAGGCACATTTTAGCTAGTTTTACTTGTAAGTGGGGTTGGAAATGCTTTTCAGGCTCAGTACTGGGCTCAAAACATGCAGCCCTGAGGTCTCTCATGAAATCAGGTGGTTAAATAGAAATTCGCTGCTCAGCTGACCCGGTAGGAGCAAACGTATGCCAAAAATGTACACAGAATGAGCTTTTCAGTGAATAGCAGCCAGGCACATTTTAGCTAGTTTTACTTGTAAGTGGGGTTGGAAACGCTTTTCAGGCTCAGTACTGGGCTCAAAACATGCAGCCCTGAGGTCTCTCATGATAGCAGGTGGTTAAATAGAAATTCGCTGCTCAGCTGACCCGGCAGGAGCAAACGTATGCTAAAAATGTACTCAGAATGAGCTTTTCAGTGAATAGCAGCCAGGCACATTTTAGCTAATTTTACTTGTAAGTGGGGTTGGAAACGCTTTTCAGGATCAGTACTGGGCACAAAACATGCAGCCCTGAGGTCTCTCATGATAGCAGGTGGTTAAATAGAAATTTGCTGCTCAGCTGACCCGGCAGGAGCAAACGTATGCTAAAAATGTACTCAGAATGAGCTTTTCAGTGAAGAGAAGCCAGGCACATTTTAGCTAGTTTTACTTGTAAGTGGGGTTGGAAATGCTTTTCAGGCTCAGTACTGGGCTCAAAACATGCAGCCCTGAGGTCTCTCATGAAATCAGGTGGTTAAATAGAAATTCGCTGCTCAGCTGACCCGGTAGGAGCAAACGTATGCCAAAAATGTACACAGAATGAGCTTTTCAGTGAATAGCAGCCAGGCACATTTTAGCTAGTTTTACTTGTAAGTGGGGTTGGAAACGCTTTTCAGGATCAGTACTGGGCACAAAACATGCAGCCCTGAGGTCTCTCATGATAGCAGGTGGTTAAGTAGAAATTCGCTGCTCAGCTGACCCGGCAGGAGCAAACGTATGCCAAAAATGTACACAGAATGAGCTTTTCAGTGAATAGCAGCCAGGCACATTTTAGCTAATTTTACTTGTAAGTGGGGTTGGAAACGCTTTTCAGGCTCAGTACTGGGCTCAAAACATGCAGCCCTGAGGTCTCTCATGATAGCAGGTGGTTAAATAGAAATTCGCTGCTCAGCTGACCCGTTAGGAGCAAAAGTATGCTAAAAATGTACTCAGAATGAGCTTTTCAGTGAAGAGAAGCCAGGCACATTTTAGCTAGTTTTACTTGTAAGTGAAGTTGGAAATGCTTTTCAGGCTCAGTACTTGGCTCAAAACATGCAGCCCTGAGGTCTCTCATGAAAGCAGGTGGTTAAATAGAAATTCACTGCTCAGCTGACCCGGTAGGAGCAAAGGTATGCCAAAAATGTACAGAGAATGAGCTTTTCAGTGAATAGCAGCCAGGCACATTTTAGCTAGTTTTACTTGTAAGTGGGGTTGGAAACGCTTTTCAGGCTCAGTACTGGGCTCAAAACATGCAGCCCTGAGGTCTCTCATGAAAGCAGGTGGTTAATTAGAAATTCACTGCTCAGCTGACCCGGTAGGAGCAAACGTATGCCAAAAATGTACACAGAATGAGCTTTTCAGTGAAAAGCAGCCAGGCACATTTTAGCTAGTTTTACTTGTAAGTGGGGTTGGAAATGCTTTTCAGGCTCAGTACTGAGCTCAAAACATGCAGCCCTGAGGTCTCTCATGAAAGCAGGTGGTTAAATAGAAATTCGCTGCTCAGCTGACCCGGTAGGAGCAAACGTATGCCAAAAATGTACACAGAATGAGCTTTTCAGTGAAGAGAAGCCAGGCACATTTTAGCTAGTTTTACTTGTAAGTGGGGTTCGAAACGCTTTTCAGGATCAGTACTGGGCTCAAAACATGCAGCCCTGAGGTCTCTCATGATAGCAGGTGGTTAAATAGAAATTCGCTGCTCAGCTGACCCGGCAGGAGCAAACGTATGCTAAAAATAAACTCAGAATGAGCTTTTCAGTGAAGAGAAGCCAGGCACATTTTAGCTAGTTTTACTTGTAAGTGGGGTTGGAAACGCTTTTCAGGCTCAGTACTGGGCTCAAAACATGCAGCCCTGAGGTCTCTCATGATAGCAGGTGGTTAAATAGAAATTCGCTGCTCAGCTGACCCGGCAGGAGCAAACGTATGCTAAAAATGTACTCAGAATGAGCTTTTCAGTGAATAGCAGCCAGGCACATTTTAGCTAATTTTACTTGTAAGTGGGGTTGGAAACGCTTTTCAGGCTCAGTACTGGGCTCAAAACATGCAGCCCTGAGGTCTCTCATGATAGCAGGTGGTTAAATAGAAATTTGCTGCTCAGCTGACCCGTTAGGAGCAAACGTATGCTAAAAATGTACACAGAATGAGCTTTTCAGTGAATAGCAGCCAGGCACATTTTAGCTAGTTTTACTTGTAAGTGGGGTTGGAAATGCTTTTCAGGCTCAGTACTGGGCTCAAAACATGCAGCCCTGAGGTCTCTCATGATAGCAGGTGGTTAAATAGAAATTTGCTGCTCAGCTGACCCGATAGGAGCAAACGTATGCTAAAAATGTACACAGAATGAGCTTTTCAGTGAATAGCAGCCAGTCACATTTTAGCTAGTTTTACTTGTAAGTGGGGTTGGAAATGCTTTTCAGGCTCAGTACTGAGCTCAAAACATGCAGCCCTGAGGTCTCTCATGAAAGCAGGTGGTTAAATAGATATTCGCTGCTCAGCTGACCCGGTAGGAGAAAACGTATGCCAAAAATGTACACAGAATGAGCTTTTCAGTGAATAGCAGCCAGGCACATTTTCGCTAGTTTTACTTGTAAGTGGGGTTGGAAACGCTTTTCAGGATCAGTACTGGGCTCAAAACATGCAGCCCTGAGGTCTCTCATGATAGCAGGTGGTTAAATAGAAATTCGCTGCTCAGCTGACCCGTTAGGAGCAAACGTATGCTAAAATGTACTCAGAATGAGCTTTTCAGTGAAGAGAAGCCAGGCACATTTTAGCTAGTTTTACTTGTAAGTGGGGTTGGAAATGCTTTTCAGGCTCAGTACTTGGCTCAAAACATGCAGCCCTGAGGTCTCTCATGAAAGCAGGTGGTTAAATAGAAATTCACTGCTCAGCTGACCCGGTAGGAGCAAAGGTATGCCAAAAATGTACACAGAATGAGCTTTTCAGTGAATAGCAGCCAGGCACATTTTAGCTAGTTTTACTTAAGTGGGGTTGAAAACGCTTTTCAGGATCAGTACTGGGCTCAAAACATGCAGCCCTGAGGTCTCTCATGATAGCAGGTGGTTAAATAGAAATTTGCTGCTCAGCTGACCCGGCAGGAGCAAACGTATGCTAAAAATGTACTCAGAATGAGCTTTTCAGTGAAGAGAAGCCAGGCACATTTTAGCTAGTTTTACTTGTAAGTGGGGTTGGAAATGCTTTTCAGGCTCAGTACTGGGCTCAAAACATGCAGCCCTGAGGTCTCTCATGAAATCAGGTGGTTAAATAGAAATTCGCTGCTCAGCTGACCCGGTAGGAGCAAACGTATGCCAAAAATGTACACAGAATGAGCTTTTCAGTGAATAGCAGCCAGGCACATTTTAGCTAGTTTTACTTGTAAGTGGGGTTGGAAACGCTTTTCAGGCTCAGTACTGGGCTCAAAACATGCAGCCCTGAGGTCTCTCATGATAGCAGGTGGTTAAATAGAAATTCGCTGCTCAGCTGACCCGGCAGGAGCAAACGTATGCTAAAAATGTACTCAGAATGAGCTTTTCAGTGAATAGCAGCCAGGCACATTTTAGCTAATTTTACTTGTAAGTGGGGTTGGAAACGCTTTTCAGGATCAGTACTGGGCACAAAACATGCAGCCCTGAGGTCTCTCATGATAGCAGGTGGTTAAATAGAAATTTGCTGCTCAGCTGACCCGGCAGGAGCAAACGTATGCTAAAAATGTACTCAGAATGAGCTTTTCAGTGAAGAGAAGCCAGGCACATTTTAGCTAGTTTTACTTGTAAGTGGGGTTGGAAATGCTTTTCAGGCTCAGTACTGGGCTCAAAACATGCAGCCCTGAGGTCTCTCATGAAATCAGGTGGTTAAATAGAAATTCGCTGCTCAGCTGACCCGGTAGGAGCAAACGTATGCCAAAAATGTACACAGAATGAGCTTTTCAGTGAATAGCAGCCAGGCACATTTTAGCTAGTTTTACTTGTAAGTGGGGTTGGAAACGCTTTTCAGGATCAGTACTGGGCACAAAACATGCAGCCCTGAGGTCTCTCATGATAGCAGGTGGTTAAGTAGAAATTCGCTGCTCAGCTGACCCGGCAGGAGCAAACGTATGCCAAAAATGTACACAGAATGAGCTTTTCAGTGAATAGCAGCCAGGCACATTTTAGCTAATTTTACTTGTAAGTGGGGTTGGAAACGCTTTTCAGGCTCAGTACTGGGCTCAAAACATGCAGCCCTGAGGTCTCTCATGATAGCAGGTGGTTAAATAGAAATTCGCTGCTCAGCTGACCCGTTAGGAGCAAAAGTATGCTAAAAATGTACTCAGAATGAGCTTTTCAGTGAAGAGAAGCCAGGCACATTTTAGCTAGTTTTACTTGTAAGTGAAGTTGGAAATGCTTTTCAGGCTCAGTACTTGGCTCAAAACATGCAGCCCTGAGGTCTCTCATGAAAGCAGGTGGTTAAATAGAAATTCACTGCTCAGCTGACCCGGTAGGAGCAAAGGTATGCCAAAAATGTACAGAGAATGAGCTTTTCAGTGAATAGCAGCCAGGCACATTTTAGCTAGTTTTACTTGTAAGTGGGGTTGGAAACGCTTTTCAGGCTCAGTACTGGGCTCAAAACATGCAGCCCTGAGGTCTCTCATGAAAGCAGGTGGTTAATTAGAAATTCACTGCTCAGCTGACCCGGTAGGAGCAAACGTATGCCAAAAATGTACACAGAATGAGCTTTTCAGTGAAAAGCAGCCAGGCACATTTTAGCTAGTTTTACTTGTAAGTGGGGTTGGAAATGCTTTTCAGGCTCAGTACTGAGCTCAAAACATGCAGCCCTGAGGTCTCTCATGAAAGCAGGTGGTTAAATAGAAATTCGCTGCTCAGCTGACCCGGTAGGAGCAAACGTATGCCAAAAATGTACACAGAATGAGCTTTTCAGTGAAGAGAAGCCAGGCACATTTTAGCTAGTTTTACTTGTAAGTGGGGTTCGAAACGCTTTTCAGGATCAGTACTGGGCTCAAAACATGCAGCCCTGAGGTCTCTCATGATAGCAGGTGGTTAAATAGAAATTCGCTGCTCAGCTGACCCGGCAGGAGCAAACGTATGCTAAAAATAAACTCAGAATGAGCTTTTCAGTGAAGAGAAGCCAGGCACATTTTAGCTAGTTTTACTTGTAAGTGGGGTTGGAAACGCTTTTCAGGCTCAGTACTGGGCTCAAAACATGCAGCCCTGAGGTCTCTCATGATAGCAGGTGGTTAAATAGAAATTCGCTGCTCAGCTGACCCGGCAGGAGCAAACGTATGCTAAAAATGTACTCAGAATGAGCTTTTCAGTGAATAGCAGCCAGGCACATTTTAGCTAATTTTACTTGTAAGTGGGGTTGGAAACGCTTTTCAGGCTCAGTACTGGGCTCAAAACATGCAGCCCTGAGGTCTCTCATGATAGCAGGTGGTTAAATAGAAATTTGCTGCTCAGCTGACCCGTTAGGAGCAAACGTATGCTAAAAATGTACACAGAATGAGCTTTTCAGTGAATAGCAGCCAGGCACATTTTAGCTAGTTTTACTTGTAAGTGGGGTTGGAAATGCTTTTCAGGCTCAGTACTGGGCTCAAAACATGCAGCCCTGAGGTCTCTCATGATAGCAGGTGGTTAAATAGAAATTTGCTGCTCAGCTGACCCGATAGGAGCAAACGTATGCTAAAAATGTACACAGAATGAGCTTTTCAGTGAATAGCAGCCAGTCACATTTTAGCTAGTTTTACTTGTAAGTGGGGTTGGAAATGCTTTTCAGGCTCAGTACTGAGCTCAAAACATGCAGCCCTGAGGTCTCTCATGAAAGCAGGTGGTTAAATAGAAATTCGCTGCTCAGCTGACCCGGTAGGAGAAAACGTATGCCAAAAATGTACACAGAATGAGCTTTTCAGTGAATAGCAGCCAGGCACATTTTCGCTAGTTTTACTTGTAAGTGGGGTTGGAAACGCTTTTCAGGATCAGTACTGGGCTCAAAACATGCAGCCCTGAGGTCTCTCATGATAGCAGGTGGTTAAATAGAAATTCGCTGCTCAGCTGACCCGTTAGGAGCAAACGTATGCTAAAAATGTACTCAGAATGAGCTTTTCAGTGAAGAGAAGCCAGGCACATTTTAGCTAGTTTTACTTGTAAGTGGGGTTGGAAATGCTTTTCAGGCTCAGTACTTGGCTCAAAACATGCAGCCCTGAGGTCTCTCATGAAAGCAGGTGGTTAAATAGAAATTCACTGCTCAGCTGACCCGGTAGGAGCAAAGGTATGCCAAAAATGTACACAGAATGAGCTTTTCAGTGAATAGCAGCCAGGCACATTTTAGCTAGTTTTACTTAAGTGGGGTTGAAAACGCTTTTCAGGATCAGTACTGGGCTCAAAACATGCAGCCCTGAGGTCTCTCATGATAGCAGGTGGTTAAATAGAAATTTGCTGCTCAGCTGACCCGGCAGGAGCAAACGTATGCTAAAAATGTACTCAGAATGAGCTTTTCAGTGAAGAGAAGCCAGGCACATTTTAGCTAGTTTTACTTGTAAGTGGGGTTGGAAATGCTTTTCAGGCTCAGTACTGGGCTCAAAACATGCAGCCCTGAGGTCTCTCATGAAATCAGGTGGTTAAATAGAAATTCGCTGCTCAGCTGACCCGGTAGGAGCAAACGTATGCCAAAAATGTACACAGAATGAGCTTTTCAGTGAATAGCAGCCAGGCACATTTTAGCTAGTTTTACTTGTAAGTGGGGTTGGAAACGCTTTTCAGGCTCAGTACTGGGCTCAAAACATGCAGCCCTGAGGTCTCTCATGATAGCAGGTGGTTAAATAGAAATTCGCTGCTCAGCTGACCCGGCAGGAGCAAACGTATGCTAAAAATGTACTCAGAATGAGCTTTTCAGTGAATAGCAGCCAGGCACATTTTAGCTAATTTTACTTGTAAGTGGGGTTGGAAACGCTTTTCAGGATCAGTACTGGGCACAAAACATGCAGCCCTGAGGTCTCTCATGATAGCAGGTGGTTAAATAGAAATTTGCTGCTCAGCTGACCCGGCAGGAGCAAACGTATGCTAAAAATGTACTCAGAATGAGCTTTTCAGTGAAGAGAAGCCAGGCACATTTTAGCTAGTTTTACTTGTAAGTGGGGTTGGAAATGCTTTTCAGGCTCAGTACTGGGCTCAAAACATGCAGCCCTGAGGTCTCTCATGAAATCAGGTGGTTAAATAGAAATTCGCTGCTCAGCTGACCCGGTAGGAGCAAACGTATGCCAAAAATGTACACAGAATGAGCTTTTCAGTGAATAGCAGCCAGGCACATTTTAGCTAGTTTTACTTGTAAGTGGGGTTGGAAACGCTTTTCAGGATCAGTACTGGGCACAAAACATGCAGCCCTGAGGTCTCTCATGATAGCAGGTGGTTAAGTAGAAATTCGCTGCTCAGCTGACCCGGCAGGAGCAAACGTATGCCAAAAATGTACACAGAATGAGCTTTTCAGTGAATAGCAGCCAGGCACATTTTAGCTAATTTTACTTGTAAGTGGGGTTGGAAACGCTTTTCAGGCTCAGTACTGGGCTCAAAACATGCAGCCCTGAGGTCTCTCATGATAGCAGGTGGTTAAATAGAAATTCGCTGCTCAGCTGACCCGTTAGGAGCAAAAGTATGCTAAAAATGTACTCAGAATGAGCTTTTCAGTGAAGAGAAGCCAGGCACATTTTAGCTAGTTTTACTTGTAAGTGAAGTTGGAAATGCTTTTCAGGCTCAGTACTTGGCTCAAAACATGCAGCCCTGAGGTCTCTCATGAAAGCAGGTGGTTAAATAGAAATTCACTGCTCAGCTGACCCGGTAGGAGCAAAGGTATGCCAAAAATGTACAGAGAATGAGCTTTTCAGTGAATAGCAGCCAGGCACATTTTAGCTAGTTTTACTTGTAAGTGGGGTTGGAAACGCTTTTCAGGCTCAGTACTGGGCTCAAAACATGCAGCCCTGAGGTCTCTCATGAAAGCAGGTGGTTAATTAGAAATTCACTGCTCAGCTGACCCGGTAGGAGCAAACGTATGCCAAAAATGTACACAGAATGAGCTTTTCAGTGAAAAGCAGCCAGGCACATTTTAGCTAGTTTTACTTGTAAGTGGGGTTGGAAATGCTTTTCAGGCTCAGTACTGAGCTCAAAACATGCAGCCCTGAGGTCTCTCATGAAAGCAGGTGGTTAAATAGAAATTCGCTGCTCAGCTGACCCGGTAGGAGCAAACGTATGCCAAAAATGTACACAGAATGAGCTTTTCAGTGAAGAGAAGCCAGGCACATTTTAGCTAGTTTTACTTGTAAGTGGGGTTCGAAACGCTTTTCAGGATCAGTACTGGGCTCAAAACATGCAGCCCTGAGGTCTCTCATGATAGCAGGTGGTTAAATAGAAATTCGCTGCTCAGCTGACCCGGCAGGAGCAAACGTATGCTAAAAATAAACTCAGAATGAGCTTTTCAGTGAAGAGAAGCCAGGCACATTTTAGCTAGTTTTACTTGTAAGTGGGGTTGGAAACGCTTTTCAGGCTCAGTACTGGGCTCAAAACATGCAGCCCTGAGGTCTCTCATGATAGCAGGTGGTTAAATAGAAATTCGCTGCTCAGCTGACCCGGCAGGAGCAAACGTATGCTAAAAATGTACTCAGAATGAGCTTTTCAGTGAATAGCAGCCAGGCACATTTTAGCTAATTTTACTTGTAAGTGGGGTTGGAAACGCTTTTCAGGCTCAGTACTGGGCTCAAAACATGCAGCCCTGAGGTCTCTCATGATAGCAGGTGGTTAAATAGAAATTTGCTGCTCAGCTGACCCGTTAGGAGCAAACGTATGCTAAAAATGTACACAGAATGAGCTTTTCAGTGAATAGCAGCCAGGCACATTTTAGCTAGTTTTACTTGTAAGTGGGGTTGGAAATGCTTTTCAGGCTCAGTACTGGGCTCAAAACATGCAGCCCTGAGGTCTCTCATGATAGCAGGTGGTTAAATAGAAATTTGCTGCTCAGCTGACCCGATAGGAGCAAACGTATGCTAAAAATGTACACAGAATGAGCTTTTCAGTGAATAGCAGCCAGTCACATTTTAGCTAGTTTTACTTGTAAGTGGGGTTGGAAATGCTTTTCAGGCTCAGTACTGAGCTCAAAACATGCAGCCCTGAGGTCTCTCATGAAAGCAGGTGGTTAAATAGAAATTCGCTGCTCAGCTGACCCGGTAGGAGAAAACGTATGCCAAAAATGTACACAGAATGAGCTTTTCAGTGAATAGCAGCCAGGCACATTTTCGCTAGTTTTACTTGTAAGTGGGGTTGGAAACGCTTTTCAGGATCAGTACTGGGCTCAAAACATGCAGCCCTGAGGTCTCTCATGATAGCAGGTGGTTAAATAGAAATTCGCTGCTCAGCTGACCCGTTAGGAGCAAACGTATGCTAAAAATGTACTCAGAATGAGCTTTTCAGTGAAGAGAAGCCAGGCACATTTTAGCTAGTTTTACTTGTAAGTGGGGTTGGAAATGCTTTTCAGGCTCAGTACTTGGCTCAAAACATGCAGCCCTGAGGTCTCTCATGAAAGCAGGTGGTTAAATAGAAATTCACTGCTCAGCTGACCCGGTAGGAGCAAAGGTATGCCAAAAATGTACACAGAATGAGCTTTTCAGTGAATAGCAGCCAGGCACATTTTAGCTAGTTTTACTTAAGTGGGGTTGAAAACGCTTTTCAGGATCAGTACTGGGCTCAAAACATGCAGCCCTGAGGTCTCTCATGATAGCAGGTGGTTAAATAGAAATTTGCTGCTCAGCTGACCCGGCAGGAGCAAACGTATGCTAAAAATGTACTCAGAATGAGCTTTTCAGTGAAGAGAAGCCAGGCACATTTTAGCTAGTTTTACTTGTAAGTGGGGTTGGAAATGCTTTTCAGGCTCAGTACTGGGCTCAAAACATGCAGCCCTGAGGTCTCTCATGAAATCAGGTGGTTAAATAGAAATTCGCTGCTCAGCTGACCCGGTAGGAGCAAACGTATGCCAAAAATGTACACAGAATGAGCTTTTCAGTGAATAGCAGCCAGGCACATTTTAGCTAGTTTTACTTGTAAGTGGGGTTGGAAACGCTTTTCAGGCTCAGTACTGGGCTCAAAACATGCAGCCCTGAGGTCTCTCATGATAGCAGGTGGTTAAATAGAAATTCGCTGCTCAGCTGACCCGGCAGGAGCAAACGTATGCTAAAAATGTACTCAGAATGAGCTTTTCAGTGAATAGCAGCCAGGCACATTTTAGCTAATTTTACTTGTAAGTGGGGTTGGAAACGCTTTTCAGGATCAGTACTGGGCACAAAACATGCAGCCCTGAGGTCTCTCATGATAGCAGGTGGTTAAATAGAAATTTGCTGCTCAGCTGACCCGGCAGGAGCAAACGTATGCTAAAAATGTACT
Organism: Lissotriton vulgaris; assembly: GCF_964263255.1. Lineage (NCBI taxonomy): Eukaryota > Metazoa > Chordata > Amphibia > Caudata > Salamandridae > Lissotriton > Lissotriton vulgaris. The sequence goes on along the minus strand of NC_141691.1, from coordinate 1,085,247,969 downwards.
CAGAATGAGCTTTTCAGTGAAGAGAAGCCAGGCACATTTTAGCTAGTTTTACTTGTAAGTGGGGTTGGAAATGCTTTTCAGGCTCAGTACTGGGCTCAAAACATGCAGCCCTGAGGTCTCTCATGAAATCAGGTGGTTAAATAGAAATTCGCTGCTCAGCTGACCCGGTAGGAGCAAACGTATGCCAAAAATGTACACAGAATGAGCTTTTCAGTGAATAGCAGCCAGGCACATTTTAGCTAGTTTTACTTGTAAGTGGGGTTGGAAACGCTTTTCAGGATCAGTACTGGGCACAAAACATGCAGCCCTGAGGTCTCTCATGATAGCAGGTGGTTAAGTAGAAATTCGCTGCTCAGCTGACCCGGCAGGAGCAAACGTATGCCAAAAATGTACACAGAATGAGCTTTTCAGTGAATAGCAGCCAGGCACATTTTAGCTAATTTTACTTGTAAGTGGGGTTGGAAACGCTTTTCAGGCTCAGTACTGGGCTCAAAACATGCAGCCCTGAGGTCTCTCATGATAGCAGGTGGTTAAATAGAAATTCGCTGCTCAGCTGACCCGTTAGGAGCAAAAGTATGCTAAAAATGTACTCAGAATGAGCTTTTCAGTGAAGAGAAGCCAGGCACATTTTAGCTAGTTTTACTTGTAAGTGAAGTTGGAAATGCTTTTCAGGCTCAGTACTTGGCTCAAAACATGCAGCCCTGAGGTCTCTCATGAAAGCAGGTGGTTAAATAGAAATTCGCTGCTCAGCTGACCCGGTAGGAGCAAACGTATGCCAAAAATGTACACAGAATGAGCTTTTCAGTGAATAGCAGCCAGGCACATTTTAGCTAGTTTTACTTTAAGTGGGGTTGGAAACGCTTTTCAGGATCAGTACTGGGCTCAAAACATGCAGCCCTGAGGTCTCTCATGATAGCAGGTGGTTAAATAGAAATTCGCTGCTCAGCTGACCCGGCAGGAGCAAACGTATGCTAAAAATGTACTCAGAATGAGCTTTTCAGTGAAGAGAAGCCAGGCACATTTTAGCTAGTTTTACTTGTAAGTGGGGTTGGAAATGCTTTTCAGGCTCAGTACTGAGCTCAAAACATGCAGCCCTGAGGTCTCTCATGAAAGCAGGTGGTTAAGTATAAATTCGCTGCTCAGCTGACCCGGTAGGAGCAAACGTATGCCAAAAATGTACACAGAATGAGCTTTTCAGTGAATAGCAGCCAGGCACATTTTAGCTAGTTTTACTTGTAAGTGGGGTTGGAAACGCTTTTCAGGATCAGTACTGGGCTCAAAACATGCAGCCCTGAGGTCTCTCATGAAAGCAGGTGGTTAAATAGAAATTCGCTGCTCAGCTGACCCGGTAGGAGCAAACGTATGCCAAAAATGTACACAGAATGAGCTTTTCAGTGAATAGCAGCCAGGCACATTTTAGCTAGTTTTACTTTAAGTGGGGTTGGAAACGCTTTTCAGGATCAGTACTGGGCTCAAAACATGCAGCCCTGAGGTCTCTCATGATAGCAGGTGGTTAAATAGAAATTCGCTGCTCAGCTGACCCGGCAGGAGCAAACGTATGCTAAAAATGTACTCAGAATGAGCTTTTCAGTGAAGAGAAGCCAGGCACATTTTAGCTAGTTTTACTTGTAAGTGGGGTTGGAAATGCTTTTCAGGCTCAGTACTGAGCTCAAAACATGCAGCCCTGAGGTCTCTCATGAAAGCAGGTGGTTAAGTATAAATTCGCTGCTCAGCTGACCCGGTAGGAGCAAACGTATGCCAAAAATGTACACAGAATGAGCTTTTCAGTGAATAGCAGCCAGGCACATTTTAGCTAGTTTTACTTGTAAGTGGGGTTGGAAACGCTTTTCAGGATCAGTACTGGGCTCAAAACATGCAGCCCTGAGGTCTCTCATGATAGCAGGTGGTTAAATAGAAATTCGCTGCTCAGCTGACCCGGCAGGAGCAAACGTATGCTAAAAATGTACTCAGAATGAGCTTTTCAGTGAAGAGAAGCCAGGCACATTTTAGCTAGTTTTACTTGTAAGTGGGGTTGGAAACGCTTTTCAGGCTCAGTACTGGGCTCAAAACATGCAGCCCTGAGGTCTCTCATGAAAGCAGGTGGTTAAATAGAAATTCGCTGCTCAGCTGACCCGGTAGGAGCAAACGTATGCCAAAAATGTACACAGAATGAGCTTTTCAGTGAATAGCAGCCAGGCACATTTTAGCTAGTTTTACTTGAAAGTGGGGTTGGAAACGCTTTTCAGGATCAGTACTGGGCTCAAAACATGCAGCCCTGAGGTCTCTCATGATAGCAGGTGTTTAAATAGAAATTTGCTGCTCAGCTGACCCGGCAGGAGCAAACGTATGCTAAAAATGTACTCAGAATGAGCTTTTCAGTGAAGAGAAGCCAGGCACATTTTAGCTAGTTTTACTTGTAAGTGGGGTTGGAAATGCTTTTCAGGCTCAGTACTGGGCTCAAAACATGCAGCCCTGAGGTCTCTCATGAAATCAGGTGGTTAAATAGAAATTTGCTGCTCAGCTGACCCGGTAGGAGCAAACGTATGCCAAAAATGTACACAGAATGAGCTTTTCAGTGAATAGCAGCCAGGCACATTTTAGCTAGTTTTACTTGTAAGTGGGGTTGGAAACGCTTTTCAGGATCAGTACTGGGCTCAAAACATGCAGCCCTGAGGTCTCTCATGATAGCAGGTGGTTAAATAGAAATTCGCTGCTCAGCTGACCCGGCAGGAGCAAACGTATGCCAAAAATGTACACAGAATGAGCTTTTCAGTGATTAGCAGCCAGGCACATTTTAGCTAATTTTACTTGTACGTGGGGTTGGAAACGCTTTTCAGGCTCAGTACTGGGCTCAAAACATGCAGCCCTGAGGTCTCTCATGATAGCAGGTGGTTAAATAGAAATTCGCTGCCCAGCTGACCCGTTAGGAGCAAACGTATGCTAAAAATGTACTCAGAATGAGCTTTTCAGTGAAGAGAAGCCAGGCACATTTTAGCTAGTTTTACTTGTAAGTGGGGTTGGAAATGCTTTTCAGGCTCAGTACTTGGCTCAAAACATGCAGCCCTGAGGTCTCTCATGAAAGCAGGTGGTTAAATAGAAATTCACTGCTCAGCTGACCCGGTAGGAGCAAAGGTATGCCAAAAATGTACACAGAATGAGCTTTTCAGTGAATAGCAGCCAGGCACATTTTAGCTAGTTTTACTTGTAAGTGGGGTTGGAAACGCTTTTCAGGATCAGTACTGGGCTCAAAACATGCAGCCCTGAGGTCTCTCATGATAGCAGGTGGTTAAATGGAAATTCGCTGCTCAGCTGACCCGGCAGGAGCAAACGTATGCCAAAAATGTACACAGAATGAGCTTTTCAGTGAATAGCAGCCAGGCACATTTTAGCTAGTTTTACTTAAGTGGGGTTGGAAACGCTTTTCAGGATCAGTACTGGGCTCAAAACATGCAGCCCTGAGGTCTCTCATGATAGCAGGTGGTTAAATAGAAATTTGCTGCTCAGCTGACCCGGCAGGAGCAAACGTATGCTAAAAATGTACTCAGAATGAGCTTTTCAGTGAAGAGAAGCCAGGCACATTTTAGCTAGTTTTACTTGTAAGTGGGGTTGGAAATGCTTTTCAGGCTCAGTACTGGGCTCAAAACATGCAGCCCTGAGGTCTCTCATGAAATCAGGTGGTTAAATAGAAATTCGCTGCTCAGCTGACCCGGTAGGAGCAAACGTATGCCAAAAATGTACACAGAATGAGCTTTTCAGTGAATAGCAGCCAGGCACATTTTAGCTAGTTTTACTTGTAAGTGGGGTTGGAAACGCTTTTCAGGCTCAGTACTGGGCTCAAAACATGCAGCCCTGAGGTCTCTCATGATAGCAGGTGGTTAAATAGAAATTCGCTGCTCAGCTGACCCGGCAGGAGCAAACGTATGCTAAAAATGTACTCAGAATGAGCTTTTCAGTGAATAGCAGCCAGGCACATTTTAGCTAATTTTACTTGTAAGTGGGGTTGGAAACGCTTTTCAGGATCAGTACTGGGCACAAAACATGCAGCCCTGAGGTCTCTCATGATAGCAGGTGGTTAAATAGAAATTTGCTGCTCAGCTGACCCGGCAGGAGCAAACGTATGCTAAAAATGTACTCAGAATGAGCTTTTCAGTGAAGAGAAGCCAGGCACATTTTAGCTAGTTTTACTTGTAAGTGGGGTTGGAAATGCTTTTCAGGCTCAGTACTGGGCTCAAAACATGCAGCCCTGAGGTCTCTCATGAAATCAGGTGGTTAAATAGAAATTCGCTGCTCAGCTGACCCGGTAGGAGCAAACGTATGCCAAAAATGTACACAGAATGAGCTTTTCAGTGAATAGCAGCCAGGCACATTTTAGCTAATTTTACTTGTAAGTGGGGTTGGAAACGCTTTTCAGGCTCAGTACTGGGCTCAAAACATGCAGCCCTGAGGTCTCTCATGATAGCAGGTGGTTAAATAGAAATTCGCTGCTCAGCTGACCCGTTAGGAGCAAAAGTATGCTAAAAATGTACTCAGAATGAGCTTTTCAGTGAAGAGAAGCCAGGCACATTTTAGCTAGTTTTACTTGTAAGTGAAGTTGGAAATGCTTTTCAGGCTCAGTACTTGGCTCAAAACATGCAGCCCTGAGGTCTCTCATGAAAGCAGGTGGTTAAATAGAAATTCACTGCTCAGCTGACCCGGTAGGAGCAAAGGTATGCCAAAAATGTACAGAGAATGAGCTTTTCAGTGAATAGCAGCCAGGCACATTTTAGCTAGTTTTACTTGTAAGTGGGGTTGGAAACGCTTTTCAGGCTCAGTACTGGGCTCAAAACATGCAGCCCTGAGGTCTCTCATGAAAGCAGGTGGTTAATTAGAAATTCACTGCTCAGCTGACCCGGTAGGAGCAAACGTATGCCAAAAATGTACACAGAATGAGCTTTTCAGTGAAAAGCAGCCAGGCACATTTTAGCTAGTTTTACTTGTAAGTGGGGTTGGAAATGCTTTTCAGGCTCAGTACTGAGCTCAAAACATGCAGCCCTGAGGTCTCTCATGAAAGCAGGTGGTTAAATAGAAATTCGCTGCTCAGCTGACCCGGTAGGAGCAAACGTATGCCAAAAATGTACACAGAATGAGCTTTTCAGTGAAGAGAAGCCAGGCACATTTTAGCTAGTTTTACTTGTAAGTAGGGTTCGAAACGCTTTTCAGGATCAGTACTGGGCTCAAAACATGCAGCCCTGAGGTCTCTCATGATAGCAGGTGGTTAAATAGAAATTCGCTGCTCAGCTGACCCGGCAGGAGCAAACGTATGCTAAAAATAAACTCAGAATGAGCTTTTCAGTGAAGAGAAGCCAGGCACATTTTAGCTAGTTTTACTTGTAAGTGGGGTTGGAAACGCTTTTCAGGCTCAGTACTGGGCTCAAAACATGCAGCCCTGAGGTCTCTCATGAAAGCAGGTGGTTAAATAGAAATTCGCTGCTCAGCTGACCCGGTAGGAGCAAACGTATGCCAAAAATGTACACAGAATGAGCTTTTCAGTGAATAGCAGCCAGGCACATTTTAGCTAGTTTTACTTTAAGTGGGGTTGGAAACGCTTTTCAGGATCAGTACTGGGCTCAAAACATGCAGCCCTGAGGTCTCTCATGATAGCAGGTGGTTAAATAGAAATTCGCTGCTCAGCTGACCCGGCAGGAGCAAACGTATGCTAAAAATGTACTCAGAATGAGCTTTTCAGTGAAGAGAAGCCAGGCACATTTTAGCTAGTTTTACTTGTAAGTGGGGTTGGAAATGCTTTTCAGGCTCAGTACTGAGCTCAAAACATGCAGCCCTGAGGTCTCTCATGAAAGCAGGTGGTTAAGTATAAATTCGCTGCTCAGCTGACCCGGTAGGAGCAAACGTATGCCAAAAATGTACACAGAATGAGCTTTTCAGTGAATAGCAGCCAGGCACATTTTAGCTAGTTTTACTTGTAAGTGGGGTTGGAAACGCTTTTCAGGATCAGTACTGGGCTCAAAACATGCAGCCCTGAGGTCTCTCATGATAGCAGGTGGTTAAATAGAAATTCGCTGCTCAGCTGACCCGGCAGTAGCAAACGTATGCTAAAAATGTACTCAGAATGAGCTTTTCAGTGAAGAGAAGCCAGGCACATTTTAGCTAGTTTTACTTGTAAGTGGGGTTGGAAACGCTTTTCAGGCTCAGTACTGGGCTCAAAACATGCAGCCCTGAGGTCTCTCATGAAAGCAGGTGGTTAAATAGAAATTCGCTGCTCAGCTGACCCGGTAGGAGCAAACGTATGCCAAAAATGTACACAGAATGAGCTTTTCAGTGAATAGCAGCCAGGCACATTTTAGCTAGTTTTACTTGTAAGTGGGGTTGGAAACGCTTTTCAGGATCAGTACTGGGCTCAAAACATGCAGCCCTGAGGTCCCTCATGATAGCAGGTGTTTAAATAGAAATTTGCTGCTCAGCTGACCTGGCAGGAGCAAACGTATGCTAAAAATGTACACAGAATGAGCTTTTCAGTGAAGAGAAGCCAGGCACATTTTAACTAGTTTTACTTGTAAGTGGGGTTGGAAATGCTTTTCAGGCTCAGTACTGGGCTCAAAACATGCAGCCCTGAGGTCTCTCATGAAATCAGGTGGTTAAATAGAAATTTGCTGCTCAGCTGACCCGGTAGGAGCAAACGTATGCCAAAAATGTACACAGAATGAGCTTTTCAGTGAATAGCAGCCAGGCACATTTTAGCTAGTTTTACTTGTAAGTGGGGTTGGAAACGCTTTTCAGGATCAGTACTGGGCTCAAAACATGCAGCCCTGAGGTCTCTCATGATAGCAGGTGGTTAAATAGAAATTCGCTGCTCAGCTGACCCGGCAGGAGCAAACGTATGCCAAAAATGTACACAGAATGAGCTTTTCAGTGATTAGCAGCCAGGCACATTTTAGCTAATTTTACTTGTACGTGGGGTTGGAAACGCTTTTCAGGCTCAGTACTGGGCTCAAAACATGCAGCCCTGAGGTCTCTCATGATAGCAGGTGGTTAAATAGAAATTCGCTGCCCAGCTGACCCGTTAGGAGCAAACGTATGCTAAAAATGTACTCAGAATGAGCTTTTCAGTGAAGAGAAGCCAGGCACATTTTAGCTAGTTTTACTTGTAAGTGGGGTTGGAAATGCTTTTCAGGCTCAGTACTTGGCTCAAAACATGCAGCCCTGAGGTCTCTCATGAAAGCAGGTGGTTAAATAGAAATTCACTGCTCAGCTGACCCGGTAGGAGCAAAGGTATGCCAAAAATGTACACAGAATGAGCTTTTCAGTGAATAGCAGCCAGGCACATTTTAGCTAGTTTTACTTGTAAGTGGGGTTGGAAACGCTTTTCAGGATCAGTACTGGGCTCAAAACATGCAGCCCTGAGGTCTCTCATGATAGCAGGTGGTTAAATGGAAATTCGCTGCTCAGCTGACCCGGCAGGAGCAAACGTATGCTAAAAATGTACTCAGAATGAGCTTTTCAGTGAAGAGAAGCCAGGCACATTTTAGCTAGTTTTACTTGTAAGTGGGGTTGGAAACGCTTTTCAGGCTCAGTACTGGGCTCAAAACATGCAGCCCTGAGGTCTCTCATGAAAGCAGGTGGTTAAATAGAAATTCGCTGCTCAGCTGACCCGGTAGGAGCAAACGTATGCCAAAAATGTACACAGAATGAGCTTTTCAGTGAAAAGCAGCCAGGCACATTTTAGCTAGTTTTACTTGTAAGTGGGGTTGGAAACGCTTTTCAGGATCAGTACTGGGCTCAAAACATGCAGCCCTGAGGTCTCTCATGATAGCAGGTGGTTAAATAGAAATTCGCTGCTCAGCTGACCCGGCAGGAGCAAACGTATGCTAAAAATGTACTCAGAATGAGCTTTTCAGTGAAGAGAAGCCAGGCACATTTTAGCTAGTTTTACTTGTAAGTGGGGTTGGAAACGCTTTTCAGGCTCTGTACTGGGCTCAAAACATGCAGCCCTGAGGTCTCTCATGAAAGCAGGTGGTTAAATAGAAATTCGCTGCTCAGCTGACCCGGTAGGAGCAAACGTATGCCAAAAATGTACACAGAATGAGCTTTTCAGTGAATAGCAGCCAGGCACATTTTAGCTAGTTTTACTTTAAGTGGGGTTGGAAACGCTTTTCAGGATCAGTACTGGGCTCAAAACATGCAGCCCTGAGGTCTCTCATGATAGCAGGTGGTTAAATAGAAATTCGCTGCTCAGCTGACCCGGCAGGAGCAAACGTATGCTAAAAATGTACTCAGAATGAGCTTTTCAGTGAAGAGAAGCCAGGCACATTTTAGCTAGTTTTACTTGTAAGTGGGGTTGGAAATGCTTTTCAGGCTCAGTACTGAGCTCAAAACATGCAGCCCTGAGGTCTCTCATGAAAGCAGGTGGTTAAGTATAAATTCGCTGCTCAGCTGACCCGGTAGGAGCAAACGTATGCCAAAAATGTACACAGAATGAGCTTTTCAGTGAATAGCAGCCAGGCACATTTTAGCTAGTTTTACTTGTAAGTGGGGTTGGAAACGCTTTTCAGGATCAGTACTGGGCTCAAAACATGCAGCCCTGAGGTCTCTCATGATAGCAGGTGGTTAAATAGAAATTCGCTGCTCAGCTGACCCGGCAGGAGCAAACGTATGCTAAAAATGTACTCAGAATGAGCTTTTCAGTGAAGAGAAGCCAGGCACATTTTAGCTAGTTTTACTTGTAAGTGGGGTTGGAAACGCTTTTCAGGCTCAGTACTGGGCTCAAAACATGCAGCCCTGAGGTCTCTCATGAAAGCAGGTGGTTAAATAGAAATTCGCTGCTCAGCTGACCCGGTAGGAGCAAACGTATGCCAAAAATGTACACAGAATGAGCTTTTCAGTGAATAGCAGCCAGGCACATTTTAGCTAGTTTTACTTGTAAGTGGGGTTGGAAACGCTTTTCAGGATCAGTACTGGGCTCAAAACATGCAGCCCTGAGGTCCCTCATGATAGCAGGTGTTTAAATAGAAATTTGCTGCTCAGCTGACCCGGCAGGAGCAAACGTATGCTAAAAATGTACACAGAATGAGCTTTTCAGTGAAGAGAAGCCAGGCACATTTTAACTAGTTTTACTTGTAAGTGGGGTTGGAAATGCTTTTCAGGCTCAGTACTGGGCTCAAAACATGCAGCCCTGAGGTCTCTCATGAAATCAGGTGGTTAAATAGAAATTTGCTGCTCAGCTGACCCGGTAGGAGCAAACGTATGCCAAAAATGTACACAGAATGAGCTTTTCAGTGAATAGCAGCCAGGCACATTTTAGCTAGTTTTACTTGTAAGTGGGGTTGGAAACGCTTTTCAGGATCAGTACTGGGCTCAAAACATGCAGCCCTGAGGTCTCTCATGATAGCAGGTGGTTAAATAGAAATTCGCTGCTCAGCTGACCCGGCAGGAGCAAACGTATGCCAAAAATGTACACAGAATGAGCTTTTCAGTGATTAGCAGCCAGGCACATTTTAGCTAATTTTACTTGTACGTGGGGTTGGAAACGCTTTTCAGGCTCAGTACTGGGCTCAAAACATGCAGCCCTGAGGTCTCTCATGATAGCAGGTGGTTAAATAGAAATTCGCTGCCCAGCTGACCCGTTAGGAGCAAACGTATGCTAAAAATTTACTCAGAATGAGCTTTTCAGTGAAGAGAAGCCAGGCACATTTTAGCTAGTTTTACTTGTAAGTGGGGTTGGAAATGCTTTTCAGGCTCAGTACTTGGCTCAAAACATGCAGCCCTGAGGTCTCTCATGAAAGCAGGTGGTTAAATAGAAATTCACTGCTCAGCTGACCCGGTAGGAGCAAAGGTATGCCAAAAATGTACACAGAATGAGCTTTTCAGTGAATAGCAGCCAGGCACATTTTAGCTAGTTTTACTTGTAAGTGGGGTTGGAAACGCTTTTCAGGATCAGTACTGGGCTCAAAACATGCAGCCCTGAGGTCTCTCATGATAGCAGGTGGTTAAATGGAAATTCGCTGCTCAGCTGACCCGGCAGGAGCAAACGTATGCTAAAAATGTACTCAGAATGAGCTTTTCAGTGAAGAGAAGCCAGGCACATTTTAGCTAGTTTTACTTGTAAGTGGGGTTGGAAATGCTTTTCAGGCTCAGTACTGGGCTCAAAACATGCAGCCCTGAGGTCTCTCATGAAATCAGGTGGTTAAATAGAAATTCGCTGCTCAGCTGACCCGGTAGGAGCAAACGTATGCCAAAAATGTACACAGAAAGAGCTTTTCAGTGAATAGCAGCCAGGCACATTTTACCTAGTTTTACTTGTAAGTGGGGTTGGAAACGCTTTTCAGGCTCAGTACTGGGCTCAAAACATGCAGCCCTGAGGTCTCTCATGATAGCAGGTGGTTAAATAGAAATTCGCTGCTCAGCTGACCCGGCAGGAGCAAACGTATGCTAAAAATGTACTCAGAATGAGCTTTTCAGTGAATAGCAGCCAGGCACATTTTAGCTAATTTTACTTGTAAGTGGGGTTGGAAACGCTTTTCAGGCTCAGTACTGGGCTCAAAACATGCAGCCCTGAGGTCTCTCATGATAGCAGGTGGTTAAATAGAAATTCGCTGCTCAGCTGACCCGTTAGGAGCAAACGTATGCTAAAAATGTACACAGAATGAGCTTTTCAGTGAATAGCAGCCAGGCACATTTTAGCTAGTTTTACTTGTAAGTGGGGTTGGAAATGCTTTTCAGGCTCAGTACTGAGCTCAAAACATGCAGCCCTGAGGTCTCTCATGAAAGCAGGTGGTTAAATAGAAATTCGCTGCTCAGCTGACCCGGTAGGAGAAAACGTATGCCAAAAATGTACACAGAATGAGCTTTTCAGTGAATAGCAGCCAGGCACATTTTCGCTAGTTTTACTTGTAAGTGGGGTTGGAAACGCTTTTCAGGATCAGTACTGGGCTCAAAACATGCAGCCCTGAGGTCTCTCATGATAGCAGGTGGTTAAATAGAAATTCGCTGCTCAGCTGACCCGTTAGGAGCAAACGTATGCTAAAAATGTACTCAGAATGAGCTTTTCAGTGAAGAGAAGCCAGGCACATTTTAGCTAGTTTTACTTGTAAGTGGGGTTGGAAATGCTTTTCAGGCTCAGTACTTGGCTCAAAACATGCAGCCCTGAGGTCTCTCATGAAAGCAGGTGGTTAAATAGAAATTCACTGCTCAGCTGACCCGGTAGGAGCAAAGGTATGCCAAAAATGTACACAGAATGAGCTTTTCAGTGAATAGCAGCCAGGCACATTTTAGCTAGTTTTACTTGTAAGTGGGGTTGGAAACGCTTTTCAGGCTCAGTACTGGGCTCAAAACATGCAGCCCTGAGGTCTCTCATGATAGCAGGTGGTTAAATAGAAATTCGCTGCTCAGCTGACCCGGTAGGAGCAAACGTATGCCAAAAATGTACACAGAATGAGCTTTTCAGTGAATAGCAGCCAGGCACATTTTAGCTAGTTTTACTTAAGTGGGGTTGGAAACGCTTTTCAGGATCAGTACTGGGCTCAAAACATGCAGCCCTGAGGTCTCTCATGATAGCAGGTGGTTAAATAGAAATTTGCTGCTCAGCTGACCCGGCAGGAGCAAACGTATGCTAAAAATGTACTCAGAATGAGCTTTTCAGTGAAGAGAAGCCAGGCACATTTTAGCTAGTTTTACTTGTAAGTGGGGTTGGAAATGCTTTTCAGGCTCAGTACTGGGCTCAAAACATGCAGCCCTGAGGTCTCTCATGAAATCAGGTGGTTAAATAGAAATTCGCTGCTCAGCTGACCCGGTAGGAGCAAACGTATGCCAAAAATGTACACAGAATGAGCTTTTCAGTGAATAGCAGCCAGGCACATTTTAGCTAGTTTTACTTGTAAGTGGGGTTGGAAACGCTTTTCAGGCTCAGTACTGGGCTCAAAACATGCAGCCCTGCGGTCTCTCATGATAGCAGGTGGTTAAATAGAAATTCGCTGCTCAGCTGACCCGGCAGTAGCAAACGTATGCTAAAAATGTACTCAGAATGAGCTTTTCAGTGAATAGCAGCCAGGCACATTTTAGCTAATTTTACTTGTAAGTGGGGTTGGAAACACTTTTCAGGATCAGTACTGGGCTCAAAACATGCAGCCCTGAGGTCTCTCATGATAGCAGGTGGTTAAATAGAAATTCGCTGCTCAGCTGACCCGGCAGGAGCAAACGTATGCCAAAAATGTACACAGAATGAGCTTTTCAGTGAATAGCAGCCAGGCACATTTTAGCTAATTTTACTTGTAAGTGGGGTTGGAAACGCTTTTCAGGCTCAGTACTGGGCTCAAAACATGCAGCCCTGAGGTCTCTCATGATAGCAGGTGGTTAAATAGAAATTCGCTGCTCAGCTGACCCGTTAGGAGCAAACGTATGCTAAAAATGTACACAGAATGAGCTTTTCAGTGAATAGCAGCCAGGCACATTTTAGCTAGTTTTACTTGTAAGTGGGGTTGGAAACGCTTTTCAGGCTCAGTACTGGGCTCAAAACATGCAGCCCTGAGGTCTCTCATGATAGCAGGTGGTTAATTAGAAATTCACTGCTCAGCTGACCCAGTAGGAGCAAACGTATGCCAAAAATGTACACAGAATGAGCTTTTCAGTGAATAGCAGCCAGGCACATTTTAGCTAGTTTTACTTGTAAGTGGGGTTGGAAACGCTTTTCAGGCTCAGTACTGGGCTCAAAACATGCAGCCCTGAGGTCTCTCAAGAAAGCAGGTGGTTAAATAGAAATTCGCTGCTCAGCTGACCCGGTAGGAGCAAACGTATGCCAAAAATGTACACAGAATGAGCTTTTCAGTGAAAAGCAGCCAGGCACATTTTAGCTAGTTTTACTTGTAAGTGGGGTTGGAAATGCTTTTCAGGCTCAGTACTGAGCTCAAAACATGCTGCCCTGAGGTCTCTCATGAAAGCAGGTGGTTAAATAGAAATTCGCTGCTCAGCTGACCCGGTAGGAGCAAACGTATTCCAAAAATGTACACAGAATGAGCTTTTCAGTGAATAGCAGCCAGGCACATTTTAGCTAGTTTTACTTGTAAGTGGGGTTGGAAACGCTTTTCAGGATCAGTACTGGGCTCAAAACATGCAGCCCTGAGGTCTCTCATGATAGCAGGTGGTTAAATAGAAATTCGCTGCTCAGCTGACCCGGCAGGAGCAAACGTATGCTAAAAATGTACTCAGAATGAGCTTTTCAGTGAAGAGAAGCCAGGCACATTTTAGCTAGTTTTACTTGTAAGTGGGGTTGGAAATGCTTTTCAGGCTCAGTACTGGGCTCAAAACATGCAGCCCTGAGGTCTGTCATGAAATCAGGTAGTTAAATAGAAATTCGCTGCTCAGCTGACCCGGTAGGAGAAAACGTATGCCAAAAATGTACACAGAATGAGCTTTTCAGTGAATAGCAGCCAGGCACATTTTAGCTAGTTTTACTTGTAAGTGGGGTTGGAAATGCTTTTCAGGCTCAGTACTGGGCTCAAAACATGCAGCCCTGAGGTCTCTCATGATAGCAGGTGGTTAAATAGAAATTCGCTGCTCAGCTGACCCGGCAGGAGCAAACGTATGCTAAAAATGTACTCAGAATGAACTTTTCAGTGAATAGCAGCCAGGCACATTTTAGCTAATTTTACTTGTAAGTGGGGTTGGAAACGCTTTTCAGGATCAGTACTGGGCTCAAAACATGCAGCCCTGAGGTCTCTCATGATAGCAGGTGGTTAAGTAGAAATTCGCTGCTCAGCTGACCCGGCAGGAGCAAACGTATGCCAAAAATGTACACAGAATGAGCTTTTCAGTGAATAGCAGCCAGGCACATTTTAGCTAATTTTACTTGTAAGTGGGGTTGGAAACGCTTTTCAGGCTCAGTACTGGGCTCAAAACATGCAGCCCTGAGGTCTCCCATGATAGCAGGTGGTTAAATAGAAATTCGCTGCTCAGCTGACCCGTTAGGAGCAAAAGTATGCTAAAAATGTACTCAGAATGAGCTTTTCAGTGAAGAGAAGCCAGGCACATTTTAGCTAGTTTTACTTGTAAGTGAAGTTGGAAATGCTTTTCAGGCTCAGTACTTGGCTCAAAACATGCAGCCCTGAGGTCTCTCATGAAAGCAGGTGGTTAAATAGAAATTCACTGCTCAGCTGACCCGGTAGGAGCAAAGGTATGCCAAAAATGTACAGAGAATGAGCTTTTCAGTGAATAGCAGCCAGGCACATTTTAGCTAGTTTTACTTGTAAGTGGGGTTGGAAACGCTTTTCAGGCTCAGTACTGGGCTCAAAACATGCAGCCCTGAGGTCTCTCATGATAGCAGGTGGTTAATTAGAAATTCACTGCTCAGCTGACCCGGTAGGAGCAAACGTATGCCAAAAATGTACACAGAATGAGCTTTTAAGTGAAAAGCAGCCAGGCACATTTTAGCTAGTTTTACTTGTAAGTGGGGTTGGAAATGCTTTTCAGGCTCAGTACTGAGCTCAAAACATGCAGCCCTGAGGTCTCTCATGAAAGCAGGTGGTTAAATAGAAATTCTCTGCTCAGCTGACCCGGTAGGAGCAAACGTATGCCAAAAATGTACACAGAATGAGCTTTTCAGTGAATAGCAGCCAGGCACATTTTCGCTAGTTTTACTTGTAAGTGGGGTTGGAAACGCTTTTCAGGATCAGTACTGGGCTCAAAACATGCAGCCCTGAGGTCTCTCATGATAGCAGGTGGTTAAATAGAAATTCGCTGCTCAGCTGACCCGGCAGGAGCAAACGTATGCTAAAAATAAACTCAGAATGAGCTTTTCAGTGAAGAGAAGCCAGGCACATTTTAGCTAGTTTTACTTGTAAGTGGGGTTGGAAACGCTTTTCAGGCTCAGTACTGGGCTCAAAACATGCAGCCCTGAGGTCTCTCATGAAAGCAGGTGGTTAAATAGAAATTCGCTGCTCAGCTGACCCGGTAGGAGCAAACGTATGCCAAAAATGTACACAGAATGAGCTTTTCAATGTATAGCAGCCAGGCACATTTTAGCTAGTTTTACTTGTAAGTGGGGTTGGAAACGCTTTTCAGGATCAGTACTGGGCACAAAACATGCAGCCCTGAGGTCTCTCATGATAGCAGGTGGTTAAATAGAAATTTGCTGCTCAGCTGACCCGGCAGGAGCAAACGTATGCTAAAAATGTACTCAGAATGAGCTTTTCAGTGAAGAGAAGCCAGGCACATTTTAGCTAGTTTTACTTGTAAGTGGGGTTGGAAATGCTTTTCAGGCTCAGTACTGGGCTCAAAACATGCAGCCCTGAGGTCTCTCATGAAATCAGGTGGTTAAATAGAAATTCGCTGCTCAGCTGACCCGGTAGGAGCAAACGTATGCCAAAAATGTACACAGAATGAGCTTTTCAGTGAATAGCAGCCAGGCACATTTTAGCTAGTTTTACTTGTAAGTGGGGTTGGAAACGCTTTTCAGGATCAGTACTGGGCACAAAACATGCAGCCCTGAGGTCTCTCATGATAGCAGGTGGTTAAATAGAAATTCGCTGCTCAGCTGACCCGGCAGGAGCAAACGTATGCTAAAAATGTACTCAGAATGAGCTTTTCAGTGAAGAGAAGCCAGGCACATTTTAGCTAGTTTTACTTGTAAGTGGGGTTGGAAACGCTTTTCAGGCTCAGTACTGGGCTCAAAACATGCAGCCCTGAGGTCTCTCATGAAAGCAGGTGGTTCAATAGAAATTCGCTGCTCAGCTGACCCGGTAGGAGCAAACGTATGCCAAAAATGTACACAGAATGAGCTTTTCAGTGAAAAGCAGCCAGGCACATTTTAGCTAGTTTTACTTGTAAGTGGGGTTGGAAACGCTTTTCAGGCTCAGTACTGAGCTCAAAACATGCGGCCCTGAGGTCTCTCATGAAAGCAGGTGGTTAAATAGAAATTCGCTGCTCAGCTGACCCGGTAGGAGCAAACGTATGCCAAAAATGTACACAGAATGAGCTTTTCAGTGAATAGCAGCCAGGCACATTTTCGCTAGTTTTACTTGTAAGTGGGGTTGGAAACGCTTTTCAGGATCAGTACTGGGCTCAAAACATGCAGCCCTGAGGTCTCTCATGATAGCAGGTGGTTAAATAGAAATTCGCTGCTCAGCTGACCCGGCAGTAGCAAACGTATGCTAAAAATGTACTCAGAATGAGCTTTTCAGTGAAGAGAAGCCAGGCACATTTTAGCTAGTTTTACTTGTAAGTGGGGTTGGAAACGCTTTTCAGGCTCAGTACTGGGCTCAAAACATGCAGCCCTGAGGTCTCTCATGAAAGCAGGTGGTTAAATAGAAATTCGCTGCTCAGCTGACCCGGTAGGAGCAAACGTATGCCAAAAATGTACACAGAATGAGCTTTTCAGTGAATAGCAGCCAGGCACATTTTAGCTAGTTTTACTTGTAAGTGGGGTTGGAAACGCTTTTCAGGATCAGTACTGGGCTCAAAACATGCAGCCCTGAGGTCCCTCATGATAGCAGGTGTTTAAATAGAAATTTGCTGCTCAGCTGACCTGGCAGGAGCAAACGTATGCTAAAAATGTACACAGAATGAGCTTTTCAGTGAAGAGAAGCCAGGCACATTTTAACTAGTTTTACTTGTAAGTGGGGTTGGAAATGCTTTTCAGGCTCAGTACTGGGCTCAAAACATGCAGCCCTGAGGTCTCTCATGAAATCAGGTGGTTAAATAGAAATTTGCTGCTCAGCTGACCCGGTAGGAGCAAACGTATGCCAAAAATGTACACAGAATGAGCTTTTCAGTGAATAGCAGCCAGGCACATTTTAGCTAGTTTTACTTGTAAGTGGGGTTGGAAACGCTTTTCAGGATCAGTACTGGGCTCAAAACATGCAGCCCTGAGGTCTCTCATGATAGCAGGTGGTTAAATAGAAATTCGCTGCTCAGCTGACCCGGCAGGAGCAAACGTATGCCAAAAATGTACACAGAATGAGCTTTTCAGTGATTAGCAGCCAGGCACATTTTAGCTAATTTTACTTGTACGTGGGGTTGGAAACGCTTTTCAGGCTCAGTACTGGGCTCAAAACATGCAGCCCTGAGGTCTCTCATGATAGCAGGTGGTTAAATAGAAATTCGCTGCCCAGCTGACCCGTTAGGAGCAAACGTATGCTAAAAATGTACTCAGAATGAGCTTTTCAGTGAAGAGAAGCCAGGCACATTTTAGCTAGTTTTACTTGTAAGTGGGGTTGGAAATGCTTTTCAGGCTCAGTACTTGGCTCAAAACATGCAGCCCTGAGGTCTCTCATGAAAGCAGGTGGTTAAATAGAAATTCACTGCTCAGCTGACCCGGTAGGAGCAAAGGTATGCCAAAAATGTACACAGAATGAGCTTTTCAGTGAATAGCAGCCAGGCACATTTTAGCTAGTTTTACTTGTAAGTGGGGTTGGAAACGCTTTTCAGGATCAGTACTGGGCTCAAAACATGCAGCCCTGAGGTCTCTCATGATAGCAGGTGGTTAAATGGAAATTCGCTGCTCAGCTGACCCGGCAGGAGCAAACGTATGCTAAAAATGTACTCAGAATGAGCTTTTCAGTGAAGAGAAGCCAGGCACATTTTAGCTAGTTTTACTTGTAAGTGGGGTTGGAAACGCTTTTCAGGCTCAGTACTGGGCTCAAAACATGCAGCCCTGAGGTCTCTCATGAAAGCAGGTGGTTAAATAGAAATTCGCTGCTCAGCTGACCCGGTAGGAGCAAACGTATGCCAAAAATGTACACAGAATGAGCTTTTCAGTGAAAAGCAGCCAGGCACATTTTAGCTAGTTTTACTTGTAAGTGGGGTTGGAAACGCTTTTCAGGATCAGTACTGGGCTCAAAACATGCAGCCCTGAGGTCTCTCATGATAGCAGGTGGTTAAATAGAAATTCGCTGCTCAGCTGACCCGGCAGGAGCAAACGTATGCTAAAAATGTACTCAGAATGAGCTTTTCAGTGAAGAGAAGCCAGGCACATTTTAGCTAGTTTTACTTGTAAGTGGGGTTGGAAACGCTTTTCAGGCTCTGTACTGGGCTCAAAACATGCAGCCCTGAGGTCTCTCATGAAAGCAGGTGGTTAAATAGAAATTCGCTGCTCAGCTGACCCGGTAGGAGCAAACGTATGCCAAAAATGTACACAGAATGAGCTTTTCAGTGAATAGCAGCCAGGCACATTTTAGCTAGTTTTACTTTAAGTGGGGTTGGAAACGCTTTTCAGGATCAGTACTGGGCTCAAAACATGCAGCCCTGAGGTCTCTCATGATAGCAGGTGGTTAAATAGAAATTCGCTGCTCAGCTGACCCGGCAGGAGCAAACGTATGCTAAAAATGTACTCAGAATGAGCTTTTCAGTGAAGAGAAGCCAGGCACATTTTAGCTAGTTTTACTTGTAAGTGGGGTTGGAAATGCTTTTCAGGCTCAGTACTGAGCTCAAAACATGCAGCCCTGAGGTCTCTCATGAAAGCAGGTGGTTAAGTATAAATTCGCTGCTCAGCTGACCCGGTAGGAGCAAACGTATGCCAAAAATGTACACAGAATGAGCTTTTCAGTGAATAGCAGCCAGGCACATTTTAGCTAGTTTTACTTGTAAGTGGGGTTGGAAACGCTTTTCAGGATCAGTACTGGGCTCAAAACATGCAGCCCTGAGGTCTCTCATGATAGCAGGTGGTTAAATAGAAATTCGCTGCTCAGCTGACCCGGCAGGAGCAAACGTATGCTAAAAATGTACTCAGAATGAGCTTTTCAGTGAAGAGAAGCCAGGCACATTTTAGCTAGTTTTACTTGTAAGTGGGGTTGGAAACGCTTTTCAGGCTCAGTACTGGGCTCAAAACATGCAGCCCTGAGGTCTCTCATGAAAGCAGGTGGTTAAATAGAAATTCGCTGCTCAGCTGACCCGGTAGGAGCAAACGTATGCCAAAAATGTACACAGAATGAGCTTTTCAGTGAATAGCAGCCAGGCACATTTTAGCTAGTTTTACTTGTAAGTGGGGTTGGAAACGCTTTTCAGGATCAGTACTGGGCTCAAAACATGCAGCCCTGAGGTCCCTCATGATAGCAGGTGTTTAAATAGAAATTTGCTGCTCAGCTGACCCGGCAGGAGCAAACGTATGCTAAAAATGTACACAGAATGAGCTTTTCAGTGAAGAGAAGCCAGGCACATTTTAACTAGTTTTACTTGTAAGTGGGGTTGGAAATGCTTTTCAGGCTCAGTACTGGGCTCAAAACATGCAGCCCTGAGGTCTCTCATGAAATCAGGTGGTTAAATAGAAATTTGCTGCTCAGCTGACCCGGTAGGAGCAAACGTATGCCAAAAATGTACACAGAATGAGCTTTTCAGTGAATAGCAGCCAGGCACATTTTAGCTAGTTTTACTTGTAAGTGGGGTTGGAAACGCTTTTCAGGATCAGTACTGGGCTCAAAACATGCAGCCCTGAGGTCTCTCATGATAGCAGGTGGTTAAATAGAAATTCGCTGCTCAGCTGACCCGGCAGGAGCAAACGTATGCCAAAAATGTACACAGAATGAGCTTTTCAGTGATTAGCAGCCAGGCACATTTTAGCTAATTTTACTTGTACGTGGGGTTGGAAACGCTTTTCAGGCTCAGTACTGGGCTCAAAACATGCAGCCCTGAGGTCTCTCATGATAGCAGGTGGTTAAATAGAAATTCGCTGCCCAGCTGACCCGTTAGGAGCAAACGTATGCTAAAAATTTACTCAGAATGAGCTTTTCAGTGAAGAGAAGCCAGGCACATTTTAGCTAGTTTTACTTGTAAGTGGGGTTGGAAATGCTTTTCAGGCTCAGTACTTGGCTCAAAACATGCAGCCCTGAGGTCTCTCATGAAAGCAGGTGGTTAAATAGAAATTCACTGCTCAGCTGACCCGGTAGGAGCAAAGGTATGCCAAAAATGTACACAGAATGAGCTTTTCAGTGAATAGCAGCCAGGCACATTTTAGCTAGTTTTACTTGTAAGTGGGGTTGGAAACGCTTTTCAGGATCAGTACTGGGCTCAAAACATGCAGCCCTGAGGTCTCTCATGATAGCAGGTGGTTAAATGGAAATTCGCTGCTCAGCTGACCCGGCAGGAGCAAACGTATGCTAAAAATGTACTCAGAATGAGCTTTTCAGTGAAGAGAAGCCAGGCACATTTTAGCTAGTTTTACTTGTAAGTGGGGTTGGAAATGCTTTTCAGGCTCAGTACTGGGCTCAAAACATGCAGCCCTGAGGTCTCTCATGAAATCAGGTGGTTAAATAGAAATTCGCTGCTCAGCTGACCCGGTAGGAGCAAACGTATGCCAAAAATGTACACAGAAAGAGCTTTTCAGTGAATAGCAGCCAGGCACATTTTACCTAGTTTTACTTGTAAGTGGGGTTGGAAACGCTTTTCAGGCTCAGTACTGGGCTCAAAACATGCAGCCCTGAGGTCTCTCATGATAGCAGGTGGTTAAATAGAAATTCGCTGCTCAGCTGACCCGGCAGGAGCAAACGTATGCTAAAAATGTACTCAGAATGAGCTTTTCAGTGAATAGCAGCCAGGCACATTTTAGCTAATTTTACTTGTAAGTGGGGTTGGAAACGCTTTTCAGGCTCAGTACTGGGCTCAAAACATGCAGCCCTGAGGTCTCTCATGATAGCAGGTGGTTAAATAGAAATTCGCTGCTCAGCTGACCCGTTAGGAGCAAACGTATGCTAAAAATGTACACAGAATGAGCTTTTCAGTGAATAGCAGCCAGGCACATTTTAGCTAGTTTTACTTGTAAGTGGGGTTGGAAATGCTTTTCAGGCTCAGTACTGAGCTCAAAACATGCAGCCCTGAGGTCTCTCATGAAAGCAGGTGGTTAAATAGAAATTCGCTGCTCAGCTGACCCGGTAGGAGAAAACGTATGCCAAAAATGTACACAGAATGAGCTTTTCAGTGAATAGCAGCCAGGCACATTTTCGCTAGTTTTACTTGTAAGTGGGGTTGGAAACGCTTTTCAGGATCAGTACTGGGCTCAAAACATGCAGCCCTGAGGTCTCTCATGATAGCAGGTGGTTAAATAGAAATTCGCTGCTCAGCTGACCCGTTAGGAGCAAACGTATGCTAAAAATGTACTCAGAATGAGCTTTTCAGTGAAGAGAAGCCAGGCACATTTTAGCTAGTTTTACTTGTAAGTGGGGTTGGAAATGCTTTTCAGGCTCAGTACTTGGCTCAAAACATGCAGCCCTGAGGTCTCTCATGAAAGCAGGTGGTTAAATAGAAATTCACTGCTCAGCTGACCCGGTAGGAGCAAAGGTATGCCAAAAATGTACACAGAATGAGCTTTTCAGTGAATAGCAGCCAGGCACATTTTAGCTAGTTTTACTTGTAAGTGGGGTTGGAAACGCTTTTCAGGCTCAGTACTGGGCTCAAAACATGCAGCCCTGAGGTCTCTCATGATAGCAGGTGGTTAAATAGAAATTCGCTGCTCAGCTGACCCGGTAGGAGCAAACGTATGCCAAAAATGTACACAGAATGAGCTTTTCAGTGAATAGCAGCCAGGCACATTTTAGCTAGTTTTACTTAAGTGGGGTTGGAAACGCTTTTCAGGATCAGTACTGGGCTCAAAACATGCAGCCCTGAGGTCTCTCATGATAGCAGGTGGTTAAATAGAAATTTGCTGCTCAGCTGACCCGGCAGGAGCAAACGTATGCTAAAAATGTACTCAGAATGAGCTTTTCAGTGAAGAGAAGCCAGGCACATTTTAGCTAGTTTTACTTGTAAGTGGGGTTGGAAATGCTTTTCAGGCTCAGTACTGGGCTCAAAACATGCAGCCCTGAGGTCTCTCATGAAATCAGGTGGTTAAATAGAAATTCGCTGCTCAGCTGACCCGGTAGGAGCAAACGTATGCCAAAAATGTACACAGAATGAGCTTTTCAGTGAATAGCAGCCAGGCACATTTTAGCTAGTTTTACTTGTAAGTGGGGTTGGAAACGCTTTTCAGGCTCAGTACTGGGCTCAAAACATGCAGCCCTGCGGTCTCTCATGATAGCAGGTGGTTAAATAGAAATTCGCTGCTCAGCTGACCCGGCAGTAGCAAACGTATGCTAAAAATGTACTCAGAATGAGCTTTTCAGTGAATAGCAGCCAGGCACATTTTAGCTAATTTTACTTGTAAGTGGGGTTGGAAACACTTTTCAGGATCAGTACTGGGCTCAAAACATGCAGCCCTGAGGTCTCTCATGATAGCAGGTGGTTAAATAGAAATTCGCTGCTCAGCTGACCCGGCAGGAGCAAACGTATGCCAAAAATGTACACAGAATGAGCTTTTCAGTGAATAGCAGCCAGGCACATTTTAGCTAATTTTACTTGTAAGTGGGGTTGGAAACGCTTTTCAGGCTCAGTACTGGGCTCAAAACATGCAGCCCTGAGGTCTCTCATGATAGCAGGTGGTTAAATAGAAATTCGCTGCTCAGCTGACCCGTTAGGAGCAAACGTATGCTAAAAATGTACACAGAATGAGCTTTTCAGTGAATAGCAGCCAGGCACATTTTAGCTAGTTTTACTTGTAAGTGGGGTTGGAAACGCTTTTCAGGCTCAGTACTGGGCTCAAAACATGCAGCCCTGAGGTCTCTCATGATAGCAGGTGGTTAATTAGAAATTCACTGCTCAGCTGACCCAGTAGGAGCAAACGTATGCCAAAAATGTACACAGAATGAGCTTTTCAGTGAATAGCAGCCAGGCACATTTTAGCTAGTTTTACTTGTAAGTGGGGTTGGAAACGCTTTTCAGGCTCAGTACTGGGCTCAAAACATGCAGCCCTGAGGTCTCTCAAGAAAGCAGGTGGTTAAATAGAAATTCGCTGCTCAGCTGACCCGGTAGGAGCAAACGTATGCCAAAAATGTACACAGAATGAGCTTTTCAGTGAAAAGCAGCCAGGCACATTTTAGCTAGTTTTACTTGTAAGTGGGGTTGGAAATGCTTTTCAGGCTCAGTACTGAGCTCAAAACATGCTGCCCTGAGGTCTCTCATGAAAGCAGGTGGTTAAATAGAAATTCGCTGCTCAGCTGACCCGGTAGGAGCAAACGTATTCCAAAAATGTACACAGAATGAGCTTTTCAGTGAATAGCAGCCAGGCACATTTTAGCTAGTTTTACTTGTAAGTGGGGTTGGAAACGCTTTTCAGGATCAGTACTGGGCTCAAAACATGCAGCCCTGAGGTCTCTCATGATAGCAGGTGGTTAAATAGAAATTCGCTGCTCAGCTGACCCGGCAGGAGCAAACGTATGCTAAAAATGTACTCAGAATGAGCTTTTCAGTGAAGAGAAGCCAGGCACATTTTAGCTAGTTTTACTTGTAAGTGGGGTTGGAAATGCTTTTCAGGCTCAGTACTGGGCTCAAAACATGCAGCCCTGAGGTCTGTCATGAAATCAGGTAGTTAAATAGAAATTCGCTGCTCAGCTGACCCGGTAGGAGAAAACGTATGCCAAAAATGTACACAGAATGAGCTTTTCAGTGAATAGCAGCCAGGCACATTTTAGCTAGTTTTACTTGTAAGTGGGGTTGGAAATGCTTTTCAGGCTCAGTACTGGGCTCAAAACATGCAGCCCTGAGGTCTCTCATGATAGCAGGTGGTTAAATAGAAATTCGCTGCTCAGCTGACCCGGCAGGAGCAAACGTATGCTAAAAATGTACTCAGAATGAACTTTTCAGTGAATAGCAGCCAGGCACATTTTAGCTAATTTTACTTGTAAGTGGGGTTGGAAACGCTTTTCAGGATCAGTACTGGGCTCAAAACATGCAGCCCTGAGGTCTCTCATGATAGCAGGTGGTTAAGTAGAAATTCGCTGCTCAGCTGACCCGGCAGGAGCAAACGTATGCCAAAAATGTACACAGAATGAGCTTTTCAGTGAATAGCAGCCAGGCACATTTTAGCTAATTTTACTTGTAAGTGGGGTTGGAAACGCTTTTCAGGCTCAGTACTGGGCTCAAAACATGCAGCCCTGAGGTCTCCCATGATAGCAGGTGGTTAAATAGAAATTCGCTGCTCAGCTGACCCGTTAGGAGCAAAAGTATGCTAAAAATGTACTCAGAATGAGCTTTTCAGTGAAGAGAAGCCAGGCACATTTTAGCTAGTTTTACTTGTAAGTGAAGTTGGAAATGCTTTTCAGGCTCAGTACTTGGCTCAAAACATGCAGCCCTGAGGTCTCTCATGAAAGCAGGTGGTTAAATAGAAATTCACTGCTCAGCTGACCCGGTAGGAGCAAAGGTATGCCAAAAATGTACAGAGAATGAGCTTTTCAGTGAATAGCAGCCAGGCACATTTTAGCTAGTTTTACTTGTAAGTGGGGTTGGAAACGCTTTTCAGGCTCAGTACTGGGCTCAAAACATGCAGCCCTGAGGTCTCTCATGATAGCAGGTGGTTAATTAGAAATTCACTGCTCAGCTGACCCGGTAGGAGCAAACGTATGCCAAAAATGTACACAGAATGAGCTTTTAAGTGAAAAGCAGCCAGGCACATTTTAGCTAGTTTTACTTGTAAGTGGGGTTGGAAATGCTTTTCAGGCTCAGTACTGAGCTCAAAACATGCAGCCCTGAGGTCTCTCATGAAAGCAGGTGGTTAAATAGAAATTCTCTGCTCAGCTGACCCGGTAGGAGCAAACGTATGCCAAAAATGTACACAGAATGAGCTTTTCAGTGAATAGCAGCCAGGCACATTTTAGCTAGTTTTACTTGTAAGTGGGGTTGGAAACGCTTTTCAGGATCAGTACTGGGCTCAAAACATGCAGCCCTGAGGTCCCTCATGATAGCAGGTGTTTAAATAGAAATTTGCTGCTCAGCTGACCCGGCAGGAGCAAACGTATGCTAAAAATGTACACAGAATGAGCTTTTCAGTGAAGAGAAGCCAGGCACATTTTAACTAGTTTTACTTGTAAGTGGGGTTGGAAATGCTTTTCAGGCTCAGTACTGGGCTCAAAACATGCAGCCCTGAGGTCTCTCATGAAATCAGGTGGTTAAATAGAAATTTGCTGCTCAGCTGACCCGGTAGGAGCAAACGTATGCCAAAAATGTACACAGAATGAGCTTTTCAGTGAATAGCAGCCAGGCACATTTTAGCTAGTTTTACTTGTAAGTGGGGTTGGAAACGCTTTTCAGGATCAGTACTGGGCTCAAAACATGCAGCCCTGAGGTCTCTCATGATAGCAGGTGGTTAAATAGAAATTCGCTGCTCAGCTGACCCGGCAGGAGCAAACGTATGCCAAAAATGTACACAGAATGAGCTTTTCAGTGATTAGCAGCCAGGCACATTTTAGCTAATTTTACTTGTACGTGGGGTTGGAAACGCTTTTCAGGCTCAGTACTGGGCTCAAAACATGCAGCCCTGAGGTCTCTCATGATAGCAGGTGGTTAAATAGAAATTCGCTGCCCAGCTGACCCGTTAGGAGCAAACGTATGCTAAAAATTTACTCAGAATGAGCTTTTCAGTGAAGAGAAGCCAGGCACATTTTAGCTAGTTTTACTTGTAAGTGGGGTTGGAAATGCTTTTCAGGCTCAGTACTTGGCTCAAAACATGCAGCCCTGAGGTCTCTCATGAAAGCAGGTGGTTAAATAGAAATTCACTGCTCAGCTGACCCGGTAGGAGCAAAGGTATGCCAAAAATGTACACAGAATGAGCTTTTCAGTGAATAGCAGCCAGGCACATTTTAGCTAGTTTTACTTGTAAGTGGGGTTGGAAACGCTTTTCAGGATCAGTACTGGGCTCAAAACATGCAGCCCTGAGGTCTCTCATGATAGCAGGTGGTTAAATGGAAATTCGCTGCTCAGCTGACCCGGCAGGAGCAAACGTATGCTAAAAATGTACTCAGAATGAGCTTTTCAGTGAAGAGAAGCCAGGCACATTTTAGCTAGTTTTACTTGTAAGTGGGGTTGGAAATGCTTTTCAGGCTCAGTACTGGGCTCAAAACATGCAGCCCTGAGGTCTCTCATGAAATCAGGTGGTTAAATAGAAATTCGCTGCTCAGCTGACCCGGTAGGAGCAAACGTATGCCAAAAATGTACACAGAAAGAGCTTTTCAGTGAATAGCAGCCAGGCACATTTTACCTAGTTTTACTTGTAAGTGGGGTTGGAAACGCTTTTCAGGCTCAGTACTGGGCTCAAAACATGCAGCCCTGAGGTCTCTCATGATAGCAGGTGGTTAAATAGAAATTCGCTGCTCAGCTGACCCGGCAGGAGCAAACGTATGCTAAAAATGTACTCAGAATGAGCTTTTCAGTGAATAGCAGCCAGGCACATTTTAGCTAATTTTACTTGTAAGTGGGGTTGGAAACGCTTTTCAGGCTCAGTACTGGGCTCAAAACATGCAGCCCTGAGGTCTCTCATGATAGCAGGTGGTTAAATAGAAATTCGCTGCTCAGCTGACCCGTTAGGAGCAAACGTATGCTAAAAATGTACACAGAATGAGCTTTTCAGTGAATAGCAGCCAGGCACATTTTAGCTAGTTTTACTTGTAAGTGGGGTTGGAAATGCTTTTCAGGCTCAGTACTGAGCTCAAAACATGCAGCCCTGAGGTCTCTCATGAAAGCAGGTGGTTAAATAGAAATTCGCTGCTCAGCTGACCCGGTAGGAGAAAACGTATGCCAAAAATGTACACAGAATGAGCTTTTCAGTGAATAGCAGCCAGGCACATTTTCGCTAGTTTTACTTGTAAGTGGGGTTGGAAACGCTTTTCAGGATCAGTACTGGGCTCAAAACATGCAGCCCTGAGGTCTCTCATGATAGCAGGTGGTTAAATAGAAATTCGCTGCTCAGCTGACCCGTTAGGAGCAAACGTATGCTAAAAATGTACTCAGAATGAGCTTTTCAGTGAAGAGAAGCCAGGCACATTTTAGCTAGTTTTACTTGTAAGTGGGGTTGGAAATGCTTTTCAGGCTCAGTACTTGGCTCAAAACATGCAGCCCTGAGGTCTCTCATGAAAGCAGGTGGTTAAATAGAAATTCACTGCTCAGCTGACCCGGTAGGAGCAAAGGTATGCCAAAAATGTACACAGAATGAGCTTTTCAGTGAATAGCAGCCAGGCACATTTTAGCTAGTTTTACTTGTAAGTGGGGTTGGAAACGCTTTTCAGGCTCAGTACTGGGCTCAAAACATGCAGCCCTGAGGTCTCTCATGATAGCAGGTGGTTAAATAGAAATTCGCTGCTCAGCTGACCCGGTAGGAGCAAACGTATGCCAAAAATGTACACAGAATGAGCTTTTCAGTGAATAGCAGCCAGGCACATTTTAGCTAGTTTTACTTAAGTGGGGTTGGAAACGCTTTTCAGGATCAGTACTGGGCTCAAAACATGCAGCCCTGAGGTCTCTCATGATAGCAGGTGGTTAAATAGAAATTTGCTGCTCAGCTGACCCGGCAGGAGCAAACGTATGCTAAAAATGTACTCAGAATGAGCTTTTCAGTGAAGAGAAGCCAGGCACATTTTAGCTAGTTTTACTTGTAAGTGGGGTTGGAAATGCTTTTCAGGCTCAGTACTGGGCTCAAAACATGCAGCCCTGAGGTCTCTCATGAAATCAGGTGGTTAAATAGAAATTCGCTGCTCAGCTGACCCGGTAGGAGCAAACGTATGCCAAAAATGTACACAGAATGAGCTTTTCAGTGAATAGCAGCCAGGCACATTTTAGCTAGTTTTACTTGTAAGTGGGGTTGGAAACGCTTTTCAGGCTCAGTACTGGGCTCAAAACATGCAGCCCTGCGGTCTCTCATGATAGCAGGTGGTTAAATAGAAATTCGCTGCTCAGCTGACCCGGCAGTAGCAAACGTATGCTAAAAATGTACTCAGAATGAGCTTTTCAGTGAATAGCAGCCAGGCACATTTTAGCTAATTTTACTTGTAAGTGGGGTTGGAAACACTTTTCAGGATCAGTACTGGGCTCAAAACATGCAGCCCTGAGGTCTCTCATGATAGCAGGTGGTTAAATAGAAATTCGCTGCTCAGCTGACCCGGCAGGAGCAAACGTATGCCAAAAATGTACACAGAATGAGCTTTTCAGTGAATAGCAGCCAGGCACATTTTAGCTAATTTTACTTGTAAGTGGGGTTGGAAACGCTTTTCAGGCTCAGTACTGGGCTCAAAACATGCAGCCCTGAGGTCTCTCATGATAGCAGGTGGTTAAATAGAAATTCGCTGCTCAGCTGACCCGTTAGGAGCAAACGTATGCTAAAAATGTACACAGAATGAGCTTTTCAGTGAATAGCAGCCAGGCACATTTTAGCTAGTTTTACTTGTAAGTGGGGTTGGAAACGCTTTTCAGGCTCAGTACTGGGCTCAAAACATGCAGCCCTGAGGTCTCTCATGATAGCAGGTGGTTAATTAGAAATTCACTGCTCAGCTGACCCAGTAGGAGCAAACGTATGCCAAAAATGTACACAGAATGAGCTTTTCAGTGAATAGCAGCCAGGCACATTTTAGCTAGTTTTACTTGTAAGTGGGGTTGGAAACGCTTTTCAGGCTCAGTACTGGGCTCAAAACATGCAGCCCTGAGGTCTCTCAAGAAAGCAGGTGGTTAAATAGAAATTCGCTGCTCAGCTGACCCGGTAGGAGCAAACGTATGCCAAAAATGTACACAGAATGAGCTTTTCAGTGAAAAGCAGCCAGGCACATTTTAGCTAGTTTTACTTGTAAGTGGGGTTGGAAATGCTTTTCAGGCTCAGTACTGAGCTCAAAACATGCTGCCCTGAGGTCTCTCATGAAAGCAGGTGGTTAAATAGAAATTCGCTGCTCAGCTGACCCGGTAGGAGCAAACGTATTCCAAAAATGTACACAGAATGAGCTTTTCAGTGAATAGCAGCCAGGCACATTTTAGCTAGTTTTACTTGTAAGTGGGGTTGGAAACGCTTTTCAGGATCAGTACTGGGCTCAAAACATGCAGCCCTGAGGTCTCTCATGATAGCAGGTGGTTAAATAGAAATTCGCTGCTCAGCTGACCCGGCAGGAGCAAACGTATGCTAAAAATGTACTCAGAATGAGCTTTTCAGTGAAGAGAAGCCAGGCACATTTTAGCTAGTTTTACTTGTAAGTGGGGTTGGAAATGCTTTTCAGGCTCAGTACTGGGCTCAAAACATGCAGCCCTGAGGTCTGTCATGAAATCAGGTAGTTAAATAGAAATTCGCTGCTCAGCTGACCCGGTAGGAGAAAACGTATGCCAAAAATGTACACAGAATGAGCTTTTCAGTGAATAGCAGCCAGGCACATTTTAGCTAGTTTTACTTGTAAGTGGGGTTGGAAATGCTTTTCAGGCTCAGTACTGGGCTCAAAACATGCAGCCCTGAGGTCTCTCATGATAGCAGGTGGTTAAATAGAAATTCGCTGCTCAGCTGACCCGGCAGGAGCAAACGTATGCTAAAAATGTACTCAGAATGAACTTTTCAGTGAATAGCAGCCAGGCACATTTTAGCTAATTTTACTTGTAAGTGGGGTTGGAAACGCTTTTCAGGATCAGTACTGGGCTCAAAACATGCAGCCCTGAGGTCTCTCATGATAGCAGGTGGTTAAGTAGAAATTCGCTGCTCAGCTGACCCGGCAGGAGCAAACGTATGCCAAAAATGTACACAGAATGAGCTTTTCAGTGAATAGCAGCCAGGCACATTTTAGCTAATTTTACTTGTAAGTGGGGTTGGAAACGCTTTTCAGGCTCAGTACTGGGCTCAAAACATGCAGCCCTGAGGTCTCCCATGATAGCAGGTGGTTAAATAGAAATTCGCTGCTCAGCTGACCCGTTAGGAGCAAAAGTATGCTAAAAATGTACTCAGAATGAGCTTTTCAGTGAAGAGAAGCCAGGCACATTTTAGCTAGTTTTACTTGTAAGTGAAGTTGGAAATGCTTTTCAGGCTCAGTACTTGGCTCAAAACATGCAGCCCTGAGGTCTCTCATGAAAGCAGGTGGTTAAATAGAAATTCACTGCTCAGCTGACCCGGTAGGAGCAAAGGTATGCCAAAAATGTACAGAGAATGAGCTTTTCAGTGAATAGCAGCCAGGCACATTTTAGCTAGTTTTACTTGTAAGTGGGGTTGGAAACGCTTTTCAGGCTCAGTACTGGGCTCAAAACATGCAGCCCTGAGGTCTCTCATGATAGCAGGTGGTTAATTAGAAATTCACTGCTCAGCTGACCCGGTAGGAGCAAACGTATGCCAAAAATGTACACAGAATGAGCTTTTAAGTGAAAAGCAGCCAGGCACATTTTAGCTAGTTTTACTTGTAAGTGGGGTTGGAAATGCTTTTCAGGCTCAGTACTGAGCTCAAAACATGCAGCCCTGAGGTCTCTCATGAAAGCAGGTGGTTAAATAGAAATTCTCTGCTCAGCTGACCCGGTAGGAGCAAACGTATGCCAAAAATGTACACAGAATGAGCTTTTCAGTGAATAGCAGCCAGGCACATTTTCGCTAGTTTTACTTGTAAGTGGGGTTGGAAACGCTTTTCAGGATCAGTACTGGGCTCAAAACATGCAGCCCTGAGGTCTCTCATGATAGCAGGTGGTTAAATAGAAATTCGCTGCTCAGCTGACCCGGCAGGAGCAAACGTATGCCAAAAATGTACACAGAATGAGCTTTTCAGTGAATAGCAGCCAGGCACATTTTAGCTAATTTTACTTGTACGTGGGGTTGGAAACGCTTTTCAGGCTCAGTACTGGGCTCAAAACATGCAGCCCTGAGGTCTCTCATGATAGCAGGTGGTTAAATAGAAATTCGCTGCTCAGCTGACCTGTTAGGAGCAAACGTATGCTAAAAATGTACTCAGAATGAGCTTTTCAGTGAAGAGAAGCCAGGCACATTTTAGCTAGTTTTACTTGTAAGTGGGGTTGGAAATGCTTTTCAGGCTCAGTACTTGGCTCAAAACATGCAGCCCTGAGGTCTCTCATGAAAGCAGGTGGTTAAATAGAAATTCACTGCTCAGCTGACCCGGTAGGAGCAAAGGTATGCCAAAAATGTACACAGAATGAGCTTTTCAGTGAATAGCAGCCAGGCACATTTTAGCTAGTTTTACTTGTAAGTGGGGTTGGAAACGCTTTTCAGGATCAGTACTGGGCTCAAAACATGCAGCCCTGAGGTCTCTCATGATAGCAGGTGGTTAATTAGAAATTCACTGCTCAGCTGACCCGGTAGGAGCAAACGTATGCCAAAAATGTACACAGAATGAGCTTTTCAGTGAATAGCAGCCAGGCACATTTTAGCTAGTTTTACTTGTAAGTGGGGTTGGAAACGCTTTTCAGGATCAGTACTGGGCTCAAAACATGCAGCCCTGAGGTCCCTCATGATAGCAGGTGTTTAAATAGAAATTTGCTGCTCAGCTGACCCGGCAGGAGCAAACGTATGCTAAAAATGTACTCAGAATGAGCTTTTCAGTGAAGAGAAGCCAGGCACATTTTAGCTAGTTTTACTTGTAAGTGGGGTTGGAAATGCTTTTCAGGCTCAGTACTGGGCTCAAAACATGCAGCCCTGAGGTCTCTCATGAAATCAGGTGGTTAAATAGAAATTTGCTGCTCAGCTGACCCGGTAGGAGCAAACGTATGCCAAAAATGTACACAGAATGAGCTTTTCAGTGAATAGCAGCCAGGCACATTTTAGCTAGTTTTACTTGTAAGTGGGGTTGGAAACGCTTTTCAGGATCAGTACTGGGCTCAAAACATGCAGCCCTGAGGTCTCTCATGATAGCAGGTGGTTAAATAGAAATTCGCTGCTCAGCTGACCCGGCAGGAGCAAACGTATGCCAAAAATGTACACAGAATGAGCTTTTCAGTGAATAGCAGCCAGGCACATTTTAGCTAATTTTACTTGTACGTGGGGTTGGAAACGCTTTTCAGGCTCAGTACTGGGCTCAAAACATGCAGCCCTGAGGTCTCTCATGATAGCAGGTGGTTAAATAGAAATTCGCTGCTCAGCTGACCTGTTAGGAGCAAACGTATGCTAAAAATGTACTCAGAATGAGCTTTTCAGTGAAGAGAAGCCAGGCACATTTTAGCTAGTTTTACTTGTAAGTGGGGTTGGAAATGCTTTTCAGGCTCAGTACTTGGCTCAAAACATGCAGCCCTGAGGTCTCTCATGAAAGCAGGTGGTTAAATAGAAATTCACTGCTCAGCTGACCCGGTAGGAGCAAAGGTATGCCAAAAATGTACACAGAATGAGCTTTTCAGTGAATAGCAGCCAGGCACATTTTAGCTAGTTTTACTTGTAAGTGGGGTTGGAAACGCTTTTCAGGATCAGTACTGGGCTCAAAACATGCAGCCCTGAGGTCTCTCATGATAGCAGGTGGTTAAATGGAAATTCGCTGCTCAGCTGACCCGGCAGGAGCAAACGTATGCTAAAAATGTACTCAGAATGAGCTTTTCAGTGAAGAGAAGCCAGGCACATTTTAGCTAGTTTTACTTGTAAGTGGGGTTGGAAATGCTTTTCAGGCTCAGTACTGGGCTCAAAACATGCAGCCCTGAGGTCTCTCATGAAATCAGGTGGTTACATAGAAATTCGCTGCTCAGCTGACCCGGTAGGAGCAAACGTATGCCAAAAATGTACACAGAAAGAGCTTTTCAGTGAATAGCAGCCAGGCACATTTTACCTAGTTTTACTTGTAAGTGGGGTTGGAAACGCTTTTCAGGCTCAGTACTGGGCTCAAAACATGCAGCCCTGAGGTCTCTCATGATAGCAGGTGGTTAAATAGAAATTCGCTGCTCAGCTGACCCGGCAGGAGCAAACGTATGCTAAAAATGTACTCAGAATGAGCTTTTCAGTGAATAGCAGCCAGGCACATTTTAGCTAATTTTACTTGTAAGTGGGGTTGGAAACGCTTTTCAGGCTCAGTACTGGGCTCAAAACATGCAGCCCTGAGGTCTCTCATGATAGCAGGTGGTTAAATAGAAATTCGCTGCTCAGCTGACCCGTTAGGAGCAAACGTATGCTAAAAATGTACACAGAATGAGCTTTTCAGTGAATAGCAGCCAGGCACATTTTAGCTAGTTTTACTTGTAAGTGGGGTTGGAAATGCTTTTCAGGCTCAGTACTGAGCTCAAAACATGCAGCCCTGAGGTCTCTCATGAAAGCAGGTGGTTAAATAGAAATTCGCTGCTCAGCTGACCCGGTAGGAGAAAACGTATGCCAAAAATGTACACAGAATGAGCTTTTCAGTGAATAGCAGCCAGGCACATTTTCGCTAGTTTTACTTGTAAGTGGGGTTGGAAACGCTTTTCAGGATCAGTACTGGGCTCAAAACATGCAGCCCTGAGGTCTCTCATGATAGCAGGTGGTTAAATAGAAATTCGCTGCTCAGCTGACCCGTTAGGAGCAAACGTATGCTAAAAATGTACTCAGAATGAGCTTTTCAGTGAAGAGAAGCCAGGCACATTTTAGCTAGTTTTACTTGTAAGTGGGGTTGGAAATGCTTTTCAGGCTCAGTACTTGGCTCAAAACATGCAGCCCTGAGGTCTCTCATGAAAGCAGGTGGTTAAATAGAAATTCACTGCTCAGCTGACCCGGTAGGAGCAAAGGTATGCCAAAAATGTACACAGAATGAGCTTTTCAGTGAATAGCAGCCAGGCACATTTTAGCTAGTTTTACTTGTAAGTGGGGTTGGAAACGCTTTTCAGGCTCAGTACTGGGCTCAAAACATGCAGCCCTGAGGTCTCTCATGATAGCAGGTGGTTAAATAGAAATTCGCTGCTCAGCTGACCCGGTAGGAGCAAACGTATGCCAAAAATGTACACAGAATGAGCTTTTCAGTGAATAGCAGCCAGGCACATTTTAGCTAGTTTTACTTAAGTGGGGTTGGAAACGCTTTTCAGGATCAGTACTGGGCTCAAAACATGCAGCCCTGAGGTCTCTCATGATAGCAGGTGGTTAAATAGAAATTTGCTGCTCAGCTGACCCGGCAGGAGCAAACGTATGCTAAAAATGTACTCAGAATGAGCTTTTCAGTGAAGAGAAGCCAGGCACATTTTAGCTAGTTTTACTTGTAAGTGGGGTTGGAAATGCTTTTCAGGCTCAGTACTTGGCTCAAAACATGCAGCCCTGAGGTCTCTCATGAAAGCAGGTGGTTAAATAGAAATTCACTGCTCAGCTGACCCGGTAGGAGCAAAGGTATGCCAAAAATGTACACAGAATGAGCTTTTCAGTGAATAGCAGCCAGGCACATTTTAGCTAGTTTTACTTGTAAGTGGGGTTGGAAACGCTTTTCAGGCTCAGTACTGGGCTCAAAACATGCAGCCCTGAGGTCTCTCATGATAGCAGGTGGTTAAATAGAAATTCGCTGCTCAGCTGACCCGGTAGGAGCAAACGTATGCCAAAAATGTACACAGAATGAGCTTTTCAGTGAATAGCAGCCAGGCACATTTTAGCTAGTTTTACTTAAGTGGGGTTGGAAACGCTTTTCAGGATCAGTACTGGGCTCAAAACATGCAGCCCTGAGGTCTCTCATGATAGCAGGTGGTTAAATAGAAATTTGCTGCTCAGCTGACCCGGCAGGAGCAAACGTATGCTAAAAATGTACTCAGAATGAGCTTTTCAGTGAAGAGAAGCCAGGCACATTTTAGCTAGTTTTACTTGTAAGTGGGGTTGGAAATGCTTTTCAGGCTCAGTACTGGGCTCAAAACATGCAGCCCTGAGGTCTCTCATGAAATCAGGTGGTTAAATAGAAATTCGCTGCTCAGCTGACCCGGTAGAAGCAAACGTATGCCAAAAATGTACACAGAATGAGCTTTTCAGTGAATAGCAGCCAGGCACATTTTAGCTAGTTTTACTTGTAAGTGGGGTTGGAAACGCTTTTCAGGCTCAGTACTGGGCTCAAAACATGCAGCCCTGAGGTCTCTCATGATAGCAGGTGGTTAAATAGAAATTCGCTGCTCAGCTGACCCGGCAGGAGCAAACGTATGCTAAAAATGTACTCAGAATGAGCTTTTCAGTGAATAGCAGCCAGGCACATTTTAGCTAATTTTACTTGTAAGTGGGGTTGGAAACACTTTTCAGGATCAGTACTGGGCTCAAAACATGCAGCCCTGAGGTCTCTCATGATAGCAGGTGGTTAAATAGAAATTCGCTGCTCAGCTGACCCGGCAGGAGCAAACGTATGCCAAAAATGTACACAGAATGAGCTTTTCAGTGAATAGCAGCCAGGCACATTTTAGCTAATTTTACTTGTAAGTGGGGTTGGAAACGCTTTTCAGGCTCAGTACTGGGCTCAAAACATGCAGCCCTGAGGTCTCTCATGATAGCAGGTGGTTAAATAGAAATTCGCTGCTCAGCTGACCCGTTAGGAGCAAACGTATGCTAAAAATGTACACAGAATGAGCTTTTCAGTGAATAGCAGCCAGGCACATTTTAGCTAGTTTTACTTGTAAGTGGGGTTGGAAACGCTTTTCAGGCTCAGTACTGGGCTCAAAACATGCAGCCCTGAGGTCTCTCATGATAGCAGGTGGTTAATTAGAAATTCACTGCTCAGCTGACCCGGTAGGAGCAAACGTATGCCAAAAATGTACACAGAATGAGCTTTTCAGTGAATAGCAGCCAGGCACATTTTAGCTAGTTTTACTTGTAAGTGGGGTTGGAAACGCTTTTCAGGCTCAGTACTGGGCTCAAAACATGCAGCCCTGAGGTCTCTCATGAAAGCAGGTGGTTAAATAGAAATTCGCTGCTCAGCTGACCCGGTAGGAGCAAACGTATGCCAAAAATGTACACAGAATGAGCTTTTCAGTGAAAAGCAGCCAGGCACATTTTAGCTAGTTTTACTTGTAAGTGGGGTTGGAAATGCTTTTCAGGCTCAGTACTGAGCTCAAAACATGCAGCCCTGAGGTCTCTCATGAAAGCAGGTGGTTAAATAGAAATTCGCTGCTCAGCTGACCCGGTAGGAGCAAACGTATTCCAAAAATGTACACAGAATGAGCTTTTCAGTGAATAGCAGCCAGGCACATTTTAGCTAGTTTTACTTGTAAGTGGGGTTGGAAATGCTTTTCAGGATCAGTACTGGGCTCAAAACATGCAGCCCTGAGGTCTCTCATGATAGCAGGTGGTTAAATAGAAATTCGCTGCTCAGCTGACCCGTCAGGAGCAAACGTATGCTAAAAATGTACTCAGAATGAGCTTTTCAGTGAAGAGAAGCCAGGCACATTTTAGCTAGTTTTACTTGTAAGTGGGGTTGGAAATGCTTTTCAGGCTCAAAACATGCAGCCCTGAGGTCTGTCATGAAATCAGGTGGTTAAATAGAAATTCGCTGCTCAGCTGACCCGGTAGGAGAAAACGTATGCCAAAAATGTACACAGAATGAGCTTTTCAGTGAATAGCAGCCAGGCACATTTTAGCTAGTTTTACTTGTAAGTGGGGTTGGAAATGCTTTTCAGGCTCAGTACTGGGCTCAAAACATGCAGCCCTGAGGTCTCTCATGATAGCAGGTGGTTAAATAGAAATTCGCTGCTCAGCTGACCCGGCAGGAGCAAACGTATGCTAAAAATGTACTCAGAATGAGCTTTTCAGTGAATAGCAGCCAGGCACATTTTAGCTAATTTTACTTGTAAGTGGGGTTGGAAACGCTTTTCAGGATCAGTACTGGGCTCAAAACATGCAGCCCTGAGGTCTCTCATGATAGCAGGTGGTTAAGTAGAAATTCGCTGCTCAGCTGACCCGGCAGGAGCAAACGTATGCCAAAAATGTACACAGAATGAGCTTTTCAGTGAATAGCAGCCAGGCACATTTTAGCTAATTTTACTTGTAAGTGGGGTTGGAAACGCTTTTCAGGCTCAGTACTGGGCTCAAAACATGCAGCCCTGAGGTCTCTCATGATAGCAGGTGGTTAAATAGAAATTCGCTGCCCAGCTGACCCGTTAGGAGCAAAAGTATGCTAAAAATGTACTCAGAATGAGCTTTTCAGTGAAGAGAAGCCAGGCACATTTTAGCTAGTTTTACTTGTAAGTGAAGTTGGAAATGCTTTTCAGGCTCAGTACTTGGCTCAAAACATGCAGCCCTGAGGTCTCTCATGAAAGCAGGTGGTTAAATAGAAATTCACTGCTCAGCTGACCCGGTAGGAGCAAAGGTATGCCAAAAATGTACAGAGAATGAGCTTTTCAGTGAATAGCAGCCAGGCACATTTTAGCTAGTTTTACTTGTAAGTGGGGTTGGAAACGCTTTTCAGGCTCAGTACTGGGCTCAAAACATGCAGCCCTGAGGTCTCTCATGATAGCAGGTGGTTAATTAGAAATTCACTGCTCAGCTGACCCGGTAGGAGCAAACATATGCCAAAAATGTACACAGAATGAGCTTTTAAGTGAAAAGCAGCCAGGCACATTTTAGCTAGTTTTACTTGTAAGTGGGGTTGGAAATGCTTTTCAGGCTCAGTACTGAGCTCAAAACATGCAGCCCTGAGGTCTCTCATGAAAGCAGGTGGTTAAATAGAAATTCTCTGCTCAGCTGACCCGGTAGGAGCAAACGTATGCCAAAAATGTACACAGAATGAGCTTTTCAGTGAATAGCAGCCAGGCACATTTTCGCTAGTTTTACTTGTAAGTGGGGTTGGAAACGCTTTTCAGGATCAGTACTGGGCTCAAAACATGCAGCCCTGAGGTCTCTCATGATAGCAGGTGGTTAAATAGAAATTCGCTGCTCAGCTGACCAGGCAGGAGCAAACGTATGCTAAAAATAAACTCAGAATGAGCTTTTCAGTGAAGAGAAGCCAGGCACATTTTAGCTAGTTTTACTTGTAAGTGGGGTTGGAAACGCTTTTCAGGCTCAGTACTGGGCTCAAAACATGCAGCCCTGAGGTCTCTCATGAAAGCAGGTGGTTAAATAGAAATTCGCTGCTCAGCTGACCCGGTAGGAGCAAACGTATGCCAAAAATGTACACAGAATGAGCTTTTCAATGTATAGCAGCCAGGCACATTTTAGCTAGTTTTACTTGTAAGTGGGGTTGGAAACGCTTTTCAGGATCAGTACTGGGCACAAAACATGCAGCCCTGAGGTCTCTCATGATAGCAGGTGGTTAAATAGAAATTTGCTGCTCAGCTGACCCGGCAGGAGCAAACGTATGCTAAAAATGTACTCAGAAGGAGCTTTTCAGTGAAGAGAAGCCAGGCACATTTTAGCTAGTTTTACTTGTAAGTGGGGTTGGAAATGCTTTTCAGGCTCAGTACTGGGCTCAAAACATGCAGCCCTGAGGTCTCTCATGAAATCAGGTGGTTAAATAGAAATTCGCTGCTCAGCTGACCCGGTAGGAGCAAACGTATGCCAAAAATGTACACAGAATGAGCTTTTCAGTGAATAGCAGCCAGGCACATTTTAGCTAGTTTTACTTGTAAGTGGGGTTGGAAACGCTTTTCAGGATCAGTACTGGGCACAAAACATGCAGCCCTGAGGTCTCTCATGATAGCAGGTGGTTAAATAGAAATTTGCTGCTCAGCTGACCCGGCAGGAGCAAACGTATGCTAAAAATGTACTCAGAATGAGCTTTTCAGTGAAGAGAAGCAAGGCACATTTTAGCTAGTTTTACTTGTAAGTGGGGTTGGAAATGCTTTTCAGGCTCAGTACTGGGCTCAAAACATGCAGCCCTGAGGTCTCTCATGAAATCAGGTGGTTAAATAGAAATTCGCTGCTCAGCTGACCCGGTAGGAGCAAACGTATGCCAAAAATGTACACAGAATGAGCTTTTCAGTGAATAGCAGCCAGGCACATTTTAGCTAGTTTTACTTGTAAGTGGGGTTGGAAACGCTTTTCAGGATCAGTACTGGGCACAAAACATGCAGCCCTGAGGTCTCTCATGATAGCAGGTGGTTAAATAGAAATTCGCTGCTCAGCTGACCCGGCAGGAGCAAACGTATGCTAAAAATGTACTCAGAATGAGCTTTTCAGTGAAGAGAAGCCAGGCACATTTTAGCTAGTTTTACTTGTAAGTGGGGTTGGAAACGCTTTTCAGGCTCAGTACTGGGCTCAAAACATGCAGCCCTGAGGTCTCTCATGAAAGCAGGTGGTTAAATAGAAATTCGCTGCTCAGCTGACCCGGTAGGAGCAAACGTATGCCAAAAATGTACACAGAATGAGCTTTTCAGTGAAAAGCAGCCAGGCACATTTTAGCTAGTTTTACTTGTAAGTGGGGTTGGAAACGCTTTTCAGGCTCAGTACTGAGCTCAAAACATGCGGCCCTGAGGTCTCTCATGAAAGCAGGTGGTTAAATAGAAATTCGCTGCTCAGCTGACCCGGTAGGAGCAAACGTATGCCAAAAATGTACACAGAATGAGCTTTTCAGTGAATAGCAGCCAGGCACATTTTCGCTAGTTTTACTTGTAAGTGGGGTTGGAAACGCTTTTCAGGATCAGTACTGGGCTCAAAACATGCAGCCCTGAGGTCTCTCATGATAGCAGGTGGTTAAATAGAAATTCGCTGCTCAGCTGACCCGGCAGGAGCAAACGTATGCTAAAAATGTACTCAGAATGAGATTTTCAGTGAAGAGAAGCCAGGCACATTTTAGCTAGTTTTACTTGTAAGTGGGGTTGGAAACGCTTTTCAGGCTCAGTACTGGGCTCAAAACATGCAGCCCTGAGGTCTCTCATGAAAGCAGGTGGTTAAATAGAAATTCGCTGCTCAGCTGACCCGGTAGGAGCAAACGTATGCCAAAAATGTACACAGAATGAGCTTT
Organism: Lissotriton vulgaris; assembly: GCF_964263255.1. NCBI lineage: Eukaryota > Metazoa > Chordata > Amphibia > Caudata > Salamandridae > Lissotriton > Lissotriton vulgaris. Next base: position 1,085,208,388 of record NC_141691.1, on the reverse strand, counting down.
TCAGTGAAAAGCAGCCAGGCACATTTTAGCTAGTTTTACTTGTAAGTGGGGTTGGAAACGCTTTTCAGGATCAGTACTGGGCTCAAAACATGCAGCCCTGAGGTCTCTCATGATAGCAGGTGGTTAAATAGAAATTCGCTGCTCAGCTGACCCGGCAGGAGCAAACGTATGCTAAAAATGTACTCAGAATGAGCTTTTCAGTGAAGAGAAGCCAGGCACATTTTAGCTAGTTTTACTTGTAAGTGGGGTTGGAAACCCTTTTCAGGCTCTGTACTGGGCTCAAAACATGCAGCCCTGAGGTCTCTCATGAAAGCAGGTGGTTAAATAGAAATTCGCTGCTCAGCTGACCCGGTAGGAGCAAACGTATGCCAAAAATGTACACAGAATGAGCTTTTCAGTGAATAGCAGCCAGGCACATTTTAGCTAGTTTTACTTTAAGTGGGGTTGGAAACGCTTTTCAGGATCAGTACTGGGCTCAAAACATGCAGCCCTGAGGTCTCTCATGATAGCAGGTGGTTAAATAGAAATTCGCTGCTCAGCTGACCCGGCAGGAGCAAACGTATGCTAAAAATGTACTCAGAATGAGCTTTTCAGTGAAGAGAAGCCAGGCACATTTTAGCTAGTTTTACTTGTAAGTGGGGTTGGAAATGCTTTTCAGGCTCAGTACTGAGCTCAAAACATGCAGCCCTGAGGTCTCTCATGAAAGCAGGTGGTTAAGTAGAAATTCGCTGCTCAGCTGACCCGGTAGAAGCAAACGTATGCCAAAAATGTACACAGAATGAGCTTTTCAGTGAATAGCAGCCAGGCACATTTTAGCTAGTTTTACTTGTAAGTGGGGTTGGAAACGCTTTTCAGGATCAGTACTGGGCACAAAACATGCAGCCCTGAGGTCTCTCATGATAGCAGGTGGTTAAATAGAAATTCGCTGCTCAGCTGACCCGGCAGGAGCAAACGTATGCTAAAAATGTACTCAGAATGAGCTTTTCAGTGAAGAGAAGCCAGGCACATTTTAGCTAGTTTTACTTGTAAGTGGGGTTGGAAACGCTTTTCAGGCTCAGTACTGGGCTCAAAACATGCAGCCCTGAGGTCTCTCATGAAAGCAGGTGGTTAAATAGAAATTCGCTGCTCAGCTGACCCGGTAGGAGCAAACGTATGCCAAAAATGTACACAGAATGAGCTTTTCAGTGAAAAGCAGCCAGGCACATTTTAGCTAGTTTTACTTGTAAGTGGGGTTGGAAACGCTTTTCAGGCTCAGTACTGAGCTCAAAACATGCGGCCCTGAGGTCTCTCATGAAAGCAGGTGGTTAAATAGAAATTCGCTGCTCAGCTGACCCGGTAGGAGCAAACGTATGCCAAAAATGTACACAGAATGAGCTTTTCAGTGAATAGCAGCCAGGCACATTTTCGCTAGTTTTACTTGTAAGTGGGGTTGGAAACGCTTTTCAGGATCAGTACTGGGCTCAAAACATGCAGCCCTGAGGTCTCTCATGATAGCAGGTGGTTAAATAGAAATTCGCTGCTCAGCTGACCCGGCAGGAGCAAACGTATGCTAAAAATGTACTCAGAATGAGATTTTCAGTGAAGAGAAGCCAGGCACATTTTAGCTAGTTTTACTTGTAAGTGGGGTTGGAAACGCTTTTCAGGCTCAGTACTGGGCTCAAAACATGCAGCCCTGAGGTCTCTCATGAAAGCAGGTGGTTAAATAGAAATTCGCTGCTCAGCTGACCCGGTAGGAGCAAACGTATGCCAAAAATGTACACAGAATGAGCTTTTCAGTGAAAAGCAGCCAGGCACATTTTAGCTAGTTTTACTTGTAAGTGGGGTTGGAAACGCTTTTCAGGATCAGTACTGGGCTCAAAACATGCAGCCCTGAGGTCTCTCATGATAGCAGGTGGTTAAATAGAAATTCGCTGCTCAGCTGACCCGGCAGGAGCAAACGTATGCTAAAAATGTACTCAGAATGAGCTTTTCAGTGAAGAGAAGCCAGGCACATTTTAGCTAGTTTTACTTGTAAGTGGGGTTGGAAACCCTTTTCAGGCTCTGTACTGGGCTCAAAACATGCAGCCCTGAGGTCTCTCATGAAAGCAGGTGGTTAAATAGAAATTCGCTGCTCAGCTGACCCGGTAGGAGCAAACGTATGCCAAAAATGTACACAGAATGAGCTTTTCAGTGAATAGCAGCCAGGCACATTTTAGCTAGTTTTACTTTAAGTGGGGTTGGAAACGCTTTTCAGGATCAGTACTGGGCTCAAAACATGCAGCCCTGAGGTCTCTCATGATAGCAGGTGGTTAAATAGAAATTCGCTGCTCAGCTGACCCGGCAGGAGCAAACGTATGCTAAAAATGTACTCAGAATGAGCTTTTCAGTGAAGAGAAGCCAGGCACATTTTAGCTAGTTTTACTTGTAAGTGGGGTTGGAAACGCTTTTCAGGCTCAGTACTGGGCTCAAAACATGCAGCCCTGAGGTCTCTCATGAAAGCAGGTGGTTAAGTAGAAATTCGCTGCTCAGCTGACCCGGTAGGAGCAAACGTATGCCAAAAATGTACACAGAATGAGCTTTTCAGTGAATAGCAGCCAGGCACATTTTAGCTAGTTTTACTTGTAAGTGGGGTTGGAAACGCTTTTCAGGATCAGTACTGGGCTCAAAACATGCAGCCCTGAGGTCTCTCATGATAGCAGGTGGTTAAATAGAAATTCGCTGCTCAGCTGACCCGGCAGGAGCAAACGTATGCTAAAAATGTACTCAGAATGAGCTTTTCAGTGAAGAGAAGCCAGGCACATTTTAGCTAGTTTTACTTGTAAGTGGGGTTGGAAACGCTTTTCAGGCTCAGTACTGGGCTCAAAACATGCAGCCCTGAGGTCTCTCATGAAAGCAGGTGGTTAAATAGAAATTCGCTGCTCAGCTGACCCGGTAGGAGCAAACGTATGCCAAAAATGTACACAGAATGAGCTTTTCAGTGAATAGCAGCCAGGCACATTTTAGCTAGTTTTACTTGTAAGTGGGGTTGGAAACGCTTTTCAGGATCAGTACTGGGCTCAAAACATGCAGCCCTGAGGTCCCTCATGATAGCAGGTGTTTAAATAGAAATTTGCTGCTCAGCTGACCCGGCAGGAGCAAACGTATGCTAAAAATGTACTCAGAATGAGCTTTTCAGTGAAGAGAAGCCAGGCACATTTTAGCTAGTTTTACTTGTAAGTGGGGTTGGAAACGCTTTTCAGGATCAGTACTGGGCTCAAAACATGCAGCCCTGAGGTCCCTCATGATAGCAGGTGTTTAAATAGAAATTTGCTGCTCAGCTGACCCGGTAGGAGCAAACGTATGCCAAAAATGTACACAGAATGAGCTTTTCAGTGAATAGCAGCCAGGCACATTTTAGCTAGTTTTACTTGTAAGTGGGGTTGGAAACGCTTTTCAGGATCAGTACTGGGCTCAAAACATGCAGCCCTGAGGTCTCTCATGATAGCAGGTGGTTAAATAGAAATTCGCTGCTCAGCTGACCCGGCAGGAGCAAACGTATGCCAAAAATGTACACAGAATGAGCTTTTCAGTGAATAGCAGCCAGGCACATTTTAGCTAATTTTACTTGTACGTGGGGTTGGAAACGCTTTTCAGGCTCAGTACTGGGCTCAAAACATGCAGCCCTGAGGTCTCTCATGATAGCAGGTGGTTAAATAGAAATTCGCTGCTCAGCTGACCTGTTAGGAGCAAACGTATGCTAAAAATGTACTCAGAATGAGCTTTTCAGTGAAGAGAAGCCAGGCACATTTTAGCTAGTTTTACTTGTAAGTGGGGTTGGAAATGCTTTTCAGGCTCAGTACTTGGCTCAAAACATGCAGCCCTGAGGTCTCTCATGAAAGCAGGTGGTTAAATAGAAATTCACTGCTCAGCTGACCCGGTAGGAGCAAAGGTATGCCAAAAATGTACACAGAATGAGCTTTTCAGTGAATAGCAGCCAGGCACATTTTAGCTAGTTTTACTTGTAAGTGGGGTTGGAAACGCTTTTCAGGATCAGTACTGGGCTCAAAACATGCAGCCCTGAGGTCTCTCATGATAGCAGGTGGTTAAATGGAAATTCGCTGCTCAGCTGACCCGGCAGGAGCAAACGTATGCTAAAAATGTACTCAGAATGAGCTTTTCAGTGAAGAGAAGCCAGGCACATTTTAGCTAGTTTTACTTGTAAGTGGGGTTGGAAATGCTTTTCAGGCTCAGTACTGGGCTCAAAACATGCAGCCCTGAGGTCTCTCATGAAATCAGGTGGTTAAATAGAAATTCGCTGCTCAGCTGACCCGGTAGGAGCAAACGTATGCCAAAAATGTACACAGAAAGAGCTTTTCAGTGAATAGCAGCCAGGCACATTTTACCTAGTTTTACTTGTAAGTGGGGTTGGAAACGCTTTTCAGGCTCAGTACTGGGCTCAAAACATGCAGCCCTGAGGTCTCTCATGATAGCAGGTGGTTAAATAGAAATTCGCTGCTCAGCTGACCCGGCAGGAGCAAACGTATGCTAAAAATGTACTCAGAATGAGCTTTTCAGTGAATAGCAGCCAGGCACATTTTAGCTAATTTTACTTGTAAGTGGGGTTGGAAACGCTTTTCAGGCTCAGTACTGGGCTCAAAACATGCAGCCCTGAGGTCTCTCATGATAGCAGGTGGTTAAATAGAAATTCGCTGCTCAGCTGACCCGTTAGGAGCAAACGTATGCTAAAAATGTACACAGAATGAGCTTTTCAGTGAATAGCAGCCAGGCACATTTTAGCTAGTTTTACTTGTAAGTGGGGTTGGAAATGCTTTTCAGGCTCAGTACTGAGCTCAAAACATGCAGCCCTGAGGTCTCTCATGAAAGCAGGTGGTTAAATAGAAATTCGCTGCTCAGCTGACCCGGTAGGAGAAAACGTATGCCAAAAATGTACACAGAATGAGCTTTTCAGTGAATAGCAGCCAGGCACATTTTCGCTAGTTTTACTTGTAAGTGGGGTTGGAAACGCTTTTCAGGATCAGTACTGGGCTCAAAACATGCAGCCCTGAGGTCTCTCATGATAGCAGGTGGTTAAATAGAAATTCGCTGCTCAGCTGACCCGTTAGGAGCAAACGTATGCTAAAAATGTACTCAGAATGAGCTTTTCAGTGAAGAGAAGCCAGGCACATTTTAGCTAGTTTTACTTGTAAGTGGGGTTGGAAATGCTTTTCAGGCTCAGTACTTGGCTCAAAACATGCAGCCCTGAGGTCTCTCATGAAAGCAGGTGGTTAAATAGAAATTCACTGCTCAGCTGACCCGGTAGGAGCAAAGGTATGCCAAAAATGTACACAGAATGAGCTTTTCAGTGAATAGCAGCCAGGCACATTTTAGCTAGTTTTACTTGTAAGTGGGGTTGGAAACGCTTTTCAGGCTCAGTACTGGGCTCAAAACATGCAGCCCTGAGGTCTCTCATGATAGCAGGTGGTTAAATAGAAATTCGCTGCTCAGCTGACCCGGTAGGAGCAAACGTATGCCAAAAATGTACACAGAATGAGCTTTTCAGTGAATAGCAGCCAGGCACATTTTAGCTAGTTTTACTTAAGTGGGGTTGGAAACGCTTTTCAGGATCAGTACTGGGCTCAAAACATGCAGCCCTGAGGTCTCTCATGATAGCAGGTGGTTAAATAGAAATTTGCTGCTCAGCTGACCCGGCAGGAGCAAACGTATGCTAAAAATGTACTCAGAATGAGCTTTTCAGTGAAGAGAAGCCAGGCACATTTTAGCTAGTTTTACTTGTAAGTGGGGTTGGAAATGCTTTTCAGGCTCAGTACTGGGCTCAAAACATGCAGCCCTGAGGTCTCTCATGAAATCAGGTGGTTAAATAGAAATTCGCTGCTCAGCTGACCCGGTAGGAGCAAACGTATGCCAAAAATGTACACAGAATGAGCTTTTCAGTGAATAGCAGCCAGGCACATTTTAGCTAGTTTTACTTGTAAGTGGGGTTGGAAACGCTTTTCAGGCTCAGTACTGGGCTCAAAACATGCAGCCCTGAGGTCTCTCATGATAGCAGGTGGTTAAATAGAAATTCGCTGCTCAGCTGACCCGGCAGGAGCAAACGTATGCTAAAAATGTACTCAGAATGAGCTTTTCAGTGAATAGCAGCCAGGCACATTTTAGCTAATTTTACTTGTAAGTGGGGTTGGAAACACTTTTCAGGATCAGTACTGGGCTCAAAACATGCAGCCCTGAGGTCTCTCATGATAGCAGGTGGTTAAATAGAAATTCGCTGCTCAGCTGACCCGGCAGGAGCAAACGTATGCCAAAAATGTACACAGAATGAGCTTTTCAGTGAATAGCAGCCAGGCACATATTAGCTAATTTTACTTGTAAGTGGGGTTGGAAACGCTTTTCAGGCTCAGTACTGGGCTCAAAACATGCAGCCCTGAGGTCTCTCATGATAGCAGGTGGTTAAATAGAAATTCGCTGCTCAGCTGACCCGTTAGGAGCAAACGTATGCTAAAAATGTACACAGAATGAGCTTTTCAGTGAATAGCAGCCAGGCACATTTTAGCTAGTTTTACTTGTAAGTGGGGTTGGAAACGCTTTTCAGGCTCAGTACTGGGCTCAAAACATGCAGCCCTGAGGTCTCTCATGATAGCAGGTGGTTAATTAGAAATTCACTGCTCAGCTGACCCGGTAGGAGCAAACGTATGCCAAAAATGTACACAGAATGAGCTTTTCAGTGAATAGCAGCCAGGCACATTTTAGCTAGTTTTACTTGTAAGTGGGGTTGGAAACGCTTTTCAGGCTCAGTACTGGGCTCAAAACATGCAGCCCTGAGGTCTCTCATGAAAGCAGGTGGTTAAATAGAAATTCGCTGCTCAGCTGACCCGGTAGGAGCAAACGTATGCCAAAAATGTACACAGAATGAGCTTTTCAGTGAAAAGCAGCAAGGCACATTTTAGCTAGTTTTACTTGTAAGTGGGGTTGGAAATGCTTTTCAGGCTCAGTACTGAGCTCAAAACATGCAGCCCTGAGGTCTCTCATGAAAGCAGGTGGTTAAATAGAAATTCGCTGCTCAGCTGACCCGGTAGGAGCAAACGTATTCCAAAAATGTACACAGAATGAGCTTTTCAGTGAATAGCAGCCAGGCACATTTTAGCTAGTTTTACTTGTAAGTGGGGTTGGAAACGCTTTTCAGGATCAGTACTGGGCTCAAAACATGCAGCCCTGAGGTCTCTCATGATAGCAGGTGGTTAAATAGAAATTCGCTGCTCAGCTGACCCGGCAGGAGCAAACGTATACTAAAAATGTACTCAGAATGAGCTTTTCAGTGAAGAGAAGCCAGGCACATTTTAGCTAGTTTTACTTGTAAGTGGGGTTGGAAATGCTTTTCAGGCTCAGTACTGGGCTCAAAACATGCAGCCCTGAGGTCTGTCATGAAATCAGGTGGTTAAATAGAAATTCGCTGCTCAGCTGACCCGGTAGGAGAAAACGTATGCCAAAAATGTACACAGAATGAGCTTTTCAGTGAATAGCAGCCAGGCACATTTTAGCTAGTTTTACTTGTAAGTGGGGTTGGCTTTTCAGGCTCAGTACTGGGCTCAAAACATGCAGCCCTGAGGTCTCTCATGATAGCAGGTGGTTAAATAGAAATTCGCTGCTCAGCTGACCCGGCAGGAGCAAACGTATGCTAAAAATGTACTCAGAATGAGCTTTTCAGTGAATAGCAGCCAGGCACATTTTAGCTAATTTTACTTGTAAGTGGGGTTGGAAACGCTTTTCAGGATCAGTACTGGGCTCAAAACATGCAGCCCTGAGGTCTCTCATGATAGCAGGTGGTTAAGTAGAAATTCGCTGCTCAGCTGACCCGGCAGGAGCAAACGTATGCCAAAAATGTACACAGAATGAGCTTTTCAGTGAATAGCAGCCAGGCACATTTTAGCTAATTTTACTTGTAAGTGGGGTTGGAAACGCTTTTCAGGCTCAGTACTGGGCTCAAAACATGCAGCCCTGAGGTCTCTCATGATAGCAGGTGGTTAAATAAAAATTCGCTGCTCAGCTGACCCGTTAGGAGCAAAAGTATGCTAAAAATGTACTCAGAATGAGCTTTTCAGTGAAGAGAAGCCAGGCACATTTTAGCTAGTTTTACTTGTAAGTGAAGTTGGAAATGCTTTTCAGGCTCAGTACTTGGCTCAAAACATGCAGCCCTGAGGTCTCTCATGAAAGCAGGTGGTTAAATAGAAATTCACTGCTCAGCTGACCCGGTAGGAGCAAAGGTATGCCAAAAATGTACAGAGAATGAGCTTTTCAGTGAATAGCAGCCAGGCACATTTTAGCTAGTTTTACTTGTAAGTGGGGTTGGAAACGCTTTTCAGGCTCAGTACTGGGCTCAAAACATGCAGCCCTGAGGTCTCTCATGATAGCAGGTGGTTAATTAGAAATTCACTGCTCAGCTGACCCGGTAGGAGCAAACGTATGCCAAAAATGTACACAGAATGAGCTTTTAAGTGAAAAGCAGCCAGGCACATTTTAGCTAGTTTTACTTGTAAGTGGGGTTGGAAATGCTTTTCAGGCTCAGTACTGAGCTCAAAACATGCAGCCCTGAGGTCTCTCATGAAAGCAGGTGGTTAAATAGAAATTCTCTGCTCAGCTGACCCGGTAGGAGCAAACGTATGCCAAAAATGTACACAGAATGAGCTTTTCAGTGAATAGCAGCCAGGCACATTTTAGCTAGTTTTACTTGTAAGTGGGGTTGGAAACGCTTTTCAGGCTCAGTACTGGGCTCAAAACATGCAGCCCTGAGGTCTCTCATGATAGCAGGTGGTTAAATAGAAATTCGCTGCTCAGCTGACCCGGCAGGAGCAAACGTATGCTAAAAATAAACTCAGAATGAGCTTTTCAGTGAAGAGAAGCCAGGCACATTTTAGCTAGTTTTACTTGTAAGTGGGGTTGGAAACGCTTTTCAGGCTCAGTACTGGGCTCAAAACATGCAGCCCTGAGGTCTCTCATGAAAGCAGGTGGTTAAATAGAAATTCGCTGCTCAGCTGACCCGGTAGGAGCAAACGTATGCCAAAAATGTACACAGAATGAGCTTTTCAATGTATAGCAGCCAGGCACATTTTAGCTAGTTTTACTTGTAAGTGGGGTTGGAAACGCTTTTCAGGATCAGTACTGGGCACAAAACATGCAGCCCTGAGGTCTCTCATGATAGCAGGTGGTTAAATAGAAATTTGCTGCTCAGCTGACCCGGCAGGAGCAAACATATGCTAAAAATGTACTCAGAATGAGCTTTTCAGTGAAGAGAAGCCAGGCACAATGTAGCTAGTTTTACTTGTAAGTGGGGTTGGAAATGCTTTTCAGGCTCAGTACTGGGCTCAAAACATGCAGCCCTGAGGTCTCTCATGAAATCAGGTGGTTAAATAGAAATTCGCTGCTCAGCTGACCCGGTAGGAGCAAACGTATGCCAAAAATGTACACAGAATGAGCTTTTCAGTGAATAGCAGCCAGGCACATTTTAGCTAGTTTTACTTGTAAGTGGGGTTGGAAACGCTTTTCAGGATCAGTACTGGGCACAAAACATGCAGCCCTGAGGTCTCTCATGATAGCAGGTGGTCAAATAGAAATTCGCTGCTCAGCTGACCCGGCAGGAGCAAACGTATGCTAAAAATGTACTCAGAATGAGCTTTTCAGTGAAGAGAAGCCAGGCACATTTTAGCTAGTTTTACTTGTAAGTGGGGTTGGAAACGCTTTTCAGGCTCAGTACTGGGCTCAAAACATGCAGCCCTGAGGTCTCTCATGAAAGCAGGTGGTTAAATAGAAATTCGCTGCTCAGCTGACCCGGTAGGAGCAAACGTATGCCAAAAATGTACACAGAATGAGCTTTTCAGTGAAAAGCAGCCAGGCACATTTTAGCTAGTTTTACTTGTAAGTGGGGTTGGAAACGCTTTTCAGGCTCAGTACTGAGCTCAAAACATGCGGCCCTGAGGTCTCTCATGAAAGCAGGTGGTTAAATAGAAATTCGCTGCTCAGCTGACCCGGTAGGAGCAAACGTATGCCAAAAATGTACACAGAATGAGCTTTTCAGTGAAAAGCAGCCAGGCACATTTTAGCTAGTTTTACTTGTAAGTGGGGTTGGAAACGCTTTTCAGGCTCAGTACTGAGCTCAAAACATGCGGCCCTGAGGTCTCTCATGAAAGCAGGTGGTTAAATAGAAATTCGCTGCTCAGCTGACCCGGTAGGAGCAAACGTATGCCAAAAATGTACACAGAATGAGCTTTTCAGTGAATAGCAGCCAGGCACATTTTCGCTAGTTTTACTTGTAAGTGGGGTTGGAAACGCTTTTCAGGATCAGTACTGGGCTCAAAACATGCAGCCCTGAGGTCTCTCATGATAGCAGGTGGTTAAATAGAAATTCGCTGCTCAGCTGACCCGGCAGGAGCAAACGTATGCTAAAAATGTACTCAGAATGAGATTTTCAGTGAAGAGAAGCCAGGCACATTTTAGCTAGTTTTACTTGTAAGTGGGGTTGGAAACGCTTTTCAGGCTCAGTACTGGGCTCAAAACATGCAGCCCTGAGGTCTCTCATGAAAGCAGGTGGTTAAATAGAAATTCGCTGCTCAGCTGACCCGGTAGGAGCAAACGTATGCCAAAAATGTACACAGAATGAGCTTTTCAGTGAAAAGCAGCCAGGCACATTTTAGCTAGTTTTACTTGTAAGTGGGGTTGGAAACGCTTTTCAGGATCAGTACTGGGCTCAAAACATGCAGCCCTGAGGTCTCTCATGATAGCAGGTGGTTAAATAGAAATTCGCTGCTCAGCTGACCCGGCAGGAGCAAACGTATGCTAAAAATGTACTCAGAATGAGCTTTTCAGTGAAGAGAAGCCAGGCACATTTTAGCTAGTTTTACTTGTAAGTGGGGTTGGAAACCCTTTTCAGGCTCTGTACTGGGCTCAAAACATGCAGCCCTGAGGTCTCTCATGAAAGCAGGTGGTTAAATAGAAATTCGCTGCTCAGCTGACCCGGTAGGAGCAAACGTATGCCAAAAATGTACACAGAATGAGCTTTTCAGTGAATAGCAGCCAGGCACATTTTAGCTAGTTTTACTTTAAGTGGGGTTGGAAACGCTTTTCAGGATCAGTACTGGGCTCAAAACATGCAGCCCTGAGGTCTCTCATGATAGCAGGTGGTTAAATAGAAATTCGCTGCTCAGCTGACCCGGCAGGAGCAAACGTATGCTAAAAATGTACTCAGAATGAGCTTTTCAGTGAAGAGAAGCCAGGCACATTTTAGCTAGTTTTACTTGTAAGTGGGGTTGGAAATGCTTTTCAGGCTCAGTACTGAGCTCAAAACATGCAGCCCTGAGGTCTCTCATGAAAGCAGGTGGTTAAGTAGAAATTCGCTGCTCAGCTGACCCGGTAGGAGCAAACGTATGCCAAAAATGTACACAGAATGAGCTTTTCAGTGAATAGCAGCCAGGCACATTTTAGCTAGTTTTACTTGTAAGTGGGGTTGGAAACGCTTTTCAGGATCAGTACTGGGCTCAAAACATGCAGCCCTGAGGTCTCTCATGATAGCAGGTGGTTAAATAGAAATTCGCTGCTCAGCTGACCCGGCAGGAGCAAACGTATGCTAAAAATGTACTCAGAATGAGCTTTTCAGTGAAGAGAAGCCAGGCACATTTTAGCTAGTTTTACTTGTAAGTGGGGTTGGAAACGCTTTTCAGGCTCAGTACTGGGCTCAAAACATGCAGCCCTGAGGTCTCTCATGAAAGCAGGTGGTTAAATAGAAATTCGCTGCTCAGCTGACCCGGTAGGAGCAAACGTATGCCAAAAATGTACACAGAATGAGCTTTTCAGTGAATAGCAGCCAGGCACATTTTAGCTAGTTTTACTTGTAAGTGGGGTTGGAAACGCTTTTCAGGATCAGTACTGGGCTCAAAACATGCAGCCCTGAGGTCCCTCATGATAGCAGGTGTTTAAATAGAAATTTGCTGCTCAGCTGACCCGGCAGGAGCAAACGTATGCTAAAAATGTACTCAGAATGAGCTTTTCAGTGAAGAGAAGCCAGGCACATTTTAGCTAGTTTTACTTGTAAGTGGGGTTGGAAACGCTTTTCAGGATCAGTACTGGGCTCAAAACATGCAGCCCTGAGGTCCCTCATGATAGCAGGTGTTTAAATAGAAATTTGCTGCTCAGCTGACCCGGTAGGAGCAAACGTATGCCAAAAATGTACACAGAATGAGCTTTTCAGTGAATAGCAGCCAGGCACATTTTAGCTAGTTTTACTTGTAAGTGGGGTTGGAAACGCTTTTCAGGATCAGTACTGGGCTCAAAACATGCAGCCCTGAGGTCTCTCATGATAGCAGGTGGTTAAATAGAAATTCGCTGCTCAGCTGACCCGGCAGGAGCAAACGTATGCCAAAAATGTACACAGAATGAGCTTTTCAGTGAATAGCAGCCAGGCACATTTTAGCTAATTTTACTTGTACGTGGGGTTGGAAACGCTTTTCAGGCTCAGTACTGGGCTCAAAACATGCAGCCCTGAGGTCTCTCATGATAGCAGGTGGTTAAATAGAAATTCGCTGCTCAGCTGACCTGTTAGGAGCAAACGTATGCTAAAAATGTACTCAGAATGAGCTTTTCAGTGAAGAGAAGCCAGGCACATTTTAGCTAGTTTTACTTGTAAGTGGGGTTGGAAATGCTTTTCAGGCTCAGTACTTGGCTCAAAACATGCAGCCCTGAGGTCTCTCATGAAAGCAGGTGGTTAAATAGAAATTCACTGCTCAGCTGACCCGGTAGGAGCAAAGGTATGCCAAAAATGTACACAGAATGAGCTTTTCAGTGAATAGCAGCCAGGCACATTTTAGCTAGTTTTACTTGTAAGTGGGGTTGGAAACGCTTTTCAGGATCAGTACTGGGCTCAAAACATGCAGCCCTGAGGTCTCTCATGATAGCAGGTGGTTAAATGGAAATTCGCTGCTCAGCTGACCCGGCAGGAGCAAACGTATGCTAAAAATGTACTCAGAATGAGCTTTTCAGTGAAGAGAAGCCAGGCACATTTTAGCTAGTTTTACTTGTAAGTGGGGTTGGAAATGCTTTTCAGGCTCAGTACTGGGCTCAAAACATGCAGCCCTGAGGTCTCTCATGAAATCAGGTGGTTAAATAGAAATTCGCTGCTCAGCTGACCCGGTAGGAGCAAACGTATGCCAAAAATGTACACAGAAAGAGCTTTTCAGTGAATAGCAGCCAGGCACATTTTACCTAGTTTTACTTGTAAGTGGGGTTGGAAACGCTTTTCAGGCTCAGTACTGGGCTCAAAACATGCAGCCCTGAGGTCTCTCATGATAGCAGGTGGTTAAATAGAAATTCGCTGCTCAGCTGACCCGGCAGGAGCAAACGTATGCTAAAAATGTACTCAGAATGAGCTTTTCAGTGAATAGCAGCCAGGCACATTTTAGCTAATTTTACTTGTAAGTGGGGTTGGAAACGCTTTTCAGGCTCAGTACTGGGCTCAAAACATGCAGCCCTGAGGTCTCTCATGATAGCAGGTGGTTAAATAGAAATTCGCTGCTCAGCTGACCCGTTAGGAGCAAACGTATGCTAAAAATGTACACAGAATGAGCTTTTCAGTGAATAGCAGCCAGGCACATTTTAGCTAGTTTTACTTGTAAGTGGGGTTGGAAATGCTTTTCAGGCTCAGTACTGAGCTCAAAACATGCAGCCCTGAGGTCTCTCATGAAAGCAGGTGGTTAAATAGAAATTCGCTGCTCAGCTGACCCGGTAGGAGAAAACGTATGCCAAAAATGTACACAGAATGAGCTTTTCAGTGAATAGCAGCCAGGCACATTTTCGCTAGTTTTACTTGTAAGTGGGGTTGGAAACGCTTTTCAGGATCAGTACTGGGCTCAAAACATGCAGCCCTGAGGTCTCTCATGATAGCAGGTGGTTAAATAGAAATTCGCTGCTCAGCTGACCCGTTAGGAGCAAACGTATGCTAAAAATGTACTCAGAATGAGCTTTTCAGTGAAGAGAAGCCAGGCACATTTTAGCTAGTTTTACTTGTAAGTGGGGTTGGAAATGCTTTTCAGGCTCAGTACTTGGCTCAAAACATGCAGCCCTGAGGTCTCTCATGAAAGCAGGTGGTTAAATAGAAATTCACTGCTCAGCTGACCCGGTAGGAGCAAAGGTATGCCAAAAATGTACACAGAATGAGCTTTTCAGTGAATAGCAGCCAGGCACATTTTAGCTAGTTTTACTTGTAAGTGGGGTTGGAAACGCTTTTCAGGCTCAGTACTGGGCTCAAAACATGCAGCCCTGAGGTCTCTCATGATAGCAGGTGGTTAAATAGAAATTCGCTGCTCAGCTGACCCGGTAGGAGCAAACGTATGCCAAAAATGTACACAGAATGAGCTTTTCAGTGAATAGCAGCCAGGCACATTTTAGCTAGTTTTACTTAAGTGGGGTTGGAAACGCTTTTCAGGATCAGTACTGGGCTCAAAACATGCAGCCCTGAGGTCTCTCATGATAGCAGGTGGTTAAATAGAAATTTGCTGCTCAGCTGACCCGGCAGGAGCAAACGTATGCTAAAAATGTACTCAGAATGAGCTTTTCAGTGAAGAGAAGCCAGGCACATTTTAGCTAGTTTTACTTGTAAGTGGGGTTGGAAATGCTTTTCAGGCTCAGTACTGGGCTCAAAACATGCAGCCCTGAGGTCTCTCATGAAATCAGGTGGTTAAATAGAAATTCGCTGCTCAGCTGACCCGGTAGGAGCAAACGTATGCCAAAAATGTACACAGAATGAGCTTTTCAGTGAATAGCAGCCAGGCACATTTTAGCTAGTTTTACTTGTAAGTGGGGTTGGAAACGCTTTTCAGGCTCAGTACTGGGCTCAAAACATGCAGCCCTGAGGTCTCTCATGATAGCAGGTGGTTAAATAGAAATTCGCTGCTCAGCTGACCCGGCAGGAGCAAACGTATGCTAAAAATGTACTCAGAATGAGCTTTTCAGTGAATAGCAGCCAGGCACATTTTAGCTAATTTTACTTGTAAGTGGGGTTGGAAACACTTTTCAGGATCAGTACTGGGCTCAAAACATGCAGCCCTGAGGTCTCTCATGATAGCAGGTGGTTAAATAGAAATTCGCTGCTCAGCTGACCCGGCAGGAGCAAACGTATGCCAAAAATGTACACAGAATGAGCTTTTCAGTGAATAGCAGCCAGGCACATTTTAGCTAATTTTACTTGTAAGTGGGGTTGGAAACGCTTTTCAGGCTCAGTACTGGGCTCAAAACATGCAGCCCTGAGGTCTCTCATGATAGCAGGTGGTTAAATAGAAATTCGCTGCTCAGCTGACCCGTTAGGAGCAAACGTATGCTAAAAATGTACACAGAATGAGCTTTTCAGTGAATAGCAGCCAGGCACATTTTAGCTAGTTTTACTTGTAAGTGGGGTTGGAAACGCTTTTCAGGCTCAGTACTGGGCTCAAAACATGCAGCCCTGAGGTCTCTCATGATAGCAGGTGGTTAATTAGAAATTCACTGCTCAGCTGACCCGGTAGGAGCAAACGTATGCCAAAAATGTACACAGAATGAGCTTTTCAGTGAATAGCAGCCAGGCACATTTTAGCTAGTTTTACTTGTAAGTGGGGTTGGAAACGCTTTTCAGGCTCAGTACTGGGCTCAAAACATGCAGCCCTGAGGTCTCTCATGAAAGCAGGTGGTTAAATAGAAATTCGCTGCTCAGCTGACCCGGTAGGAGCAAACGTATGCCAAAAATGTACACAGAATGAGCTTTTCAGTGAAAAGCAGCCAGGCACATTTTAGCTAGTTTTACTTGTAAGTGGGGTTGGAAATGCTTTTCAGGCTCAGTACTGAGCTCAAAACATGCAGCCCTGAGGTCTCTCATGAAAGCAGGTGGTTAAATAGAAATTCGCTGCTCAGCTGACCCGGTAGGAGCAAACGTATTCCAAAAATGTACACAGAATGAGCTTTTCAGTGAATAGCAGCCAGGCACATTTTAGCTAGTTTTACTTGTAAGTGGGGTTGGAAACGCTTTTCAGGATCAGTACTGGGCTCAAAACATGCAGCCCTGAGGTCTCTCATGATAGCAGGTGGTTAAATAGAAATTCGCTGCTCAGCTGACCCGGCAGGAGCAAACGTATACTAAAAATGTACTCAGAATGAGCTTTTCAGTGAAGAGAAGCCAGGCACATTTTAGCTAGTTTTACTTGTAAGTGGGGTTGGAAATGCTTTTCAGGCTCAGTACTGGGCTCAAAACATGCAGCCCTGAGGTCTGTCATGAAATCAGGTGGTTAAATAGAAATTCGCTGCTCAGCTGACCCGGTAGGAGAAAACGTATGCCAAAAATGTACACAGAATGAGCTTTTCAGTGAATAGCAGCCAGGCACATTTTAGCTAGTTTTACTTGTAAGTGGGGTTGGAAATGCTTTTCAGGCTCAGTACTGGGCTCAAAACATGCAGCCCTGAGGTCTCTCATGATAGCAGGTGGTTAAATAGAAATTCGCTGCTCAGCTGACCCGGCAGGAGCAAACGTATGCTAAAAATGTACTCAGAATGAGCTTTTCAGTGAATAGCAGCCAGGCACATTTTAGCTAATTTTACTTGTAAGTGGGGTTGGAAACGCTTTTCAGGATCAGTACTGGGCTCAAAACATGCAGCCCTGAGGTCTCTCATGATAGCAGGTGGTTAAGTAGAAATTCGCTGCTCAGCTGACCCGGCAGGAGAAAACGTATGCCAAAAATGTACACAGAATGAGCTTTTCAGTGAATAGCAGCCAGGCACATTTTAGCTAATTTTACTTGTAAGTGGGGTTGGAAACGCTTTTCAGGCTCAGTACTGGGCTCAAAACATGCAGCCCTGAGGTCTCTCATGAAAGCAGGTGGTTAAATAGAAATTCACTGCTCAGCTGACCCGGTAGGAGCAAAGGTATGCCAAAAATGTACAGAGAATGAGCTTTTCAGTGAATAGCAGCCAGGCACATTTTAGCTAGTTTTACTTGTAAGTGGGGTTGGAAACGCTTTTCAGGCTCAGTACTGGGCTCAAAACATGCAGCCCTGAGGTCTCTCATGATAGCAGGTGGTTAATTAGAAATTCACTGCTCAGCTGACCCGGTAGGAGCAAACGTATGCCAAAAATGTACACAGAATGAGCTTTTAAGTGAAAAGCAGCCAGGCACATTTTAGCTAGTTTTACTTGTAAGTGGGGTTGGAAATGCTTTTCAGGCTCAGTACTGAGCTCAAAACATGCAGCCCTGAGGTCTCTCATGAAAGCAGGTGGTTAAATAGAAATTCTCTGCTCAGCTGACCCGGTAGGAGCAAACGTATGCCAAAAATGTACACAGAATGAGCTTTTCAGTGAATAGCAGCCAGGCACATTTTCGCTAGTTTTACTTGTAAGTGGGGTTGGAAACGCTTTTCAGGATCAGTACTGGGCTCAAAACATGCAGCCCTGAGGTCTCTCATGATAGCAGGTGGTTAAATAGAAATTCGCTGCTCAGCTCACCCGGCAGGAGCAAACGTATGCTAAAAATAATTTCAGAATGAGCTTTTCAGTGAAGAGAAGCCAGGCCCATTTTAGCTAGTTTTACTTGTAAGTGGGGTTGGAAACGCTTTTCAGGCTCAGTACTGGGCTCAAAACATGCAGCCCTGAGGTCTCTCATGAAAGCAGGTGGTTAAATAGAAATTCGCTGCTCAGCTGACCCGGTAGGAGCAAACGTATGCCAAAAATGTACACAGAATGAGCTTTTCAATGTATAGCAGCCAGGCACATTTTAGCTAGTTTTACTTGTAAGTGGGGTTGGAAAAGCTTTTCAGGATCAGTACTGGGCACAAAACATGCAGCCCTGAGGTCTCTCATGATAGCAGGTGGTTAAATAGAAATTTGCTGCTCAGCTGACCCGGCAGGAGCAAACATATGCTAAAAATGTACTCAGAATGAGCTTTTCAGTGAAGAGAAGCCAGGCACATTTTAGCTAGTTTTACTTGTAAGTGGGGTTGGAAATGCTTTTCAGGCTCAGTACTGGGCTCAAAACATGCAGCCCTGAGGTCTCTCATGAAATCAGGTGGTTAAATAGAAATTCGCTGCTCAGCTGACCCGGTAGGAGCAAACGTATGCCAAAAATGTACACAGAATGAGCTTTTCAGTGAATAGCAGCCAGGCACATTTTAGCTAGTTTTACTTGTAAGTGGGGTTGGAAACGCTTTTCAGGATCAGTACTGGGCACAAAACATGCAGCCCTGAGGTCTCTCATGATAGCAGGTGGTTAAATAGAAATTCGCTGCTCAGCTGACCCGGCAGGAGCAAACGTATGCTAAAAATGTACTCAGAATGAGCTTTTCAGTGAAGAGAAGCCAGGCACATTTTAGCTAGTTTTACTTGTAAGTGGGGTTGGAAACGCTTTTCAGGCTCAGTACTGGGCTCAAAACATGCAGCCCTGAGGTCTCTCATGAAAGCAGGTGGTTAAATAGAAATTCGCTGCTCAGCTGACCCGGTAGGAGCAAACGTATGCCAAAAATGTACACAGAATGAGCTTTTCAGTGAAAAGCAGCCAGGCACATTTTAGCTAGTTTTACTTGTAAGTGGGGTTGGAAACGCTTTTCAGGCTCAGTACTGAGCTCAAAACATGCGGCCCTGAGGTCTCTCATGAAAGCAGGTGGTTAAATAGAAATTTGCTGCTCAGCTGACCCGGTAGGAGCAAACGTATGCCAAAAATGTACACAGAATGAGCTTTTCAGTGAATAGCAGCCAGGCACATTTTCGCTAGTTTTACCTGTAAGTGGGGTTGGAAACGCTTTTCAGGATCAGTACTGGGCTCAAAACATGCAGCCCTGAGGTCTCTCATGATAGCAGGTGGTTAAATAGAAATTCGCTGCTCAGCTGACCCGGCAGGAGCCAACGTATGCTAAAAATGTACTCAGAATGAGATTTTCAGTGAAGAGAAGCCAGGCACATTTTAGCTAGTTTTACTTGTAAGTGGGGTTGGAAACGCTTTTCAGGCTCAGTACTGGGCTCAAAACATGCAGCCCTGAGGTCTCTCATGAAAACAGGTGGTTAAATAGAAATTCGCTGCTCAGCTGACCCGGTAGGAGCAAACGTATGCCAAAAATGTACACAGAATGAGCTTTTTAGTGAAAAGCAGCCAGGCACATTTTAGCTAGTTTTACTTGTAAGTGGGGTTGGAAACGCTTTTCAGGATCAGTACTGGGCTTAAAACATGCAGCCCTGAGGTCTCTCATGATAGCAGGTGGTTAAATAGAAATTCGCTGCTCAGCTGACCCGGCAGGAGCAAACGTATGCTAAAAATGTACTCAGAATGAGCTTTTCAGTGAATAGCAGCCAGGCACATTTTTAGCTAGTTTTACTTGTAAGTGGGGTTGGAAACGCTTTTCAGGCTCAGTACTGGGCTCAAAACATGCAGCCCTGAGGTCTCTCATGATAGCAGGTGGTTAAATAGAAATTCGCTGCTCAGCTGACCCGGCAGGAGCAAACGTATGCTAAAAATGTACTCAGAATGAGCTTTTCAGTGAAGAGAAGCCAGGCACATTTTAGCTAGTTTTACTTGTAAGTGGGGTTGGAAATGCTTTTCAGGCTCAGTACTGGGCTCAAAACATGCAGCCCTGAGGTCTCTCATGAAATCAGGTGGTTAAATAGAAATTCGCTGCTCAGCTGACCCGGTAGGAGCAAACGTATGCCAAAAATGTACACAGAATGAGCTTTTCAGTGAATAGCAGCCAGGCACATTTTAGCTAGTTTTACTTGTAAGTGGGGTTGGAAACGCTTTTCAGGATCAGTACTGGGCACAAAACATGCAGCCCTGAGGTCTCTCATGATAGCAGGTGGTTAAATAGAAATTCGCTGCTCAGCTGACCCGGCAGGAGCAAACGTATGCTAAAAATGTACTCAGAATGAGCTTTTCAGTGAAGAGAAGCCAGGCACATTTTAGCTAGTTTTACTTGTAAGTGGGGTTGGAAACGCTTTTCAGGCTCAGTACTGGGCTCAAAACATGCAGCCCTGAGGTCTCTCATGAAAGCAGGTGGTTAAATAGAAATTCGCTGCTCAGCTGACCCGGTAGGAGCAAACGTATGCCAAAAATGTACACAGAATGAGCTTTTCAGTGAAAAGCAGCCAGGCACATTTTAGCTAGTTTTACTTGTAAGTGGGGTTGGAAACGCTTTTCAGGATCAGTACTGGGCTTAAAACATGCAGCCCTGAGGTCTCTCATGATAGCAGGTGGTTAAATAGAAATTCGCTGCTCAGCTGACCCGGCAGGAGCAAACGTATGCTAAAAATGTACTCAGAATGAGCTTTTCAGTGAATAGCAGCCAGGCACATTTTTAGCTAGTTTTACTTGTAAGTGGGGTTGGAAACGCTTTTCAGGCTCAGTACTGGGCTCAAAACATGCAGCCCTGAGGTCTCTCATGATAGCAGGTGGTTAAATAGAAATTCGCTGCTCAGCTGACCCGGCAGGAGCAAACGTATGCTAAAAATGTACTCAGAATGAGCTTTTCAGTGAAGAGAAGCCAGGCACATTTTAGCTAGTTTTACTTGTAAGTGGGGTTGGAAACGCTTTTCAGGCTCTGTACTGGGCTCAAAACATGCAGCCCTGAGGTCTCTCATGAAAGCAGGTGGTTAAATAGAAATTCGCTGCTCAGCTGACCTGGTAGGAGCAAACGTATGCCAAAAATGTACACAGAATGAGCTTTTCAGTGAATAGCAGCCAGGCACATTTTAGCTAGTTTTACTTTAAGTGGGGTTGGAAACGCTTTTCAGGATCAGTACTGGGCTCAAAACATGCAGCCCTGAGGTCTCTCATGATAGCAGGTGGTTAAATAGAAATTCGCTGCTCAGCTGACCCGGCAGGAGCAAACGTATGCTAAAAATGTACTCAGAATGAGCTTTTCAGTGAAGAGAAGCCAGGCACATTTTAGCTAGTTTTACTTGTAAGTGGGGTTGGAAATGCTTTTCAGGCTCAGTACTGAGCTCAAAACATGCAGCCCTGAGGTCTCTCATGAAAGCAGGTGGTTAAGTAGAAATTCGCTGCTCAGCTGACCCGGTAGGAGCAAACGTATGCCAAAAATGTACACAGAATGAGCTTTTCAGTGAATAGCAGCCAGACACATTTTAGCTAGTTTTACTTGTAAGTGGGGTTGGAAACGCTTTTCAGGATCAGTACTGGGCTCAAAACATGCAGCCCTGAGGTCTCTCATGATAGCAGGTGGTTAAATAGAAATTCGCTGCTCAGCTGACCCGGCAGGAGCAAACGTATGCTAAAAATGTACTCAGAATGAGCTTTTCAGTGAAGAGAAGCCAGGCACATTTTAGCTAGTTTTACTTGTAAGTGGGGTTGGAAACGCTTTTCAGGCTCAGTACTGGGCTCAAAACATGCAGCCCTGAGGTCTCTCATGAAAGCAGGTGGTTAAATAGAAATTCGCTGCTCAGCTGACCCGGTAGGAGCAAACGTATGCCAAAAATGTACACAGAATGAGCTTTTCAGTGAATAGCAGCCAGGCACATTTTAGCTAGTTTTACTTGTAAGTGGGGTTGGAAACGCTTTTCAGGATCAGTACTGGGCTCAAAACATGCAGCCCTGACGTCCCTCATTTTTTTTTATTTTTTTTTTTTAAATATATTTTTATTGCAGGAATCAGTACAACAATACAGTAACGACCAGCATCATATTATAGCCAACTCTTACAAGATATAGCCCCCCGACCCCCTTCCATAGCATTGCTATACAGCCAAGCGGCCCATATTCCTGGGGTTGGGCGGCGAATGTAGCTGGGGTCAGTAGGATGCTGGAGCTGGTCCGGATAACACACTGTCCGTCATCTGCTTTTCTAAACAAACCCCAACCCCCGAAACCCAGAAACCCAAAAAGATACCCCCCCCTCAAACTTCCAGTCATTGTGAAACTCCCCCCTCCCCCCCCCCCCCCACCATCAGCGCCAGGGAGCTTATCACTGTCGGATCCACTGCTTGACCCACGGGGAAGGTAATAGTGCTGTTAATGCTAGTGTCTAACGGGACTCGGGTTTAGTTGCTTCTTCGCTTTCGGAGTCGCTGGGGGTACAATAATCCCTGAGGGCCTGCACCAGCGTTTCCCATTCTAACGCGGCCTCCTGCGCCTTCTCATTGCTTTGCCTCCAAGCCAACTGATAACGCAGCGCGCTCTCACCCGCCGCCCATTTCAAAAGTTCACCGTGCCATCTGCCGCCCGTAGGACCAGCACGTGCCTTCCAGTTCCTGGTCACCTCTCGCTTAGCCAGTAGGAGCCCCAGGTCTATAAATTTACTGGTGATTTTATTCCGGGGGGTATGGGGGAACCAGTGCAATAGCCCTACCGCCGCATCGAACGATAAGTGCCTCCCCGTCACCTCTTCTAAAGTCGCCGCCACCTCCTGCCAGTAGGACGTCAATCCGGGACAGGCCCATAGCATGTGTAGGAGGTCTGCCTCCTGAGCCGGGCACCTAGGGCATTCCGCCGAGGCCGTGGCGAAATAACGCCTGATCTTAACCGGGGTCAGGTACGCCCTATGGAGAACATAGTAGTGGACCAGTTGGAAACGGGCGCTACGTGTACCCTTCCATGCTCGCCTCACCAGCTGGGACCAGGTCGTCTCCGGGATCTCCCTACCGATGTCCTCTTCCCAGCGGGACTTCAGTGTAGTGAGAGGGACCAACCCCTCGGTAATCAGCCTGCCGTAAAGGCAAGTGACCGCCTTCACTGTGCCCGCCGACATCATTACATACTGGCACACCTGAGACAACTGAGGTTCCTCTAGCCCGTTTTGCCAGTGCGCCTGGATCACTCGCACAATGGCCGAGTGCAGCAGAAAGTCGCCCCGGGGGATCCCAAAGCGGTCAATGAGACCCTGAAAGGACAGGAGCACTCCGTCCTCGTACAGGTCCCCGACGAGCTGTAAACCCGAATCCTCCCAGTCCGCCAGTCGCGACCAGTCTCCTCCGTGGGGGAGGGCCGTCAGCATCCCCAATGGTATTTCAGGTGCATAAGGGGTCCGCAGGTGACCTCTGTTGTGAGCCCGATTCCAACAGAGTCGGATAGTCCGCTCCTCCATCGACAGGTCCCGAAGGACTAAACGCTGTCGCAGCGCGATAAAGGAGAGGACGTGCCTGGCTATACCCGTCCCTCTACCGTCTTCCGGGCCTCTGAACTCCCTGGCTATCTCCTGGGTGTATGTCTGGAGCTGCGCCGCTAGGTAATACTTCTCAAAGTCCGGCACAGCGAGCCCCCCCTCGTCCTTCGGCCTCATCAGGGTATTGAGGGCCACCCGCCGCCGGCCCGTGCCCCAAAGGAACCCGACCACCATAGAACGTAAGCGGCGAAACGTAGCCGGTGGGACCCAGATCGGCAAAGTCCGAAAGTAATACAATAGTCGGGGGAGCGCCACCATTTTGAGCAGGGCGATGCGTCCTGCCACGGAGAGCGGCAGCGTGGCCCAAAAATCCATGCTGCCTCGGAGTGCTCGTATGCAACGGGCAGTGTTTCCGTCTAGGAGGTCGGGCTGGTCGTGGTACACAAATACCCCAAGGTATTTAAAGCAGTCGGGTTCCCATCTGACCTCCCTACTTAGCGCCGGAGTGGGGACACCCCTATGCATCGGGAAGAGGCAGGTCTTAGACCAGTTCACTCGTAGGCCTGAGACGTCTCCGAACTCCGTTAGCGCTAATTCCGCTCCCCGTAATGCGTCGACCGGATCCTCCAGGAAGAGCAACAGGTCGTCCGCATATCGCGAGACGTAATGCGGGCCCGCCGCTGTCCATAAGCCCGTATAGTGGGCTCCCGAGCGAAGATGCATCGCTAGTGGCTCCACCGCTAGTGCAAAAAGAAGCGGGGATAAGGAGCACCCTTGCCGCGTGCCACGCTCCACCGGATATCGCGATGAAATCAAAGGGCCCGATCTAACCCTGGCTGAAGCGGAAGCGTAAAGAACTGCTGTCCATTTGATAAATCCCTCCCCGAGGCCGAATTTCCGCAATACCGCGCTTAAGTAGTCCCACTCCAGGCTATCAAACGCCTTCTCCAGGTCCACCGACAAAACTACCGGGGACGGGGCATCCACGAATGGTTCCCCAAGCAAGCGAAACAACCTTCGGATGTTCATGGTCGTATTTCGCCGTGGGATGAAACCGGCTTGGTCCTCGTGTACTAGGGAGCCCATTTGTCCTAACAGCCTCGAGGCCAAGATGCTGCTCAATATTTTGTAGTCCACCGTCAGCATTGAGAGGGGACGGTAGGACCCCGGGTCAGACGAGTCTCGGCCTGGCTTGAGGAGAGGAACCACCAACGCCTCACACATCGAGCCGGGGAGGCGACCCAGCCTCTTCGCCTCCCTGTAGACCACCAGTAAACGAGGGGCCAGGAGGTCAGCATAAGCTGCATAGAACTCCACCGGTAGGCCATCTAGGCCCGGGGTCTGGTTCCTCGCCATCCGTTTGATGGCCCCGCGGATCTCCCCCAAGCCTATGTCAGATCCCAGGGTGTCTGCCACTTCTTGTTCCACTGTGCAGAGTTCTAGCGGGCGAAGATAGTTATCAAGCCGGTCTGGGTCACGCGCGGAGCGACTGCGATATAAACATTCGTAATAACGCCGGAAGCAATTAAGAATCTCCGGTTGGGTGCACACCTCAGTCCCATCTGCCCTACGCATCCCGGTCGTCGTCTGGGACTGGCGCGTAGGGTTGGCCAACCACGCCAGTAACGCGCTCGATCTGTCGCCCTCCGCTATAGATCGGACCGTGTAGGCCTTATAATCGAAACAGCGGAGCCGTTCGACCTCCACCGCCACCTTCTCCCTCGCCTCTACCGTTTGTGTTTGCAATTCCGGGTGTCCGGGTCGGCTAATTTCGAGCTCGCGGAGCGTTCGGTCCGCTGCGTCTAAATCAGCCAGGATAACACGCCGCATGCCCACCTTCTTAGAGATACAGTACCCCCTCACCACCACCTTGAAAGCGTCCCATTCGAGCGCCCTAGTACTCGCGGAACCGCCGTTGGATGCAAAATAATCCGTGATTCTCTCCCCTAGGTCTGCCTTGAAGACACTATCCTCGAGGATCTCGGGGCGCATCTTCCAGGTGGGTACCGCTGGCGTCCCAGGGAACCAGCGAATGTCCAGCAGGAGGGGGTTATGGTCCGAAATGGTCCGCGATAAATACTCCGATTGGACCGCTGCCGAGACTAATTCGGACGAACCAAGAAAGCCATCCAGTCTGACATGCAGCTCATGAAGGCTCGAAAAGTACGAATAATCTCTAGACGCGGGGTGATGCGCCCTCCAGATGTCCGTCAAACCCCAACGGGTCTGCCAATCTTAACGGCCTTTAGCCGTCCGCCGGACCGGGGAGTCGGGGAGCGGGGGATGCGAGCGGTCTATGTCTACATCTACCACGGAGTTAAAGTCTCCCCCCAGCAGGAGGGGACCGGTGAAAAAGTGGGCCAACGAGCCCGATAACCCGGAAAGGAAGGCAGTCTGGTCCACATTAGGTGCATACACACAGCAAACATTCAAGTCCCTCCCTCCTAGCGTGCCTGATATGGCCACGAAGCGCCCCTCTGGGTCCAACACTGTCCTCGTGACCTGGAAGGGGACTCCTGCCCTGATCCATATTAGCGCCCCCCTGGCATAAGCGGAGTACGCCGTGGAAAAGACCTGCCCTCGCCACCTACGCTGAAGCGCCGCCCCTTCCGCCTTGTTCAGATGCGTTTCCTGCAGCAGCGCCATTTGCACTCCCCTACGCACTAAATAAGCGTGGACCCTGTGACGCCTAGACATAGTGTGAAGCCCCCTCACGTTCCAAGTAATACATTTCAAGTTAGCAACATCAGCCATTGTCCCAAAGCGTTCTTGCACAGTCTCCCCGTCCGGGTCCCCACAAAGAAAAAACATCAATCCTCCCAGCGCTGTCGGCGGCCATTTTCCCCAACCAGAACCAAACCCCCCAAAAACCAACAAAACCCCCTCCCAACCACCCCAGAACAGGACCCAAACTACACCATCTAGATCCCATCCAAACTCCTACGAAGAACAACCCCAAAAACCCCACTAGTCCTACGGTCGCCACCGTAGGAAGGCCTTATGGGCCAGGTGCGGGCTGAGCGGAGGCAGTGGGCCCTCGTCGCCCAGGCTACCAGGACTATAATAAGCCCCCCCTGTGTCAAAATCTTTCGGGGCAAGAGTAGAAGCCTCCCAACCCTCCCTCTTCCATCGTCAGCAATAAAGAACGGCAGCCGCCTCCCCCCTGCCGGGCCCCCACCCAAAACAAGGCAACCTATCCCATTACCCTTGTCCGTCCAAAAGGTCCTCCACCGATTTCGGTGTGATCACCGGTGTGTGGGTACTGTCTGCCACTGAGTCTTCCGAGTCCGACGGTGCCCCCTGAGCACCCGGATTTTCTTCCTCCTCTTCGATGTCTTCGCCCCTTGCTCCCGACAGTTCCGACAGAACTTCCAACACTCCCCTCCGCTCAGATGATGTCTCCGCTGTCGAGGGTCCTCCCGTGCGGCTGCGGCGGTTCCTGACCCTTTTAGATCGCCTCCTTTGTTCCGGCTCCTCCGCCTGATGGGTCGAGGCGTTATAACCATCCTTCCCTGTTCGGTACAGTTCGAGCCAGTCACAGACCTCCTCCGGGGTGTCGAAGAACTGGGTTTTGTCGTCGACAATGACTCGGAGCTTCGCGGGAAATAGGAGTGAATATTGGATGCCCTCACTCCTGAGTTCACGCTTAACCGCCAGGAAGGAGAACCGCTTGCGCTGCGTCTCGTAGGTATAGTCAGGGAAGATATTCACCTGGCTGTTTGCAACCTGGAACGGGCCATTGTGTCTGGCGGCATTTAGGATCAGGTCTCTGTCCCGGAAATGTAGCAACCGCGCCACCACCGGCCTCGGGGCTCGTCCCTGCTGTGGGGGCCGCGCTGGAACTCTGTGGGCTCGTTCTAAAGTGTAAAAGGAGGACAGGCCCTCCGGGACCACCGTGTCTCGGAGCCAGGTCTCCAGGTAGCGCACCATATCGCCATCCTCAACCTTTTCCGGCAGGCCCACTACCCGAATGTTATTCCTCCTGTTTCGGCCTTCCGCATCCTCCGCCCTCCGTTTGAGGGTCTCGATTCGGGACATGGCATCCTTTATCGTCGCAGCCAGGGTTCTCTGCGCCGGTTCGATAGTCTTCACCGTGCTCTCCACCTCCTTGACCCGGTCTGAGAGTTTACCATGGTCTGCCCTAAGGAGGCCCAGGCCAGTCGCCACCTGGGCAATGTCCTGTTGTAGGGCCGACCGAGTTGCCTCTATGGCTTCCAGTACACGGTCGAATTGTTGCTGTAGTGGTGCGCCACCAGGTCGTTTAGGATCTCCATGTTCTTCCTTGTCCTGGGCCTCAGAGTCCGAGGTGGCCTGGCTGGATCCCTTGGCTCCTTTAGGTTTCCCCATGCTGCCAGGGGCTCTCCGCAAAGGTCCCGGAGTAGTCGCCTCCGTGTGCAAGTGTCCAGCACGACTTTCCCGGGGTTTCGCCCTCCAGTCCGGAATGGGCGATCTCCTTCTCCAGAGCCTGTGGAGACTCCGCCGATTCGGCTCACGCCACCGCCACGGCGTCCGAGGGCACCGATAAGGGGGCGGAGACACCCGTCTCCGAGTCGGGCAGGCCCGTTCACCCACTATAGCTCCGGGGCAAGGGCCACCAACTCCCCCGGTTGTCCTGTGGCGCCCGAGTGTCGCGCCATCCATGTAGTTGGGGTGGCCAGGGACTCGCAGCCAGTTGCGGAGTCGCGGTGCCGACCACTGCCTAGAACTGAGTGCGCCCGTGCCCGGTGCCCTCTAACGCGTGGGCACCCGCCCGGTCGTCTAATTGAGTATGGTCCCGCTGTAGAGGGTCCGAACCAGCCAATGTCCAATGTCTAAAACAACTGAGGCTGGTGAAGCCGGGTGCCGGGCGACACCCGCGAGACCTCCTCAACTCTGTAGGTTCGATCAAGGGGACAAAGGGGTCCGGGCGCCATATTGGGTCGCACTCCGCCACTCCGCAAACTTCGGCATTTCTTCAAAGCCACCTCCGTCCAAACTCCACCAGGGCCCTCGGCAGGGTGTCGTCGCCTCGTTCAACCGAATGCGGGGTCTGGGGTGCCCCTCAGCCTCCGATGTTCAGGATAATTCCGGGCTCAGTCCCGGAGCCGAGCTCTCAGGCGACCATCGCCATCGGCGCCCAAGCCACGCCCCCGCCCTGAGGTCCCTCATGATAGCAGGTGTTTAAATAGAAATTTGCTGCTCAGCTGACCCGGCAGGAGCAAACGTATGCTGAAAATGTACTCAGAATGAGCTTTTCAGTGAAGAGAAGCCAGGCACATTTTAGCTAGTTTTACTTGTAAGTGGGGTTGGAAATGCTTTTCAGGCTCAGTACTGGGCTCAAAACATGCAGCCCTGAGGTCTCTCATGAAATCAGGTGGTTAAATAGAAATTTGCTGCTCAGCTGACCCGGTAGGAGCAAACGTATGCCAAAAATGTACACAGAATGAGCTTTTCAGTGAATAGCAGCCAGGCACATTTTAGCTAGTTTTACTTGTAAGTGGGGTTGGAAACGCTTTTCAGGATCAGTACTGGGCTCAAAACATGCAGCCCTGAGGTCTCTCATGATAGCAGGTGGTTAAATAGAAATTTGCTGCTCAGCTGACCCGGCAGGAGCAAACGTATGCCAAAAATGTACACAGAATGAGCTTTTCAGTGAATAGCAGCCAGGCACATTTTAGCTAATTTTACTTGTACGTGGGGTTGGAAACGCTTTTCAGGCTCAGTACTGGGCTCAAAACATGCAGCCCTGAGGTCTCTCATGATAGCAGGTGGTTAAATAGAAATTCGCTGCTCAGCTGACCCGTTAGGAGCAAACGTATGCTAAAAATGTACTCAGAATGAGCTTTTCAGTGAAGAGAAGCCAGGCACATTTTAGCTAGTTTTACTTGTAAGTGGGATTGGAAATGCTTTTCAGGCTCAGTACTTGGCTCAAAACATGCAGCCCTGAGGTCTCTCATGAAAGCAGGTGGTTAAATAGAAATTCACTGCTCAGCTGACCCGGTAGGAGCAAAGGTATGCCAAAAATGTACACAGAATGAGCTTTTCAGTGAATAGCAGCCAGGCACATTTTAGCTAGTTTTACTTGTAAGTGGGGTTGGAAACTCTTTTCAGGATCAGTACTGGGCTCAAAACATGCAGCCCTGAGGTCTCTCATGATAGCAGGTGGTTAAATGGAAATTCGCTGCTCAGCTGACCCGGCAGGAGCAAACGTATGCTAAAAATGTACTCAGAATGAGCTTTTCAGTGAAGAGAAGCCAGGCACATTTTAGCTAGTTTTACTTGTAAGTGGGGTTGGAAATGCTTTTCAGGCTCAGTACTGGGCTCAAAACATGCAGCCCTGAGGTCTCTCATGAAATCAGGTGGTTAAATAGAAATTCGCTGCTCAGCTGACCCGGTAGGAGCAAACGTATGCAAAAAATGTACACAGAAAGAGCTTTTCAGTGAATAGCAGCCAGGCACATTTTAGCTAGTTTTACTTGTAAGTGGGGTTGGAAACGCTTTTCAGGCTCAGTACTGGGCTCAAAACATGCAGCCCTGAGGTCTCTCATGATAGCAGGTGGTTAAATAGAAATTCGCTGCTCAGCTGACCCGGCAGGAGCAAACGTATGCTAAAAATGTACTCAGAATGAGCTTTTCAGTGAATAGCAGCCAGGCACATTTTAGCTAATTTTACTTGTAAGTGGGGTTGGAAACGCTTTTCAGGCTCAGTACTGGGCTCAAAACATGCAGCCCTGAGGTCTCTCATGATAGCAGGTGGTTAAATAGAAATTCGCTGCTCAGCTGACCCGTTAGGAGCAAACGTATGCTAAAAATGTACACAGAATGAGCTTTTCAGTGAATAGCAGCCAGGCACATTTTAGCTAGTTTTACTTGTAAGTGGGGTTGGAAATGCTTTTCAGGCTCAGTACTGAGCTCAAAACATGCAGCCCTGAGGTCTCTCATGAAAGCAGGTGGTTAAATAGAAATTCGCTGCTCAGCTGACCCGGTAGGAGAAAACGTATGCCAAAAATGTACACAGAATGAGCTTTTCAGTGAATAGCAGCCAGGCACATTTTCGCTAGTTTTACTTGTAAGTGGGGTTGGAAACGCTTTTCAGGATCAGTACTGGGCTCAAAACATGCAGCCCTGAGGTCTCTCATGATAGCAGGTGGTTAAATAGAAATTCGCTGCTCAGCTGACCCGGCAGGAGCAAACGTATGCTAAAAATGTACTCAGAATGAGCTTTTCAGTGAAGAGAAGCCAGGCACATTTTAGCTAGTTTTACTTGTAAGTGGGGTTGGAAACGCTTTTCAGGCTCAGTACTGGGCTCAAAACATGCAGCCCTGAGGTCTCTCATGATAGCAGGTGGTTAAATAGAAATTCGCTGCTCAGCTGACCCGGTAGGAGCAAACGTATGCCAAAAATGTACACAGAATGAGCTTTTCAGTGAATAGCAGCCAGGCACATTTTAGCTAGTTTTACTTAAGTGGGGTTGGAAACGCTTTTCAGGATCAGTACTGGGCTCAAAACATGCAGCCCTGAGGTCTCTCATGATAGCAGGTGGTTAAATAGAAATTTGCTGCTCAGCTGACCCGGCAGGAGCAAACGTATGCTAAAAATGTACTCAGAATGAGCTTTTCAGTGAAGAGAAGCCAGGCACATTTTAGCTAGTTTTACTTGTAAGTGGGGTTGGAAATGCTTTTCAGGCTCAGTACTGGGCTCAAAACATGCAGCCCTGAGGTCTCTCATGAAATCAGGTGGTTAAATAGAAATTCGCTGCTCAGCTGACCCGGTAGGAGCAAACGTATGCCAAAAATGTACACAGAATGAGCTTTTCAGTGAATAGCAGCCAGGCACATTTTAGCTAGTTTTACTTGTAAGTGGGGTTGGAAACGCTTTTCAGGCTCAATACTGGGCTCAAAACATGCAGCCCTGAGGTCTCTCATGATAGCAGGTGGTTAAATAGAAATTCGCTGCTCAGCTGACCCGGCAGGAGCAAACGTATGCTAAAAATGTACTCAGAATGAGCTTTTCAGTGAATAGCAGCCAGGCACATTTTAGCTAATTTTACTTGTAAGTGGGGTTGGAAACACTTTTCAGGATCAGTACTGGGCTCAAAACATGCAGCCCTGAGGTCTCTCATGATAGCAGGTGGTTAAATAGAAATTCGCTGCTCAGCTGACCCGGCAGGAGCAAACGTATGCCAAAAATGTACACAGAATGAGCTTTTCAGTGAATAGCGGCCAGGCACATTTTAGCTAATTTTACTTGTAAGTGGGGTTGGAAACGCTTTTCAGGCTCAGTACTGGGCTCAAAACATGCAGCCCTGAGGTCTCTCATGATAGCAGGTGGTTAAATAGAAATTCGCTGCTCAGCTGACCCGTTAGGAGCAAACGTATGCTAAAAATGTACACAGAATGAGCTTTTCAGTGAATAGCAGCCAGGCACATTTTAGCTAGTTTTACTTGTAAGTGGGGTTGGAAACGCTTTTCAGGCTCAGTACTGGGCTCAAAACATGCAGCCCTGAGGTCTCTCATGATAGCAGGTGGTTAATTAGAAATTCACTGCTCAGCTGACCCGGTAGGAGCAAACGTATGCCAAAAATGTACACAGAATGAGCTTTTCAGTGAATAGCAGCCAGGCACATTTTAGCTAGTTTTACTTGTAAGTGGGGTTGGAAACGCTTTTCAGGCTCAGTACTGGGCTCAAAACATGCAGCCCTGAGGTCTCTCATGAAAGCAGGTGGTTAAATAGAAATTCGCTGCTCAGCTGACCCGGTAGGAGCAAACGTATGCCAAAAATGTACACAGAATGAGCTTTTCAGTGAAAAGCAGCCAGGCACATTTTAGCTAGTTTTACTTGTAAGTGGGGTTGGAAATGCTTTTCAGGCTCAGTACTGAGCTCAAAACATGCAGCCCTGAGGTCTTTCATGAAAGCAGGTGGTTAAATAGAAATTCGCTGCTCAGCTGACCCGGTAGGAGCAAACGTATTCCAAAAATGTACACAGAATGAGCTTTTCAGTGAATAGCAGCCAGGCACATTTTAGCTAGTTTTACTTGTAAGTGGGGTAGGAAACGCTTTTCAGGATCAGTACTGGGCTCAAAACATGCAGCCCTGAGGTCTCTCATGATAGCAGGTGGTTAAATAGAAATTCGCTGCTCAGCTGACCCGGCAGGAGCAAACGTATGCTAAAAATGAACTCAGAATGAGCTTTTCAGTGAAGAGAAGCCAGGCACATTTTAGCTAGTTTTACTTGTAAGTGGGGTTGGAAATGCTTTTCAGGCTCAGTACTGGGCTCAAAACATGCAGCCCTGAGGTCTCTCATGAAATCAGGTGGTTAAATAGAAATTCGCTGCTCAGCTGACCCGGTAGGAGCAAACGTATGCCAAAAATGTACACAGAATGAGCTTTTCAGTGAATAGCAGCCAGGCACATTTTAGCTAGTTTTACTTGTAAGTGGGGTTGGAAATGCTTTTCAGGCTCAGTACTGGGCTCAAAACATGCAGCCCTGAGGTCTCTCATGATAGCAGGTGGTTAAATAGAAATTCGCTGCTCAGCTGACCCGGCAGGAGCAAACGTATGCTAAAAATGTACTCAGAATGAGCTTTTCAGTGAATAGCAGCCAGGCACATTTTAGCTAATTTTACTTGTAAGTGGGGTTGGAAACGCTTTTCAGGATCAGTACTGGGCTCAAAACATGCAGCCCTGAGGTCTCTCATGATAGCAGGTGGTTAAGTAGAAATTCGCTGCTCAGCTGACCCGGCAGGAGCAAACGTATGCCAAAAATGTACACAGAATGAGCTTTTCAGTGAATAGCAGCCAGGCACATTTTAGCTAATTTTACTTGTAAGTGGGGTTGGAAACGCTTTTCAGGCTCAGTACTGGGCTCAAAACATGCAGCCCTGAGGTCTCTCATGATAGCAGGTGGTTAAATAGAAATTCGCTGCTCAGCTGACCCGTTAGGAGCAAAAGTATGCTAAAAATGTACTCAGAATGAGCTTTTCAGTGAAGAGAAGCCAGGCACATTTTAGCTAGTTTTACTTGTAAGTGAAGTTGGAAATGCTTTTCAGGCTCAGTACTTGGCTCAAAACATGCAGCCCTGAGGTCTCTCATGAAAGCAGGTGGTTAAATAGAAATTCACTGCTCAGCTGACCCGGTAGGAGCAAAGGTATGCCAAAAATGTACAGAGAATGAGCTTTTCAGTGAATAGCAGCCAGGCACATTTTAGCTAGTTTTACTTGTAAGTGGGGTTGGAAACGCTTTTCAGGCTCAGTACTGGGCTCAAAACATGCAGCCCTGAGGTCTCTCATGATAGCAGGTGGTTAATTAGAAATTCACTGCTCAGCTGACCCGGTAGGAGCAAACGTATGCCAAAAATGTACACAGAATGAGCTTTTCAGTGAATAGCAGCCAGGCACATTTTAGCTAGTTTTACTTGTAAGTGGGGTTGGAAACGCTTTTCAGGCTCAGTACTGGGCTCAAAACATGCAGCCCTGAGGTCTCTCATGAAAGCAGGTGGTTAAATAGAAATTCGCTGCTCAGCTGACCCGGTAGGAGCAAACGTATGCTAAAAATGTACACAGAATGAGCTTTTCAGTGAAAAGCAGCCAGGCACATTTTAGCTAGTTTTACTTGTAAGTGGGGTTGGAAATGCTTTTCAGGCTCAGTACTGAGCTCAAAACATGCAGCCCTGAGGTCTCTCATGAAAGCAGGTGGTTAAATAGAAATTCGCTGCTCAGCTGACCCGGTAGGAGCAAACGTATGCCAAAAATGTACACAGAATGAGCTTTTCAGTGAATAGCAGCCAGGCACATTTTCGCTAGTTTTACTTGTAAGTGGGGTTGGAAACGCTTTTCAGGATCAGTACTGGGCTCAAAACATGCAGCCCTGAGGTCTCTCATGATAGCAGGTGGTTAAATAGAAATTCGCTGCTCAGCTGACCCGGCAGGAGCAAACGTATGCCAAAAATGTACACAGAATGAGCTTTTCAGTGAATAGCAGCCAGGCACATTTTAGCTAGTTTTACTTGTAAGTGGGGTTGGAAACGCTTTTCAGGCTCAGTACTGGGCTCAAAACATGCAGCCCTGAGGTCTCTCATGATAGCAGGTGGTTAAATAGAAATTCGCTGCTCAGCTGACCCGGCAGGAGCAAACGTATGCTAAAAATGTACTCAGAATGAGCTTTTCAGTGAATAGCAGCCAGGCACATTTTAGCTAATTTTACTTGTAAGTGGGGTTGGAAACGCTTTTCAGGCTCAGTACTGGGCTCAAAACATGCAGCCCTGAGGTCTCTCATGATAGCAGGTGGTTAAATAGAAATTCGCTGCTCAGCTGACCCGTTAGGAGCAAACGTATGCTAAAAATGTACACAGAATGAGCTTTTCAGTGAATAGCAGCCAGGCACATTTTAGCTAGTTTTACTTGTAAGTGGGGTTGGAAATGCTTTTCAGGCTCAGTACTGAGCTCAAAACATGCAGCCCTGAGGTCTCTCATGAAAGCAGGTGGTTAAATAGAAATTCGCTGCTCAGCTGACCCGGTAGGAGAAAACGTATGCCAAAAATGTACACAGAATGAGCTTTTCAGTGAATAGCAGCCAGGCACATTTTCGCTAGTTTTACTTGTAAGTGGGGTTGGAAACGCTTTTCAGGATCAGTACTGGGCTCAAAACATGCAGCCCTGAGGTCTCTCATGATAGCAGGTGGTTAAATAGAAATTCGCTGCTCAGCTGACCCGGCAGGAGCAAACGTATGCTAAAAATGTACTCAGAATGAGCTTTTCAGTGAAGAGAAGCCAGGCACATTTTAGCTAGTTTTACTTGTAAGTGGGGTTGGAAACGCTTTTCAGGCTCAGTACTGGGCTCAAAACATGCAGCCCTGAGGTCTCTCATGATAGCAGGTGGTTAAATAGAAATTCGCTGCTCAGCTGACCCGGTAGGAGCAAACGTATGCCAAAAATGTACACAGAATGAGCTTTTCAGTGAATAGCAGCCAGGCACATTTTAGCTAGTTTTACTTAAGTGGGGTTGGAAACGCTTTTCAGGATCAGTACTGGGCTCAAAACATGCAGCCCTGAGGTCTCTCATGATAGCAGGTGGTTAAATAGAAATTTGCTGCTCAGCTGACCCGGC
This sequence comes from Lissotriton vulgaris, assembly GCF_964263255.1. NCBI lineage: Eukaryota > Metazoa > Chordata > Amphibia > Caudata > Salamandridae > Lissotriton > Lissotriton vulgaris. The sequence goes on along the minus strand of NC_141691.1, from coordinate 1,085,173,238 downwards.
AGGAGCAAACGTATGCTAAAAATGTACTCAGAATGAGCTTTTCAGTGAAGAGAAGCCAGGCACATTTTAGCTAGTTTTACTTGTAAGTGGGGTTGGAAATGCTTTTCAGGCTCAGTACTGGGCTCAAAACATGCAGCCCTGAGGTCTCTCATGAAATCAGGTGGTTAAATAGAAATTCGCTGCTCAGCTGACCCGGTAGGAGCAAACGTATGCCAAAAATGTACACAGAATGAGCTTTTCAGTGAATAGCAGCCAGGCACATTTTAGCTAGTTTTACTTGTAAGTGGGGTTGGAAACGCTTTTCAGGCTCAATACTGGGCTCAAAACATGCAGCCCTGAGGTCTCTCATGATAGCAGGTGGTTAAATAGAAATTCGCTGCTCAGCTGACCCGGCAGGAGCAAACGTATGCTAAAAATGTACTCAGAATGAGCTTTTCAGTGAATAGCAGCCAGGCACATTTTAGCTAATTTTACTTGTAAGTGGGGTTGGAAACACTTTTCAGGATCAGTACTGGGCTCAAAACATGCAGCCCTGAGGTCTCTCATGATAGCAGGTGGTTAAATAGAAATTCGCTGCTCAGCTGACCCGGCAGGAGCAAACGTATGCCAAAAATGTACACAGAATGAGCTTTTCAGTGAATAGCGGCCAGGCACATTTTAGCTAATTTTACTTGTAAGTGGGGTTGGAAACGCTTTTCAGGCTCAGTACTGGGCTCAAAACATGCAGCCCTGAGGTCTCTCATGATAGCAGGTGGTTAAATAGAAATTCGCTGCTCAGCTGACCCGTTAGGAGCAAACGTATGCTAAAAATGTACACAGAATGAGCTTTTCAGTGAATAGCAGCCAGGCACATTTTAGCTAGTTTTACTTGTAAGTGGGGTTGGAAACGCTTTTCAGGCTCAGTACTGGGCTCAAAACATGCAGCCCTGAGGTCTCTCATGATAGCAGGTGGTTAATTAGAAATTCACTGCTCAGCTGACCCGGTAGGAGCAAACGTATGCCAAAAATGTACACAGAATGAGCTTTTCAGTGAATAGCAGCCAGGCACATTTTAGCTAGTTTTACTTGTAAGTGGGGTTGGAAACGCTTTTCAGGCTCAGTACTGGGCTCAAAACATGCAGCCCTGAGGTCTCTCATGAAAGCAGGTGGTTAAATAGAAATTCGCTGCTCAGCTGACCCGGTAGGAGCAAACGTATGCCAAAAATGTACACAGAATGAGCTTTTCAGTGAAAAGCAGCCAGGCACATTTTAGCTAGTTTTACTTGTAAGTGGGGTTGGAAATGCTTTTCAGGCTCAGTACTGAGCTCAAAACATGCAGCCCTGAGGTCTTTCATGAAAGCAGGTGGTTAAATAGAAATTCGCTGCTCAGCTGACCCGGTAGGAGCAAACGTATTCCAAAAATGTACACAGAATGAGCTTTTCAGTGAATAGCAGCCAGGCACATTTTAGCTAGTTTTACTTGTAAGTGGGGTAGGAAACGCTTTTCAGGATCAGTACTGGGCTCAAAACATGCAGCCCTGAGGTCTCTCATGATAGCAGGTGGTTAAATAGAAATTCGCTGCTCAGCTGACCCGGCAGGAGCAAACGTATGCTAAAAATGAACTCAGAATGAGCTTTTCAGTGAAGAGAAGCCAGGCACATTTTAGCTAGTTTTACTTGTAAGTGGGGTTGGAAATGCTTTTCAGGCTCAGTACTGGGCTCAAAACATGCAGCCCTGAGGTCTCTCATGAAATCAGGTGGTTAAATAGAAATTCGCTGCTCAGCTGACCCGGTAGGAGCAAACGTATGCCAAAAATGTACACAGAATGAGCTTTTCAGTGAATAGCAGCCAGGCACATTTTAGCTAGTTTTACTTGTAAGTGGGGTTGGAAATGCTTTTCAGGCTCAGTACTGGGCTCAAAACATGCAGCCCTGAGGTCTCTCATGATAGCAGGTGGTTAAATAGAAATTCGCTGCTCAGCTGACCCGGCAGGAGCAAACGTATGCTAAAAATGTACTCAGAATGAGCTTTTCAGTGAATAGCAGCCAGGCACATTTTAGCTAATTTTACTTGTAAGTGGGGTTGGAAACGCTTTTCAGGATCAGTACTGGGCTCAAAACATGCAGCCCTGAGGTCTCTCATGATAGCAGGTGGTTAAGTAGAAATTCGCTGCTCAGCTGACCCGGCAGGAGCAAACGTATGCCAAAAATGTACACAGAATGAGCTTTTCAGTGAATAGCAGCCAGGCACATTTTAGCTAATTTTACTTGTAAGTGGGGTTGGAAACGCTTTTCAGGCTCAGTACTGGGCTCAAAACATGCAGCCCTGAGGTCTCTCATGATAGCAGGTGGTTAAATAGAAATTCGCTGCTCAGCTGACCCGTTAGGAGCAAAAGTATGCTAAAAATGTACTCAGAATGAGCTTTTCAGTGAAGAGAAGCCAGGCACATTTTAGCTAGTTTTACTTGTAAGTGAAGTTGGAAATGCTTTTCAGGCTCAGTACTTGGCTCAAAACATGCAGCCCTGAGGTCTCTCATGAAAGCAGGTGGTTAAATAGAAATTCACTGCTCAGCTGACCCGGTAGGAGCAAAGGTATGCCAAAAATGTACAGAGAATGAGCTTTTCAGTGAATAGCAGCCAGGCACATTTTAGCTAGTTTTACTTGTAAGTGGGGTTGGAAACGCTTTTCAGGCTCAGTACTGGGCTCAAAACATGCAGCCCTGAGGTCTCTCATGATAGCAGGTGGTTAATTAGAAATTCACTGCTCAGCTGACCCGGTAGGAGCAAACGTATGCCAAAAATGTACACAGAATGAGCTTTTCAGTGAATAGCAGCCAGGCACATTTTAGCTAGTTTTACTTGTAAGTGGGGTTGGAAACGCTTTTCAGGCTCAGTACTGGGCTCAAAACATGCAGCCCTGAGGTCTCTCATGAAAGCAGGTGGTTAAATAGAAATTCGCTGCTCAGCTGACCCGGTAGGAGCAAACGTATGCTAAAAATGTACACAGAATGAGCTTTTCAGTGAAAAGCAGCCAGGCACATTTTAGCTAGTTTTACTTGTAAGTGGGGTTGGAAATGCTTTTCAGGCTCAGTACTGAGCTCAAAACATGCAGCCCTGAGGTCTCTCATGAAAGCAGGTGGTTAAATAGAAATTCGCTGCTCAGCTGACCCGGTAGGAGCAAACGTATGCCAAAAATGTACACAGAATGAGCTTTTCAGTGAATAGCAGCCAGGCACATTTTCGCTAGTTTTACTTGTAAGTGGGGTTGGAAACGCTTTTCAGGATCAGTACTGGGCTCAAAACATGCAGCCCTGAGGTCTCTCATGATAGCAGGTGGTTAAATAGAAATTCGCTGCTCAGCTGACCCGGCAGGAGCAAACGTATGCTAAAAATAAACTCAGAATGAGCTTTTCAGTGAAGAGAAGCCAGGCACATTTTAGCTAGTTTTACTTGTAAGTGGGGTTGGAAACGCTTTTCAGGCTCAGTACTGGGCTCAAAACATGCAGCCCTGAGGTCTCTCATGAAAGCAGGTGGTTAAATAGAAATTCGCAGCTCAGCTGACCCGGTAGGAGCAAACGTATGCCAAAAATGTACACAGAATGAGCTTTTCAATGTATAGCAGCCAGGCACATTTTAGCTAGTTTTACTTGTAAGTGGGGTTGGAAACGCTTTTCAGGATCAGTACTGGGCACAAAACATGCAGCCCTGAGGTCTCTCATGATAGCAGGTGGTTAAATAGAAATTTGCTGCTCAGCTGACCCGGCAGGAGCAAACGTATGCTAAAAATGTACTCAGAATGAGCTTTTCAGTGAAGAGAAGCCAGGCACATTTTAGATATTTTTACTTGTAAGTGGGGTTGGAAATGCTTTTCAGGCTCAGTACTGGGCTCAAAACATGCAGCCCTGAGGTCTCTCATGAAATCAGGTGGTTAAATAAAAATTCGCTGCTCAGCTGACCCGGTAGGAGCAAACGTATGCCAAAAATGTACACAGAATGAGCTTTTCAGTGAATAGCAGCCAGGCACATTTTAGCTAGTTTTACTTGTAAGTGGGGTTGGAAACGCTTTTCAGGATCAGTACTGGGCACAAAACATGCAGCCCTGAGGTCTCTCATGATAGCAGGTGGTTAAATAGAAATTCGCTGCTCAGCTGACCCGGCAGGAGCAAACGTATGCTAAAAATGTACTCAGAATGAGCTTTTCAGTGAAGAGAAGCCAGGCACATTTTAGCTAGTTTTACTTGTAAGTGGGGTTGGAAACGCTTTTCAGGCTCAGTACTGGGCTCAAAACATGCAGCCCTGAGGTCTCTCATGAAAGCAGGTGGTTAAATAGAAATTCGCTGCTCAGCTGACCCGGTAGGAGCAAACGTATGCCAAAAATGTACACAGAATGAGCTTTTCAGTGAAAAGCAGCCAGGCACATTTTAGCTAGTTTTTCTTGTAATTGGGGTTGGAAACGCTTTTCAGGCTCAGTACTGAGCTCAAAACATGCGGCCCTGAGGTCTCTCATGAAAGCAGGTGGTTAAATAGAAATTCGCTGCTCAGCTGACCCGGTAGGAGCAAACGTATGCCAAAAATGTACACAGAATGAGCTTTTCAGTGAATAGCAGCCAGGCACATTTTCGCTAGTTTTACTTGTAAGTGGGGTTGGAAACGCTTTTCAGGATCAGTACTGGGCTCAAAACATGCAGCCCTGAGGTCTCTCATGATAGCAGGTGGTTAAATAGAAATTCGCTGCTCAGCTGACCCGGCAGGAGCAAACGTATGCTAAAAATGTACTCAGAATGAGCTTTTCAGTGAAGAGAAGCCAGGCACATTTTAGCTAGTTTTACTTGTAAGTGGGGTTGGAAACGCTTTTCAGGCTCAGTACTGGGCTCAAAACATGCAGCCCTGAGGTCTCTCATGAAAGCAGGTGGTTAAATAGAAATTCGCTGCTCAGCTGACCCGGTAGGAGCAAACGTATGCCAAAAATGTACACAGAATGAGCTTTTCAGTGAAAAGCAGCCAGGCACATTTTAGCTAGTTTTACTTGTAAGTGGGGTTGGAAACGCTTTTCAGGATCAGTACTGGGCTTAAAACATGCAGCCCTGAGGTCTCTCATGATAGCAGGTGGTTAAATAGAAATTCGCTGCTCAGCTGACCCGGCAGGAGCAAACGTATGCTAAAAATGTACTCAGAATGAGCTTTTCAGTGAATAGCAGCCAGGCACATTTTTAGCTAGTTTTACTTGTAAGTGGGGTTGGAAACGCTTTTCAGGCTCAGTACTGGGCTCAAAACATGCAGCCCTGAGGTCTCTCATGATAGCAGGTGGTTAAATAGAAATTCGCTGCTCAGCTGACCCGGCAGGAGCAAACGTATCCTAAAAATGTACTCAGAATGAGCTTTTCAGTGAAGAGAAGCCAGGCACATTTTAGCTAGTTTTACTTGTAAGTGGGGTTGGAAACGCTTTTCAGGCTCTGTACTGGGCTCAAAACATGCAGCCCTGAGGTCTCTCATGAAAGCAGGTGGTTAAATAGAAATTCGCTGCTCAGCTGACCCGGTAGGAGCAAACGTATACCAAAAATGTACACAGAATTAGCTTTTCAGTGAATAGCAGCCAGGCACATTTTAGCTAGTTTTACTTGTAAGTGGGGTTGGAAACGCTTTTCAGGATCAGTACTGGGCTCAAAACATGCAGCCCTGAGGTCCCTCATGATAGCAGGTGTTTAAATAGAAATTTGCTGCTCAGCTGACCCGGCAGGAGCAAACGTATGCTAAAAATGTACTCAGAATGAGCTTTTCAGTGAAGAGAAGCCAGGCACATTTTAGCTAGTTTTACTTGTAAGTGAGGTTGGAAATGCTTTTCAGGCTCAGTACTGGGCTCAAAACATGCAGCCCTGAGGTCTCTCATGAAATCAGGTGGTTAAATAGAAATTTGCTGCTCAGCTGACCCGGTAGGAGCAAACGTATGCCAAAAATATACACAGAATGAGCTTTTCAGTGAATAGCAGCCAGGCACATTTTAGCTAGTTTTACTTGTAAGTGGGGTTGGAAACGCTTTTCAGGCTCAGTACTGGGCTCAAAACATGCAGCCTCGAGGTCTCTCATGATAGCAGGTGGTTAAATAGAAATTCGCTGCTCAGCTGACCCGGCGGGAGCAAACGTATGCTAAAAATGTACTCAGAATGAGCTTTTCAGTGAATAGCAGCCAGGCACATTTTAGTTAATTTTACTTGTAAGTGGGGTTGGAAACGCTTTTCAGGATCAGTACTGGGCTCAAAACATGCAGCCCTGAGGTCTCTCATGATAGCAGGTGGTTAAATAGAAATTCGCTGCTCAGCTGACCCGGCAGGAGCAAACGTATGCCAAAAATGTACACAGAATGAGCTTTTCAATGAATAGCAGCCAGGCACATTTTAGCTAATTTTACTTGTACGTGGGGTTGGAAACGCTTTTCAGGCTCAGTACTGGGCTCAAAACATGCAGCCCTGAGGTCTCTCATGATAGCAGGTGGTTAAATAGAAATTCGCTGCTCAGCTGACCCGTTAGGAGCAAACGTATGCTAAAAATGTACTCAGAATGAGCTTTTCAGTGAAGAGAAGCCAGGCACATTTTAGCTAGTTTTACTTGTAAGTGGGGTTGGAAATGCTTTTCAGGCTCAGTACTTGGCTCAAAACATGCAGCCCTGAGGTCTCTCATGAAAGCAGGTGGTTAAATAGAAATTCACTGCTCAGCTGACCCTGTAGGAGCAAAGGTATGCCAAAAATGTACACAGAATGAGCTTTTCAGTGAATAGCGGCCAGGCACATTTTAGCTAGTTTTACTTGTAAGTGGGGTTGGAAACGCTTTTCAGGATCAGTACTGGGCTCAAAACATGCAGCCCTGAGGTCTCTCATGATAGCAGGTGGTTAAATAGAAATTTGCTGCTCAGCTGACCCGGCAGGAGCAAACGTATGCTAAAAATGTACTCAGAATGAGCTTTTCAGTGAATAGCAGCCAGGCACATTTTAGCTAATTTTACTTGTAAGTGGGGTTGGAAACGCTTTTCAGGCTCAGTACTGGGCTCAAAACATGCAGCCCTGAGGTCTCTCATGATAGCAGGTGGTTAAATAGAAATTCGCTGCTCAGCTGACCCGTTAGGAGCAAACGTATGCTAAAAATGTACACAGAATGAGCTTTTCAGTGAATAGCAGCCAGGCACATTTTAGCTAGTTTTACTTGTAAGTGGGGTTGGAAATGCTTTTCAGGCTCAGTACTGAGCTCAAAACATGCAGCCCTGAGGTCTCTCATGAAAGCAGGTGGTTAAATAGAAATTCGCTGCTCAGCTGACCCGGTAGGAGAAAACGTATGCCAAAAATGTACACAGAATGAGCTTTTCAGTGAATAGCAGCCAGGCACATTTTCGCTAGTTTTACTTGTAAGTGGGGTTGGAAACGCTTTTCAGGATCAGTACTGGGCTCAAAACATGCAGCCCTGAGGTCTCTCATGATAGCAGGTGGTTAAATAGAAATTCGCTGCTCAGCTGACCCGGCAGGAGCAAACGTATGCTAAAAATGTACTCAGAATGAGCTTTTCAGTGAAGAGAAGCCAGGCACATTTTAGCTAGTTTTACTTGTAAGTGGGGTTGGAAACGCTTTTCAGGCTCAGTACTGGGCTCAAAACATGCAGCCCTGAGGTCTCTCATGAAAGCAGGTGGTTAAATAGAAATTCGCTGCTCAGCTGACCCGGTAGGAGCAAACGTATGCCAAAAATGTACACAGAATGAGCTTTTCAATGAATAGCAGCCAGGCACATTTTAGCTAGTTTTACTTGTAAGTGGGGTTGGAAACGCTTTTCAGGATCAGTACTGGGCACAAAACATGCAGCCCTGAGGTCTCTCATGATAGCAGGTGGTTAAATAGAAATTCGCTGCTCAGCTGACCCGGCAGGAGCAAACGTATGCTAAAAATGTACTCAGAATGAGCTTTTCAGTGAAGAGAAGCCAGGCACATTTTAGCTAGTTTTACTTGTAAGTGGGGTTGGAAATGCTTTTCAGGCTCAGTACTGGGCTCAAAACATGCAGCCCTGAGGGCTCTCATGATAGCAGGTGGTTAAATAGAAATTCGCTGCTCAGCTGACCCGGCAGGAGCAAACGTATGCTAAAAATGTACTCAGAATGAGCTTTTCAGTGAAGAGAAGCCAGGCACATTTTAGCTAGTTTTACTTGTAAGTGGGGTTGGAAATGCTTTTCAGGCTCAGTACTGGGCTCAAAACATGCAGCCCTGAGGTCTCTCATGATAGCAGGTGGTTAAATAGAAATTCGCTGCTCAGCTGACCCGTTAGGAGCAAACGTATGCTAAAAATGTACTCAGAATGAGCTTTTCAGTGAAGAGAAGCCAGGCACATTTTAGCTAGTTTTACTTGTAAGTGGGGTTGGAAATGCTTTTCAGGCTCAGTACTTGGCTCAAAACATGCAGCCCTGAGGTCTCTCATGAAAGCAGGTGGTTAAATAGAAATTCACTGCTCAGCTGACCCGGTAGGAGCAAAGGTATGCCAAAAATGTACACAGAATGAGCTTTTCAGTGAATAGCAGCCAGGCACATTTTAGCTAGTTTTACTTGTAAGTGGGGTTGGAAACTCTTTTCAGGATCAGTACTGGGCTCAAAACATGCAGCCCTGAGGTCTCTCATGATAGCAGGTGGTTAAATGGAAATTCGCTGCTCAGCTGACCCGGCAGGAGCAAACGTATGCTAAAAATGTACTCAGAATGAGCTTTTCAGTGAAGAGAAGCCAGGCACATTTTAGCTAGTTTTACTTGTAAGTGGGGTTGGAAATGCTTTTCAGGCTCAGTACTGGGCTCAAAACATGCAGCCCTGAGGTCTCTCATGAAATCAGGTGGTTAAATAGAAATTCGCTGCTCAGCTGACCCGGTAGGAGCAAACGTATGCCAAAAATGTACACAGAAAGAGCTTTTCAGTGAATAGCAGCCAGGCACATTTTAGCTAGTTTTACTTGTAAGTGGGGTTGGAAACGCTTTTCAGGCTCAGTACTGGGCTCAAAACATGCAGCCCTGAGGTCTCTCATGATAGCAGGTGGTTAAATAGAAATTCGCTGCTCAGCTGACCCGGCAGGAGCAAACGTATGCTAAAAATGTACTCAGAATGAGCTTTTCAGTGAATAGCAGCCAGGCACATTTTAGCTAATTTTACTTGTAAGTGGGGTTGGAAACGCTTTTCAGGCTCAGTACTGGGCTCAAAACATGCAGCCCTGAGGTCTCTCATGATAGCAGGTGGTTAAATAGAAATTCGCTGCTCAGCTGACCCGTTAGGAGCAAACGTATGCTAAAAATGTACACAGAATGAGCTTTTCAGTGAATAGCAGCCAGGCACATTTTAGCTAGTTTTACTTGTAAGTGGGGTTGGAAATGCTTTTCAGGCTCAGTACTGAGCTCAAAACATGCAGCCCTGAGGTCTCTCATGAAAGCAGGTGGTTAAATAGAAATTCGCTGCTCAGCTGACCCGGTAGGAGAAAACGTATGCCAAAAATGTACACAGAATGAGCTTTTCAGTGAATAGCAGCCAGGCACATTTTCGCTAGTTTTACTTGTAAGTGGGGTTGGAAACGCTTTTCAGGATCAGTACTGGGCTCAAAACATGCAGCCCTGAGGTCTCTCATGATAGCAGGTGGTTAAATAGAAATTCGCTGCTCAGCTGACCCGGCAGGAGCAAACGTATGCTAAAAATGTACTCAGAATGAGCTTTTCAGTGAAGAGAAGCCAGGCACATTTTAGCTAGTTTTACTTGTAAGTGGGGTTGGAAACGCTTTTCAGGCTCAGTACTGGGCTCAAAACATGCAGCCCTGAGGTCTCTCATGATAGCAGGTGGTTAAATAGAAATTCGCTGCTCAGCTGACCCGGTAGGAGCAAATGTATGCCAAAAATGTACACAGAATGAGCTTTTCAGTGAATAGCAGCCAGGCACATTTTAGCTAGTTTTACTTAAGTGGGGTTGGAAACGCTTTTCAGGATCAGTACTGGGCTCAAAACATGCAGCCCTGAGGTCTCTCATGATAGCCGGTGGTTAAATAGAAATTTGCTGCTCAGCTGACCCGGCAGGAGCAAACGTATGCTAAAAATGTACTCAGAATGAGCTTTTCAGTGAAGAGAAGCCAGGCACATTTTAGCTAGTTTTACTTGTAAGTGGGGTTGGAAATGCTTTTCAGGCTCAGTACTGGGCTCAAAACATGCAGCCCTGAGGTCTCTCATGAAATCAGGTGGTTAAATAGAAATTCGCTGCTCAGCTGACCCGGTAGGAGCAAACGTATGCCAAAAATGTACACAGAATGAGCTTTTCAGTGAATAGCAGCCAGGCACATTTTAGCTAGTTTTACTTGTAAGTGGGGTTGGAAACGCTTTTCAGGCTCAGTACTGGGCTCAAAACATGCAGCCCTGAGGTCTCTCATGATAGCAGGTGGTTAAATAGAAATTCGCTGCTCAGCTGACCCGGCAGGAGCAAACGTATGCTAAAAATGTACTCAGAATGAGCTTTTCAGTGAATAGCAGCCAGGCACATTTTAGCTAATTTTACTTGTAAGTGGGGTTGGAAACACTTTTCAGGATCAGTACTGGGCTCAAAACATGCAGCCCTGAGGTCTCTCATGATAGCAGGTGGTTAAATAGAAATTCGCTGCTCAGCTGACCCGGCAGGAGCAAACGTATGCTAAAAATGTACTCAGAATGAGCTTTTCAGTGAAGAGAAGCCAGGCACATTTTAGCTAGTTTTACTTGTAAGTGGGGTTGGAAATGCTTTTCAGGCTCAGTACTGGGCTCAAAACATGCAGCCCTGAGGGCTCTCATGATAGCAGGTGGTTAAATAGAAATTCGCTGCTCAGCTGACCCGGCAGGAGCAAACGTATGCTAAAAATGTACTCAGAATGAGCTTTTCAGTGAAGAGAAGCCAGGCACATTTTAGCTAGTTTTACTTGTAAGTGGGGTTGGAAATGCTTTTCAGGCTCAGTACTGGGCTCAAAACATGCAGCCCTGAGGTCTCTCATGATAGCAGGTGGTTAAATAGAAATTCGCTGCTCAGCTGACCCGTTAGGAGCAAACGTATGCTAAAAATGTACTCAGAATGAGCTTTTCAGTGAAGAGAAGCCAGGCACATTTTAGCTAGTTTTACTTGTAAGTGGGGTTGGAAATGCTTTTCAGGCTCAGTACTTGGCTCAAAACATGCAGCCCTGAGGTCTCTCATGAAAGCAGGTGGTTAAATAGAAATTCACTGCTCAGCTGACCCGGTAGGAGCAAAGGTATGCCAAAAATGTACACAGAATGAGCTTTTCAGTGAATAGCAGCCAGGCACATTTTAGCTAGTTTTACTTGTAAGTGGGGTTGGAAACTCTTTTCAGGATCAGTACTGGGCTCAAAACATGCAGCCCTGAGGTCTCTCATGATAGCAGGTGGTTAAATGGAAATTCGCTGCTCAGCTGACCCGGCAGGAGCAAACGTATGCTAAAGATGTACTCAGAATGAGCTTTTCAGTGAAGAGAAGCCAGGCACATTTTAGCTAGTTTTACTTGTAAGTGGGGTTGGAAATGCTTTTCAGGCTCAGTACTGGGCTCAAAACATGCAGCCCTGAGGTCTCTCATGAAATCAGGTGGTTAAATAGAAATTCGCTGCTCAGCTGACCCGGTAGGAGCAAACGTATGCCAAAAATGTACACAGAAAGAGCTTTTCAGTGAATAGCAGCCAGGCACATTTTAGCTAGTTTTACTTGTAAGTGGGGTTGGAAACGCTTTTCAGGCTCAGTACTGGGCTCAAAACATGCAGCCCTGAGGTCTCTCATGATAGCAGGTGGTTAAATAGAAATTCGCTGCTCAGCTGACCCGGCAGGAGCAAACATATGCTAAAAATGTACTCAGAATGAGCTTTTCATTGAATAGCAGCCAGGCACATTTTAGCTAATTTTACTTGTAAGTGGGGTTGGAAACGCTTTTCAGGCTCAGTACTGGGCTCAAAACATGCAGCCCTGAGGTCTCTCATGATAGCAGGTGGTTAAATAGAAATTCGCTGCTCAGCTGACCCGTTAGGAGCAAACGTATGCTAAAAATGTACACAGAATGAGCTTTTCAGTGAATAGCAGCCAGGCACATTTTAGCTAGTTTTACTTGTAAGTGGGGTTGGAAATGCTTTTCAGGCTCAGTACTGAGCTCAAAACATGCAGCCCTGAGGTCTCTCATGAAAGCAGGTGGTTAAATAGAAATTCGCTGCTCAGCTGACCCGGTAGGAGAAAACGTATGCCAAAAATGTACACAGAATGAGCTTTTCAGTGAATAGCAGCCAGGCACATTTTAGCTAGTTTTACTTGTAAGTGGGGTTGGAAACGCTTTTCAGGCTCAGTACTGGGCTCAAAACATGCAGCCCTGAGGTCTCTCATGATAGCAGGTGGTTAAATAGAAATTCGCTGCTCAGCTGACCCGGTAGGAGCAAATGTATGCCAAAAATGTACACAGAATGAGCTTTTCAGTGAATAGCAGCCAGGCACATTTTCGCTAGTTTTACTTGTAAGTGGGGTTGGAAACGCTTTTCAGGATCAGTACTGGGCTCAAAACATGCAGCCCTGAGGTCTCTCATGATAGCAGGTGGTTAAATAGAAATTCGCTGCTCAGCTGACCCGGCAGGAGCAAACGTATGCTAAAAATGTACTCAGAATGAGCTTTTCAGTGAAGAGAAGCCAGGCACATTTTAGCTAGTTTTACTTGTAAGTGGGGTTGGAAACGCTTTTCAGGCTCAGTACTGGGCTCAAAACATGCAGCCCTGAGGTCTCTCATGATAGCAGGTGGTTAAATAGAAATTCGCTGCTCAGCTGACCCGGTAGGAGCAAATGTATGCCAAAAATGTACACAGAATGAGCTTTTCAGTGAATAGCAGCCAGGCACATTTTAGCTAGTTTTACTTAAGTGGGGTTGGAAACGCTTTTCAGGATCAGTACTGGGCTCAAAACATGCAGCCCTGAGGTCTCTCATGATAGCAGGTGGTTAAATAGAAATTTGCTGCTCAGCTGACCCGGCAGGAGCAAACGTATGCTAAAAATGTACTCAGAATGAGCTTTTCAGTGAAGAGAAGCCAGGCACATTTTAGCTAGTTTTACTTGTAAGTGGGGTTGGAAATGCTTTTCAGGCTCAGTACTGGGCTCAAAACATGCAGCCCTGAGGTCTCTCATGAAATCAGGTGGTTAAATAGAAATTCGCTGCTCAGCTGACCCGGTAGGAGCAAACGTATGCCAAAAATGTACACAGAATGAGCTTTTCAGTGAATAGCAGCCAGGCACATTTTAGCTAGTTTTACTTGTAAGTGGGGTTGGAAACGCTTTTCAGGCTCAGTACTGGGCTCAAAACATGCAGCCCTGAGGTCTCTCATGATAGCAGGTGGTTAAATAGAAATTCGCTGCTCAGCTGACCCGGCAGGAGCAAACGTATGCTAAAAATGTACTCAGAATGAGCTTTTCAGTGAATAGCAGCCAGGCACATTTTAGCTAATTTTACTTTTAAGTGGGGTTGGAAACACTTTTCAGGATCAGTACTGGGCTCAAAACATGCAGCCCTGAGGTCTCTCATGATAGCAGGTGGTTAAATAGAAATTCGCTGCTCAGCTGACCCGGCAGGAGCAAACGTATGCCAAAAATGTACACAGAATGAGCTTTTCAGTGAATAGCGGCCAGGCACATTTTAGCTAATTTTACTTGTAAGTGGGGTTGGAAACGCTTTTCAGGCTCAGTACTGGGCTCAAAACATGCAGCCCTGAGGTCTCTCATGATAGCAGGTGGTTAAATAGAAATTCGCTGCTCAGCTGACCCGTTAGGAGCAAACGTATGCTAAAAATGTACACAGAATGAGCTTTTCAGTGAATAGCAGCCAGGCACATTTTAGCTAGTTTTACTTGTAAGTGGGGTTGGAAACGCTTTTCAGGCTCAGTACTGGGCTCAAAACATGCAGCCCTGAGGTCTCTCATGATAGCAGGTGGTTAATTAGAAATTCACTGCTCAGCTGACCCGGTAGGAGCAAACGTATGCCAAAAATGTACACAGAATGAGCTTTTCAGTGAATAGCAGCCAGGCACATTTTAGCTAGTTTTACTTGTAAGTGGGGTTGGAAACGCTTTTCAGGCTCAGTACTGGGCTCAAAACATGCAGCCCTGAGGTCTCTCATGAAAGCAGGTGGTTAAATAGAAATTCGCTGCTCAGCTGACCCGGTAGGAGCAAACGTATGCCAAAAATGTACACAGAATGAGCTTTTCAGTGAAAAGCAGCCAGGCACATTTTAGCTAGTTTTACTTGTAAGTGGGGTTGGAAATGCTTTTCAGGCTCAGTACTGAGCTCAAAACATGCAGCCCTGAGGTCTTTCATGAAAGCAGGTGGTTAAATAGAAATTCGCTGCTCAGCTGACCCGGTAGGAGCAAACGTATTCCAAAAATGTACACAGAATGAGCTTTTCAGTGAATAGCAGCCAGGCACATTTTAGCTAGTTTTACTTGTAAGTGGGGTTGGAAACGCTTTTCAGGATCAGTACTGGGCTCAAAACATGCAGCCCTGAGGTCTCTCATGATAGCAGGTGGTTAAATAGAAATTCGCTGCTCAGCTGACCCGGCAGGAGCAAACGTATGCTAAAAATGTACTCAGAATGAGCTTTTCAGTGAAGAGAAGCCAGGCACATTTTAGCTAGTTTTACTTGTAAGTGGGGTTGGAAATGCTTTTCAGGCTCAGTACTGGGCTCAAAACATGCAGCCCTGAGGTCTCTCATGAAATCAGGTGGTTAAATAGAAATTCGCTGCTCAGCTGACCCGGTAGGAGCAAACGTATGCCAAAAATGTACACAGAATGAGCTTTTCAGTGAATAGCAGCCAGGCACATTTTAGCTAGTTTTACTTGTAAGTGGGGTTGGAAATGCTTTTCAGGCTCAGTACTGGGCTCAAAACATGCAGCCCTGAGGTCTCTCATGATAGCAGGTGGTTAAATAGAAATTTGCTGCTCAGCTGACCCGGCAGGAGAAAACGTATGCAAAAAATGTACACAGAATGAGCTTTTCAGTGAATAGCAGCCAGGCACATTTTCGCTAGTTTTACTTGTAAGTGGGGTTGGAAACGCTTTTCAGGATCAGTACTGGGCTCAAAACATGCAGCCCTGAGGTCTCTCATGATAGCAGGTGGTTAAATAGAAATTCGCTGCTCAGCTGACCCGGCAGGAGCAAACGTATGCTAAAAATGTACTCAGAATGAGCTTTTCAGTGAAGAGAAGCCAGGCACATTTTAGCTAGTTTTACTTGTAAGTGGGGTTGGAAACGCTTTTCAGGCTCAGTACTGGGCTCAAAACATGCAGCCCTGAGGTCTCTCATGATAGCAGGTGGTTAAATAGAAATTCGCTGCTCAGCTGACCCGGTAGGAGCAAATGTATGCCAAAAATGTACACAGAATGAGCTTTTCAGTGAATAGCAGCCAGGCACATTTTAGCTAGTTTTACTTAAGTGGGGTTGGAAACGCTTTTCAGGATCAGTACTGGGCTCAAAACATGCAGCCCTGAGGTCTCTCATGATAGCAGGTGGTTAAATAGAAATTTGCTGCTCAGCTGACCCGGCAGGAGCAAACGTATGCTAAAAATGTACTCAGAATGAGCTTTTCAGTGAAGAGAAGCCAGGCACATTTTAGCTAGTTTTACTTGTAAGTGGGGTTGGAAATGCTTTTCAGGCTCAGTACTGGGCTCAAAACATGCAGCCCTGAGGTCTCTCATGAAATCAGGTGGTTAAATAGAAATTCGCTGCTCAGCTGACCCGGTAGGAGCAAACGTATGCCAAAAATGTACACAGAATGAGCTTTTCAGTGAATAGCAGCCAGGCACATTTTAGCTAGTTTTACTTGTAAGTGGGGTTGGAAACGCTTTTCAGGCTCAGTACTGGGCTCAAAACATGCAGCCCTGAGGTCTCTCATGATAGCAGGTGGTTAAATAGAAATTCGCTGCTCAGCTGACCCGGCAGGAGCAAACGTATGCTAAAAATGTACTCAGAATGAGCTTTTCAGTGAATAGCAGCCAGGCACATTTTAGCTAATTTTACTTGTAAGTGGGGTTGGAAACACTTTTCAGGATCAGTACTGGGCTCAAAACATGCAGCCCTGAGGTCTCTCATGATAGCAGGTGGTTAAATAGAAATTCGCTGCTCAGCTGACCCGTTAGGAGCAAACGTATGCTAAAAATGTACACAGAATGAGCTTTTCAGTGAATAGCAGCCAGGCACATTTTAGCTAGTTTTACTTGTAAGTGGGGTTGGAAACGCTTTTCAGGCTCAGTACTGGGCTCAAAACATGCAGCCCTGAGGTCTCTCATGATAGCAGGTGGTTAATTAGAAATTCACTGCTCAGCTGACCCGGTAGGAGCAAACGTATGCCAAAAATGTACACAGAATGAGCTTTTCAGTGAATAGCAGCCAGGCACATTTTAGCTAGTTTTACTTGTAAGTGGGGTTGGAAACGCTTTTCAGGCTCAGTACTGGGCTCAAAACATGCAGCCCTGAGGTCTCTCATGAAAGCAGGTGGTTAAATAGAAATTCGCTGCTCAGCTGACCCGGTAGGAGAAAACGTATGCCAAAAATGTACACAGAATGAGCTTTTCAGTGAATAGCAGCCAGGCACATTTTCGCTAGTTTTACTTGTAAGTGGGGTTGGAAACGCTTTTCAGGATCAGTACTGGGCTCAAAACATGCAGCCCTGAGGTCTCTCATGATAGCAGGTGGTTAAATAGAAATTCGCTGCTCAGCTGACCCGGCAGGAGCAAACGTATGCTAAAAATGTACTCAGAATGAGCTTTTCAGTGAAGAGAAGCCAGGCACATTTTAGCTAGTTTTACTTGTAAGTGGGGTTGGAAACGCTTTTCAGGCTCAGTACTGGGCTCAAAACATGCAGCCCTGAGGTCTCTCATGATAGCAGGTGGTTAAATAGAAATTCGCTGCTCAGCTGACCCGGTAGGAGCAAATGTATGCCAAAAATGTACACAGAATGAGCTTTTCAGTGAATAGCAGCCAGGCACATTTTAGCTAGTTTTACTTAAGTGGGGTTGGAAACGCTTTTCAGGATCAGTACTGGGCTCAAAACATGCAGCCCTGAGGTCTCTCATGATAGCCGGTGGTTAAATAGAAATTTGCTGCTCAGCTGACCCGGCAGGAGCAAACGTATGCTAAAAATGTACTCAGAATGAGCTTTTCAGTGAAGAGAAGCCAGGCACATTTTAGCTAGTTTTACTTGTAAGTGGGGTTGGAAATGCTTTTCAGGCTCAGTACTGGGCTCAAAACATGCAGCCCTGAGGTCTCTCATGAAATCAGGTGGTTAAATAGAAATTCGCTGCTCAGCTGACCCGGTAGGAGCAAACGTATGCCAAAAATGTACACAGAATGAGCTTTTCAGTGAATAGCAGCCAGGCACATTTTAGCTAGTTTTACTTGTAAGTGGGGTTGGAAACGCTTTTGATGGCTCAGTACTGGGCTCAAAACATGCAGCCCTGAGGTCTCTCATGATAGCAGGTGGTTAAATAGAAATTCGCTGCTCAGCTGACCCGGCAGGAGCAAACGTATGCTAAAAATGTACTCAGAATGAGCTTTTCAGTGAATAGCAGCCAGGCACATTTTAGCTAATTTTACTTGTAAGTGGGGTTGGAAACACTTTTCAGGATCAGTACTGGGCTCAAAACATGCAGCCCTGAGGTCTCTCATGATAGCAGGTGGTTAAATAGAAATTCGCTGCTCAGCTGACCCGGCAGGAGCAAACGTATGCTAAAAATGTACTCAGAATGAGCTTTTCAGTGAAGAGAAGCCAGGCACATTTTAGCTAGTTTTACTTGTAAGTGGGGTTGGAAATGCTTTTCAGGCTCAGTACTGGGCTCAAAACATGCAGCCCTGAGGGCTCTCATGATAGCAGGTGGTTAAATAGAAATTCGCTGCTCAGCTGACCCGGCAGGAGCAAACGTATGCTAAAAATGTACTCAGAATGAGCTTTTCAGTGAAGAGAAGCCAGGCACATTTTAGCTAGTTTTACTTGTAAGTGGGGTTGGAAATGCTTTTCAGGCTCAGTACTGGGCTCAAAACATGCAGCCCTGAGGTCTCTCATGATAGCAGGTGGTTAAATAGAAATTCGCTGCTCAGCTGACCCGTTAGGAGCAAACGTATGCTAAAAATGTACTCAGAATGAGCTTTTCAGTGAAGAGAAGCCAGGCACATTTTAGCTAGTTTTACTTGTAAGTGGGGTTGGAAATGCTTTTCAGGCTCAGTACTTGGCTCAAAACATGCAGCCCTGAGGTCTCTCATGAAAGCAGGTGGTTAAATAGAAATTCACTGCTCAGCTGACCCGGTAGGAGCAAAGGTATGCCAAAAATGTACACAGAATGAGCTTTTCAGTGAATAGCAGCCAGGCACATTTTAGCTAGTTTTACTTGTAAGTGGGGTTGGAAACTCTTTTCAGGATCAGTACTGGGCTCAAAACATGCAGCCCTGAGGTCTCTCATGATAGCAGGTGGTTAAATGGAAATTCGCTGCTCAGCTGACCCGGCAGGAGCAAACGTATGCTAAAGATGTACTCAGAATGAGCTTTTCAGTGAAGAGAAGCCAGGCACATTTTAGCTAGTTTTACTTGTAAGTGGGGTTGGAAATGCTTTTCAGGCTCAGTACTGGGCTCAAAACATGCAGCCCTGAGGTCTCTCATGAAATCAGGTGGTTAAATAGAAATTCGCTGCTCAGCTGACCCGGTAGGAGCAAACGTATGCCAAAAATGTACACAGAAAGAGCTTTTCAGTGAATAGCAGCCAGGCACATTTTAGCTAGTTTTACTTGTAAGTGGGGTTGGAAACGCTTTTCAGGCTCAGTACTGGGCTCAAAACATGCAGCCCTGAGGTCTCTCATGATAGCAGGTGGTTAAATAGAAATTCGCTGCTCAGCTGACCCGGCAGGAGCAAACATATGCTAAAAATGTACTCAGAATGAGCTTTTCATTGAATAGCAGCCAGGCACATTTTAGCTAATTTTACTTGTAAGTGGGGTTGGAAACGCTTTTCAGGCTCAGTACTGGGCTCAAAACATGCAGCCCTGAGGTCTCTCATGATAGCAGGTGGTTAAATAGAAATTCGCTGCTCAGCTGACCCGTTAGGAGCAAACGTATGCTAAAAATGTACACAGAATGAGCTTTTCAGTGAATAGCAGCCAGGCACATTTTAGCTAGTTTTACTTGTAAGTGGGGTTGGAAATGCTTTTCAGGCTCAGTACTGAGCTCAAAACATGCAGCCCTGAGGTCTCTCATGAAAGCAGGTGGTTAAATAGAAATTCGCTGCTCAGCTGACCCGGTAGGAGAAAACGTATGCCAAAAATGTACACAGAATGAGCTTTTCAGTGAATAGCAGCCAGGCACATTTTAGCTAGTTTTACTTGTAAGTGGGGTTGGAAACGCTTTTCAGGCTCAGTACTGGGCTCAAAACATGCAGCCCTGAGGTCTCTCATGATAGCAGGTGGTTAAATAGAAATTCGCTGCTCAGCTGACCCGGTAGGAGCAAATGTATGCCAAAAATGTACACAGAATGAGCTTTTCAGTGAATAGCAGCCAGGCACATTTTCGCTAGTTTTACTTGTAAGTGGGGTTGGAAACGCTTTTCAGGATCAGTACTGGGCTCAAAACATGCAGCCCTGAGGTCTCTCATGATAGCAGGTGGTTAAATAGAAATTCGCTGCTCAGCTGACCCGGCAGGAGCAAACGTATGCTAAAAATGTACTCAGAATGAGCTTTTCAGTGAAGAGAAGCCAGGCACATTTTAGCTAGTTTTACTTGTAAGTGGGGTTGGAAACGCTTTTCAGGCTCAGTACTGGGCTCAAAACATGCAGCCCTGAGGTCTCTCATGATAGCAGGTGGTTAAATAGAAATTCGCTGCTCAGCTGACCCGGTAGGAGCAAATGTATGCCAAAAATGTACACAGAATGAGCTTTTCAGTGAATAGCAGCCAGGCACATTTTAGCTAGTTTTACTTAAGTGGGGTTGGAAACGCTTTTCAGGATCAGTACTGGGCTCAAAACATGCAGCCCTGAGGTCTCTCATGATAGCAGGTGGTTAAATAGAAATTTGCTGCTCAGCTGACCCGGCAGGAGCAAACGTATGCTAAAAATGTACTCAGAATGAGCTTTTCAGTGAAGAGAAGCCAGGCACATTTTAGCTAGTTTTACTTGTAAGTGGGGTTGGAAATGCTTTTCAGGCTCAGTACTGGGCTCAAAACATGCAGCCCTGAGGTCTCTCATGAAATCAGGTGGTTAAATAGAAATTCGCTGCTCAGCTGACCCGGTAGGAGCAAACGTATGCCAAAAATGTACACAGAATGAGCTTTTCAGTGAATAGCAGCCAGGCACATTTTAGCTAGTTTTACTTGTAAGTGGGGTTGGAAACGCTTTTCAGGCTCAGTACTGGGCTCAAAACATGCAGCCCTGAGGTCTCTCATGATAGCAGGTGGTTAAATAGAAATTCGCTGCTCAGCTGACCCGGCAGGAGCAAACGTATGCTAAAAATGTACTCAGAATGAGCTTTTCAGTGAATAGCAGCCAGGCACATTTTAGCTAATTTTACTTTTAAGTGGGGTTGGAAACACTTTTCAGGATCAGTACTGGGCTCAAAACATGCAGCCCTGAGGTCTCTCATGATAGCAGGTGGTTAAATAGAAATTCGCTGCTCAGCTGACCCGGCAGGAGCAAACGTATGCCAAAAATGTACACAGAATGAGCTTTTCAGTGAATAGCGGCCAGGCACATTTTAGCTAATTTTACTTGTAAGTGGGGTTGGAAACGCTTTTCAGGCTCAGTACTGGGCTCAAAACATGCAGCCCTGAGGTCTCTCATGATAGCAGGTGGTTAAATAGAAATTCGCTGCTCAGCTGACCCGTTAGGAGCAAACGTATGCTAAAAATGTACACAGAATGAGCTTTTCAGTGAATAGCAGCCAGGCACATTTTAGCTAGTTTTACTTGTAAGTGGGGTTGGAAACGCTTTTCAGGCTCAGTACTGGGCTCAAAACATGCAGCCCTGAGGTCTCTCATGATAGCAGGTGGTTAATTAGAAATTCACTGCTCAGCTGACCCGGTAGGAGCAAACGTATGCCAAAAATGTACACAGAATGAGCTTTTCAGTGAATAGCAGCCAGGCACATTTTAGCTAGTTTTACTTGTAAGTGGGGTTGGAAACGCTTTTCAGGCTCAGTACTGGGCTCAAAACATGCAGCCCTGAGGTCTCTCATGAAAGCAGGTGGTTAAATAGAAATTCGCTGCTCAGCTGACCCGGTAGGAGCAAACGTATGCCAAAAATGTACACAGAATGAGCTTTTCAGTGAAAAGCAGCCAGGCACATTTTAGCTAGTTTTACTTGTAAGTGGGGTTGGAAATGCTTTTCAGGCTCAGTACTGAGCTCAAAACATGCAGCCCTGAGGTCTTTCATGAAAGCAGGTGGTTAAATAGAAATTCGCTGCTCAGCTGACCCGGTAGGAGCAAACGTATTCCAAAAATGTACACAGAATGAGCTTTTCAGTGAATAGCAGCCAGGCACATTTTAGCTAGTTTTACTTGTAAGTGGGGTTGGAAACGCTTTTCAGGATCAGTACTGGGCTCAAAACATGCAGCCCTGAGGTCTCTCATGATAGCAGGTGGTTAAATAGAAATTCGCTGCTCAGCTGACCCGGCAGGAGCAAACGTATGCTAAAAATGTACTCAGAATGAGCTTTTCAGTGAAGAGAAGCCAGGCACATTTTAGCTAGTTTTACTTGTAAGTGGGGTTGGAAATGCTTTTCAGGCTCAGTACTGGGCTCAAAACATGCAGCCCTGAGGTCTCTCATGAAATCAGGTGGTTAAATAGAAATTCGCTGCTCAGCTGACCCGGTAGGAGCAAACGTATGCCAAAAATGTACACAGAATGAGCTTTTCAGTGAATAGCAGCCAGGCACATTTTAGCTAGTTTTACTTGTAAGTGGGGTTGGAAATGCTTTTCAGGCTCAGTACTGGGCTCAAAACATGCAGCCCTGAGGTCTCTCATGATAGCAGGTGGTTAAATAGAAATTTGCTGCTCAGCTGACCCGGCAGGAGAAAACGTATGCAAAAAATGTACACAGAATGAGCTTTTCAGTGAATAGCAGCCAGGCACATTTTCGCTAGTTTTACTTGTAAGTGGGGTTGGAAACGCTTTTCAGGATCAGTACTGGGCTCAAAACATGCAGCCCTGAGGTCTCTCATGATAGCAGGTGGTTAAATAGAAATTCGCTGCTCAGCTGACCCGGCAGGAGCAAACGTATGCTAAAAATGTACTCAGAATGAGCTTTTCAGTGAAGAGAAGCCAGGCACATTTTAGCTAGTTTTACTTGTAAGTGGGGTTGGAAACGCTTTTCAGGCTCAGTACTGGGCTCAAAACATGCAGCCCTGAGGTCTCTCATGATAGCAGGTGGTTAAATAGAAATTCGCTGCTCAGCTGACCCGGTAGGAGCAAATGTATGCCAAAAATGTACACAGAATGAGCTTTTCAGTGAATAGCAGCCAGGCACATTTTAGCTAGTTTTACTTAAGTGGGGTTGGAAACGCTTTTCAGGATCAGTACTGGGCTCAAAACATGCAGCCCTGAGGTCTCTCATGATAGCAGGTGGTTAAATAGAAATTTGCTGCTCAGCTGACCCGGCAGGAGCAAACGTATGCTAAAAATGTACTCAGAATGAGCTTTTCAGTGAAGAGAAGCCAGGCACATTTTAGCTAGTTTTACTTGTAAGTGGGGTTGGAAATGCTTTTCAGGCTCAGTACTGGGCTCAAAACATGCAGCCCTGAGGTCTCTCATGAAATCAGGTGGTTAAATAGAAATTCGCTGCTCAGCTGACCCGGTAGGAGCAAACGTATGCCAAAAATGTACACAGAATGAGCTTTTCAGTGAATAGCAGCCAGGCACATTTTAGCTAGTTTTACTTGTAAGTGGGGTTGGAAACGCTTTTCAGGCTCAGTACTGGGCTCAAAACATGCAGCCCTGAGGTCTCTCATGATAGCAGGTGGTTAAATAGAAATTCGCTGCTCAGCTGACCCGGCAGGAGCAAACGTATGCTAAAAATGTACTCAGAATGAGCTTTTCAGTGAATAGCAGCCAGGCACATTTTAGCTAATTTTACTTGTAAGTGGGGTTGGAAACACTTTTCAGGATCAGTACTGGGCTCAAAACATGCAGCCCTGAGGTCTCTCATGATAGCAGGTGGTTAAATAGAAATTCGCTGCTCAGCTGACCCGTTAGGAGCAAACGTATGCTAAAAATGTACACAGAATGAGCTTTTCAGTGAATAGCAGCCAGGCACATTTTAGCTAGTTTTACTTGTAAGTGGGGTTGGAAACGCTTTTCAGGCTCAGTACTGGGCTCAAAACATGCAGCCCTGAGGTCTCTCATGATAGCAGGTGGTTAATTAGAAATTCACTGCTCAGCTGACCCGGTAGGAGCAAACGTATGCCAAAAATGTACACAGAATGAGCTTTTCAGTGAATAGCAGCCAGGCACATTTTAGCTAGTTTTACTTGTAAGTGGGGTTGGAAACGCTTTTCAGGCTCAGTACTGGGCTCAAAACATGCAGCCCTGAGGTCTCTCATGAAAGCAGGTGGTTAAATAGAAATTCGCTGCTCAGCTGACCCGGTAGGAGCAAACGTATGCCAAAAATGTACACAGAATGAGCTTTTCAGTGAAAAGCAGCCAGGCACATTTTAGCTAGTTTTACTTGTAAGTGGGGTTGGAAATGCTTTTCAGGCTCAGTACTGAGCTCAAAACATGCAGCCCTGAGGTCTTTCATGAAAGCAGGTGGTTAAATAGAAATTCGCTGCTCAGCTGACCCGGTAGGAGCAAACGTATTCCAAAAATGTACACAGAATGAGCTTTTCAGTGAATAGCAGCCAGGCACATTTTAGCTAGTTTTACTTGTAAGTGGGGTTGGAAACGCTTTTCAGGATCAGTACTGGGCTCAAAACATGCAGCCCTGAGGTCTCTCATGATAGCAGGTGGTTAAATAGAAATTCGCTGCTCAGCTGACCCGGCAGGAGCAAACGTATGCTAAAAATGTACTCAGAATGAGCTTTTCAGTGAAGAGAAGCCAGGCACATTTTAGCTAGTTTTACTTGTAAGTGGGGTTGGAAATGCTTTTCAGGCTCAGTACTGGGCTCAAAACATGCAGCCCTGAGGTCTCTCATGAAATCAGGTGGTTAAATAGAAATTCGCTGCTCAGCTGACCCGGCAGGAGCAAACGTATGCCAAAAATGTACACAGAATGAGCTTTTCAGTGAATAGCAGCCAGGCACATTTTAGCTAATTTTACTTGTAAGTGGGGTTGGAAACGCTTTTCAGGCTCAGTACTGGGCTCAAAACATGCAGCCCTGAGGTCTCTCATGATAGCAGGTGGTTAAATAGAAATTCGCTGCTCAGCTGACCCGTTAGGAGCAAAAGTATGCTAAAAATGTACTCAGAATGAGCTTTTCAGTGAATAGCAGCCAGGCACATTTTAGCTAGTTTTACTTGTAAGTGGGGTTGGAAACGCTTTTCAGGCTCAGTACTGGGCTCAAAACATGCAGCCCTGAGGTCTCTCATGATAGCAGGTGGTTAATTAGAAATTCACTGCTCAGCTGACCCAGTAGGAGCAAACGTATGCCAAAAATGTACACAGAATGAGCTTTTCAGTGAATAGCAGCCAGGCACATTTTAGCTAGTTTTACTTGTAAGTGGGGTTGGAAACGCTTTTCAGGCTCAGTACTGGGCTCAAAACATGCAGCCCTGAGGTCTCTCATGAAAGCAGGTGGTTAAATAGAAATTCGCTGCTCAGCTGACCCGGTAGGAGCAAACGTATGCTAAAAATGTACACAGAATGAGCTTTTCAGTGAAAAGCAGCCAGGCACATTTTAGCTAGTTTTACTTGTAAGTGGGGTTGGAAATGCTTTTCAGGCTCAGTACTGAGCTCAAAACATGCAGCCCTGAGGTCTCTCATGAAAGCAGGTGGTTAAATAGAAATTCGCTGCTCAGCTGACCCGGTAGGAGCAAACGTATGCCAAAAATGTACACAGAATGAGCTTTTCAGTGAATAGCAGCCAGGCACATTTTCGCTAGTTTTACTTGTAAGTGGGGTTGGAAACGCTTTTCAGGATCAGTACTGGGCTCAAAACATGCAGCCCTGAGGTCTCTCATGATAGCAGGTGGTTAAATAGAAATTCGCTGCTCAGCTGACCCGGCAGGAGCAAACGTATGCTAAAAATAAACTCAGAATGAGCTTTTCAGTGAAGAGAAGCCAGGCACATTTTAGCTAGTTTTACTTGTAAGTGGGGTTGGAAACGCTTTTCAGGCTCAGTACTGGGCTCAAAACATGCAGCCCTGAGGTCTCTCATGAAAGCAGGTGGTTAAATAGAAATTCGCTGCTCAGCTGACCCGGTAGGAGCAAACGTATGCCAAAAATGTACACAGAATGAGCTTTTCAATGTATAGCAGCCAGGCACATTTTAGCTAGTTTTACTTGTAAGTGGGGTTGGAAACGCTTTTCAGGATCAGTACTGGGCACAAAACATGCAGCCCTGAGGTCTCTCATGATAGCAGGTGGTTAAATAGAAATTTGCTGCTCAGCTGACCCGGCAGGAGCAAACGTATGCTAAAAATGTACTCAGAATGAGCTTTTCAGTGAAGAGAAGCCAGGCACATTTTAGCTAGTTTTACTTGTAAGTGGGGTTGGAAATGCTTTTCAGGCTCAGTACTTGGCTCAAAACATGCAGCCCTGAGGTCTCTCATGAAAGCAGGTGGTTAAATAGAAATTCACTGCTCAGCTGACCCGGTAGGAGCAAAGGTATGCCAAAAATGTACACAGAATGAGCTTTTCAGTGAATAGCAGCCAGGCACATTTTAGCTAGTTTTACTTGTAAGTGGGGTTGGAAACTCTTTTCAGGATCAGTACTGGGCTCAAAACATGCAGCCCTGAGGTCTCTCATGATAGCAGGTGGTTAAATGGAAATTCGCTGCTCAGCTGACCCGGCAGGAGCAAACGTATGCTAAAAATGTACTCAGAATGAGCTTTTCAGTGAAGAGAAGCCAGGCACATTTTAGCTAGTTTTACTTGTAAGTGGGGTTGGAAATGCTTTTCAGGCTCAGTACTGGGCTCAAAACATGCAGCCCTGAGGTCTCTCATGAAATCAGGTGGTTAAATAGAAATTCGCTGCTCAGCTGACCCGGTAGGAGCAAACGTATGCCAAAAATGTACACAGAAAGAGCTTTTCAGTGAATAGCAGCCAGGCACATTTTAGCTAGTTTTACTTGTAAGTGGGGTTGGAAACGCTTTTCAGGCTCAGTACTGGGCTCAAAACATGCAGCCCTGAGGTCTCTCATGATAGCAGGTGGTTAAATAGAAATTCGCTGCTCAGCTGACCCGGCAGGAGCAAACGTATGCTAAAAATGTACTCAGAATGAGCTTTTCAGTGAATAGCAGCCAGGCACATTTTAGCTAATTTTACTTGTAAGTGGGGTTGGAAACGCTTTTCAGGCTCAGTACTGGGCTCAAAACATGCAGCCCTGAGGTCTCTCATGATAGCAGGTGGTTAAATAGAAATTCGCTGCTCAGCTGACCCGTTAGGAGCAAACGTATGCTAAAAATGTACACAGAATGAGCTTTTCAGTGAATAGCAGCCAGGCACATTTTAGCTAGTTTTACTTGTAAGTGGGGTTGGAAATGCTTTTCAGGCTCAGTACTGAGCTCAAAACATGCAGCCCTGAGGTCTCTCATGAAAGCAGGTGGTTAAATAGAAATTCGCTGCTCAGCTGACCCGGTAGGAGAAAACGTATGCCAAAAATGTACACAGAATGAGCTTTTCAGTGAATAGCAGCCAGGCACATTTTCGCTAGTTTTACTTGTAAGTGGGGTTGGAAACGCTTTTCAGGATCAGTACTGGGCTCAAAACATGCAGCCCTGAGGTCTCTCATGATAGCAGGTGGTTAAATAGAAATTCGCTGCTCAGCTGACCCGGCAGGAGCAAACGTATGCTAAAAAGTGTACTCAGAATGAGCTTTTCAGTGAAGAGAAGCCAGGCACATTTTAGCTAGTTTTACTTGTAAGTGGGGTTGGAAACGCTTTTCAGGCTCAGTACTGGGCTCAAAACATGCAGCCCTGAGGTCTCTCATGATAGCAGGTGGTTAAATAGAAATTTGCTGCTCAGCTGACCCGGTAGGAGCAAATGTATGCCAAAAATGTACACAGAATGAGCTTTTCAGTGAATAGCAGCCAGGCACATTTTAGCTAGTTTTACTTAAGTGGGGTTGGAAACGCTTTTCAGGATCAGTACTGGGCTCAAAACATGCAGCCCTGAGGTCTCTCATGATAGCAGGTGGTTAAATAGAAATTTGCTGCTCAGCTGACCCGGCAGGAGCAAACGTATGCTAAAAATGTACTCAGAATGAGCTTTTCAGTGAAGAGAAGCCAGGCACATTTTAGCTAGTTTTACTTGTAAGTGGGGTTGGAAATGCTTTTCAGGCTCAGTACTGGGCTCAAAACATGCAGCCCTGAGGTCTCTCATGAAATCAGGTGGTTAAATAGAAATTCGCTGCTCAGCTGACCCGGTAGGAGCAAACGTATGCCAAAAATGTACACAGAATGAGCTTTTCAGTGAATAGCAGCCAGGCACATTTTAGCTAGTTTTACTTGTAAGTGGGGTTGGAAACGCTTTTCAGGCTCAGTACTGGGCTCAAAACATGCAGCCCTGATGTCTCTCATGATAGCAGGTGGTTAAATAGAAATTCGCTGCTCAGCTGACCCGGCAGGAGCAAACGTATGCTAAAAATGTACTCAGAATGAGCTTTTCAGTGAATAGCAGCCAGGCACATTTTAGCTAATTTTACTTGTAAGTGGGGTTGGAAACACTTTTCAGGATCAGTACTGGGCTCAAAACATGCAGCCCTGAGGTCTCTCATGATAGCAGGTGGTTAAATAGAAATTCGCTGCTCAGCTGACCCGGCAGGAGCAAACGTATGCCAAAAATGTACACAGAATGAGCTTTTCAGTGAATAGCGGCCAGGCACATTTTAGCTAATTTTACTTGTAAGTGGGGTTGGAAACGCTTTTCAGGCTCAGTACTGGGCTCAAAACATGCAGCCCTGAGGTCTCTCATGATAGCAGGTGGTTAAATAGAAATTCGCTGCTCAGCTGACCCGTTAGGAGCAAACATATGCTAAAAATGTACACAGAATGAGCTTTTCAGTGAATAGCAGCCAGGCACATTTTAGCTAGTTTTACTTGTAAGTGGGGTTGGAAACGCTTTTCAGGCTCAGTACTGGGCTCAAAACATGCAGCCCTGAGGTCTCTCATGATAGCAGGTGGTTAATTAGAAATTCACTGCTCAGCTGACCCGGTAGGAGCAAACGTATGCCAAAAATGTACACAGAATGAGCTTTTCAGTGAATAGCAGCCAGGCACATTTTAGCTAGTTTTACTTGTAAGTGGGGTTGGAAACGCTTTTCAGGCTCAGTACTGGGCTCAAAACATGCAGCCCTGAGGTCTCTCATGAAAGCAGGTGGTTAAATAGAAATTCGCTGCTCAGCTGACCCGGTAGGAGCAAACGTATGCCAAAAATGTACACAGAATGAGCTTTTCAGTGAAAAGCAGCCAGGCACATTTTAGCTAGTTTTACTTGTAAGTGGGGTTGGAAATGCTTTTCAGGCTCAGTACTGAGCTCAAAACATGCAGCCCTGAGGTCTTTCATGAAAGCAGGTGGTTAAATAGAAATTCGCTGCTCAGCTGACCCGGTAGGAGCAAACGTATTCCAAATATGTACACAGAATGAGCTTTTCAGTGAATAGCAGCCAGGCACATTTTAGCTAGTTTTACTTGTAAGTGGGGTTGGAAACGCTTTTCAGGATCAGTACTGGGCTCAAAACATGCAGCCCTGAGGTCTCTCATGATAGCAGGTGGTTAAATAGAAATTCGCTGCTCAGCTGACCCGGCAGGAGCAAACGTATGCTAAAAATGTACTCAGAATGAGCTTTTCAGTGAAGAGAAGCCAGGCACATTTTAGCTAGTTTTACTTGTAAGTGGGGTTGGAAATGCTTTTCAGGCTCAGTGCTGGGCTCAAAACATGCAGCCCTGAGGTCTCTCATGAAATCAGGTGGTTAAATAGAAATTCGCTGCTCAGCTGACCCGGTAGGAGCAAACGTATGCCAAAAATGTACACAGAATGAGCTTTTCAGTGAATAGCAGCCAGGCACATTTTAGCTAGTTTTACTTGTAAGTGGGGTTGGAAATGCTTTTCAGGCTCAGTACTGGGCTCAAAACATGCAGCCCTGAGGTCTCTCATGATAGCAGGTGGTTAAATAGAAATTCGCTGCTCAGCTGACCCGGCTGGAGCAAACGTATGCTAAAAATGTACTCAGAATGAGCTTTTCAGTGAATAGCAGCCAGGCACATTTTAGCTAATTTTACTTGTAAGTGGGGTTGGAAACGCTTTTCAGGATCAGTACTGGGCTCAAAACATGCAGCCCTGAGGTCTCTCATGATAGCAGGTGGTTAAGTAGAAATTCGCTGCTCAGCTGACCCGGCAGGAGCAAACGTATGCCAAAAATGTACACAGAATGAGCTTTTCAGTGAATAGCAGCCAGGCACATTTTAGCTAATTTTACTTGTAAGTGGGGTTGGAAACGCTTTTCAGGCTCAGTACTGGGCTCAAAA
Organism: Lissotriton vulgaris; assembly: GCF_964263255.1. Lineage (NCBI taxonomy): Eukaryota > Metazoa > Chordata > Amphibia > Caudata > Salamandridae > Lissotriton > Lissotriton vulgaris. Next base: position 1,085,143,570 of record NC_141691.1, on the reverse strand, counting down.
CATGCAGCCCTGAGGTCTCTCATGATAGCAGGTGGTTAAATAGAAATTCGCTGCTCAGCTGACCCGTTAGGAGCAAAAGTATGCTAAAAATGTACTCAGAATGAGCTTTTCAGTGAAGAGAAGCCAGGCACATTTTAGCTACTTTTACTTGTAAGTGAAGTTGGAAATGCTTTTCAGGCTCAGTACTTGGCTCAAAACATGCAGCCCTGAGGTCTCTCATGAAAGCAGGTGGTTAAATAGAAATTCACTGCTCAGCTGACCCGGTAGGAGCAAAGGTATGCCAAAAATGTACAGAGAATGAGCTTTTCAGTGAATAGCAGCCAGGCACATTTTAGCTAGTTTTACTTGTAAGTGGGGTTGGAAACGCTTTTCAGGCTCAGTACTGGGCTCAAAACATGCAGCCCTGAGGTCTCTCATGATAGCAGGTGGTTAATTAGAAATTCACTGCTCAGCTGACCCGGTAGGAGCAAACGTATGCCAAAAATGTACACAGAATGAGCTTTTCAGTGAATAGCAGCCAGGCACATTTTAGCTAGTTTTACTTGTAAGTGGGGTTGGAAACGCTTTTCAGGCTCAGTACTGGGCTCAAAACATGCAGCCCTGAGGTCTCTCATGAAAGCAGGTGGTTAAATAGAAATTCGCTGCTCAGCTGACCCGGTAGGAGCAAACGTATGCCAAAAATGTACACAGAATGAGCTTTTCAGTGAAAAGCAGCCAGGCACATTTTAGCTAGGCCTGGGCGGAGTTGGCGGAGTGGGGCTTCGCGGAGCTACGCGAAGTGGGCGAGAAACTACGCCCACCTCCGCACTCCGCGTAGCCCCACTCCGCAAACACCACCCGGCCGCCAGCCCCGCCACCCGCCTCCCGACTCCCTCCCGCCCTCCCGAAATACATTAAATTAAAGGAATAAATTAATTTAAAACACACTTACCTTGCCGGCCGCTGCCCGCCGCGTCCCCGGGGCTCGCTATCTTCCGGCTTCTTTCGTAATGCGCATGCGCGGGCGGCCGCGCATGCGCATTTCTCACGAGAAAATGCGCATGCGCGGCCGCCCGCGCATGCGCATTACGAAAGAAGACGGAAGACGGAAGATAGCGAGCCCCGGGGACGCGGCGGGCAGCGGCCGGCAAGGTAAGTGTGTTTTAAATTAATTTATTCCTTTAATTTAATGTATTTAGGGAGGGCGGGAGGGAGGTGGTGGCGGCCAGCTACGCTCCGTCTGCGGAGCGTGCGTAGTGCCGCCTGGCTCCGCCGGCTCCGCAAAATGCGGAGTAGGCGGCACTACGCACACTCCGCAGACGGAGCGTAGCTGGCCGCCCACCCCTAATTTTAGCTAGTTTTACTTGTAAGTGGGGTTGGAAATGCTTTTCAGGCTCAGTACTGAGCTCAAAACATGCAGCCCTGAGGTCTCTCATGAAAGCAGGTGGTTAAATAGAAATTCGCTGCTCAGCTGACCCGGTAGGAGCAAACGTATGCCAAAAATGTACACAGAATGAGCTTTTCAGTGAATAGCAGCCAGGCACATTTTCGCTAGTTTTACTTGTAAGTGGGGTTGGAAACGCTTTTCAGGATCAGTACTGGGCTCAAAACATGCAGCCCTGAGGTCTCTCATGATAGCAGGTGGTTAAATAGAAATTCGCTGCTCAGCTGACCCGGCAGGAGCAAACGTATTCTAAAAATAAACTCAGAATGAGCTTTTCAGTGAAGAGAAGCCAGGCACATTTTAGCTAGTTTTACTTGTAAGTGGGGTTGGAAACGCTTTTCAGGCTCAGTACTGGGCTCAAAACATGCAGCCCTGAGGTCTCTCATGAAAGCAGGTGGTTAAATAGAAATTCGCTGCTCAGCTGACCCGGTAGGAGCAAACGTATGCCAAAAATGTACACAGAATGAGCTTTTCAATGTATAGCAGCCAGGCACATTTTAGCTAGTTTTACTTGTAAGTGGGGTTGGAAACGCTTTTCAGGATCAGTACTGGGCACAAAACATGCAGCCCTGAGGTCTCTCATGATAGCAGGTGGTTAAATAGAAATTTGCTGCTCAGCTGACCCGGCAGGAGCAAACGTATGCTAAAAATGTACTCAGAATGAGCTTTTCAGTGAAGAGAAGCCAGGCACATTTTAGCTAGTTTTACTTGTAAGTGGGGTTGGAAATGCTTTTCAGGCTCAGTACTGGGCTCAAAACATGCAGCCCTGAGGTCTCTCATGAAATCAGGTGGTTAAATAAAAATTCGCTGCTCAGCTGACCCGGTAGGAGCAAACGTATGCCAAAAATGTACACAGAATGAGCTTTTCAGTGAAAAGCAGCCAGGCACATTTTAGCTAGTTTTACTTGTAAGTGGGGTTGGAAACGCTTTTCAGGCTCAGTACTGAGCTCAAAACATGCGGCCCTGAGGTCTCTCATGAAAGCAGGTGGTTAAATAGAAATTCGCTGCTCAGCTGACCCGGTAGGAGCAAACGTATGCCAAAAATGTACACAGAATGAGCTTTTCAGTGAAAAGCAGCCAGGCACATTTTCGCTAGTTTTACTTGTAAGTGGGGTTGGAAACACTTTTCAGGATCAGTACTGGGCTTAAAACATGCAGCCCTGAGGTCTCTCATGATAGCAGGTGGTTAAACAGAAATTCGCTGCTCAGCTGACCCGGTAGGAGCAAACGTATGCTAAAAATGTACTCAGAATGAACTTTTCAGTGAAGAGAAGCCAGGCACATTTTAGCTAGTTTTACTTGTAAGTGGGGTTGGAAACGCTTTTCAGGCTCTGTACTGGGCTCAAAACATGCGCCCTGAGGTCTCTCATGAAAGCAGGTGGTTAAATAGAAATTCGCTGCTCAGCTGACCCGGTAGGAGCAAACGTATGCCAAAAATGTACACAGAATGAGCTTTTCAGTGAATAGCAGCCAGGCACATTTTCGCTAGTTTTACTTGTAAGTGGGGTTGGAAACGCTTTTCAGGATCAGTACTGGGCTCAAAACATGCAGCCCTGAGGTCTCTCATGATAGCAGGTGGTTAAATAGAAATTCGCTGCTCAGCTGACCCGGCAGGAGCAAACGTATGCTAAAAATGTACTCAGAATGAGCTTTTCAGTGAAAAGCAGCCAGGCACATTTTAGCTAGTTTTACTTGTAAGTGGGGTTGGAAACGCTTTTCAGGATCAGTACTGGGCTTAAAACATGCAGCCCTGAGGTCTCTCATGATAGCAGGTGGTTAAACAGAAATTCGCTGCTCAGCTGACCCGGCAGGAGCAAACGTATGCTAAAAATGTACTCAGAATGAGCTTTTCAGTGAATAGCAGCCAGGCACATTTTTAGCTAGTTTTACTTGTAAGTGGGGTTGGAAACGCTTTTCAGGCTCAGTACTGGGCTCAAAACATGCAGCCCTGAGGTCTCTCATGATAGCAGGTGGTTAAATAGAAATTCGCTGCTCAGCTGACCCGGCAGGAGCAAACGTATGCTAAAAATGTACTCAGAATGAGCTTTTCAGTGAAGAGAAGCCAGGCACATTTTAGCTAGTTTTACTTGTAAGTGGGGTTGGAAATGCTTTTCAGGCTCAGTACTGAGCTCAAAACATGCAGCCCTGAGGTCTCTCATGAAAGCAGGTGGTTAAGTAGAAATTCGCTGCTCAGCTGACCCGGTAGGAGCAAACGTATGCCAAAAATGTACACAGAATGAGCTTTTCAGTGAATAGCAGCCAGGCACATTTTAGCTAGTTTTACTTGTAAGTGGGGTTGGAAACGCTTTTCAGGATCAGTACTGGGCTCAAAACATGCAGCCCTGAGGTCTCTCATGATAGCAGGTGGTTAAATAGAAATTCGCTGCTCAGCTGACCCGGCAGGAGCAAACGTATGCTAAAAATGTACTCAGAATGAGCTTTTCAGTGAAGAGAAGCCAGGCACATTTTAGCTAGTTTTACTTGTAAGTGGGGTTGGAAACGCTTTTCCGGCTCAGTACTGGGCTCAAAACATGCAGCCCTGAGGTCTCTCATGAAAGCAGGTGGTTAAATAGAAATTCGCTGCTCAGCTGACCCGGTAGGAGCAAACGTATACCAAAAATGTACACAGAATGAGCTTTTCAGTGAATAGCAGCCAGGCACATTTTAGCTAGTTTTACTTGTAAGTGGGGTTGGAAACGCTTTTCAGGATCAGTACTGGGCTCAAAACATGCAGCCCTGAGGTCCCTCATGATAGCAGGTGTTTAAATAGAAATTTGCCGCTCAGCTGACCCGGCAGGAGCAAACGTATGCTAAAAATGTACTCAGAATGAGCTTTTCAGTGAAGAGAAGCCAGGCACATTTTAGCTAGTTTTACTTGTAAGTGGGGTTGGAAATGCTTTTCAGGCTCAGTACTGGGCTCAAAACATGCAGCCCTGAGGTCTCTCATGAAATCAGGTGGTTAAATAGAAATTTGCTGCTCAGCTTACCCGGTAGGAGCAAACGTATGCCAAAAATATACACAGAATGAGCTTTTCAGTGAATAGCAGCCAGGCACATTTTAGCTAGTTTTACTTGTAAGTGGGGTTGGAAACGCTTTTCAGGCTCAGTACTGGGCTCAAAACATGCAGCCTCGAGGTCTCTCATGATAGCAGGTGGTTAAATAGAAATTCGCTGCTCAGCTGACCCGGCGGAAGCAAACGTATGCTAAAAATGTACTCAGAATGAGCTTTTCAGTGAATAGCAACCAGGCACATTTTAGTTAATTTTACTTGTAAGTGGGGTTGGAAACGCTTTTCAGGATCAGTACTGGGCTCAAAACATGCAGCCCTGAGGTCTCTCATGATAGCAGGTGGTTAAATAGAAATTCGCTGCTCAGCTGACCCGGCAGGAGCAAACGTATGCCAAAAATGTACACAGAATGAGCTTTTCAGTGAATAGCAGCCAGGCACATTTTAGCTAATTTTACTTGTACGTGGGGTTGGAAACGCTTTTCAGGCTCAGTACTGGGCTCAAAACATGCAGCCCTGAGGTCTCTCATGATAGCAGGTGGTTAAATAGAAATTCGCTGCTCAGCTGACCCGTTAGGAGCAAACGTATGCTAAAAATGTACTCAGAATGAGCTTTTCAGTGAAGAGAAGCCAGGCACATTTTAGCTAGTTTTACTTGTAAGTGGGTTTGGAAATGCTTTTCAGGCTCAGTACTGGGCTCAAAACATGCAGCCCTGAGGTCTCTCATGAAAGCAGGTGGTTAAATAGAAATTCGCTGCTCAGCTGACCCGGTAGGAGCAAACGTATACCAAAAATGTACACAGAATGAGCTTTTCAGTGAATAGCAGCCAGGCACATTTTAGCTAGTTTTACTTGTAAGTGGGGTTGGAAACGCTTTTCAGGATCAGTACTGGGCTCAAAACATGCAGCCCTGAGGTCCCTCATGATAGCAGGTGTTTAAATAGAAATTTGCTGCTCAGCTGACCCGGCAGGAGCAAACGTATGCTAAAAATGTACTCAGAATGAGCTTTTCAGTGAAGAGAAGCCAGGCACATTTTAGCTAGTTTTACTTGTAAGTGGGGTTGGAAATGCTTTTCAGGCTCAGTACTGGGCTCAAAACATGCAGCCCTGAGGTCTCTCATGAAATCAGGTGGTTAAATAGAAATTTGCTGCTCAGCTGACCCGGTAGGAGCAAACGTATGCCAAAAATATACACAGAATGAGCTTTTCAGTGAATAGCAGCCAGGCACATTTTAGCTAGTTTTACTTGTAAGTGGGGTTGGAAACGCTTTTCAGGCTCAGTACTGGGCTCAAAACATGCAGCCTCGAGGTCTCTCATGATAGCAGGTGGTTAAATAGAAATTCGCTGCTCAGCTGACCCGGTAGGAGCAAACGTATGCTAAAAATGTACACAGAATGAGCTTTTCAGTGAAAAGCAGCCAGGCACATTTTAGCTAGTTTTACTTGTAAGTGGGGTTGGAAATGCTTTTCAGGCTCAGTACTGAGCTCAAAACATGCAGCCCTGAGGTCTCTCATGAAAGCAGGTGGTTAAATAGAAATTCGCTGCTCAGCTGACCCGGTAGGAGCAAACGTATGCCAAAAATGTACACAGAATGAGCTTTTCAGTGAATAGCAGCCAGGCACATTTTCGCTAGTTTTACTTGTAAGTGGGGTTGGAAACGCTTTTCAGGATCAGTACTGGGCTCAAAACATGCAGCCCTGAGGTCTCTCATGATAGCAGGTGGTTAAATAGAAATTCGCTGCTCAGCTGACCCGGCAGGAGCAAACGTATGCTAAAAATAAACTCAGAATGAGCTTTTCAGTGAAGAGAAGCCAGGCACATTTTAGCTAGTTTTACTTGTAAGTGGGTTTGGAAATGCTTTTCAGGCTCAGTACTGGGCTCAAAACATGCAGCCCTGAGGTCTCTCATGAAAGCAGGTGGTTAAATAGAAATTCGCTGCTCAGCTGACCCGGTAGGAGCAAACGTATGCCAAAAATGTACACAGAATGAGCTTTTCAGTGAATAGCAGCCAGGCACATTTTAGCTAGTTTTACTTGTAAGTGGGGTTGGAAACGCTTTTCAGGATCAGTACTGGGCTCAAAACATGCAGCCCTGAGGTCCCTCATGATAGCAGGTGTTTAAATAGAAATTTGCTGCTCAGCTGACCCGGCAGGAGCAAACGTATGCTAAAAATGTACTCAGAATGAGCTTTTCAGTGAAGAGAAGCCAGGCACATTTTAGCTAGTTTTACTTGTAAGTGGGGTTGGAAATGCTTTTCAGGCTCAGTACTGGGCTCAAAACATGCAGCCCTGAGGTCTCTCATGAAATCAGGTGGTTAAATAGAAATTTGCTGCTCAGCTGACCCGGTAGGAGCAAACGTATGCCAAAAATATACACAGAATGAGCTTTTCAGTGAATAGCAGCCAGGCACATTTTAGCTAGTTTTACTTGTAAGTGGGGTTGGAAACGCTTTTCAGGCTCAGTACTGGGCTCAAAACATGCAGCCTCGAGGTCTCTCATGATAGCAGGTGGTTAAATAGAAATTCGCTGCTCAGCTGACCCGGTAGGAGCAAACGTATGCTAAAAATGTACACAGAATGAGCTTTTCAGTGAAAAGCAGCCAGGCACATTTTAGCTAGTTTTACTTGTAAGTGGGGTTGGAAATGCTTTTCAGGCTCAGTACTGAGCTCAAAACATGCAGCCCTGAGGTCTCTCATGAAAGCAGGTGGTTAAATAGAAATTCGCTGCTCAGCTGACCCGGTAGGAGCAAACGTATGCCAAAAATGTACACAGAATGAGCTTTTCAGTGAATAGCAGCCAGGCACATTTTCGCTAGTTTTACTTGTAAGTGGGGTTGGAAACGCTTTTCAGGATCAGTACTGGGCTCAAAACATGCAGCCCTGAGGTCTCTCATGATAGCAGGTGGTTAAATAGAAATTCGCTGCTCAGCTGACCCGGCAGGAGCAAACGTATGCTAAAAATAAACTCAGAATGAGCTTTTCAGTGAAGAGAAGCCAGGCACATTTTAGCTAGTTTTACTTGTAAGTGGGGTTGGAAACGCTTTTCAGGCTCAGTACTGGGCTCAAAACATGCAGCCCTGAGGTCTCTCATGAAAGCAGGTGGTTAAATAGAAATTCGCTGCTCAGCTGACCCGGTAGGAGCAAACGTATGCCAAAAATGTACACAGAATGAGCTTTTCAGTGAATAGCAGCCAGGCACATTTTCGCTAGTTTTACTTGTAAGTGGGGTTGGAAACGCTTTTCAGGATCAGTACTGGGCTCAAAACATGCAGCCCTGAGGTCTCTCATGATAGCAGGTGGTTAAATAGAAATTCGCTGCTCAGCTGACCCGGCAGGAGCAAACGTATGCTAAAAATAAACTCAGAATGAGCTTTTCAGTGAAGAGAAGCCAGGCACATTTTAGCTAGTTTTACTTGTAAGTGGGTTTGGAAATGCTTTTCAGGCTCAGTACTGGGCTCAAAACATGCAGCCCTGAGGTCTCTCATGAAAGCAGGTGGTTAAATAGAAATTCGCTGCTCAGCTGACCCGGTAGGAGCAAACGTATACCAAAAATGTACACAGAATGAGCTTTTCAGTGAATAGCAGCCAGGCACATTTTAGCTAGTTTTACTTGTAAGTGGGGTTGGAAACGCTTTTCAGGATCAGTACTGGGCTCAAAACATGCAGCCCTGAGGTCCCTCATGATAGCAGGTGTTTAAATAGAAATTTGCTGCTCAGCTGACCCGGCAGGAGCAAACGTATGCTAAAAATGTACTCAGAATGAGCTTTTCAGTGAAGAGAAGCCAGGCACATTTTAGCTAGTTTTACTTGTAAGTGGGGTTGGAAATGCTTTTCAGGCTCAGTACTGGGCTCAAAACATGCAGCCCTGAGGTCTCTCATGAAATCAGGTGGTTAAATAGAAATTTGCTGCTCAGCTGACCCGGTAGGAGCAAACGTATGCCAAAAATATACACAGAATGAGCTTTTCAGTGAAAAGCAGCCAGGCACATTTTAGCTAGTTTTACTTGTAAGTGGGGTTGGAAACGCTTTTCAGGCTCAGTACTGGGCTCAAAACATGCAGCCTCGAGGTCTCTCATGATAGCAGGTGGTTAAATAGAAATTCGCTGCTCAGCTGACCCGGTAGGAGCAAACGTATGCTAAAAATGTACACAGAATGAGCTTTTCAGTGAAAAGCAGCCAGGCACATTTTAGCTAGTTTTACTTGTAAGTGGGGTTGGAAATGCTTTTCAGGCTCAGTACTGAGCTCAAAACATGCAGCCCTGAGGTCTCTCATGAAAGCAGGTGGTTAAATAGAAATTCGCTGCTCAGCTGACCCGGTAGGAGCAAACGTATGCCAAAAATGTACACAGAATGAGCTTTTCAGTGAATAGCAGCCAGGCACATTTTCGCTAGTTTTACTTGTAAGTGGGGTTGGAAACGCTTTTCAGGATCAGTACTGGGCTCAAAACATGCAGCCCTGAGGTCTCTCATGATAGCAGGTGGTTAAATAGAAATTCGCTGCTCAGCTGACCCGGCAGGAGCAAACGTATGCTAAAAATAAACTCAGAATGAGCTTTTCAGTGAAGAGAAGCCAGGCACATTTTAGCTAGTTTTACTTGTAAGTGGGGTTGGAAACGCTTTTCAGGCTCAGTACTGGGCTCAAAACATGCAGCCCTGAGGTCTCTCATGAAAGCAGGTGGTTAAATAGAAATTCGCTGCTCAGCTGACCCGGTAGGAGCAAACGTATGCCAAAAATGTACACAGAATGAGCTTTTCAATGTATAGCAGCCAGGCACATTTTAGCTAGTTTTACTTGTAAGTGGGGTTGGAAACGCTTTTCAGGATCAGTACTGGGCACAAAACATGCAGCCCTGAGGTCTCTCATGATAGCAGGTGGTTAAATAGAAATTTGCTGCTCAGCTGACCCGGCAGGAGCAAACGTATGCTAAAAATGTACTCAGAATGAGCTTTTCAGTGAAGAGAAGCCAGGCACATTTTAGCTAGTTTTACTTGTAAGTGGGGTTGGAAATGCTTTTCAGGCTCAGTACTGGGCTCAAAACATGCAGCCCTGAGGTCTCTCATGAAATCAGGTGGTTAAATAAAAATTCGCTGCTCAGCTGACCCGGTAGGAGCAAACGTATGCCAAAAATGTACACAGAATGAGCTTTTCAGTGAATAGCAGCCAGGCACATTTTAGCTAGTTTTACTTGTAAGTGGGGTTGGAAACGCTTTTCAGGATCAGTACTGGGCACAAAACATGCAGCCCTGAGGTCTCTCATGATAGCAGGTGGTTAAATAGAAATTCGCTGCTCAGCTGACCCGGCAGGAGCAAACGTATGCTAAAAATGTACTCAGAATGAGCTTTTCAGTGAAGAGAAGCCAGGCACATTTTAGCTAGTTTTACTTGTAAGTGGGGTTGGAAACGCTTTTCAGGCTCAGTACTGGGCTCAAAACATGCAGCCCTGAGGTCTCTCATGAAAGCAGGTGGTTAAATAGAAATTCGCTGCTCAGCTGACCCGGTAGGAGCAAACGTATGCCAAAAATGTACACAGAATGAGCTTTTCAGTGAAAAGCAGCCAGGCACATTTTAGCTAGTTTTACTTGTAAGTGGGGTTGGAAACGCTTTTCAGGCTCAGTACTGAGCTCAAAACATGCGGCCCTGAGGTCTCTCATGAAAGCAGGTGGTTAAATAGAAATTCGCTGCTCAGCTGACCCGGTAGGAGCAAACGTATGCCAAAAATGTACATAGAATGAGCTTTTCAGTGAATAGCAGCCAGGCACATTTTCGCTAGTTTTACTTGAAAGTGGGGTTGGAAACGCTTTTCAGGATCAGTACTGGGCTCAAAACATGCAGCCCTGAGGTCTCTCATGATAGCAGGTGGTTAAATAGAAATTCGCTGCTCAGCTGACCCGGCAGGAGCAAACGTATGCTAAAAATGTACTCAGAATGAGCTTTTCAGTGAAGAGAAGCCAGGCACATTTTAGCTAGTTTTACTTGTAAGTGGGGTTGGAAACGCTTTTCAGGCTCAGTACTGGGCTCAAAACATGCAGCCCTGAGGTCTCTCATGAAAGCAGGTGGTTAAATAGAAATTCGCTGCTCAGCTGACCCGGTAGGAGCAAACGTATGCCAAAAATGTACACAGAATGAGCTTTTCAGTGAAAAGCAGCCAGGCACATTTTAGCTAGTTTTACTTGTAAGTGGGGTTGGAAACGCTTTTCAGGATCAGTACTGGGCTTAAAACATGCAGCCCTGAGGTCTCTCATGATAGCAGGTGGTTAAACAGAAATTCGCTGCTCAGCTGACCCGGCAGGAGCAAACGTATGCTAAAAATGTACTCAGAATGAGCTTTTCAGTGAATAGCAGCCAGGCACATTTTTAGCTAGTTTTACTTGTAAGTGGGGTTGGAAACGCTTTTCAGGCTCAGTACTGGGCTCAAAACATGCAGCCCTGAGGTCTCTCATGATAGCAGGTGGTTAAATAGAAATTCGCTGCTCAGCTGACCCGGCAGGAGCAAACGTATCCTAAAAATGTACTCAGAATGAGCTTTTCAGTGAAGAGAAGCCAGGCACATTTTAGCTAGTTTTACTTGTAAGTGGGGTTGGAAACGCTTTTCAGGCTCTGTACTGGGCTCAAAACATGCAGCCCTGAGGTCTCTCATGAAAGCAGGTGGTTAAATAGAAATTCGCTGCTCAGCTGACCCGGTAGGAGCAAACGTATGCCAAAAATGTACACAGAATGAGCTTTTCAGTGAATAGCAGCCAGGCACATTTTAGCTAGTTTTACTTTAAGTGGGGTTGGAAACGCTTTTCAGGATCAGTACTGGGCTCAAAACATGCAGCCCTGAGGTCTCTCATGATAGCAGGTGGTTAAATAGAAATTTGCTGCTCAGCTGACCCGGCAGGAGCAAACGTATGCTAAAAATGTACTCAGAATGAGCTTTTCAGTGAAGAGAAGCCAGGCACATTTTAGCTAGTTTTACTTGTAAGTGGGGTTGGAAATGCTTTTCAGGCTCAGTACTGAGCTCAAAACATGCAGCCCTGAGGTCTCTCATGAAAGCAGGTGGTTAAGTAGAAATTCGCTGCTCAGCTGACCCGGTAGGAGCAAACGTATGCCAAAAATGTACACAGAATGAGCTTTTCAGTGAATAGCAGCCAGGCACATTTTAGCTAGTTTTACTTGTAAGTGGGGTTGGAAACGCTTTTCAGGATCAGTACTGGGCTCAAAACATGCAGCCCTGAGGTCTCTCATGATAGCAGGTGGTTAAATAGAAATTCGCTGCTCAGCTGACCCGGCAGGAGCAAACGTATGCTAAAAATGTACTCAGAATGAGCTTTTCAGTGAAGAGAAGCCAGGCACATTTTAGCTAGTTTTACTTGTAAGTGGGGTTGGAAACGCTTTTCAGGCTCAGTACTGGGCTCAAAACATGCAGCCCTGAGGTCTCTCATGAAAGCAGGTGGTTAAATAGAAATTCGCTGCTCAGCTGACCCGGTAGGAGCAAACGTATACCAAAAATGTACACAGAATGAGCTTTTAAGTGAATAGCAGCCAGGCACATTTTAGCTAGTTTTACTTGTAAGTGGGGTTGGAAACGCTTTTCAGGATCAGTACTGGGCTCAAAACATGCAGCCCTGAGGTCCCTCATGATAGCAGGTGTTTAAATAGAAATTTGCTGCTCAGCTGACCCGGCAGGAGCAAACGTATGCTAAAAATGTACTCAGAATGAGCTTTTCAGTGAAGAGAAGCCAGGCACATTTTAGCTAGTTTTACTTGTAAGTGGGGTTGGAAATGCTTTTCAGGCTCAGTACTGGGCTCAAAACATGCAGCCCTGAGGTCTCTCATGAAATCAGGTGGTTAAATAGAAATTTGCTGCTCAGCTGACCCGGTAGGAGCAAACGTATGCCAAAAATATACACAGAATGAGCTTTTCAGTGAATAGCAGCCAGGCACATTTTAGCTAGTTTTACTTGTAAGTGGGGTTGGAAACGCTTTTCAGGCTCAGTACTGGGCTCAAAACATGCAGCCTCGAGGTCTCTCATGATAGCAGGTGGTTAAATAGAAATTCGCTGCTCAGCTGACCCGGTAGGAGCAAACGTATGCTAAAAATGTACACAGAATGAGCTTTTCAGTGAAAAGCAGCCAGGCACATTTTAGCTAGTTTTACTTGTAAGTGGGGTTGGAAATGCTTTTCAGGCTCAGTACTGAGCTCAAAACATGCAGCCCTGAGGTCTCTCATGAAAGCAGGTGGTTAAATAGAAATTCGCTGCTCAGCTGACCCGGTAGGAGCAAACGTATGCCAAAAATGTACACAGAATGAGCTTTTCAGTGAATAGCAGCCAGGCACATTTTCGCTAGTTTTACTTGTAAGTGGGGTTGGAAACGCTTTTCAGGATCAGTACTGGGCTCAAAACATGCAGCCCTGAGGTCTCTCATGATAGCAGGTGGTTAAATAGAAATTCGCTGCTCAGCTGACCCGGCAGGAGCAAACGTATGCTAAAAATAAACTCAGAATGAGCTTTTCAGTGAAGAGAAGCCAGGCACATTTTAGCTAGTTTTACTTGTAAGTGGGGTTGGAAACGCTTTTCAGGCTCAGTACTGGGCTCAAAACATGCAGCCCTGAGGTCTCTCATGAAAGCAGGTGGTTAAATAGAAATTCGCTGCTCAGCTGACCCGGTAGGAGCAAACGTATGCCAAAAATGTACACAGAATGAGCTTTTCAATGTATAGCAGCCAGGCACATTTTAGCTAGTTTTACTTGTAAGTGGGGTTGGAAACGCTTTTCAGGATCAGTACTGGGCACAAAACATGCAGCCCTGAGGTCTCTCATGATAGCAGGTGGTTAAATAGAAATTTGCTGCTCAGCTGACCCGGCAGGAGCAAACGTATGCTAAAAATGTACTCAGAATGAGCTTTTCAGTGAAGAGAAGCCAGGCACATTTTAGCTAGTTTTACTTGTAAGTGGGGTTGGAAATGCTTTTCAGGCTCAGTACTGGGCTCAAAACATGCAGCCCTGAGGTCTCTCATGAAATCAGGTGGTTAAATAAAAATTCGCTGCTCAGCTGACCCGGTAGGAGCAAACGTATGCCAAAAATGTACACAGAATGAGCTTTTCAGTGAATAGCAGCCAGGCACATTTTAGCTAGTTTTACTTGTAAGTGGGGTTGGAAACGCTTTTCAGGATCAGTACTGGGCACAAAACATGCAGCCCTGAGGTCTCTCATGATAGCAGGTGGTTAAATAGAAATTCGCTGCTCAGCTGACCCGGCAGGAGCAAACGTATGCTAAAAATGTACTCAGAATGAGCTTTTCAGTGAAGAGAAGCCAGGCACATTTTAGCTAGTTTTACTTGTAAGTGGGGTTGGAAACGCTTTTCAGGCTCAGTACTGGGCTCAAAACATGCAGCCCTGAGGTCTCTCATGAAAGCAGGTGGTTAAATAGAAATTCGCTGCTCAGCTGACCCGGTAGGAGCAAACGTATGCCAAAGATGTACACAGAATGAGCTTTTCAGTGAAAAGCAGCCAGGCACATTTTAGCTAGTTTTACTTGTAAGTGGGGTTGGAAACGCTTTTCAGGCTCAGTACTGAGCTCAAAACATGCAGCCCTGAGGTCTCTCATGAAAGCAGGTGGTTAAATAGAAATTCGCTGCTCAGCTGACCCGGTAGGAGCAAACGTATTGCCAAAAATGTACACAGAATGAGCTTTTCAGTGAATAGCAGCCAGGCACATTTTCGCTAGTTTTACTTGTAAGTGGGGTTGGAAACGCTTTTCAGGATCAGTACTGGGCTCAAAACATGCAGCCCTGAGGTCTCTCATGATAGCAGGTGGTTAAATAGAAATTCGCTGCTCAGCTGACCCGGCAGGAGCAAACGTATGCTAAAAATGTACGCAGAATGAGCTTTTCAGTGAAGAGAAGCCAGGCACATTTTAGCTAGTTTTACTTGTAAGTGGGGTTGGAAACGCTTTTCAGGCTCAGTACTGGGCTCAAAACATGCAGCCCTGAGGTCTCTCATGAAAGCAGGTGGTTAAATAGAAATTCGCTGCTCAGCTGACCCGGTAGGAGCAAACGTATGCCAAAAATGTACACAGAATGAGCTTTTCAGTGAAAAGCAGCCAGGCACATTTTAGCTAGTTTTACTTGTAAGTGGGGTTGGAAACGCTTTTCAGGATCAGTACTGGGCTTAAAACATGCAGCCCTGAGGTCTCTCATGATAGCAGGTGGTTAAACAGAAATTCGCTGCTCAGCTGACCCGGCAGGAGCAAACGTATGCTAAAAATGTACTCAGAATGAGCTTTTCAGTGAATAGCAGCCAGGCACATTTTAGCTAGTTTTACTTGTAAGTGGGGTTGGAAACGCTTTTCAGGCTCAGTACTGAGCTCAAAACATGCGGCCCTGAGGTCTCTCATGAAAGCAGGTGGTTAAATAGAAATTCGCTGCTCAGCTGACCCGGTAGGAGCAAACGTATGCCAAAAATGTACATAGAATGAGCTTTTCAGTGAATAGCAGCCAGGCACATTTTCGCTAGTTTTACTTGTAAGTGGGGTTGGAAACGCTTTTCAGGATCAGTACTGGGCTCAAAACATGCAGCCCTGAGGTCTCTCATGATAGCAGGTGGTTAAATAGAAATTCGCTGCTCAGCTGACCCGGCAGGAGCAAACGTATGCTAAAAATGTACTCAGAATGAGCTTTTCAGTGAAGAGAAGCCAGGCACATTTTAGCTAGTTTTACTTGTAAGTGGGGTTGGAAACGCTTTTCAGGCTCAGTACTGGGCTCAAAACATGCAGCCCTGAGGTCTCTCATGAAAGCAGGTGGTTAAATAGAAATTCGCTGCTCAGCTGACCCGGTAGGAGCAAACGTATGCCAAAAATGTACACAGAATGAGCTTTTCAGTGAAAAGCAGCCAGGCACATTTTAGCTAGTTTTACTTGTAAGTGGGGTTGGAAACGCTTTTCAGGATCAGTACTGGGCTTAAAACATGCAGCCCTGAGGTCTCTCATGATAGCAGGTGGTTAAACAGAAATTCGCTGCTCAGCTGACCCGGCAGGAGCAAACGTATGCTAAAAATGTACTCAGAATGAGCTTTTCAGTGAATAGCAGCCAGGCACATTTTTAGCTAGTTTTACTTGTAAGTGGGGTTGGAAACGCTTTTCAGGCTCAGTACTGGGCTCAAAACATGCAGCCCTGAGGTCTCTCATGATAGCAGGTGGTTAAATAGAAATTCGCTGCTCAGCTGACCCGGCAGGAGCAAACGTATCCTAAAAATGTACTCAGAATGAGCTTTTCAGTGAAGAGAAGCCAGGCACATTTTAGCTAGTTTTACTTGTAAGTGGGGTTGGAAACGCTTTTCAGGCTCTGTACTGGGCTCAAAACATGCAGCCCTGAGGTCTCTCATGAAAGCAGGTGGTTAAATAGAAATTCGCTGCTCAGCTGACCCGGTAGGAGCAAACGTATGCCAAAAATGTACACAGAATGAGCTTTTCAGTGAATAGCAGCCAGGCACATTTTAGCTAGTTTTACTTTAAGTGGGGTTGGAAACGCTTTTCAGGATCAGTACTGGGCTCAAAACATGCAGCCCTGAGGTCTCTCATGATAGCAGGTGGTTAAATAGAAATTTGCTGCTCAGCTGACCCGGCAGGAGCAAACGTATGCTAAAAATGTACTCAGAATGAGCTTTTCAGTGAAGAGAAGCCAGGCACATTTTAGCTAGTTTTACTTGTAAGTGGGGTTGGAAATGCTTTTCAGGCTCAGTACTGAGCTCAAAACATGCAGCCCTGAGGTCTCTCATGAAAGCAGGTGGTTAAGTAGAAATTCGCTGCTCAGCTGACCCGGTAGGAGCAAACGTATGCCAAAAATGTACACAGAATGAGCTTTTCAGTGAATAGCAGCCAGGCACATTTTAGCTAGTTTTACTTGTAAGTGGGGTTGGAAACGCTTTTCAGGATCAGTACTGGGCTCAAAACATGCAGCCCTGAGGTCTCTCATGATAGCAGGTGGTTAAATAGAAATTCGCTGCTCAGCTGACCCGGCAGGAGCAAACGTATGCTAAAAATGTACTCAGAATGAGCTTTTCAGTGAAGAGAAGCCAGGCACATTTTAGCTAGTTTTACTTGTAAGTGGGGTTGGAAACGCTTTTCAGGCTCAGTACTGGGCTCAAAACATGCAGCCCTGAGGTCTCTCATGAAAGCAGGTGGTTAAATAGAAATTCGCTGCTCAGCTGACCCGGTAGGAGCAAACGTATACCAAAAATGTACACAGAATGAGCTTTTAAGTGAATAGCAGCCAGGCACATTTTAGCTAGTTTTACTTGTAAGTGGGGTTGGAAACGCTTTTCAGGATCAGTACTGGGCTCAAAACATGCAGCCCTGAGGTCCCTCATGATAGCAGGTGTTTAAATAGAAATTTGCTGCTCAGCTGACCCGGCAGGAGCAAACGTATGCTAAAAATGTACTCAGAATGAGCTTTTCAGTGAAGAGAAGCCAGGCACATTTTAGCTAGTTTTACTTGTAAGTGGGGTTGGAAATGCTTTTCAGGCTCAGTACTGGGCTCAAAACATGCAGCCCTGAGGTCTCTCATGAAATCAGGTGGTTAAATAGAAATTTGCTGCTCAGCTGACCCGGTAGGAGCAAACGTATGCCAAAAATATACACAGAATGAGCTTTTCAGTGAATAGCAGCCAGGCACATTTTAGCTAGTTTTACTTGTAAGTGGGGTTGGAAACGCTTTTCAGGCTCAGTACTGGGCTCAAAACATGCAGCCTCGAGGTCTCTCATGATAGCAGGTGGTTAAATAGAAATTCGCTGCTCAGCTGACCCGGTAGGAGCAAACGTATGCTAAAAATGTACACAGAATGAGCTTTTCAGTGAAAAGCAGCCAGGCACATTTTAGCTAGTTTTACTTGTAAGTGGGGTTGGAAATGCTTTTCAGGCTCAGTACTGAGCTCAAAACATGCAGCCCTGAGGTCTCTCATGAAAGCAGGTGGTTAAATAGAAATTCGCTGCTCAGCTGACCCGGTAGGAGCAAACGTATGCCAAAAATGTACACAGAATGAGCTTTTCAGTGAATAGCAGCCAGGCACATTTTCGCTAGTTTTACTTGTAAGTGGGGTTGGAAACGCTTTTCAGGATCAGTACTGGGCTCAAAACATGCAGCCCTGAGGTCTCTCATGATAGCAGGTGGTTAAATAGAAATTCGCTGCTCAGCTGACCCGGCAGGAGCAAACGTATGCTAAAAATAAACTCAGAATGAGCTTTTCAGTGAAGAGAAGCCAGGCACATTTTAGCTAGTTTTACTTGTAAGTGGGGTTGGAAACGCTTTTCAGGCTCAGTACTGGGCTCAAAACATGCAGCCCTGAGGTCTCTCATGAAAGCAGGTGGTTAAATAGAAATTCGCTGCTCAGCTGACCCGGTAGGAGCAAACGTATGCCAAAAATGTACACAGAATGAGCTTTTCAATGTATAGCAGCCAGGCACATTTTAGCTAGTTTTACTTGTAAGTGGGGTTGGAAACGCTTTTCAGGATCAGTACTGGGCACAAAACATGCAGCCCTGAGGTCTCTCATGATAGCAGGTGGTTAAATAGAAATTTGCTGCTCAGCTGACCCGGCAGGAGCAAACGTATGCTAAAAATGTACTCAGAATGAGCTTTTCAGTGAAGAGAAGCCAGGCACATTTTAGCTAGTTTTACTTGTAAGTGGGGTTGGAAATGCTTTTCAGGCTCAGTACTGGGCTCAAAACATGCAGCCCTGAGGTCTCTCATGAAATCAGGTGGTTAAATAAAAATTCGCTGCTCAGCTGACCCGGTAGGAGCAAACGTATGCCAAAAATGTACACAGAATGAGCTTTTCAGTGAATAGCAGCCAGGCACATTTTAGCTAGTTTTACTTGTAAGTGGGGTTGGAAACGCTTTTCAGGATCAGTACTGGGCACAAAACATGCAGCCCTGAGGTCTCTCATGATAGCAGGTGGTTAAATAGAAATTCGCTGCTCAGCTGACCCGGCAGGAGCAAACGTATGCTAAAAATGTACTCAGAATGAGCTTTTCAGTGAAGAGAAGCCAGGCACATTTTAGCTAGTTTTACTTGTAAGTGGGGTTGGAAACGCTTTTCAGGCTCAGTACTGGGCTCAAAACATGCAGCCCTGAGGTCTCTCATGAAAGCAGGTGGTTAAATAGAAATTCGCTGCTCAGCTGACCCGGTAGGAGCAAACGTATGCCAAAGATGTACACAGAATGAGCTTTTCAGTGAAAAGCAGCCAGGCACATTTTAGCTAGTTTTACTTGTAAGTGGGGTTGGAAACGCTTTTCAGGCTCAGTACTGAGCTCAAAACATGCAGCCCTGAGGTCTCTCATGAAAGCAGGTGGTTAAATAGAAATTCGCTGCTCAGCTGACCCGGTAGGAGCAAACGTATGCCAAAAATGTACACAGAATGAGCTTTTCAGTGAATAGCAGCCAGGCACATTTTCGCTAGTTTTACTTGTAAGTGGGGTTGGAAACGCTTTTCAGGATCAGTACTGGGCTCAAAACATGCAGCCCTGAGGTCTCTCATGATAGCAGGTGGTTAAATAGAAATTCGCTGCTCAGCTGACCCGGCAGGAGCAAACGTATGCTAAAAATGTACTCAGAATGAGCTTTTCAGTGAAGAGAAGCCAGGCACATTTTAGCTAGTTTTACTTGTAAGTGGGGTTGGAAACGCTTTTCAGGCTCAGTACTGGGCTCAAAACATGCAGCCCTGAGGTCTCTCATGAAAGCAGGTGGTTAAATAGAAATTCGCTGCTCAGCTGACCCGGTAGGAGCAAACGTATGCCAAAAATGTACACAGAATGAGCTTTTCAGTGAAAAGCAGCCAGGCACATTTTAGCTAGTTTTACTTGTAAGTGGGGTTGGAAACGCTTTTCAGGATCAGTACTGGGCTTAAAACATGCAGCCCTGAGGTCTCTCATGATAGCAGGTGGTTAAACAGAAATTCGCTGCTCAGCTGACCCGGCAGGAGCAAACGTATGCTAAAAATGTACTCAGAATGAGCTTTTCAGTGAATAGCAGCCAGGCACATTTTTAGCTAGTTTTACTTGTAAGTGGGGTTGGAAACGCTTTTCAGGCTCAGTACTGGGCTCAAAACATGCAGCCCTGAGGTCTCTCATGATAGCAGGTGGTTAAATAGAAATTCGCTGCTCAGCTGACCCGGCAGGAGCAAACGTATCCTAAAAATGTACTCAGAATGAGCTTTTCAGTGAAGAGAAGCCAGGCACATTTTAGCTAGTTTTACTTGTAAGTGGGGTTGGAAACGCTTTTCAGGCTCTGTACTGGGCTCAAAACATGCAGCCCTGAGGTCTCTCATGAAAGCAGGTGGTTAAATAGAAATTCGCTGCTCAGCTGACCCGGTAGGAGCAAACGTATGCCAAAAATGTACACAGAATGAGCTTTTCAGTGAATAGCAGCCAGGCACATTTTAGCTAGTTTTACTTTAAGTGGGGTTGGAAACGCTTTTCAGGATCAGTACTGGGCTCAAAACATGCAGCCCTGAGGTCTCTCATGATAGCAGGTGGTTAAATAGAAATTTGCTGCTCAGCTGACCCGGCAGGAGCAAACGTATGCTAAAAATGTACTCAGAATGAGCTTTTCAGTGAAGAGAAGCCAGGCACATTTTAGCTAGTTTTACTTGTAAGTGGGGTTGGAAATGCTTTTCAGGCTCAGTACTGAGCTCAAAACATGCAGCCCTGAGGTCTCTCATGAAAGCAGGTGGTTAAGTAGAAATTCGCTGCTCAGCTGACCCGGTAGGAGCAAACGTATGCCAAAAATGTACACAGAATGAGCTTTTCAGTGAATAGCAGCCAGGCACATTTTAGCTAGTTTTACTTGTAAGTGGGGTTGGAAACGCTTTTCAGGATCAGTACTGGGCTCAAAACATGCAGCCCTGAGGTCTCTCATGATAGCAGGTGGTTAAATAGAAATTCGCTGCTCAGCTGACCCGGCAGGAGCAAACGTATGCTAAAAATGTACTCAGAATGAGCTTTTCAGTGAAGAGAAGCCAGGCACATTTTAGCTAGTTTTACTTGTAAGTGGGGTTGGAAACGCTTTTCAGGCTCAGTACTGGGCTCAAAACATGCAGCCCTGAGGTCTCTCATGAAAGCAGGTGGTTAAATAGAAATTCGCTGCTCAGCTGACCCGGTAGGAGCAAACGTATACCAAAAATGTACACAGAATGAGCTTTTCAGTGAATAGCAGCCAGGCACATTTTAGCTAGTTTTACTTGTAAGTGGGGTTGGAAACGCTTTTCAGGATCAGTACTGGGCTCAAAACATGCAGCCCTGAGGTCCCTCATGATAGCAGGTGTTTAAATAGAAATGTGCTGCTCAGCTGACCCGGCAGGAGCAAACGTATGCTAAAAATGTACTCAGAATGAGCTTTTCAGTGAAGAGAAGCCAGGCACATTTTAGCTAGTTTTACTTGTAAGTGGGGTTGGAAATGCTTTTCAGGCTCAGTACTGGGCACAAAACATGCAGCCCTGAGGTCTCTCATGATAGCAGGTGGTTAAATAGAAATTTGCTGCTCAGCTGACCCGGCAGGAGCAAACGTATGCTAAAAATGTACTCAGAATGAGCTTTTCAGTGAAGAGAAGCCAGGCACATTTTAGCTAGTTTTACTTGTAAGTGGGGTTGGAAATGCTTTTCAGGCTCAGTACTGGGCTCAAAACATGCAGCCCTGAGGTCTCTCATGAAATCAGGTGGTTAAATAGAAATTCGCTGCTCAGCTGACCCGGTAGGAGCAAACGTATGCCAAAAATGTACACAGAATGAGCTTTTCAGTGAATAGCAGCCAGGCACATTTTAGCTAGTTTTACTTGTAAGTGGGGTTGGAAACGCTTTTCAGGCTCAGTACTGGGCTCAAAACATGCAGCCCTGAGGTCTCTCATGATAGCAGGTGGTTAAATAGAAATTCGCTGCTCAGCTGACCCGGCAGGAGCAAACGTATGCTAAAAATGTACTCAGAATGAGCTTTTCAGTGAATAGCAGCCAGGCACATTTTAGCTAATTTTACTTGTAAGTGGGGTTGGAAACACTTTTCAGGATCAGTACTGGGCTCAAAACATGCAGCCCTGAGGTCTCTCATGATAGCAGGTGGTTAAATAGAAATTCGCTGCTCAGCTGACCCGGCAGGAGCAAACGTATGCCAAAAATGTACACAGAATGAGCTTTTCAGTGAATAGCGGCCAGGCACATTTTAGCTAATTTTACTTGTAAGTGGGGTTGGAAACGCTTTTCAGGCTCAGTACTGGGCTCAAAACATGCAGCCCTGAGGTCTCTCATGATAGCAGGTGGTTAAATAGAAATTCGCTGCTCAGCTGACCCGTTAGGAGCAAACGTATGCTAAAAATGTACACAGAATGAGCTTTTCAGTGAATAGCAGCCAGGCACATTTTAGCTAGTTTTACTTGTAAGTGGGGTTGGAAACGCTTTTCAGGCTCAGTACTGGGCTCAAAACATGCAGCCCTGAGGTCTCTCATGATAGCAGGTGGTTAATTAGAAATTCACTGCTCAGCTGACCCGGTAGGAGCAAACATATGCCAAAAATGTACACAGAATGAGCTTTTCAGTGAATAGCAGCCAGGCACATTTTAGCTAGTTTTACTTGTAAGTGGGGTTGGAAACGCTTTTCAGGCTCAGTACTGGGCTCAAAACATGCAGCCCTGAGGTCTCTCATGAAAGCAGGTGGTTAAATAGAAATTCGCTGCTCAGCTGACCCGGTAGGAGCAAACGTATGCCAAAAATGTACACAGAATGAGCTTTTCAGTGAAAAGCAGCCAGGCACATTTTAGCTAGTTTTACTTGTAAGTGGGGTTGGAAATGCTTTTCAGGCTCAGTACTGAGCTCAAAACATGCAGCCCTGAGGTCTTTCATGAAAGCAGGTGGTTAAATAGAAATTCGCTGCTCAGCTGACCCGGTAGGAGCAAACGTATTCCAAAAATGTACACAGAATGAGCTTTTCAGTGAATAGCAGCCAGGCACATTTTAGCTAGTTTTACTTGTAAGTGGGGTTGGAAACGCTTTTCAGGATCAGTACTGGGCTCAAAACATGCAGCCCTGAGGTCTCTCATGATAGCAGGTGGTTAAATAGAAATTCGCTGCTCAGCTGACCCGGCAGGAGCAAACGTATGCTAAAAATGTACTCAGAATGAGCTTTTCAGTGAAGAGAAGCCAGGCACATTTTAGCTAGTTTTACTTGTAAGTGGGGTTGGAAATGCTTTTCAGGCTCAGTACTGGGCTCAAAACATGCAGCCCTGAGGTCTCTCATGAAATCAGGTGGTTAAATAGAAATTCGCTGCTCAGCTGACCCGGTAGGAGCAAACGTATGCCAAAAATGTACACAGAATGAGCTTTTCAGTGAATAGCAGCCAGGCACATTTTAGCTAGTTTTACTTGTAAGTGGGGTTGGAAATGCTTTTCAGGCTCAGTACTGGGCTCAAAACATGCAGCCCTGAGGTCTCTCATGATAGCAGGTGGTTAAATAGAAATTTGCTGCTCAGCTGACCCGGCAGGAGCAAACGTATGCTAAAAATGTACTCAGAATGAGCTTTTCAGTGAATAGCAGCCAGGCACATTTTAGCTAATTTTACTTGTAAGTGGGGTTGGAAACGCTTTTCAGGATCAGTACTGGGCTCAAAACATGCAGCCCTGAGGTCTCTCATGATAGCAGGTGGTTAAGTAGAAATTCGCTGCTCAGCTGACCCGGCAGGAGCAAACGTATGCCAAAAATGTACACAGAATGAGCTTTTCAGTGAATAGCAGCCAGGCACATTTTAGCTAATTTTACTTGTAAGTGGGGTTGGAAACGCTTTTCAGGCTCAGTACTGGGCTCAAAACATGCAGCCCTGAGGTCTCTCATGATAGCAGGTGGTTAAATAGAAATTCGCTGCTCAGCTGACCCGTTAGGAGCAAAAGTATGCTAAAAATGTACTCAGAATGAGCTTTTCAGTGAATAGCAGCCAGGCACATTTTAGCTAGTTTTACTTGTAAGTGGGGTTGGAAACGCTTTTCAGGCTCAGTACTGGGCTCAAAACATGCAGCCCTGAGGTCTCTCATGATAGCAGGTGGTTAATTAGAAATTCACTGCTCAGCTGACCCGGTAGGAGCAAACGTATGCCAAAAATGTACACAGAATGAGCTTTTCAGTGAATAGCAGCCAGGCACATTTTAGCTAGTTTTACTTGTAAGTGGGGTTGGAAACGCTTTTCAGGCTCAGTACTGGGCTCAAAACATGCAGCCCTGAGGTCTCTCATGAAAGCAGGTGGTTAAATAGAAATTCGCTGCTCAGCTGACCCGGTAGGAGCAAACGTATGCTAAAAATGTACACAGAATGAGCTTTTCAGTGAAAAGCAGCCAGGCACATTTTAGCTAGTTTTACTTGTAAGTGGGGTTGGAAATGCTTTTCAGGCTCAGTACTGAGCTCAAAACATGCAGCCCTGAGGTCTCTCATGAAAGCAGGTGGTTAAATAGAAATTCGCTGCTCAGCTGACCCGGTAGGAGCAAACGTATGCCAAAAATGTACACAGAATGAGCTTTTCAGTGAATAGCAGCCAGGCACATTTTCGCTAGTTTTACTTGTAAGTGGGGTTGGAAACGCTTTTCAGGATCAGTACTGGGCTCAAAACATGCAGCCCTGAGGTCTCTCATGATAGCAGGTGGTTAAATAGAAATTCGCTGCTCAGCTGACCCGGCAGGAGCAAACGTATGCTAAAAATAAACTCAGAATGAGCTTTTCAGTGAAGAGAAGCCAGGCACATTTTAGCTAGTTTTACTTGTAAGTGGGGTTGGAAACGCTTTTCAGGCTCAGTACTGGGCTCAAAACATGCAGCCCTGAGGTCTCTCATGAAAGCAGGTGGTTAAATAGAAATTCGCTGCTCAGCTGACCCGGTAGGAGCAAACGTATGCCAAAAATGTACACAGAATGAGCTTTTCAATGTATAGCAGCCAGGCACATTTTAGCTAGTTTTACTTGTAAGTGGGGTTGGAAACGCTTTTCAGGATCAGTACTGGGCACAAAACATGCAGCCCTGAGGTCTCTCATGATAGCAGGTGGTTAAATAGAAATTTGCTGCTCAGCTGACCCGGCAGGAGCAAACGTATGCTAAAAATGTACTCAGAATGAGCTTTTCAGTGAAGAGAAGCCAGGCACATTTTAGCTAGTTTTACTTGTAAGTGGGGTTGGAAATGCTTTTCAGGCTCAGTACTTGGCTCAAAACATGCAGCCCTGAGGTCTCTCATGAAAGCAGGTGGTTAAATAGAAATTCACTGCTCAGCTGACCCGGTAGGAGCAAAGGTATGCCAAAAATGTACACAGAATGAGCTTTTCAGTGAATAGCAGCCAGGCACATTTTAGCTAGTTTTACTTGTAAGTGGGGTTGGAAACTCTTTTCAGGATCAGTACTGGGCTCAAAACATGCAGCCCTGAGGTCTCTCATGATAGCAGGTGGTTAAATGGAAATTCGCTGCTCAGCTGACCCGGCAGGAGCAAACGTATGCTAAAAATGTACTCAGAATGAGCTTTTCAGTGAATAGCAGCCAGGCACATTTTAGCTAATTTTACTTGTAAGTGGGGTTGGAAACACTTTTCAGGATCAGTACTGGGCTCAAAACATGCAGCCCTGAGGTCTCTCATGAAGCAGGTGGTTAAATAGAAATTCGCTGCTCAGCTGACCCGGTAGGAGCAAACGTATGCCAAAAATGTACACAGAATGAGCTTTTCAGTGAAAAGCAGCCAGGCACATTTTAGCTAGTTTTACTTGTAAGTGGGGTTGGAAATGCTTTTCAGGCTCAGTACTGAGCTCAAAACATGCAGCCCTGAGGTCTTTCATGAAAGCAGGTGGTTAAATAGAAATTCGCTGCTCAGCTGACCCGGTAGGAGCAAACGTATGCTAAAAATGTACACAGAATGAGCTTTTCAGTGAAAAGCAGCCAGGCACATTTTAGCTAGTTTTACTTGTAAGTGGGGTTGGAAACGCTTTTCAGGCTCAGTACTGGGCTCAAAACATGCAGCCCTGAGGTCTCTCATGATAGCAGGTGGTTAATTAGAAATTCACTGCTCAGCTGACCCGGTAGGAGCAAACGTATGCCAAAAATGTACACAGAATGAGCTTTTCAGTGAATAGCAGCCAGGCACATTTTAGCTAGTTTTACTTGTAAGTGGGGTTGGAAACGCTTTTCAGGCTCAGTACTGGGCTCAAAACATGCAGCCCTGAGGTCTCTCATGAAGCAGGTGGTTAAATAGAAATTCGCTGCTCAGCTGACCCGGTAGGAGCAAACGTATGCCAAAAATGTACACAGAATGAGCTTTTCAGTGAAAAGCAGCCAGGCACATTTTAGCTAGTTTTACTTGTAAGTGGGGTTGGAAATGCTTTTCAGGCTCAGTACTGAGCTCAAAACATGCAGCCCTGAGGTCTTTCATGAAAGCAGGTGGTTAAATAGAAATTCGCTGCTCAGCTGACCCGGTAGGAGCAAACGTATTCCAAAAATGTACACAGAATGAGCTTTTCAGTGAATAGCAGCCAGGCACATTTTAGCTAGTTTTACTTGTAAGTGGGGTTGGAAACGCTTTTCAGGATCAGTACTGGGCTCAAAACATGCAGCCCTGAGGTCTCTCATGATAGCAGGTGGTTAAATAGAAATTCGCTGCTCAGCTGACCCGGCAGGAGCAAACGTATGCTAAAAATGTACTCAGAATGAGCTTTTCAGTGAAGAGAAGCCAGGCACATTTTAGCTAGTTTTACTTGTAAGTGGGGTTGGAAATGCTTTTCAGGCTCAGTACTGGGCTCAAAACATGCAGCCCTGAGGTCTCTCATGAAATCAGGTGGTTAAATAGAAATTCGCTGCTCAGCTGACCCGGTAGGAGCAAACGTATGCCAAAAATGTACACAGAATGAGCTTTTCAGTGAATAGCAGCCAGGCACATTTTAGCTAGTTTTACTTGTAAGTGGGGTTGGAAATGCTTTTCAGGCTCAGTACTGGGCTCAAAACATGCAGCCCTGAGGTCTCTCATGATAGCAGGTGGTTAAATAGAAATTTGCTGCTCAGCTGACCCGGCAGGAGCAAACGTATGCTAAAAATGTACTCAGAATGAGCTTTTCAGTGAATAGCAGCCAGGCACATTTTAGCTAATTTTACTTGTAAGTGGGGTTGGAAACGCTTTTCAGGATCAGTACTGGGCTCAAAACATGCAGCCCTGAGGTCTCTCATGATAGCAGGTGGTTAAGTAGAAATTCGCTGCTCAGCTGACCCGGCAGGAGCAAACGTATGCCAAAAATGTACACAGAATGAGCTTTTCAGTGAATAGCAGCCAGGCACATTTTAGCTAATTTTACTTGTAAGTGGGGTTGGAAACGCTTTTCAGGCTCAGTACTGGGCTGAAAACATGCAGCCCTGAGGTCTCTCATGATAGCAGGTGGTTAAATAGAAATTCGCTGCTCAGCTGACCCGTTAGGAGCAAAAGTATGCTAAAAATGTACTCAGAATGAGCTTTTCAGTGAATAGCAGCCAGGCACATTTTAGCTAGTTTTACTTGTAAGTGGGGTTGGAAACGCTTTTCAGGCTCAGTACTGGGCTCAAAACATGCAGCCCTGAGGTCTCTCATGATAGCAGGTGGTTAATTAGAAATTCACTGCTCAGCTGACCCGGTAGGAGCAAACGTATGCCAAAAATGTACACAGAATGAGCTTTTCAGTGAATAGCAGCCAGGCACATTTTAGCTAGTTTTACTTGTAAGTGGGGTTGGAAACGCTTTTCAGGCTCAGTACTGGGCTCAAAACATGCAGCCCTGAGGTCTCTCATGAAAGCAGGTGGTTAAATAGAAATTCGCTGCTCAGCTGACCCGGTAGGAGCAAACGTATGCTAAAAATGTACACAGAATGAGCTTTTCAGTGAAAAGCAGCCAGGCACATTTTAGCTAGTTTTACTTGTAAGTGGGGTTGGAAATGCTTTTCAGGCTCAGTACTGAGCTCAAAACATGCAGCCCTGAGGTCTCTCATGAAAGCAGGTGGTTAAATAGAAATTCGCTGCTCAGCTGACCCGGTAGGAGCAAACGTATGCCAAAAATGTACACAGAATGAGCTTTTCAGTGAATAGCAGCCAGGCACATTTTCGCTAGTTTTACTTGTAAGTGGGGTTGGAAACGCTTTTCAGGATCAGTACTGGGCTCAAAACATGCAGCCCTGAGGTCTCTCATGATAGCAGGTGGTTAAATAGAAATTCGCTGCTCAGCTGACCCGGCAGGAGCAAACGTATGCTAAAAATAAACTCAGAATGAGCTTTTCAGTGAAGAGAAGCCAGGCACATTTTAGCTAGTTTTACTTGTAAGTGGGGTTGGAAACGCTTTTCAGGCTCAGTACTGGGCTCAAAACATGCAGCCCTGAGGTCTCTCATGAAAGCAGGTGGTTAAATAGAAATTCGCTGCTCAGCTGACCCGGTAGGAGCAAACGTATGCCAAAAATGTACACAGAATGAGCTTTTCAATGTATAGCAGCCAGGCACATTTTAGCTAGTTTTACTTGTAAGTGGGGTTGGAAACGCTTTTCAGGATCAGTACTGGGCACAAAACATGCAGCCCTGAGGTCTCTCATGATAGCAGGTGGTTAAATAGAAATTTGCTGCTCAGCTGACCCGGCAGGAGCAAACGTATGCTAAAAATGTACTCAGAATGAGCTTTTCAGTGAAGAGAAGCCAGGCACATTTTAGCTAGTTTTACTTGTAAGTGGGGTTGGAAATGCTTTTCAGGCTCAGTACTTGGCTCAAAACATGCAGCCCTGAGGTCTCTCATGAAAGCAGGTGGTTAAATAGAAATTCACTGCTCAGCTGACCCGGTAGGAGCAAAGGTATGCCAAAAATGTACACAGAATGAGCTTTTCAGTGAATAGCAGCCAGGCACATTTTAGCTAGTTTTACTTGTAAGTGGGGTTGGAAACTCTTTTCAGGATCAGTACTGGGCTCAAAACATGCAGCCCTGAGGTCTCTCATGATAGCAGGTGGTTAAATGGAAATTCGCTGCTCAGCTGACCCGGCAGGAGCAAACGTATGCTAAAAATGTACTCAGAATGAGCTTTTCAGTGAAGAGAAGCCAGGCACATTTTAGCTAGTTTTACTTGTAAGTGGGGTTGGAAATGCTTTTCAGGCTCAGTACTGGGCTCAAAACATGCAGCCCTGAGGTCTCTCATGAAATCAGGTGGTTAAATAGAAATTCGCTGCTCAGCTGACCCGGTAGGAGCAAACGTATGCCAAAAATGTACACAGAAAGAGCTTTTCAGTGAATAGCAGCCAGGCACATTTTAGCTAGTTTTACTTGTAAGTGGGGTTGGAAACGCTTTTCAGGCTCAGTACTGGGCTCAAAACATGCAGCCCTGAGGTCTCTCATGATAGCAGGTGGTTAAATAGAAATTCGCTGCTCAGCTGACCCGGCAGGAGCAAACGTATGCTAAAAATGTACTCAGAATGAGCTTTTCAGTGAATAGCAGCCAGGCACATTTTAGCTAATTTTACTTGTAAGTGGGGTTGGAAACGCTTTTCAGGCTCAGTACTGGGCTCAAAACATGCAGCCCTGAGGTCTCTCATGATAGCAGGTGGTTAAATAGAAATTCGCTGCTCAGCTGACCCGTTAGGAGCAAACGTATGCTAAAAATGTACACAGAATGAGCTTTTCAGTGAATAGCAGCCAGGCACATTTTAGCTAGTTTTACTTGTAAGTGGGGTTGGAAATGCTTTTCAGGCTCAGTACTGAGCTCAAAACATGCAGCCCTGAGGTCTCTCATGAAAGCAGGTGGTTAAATAGAAATTCGCTGCTCAGCTGACCCGGTAGGAGAAAACGTATGCCAAAAATGTACACAGAATGAGCTTTTCAGTGAATAGCAGCCAGGCACATTTTCGCTAGTTTTACTTGTAAGTGGGGTTGGAAACGCTTTTCAGGATCAGTACTGGGCTCAAAACATGCAGCCCTGAGGTCTCTCATGATAGCAGGTGGTTAAATAGAAATTCGCTGCTCAGCTGACCCGGCAGGAGCAAACGTATGCTAAAAATGTACTCAGAATGAGCTTTTCAGTGAAGAGAAGCCAGGCACATTTTAGCTAGTTTTACTTGTAAGTGGGGTTGGAAACGCTTTTCAGGCTCAGTACTGGGCTCAAAACATGCAGCCCTGAGGTCTCTCATGAAATCAGGTGGTTAAATAGAAATTCGCTGCTCAGCTGACCCGGTAGGAGCAAATGTATGCCAAAAATGTACACAGAATGAGCTTTTCAGTGAATAGCAGCCAGGCACATTTTAGCTAGTTTTACTTGTAAGTGGGGTTGGAAACGCTTTTCAGGCTCAGTACTGGGCTCAAAACATGCAGCCCTGAGGTCTCTCATGATAGCAGGTGGTTAAATAGAAATTCGCTGCTCAGCTGACCCGGCAGGAGCAAACGTATGCTAAAAATGTACTCAGAATGAGCTTTTCAGTGAATAGCAGCCAGGCACATTTTAGCTAATTTTACTTGTAAGTGGGGTTGGAAACACTTTTCAGGATCAGTACTGGGCTCAAAACATGCAGCCCTGAGGTCTCTCATGATAGCAGGTGGTTAAATAGAAATTCGCTGCTCAGCTGACCCGGCAGGAGCAAACGTATGCCAAAAATGTACACAGAATGAGCTTTTCAGTGAATAGCGGCCAGGCACATTTTAGCTAATTTTACTTGTAAGTGGGGTTGGAAACGCTTTTCAGGCTCAGTACTGGGCTCAAAACATGCAGCCCTGAGGTCTCTCATGATAGCAGGTGGTTAAATAGAAATTCGCTGCTCAGCTGACCCGTTAGGAGCAAACATATGCTAAAAATGTACACAGAATGAGCTTTTCAGTGAATAGCAGCCAGGCACATTTTAGCTAGTTTTACTTGTAAGTGGGGTTGGAAACGCTTTTCAGGCTCAGTACTGGGCTCAAAACATGCAGCCCTGAGGTCTCTCATGATAGCAGGTGGTTAATTAGAAATTCACTGCTCAGCTGACCCGGTAGGAGCAAACGTATGCCAAAAATGTACACAGAATGAGCTTTTCAGTGAATAGCAGCCAGGCACATTTTAGCTAGTTTTACTTGTAAGTGGGGTTGGAAACGCTTTTCAGGCTCAGTACTGGGCTCAAAACATGCAGCCCTGAGGTCTCTCATGAAAGCAGGTGGTTAAATAGAAATTCGCTGCTCAGCTGACCCGGTAGGAGCAAACGTATGCCAAAAATGTACACAGAATGAGTTTTTCAGTGAATAGCAGCCAGGCACATTTTAGCTAGTTTTACTTGTAAGTGGGGTTGGAAATGCTTTTCAGGCTCAGTACTGGGCTCAAAACATGCAGCCCTGAGGTCTCTCATGATAGCAGGTGGTTAAATAGAAATTCGCTGCTCAGCTGACCCGGCAGGAGCAAACGTATGCTAAAAATGTACTCAGAATGAGCTTTTCAGTGAATAGCAGCCAGGCACATTTTAGCTAATTTTACTTGTAAGTGGGGTTGGAAACGCTTTTCAGGATCAGTACTGGGCTCAAAACATGCAGCCCTGAGGTCTCTCATGATAGCAGGTGGTTAAGTAGAAATTCGCTGCTCAGCTGACCCGGCAGGAGCAAACGTATGCCAAAAATGTACACAGAATGAGCTTTTCAGTGAATAGCAGCCAGGCACATTTTAGCTAATTTTACTTGTAAGTGGGGTTGGAAACGCTTTTCAGGCTCAGTACTGGGCTCAAAACATGCAGCCCTGAGGTCTCTCATGATAGCAGGTGGTTAAATAGAAATTCGCTGCTCAGCTGACCCGTTAGGAGCAAAAGTATGCTAAAAATGTACTCAGAATGAGCTTTTCAGTGAAGAGAAGCCAGGCACATTTTAGCTAGTTTTACTTGTAAGTGAAGTTGGAAATGCTTTTCAGGCTCAGTACTTGGCTCAAAACATGCAGCCCTGAGGTCTCTCATGAAAGCAGGTGGTTAAATAGAAATTCACTGCTCAGCTGACCCGGTAGGAGCAAAGGTATGCCAAAAATGTACAGAGAATGAGCTTTTCAGTGAATAGCAGCCAGGCACATTTTAGCTAGTTTTACTTGTAAGTGGGGTTGGAAACGCTTTTCAGGCTCAGTACTGGGCTCAAAACATGCAGCCCTGAGGTCTCTCATGATAGCAGGTGGTTAATTAGAAATTCACTGCTCAGCTGACCCGGTAGGAGCAAACGTATGCCAAAAATGTACACAGAATGAGCTTTTCAGTGAATAGCAGCCAGGCACATTTTAGCTAGTTTTACTTGTAAGTGGGGTTGGAAACGCTTTTCAGGCTCAGTACTGGGCTCAAAACATGCAGCCCTGAGGTCTCTCATGAAAGCAGGTGGTTAAATAGAAATTCGCTGCTCAGCTGACCCGGTAGGAGCAAACGTATGCTAAAAATGTACACAGAATGAGCTTTTCAGTGAAAAGCAGCCAGGCACATTTTAGCTAGTTTTACTTGTAAGTGGGGTTGGAAATGCTTTTCAGGCTCAGTACTGAGCTCAAAACATGCAGCCCTGAGGTCTCTCATGAAAGCAGGTGGTTAAATAGAAATTCGCTGCTCAGCTGACCCGGTAGGAGCAAACGTATGCCAAAAATGTACACAGAATGAGCTTTTCAGTGAATAGCAGCCAGGCACATTTTCGCTAGTTTTACTTGTAAGTGGGGTTGGAAACGCTTTTCAGGATCAGTACTGGGCTCAAAACATGCAGCCCTGAGGTCTCTCATGATAGCAGGTGGTTAAATAGAAATTCGCTGCTCAGCTGACCCGGCAGGAGCAAACGTATGCTAAAAATAAACTCAGAATGAGCTTTTCAGTGAAGAGAAGCCAGGCACATTTTAGCTAGTTTTACTTGTAAGTGGGGTTGGAAACGCTTTTCAGGCTCAGTACTGGGCTCAAAACATGCAGCCCTGAGGTCTCTCATGAAAGCAGGTGGTTAAATAGAAATTCGCTGCTCAGCTGACCCGGTAGGAGCAAACGTATGCCAAAAATGTACACAGAATGAGCTTTTCAATGTATAGCAGCCAGGCACATTTTAGCTAGTTTTACTTGTAAGTGGGGTTGGAAACGCTTTTCAGGATCAGTACTGGGCACAAAACATGCAGCCCTGAGGTCTCTCATGATAGCAGGTGGTTAAATAGAAATTTGCTGCTCAGCTGACCCGGCAGGAGCAAACGTATGCTAAAAATGTACTCAGAATGAGCTTTTCAGTGAAGAGAAGCCAGGCACATTTTAGCTAGTTTTACTTGTAAGTGGGGTTGGAAATGCTTTTCAGGCTCAGTACTGGGCTCAAAACATGCAGCCCTGAGGTCTCTCATGAAATCAGGTGGTTAAATAAAAATTCGCTGCTCAGCTGACCCGGTAGGAGCAAACGTATGCCAAAAATGTACACAGAATGAGCTTTTCAGTGAAAAGCAGCCAGGCACATTTTAGCTAGTTTTACTTGTAAGTGGGGTTGGAAACGCTTTTCAGGCTCAGTACTGAGCTCAAAACATGCGGCCCTGAGGTCTCTCATGAAAGCAGGTGGTTAAATAGAAATTCGCTGCTCAGCTGACCCGGTAGGAGCAAACGTATGCCAAAAATGTACACAGAATGAGCTTTTCAGTGAATAGCAGCCAGGCACATTTTCGCTAGTTTTACTTGTAAGTGGGGTTGGAAACACTTTTCAGGATCAGTACTGGGCTCAAAACATGCAGCCCTGAGGTCTCTCATGAAAGCAGGTGGTTAAATAGAAATTCGCTGCTCAGCTGACCCGGTAGGAGCAAACGTATGCCAAAAATGTACACAGAATGAGCTTTTCAGTGAAAAGCAGCCAGGCACATTTTAGCTAGTTTTACTTGTAAGTGGGGTTGGAAACGCTTTTCAGGATCAGTACTGGGCTTAAAACATGCAGCCCTGAGGTCTCTCATGATAGCAGGTGGTTAAACAGAAATTCGCTGCTCAGCTGACCCGGCAGGAGCAAACGTATGCTAAAAATGTACTCAGAATGAGCTTTTCAGTGAATAGCAGCCAGGCACATTTTTAGCTAGTTTTACTTGTAAGTGGGGTTGGAAACGCTTTTCAGGCTCAGTACTGGGCTCAAAACATGCAGCCCTGAGGTCTCTCATGATAGCAGGTGGTTATATAGAAATTCGCTGCTCAGCTGACCCGGCAGGAGCAAACGTATCCTAAAAATGTACTCAGAATGAGCTTTTCAGTGAAGAGAAGCCAGGCACATTTTAGCTAGTTTTACTTGTAAGTGGGGTTGGAAACGCTTTTCAGGCTCTGTACTGGGCTCAAAACATGCGCCCTGAGGTCTCTCATGAAAGCAGGTGGTTAAATAGAAATCTGCTGCTCAGCTGACCCGGTAGGAGCAAACGTATGCCAAAAATGTACACAGAATGAGCTTTTCAGTGAATAGCAGCCAGGCACATTTTCGCTAGTTTTACTTGTAAGTGGGGTTGGAAACGCTTTTCAGGATCAGTACTGGGCTCAAAACATGCAGCCCTGAGGTCTCTCATGATAGCAGGTGGTTAAATAGAAATTCGCTGCTCAGCTGACCCGGCAGGAGCAAACGTATGCTAAAAATGTACTCAGAATGAGCTTTTCAGTGAAGAGAAGCCAGGCACATTTTAGCTAGTTTTACTTGTAAGTGGGGTTGGAAACGCTTTTCAGGCTCAGTACTGGGCTCAAAACATGCAGCCCTGAGGTCTCTCATGAAAGCAGGTGGTTAAATAGAAATTCGCTGCTCAGCTGACCCGGTAGGAGCAAACGTATGCCAAAAATGTACACAGAATGAGCTTTTCAGTGAAAAGCAGCCAGGCACATTTTAGCTAGTTTTACTTGTAAGTGGGGTTGGAAACGCTTTTCAGGATCAGTACTGGGCTTAAAACATGCAGCCCTGAGGTCTCTCATGATAGCAGGTGGTTAAACAGAAATTCGCTGCTCAGCTGACCCGGCAGGAGC
The DNA here is from genome assembly GCF_964263255.1 of Lissotriton vulgaris. Classification (NCBI taxonomy): domain Eukaryota; kingdom Metazoa; phylum Chordata; class Amphibia; order Caudata; family Salamandridae; genus Lissotriton; species Lissotriton vulgaris. Next base: position 1,085,109,206 of record NC_141691.1, on the reverse strand, counting down.
AAACGTATGCTAAAAATGTACTCAGAATGAGCTTTTCAGTGAATAGCAGCCAGGCACATTTTTAGCTAGTTTTACTTGTAAGTGGGGTTGGAAACGCTTTTCAGGCTCAGTACTGGGCTCAAAACATGCAGCCCTGAGGTCTCTCATGATAGCAGGTGGTTAAATAGAAATTCGCTGCTCAGCTGACCCGGCAGGAGCAAACGTATGCTAAAAATGTACTCAGAATGAGCTTTTCAGTGAAGAGAAGCCAGGCACATTTTAGCTAGTTTTACTTGTAAGTGGGGTTGGAAATGCTTTTCAGGCTCAGTACTGAGCTCAAAACATGCAGCCCTGAGGTCTCTCATGAAAGCAGGTGGTTAAGTAGAAATTCGCTGCTCAGCTGACCCGGTAGGAGCAAACGTATGCCAAAAATGTACACAGAATGAGCTTTTCAGTGAATAGCAGCCAGGCACATTTTAGCTAGTTTTACTTGTAAGTGGGGTTGGAAACGCTTTTCAGGATCAGTACTGGGCTCAAAACATGCAGCCCTGAGGTCTCTCATGATAGCAGGTGGTTAAATAGAAATTCGCTGCTCAGCTGACCCGGCAGGAGCAAACGTATGCTAAAAATGTACTCAGAATGAGCTTTTCAGTGAAGAGAAGCCAGGCACATTTTAGCTAGTTTTACTTGTAAGTGGGGTTGGAAACGCTTTTCAGGCTCAGTACTGGGCTCAAAACATGCAGCCCTGAGGTCTCTCATGAAAGCAGGTGGTTAAATAGAAATTCGCTGCTCAGCTGACCCGGTAGGAGCAAACGTATACCAAAAATGTACACAGAATGAGCTTTTCAGTGAATAGCAGCCAGGCGCATTTTAGCTAGTTTTACTTGTAAGTGGGGTTGGAAACGCTTTTCAGGATCAGTACTGGGCTCAAAACATGCAGCCCTGAGGTCCCTCATGATAGCAGGTGTTTAAATAGAAATTTGCTGCTCAGCTGACCCGGCAGGAGCAAACGTATGCTAAAAATGTACTCAGAATGAGCTTTTCAGTGAAGAGAAGCCAGGTACATTTTAGCTAGTTTTACTTGTAAGTGGGGTTGGAAATGCTTTTCAGGCTCAGTACTGGGCTCAAAACATGCAGCCCTGAGGTCTCTCATGAAATCAGGTGGTTAAATAGAAATTTGCTGCTCAGCTGACCCGGTAGGAGCAAACGTATGCCAAAAATATACACAGAATGAGCTTTTCAGTGAATAGCAGCCAGGCACATTTTAGCTAGTTTTACTTGTAAGTGGGGTTGGAAACGCTTTTCAGGCTCAGTACTGGGCTCAAAACATGCAGCCTCGAGGTCTCTCATGATAGCAGGTGGTTAAATAGAAATTCGCTGCTCAGCTGACCCGGCGGGAGCAAACGTATGCTAAAAATGTACTCAGAATGAGCTTTTCAGTGAATAGCAACCAGGCACATTTTAGTTAATTTTACTTGTAAGTGGGGTTGGAAACGCTTTTCAGGATCAGTACTGGGCTCAAAACATGCAGCCCTGAGGTCTCTCATGATAGCAGGTGGTTAAATAGAAATTCGCTGCTCAGCTGACCCGGCAGGAGCAAACGTATGCCAAAAATGTACACAGAATGAGCTTTTCAGTGAATAGCAGCCAGGCACATTTTAGCTAATTTTACTTGTACGTGGGGTTGGAAACGCTTTTCAGGCTCAGTACTGGGCTCAAAACATGCAGCCCTGAGGTCTCTCATGATAGCAGGTGGTTAAATAGAAATTCGCTGCTCAGCTGACCCGTTAGGAGCAAACGTATGCTAAAAATGTACTCAGAATGAGCTTTTCAGTGAAGAGAAGCCAGGCACATTTTAGCTAGTTTTACTTGTAAGTGGGTTTGGAAATGCTTTTCAGGCTCAGTACTGGGCTCAAAACATGCAGCCCTGAGGTCTCTCATGAAAGCAGGTGGTTAAATAGAAATTCGCTGCTCAGCTGACCCGGTAGGAGCAAACGTATACCAAAAATGTACACAGAATGAGCTTTTCAGTGAATAGCAGCCAGGCACATTTTAGCTAGTTTTACTTGTAAGTGGGGTTGGAAACGCTTTTCAGGATCAGTACTGGGCTCAAAACATGCAGCCCTGAGGTCCCTCATGATAGCAGGTGTTTAAATAGAAATTTGCTGCTCAGCTGACCCGGCAGGAGCAAACGTATGCTAAAAATGTACTCAGAATGAGCTTTTCAGTGAAGAGAAGCCAGGCACATTTTAGCTAGTTTTACTTGTAAGTGGGGTTGGAAATGCTTTTCAGGCTCAGTACTGGGCTCAAAACATGCAGCCCTGAGGTCTCTCATGAAATCAGGTGGTTAAATAGAAATTTGCTGCTCAGCTGACCCGGTAGGAGCAAACGTATGCCAAAAATATACACAGAATGAGCTTTTCAGTGAATAGCAGCCAGGCACATTTTAGCTAGTTTTACTTGTAAGTGGGGTTGGAAACGCTTTTCAGGCTCAGTACTGGGCTCAAAACATGCAGCCTCGAGGTCTCTCATGATAGCAGGTGGTTAAATAGAAATTCGCTGCTCAGCTGACCCGGTAGGAGCAAACGTATGCTAAAAATGTACACAGAATGAGCTTTTCAGTGAAAAGCAGCCAGGCACATTTTAGCTAGTTTTACTTGTAAGTGGGGTTGGAAATGCTTTTCAGGCTCAGTACTGAGCTCAAAACATGCAGCCCTGAGGTCTCTCATGAAAGCAGGTGGTTAAATAGAAATTCGCTGCTCAGCTGACCCGGTAGGAGCAAACGTATGCCAAAAATGTACACAGAATGAGCTTTTCAGTGAATAGCAGCCAGGCACATTTTCGCTAGTTTTACTTGTAAGTGGGGTTGGAAACGCTTTTCAGGATCAGTACTGGGCTCAAAACATGCAGCCCTGAGGTCTCTCATGATAGCAGGTGGTTAAATAGAAATTCGCTGCTCAGCTGACCCGGCAGGAGCAAACGTATGCTAAAAATAAACTCAGAATGAGCTTTTCAGTGAAGAGAAGCCAGGCACATTTTAGCTAGTTTTACTTGTAAGTGGGGTTGGAAACGCTTTTCAGGCTCAGTACTGGGCTCAAAACATGCAGCCCTGAGGTCTCTCATGAAAGCAGGTGGTTAAATAGAAATTCGCTGCTCAGCTGACCCGGTGGGAGCAAACGTATGCCAAAAATGTACACAGAATGAGCTTTTCAATGTATAGCAGCCAGGCACATTTTAGCTAGTTTTACTTGTAAGTGGGGTTGGAAACGCTTTTCAGGATCAGTACTGGGCACAAAACATGCAGCCCTGAGGTCTCTCATGATAGCAGGTGGTTAAATAGAAATTTGCTGCTCAGCTGACCCGGCAGGAGCAAACGTATGCTAAAAATGTACTCAGAATGAGCTTTTCAGTGAAGAGAAGCCAGGCACATTTTAGCTAGTTTTACTTGTAAGTGGGGTTGGAAATGCTTTTCAGGCTCAGTACTGGGCTCAAAACATGCAGCCCTGAGGTCTCTCATGAAATCAGGTGGTTAAATAAAAATTCGCTGCTCAGCTGACCCGGTAGGAGCAAACGTATGCCAAAAATGTACACAGAATGAGCTTTTCAGTGAATAGCAGCCAGGCACATTTTAGCTAGTTTTACTTGTAAGTGGGGTTGGAAACGCTTTTCAGGATCAGTACTGGGCACAAAACATGCAGCCCTGAGGTCTCTCATGATAGCAGGTGGTTAAATAGAAATTCGCTGCTCAGCTGACCCGGCAGGAGCAAACGTATGCTAAAAATGTACTCAGAATGAGCTTTTCAGTGAAGAGAAGCCAGGCACATTTTAGCTAGTTTTACTTGTAAGTGGGGTTGGAAACGCTTTTCAGGCTCAGTACTGGGCTCAAAACATGCAGCCCTGAGGTCTCTCATGAAAGCAGGTGGTTAAATAGAAATTCGCTGCTCAGCTGACCCGGTAGGAGCAAACGTATGCCAAAAATGTACACAGAATGAGCTTTTCAGTGAAAAGCAGCCAGGCACATTTTAGCTAGTTTTACTTGTAAGTGGGGTTGGAAACGCTTTTCAGGCTCAGTACTGAGCTCAAAACATGCGGCCCTGAGGTCTCTCATGAAAGCAGGTGGTTAAATAGAAATTCGCTGCTCAGCTGACCCGGTAGGAGCAAACGTATGCCAAAAATGTACATAGAATGAGCTTTTCAGTGAATAGCAGCCAGGCACATTTTCGCTAGTTTTACTTGTAAGTGGGGTTGGAAACGCTTTTCAGGATCAGTACTGGGCTCAAAACATGCAGCCCTGAGGTCTCTCATGATAGCAGGTGGTTAAATAGAAATTCGCTGCTCAGCTGACCCGGCAGGAGCAAACGTATGCTAAAAATGTACTCAGAATGAGCTTTTCAGTGAAGAGAAGCCAGGCACTTTTAGCTAGTTTTACTTGTAAGTGGGGTTGGAAACGCTTTTCAGGCTCAGTACTGGGCTCAAAACATGCAGCCCTGAGGTCTCTCATGAAAGCAGGTGGTTAAATAGAAATTCGCTGCTCAGCTGACCCGGTAGGAGCAAACGTATGCCAAAAATGTACACAGAATGAGCTTTTCAGTGAAAAGCAGCCAGGCACATTTTAGCTAGTTTTACTTGTAAGTGGGGTTGGAAACGCTTTTCAGGATCAGTACTGGGCTTAAAACATGCAGCCCTGAGGTCTCTCATGATAGCAGGTGGTTAAACAGAAATTCGCTGCTCAGCTGACCCGGCAGGAGCAAACGTATGCTAAAAATGTACTCAGAATGAGCTTTTCAGTGAATAGCAGCCAGGCACATTTTTAGCTAGTTTTACTTGTAAGTGGGGTTGGAAACGCTTTTCAGGCTCAGTACTGGGCTCAAAACATGCAGCCCTGAGGTCTCTCATGATAGCAGGTGGTTAAATAGAAATTCGCTGCTCAGCTGACCCGGCAGGAGCAAACGTATCCTAAAAATGTACTCAGAATGAGCTTTTCAGTGAAGAGAAGCCAGGCACATTTTAGCTAGTTTTACTTGTAAGTGGGGTTGGAAACGCTTTTCAGGCTCTGTACTGGGCTCAAAACATGCAGCCCTGAGGTCTCTCATGAAAGCAGGTGGTTAAATAGAAATTCGCTGCTCAGCTGACCCGGTAGGAGCAAACGTATGCCAAAAATGTACACAGAATGAGCTTTTCAGTGAATAGCAGCCAGGCACATTTTAGCTAGTTTTACTTTAAGTGGGGTTGGAAACGCTTTTCAGGATCAGTACTGGGCTCAAAACATGCAGCCCTGAGGTCTCTCATGATAGCAGGTGGTTAAATAGAAATTTGCTGCTCAGCTGACCCGGCAGGAGCAAACGTATGCTAAAAATGTACTCAGAATGAGCTTTTCAGTGAAGAGAAGCCAGGCACATTTTAGCTAGTTTTACTTGTAAGTGGGGTTGGAAATGCTTTTCAGGCTCAGTACTGAGCTCAAAACATGCAGCCCTGAGGTCTCTCATGAAAGCAGGTGGTTAAGTAGAAATTCGCTGCTCAGCTGACCCGGTAGGAGCAAACGTATGCCAAAAATGTACACAGAATGAGCTTTTCAGTGAATAGCAGCCAGGCACATTTTAGCTAGTTTTACTTGTAAGTGGGGTTGGAAACGCTTTTCAGGATCAGTACTGGGCTCAAAACATGCAGCCCTGAGGTCTCTCATGATAGCAGGTGGTTAAATAGAAATTCGCTGCTCAGCTGACCCGGCAGGAGCAAACGTATGCTAAAAATGTACTCAGAATGAGCTTTTCAGTGAAGAGAAGCCAGGCACATTTTAGCTAGTTTTACTTGTAAGTGGGGTTGGAAACGCTTTTCAGGCTCAGTACTGGGCTCAAAACATGCAGCCCTGAGGTCTCTCATGAAAGCAGGTGGTTAAATAGAAATTCGCTGCTCAGCTGACCCGGTAGGAGCAAACGTATACCAAAAATGTACACAGAATGAGCTTTTCAGTGAATAGCAGCCAGGCACATTTTAGCTAGTTTTACTTGTAAGTGGGGTTGGAAACGCTTTTCAGGATCAGTACTGGGCTCAAAACATGCAGCCCTGAGGTCCCTCATGATAGCAGGTGTTTAAATAGAAATTTGCTGCTCAGCTGACCCGGCAGGAGCAAACGTATGCTAAAAATGTACTCAGAATGAGCTTTTCAGTGAAGAGAAGCCAGGCACATTTTAGCTAGTTTTACTTGTAAGTGGGGTTGGAAATGCTTTTCAGGCTCAGTACTGGGCTCAAAACATGCAGCCCTGAGGTCTCTCATGAAATCAGGTGGTTAAATAGAAATTTGCTGCTCAGCTGACCCGGTAGGAGCAAACGTATGCCAAAAATATACACAGAATGAGCTTTTCAGTGAATAGCAGCCAGGCACATTTTAGCTAGTTTTACTTGTAAGTGGGGTTGGAAACGCTTTTCAGGCTCAGTACTGGGCTCAAAACATGCAGCCTCGAGGTCTCTCATGATAGCAGGTGGTTAAATAGAAATTCGCTGCTCAGCTGACCCGGTAGGAGCAAACGTATGCTAAAAATGTACACAGAATGAGCTTTTCAGTGAAAAGCAGCCAGGCACATTTTAGCTAGTTTTACTTGTAAGTGGGGTTGGAAATGCTTTTCAGGCTCAGTACTGAGCTCAAAACATGCAGCCCTGAGGTCTCTCATGAAAGCAGGTGGTTAAATAGAAATTCGCTGCTCAGCTGACCCGGTAGGAGCAAACGTATGCCAAAAATGTACACAGAATGAGCTTTTCAGTGAATAGCAGCCAGGCACATTTTCGCTAGTTTTACTTGTAAGTGGGGTTGGAAACGCTTTTCAGGATCAGTACTGGGCTCAAAACATGCAGCCCTGAGGTCTCTCATGATAGCAGGTGGTTAAATAGAAATTCGCTGCTCAGCTGACCCGGCAGGAGCAAACGTATGCTAAAAATAAACTCAGAATGAGCTTTTCAGTGAAGAGAAGCCAGGCACATTTTAGCTAGTTTTACTTGTAAGTGGGGTTGGAAACGCTTTTCAGGCTCAGTACTGGGCTCAAAACATGCAGCCCTGAGGTCTCTCATGAAAGCAGGTGGTTAAATAGAAATTCGCTGCTCAGCTGACCCGGTAGGAGCAAACGTATGCCAAAAATGTACACAGAATGAGCTTTTCAATGTATAGCAGCCAGGCACATTTTAGCTAGTTTTACTTGTAAGTGGGGTTGGAAACGCTTTTCAGGATCAGTACTGGGCACAAAACATGCAGCCCTGAGGTCTCTCATGATAGCAGGTGGTTAAATAGAAATTTGCTGCTCAGCTGACCCGGCAGGAGCAAACGTATGCTAAAAATGTACTCAGAATGAGCTTTTCAGTGAAGAGAAGCCAGGCACATTTTAGCTAGTTTTACTTGTAAGTGGGGTTGGAAATGCTTTTCAGGCTCAGTACTGGGCTCAAAACATGCAGCCCTGAGGTCTCTCATGAAATCAGGTGGTTAAATAAAAATTCGCTGCTCAGCTGACCCGGTAGGAGCAAACGTATGCCAAAAATGTACACAGAATGAGCTTTTCAGTGAATAGCAGCCAGGCACATTTTAGCTAGTTTTACTTGTAAGTGGGGTTGGAAACGCTTTTCAGGATCAGTACTGGGCACAAAACATGCAGCCCTGAGGTCTCTCATGATAGCAGGTGGTTAAATAGAAATTCGCTGCTCAGCTGACCCGGCAGGAGCAAACGTATGCTAAAAATGTACTCAGAATGAGCTTTTCAGTGAAGAGAAGCCAGGCACATTTTAGCTAGTTTTACTTGTAAGTGGGGTTGGAAACGCTTTTCAGGCTCAGTACTGGGCTCAAAACATGCAGCCCTGAGGTCTCTCATGAAAGCAGGTGGTTAAATAGAAATTCGCTGCTCAGCTGACCCGGTAGGAGCAAACGTATGCCAAAGATGTACACAGAATGAGCTTTTCAGTGAAAAGCAGCCAGGCACATTTTAGCTAGTTTTACTTGTAAGTGGGGTTGGAAACGCTTTTCAGGCTCAGTACTGAGCTCAAAACATGCGGCCCTGAGGTCTCTCATGAAAGCAGGTGGTTAAATAGAAATTCGCTGCTCAGCTGACCCGGTAGGAGCAAACGTATGCCAAAAATGTACACAGAATGAGCTTTTCAGTGAATAGCAGCCAGGCACATTTTCGCTAGTTTTACTTGTAAGTGGGGTTGGAAACGCTTTTCAGGATCAGTACTGGGCTCAAAACATGCAGCCCTGAGGTCTCTCATGATAGCAGGTGGTTAAATAGAAATTCGCTGCTCAGCTGACCCGGCAGGAGCAAACGTATGCTAAAAATGTACTCAGAATGAGCTTTTCAGTGAAGAGAAGCCAGGCACATTTTAGCTAGTTTTACTTGTAAGTGGGGTTGGAAACGCTTTTCAGGCTCAGTACTGGGCTCAAAACATGCAGCCCTGAGGTCTCTCATGAAAGCAGGTGGTTAAATAGAAATTCGCTGCTCAGCTGACCCGGTAGGAGCAAACGTATGCCAAAAATGTACACAGAATGAGCTTTTCAGTGAAAAGCAGCCAGGCACATTTTAGCTAGTTTTACTTGTAAGTGGGGTTGGAAACGCTTTTCAGGATCAGTACTGGGCTTAAAACATGCAGCCCTGAGGTCTCTCATGATAGCAGGTGGTTAAACAGAAATTTGCTGCTCAGCTGACCCGGCAGGAGCAAACGTATGCTAAAAATGTACTCAGAATGAGCTTTTCAGTGAATAGCAGCCAGGCACATTTTTAGCTAGTTTTACTTGTAAGTGGGGTTGGAAACGCTTTTCAGGCTCAGTACTGGGCTCAAAACATGCAGCCCTGAGGTCTCTCATGATAGCAGGTGGTTAAATAGAAATTCGCTGCTCAGCTGACCCGGCAGGAGCAAACGTATCCTAAAAATGTACTCAGAATGAGCTTTTCAGTGAAGAGAAGCCAGGCACATTTTAGCTAGTTTTACTTGTAAGTGGGGTTGGAAACGCTTTTCAGGCTCTGTACTGGGCTCAAAACATGCAGCCCTGAGGTCTCTCATGAAAGCAGGTGGTTAAATAGAAATTCGCTGCTCAGCTGACCCGGTAGGAGCAAACGTATGCCAAAAATGTACACAGAATGAGCTTTTCAGTGAATAGCAGCCAGGCACATTTTAGCTAGTTTTACTTTAAGTGGGGTTGGAAACGCTTTTCAGGATCAGTACTGGGCTCAAAACATGCAGCCCTGAGGTCTCTCATGATAGCAGGTGGTTAAATAGAAATTTGCTGCTCAGCTGACCCGGCAGGAGCAAACGTATGCTAAAAATGTACTCAGAATGAGCTTTTCAGTGAAGAGAAGCCAGGCACATTTTAGCTAGTTTTACTTGTAAGTGGGGTTGGAAATGCTTTTCAGGCTCAGTACTGAGCTCAAAACATGCAGCCCTGAGGTCTCTCATGAAAGCAGGTGGTTAAGTAGAAATTCGCTGCTCAGCTGACCCGGTAGGAGCAAACGTATGCCAAAAATGTACACAGAATGAGCTTTTCAGTGAATAGCAGCCAGGCACATTTTAGCTAGTTTTACTTGTAAGTGGGGTTGGAAACGCTTTTCAGGATCAGTACTGGGCTCAAAACATGCAGCCCTGAGGTCTCTCATGATAGCAGGTGGTTAAATAGAAATTCGCTGCTCAGCTGACCCGGCAGGAGCAAACGTATGCTAAAAATGTACTCAGAATGAGCTTTTCAGTGAAGAGAAGCCAGGCACATTTTAGCTAGTTTTACTTGTAAGTGGGGTTGGAAACGCTTTTCAGGCTCAGTACTGGGCTCAAAACATGCAGCCCTGAGGTCTCTCATGAAAGCAGGTGGTTAAATAGAAATTCGCTGCTCAGCTGACCCGGTAGGAGCAAACGTATACCAAAAATGTACACAGAATGAGCTTTTCAGTGAATAGCAGCCAGGCACATTTTAGCTAGTTTTACTTGTAAGTGGGGTTGGAAACGCTTTTCAGGATCAGTACTGGGCTCAAAACATGCAGCCCTGAGGTCCCTCATGATAGCAGGTGTTTAAATAGAAATGTGCTGCTCAGCTGACCCGGCAGGAGCAAACGTATGCTAAAAATGTACTCAGAATGAGCTTTTCAGTGAAGAGAAGCCAGGCACATTTTAGCTAGTTTTACTTGTAAGTGGGGTTGGAAATGCTTTTCAGGCTCAGTACTGGGCTCAAAACATGCAGCCCTGAGGTCTCTCATGAAATCAGGTGGTTAAATAGAAATTTGCTGCTCAGCTGACCCGGTAGGAGCAAACGTATACCAAAAATATACACAGAATGAGCTTTTCAGTGAATAGCAGCCAGGCACATTTTAGCTAGTTTTACTTGTAAGTGGGGTTGGAAACGCTTTTCAGGCTCAGTACTGGGCTCAAAACATGCAGCCTCGAGGTCTCTCATGATAGCAGGTGGTTAAATAGAAATTCGCTGCTCAGCTGACCCGGTGGGAGCAAACGTATGCTAAAAATGTACTCAGAATGAGCTTTTCAGTGAATAGCAGCCAGGCACATTTTAGTTAATTTTACTTGTAAGTGGGGTTGGAAACGCTTTTCAGGATCAGTACTGGGCTCAAAACATGCAGCCCTGAGGTCTCTCATGATAGCAGGTGGTTAAATAGAAATTCGCTGCTCAGCTGACCCGGCAGGAGCAAACGTATGCCAAAAATGTACACAGAATGAGCTTTTCAGTGAATAGCAGCCAGGCACATTTTAGCTAATTTTACTTGTACGTTGGGTTGGAAACGCTTTTCAGGCTCAGTACTGGGCTCAAAACATGCAGCCCTGAGGTCTCTCATGATAGCAGGTGGTTAAATAGAAATTCGCTGCTCAGCTGACCCGTTAGGAGCAAACGTATGCTAAAAATGTACTCAGAATGAGCTTTTCAGTGAAGAGAAGCCAGGCACATTTTAGCTAGTTTTACTTGTAAGTGGGTTTGGAAATGCTTTTCAGGCTCAGTACTGGGCTCAAACATGCAGCCCTGAGGTCTCTCATGAAAGCAGGTGGTTAAATAGAAATTCGCTGCTCAGCTGACCCGGTAGGAGCAAACGTATACCAAAAATGTACACAGAATGAGCTTTTCAGTGAATAGCAGCCAGGCACATTTTAGCTAGTTTTACTTGTAAGTGGGGTTGGAAACGCTTTTCAGGATCAGTACTGGGCTCAAAACATGCAGCCCTGAGGTCCCTCATGATAGCAGGTGTTTAAATAGAAATTTGCTGCTCAGCCGACCCGGCAGGAGCAAACGTATGCTAAAAATGTACTCAGAATGAGCTTTTCAGTGAAGAGAAGCCAGGCACATTTTAGCTAGTTTTACTTGTAAGTGGGGTTGGAAATGCTTTTCAGGCTCAGTACTGGGCTCAAAACATGCAGCCCTGAGGTCTCTCATGAAATCAGGTGGTTAAATAGAAATTTGCTGCTCAGCTGACCCGGTAGGAGCAAACGTATGCCAAAAATATACACAGAATGAGCTTTTCAGTGAATAGCAGCCAGGCACATTTTAGCTAGTTTTACTTGTAAGTGGGGTTGGAAACGCTTTTCAGGCTCAGTACTGGGCTCAAAACATGCAGCCTCGAGGTCTCTCATGATAGCAGGTGGTTAAATAGAAATTCGCTGCTCAGCTGACCCGGTAGGAGCAAACGTATACCAAAAATGTACACAGAATGAGCTTTTCAGTGAATAGTAGCCAGGCACATTTTAGCTAGTTTTACTTGTAAGTGGGGTTGGAAACGCTTTTCAGGATCAGTACTGGGCTCAAAACATGCAGCCCTGAGGTCCCTCATGATAGCAGGTGTTTAAATAGAAATTTGCTGCTCAGCTGACCCGGCAGGAGCAAACGTATGCTAAAAATGTACTCAGAATGAGCTTTTCAGTGAAGAGAAGCCAGGCACATTTTAGCTAGTTTTACTTGTAAGTGGGGTTGGAAATGCTTTTCAGGCTCAGTACTGGGCTCAAAACATGCAGCCCTGAGGTCTCTCATGAAATCAGGTGGTTAAATAGAAATTTGCTGCTCAGCTGACCCGGTAGGAGCAAACGTATGCCAAAAATATACACAGAATGAGCTTTTCAGTGAATAGCAGCCAGGCACATTTTAGCTAGTTTTACTTGTAAGTGGGGTTGGAAACGCTTTTCAGGCTCAGTACTGGGCTCAAAACATGCAGCCTCGAGGTCTCTCATGATAGCAGGTGGTTAAATAGAAATTCGCTGCTCAGCTGACCCGGCGGGAGCAAACGTATGCTAAAAATGTACTCAGAATGAGCTTTTCAGTGAATAGCAGCCAGGCACATTTTAGTTAATTTTACTTGTAAGTGGGGTTGGAAACGCTTTTCAGGATCAGTACTGGGCTCAAAACATGCAGCCCTGAGGTCTCTCATGATAGCAGGTGGTTAAATAGAAATTCGCTGCTCAGCTGACCCGGCAGGAGCAAACGTATGCCAAAAATGTACACAGAATGAGCTTTTCAGTGAATAGCAGCCAGGCACATTTTAGCTAATTTTACTTGTACGTGGGGTTGGAAACGCTTTTCAGGCTCAGTACTGGGCTCAAAACATGCAGCCCTGAGGTCTCTCATGATAGCAGGTGGTTAAATAGAAATTCGCTGCTCAGCTGACCCGTTAGGAGCAAACGTATGCTAAAAATGTACTCAGAATGAGCTTTTCAGTGAAGAGAAGCCAGGCACATTTTAGCTAGTTTTACTTGTAAGTGGGTTTGGAAATGCTTTTCAGGCTCAGTACTGGGCTCAAACATGCAGCCCTGAGGTCTCTCATGAAAGCAGGTGGTTAAATAGAAATTCGCTGCTCAGCTGACCCGGTAGGAGCAAACGTATACCAAAAATGTACACAGAATGAGCTTTTCAGTGAATAGCAGCCAGGCACATTTTAGCTAGTTTTACTTGTAAGTGGGGTTGGAAACGCTTTTCAGGATCAGTACTGGGCTCAAAACATGCAGCCCTGAGGTCCCTCATGATAGCAGGTGTTTAAATAGAAATTTGCTGCTCAGCCGACCCGGCAGGAGCAAACGTATGCTAAAAATGTACTCAGAATGAGCTTTTCAGTGAAGAGAAGCCAGGCACATTTTAGCTAGTTTTACTTGTAAGTGGGGTTGGAAATGCTTTTCAGGCTCAGTACTGGGCTCAAAACATGCAGCCCTGAGGTCTCTCATGAAATCAGGTGGTTAAATAGAAATTTGCTGCTCAGCTGACCCGGTAGGAGCAAACGTATGCCAAAAATATACACAGAATGAGCTTTTCAGTGAATAGCAGCCAGGCACATTTTAGCTAGTTTTACTTGTAAGTGGGGTTGGAAACGCTTTTCAGGCTCAGTACTGGGCTCAAAACATGCAGCCTCGAGGTCTCTCATGATAGCAGGTGGTTAAATAGAAATTCGCTGCTCAGCTGACCCGGCGGGAGCAAACGTATGCTAAAAATGTACTCAGAATGAGCTTTTCAGTGAATAGCAGCCAGGCACATTTTAGTTAATTTTACTTGTAAGTGGGGTTGGAAACGCTTTTCAGGATCAGTACTGGGCTCAAAACATGCAGCCCTGAGGTCTCTCATGATAGCAGGTGGTTAAATAGAAATTCGCTGCTCAGCTGACCCGGCAGGAGCAAACGTATGCCAAAAATGTACACAGAATGAGCTTTTCAGTGAATAGCAGCCAGGCACATTTTAGCTAATTTTACTTGTACGTGGGGTTGGAAACGCTTTTCAGGCTCAGTACTGGGCTCAAAACATGCAGCCCTGAGGTCTCTCATGATAGCAGGTGGTTAAATAGAAATTCGCTGCTCAGCTGACCCGTTAGGAGCAAACGTATGCTAAAAATGTACTCAGAATGAGCTTTTCAGTGAAGAGAAGCCAGGCACATTTTAGCTAGTTTTACTTGTAAGTGGGGTTGGAAATGCTTTTCAGGCTCAGTACTTGGCTCAAAACATGCAGCCCTGAGGTCTCTCATGAAAGCAGGTGGTTAAATAGAAATTCACCGCTCAGCTGACCCTGTAGGAGCAAAGGTATGCCAAAAATGTACACAGAATGAGCTTTTCAGTGAATTGCAGCCAGGCACATTTTAGCTAGTTTTACTTGTAAGTGGGGTTGGAAACGCTTTTCAGGATCAGTACTGGGCTCAAAACATGCAGCCCTGAGGTCTCTCATGATAGCAGGTGGTTAAATGGAAATTCGCTGCTCAGCTGACCCGGCAGGAGCAAACGTATGCTAAAAATGTACTCAGAATGAGCTTTTCAGTGAAGAGAAGCCAGGCACATTTTAGCTAGTTTTACTTGTAAGTGGGGTTGGAAATGCTTTTCAGGCTCAGTACTGGGCTCAAAACATGCAGCCCTGAGGTCTCTCATGAAATCAGGTGGTTAAATAGAAATTCGCTGCTCAGCTGACCCGGTAGGAGCAAACGTATGCCAAAAATGTATACAGAAAGAGCTTTTCAGTGCATAGCAGCCAGGCACATTTTAGCTAGTTTTACTTGTAAGTGGGGTTGGAAACGCTTTTCAGGCTCAGTACTGGGCTCAAAACATGCAGCCCTGAGGTCTCTCATGATAGCAGGTGGTTAAATAGAAATTCGCTGCTCAGCTGACCCGGCAGGAGCAAACGTATACTAAAAATGTACTCAGAATGAGCTTTTCAGTGAATAGCAGCCAGGCACATTTTAGCTAATTTTACTTGTAAGTGGGGTTGGAAACGCTTTTCAGGCTCAGTACTGGGCTCAAAACATGCAGCCCTGAGGTCTCTCATGATAGCAGGTGGTTAAATAGAAATTTGCTGCTCAGCTGACCCGTTAGGAGCAAACGTATGCTAAAAATGTACACAGAATGAGCTTTTCAGTGAATAGCAGCCAGGCACATTTTAGCTAGTTTTACTTGTAAGTGGGGTTGGAAATGCTTTTCAGGCTCAGTACTGAGCTCAAAACATGCAGCCCTGAGGTCTCTCATGAAAGCAGGTGGTTAAATAGAAATTCGCTGCTCAGCTGACCCGGTAGGAGAAAACGTATGCCAAAAATGTACACAGAATGAGCTTTTCAGTGAATAGCAGCCAGGCACATTTTCGCTAGTTTTACTTGTAAGTGGGGTTGGAAACGCTTTTCAGGATCAGTACTGGGCTCAAAACATGCAGCCCTGAGGTCTCTCATGATAGCAGGTGGTTAAATAGAAATTCGCTGCTCAGCTGACCCGGCAGGAGCAAACGTATGCTAAAAATGTACTCAGAATGAGCTTTTCAGTGAAGAGAAGCCAGGCACATTTTAGCTAGTTTTACTTGTAAGTGGGGTTGGAAACGCTTTTCAGGCTCAGTACTGGGCTCAAAACATGCAGCCCTGAGGTCTCTCATGAAAGCAGGTGGTTAAATAGAAATTCGCTGCTCAGCTGACCCGGTAGGAGCAAACGTATGCCAAAAATGTACACAGAATGAGCTTTTCAATGAATAGCAGCCAGGCACATTTTAGCTAGTTTTACTTGTAAGTGGGGTTGGAAACGCTTTTCAGGATCAGTACTGGGCACAACACATGCAGCCCTGAGGTCTCTCATGATAGCAGGTGGTTAAATAGAAATTCGCTGCTCAGCTGACCCGGCAGGAGCAAACGTATGCTAAAAATGTACTCAGAATGAGCTTTTCAGTGAAGAGAAGCCAGGCACATTTTAGCTAGTTTTACTTGTAAGTGGGATTGGAAATGCTTTTCAGGCTCAGTACTGGGCTCAAAACAGGCAGCCCTGAGGTCTCTCATGAAATCAGGTGGTTAAATAGAAATTCGCTGCTCAGCTGACCCGGTAGGAGCAAACCTATGCCAAAAATGTACACAGAATGAGCTTTTCAGTGAATAGCAGCCAGGCACATTTCAGCTAGTTTTACTTGTAAGTGGGGTTGGAAACGCTTTTCAGGCTCAGTACTGGGCTCAAAACATGCAGCCCTGAGGTCCCTCATGATAGCAGGTAGTTAAATAGAAATTTGCTGCTCAGCTGACCCGGCAGGAGCAAACGTATGCTAAAAATGTACTCAGAATGAGCTTTTCAGTGAAGAGAAGCCAGGCACATTTTAGCTAGTTTTACTTGCAAGTGGGGTTGGAAATGCTTTTCAGGCTCAGTACTGGGCTCAAAACATGCAGCCCTGAGGTCTCTCATGAAATCAGGTGGTTAAATAGAAATTCGCTGCTCAGCTGACCCGGTAGGAGCAAACGTATGCCAAAAATGTACACAGAATGAGCTTTTCAGTGAATAGCAGCCAGGCACATTTTAGCTAGTTTTACTTGTAAGTGGGGTTGGAAATGCTTTTCAGGCTCAGTACTGGGCTCAAAACATGCAGCCCTGAGGTCTCTCATGAAATCAGGTGGTTAAATAGAAATTCGCTGCTCAGCTGACCCGGTAGGAGCAATCGTATGCCAAAAATGTACACAGAATGAGCTTTTCAGTGAAAAGCAGCCAGGCACATTTTAGCTAGTTTTACTTGTAAGTGGGGTTGGAAATGCTTTTCAGGCTCAGTACTGAGCTCAAAACATGCAGCCCTGAGGTCTCTCATGAAAGCAGGTGGTTAAATAGAAATTCGCTGCTCAGCTGACCCGGTAGGAGAAAACGTATGCCAAAAATGTACACAGAATGAGCTTTTCAGTGAATAGCAGCCAGGCACATTTTAGCTAGTTTTACTTGTAAGTGGGGTTGGAAACGCTTTTCAGGATCAGTACTGGGCTCAAAACATGCAGCCCTGAGGTCCCTCATGATAGCAGGTGTTTAAATAGAAATGTGCTGCTCAGCTGACCCGGCAGGAGCAAACGTATGCTAAAAATGTACTCAGAATGAGCTTTTCAGTGAAGAGAAGCCAGGCACATTTTAGCTAGTTTTACTTGTAAGTGGGGTTGGAAATGCTTTTCAGGCTCAGTACTGGGCTCAAAACATGCAGCCCTGAGGTCTCTCATGAAATCAGGTGGTTAAATAGAAATTTGCTGCTCAGCTGACCCGGTAGGAGCAAACGTATGCCAAAAATATACACAGAATGAGCTTTTCAGTGAATAGCAGCCAGGCACATTTTAGCTAGTTTTACTTGTAAGTGGGGTTGGAAACGCTTTTCAGGCTCAGTACTGGGCTCAAAACATGCAGCCTCGAGGTCTCTCATGATAGCAGGTGGTTAAATAGAAATTCGCTGCTCAGCTGACCCGGTGGGAGCAAACGTATGCTAAAAATGTACTCAGAATGAGCTTTTCAGTGAATAGCAGCCAGGCACATTTTAGTTAATTTTACTTGTAAGTGGGGTTGGAAACGCTTTTCAGGATCAGTACTGGGCTCAAAACATGCAGCCCTGAGGTCTCTCATGATAGCAGGTGGTTAAATAGAAATTCGCTGCTCAGCTGACCCGGCAGGAGCAAACGTATGCCAAAAATGTACACAGAATGAGCTTTTCAGTGAATAGCAGCCAGGCACATTTTAGCTAATTTTACTTGTACGTTGGGTTGGAAACGCTTTTCAGGCTCAGTACTGGGCTCAAAACATGCAGCCCTGAGGTCTCTCATGATAGCAGGTGGTTAAATAGAAATTCGCTGCTCAGCTGACCCGTTAGGAGCAAACGTATGCTAAAAATGTACTCAGAATGAGCTTTTCAGTGACGAGAAGCCAGGCACATTTTAGCTAGTTTTACTTGTAAGTGGGTTTGGAAATGCTTTTCAGGCTCAGTACTGGGCTCAAAACATGCAGCCCTGAGGTCTCTCATGAAAGCAGGTGGTTAAATAGAAATTCGCTGCTCAGCTGACCCGGTAGGAGCAAACGTATACCAAAAATGTACACAGAATGAGCTTTTCAGTGAATAGCAGCCAGGCACATTTTAGCTAGTTTTACTTGTAAGTGGGGTTGGAAACGCTTTTCAGGATCAGTACTGGGCTCAAAACATGCAGCCCTGAGGTCCCTCATGATAGCAGGTGTTTAAATAGAAATTTGCTGCTCAGCTGACCCGGCAGGAGCAAACGTATGCTAAAAATGTACTCAGAATGAGCTTTTCAGTGAAGAGAAGCCAGGCACATTTTAGCTAGTTTTACTTGTAAGTGGGGTTGGAAATGCTTTTCAGGCTCAGTACTGGGCTCAAAACATGCAGCCCTGAGGTCTCTCGTGAAATCAGGTGGTTAAATAGAAATTTGCTGCTCAGCTGACCCGGTAGGAGCAAACGTATGCCAAAAATATACACAGAATGAGCTTTTCAGTGAATAGCAGCCAGGCACATTTTAGCTAGTTTTACTTGTAAGTGGGGTTGGAAACGCTTTTCAGGCTCAGTACTGGGCTCAAAACATGCAGCCTCGAGGTCTCTCATGATAGCAGGTGGTTAAATAGAAATTCGCTGCTCAGCTGACCCGGCGGGAGCAAACGTATGCTAAAAATGTACTCAGAATGAGCTTTTCAGTGAATAGCAGCCAGGCACATTTTAGTTAATTTTACTTGTAAGTGGGGTTGGAAACGCTTTTCAGGATCAGTACTGGGCTCAAAACATGCAGCCCTGAGGTCTCTCATGATAGCAGGTGGTTAAATAGAAATTCGCTGCTCAGCTGACCCGGCAGGAGCAAACGTATGCCAAAAATGTACACAGAATGAGCTTTTCAGTGAATAGCAGCCAGGCACATTTTAGCTAATTTTACTTGTACGTGGGGTTGGAAACGCTTTTCAGGCTCAGTACTGGGCTCAAAACATGCAGCCCTGAGGTCTCTCATGATAGCAGGTGGTTAAATAGAAATTCGCTGCTCAGCTGACCCGTTAGGAGCAAACGTATGCTAAAAATGTACTCAGAATGAGCTTTTCAGTGAAGAGAAGCCAGGCACATTTTAGCTAGTTTTACTTGTAAGTGGGGTTGGAAATGCTTTTCAGGCTCAGTACTTGGCTCAAAACATGCAGCCCTGAGGTCTCTCATGAAAGCAGGTGGTTAAATAGAAATTCGCTGCTCAGCTGACCCGGTAGGAGCAAACGTATGCCAAAAATGTATACAGAAAGAGCTTTTCAGTGCATAGCAGCCAGGCACATTTTAGCTAGTTTTACTTGTAAGTGGGGTTGGAAACGCTTTTCAGGCTCAGTACTGGGCTCAAAACATGCAGCCCTGAGGTCTCTCATGATAGCAGGTGGTTAAATAGAAATTCGCTGCTCAGCTGACCCGGCAGGAGCAAACGTATACTAAAAATGTACTCAGAATGAGCTTTTCAGTGAATAGCAGCCAGGCACATTTTAGCTAATTTTACTTGTAAGTGGGGTTGGAAACGCTTTTCAGGCTCAGTACTGGGCTCAAAACATGCAGCCCTGAGGTCTCTCATGATAGCAGGTGGTTAAATAGAAATTTGCTGCTCAGCTGACCCGTTAGGAGCAAACGTATGCTAAAAATGTACACAGAATGAGCTTTTCAGTGAATAGCAGCCAGGCACATTTTAGCTAGTTTTACTTGTAAGTGGGGTTGGAAATGCTTTTCAGGCTCAGTACTGAGCTCAAAACATGCAGCCCTGAGGTCTCTCATGAAAGCAGGTGGTTAAATAGAAATTCGCTGCTCAGCTGACCCGGTAGGAGAAAACGTATGCCAAAAATGTACACAGAATGAGCTTTTCAGTGAATAGCAGCCAGGCACATTTTCGCTAGTTTTACTTGTAAGTGGGGTTGGAAACGCTTTTCAGGATCAGTACTGGGCTCAAAACATGCAGCCCTGAGGTCTCTCATGATAGCAGGTGGTTAAATAGAAATTCGCTGCTCAGCTGACCCGGCAGGAGCAAACGTATGCTAAAAATGTACTCAGAATGAGCTTTTCAGTGAAGAGAAGCCAGGCACATTTTAGCTAGTTTTACTTGTAAGTGGGGTTGGAAACGCTTTTCAGGCTCAGTACTGGGCTCAAAACATGCAGCCCTGAGGTCTCTCATGAAAGCAGGTGGTTAAATAGAAATTCGCTGCTCAGCTGACCCGGTAGGAGCAAACGTATGCCAAAAATGTACACAGAATGAGCTTTTCAATGAATAGCAGCCAGGCACATTTTAGCTAGTTTTACTTGTAAGTGGGGTTGGAAACGCTTTTCAGGATCAGTACTGGGCACAACACATGCAGCCCTGAGGTCTCTCATGATAGCAGGTGGTTAAATAGAAATTCGCTGCTCAGCTGACCCGGCAGGAGCAAACGTATGCTAAAAATGTACTCAGAATGAGCTTTTCAGTGAAGAGAAGCCAGGCACATTTTAGCTAGTTTTACTTGTAAGTGGGATTGGAAATGCTTTTCAGGCTCAGTACTGGGCTCAAAACATGCAGCCCTGAGGTCTCTCATGAAATCAGGTGGTTAAATAGAAATTCGCTGCTCAGCTGACCCGGTAGGAGCAAACCTATGCCAAAAATGTACACAGAATGAGCTTTTCAGTGAATAGCAGCCAGGCACATTTCAGCTAGTTTTACTTGTAAGTGGGGTTGGAAACGCTTTTCAGGCTCAGTACTGGGCTCAAAACATGCAGCCCTGAGGTCCCTCATGATAGCAGGTAGTTAAATAGAAATTTGCTGCTCAGCTGACCCGGCAGGAGCAAACGTATGCTAAAAATGTACTCAGAATGAGCTTTTCAGTGAAGAGAAGCCAGGCACATTTTAGCTAGTTTTACTTGCAAGTGGGGTTGGAAATGCTTTTCAGGCTCAGTACTGGGCTCAAAACATGCAGCCCTGAGGTCTCTCATGAAATCAGGTGGTTAAATAGAAATTCGCTGCTCAGCTGACCCGGTAGGAGCAAACGTATGCCAAAAATGTACACAGAATGAGCTTTTCAGTGAATAGCAGCCAGGCACATTTTAGCTAGTTTTACTTGTAAGTGGGGTTGGAAATGCTTTTCAGGCTCAGTACTGGGCTCAAAACATGCAGCC
The DNA here is from genome assembly GCF_964263255.1 of Lissotriton vulgaris. Taxonomy (NCBI): domain Eukaryota; kingdom Metazoa; phylum Chordata; class Amphibia; order Caudata; family Salamandridae; genus Lissotriton; species Lissotriton vulgaris. Next base: position 1,085,088,391 of record NC_141691.1, on the reverse strand, counting down.
CTGAGGTCTCTCATGAAATCAGGTGGTTAAATAGAAATTCGCTGCTCAGCTGACCCGGTAGGAGCAATCGTATGCCAAAAATGTACACAGAATGAGCTTTTCAGTGAAAAGCAGCCAGGCACATTTTAGCTAGTTTTACTTGTAAGTGGGGTTGGAAATGCTTTTCAGGCTCAGTACTGAGCTCAAAACATGCAGCCCTGAGGTCTCTCATGAAAGCAGGTGGTTAAATAGAAATTCGCTGCTCAGCTGACCCGGTAGGAGAAAACGTATGCCAAAAATGTACACAGAATGAGCTTTTCAGTGAATAGCAGCCAGGCACATTTTAGCTAGTTTTACTTGTAAGTGGGGTTGGAAACGCTTTTCAGGATCAGTACTGGGCTCAAAACATGCAGCCCTGAGGTCCCTCATGATAGCAGGTGTTTAAATAGAAATGTGCTGCTCAGCTGACCCGGCAGGAGCAAACGTATGCTAAAAATGTACTCAGAATGAGCTTTTCAGTGAAGAGAAGCCAGGCACATTTTAGCTAGTTTTACTTGTAAGTGGGGTTGGAAATGCTTTTCAGGCTCAGTACTGGGCTCAAAACATGCAGCCCTGAGGTCTCTCATGAAATCAGGTGGTTAAATAGAAATTTGCTGCTCAGCTGACCCGGTAGGAGCAAACGTATGCCAAAAATATACACAGAATGAGCTTTTCAGTGAATAGCAGCCAGGCACATTTTAGCTAGTTTTACTTGTAAGTGGGGTTGGAAACGCTTTTCAGGCTCAGTACTGGGCTCAAAACATGCAGCCTCGAGGTCTCTCATGATAGCAGGTGGTTAAATAGAAATTCGCTGCTCAGCTGACCCGGTGGGAGCAAACGTATGCAAAAAATGTACTCAGAATGAGCTTTTCAGTGAATAGCAGCCAGGCACATTTTAGTTAATTTTACTTGTAAGTGGGGTTGGAAACGCTTTTCAGGATCAGTACTGGGCTCAAAACATGCAGCCCTGAGGTCTCTCATGATAGCAGGTGGTTAAATAGAAATTCGCTGCTCAGCTGACCCGGCAGGAGCAAACGTATGCCAAAAATGTACACAGAATGAGCTTTTCAGTGAATAGCAGCCAGGCACATTTTAGCTAATTTTACTTGTACGTTGGGTTGGAAACGCTTTTCAGGCTCAGTACTGGGCTCAAAACATGCAGCCCTGAGGTCTCTCATGATAGCAGGTGGTTAAATAGAAATTCGCTGCTCAGCTGACCCGTTAGGAGCAAACGTATGCTAAAAATGTACTCAGAATGAGCTTTTCAGTGAAGAGAAGCCAGGCACATTTTAGCTAGTTTTACTTGTAAGTGGGTTTGGAAATGCTTTTCAGGCTCAGTACTGGGCTCAAAACATGCAGCCCTGAGGTCTCTCATGAAAGCAGGTGGTTAAATAGAAATTCGCTGCTCAGCTGACCCGGTAGGAGCAAACGTATACCAAAAATGTACACAGAATGAGCTTTTCAGTGAATAGCAGCCAGGCACATTTTAGCTAGTTTTACTTGTAAGTGGGGTTGGAAACGCTTTTCAGGATCAGTACTGGGCTCAAAACATGCAGCCCTGAGGTCCCTCATGATAGCAGGTGTTTAAATAGAAATTTGCTGCTCAGCTGACCCGGCAGGAGCAAACGTATGCTAAAAATGTACTCAGAATGAGCTTTTCAGTGAAGAGAAGCCAGGCACATTTTAGCTAGTTTTACTTGTAAGTGGGGTTGGAAATGCTTTTCAGGCTCAGTACTGGGCTCAAAACATGCAGCCCTGAGGTCTCTCATGAAATCAGGTGGTTAAATAGAAATTTGCTGCTCAGCTGACCCGGTAGGAGCAAACGTATGCCAAAAATATACACAGAATGAGCTTTTCAGTGAATAGCAGCCAGGCACATTTTAGCTAGTTTTACTTGTAAGTGGGGTTGGAAACGCTTTTCAGGCTCAGTACTGGGCTCAAAACATGCAGCCTCGAGGTCTCTCATGATAGCAGGTGGTTAAATAGAAATTCGCTGCTCAGCTGACCCGGCGGGAGCAAACGTATGCTAAAAATGTACTCAGAATGAGCTTTTCAGTGAATAGCAGCCAGGCACATTTTAGTTAATTTTACTTGTAAGTGGGGTTGGAAACGCTTTTCAGGATCAGTACTGGGCTCAAAACATGCAGCCCTGAGGTCTCTCATGATAGCAGGTGGTTAAATAGAAATTCGCTGCTCAGCTGACCCGGCAGGAGCAAACGTATGCCAAAAATGTACACAGAATGAGCTTTTCAGTGAATAGCAGCCAGGCACATTTTAGCTAATTTTACTTGTACGTGGGGTTGGAAACGCTTTTCAGGCTCAGTACTGGGCTCAAAACATGCAGCCCTGAGGTCTCTCATGATAGCAGGTGGTTAAATAGAAATTCGCTGCTCAGCTGACCCGTTAGGAGCAAACGTATGCTAAAAATGTACTCAGAATGAGCTTTTCAGTGAAGAGAAGCCAGGCACATTTTAGCTAGTTTTACTTGTAAGTGGGGTTGGAAATGCTTTTCAGGCTCAGTACTTGGCTCAAAACATGCAGCCCTGAGGTCTCTCATGAAAGCAGGTGGTTAAATAGAAATTCACCGCTCAGCTGACCCTGTAGGAGCAAAGGTATGCCAAAAATGTACACAGAATGAGCTTTTCAGTGAATTGCAGCCAGGCACATTTTAGCTAGTTTTACTTGTAAGTGGGGTTGGAAACGCTTTTCAGGATCAGTACTGGGCTCAAAACATGCAGCCCTGAGGTCTCTCATGATAGCAGGTGGTTAAATGGAAATTCGCTGCTCAGCTGACCCGGCAGGAGCAAACGTATGCTAAAAATGTACTCAGAATGAGCTTTTCAGTGAAGAGAAGCCAGGCACATTTTAGCTAGTTTTACTTGTAAGTGGGGTTGGAAATGCTTTTCAGGCTCAGTACTGGGCTCAAAACATGCAGCCCTGAGGTCTCTCATGAAATCAGGTGGTTAAATAGAAATTCGCTGCTCAGCTGACCCGGTAGGAGCAAACGTATGCCAAAAATGTACACAGAAAGAGCTTTTCAGTGCATAGCAGCCAGGCACATTTTAGCTAGTTTTACTTGTAAGTGGGGTTGGAAACGCTTTTCAGGCTCAGTACTGGGCTCAAAACATGCAGCCCTGAGGTCTCTCATGATAGCAGGTGGTTAAATAGAAATTCGCTGCTCAGCTGACCCGGCAGGAGCAAACGTATACTAAAAATGTACTCAGAATGAGCTTTTCAGTGAATAGCAGCCAGGCACATTTTAGCTAATTTTACTTGTAAGTGGGGTTGGAAACGCTTTTCAGGCTCAGTACTGGGCTCAAAACATGCAGCCCTGAGGTCTCTCATGATAGCAGGTGGTTAAATAGAAATTTGCTGCTCAGCTGACCCGTTAGGAGCAAACGTATGCTAAAAATGTACACAGAATGAGCTTTTCAGTGAATAGCAGCCAGGCACATTTTAGCTAGTTTTACTTGTAAGTGGGGTTGGAAATGCTTTTCAGGCTCAGTACTGAGCTCAAAACATGCAGCCCTGAGGTCTCTCATGAAAGCAGGTGGTTAAATAGAAATTCGCTGCTCAGCTGACCCGGTAGGAGAAAACGTATGCCAAAAATGTACACAGAATGAGCTTTTCAGTGAATAGCAGCCAGGCACATTTTCGCTAGTTTTACTTGTAAGTGGGGTTGGAAACGCTTTTCAGGATCAGTACTGGGCTCAAAACATGCAGCCCTGAGGTCTCTCATGATAGCAGGTGGTTAAATAGAAATTCGCTGCTCAGCTGACCCGGCAGGAGCAAACGTATGCTAAAAATGTACTCAGAATGAGCTTTTCAGTGAAGAGAAGCCAGGCACATTTTAGCTAGTTTTACTTGTAAGTGGGGTTGGAAACGCTTTTCAGGCTCAGTACTGGGCTCAAAACATGCAGCCCTGAGGTCTCTCATGAAAGCAGGTGGTTAAATAGAAATTCGCTGCTCAGCTGACCCGGTAGGAGCAAACGTATGCCAAAAATGTACACAGAATGAGCTTTTCAATGAATAGCAGCCAGGCACATTTTAGCTAGTTTTACTTGTAAGTGGGGTTGGAAACGCTTTTCAGGATCAGTACTGGGCACAACACATGCAGCCCTGAGGTCTCTCATGATAGCAGGTGGTTAAATAGAAATTCGCTGCTCAGCTGACCCGGCAGGAGCAAACGTATGCTAAAAATGTACTCAGAATGAGCTTTTCAGTGAAGAGAAGCCAGGCACGTTTTAGCTAGTTTTACTTGTAAGTGGGATTGGAAATGCTTTTCAGGCTCAGTACTGGGCTCAAAACATGCAGCCCTGAGGTCTCTCATGAAATCAGGTGGTTAAATAGAAATTCGCTGCTCAGCTGACCCGGTAGGAGCAAACCTATGCCAAAAATGTACACAGAATGAGCTTTTCAGTGAATAGCAGCCAGGCACATTTCAGCTAGTTTTACTTGTAAGTGGGGTTGGAAACGCTTTTCAGGCTCAGTACTGGGCTCAAAACATGCAGCCCTGAGGTCCCTCATGATAGCAGGTAGTTAAATAGAAATTTGCTGCTCAGCTGACCCGGCAGGAGCAAACGTATGCTAAAAATGTACTCAGAATGAGCTTTTCAGTGAAGAGAAGCCAGGCACATTTTAGCTAGTTTTACTTGCAAGTGGGGTTGGAAATGCTTTTCAGGCTCAGTACTGGGCTCAAAACATGCAGCCCTGAGGTCTCTCATGAAATCAGGTGGTTAAATAGAAATTTGCTGCTCAGCTGACCCGGTAGGAGCAAACGTATGCCAAAAATGTACACAGAATGAGCTTTTCAGTGAATAGCAGCCAGGCACATTTTAGCTAGTTTTACTTGTAAGTGGGGTTGGAAATGCTTTTCAGGCTCAGTACTGGGCTCAAAACATGCAGCCCTGAGGTCTCTCATGAAATCAGGTGGTTAAATAGAAATTCGCTGCTCAGCTGACCCGGTAGGAGCAATCGTATGCCAAAAATGTACACAGAATGAGCTTTTCAGTGAAAAGCAGCCAGGCACATTTTAGCTAGTTTTACTTGTAAGTGGGGTTGGAAATGCTTTTCAGGCTCAGTACTGAGCTCAAAACATGCAGCCCTGAGGTCTCTCATGAAAGCAGGTGGTTAAATAGAAATTCGCTGCTCAGCTGACCCGGTAGGAGAAAACGTATGCCAAAAATGTACACAGAATGAGCTTTTCAGTGAATAGCAGCCAGGCACATTTTCGCTAGGTTTACTTGTAAGTGGGGTTGGAAACGCTTTTCAGGATCAGTACTGGGCTCAAAACATGCAGCCCTGAGGTCTCTCATGATAGCAGGTGGTTAAATAGAAATTCGCTGCTCAGCTGACCCGGCAGGAGCAAACGTATGCTAAAAATGTACTCAGAATGAGCTTTTCAGTGAAGAGAAGCCAGGCACGTTTTAGCTAGTTTTACTTGTAAGTGGGATTGGAAATGCTTTTCAGGCTCAGTACTGGGCTCAAAACATGCAGCCCTGAGGTCTCTCATGAAATCAGGTGGTTAAATAGAAATTCGCTGCTCAGCTGACCCGGTAGGAGCAAACCTATGCCAAAAATGTACACAGAATGAGCTTTTCAGTGAATAGCAGCCAGGCACATTTCAGCTAGTTTTACTTGTAAGTGGGGTTGGAAACGCTTTTCAGGCTCAGTACTGGGCTCAAAACATGCAGCCCTGAGGTCCCTCATGATAGCAGGTAGTTAAATAGAAATTTGCTGCTCAGCTGACCCGGCAGGAGCAAACGTATGCTAAAAATGTACTCAGAATGAGCTTTTCAGTGAAGAGAAGCCAGGCACATTTTAGCTAGTTTTACTTGCAAGTGGGGTTGGAAATGCTTTTCAGGCTCAGTACTGGGCTCAAAACATGCAGCCCTGAGGTCTCTCATGAAATCAGGTGGTTAAATAGAAATTTGCTGCTCAGCTGACCCGGTAGGAGCAAACGTATGCCAAAAATGTACACAGAATGAGCTTTTCAGTGAATAGCAGCCAGGCACATTTTAGCTAGTTTTACTTGTAAGTGGGGTTGGAAATGCTTTTCAGGCTCAGTACTGGGCTCAAAACATGCAGCCCTGAGGTCTCTCATGAAATCAGGTGGTTAAATAGAAATTCGCTGCTCAGCTGACCCGGTAGGAGCAATCGTATGCCAAAAATGTACACAGAATGAGCTTTTCAGTGAAAAGCAGCCAGGCACATTTTAGCTAGTTTTACTTGTAAGTGGGGTTGGAAATGCTTTTCAGGCTCAGTACTGAGCTCAAAACATGCAGCCCTGAGGTCTCTCATGAAAGCAGGTGGTTAAATAGAAATTCGCTGCTCAGCTGACCCGGTAGGAGAAAACGTATGCCAAAAATGTACACAGAATGAGCTTTTCAGTGAATAGCAGCCAGGCACATTTTCGCTAGGTTTACTTGTAAGTGGGGTTGGAAACGCTTTTCAGGATCAGTACTGGGCTCAAAACATGCAGCCCTGAGGTCTCTCATGATAGCAGGTGGTTAAATAGAAATTCGCTGCTCAGCTGACCCGGCAGGAGCAAACGTATGCTAAAAATTTACTCAGAATTAGCTTTTCAGTGAAGAGAGGCCAGGCACATTTTAGCTAGTTTTACTTGTAAGTGGGGTTGGAAACGCTTTTCAGGCTCAGTACTGGGCTCAAAACATGCAGCCCTGAGGTCTCTCATGAAAGCAGGTGGTTAAATAGAAATTCGCTGCTCAGCTGACCCGGTAGGAGCAAACTTATGCCAAAAATGTACACAGAATGAGCTTTTCAATGAATAGCAGCCAGGCACATTTTAGCTAGTTTTACTTGTAAGTGGGGTTGGAAACGCTTTTCAGGATCAGTACTGGGCACAAAACATGCAGCCCTGAGGTCTCTCATGATAGCAGGTGGTTAAATAGAAATTCGCTGCTCAGCTGACCCGGCAGGAGCAAACATATGCTAAAAATGTACTCAGAATGAGCTTTTCAGTGAAGAGAAGCCAGGCACATTTTAGCTAGTTTTACTTGTAAGTGGGGTTGGAAATGCTTTTCAGGCTCAGTACTGGGCTCAAAACATGCAGCCCTGAGGTCTCTCATGAAATCAGGTGGTTAAATAGAAATTCGCTGCTCAGCTGACCCGGTAGGAGCAAACCTATGCCAAAAATGTACACAGAATGAGCTTTTCAGTGAATAGCAGCCAGGCACATTTTAGCTAGTTTTACTTGTAAGTGGGGTTGGAAACGCTTTTCAGGCTCAGTACTGGGCTCAAAACATGCAGCCCTGAGGTCCCTCATGATAGCAGGTGGTTAAATAGAAATTCGCTGCTCAGATGACCCGGCAGGAGCAAACGTATGCTAAAAATGTACTCAGAATGAGCTTTTCAGTGAAGAGAAGCCAGGCACATTTTAGCTAGTTTTACTTGTAAGTGGGGTTGGAAATGCTTTTCAGGCTCAGTACTGAGCTCAAAACATGCAGCCCTGAGGTCTCTCATGAAAGCAGGTGGTTAAATAGAAATTTGCTGCTCAGCTGACCCGGTAGGAGCAAACGTATGCCAAAAATATACACAGAATGAGCTTTTCAGTGAATAGCAGCCAGGCACATTTTAGCTAGTTTTACTTGTAAGTGGGGTTGGAAACGCTTTTCAGGCTCAGTACTGGGCTCAAAACATGCAGCCTCGAGGTCTCTCATGATAGCAGGTGGTTAAATAGAAATTCGCTGCTCAGCTGACCCGGCGGGAGCAAACGTATGCTAAAAATGTACTCAGAATGAGCTTTTCAGTGAATAGCAGCCAGGCACATTTTAGTTAATTTTACTTGTAAGTGGGGTTGGAAACGCTTTTCAGGATCAGTACTGGGCTCAAAACATGCAGCCCTGAGGTCTCTCATGATAGCAGGTGGTTAAATAGAAATTCGCTGCTCAGCTGACCCGGCAGGAGCAAACGTATGCCAAAAATGTACACAGAATGAGCTTTTCAGTGAATAGCAGCCAGGCACATTTTAGCTAATTTTACTTGTACGTGGGGTTGGAAACGCTTTTCAGGCTCAGTACTGGGCTCAAAACATGCAGCCCTGAGGTCTCTCATGATAGCAGGTGGTTAAATAGAAATTCGCTGCTCAGCTGACCCGTTAGGAGCAAACGTATGCTAAAAATGTACTCAGAATGAGCTTTTCAGTGAAGAGAAGCCAGGCACATTTTAGCTAGTTTTACTTGTAAGTGGGGTTGGAAATGCTTTTCAGGCTCAGTACTTGGCTCAAAACATGCAGCCCTGAGGTCTCTCATGAAAGCAGGGGGTTAAATAGAAATTCACCGCTCAGCTGACCCTGTAGGAGCAAAGGTATGCCAAAAATGTACACAGAATGAGCTTTTCAGTGAATTGCAGCCAGGCACATTTTAGCTAGTTTTACTTGTAAGTGGGGTTGGAAACGCTTTTCAGGATCAGTACTGGGCTCAAAACATGCAGCCCTGAGGTCTCTCATGATAGCAGGTGGTTAAATGGAAATTCGCTGCTCAGCTGACCCGGCAGGAGCAAACGTATGCTAAAAATGTACTCAGAATGAGCTTTTCAGTGAAGAGAAGCCAGGCACATTTTAGCTAGTTTTACTTGTAAGTGGGGTTGGAAATGCTTTTCAGGCTCAGTACTGGGCTCAAAACATGCAGCCCTGAGGTCTCTCATGAAATCAGGTGGTTAAATAGAAATTCGCTGCTCAGCTGACCCGGTAGGAGCAAACGTATGCCAAAAATGTACACAGAAAGAGCTTTTCAGTGCATAGCAGCCAGGCACATTTTAGCTAGTTTTACTTGTAAGTGGGGTTGGAAACGCTTTTCAGGCTCAGTACTGGGCTCAAAACATGCAGCCCTGAGGTCTCTCATGATAGCAGGTGGTTAAATAGAAATTCGCTGCTCAGCTGACCCGGCAGGAGCAAACGTATACTAAAAATGTACTCAGAATGAGCTTTTCAGTGAATAGCAGCCAGGCACATTTTAGCTAATTTTACTTGTAAGTGGGGTTGGAAACGCTTTTCAGGCTCAGTACTGGGCTCAAAACATGCAGCCCTGAGGTCTCTCATGAAAGCAGGTGGTTAAATAGAAATTCGCTGCTCAGCTGACCCGGTAGGAGCAAACTTATGCCAAAAATGTACACAGAATGAGCTTTTCAATGAATAGCAGCCAGGCACATTTTAGCTAGTTTTACTTGTAAGTGGGGTTGGAAACGCTTTTCAGGATCAGTACTGGGCACAAAACATGCAGCCCTGAGGTCTCTCATGATAGCAGGTGGTTAAATAGAAATTCGCTGCTCAGCTGACCCGGCAGGAGCAAACATATGCTAAAAATGTACTCAGAATGAGCTTTTCAGTGAAGAGAAGCCAGGCACATTTTAGCTAGTTTTACTTGTAAGTGGGGTTGGAAATGCTTTTCAGGCTCAGTACTGGGCTCAAAACATGCAGCCCTGAGGTCTCTCATGAAATCAGGTGGTTAAATAGAAATTCGCTGCTCAGCTGACCCGGTAGGAGCAAACCTATGCCAAAAATGTACACAGAATGAGCTTTTCAGTGAATAGCAGCCAGGCACATTTTAGCTAGTTTTACTTGTAAGTGGGGTTGGAAACGCTTTTCAGGCTCAGTACTGGGCTCAAAACATGCAGCCCTGAGGTCCCTCATGATAGCAGGTGGTTAAATAGAAATTCGCTGCTCAGATGACCCGGCAGGAGCAAACGTATGCTAAAAATGTACTCAGAATGAGCTTTTCAGTGAAGAGAAGCCAGGCACATTTTAGCTAGTTTTACTTGTAAGTGGGGTTGGAAATGCTTTTCAGGCTCAGTACTGAGCTCAAAACATGCAGCCCTGAGGTCTCTCATGAAAGCAGGTGGTTAAATAGAAATTTGCTGCTCAGCTGACCCGGTAGGAGCAAACGTATGCCAAAAATATACACAGAATGAGCTTTTCAGTGAATAGCAGCCAGGCACATTTTAGCTAGTTTTACTTGTAAGTGGGGTTGGAAACGCTTTTCAGGCTCAGTACTGGGCTCAAAACATGCAGCCTCGAGGTCTCTCATGATAGCAGGTGGTTAAATAGAAATTCGCTGCTCAGCTGACCCGGCGGGAGCAAACGTATGCTAAAAATGTACTCAGAATGAGCTTTTCAGTGAATAGCAGCCAGGCACATTTTAGTTAATTTTACTTGTAAGTGGGGTTGGAAACGCTTTTCAGGATCAGTACTGGGCTCAAAACATGCAGCCCTGAGGTCTCTCATGATAGCAGGTGGTTAAATAGAAATTCGCTGCTCAGCTGACCCGGCAGGAGCAAACGTATGCCAAAAATGTACACAGAATGAGCTTTTCAGTGAATAGCAGCCAGGCACATTTTAGCTAATTTTACTTGTACGTGGGGTTGGAAACGCTTTTCAGGCTCAGTACTGGGCTCAAAACATGCAGCCCTGAGGTCTCTCATGATAGCAGGTGGTTAAATAGAAATTCGCTGCTCAGCTGACCCGTTAGGAGCAAACGTATGCTAAAAATGTACTCAGAATGAGCTTTTCAGTGAAGAGAAGCCAGGCACATTTTAGCTAGTTTTACTTGTAAGTGGGGTTGGAAATGCTTTTCAGGCTCAGTACTTGGCTCAAAACATGCAGCCCTGAGGTCTCTCATGAAAGCAGGGGGTTAAATAGAAATTCACCGCTCAGCTGACCCTGTAGGAGCAAAGGTATGCCAAAAATGTACACAGAATGAGCTTTTCAGTGAATTGCAGCCAGGCACATTTTAGCTAGTTTTACTTGTAAGTGGGGTTGGAAACGCTTTTCAGGATCAGTACTGGGCTCAAAACATGCAGCCCTGAGGTCTCTCATGATAGCAGGTGGTTAAATGGAAATTCGCTGCTCAGCTGACCCGGCAGGAGCAAACGTATGCTAAAAATGTACTCAGAATGAGCTTTTCAGTGAAGAGAAGCCAGGCACATTTTAGCTAGTTTTACTTGTAAGTGGGGTTGGAAATGCTTTTCAGGCTCAGTACTGGGCTCAAAACATGCAGCCCTGAGGTCTCTCATGAAATCAGGTGGTTAAATAGAAATTCGCTGCTCAGCTGACCCGGTAGGAGCAAACGTATGCCAAAAATGTACACAGAAAGAGCTTTTCAGTGCATAGCAGCCAGGCACATTTTAGCTAGTTTTACTTGTAAGTGGGGTTGGAAACGCTTTTCAGGCTCAGTACTGGGCTCAAAACATGCAGCCCTGAGGTCTCTCATGATAGCAGGTGGTTAAATAGAAATTCGCTGCTCAGCTGACCCGGCAGGAGCAAACGTATACTAAAAATGTACTCAGAATGAGCTTTTCAGTGAATAGCAGCCAGGCACATTTTAGCTAATTTTACTTGTAAGTGGGGTTGGAAACGCTTTTCAGGCTCAGTACTGGGCTCAAAACATGCAGCCCTGAGGTCTCTCATGATAGCAGGTGGTTAAATAGAAATTTGCTGCTCAGCTGACCCGTTAGGAGCAAACGTATGCTAAAAATGTACACAGAATGAGCTTTTCAGTGAATAGCAGCCAGGCACATTTTAGCTAGTTTTACTTGTAAGTGGGGTTGGAAATGCTTTTCAGGCTCAGTACTGAGCTCAAAACATGCAGCCCTGAGGTCTCTCATGAAAGCAGGTGGTTAAATAGAAATTCGCTGCTCAGCTGACCCGGTAGGAGAAAACGTATGCCAAAAATGTACACAGAATGAGCTTTTCAGTGAATAGCAGCCAGGCACATTTTCGCTAGTTTTACTTGTAAGTGGGGTTGGAAACGCTTTTCAGGATCAGTACTGGGCTCAAAACATGCAGCCCTGAGGTCTCTCATGATAGCAGGTGGTTAAATAGAAATTCGCTGCTCAGCTGACCCGGCAGGAGCAAACGTATGCTAAAAATGTACTCAGAATGAGCTTTTCAGTGAAGAGAAGCCAGGCACATTTTAGCTAGTTTTACTTGTAAGTGGGGTTGGAAACGCTTTTCAGGCTCAGTACTGGGCTCAAAACATGCAGCCCTGAGGTCTCTCATGAAAGCAGGTGGTTAAATAGAAATTCGCTGCTCAGCTGACCCGGTAGGAGCAAACTTATGCCAAAAATGTACACAGAATGAGCTTTTCAATGAATAGCAGCCAGGCACATTTTAGCTAGTTTTACTTGTAAGTGGGGTTGGAAACGCTTTTCAGGATCAGTACTGGGCACAAAACATGCAGCCCTGAGGTCTCTCATGATAGCAGGTGGTTAAATAGAAATTCGCTGCTCAGCTGACCCGGCAGGAGCAAACATATGCTAAAAATGTACTCAGAATGAGCTTTTCAGTGAAGAGAAGCCAGGCACATTTTAGCTAGTTTTACTTGTAAGTGGGGTTGGAAATGCTTTTCAGGCTCAGTACTGGGCTCAAAACATGCAGCCCTGAGGTCTCTCATGAAATCAGGTGGTTAAATAGAAATTCGCTGCTCAGCTGACCCGGTAGGAGCAAACCTATGCCAAAAATGTACACAGAATGAGCTTTTCAGTGAATAGCAGCCAGGCACATTTTAGCTAGTTTTACTTGTAAGTGGGGTTGGAAACGCTTTTCAGGCTCAGTACTGGGCTCAAAACATGCAGCCCTGAGGTCCCTCATGATAGCAGGTGGTTAAATAGAAATTCGCTGCTCAGATGACCCGGCAGGAGCAAACGTATGCTAAAAATGTACTCAGAATGAGCTTTTCAGTGAAGAGAAGCCAGGCACATTTTAGCTAGTTTTACTTGTAAGTGGGGTTGGAAATGCTTTTCAGGCTCAGTACTGAGCTCAAAACATGCAGCCCTGAGGTCTCTCATGAAAGCAGGTGGTTAAATAGAAATTTGCTGCTCAGCTGACCCGGTAGGAGCAAACGTATGCCAAAAATATACACAGAATGAGCTTTTCAGTGAATAGCAGCCAGGCACATTTTAGCTAGTTTTACTTGTAAGTGGGGTTGGAAACGCTTTTCAGGCTCAGTACTGGGCTCAAAACATGCAGCCTCGAGGTCTCTCATGATAGCAGGTGGTTAAATAGAAATTCGCTGCTCAGCTGACCCGGCGGGAGCAAACGTATGCTAAAAATGTACTCAGAATGAGCTTTTCAGTGAATAGCAGCCAGGCACATTTTAGTTAATTTTACTTGTAAGTGGGGTTGGAAACGCTTTTCAGGATCAGTACTGGGCTCAAAACATGCAGCCCTGAGGTCTCTCATGATAGCAGGTGGTTAAATAGAAATTCGCTGCTCAGCTGACCCGGCAGGAGCAAACGTATGCCAAAAATGTACACAGAATGAGCTTTTCAGTGAATAGCAGCCAGGCACATTTTAGCTAATTTTACTTGTACGTGGGGTTGGAAACGCTTTTCAGGCTCAGTACTGGGCTCAAAACATGCAGCCCTGAGGTCTCTCATGATAGCAGGTGGTTAAATAGAAATTCGCTGCTCAGCTGACCCGTTAGGAGCAAACGTATGCTAAAAATGTACTCAGAATGAGCTTTTCAGTGAAGAGAAGCCAGGCACATTTTAGCTAGTTTTACTTGTAAGTGGGGTTGGAAATGCTTTTCAGGCTCAGTACTTGGCTCAAAACATGCAGCCCTGAGGTCTCTCATGAAAGCAGGGGGTTAAATAGAAATTCACCGCTCAGCTGACCCTGTAGGAGCAAAGGTATGCCAAAAATGTACACAGAATGAGCTTTTCAGTGAATTGCAGCCAGGCACATTTTAGCTAGTTTTACTTGTAAGTGGGGTTGGAAACGCTTTTCAGGATCAGTACTGGGCTCAAAACATGCAGCCCTGAGGTCTCTCATGATAGCAGGTGGTTAAATGGAAATTCGCTGCTCAGCTGACCCGGCAGGAGCAAACGTATGCTAAAAATGTACTCAGAATGAGCTTTTCAGTGAAGAGAAGCCAGGCACATTTTAGCTAGTTTTACTTGTAAGTGGGGTTGGAAATGCTTTTCAGGCTCAGTACTGGGCTCAAAACATGCAGCCCTGAGGTCTCTCATGAAATCAGGTGGTTAAATAGAAATTCGCTGCTCAGCTGACCCGGTAGGAGCAAACGTATGCCAAAAATGTACACAGAAAGAGCTTTTCAGTGCATAGCAGCCAGGCACATTTTAGCTAGTTTTACTTGTAAGTGGGGTTGGAAACGCTTTTCAGGCTCAGTACTGGGCTCAAAACATGCAGCCCTGAGGTCTCTCATGATAGCAGGTGGTTAAATAGAAATTCGCTGCTCAGCTGACCCGGCAGGAGCAAACGTATACTAAAAATGTACTCAGAATGAGCTTTTCAGTGAATAGCAGCCAGGCACATTTTAGCTAATTTTACTTGTAAGTGGGGTTGGAAACGCTTTTCAGGCTCAGTACTGGGCTCAAAACATGCAGCCCTGAGGTCTCTCATGATAGCAGGTGGTTAAATAGAAATTTGCTGCTCAGCTGACCCGTTAGGAGCAAACGTATGCTAAAAATGTACACAGAATGAGCTTTTCAGTGAATAGCAGCCAGGCACATTTTAGCTAGTTTTACTTGTAAGTGGGGTTGGAAATGCTTTTCAGGCTCAGTACTGAGCTCAAAACATGCAGCCCTGAGGTCTCTCATGAAAGCAGGTGGTTAAATAGAAATTCGCTGCTCAGCTGACCCGGTAGGAGAAAACGTATGCCAAAAATGTACACAGAATGAGCTTTTCAGTGAATAGCAGCCAGGCACATTTTCACTAGTTTTACTTGTAAGTGGGGTTGGAAACGCTTTTCAGGATCAGTACTGGGCTCAAAACATGCAGCCCTGAGGTCTCTCATGATAGCAGGTGGTTAAATAGAAATTCGCTGCTCAGCTGACCCGGCAGGAGCAAACGTATGCTAAAAATGTACTCAGAATGAGCTTTTCAGTGAAGAGAAGCCAGGCACATTTTAGCTAGTTTTACTTGTAAGTGGGGTTGGAAACGCTTTTCAGGCTCAGTACTGGGCTCAAAACATGCAGCCCTGAGGTCTCTCATGAAAGCAGGTGGTTAAATAGAAATTCGCTGCTCAGCTGACCCGGTAGGAGCAAACGTATGCCAAAAATGTACACAGAATGAGCTTTTCAATGAATAGCAGCCAGGCACATTTTAGCTAGTTTTACTTGTAAGTGGGGTTGGAAACGCTTTTCAGGATCAGTACTGGGCACAACACATGCAGCCCTGAGGTCTCTCATGATAGCAGGTGGTTAAATAGAAATTCGCTGCTCAGCTGACCCGGCAGGAGCAAACGTATGCTAAAAATGTACTCAGAATGAGCTTTTCAGTGAAGAGAAGCCAGGCACATTTTAGCTAGTTTTACTTGTAAGTGGGATTGGAAATGCTTTTCAGGCTCAGTACTGGGCTCAAAACATGCAGCCCTGAGGTCTCTCATGAAATCAGGTGGTTAAATAGAAATTCGCTGCTCAGCTGACCCGGTAGGAGCAAACCTATGCCAAAAATGTACACAGAATGAGCTTTTCAGTGAATAGCAGCCAGGCACATTTCAGCTAGTTTTACTTGTAAGTGGGGTTGGAAACGCTTTTCAGGCTCAGTACTGGGCTCAAAACATGCAGCCCTGAGGTCCCTCATGATAGCAGGTAGTTAAATAGAAATTTGCTGCTCAGCTGACCCGGCAGGAGCAAACGTATGCTAAAAATGTACTCAGAATGAGCTTTTCAGTGAAGAGAAGCCAGGCACATTTTAGCTAGTTTTACTTGCAAGTGGGGTTGGAAATGCTTTTCAGGCTCAGTACTGGGCTCAAAACATGCAGCCCTGAGGTCTCTCATGAAATCAGGTGGTTAAATAGAAATTCGCTGCTCAGCTGACCCGGTAGGAGCAAACGTATGCCAAAAATGTACACAGAATGAGCTTTTCAGTGAATAGCAGCCAGGCACATTTTAGCTAGTTTTACTTGTAAGTGGGGTTGGAAATGCTTTTCAGGCTCAGTACTGGGCTCAAAACATGCAGCCCTGAGGTCTCTCATGAAATCAGGTGGTTAAATAGAAATTCGCTGCTCAGCTGACCCGGTAGGAGCAATCGTATGCCAAAAATGTACACAGAATGAGCTTTTCAGTGAAAAGCAGCCAGGCACATTTTAGCTAGTTTTACTTGTAAGTGGGGTTGGAAATGCTTTTCAGGCTCAGTACTGAGCTCAAAACATGCAGCCCTGAGGTCTCTCATGAAAGCAGGTGGTTAAATAGAAATTCGCTGCTCAGCTGACCCGGTAGGAGAAAACGTATGCCAAAAATGTACACAGAATGAGCTTTTCAGTGAATAGCAGCCAGGCACATTTTCGCTAGGTTTACTTGTAAGTGGGGTTGGAAACGCTTTTCAGGATCAGTACTGGGCTCAAAACATGCAGCCCTGAGGTCTCTCATGATAGCAGGTGGTTAAATAGAAATTCGCTGCTCAGCTGACCCGGCAGGAGCAAACGTATGCTAAAAATGTACTCAGAATTAGCTTTTCAGTGAAGAGAAGCCAGGCACATTTTAGCTAGTTTTACTTGTAAGTGGGGTTGGAAACGCTTTTCAGGCTCAGTACTGGGCTCAAAACATGCAGCCCTGAGGTCTCTCATGAAAGCAGGTGGTTAAATAGAAATTCGCTGCTCAGCTGACCCGGTAGGAGCAAACTTATGCCAAAAATGTACACAGAATGAGCTTTTCAATGAATAGCAGCCAGGCACATTTTAGCTAGTTTTACTTGTAAGTGGGGTTGGAAACGCTTTTCAGGATCAGTACTGGGCACAAAACATGCAGCCCTGAGGTCTCTCATGATAGCAGGTGGTTAAATAGAAATTCGCTGCTCAGCTGACCCGGCAGGAGCAAACATATGCTAAAAATGTACTCAGAATGAGCTTTTCAGTGAAGAGAAGCCAGGCACATTTTAGCTAGTTTTACTTGTAAGTGGGGTTGGAAATGCTTTTCAGGCTCAGTACTGGGCTCAAAACATGCAGCCCTGAGGTCTCTCATGAAATCAGGTGGTTAAATAGAAATTCGCTGCTCAGCTGACCCGGTAGGAGCAAACCTATGCCAAAAATGTACACAGAATGAGCTTTTCAGTGAATAGCAGCCAGGCACATTTTAGCTAGTTTTACTTGTAAGTGGGGTTGGAAACGCTTTTCAGGCTCAGTACTGGGCTCAAAACATGCAGCCCTGAGGTCCCTCATGATAGCAGGTGGTTAAATAGAAATTCGCTGCTCAGATGACCCGGCAGGAGCAAACGTATGCTAAAAATGTACTCAGAATGAGCTTTTCAGTGAAGAGAAGCCAGGCACATTTTAGCTAGTTTTACTTGTAAGTGGGGTTGGAAATGCTTTTCAGGCTCAGTACTGAGCTCAAAACATGCAGCCCTGAGGTCTCTCATGAAAGCAGGTGGTTAAGTAGAAATTCGCTGCTCAGCTGACCCGGTAGGAGCAAACGTATGCCAAAAATGTACACAGAATGAGCTTTTCAGTGAATAGCAGCCAGGCACATTTTAGCTAGTTTTACTTGTAAGTGGGGTTGGAAACGCTTTTCAGGCTCAGTACTGGGCTCAAAACATGCAGCCCTGAGGTCTCTCATGAAAGCAGGTGGTTAAATAGAAATTCGCTGCTCAGCTGACCCGGTAGGAGCAAACGTATGCCAAAAATGTACACAGAATGAGCTTTTCAGTGAATAGCAGCCAGGCACATTTTAGCTAGTTTTACTTGTAAGTGGGGTTGGAAACGCTTTTCAGGATCAGTACTGGGCTCAAAACATGCAACCCTGAGGTCCCTCATGATAGCAGGTGTTTAAATAGAAATTTGCTGCTAAGCTGACCCGGCAGGAGCAAACGTATGCTAAAAATGTACTCAGAATGAGCTTTTCAGTGAAGAGAAGCCAGGCACATTTTAGCTAGTTTTACTTGTAAGTGGGGTTGGAAATGCTTTTCAGGCTCAGTACTGGGCTCAAAACATGCAGCCCTGAGGTCTCTCATGAAATCAGGTGGTTAAATAGAAATTTGCTGCTCAGCTGACCCGGTAGGAGCAAACGTATGCCAAAAATGTACACAGAATGAGCTTTTCAGTGAATAGCAGCCAGGCACATTTTAGCTAGTTTTACTTGTAAGTGGGGTTGGAAACGCTTTTCAGGCTCAGTATTGGGCTCAAAACATGCAGCCTTGAGGTCTCTCATGATAGCAGGTGGTTAAATAGAAATTCGCTGCTCAGCTGACCCGGCGGGAGCAAACGTATGCTAAAAATGTACTCAGAATGAGCTTTTCAGTGAATAGCAGCCAGGCACATTTTAGTTAATTTTACTTGTAAGTGGGGTTGGAAACGCTTTTCAGGATCAGTACTGGGCTCAAAACATGCAGCCCTGAGGTCTCTCATGATAGCAGGTGGTTAAATAGAAATTCGCTGCTCAGCTGACCCGGCAGGAGCAAACGTATGCCAAAAATGTACACAGAATGAGCTTTTCAGTGAATAGCAGCCAGGCACATTTTAGCTAATTTTACTTGTACGTGGGGTTGGAAACGCTTTTCAGGCTCAGTACTGGGCTCAAAACATGCAGCCCTGAGGTCTCTCATGATAGCAGGTGGTTAAATAGAAATTCGCTGCTCAGCTGACCCGTTAGGAGCAAACGTATGCTAAAAATGTACTCAGAATGAGCTTTTCAGTGAAGAGAAGCCAGGCACATTTTAGCTAGTTTTACTTGTAAGTGGGGTTGGAAATGCTTTTCAGGCTCAGTACTTGGCTCAAAACATGCAGCCCTGAGGTCTCTCATGAAAGCAGGTGGTTAAATAGAAATTCACTGCTCAGCTGACCCGGTAGGAGCAAAGGTATGCCAAAAATGTACACAGAATGAGCTTTTCAGTGAATAGCAGCCAGGCACATTTTAGCTAGTTTTACTTGTAAGTGGGGTTGGAAACGCTTTTCAGGATCAGTACTGGGCTCAAAACATGCAGCCCTGAGGTCTCTCATGATAGCAGGTGGTTAAATGGAAATTCGCTGCTCAGCTGACCCGGCAGGAGCAAACGTATGCTAAAAATGTACTCAGAATGAGCTTTTCAGTGAAGAGAAGCCAGGCACATTTTAGCTAGTTTTACTTGTAAGTGGGGTTGGAAATGCTTTTCAGGCTCAGTACTGGGCTCAAAACATGCAGCCCTGAGGTCTCTCATGAAATCAGGTGGTTAAATAGAAATTCGCTGCTCAGCTGACCCGGTAGGAGCAAACGTATGCCAAAAATGTACACAGAAAGAGCTTTTCAGTGAATAGCAGCCAGGCACATTTTAGCTAGTTTTACTTGTAAGTGGGGTTGGAAACGCTTTTCAGGCTCAGTACTGGGCTCAAAACATGCAGCCCTGAGGTCTCTCATGATAGCAGGTGGTTAAATAGAAATTCGCTGCTCAGCTGACCCGGCAGGAGCAAACGTATGCTAAAAATGTACTCAGAATGAGCTTTTCAGTGAATAGCAGCCAGGCACATTTTAGCTAATTTTACTTGTAAGTGGGGTTGGAAACGCTTTTCAGGCTCAGTACTGGGCTCAAAACATGCAGCCCTGAGGTCTCTCATGATAGCAGGTGGTTAAATAGAAATTCGCTGCTCAGCTGACCCGTTAGGAGCAAACGTATGCTAAAAATGTACACAGAATGAGCTTTTCAGTGAATAGCAGCCAGGCACATTTTAGCTAGTTTTACTTGTAAGTGGGGTTGGAAATGCTTTTCAGGCTCAGTACTGAGCTCAAAACATGCAGCCCTGAGGTCTCTCATGAAAGCAGGTGGTTAAATAGAAATTCGCTGCTCAGCTGACCCGGTAGGAGAAAACGTATGCCAAAAATGTACACAGAATGAGCTTTTCAGTGAATAGCAGCCAGGCACATTTTCGCTAGTTTTACTTGTAAGTGGGGTTGGAAACGCTTTTCAGGATCAGTACTGGGCTCAAAACATGCAGCCCTGAGGTCTCTCATGATAGCAGGTGGTTAAATAGAAATTCGCTGCTCAGCTGACCCGGCAGGAGCAAACGTATGCTAAAAATGTACTCAGAATGAGCTTTTCAGTGAAGAGAAGCCAGGCACATTTTAGCTAGTTTTACTTGTAAGTGGGGTTGGAAACGCTTTTCAGGCTCAGTACTGGGCTCAAAACATGCAGCCCTGAGGTCTCTCATGAAAGCAGGTGGTTAAATAGAAATTCGCTGCTCAGCTGACCCGGTAGGAGCAAACGTATGCCAAAAATGTACACAGAATGAGCTTTTCAATGAATAGCAGCCAGGCACATTTTAGCTAGTTTTACTTGTAAGTGGGGTTGGAAACGCTTTTCAGGATCAGTACTGGGCACAAAACATGCAGCCCTGAGGTCTCTCATGATAGCAGGTGGTTAAATAGAAATTCGCTGCTCAGCTGACCCGGCAGGAGCAAACGTATGCTAAAAATGTACTCAGAATGATCTTTTCAGTGAAGAGAAGCCAGGCACATTTTAGCTAGTTTTACTTGTAAGTGGGGTTGGAAATGCTTTTCAGGCTCAGTACTGGGCTCAAAACATGCAGCCCTGAGGTCTCTCATGAAATCAGGTGGTTAAATAGAAATTCGCTGCTCAGCTGACCCGGTAGGAGCAAACCTATGCCAAAAATGTACACAGAATGAGCTTTTCAGTGAATAGCAGCCAGGCACATTTTAGCTAGTTTTACTTGTAAGTGGGGTTGGAAACGCTTTTCAGGCTCAGTACTGGGCTCAAAACATGCAGCCCTGAGGTCCCTCATGATAGCAGGTGGTTAAATAGAAATTTGCTGCTCAGCTGACCCGGCAGGAGCAAACGTATGCTAAAAATGTACTCAGAATGAGCTTTTCAGTGAAGAGAAGCCAGGCACATTTTAGCTAGTTTTACTTGTAAGTGGGGTTGGAAATGCTTTTCAGGCTCAGTACTGGGCTCAAAACATGCAGCCCTGAGGTCTCTCATGAAATCAGGTGGTTAAATAGAAATTCGCTGCTCAGCTGACCCGGTAGGAGCAAACGTATGCCAAAAATGTACACAGAATGAGCTTTTCAGTGAATAGCAGCCAGGCACATTTTAGCTAGTTTTACTTGTAAGTGGGGTTGGAAACGCTTTTCAGGCTCAGTACTGGGCTCAAAACATGCAGCCCTGAGGTCCCTCATGATAGCAGGTGGTTAAATAGAAATTTGCTGCTCTGCTGACCCGGCAGGAGCAAACGTATGCTAAAAATGTACTCAGAATGAGCTTTTCAGTGAAGAGAAGCCAGGCACATTTTAGCTAGTTTTACTTGTAAGTGGGGTTGGAAACGCTTTTCAGGCTCAGTACTGGGCTCAAAACATGCAGCCCTGAGGTCTCTCATGAAATCAGGTGGTTAAATAGAAATTCGCTGCTCAGCTGACCCGGTAGGAGCAAACGTATGCCAAAAATGTACACAGAATGAGCTTTTCAGTAAATAGCAGCCAGGCACATTTTAGCTAGTTTTACTTGTAAGTGGGGTTGGAAATGCTTTTCAGGCTCAGTACTGGGCTCAAAACATGCAGCCCTGAGGTCTCTCATGAAATCAGGTGGTTAAATAGAAATTCGCTGCTCAGCTGACCCGGTAGGAGCAATCGTATGCCAAAAATGTACACAGAATGAGCTTTTCAGTGAAAAGCAGCCAGGCACATTTTAGCTAGTTTTACTTGTAAGTGGGGTTGGAAATGCTTTTCAGGCTCAGTACTGAGCTCAAAACATGCAGCCCTGAGGTCTCTCATGAAAGCAGGTGGTTAAATAGAAATTCGCTGCTCAGCTGACCCGGTAGGAGAAAACGTATGCCAAAAATGTACACAGAATGAGCTTTTCAGTGAATAGCAGCCAGGCACATTTTCGCTAGTTTTACTTGTAAGTGGGGTTGGAAACGCTTTTCAGGATCAGTACTGGGCTCAAAACATGCAGCCCTGAGGTCTCTCATGATAGCAGGTGGTTAAATAGAAATTCGCTGCTCAGCTGAACCGGCAGGAGCAAACGTATGCTAAAAATGTACTCAGAATGAGCTTTTCAGTGAAGAGAAGCCAGGCACATTTTAGCTAGTTTTACTTGTAAGTGGGGTTGGAAACGCTTTTCAGGCTCAGTACTGGGCTCAAAACATGCAGCCCTGAGGTCTCTCATGAAAGCAGGTGGTTAAATAGAAATTCGCTGCTCAGCTGACCCGGTAGGAGCAAACGTATGCCAAAAATGTACACAGAATGAGCTTTTCAATGAATAGCAGCCAGGCACATTTTAGCTAGTTTTACTTGTAAGTGGGGTTGGAAACGCTTTTCAGGATCAGTACTGGGCACAAAACATGCAGCCCTGAGGTCTCTCATGATAGCAGGTGGTTAAATAGAAATTCGCTGCTCAGCTGACCCGGCAGGAGCAAACATATGCTAAAAATGTACTCAGAATGAGCTTTTCAGTGAAGAGAAGCCAGGCACATTTTAGCTAGTTTTACTTGTAAGTGGGGTTGGAAATGCTTTTCAGGCTCAGTACTGGGCTCAAAACATGCAGCCCTGAGGTCTCTCATGAAATCAGGTGGTTAAATAGAAATTCGCTGCTCAGCTCACCCGGTAGGAGCAAACCTATGCCAAAAATGTACACAGAATGAGCTTTTCAGTGAATAGCAGCCAGGCACATTTTAGCTAGTTTTACTTGTAAGTGGGGTTGGAAACGCTTTTCAGGCTCAGTACTGGGCTCAAAACATGCAGCCCTGAGGTCCCTCATGATAGCAGGTGGTTAAATAGAAATTTGCTGCTCTGCTGACCCGGCAGGAGCAAACGTATGCTAAAAATGTACTCAGAATGAGCTTTTCAGTGAAGAGAAGCCAGGCACATTTTAGCTAGTTTTACTTGTAAGTGGGGTTGGAAATGCTTTTCAGGCTCAGTACTGGGCTCAAAACATGCAGCCCTGAGGTCTCTCATGAAATCAGGTGGTTAAATAGAAATTCGCTGCTCAGCTGACCCGGTAGGAGCAAACGTATGCCAAAAATGTACACAGAATGAGCTTTTCAGTGAATAGCAGCCAGGCACATTTTAGCTAGTTTTACTTGTAAGTGGGGTTGGAAACGCTTTTCAGGCTCAGTACTGGGCTCAAAACATGCAGCCCTGAGGTCTCTCATGATAGCAGGTGGTTAAATAGAAATTCGCTGCTCAGCTGACCCGGCAGCAGCAAACGTATGCTAAAAATGTACTCAGAATGAGCTTTTCAGTGAAGAGAAGCCAGGCACATTTTAGCTAGTTTTACTTGAAAGTGGGGTTGGAAACGCTTTTCAGGCTCAGTACTGGGCTCAAAACATGCAGCCCTGAGGTCTCTCATGAAAGCAGGTGGTTAAATAGAAATTCACTGCTCAGCTGACCCGGTAGGAGCAAACGTATGCCAAAAATGTACACAGAATGAGCTTTTCAATGAATAGCAGCCAGGCACATTTTAGCTAGTTTTACTTGTAAGTGGGGTTGGAAACGCTTTTCAGGATCAGTACTGGGCACAACACATGCAGCCCTGAGGTCTCTCATGATAGCAGGTGGTTAAATAGAAATTCGCTGCTCAGCTGACCCGGCAGGAGCAAACGTATGCTAAAAATTTACTCAGAATGAGCTTTTCAGTGAAGAGAAGCCAGGCACATTTTAGCTAGTTTTACTTGTAAGTGGGGTTGGAAATGCTTTTCCAGCTCAGTACTGGGCTCAAAACATGCAGCCCTGAGGTCTCTCATGAAATCAGGTGGTTAAATAGAAATTCGCTGCTCAGCTGACCCGGTAGGAGCAAACCTATGCCAAAAATGTACACAGAATGAGCTTTTCAGTGAATAGCAGCCAGGCACATTTTAGCTAGTTTTACTTGTAAGTGGGGTTGGAAACGCTTTTCAGGCTCAGTACTGGGCTCAAAACATGCAGCCCTGAGGTCCCTCATGATAGCAGGTGGTTAAATAGAAATTTGCTGCTCAGCTGACCCGGCAGGAGCAAACGTATGCTAAAAATGTACTCAGAATGAGCTTTTCAGTGAAGAGAAGCCAGGCACATTTTAGCTAGTTTTACTTGTAAGTGGGGTTGGAAACGCTTTTCAGGCTCAGTACTGGGCTCAAAACATGCAGCCCTGAGGTCTCTCATGAAAGCAGGTGGTTAAATAGAAATTCGCTGCTCAGCTGACCCGGTAGGAGCAAACGTATGCCAAAAATGTACACAGAATGAGCTTTTCAATGAATAGCAGCCAGGCACATTTTAGCTAGTTTTACTTGTAAGTGGGGTTGGAAACGCTTTTCAGGATCAGTACTGGGCACAAAACATGCAGCCCTGAGGTCTCTCATGATAGCAGGTGGTTAAATAGAAATTCGCTGCTCAGCTGACCCGGCAGGAGCAAACATATGCTAAAAATGTACTCAGAATGAGCTTTTCAGTGAAGAGAAGCCAGGCACATTTTAGCTAGTTTTACTTGTAAGTGGGGTTGGAAATGCTTTTCAGGCTCAGTACTGGGCTCAAAACATGCAGCCCTGAGGTCTCTCATGAAATCAGGTGGTTAAATAGAAATTCGCTGCTCAGCTCACCCGGTAGGAGCAAACCTATGCCAAAAATGTACACAGAATGAGCTTTTCAGTGAATAGCAGCCAGGCACATTTTAGCTAGTTTTACTTGTAAGTGGGGTTGGAAACGCTTTTCAGGCTCAGTACTGGGCTCAAAACATGCAGCCCTGAGGTCCCTCATGATAGCAGGTGGTTAAATAGAAATTTGCTGCTCTGCTGACCCGGCAGGAGCAAACGTATGCTAAAAATGTACTCAGAATGAGCTTTTCAGTGAAGAGAAGCCAGGCACATTTTAGCTAGTTTTACTTGTAAGTGGGGTTGGAAATGCTTTTCAGGCTCAGTACTGGGCTCAAAACATGCAGCCCTGAGGTCTCTCATGAAATCAGGTGGTTAAATAGAAATTCGCTGCTCAGCTGACCCGGTAGGAGCAAACGTATGCCAAAAATGTACACAGAATGAGCTTTTCAGTGAATAGCAGCCAGGCACATTTTAGCTAGTTTTACTTGTAAGTGGGGTTGGAAACGCTTTTCAGGCTCAGTACTGGGCTCAAAACATGCAGCCCTGAGGTCTCTCATGATAGCAGGTGGTTAAATAGAAATTCGCTGCTCAGCTGACACGGCAGCAGCAAACGTATGCTAAAAATGTACTCAGAATGAGCTTTTCAGTGAAGAGAAGCCAGGCACATTTTAGCTAGTTTTACTTGTAAGTGGGGTTGGAAACGCTTTTCAGGCTCAGTACTGGGCTCAAAACATGCAGCCCTGAGGTCTCTCATGAAAGCAGGTGGTTAAATAGAAATTCACTGCTCAGCTGACCCGGTAGGAGCAAACGTATGCCAAAAATGTACACAGAATGAGCTTTTCAATGAATAGCAGCCAGGCACATTTTAGCTAGTTTTACTTGTAAGTGGGGTTGGAAACGCTTTTCAGGATCAGTACTGGGCACAACACATGCAGCCCTGAGGTCTCTCATGATAGCAGGTGGTTAAATAGAAATTCGCTGCTCAGCTGACCCGGCAGGAGCAAACGTATGCTAAAAATTTACTCAGAATGAGCTTTTCAGTGAAGAGAAGCCAGGCACATTTTAGCTAGTTTTACTTGTAAGTGGGGTTGGAAATGCTTTTCCAGCTCAGTACTGGGCTCAAAACATGCAGCCCTGAGGTCTCTCATGAAATCAGGTGGTTAAATAGAAATTCGCTGCTCAGCTGACCCGGTAGGAGCAAACCTATGCCAAAAATGTACACAGAATGAGCTTTTCAGTGAATAGCAGCCAGGCACATTTTAGCTAGTTTTACTTGTAAGTGGGGTTGGAAACGCTTTTCAGGCTCAGTACTGGGCTCAAAACATGCAGCCCTGAGGTCCCTCCAGGCACATTTTAGCTAGTTTTACTTGTAAGTGGGGTTGGAAATGCTTTTCAGGCTCAGTACTGGGCTCAAAACATGCATCCCTGAGGTCTCTCATGAAATCAGGTGGTTAAATAGAAATTCGCTGCTCAGCTGACCCGGTAGGAGCAAACGTATGCCAAAAATGTACACAGAATGAGCTTTTCAGTGAATAGCAGCCAGGCACATTTTAGCTAGTTTTACTTGTAAGTGGGGTTGGAATCGCTTTTCAGGCTCAGTACTGGGCTCAAAACATGCAGCCCTGAGGTCTCTCATGATAGCAGGTGGTTAAATAGAAATTCGCTGCTCAGCTGACCCGGCAGGAGCAAACGTATGCTAAAAATGTACTCAGAATGAGCTTTTCAGTGAATAGCAGCCAGGCACATTTTAGCTAATTTTACTTGTAAGTGGGGTTGGAAACGCTTTTCAGGATCAGTACTGGGCTCAAAACATGCAGCCCTGAGGTCTCTCATGATAGCAGGTGGTTAAATAGAAATTCGCTGCTCAGCTGACCCGGTAGGAGCAAACGTATGCTAAAAATGTACTCAGAATGAGCTTTTCAGTGAAGAGAAGCCAGGCACATTTTAGCTAGTTTTACTTGTAAGTGGGGTTGGAAATGCTTTTCAGGGTCAGTACTTGGCTCAAAACATGCAGCCCTGAGGTCTCTCATGAAAGCAGGTGGTTAAATAGAAATTCACTGCTCAGCTGACCCGGTAGGAGCAACGGTATGCCAAAAATGTACACAGAATGAGCTTTTCAGTGAATAGCAGCCAGGCACATTTTAGCTAGATTTACTTGTAAGTGGGGTTGGAAACGCTTTTCAGGCTCAGTACTGGGCTCAAAACATGCAGCCCTGAGGTCTCTCATGATAGCAGGTGGTTAAATAGAAATTCGCTGCTCAGCTGACCCGGCAGGAGCAAACGTATGCTAAAAATGTACTCAGAAAGAGCTTTTCAGTGAATAGCAGCCAGGCACATTTTAGCTAATTTTACTTGTAAGTGGGGTTGGAAACGCTTTTCAGGATCAGTACTGGGCTCAAAACATGCAGCCCTGAGATCTCTCATGATAGCAGGTGGTTAAATAGAAATTCGCTGCTCAGCTGACCCGGTAGGAGCAAACATATGCTAAAAATGTACTCAGAATGAGCTTTTCAGTGAGGAGAAGCCAGGCACATTTTAGCTAGTTTTACTTGTAAGTGGGGTTGGAAATGCTTTTCAGGGTCAGTACTTGGCTCAAAACATGCAGCCCTGAGGTCTCTCATGAAAGCAGGTGGTTAAATAGAAATTCACTGCTCAGCTGACCCGGTAGGAGCAACGGTATGCCAAAAATGTACACAGAATGAGCTTTTCAGTGAATAGCAGCCAGGCACATTTTAGCTAGTTTTACTTGTACTTGTAAGTGGGGTTGGAAATGCTTTTCAGGCTCAGTATTGAGCTCAAAACATGCAGCCCTGAGGTCTCTCATGAAAGCAGGTGGTTAAATAGAAATTCGCTGCTCAGCTGACCCGGTAGGAGCAAACGTATGCCAAAAATGTACACAGAATGAGCTTTTCAGTGAATAGCAGCCAGGCACATTTTAGCTAGTTTTACTTGTAAGTGGGGTTGGAAACGCTTTTCAGGATCAGTACTGGGCTCAAAACATGCAGCCCTGAGGTCTCTCATGATAGCAGGTGGTTAAATAGAAATTCGCTGCTCAGCTGACCCGGCAGGAGCAAACGTATGCTAAAAATGTACTCAGAATGAGCTTTTCAGTGAAGAGAAGCCAGGCACATTTTAGCTAGTTTTACTTGTAAGTGGGGTTGGAAATGCTTTTCAGGCTCAGTACTGGGCTCAAAACATGCAGCCCTGAGGTCTCTCATGAAATCAGGTGGTTAAATAGAAATTCACTGCTCAGCTGACCCGGTAGGAGCAAACGTATGCCAAAAATGTACACAGAATGAGCTTTTCAGTGAATAGCAGCCAGGCACATTTTAGCTACTTTTACTTGTAAGTGGGGTTGGAAACGCTTTTCAGGCTCAGTACTGGGCTCAAAACATGCAGCCCTGAGGTCTCTCATGATAGCAGGTGGTTAAATAGAAATTCGCTGCTCAGCTGACCCGGCAGGAGCAAACGTATGCTAAAAATGTACTCAGAATGAGCTTTTCAGTGAATAGCAGCCAGGCACATTTTAGCTAATTTTACTTGTAAGTGGGGTTGGAAACGCTTTTCAGGATCAGTACTGGGCTCAAAACATGCAGCCCTGAGGTCTCTCATGATAGCAGGTGGTTAAATAGAAATTCGCTGCTCAGCTGACCCGGCAGGAGCAAACGTATGCCAAAAATGTACACAGAATGAGCTTTTCAGTGAATAGCAGCCAGGCACATTTTAGCTAATTTTACTTGTAAGTGGGGTTGGAAACGCTTTTCAGGCTCAGTACTGGGCTCAAAACATGCAGCCCTGAGGTCTCTCATGATAGCAGGTGGTTAAATAGAAATTCGCTGCTCAGCTGACCCGTTAGGAGCAAACGTATGCTAAAAATGTACTCAGAATGAGCTTTTCAGTGAAGAGAAGCCAGGCACATTTTAGCTAGTTTTACTTGTAAGTGGGGTTGGAAATGCTTTTCAGGCTCAGTACTTGGCTCAAAACATGCAGCCCTGAGGTCTTTCATGAAAGCAGGTGGTTAAATAGAAATTCACTGCTCAGCTGACCCGGTAGGAGCAAAGGTATGCCAAAAATGTACACAGAATGAGCTTTTCAGTGAATAGCAGCCAGGCACATTTTAGCTAGTTTTACTTGTAAGTGGGGTTGGAAACGCTTTTCAGGCTCAGTACTGGGCTCAAAACATGCAGCCCTGAGGTCTCTCATGATAGCAGGTGGTTAATTAGAAATTCACTGCTCAGCTGACCTGGTAGGAGCAAACGTATGCCAAAAATGTACACAGAATGAGCTTTTCAGTGAATAGCAGCCAGGCACATTTTAGCTAGTTTTACTTGTAAGTGGGGTTGGAAACGCTTTTCAGGCTCAGTACTGGGCTCAAAACATGCAGCCCTGAGGTCTCTCATGAAAGCAGGTGGTTAAATAGAAATTCGCTGCTCAGCTGACCCGGTAGGAGCAAACGTATGCCAAAAATGTACACAGAATGAGCTTTTCAGTGAAAAGCAGCCAGGCACATTTTAGCTAGTTTTACTTGTAAGTGGGGTTGGAAATGCTTTTCAGGCTCAGTACTGAGCTCAAAACATGCAGCCCTGAGGTCTCTCATGAAAGCAGGTGGTTAAATAGAAATTCGCTGCTCAGCTGACCCGGTAGGAGCAAACGTATGCCAAAAATGTACACAGAATGAGCTTTTCAGTAAATAGCAGCCAGGCACATTTTCGCTAGTTTTACTTGTAAGTGGGGTTGGAAACGCTTTTCAGGATCAGTACTGGGCTCAAAACATGCAGCCCTGAGGTCTCTCATGATAGCAGGCGGTTAAATAGACATTCGCTGCTCAGCTGACCCGGCAGGAGCAAACGTATGCTAAAAATGTACTCAGAATGAGCTTTTCAGTGAAGAGAAGCCAGGCACATTTTAGCTAGTTTTACTTGTAAGTGGGGTTGGAAACGCTTTTCAGGCTCAGTACTGGGCTCAAAACATGCAGCCCTGAGGTCTCTCATGAAAGCAGGTGGTTAAATAGAAATTCGCTGCTCAGCTGACCCGGCAGGAGCAAACGTATGCTAAAAATGTACTCAGAATGAGCTTTTCAGTGAAGAGAAGCCAGGCACATTTTAGCTAGTTTTACTTGTAAGTGGGGTTGGAAATGCTTTTCAGGCTCAGTACTGGGCTCAAAACATGCAGCCCTGAGGTCTCTCATGAAATCAGGTGGTTAAATAGAAATTCGCTGCTCAGCTGACCCGGTAGGAGCAAACGTATGCTAAAAATGTACTCAGAATGAGCTTTTCAGTGAAGAGAAGCCAGGCACATTTTAGCTAGTTTTACTTGTAAGTGGGGTTGGAAACGCTTTTCAGGCTCAGTACTGGGCTCAAAACATGCAGCCCTGAGGTCTCTCATGAAAGCAGGTGGTTAAATAGAAATTCACTGCTCAGCTGACCCGGTAGGAGCAAACGTATGCCAAAAATGTACACAGAATGAGCTTTTCAATGAATAGCAGCCAGGCACATTTTAGCTAGTTTTACTTGTAAGTGGGGTTGGAAACGCTTTTCAGGATCAGTACTGGGCACAACACATGCAGCCCTGAGGTCTCTCATGATAGCAGGTGGTTAAATAGAAATTCGCTGCTCAGCTGACCCGGCAGGAGCAAACGTATGCTAAAAATTTACTCAGAATGAGCTTTTCAGTGAAGAGAAGCCAGGCACATTTTAGCTAGTTTTACTTGTAAGTGGGGTTGGAAATGCTTTTCCAGCTCAGTACTGGGCTCAAAACATGCAGCCCTGAGGTCTCTCATGAAATCAGGTGGTTAAATAGAAATTCGCTGCTCAGCTGACCCGGTAGGAGCAAACCTATGCCAAAAATGTACACAGAATGAGCTTTTCAGTGAATAGCAGCCAGGCACATTTTAGCTAGTTTTACTTGTAAGTGGGGTTGGAAACGCTTTTCAGGCTCAGTACTGGGCTCAAAACATGCAGCCCTGAGGTCCCTCATGATAGCAGGTGGTTAAATAGAAATTTGCTGCTCAGCTGACCCGGCAGGAGCAAACGTATGCTAAAAATGTACTCAGAATGAGCTTTTCAGTGAAGAGAAGCCAGGCACATTTTAGCTAGTTTTACTTGTAAGTGGGGTTGGAAACGCTTTTCAGGCTCAGTACTGGGCTCAAAACATGCAGCCCTGAGGTCTCTCATGAAAGCAGGTGGTTAAATAGAAATTCGCTGCTCAGCTGACCCGGTAGGAGCAAACGTATGCCAAAAATGTACACAGAATGAGCTTTTCAATGAATAGCAGCCAGGCACATTTTAGCTAGTTTTACTTGTAAGTGGGGTTGGAAACGCTTTTCAGGATCAGTACTGGGCACAAAACATGCAGCCCTGAGGTCTCTCATGATAGCAGGTGGTTAAATAGAAATTCGCTGCTCAGCTGACCCGGCAGGAGCAAACATATGCTAAAAATGTACTCAGAATGAGCTTTTCAGTGAAGAGAAGCCAGGCACATTTTAGCTAGTTTTACTTGTAAGTGGGGTTGGAAATGCTTTTCAGGCTCAGTACTGGGCTCAAAACATGCAGCCCTGAGGTCTCTCATGAAATCAGGTGGTTAAATAGAAATTCGCTGCTCAGCTCACCCGGTAGGAGCAAACCTATGCCAAAAATGTACACAGAATGAGCTTTTCAGTGAATAGCAGCCAGGCACATTTTAGCTAGTTTTACTTGTAAGTGGGGTTGGAAACGCTTTTCAGGCTCAGTACTGGGCTCAAAACATGCAGCCCTGAGGTCCCTCATGATAGCAGGTGGTTAAATAGAAATTTGCTGCTCTGCTGACCCGGCAGGAGCAAACGTATGCTAAAAATGTACTCAGAATGAGCTTTTCAGTGAAGAGAAGCCAGGCACATTTTAGCTAGTTTTACTTGTAAGTGGGGTTGGAAATGCTTTTCAGGCTCAGTACTGGGCTCAAAACATGCAGCCCTGAGGTCTCTCATGAAATCAGGTGGTTAAATAGAAATTCGCTGCTCAGCTGACCCGGTAGGAGCAAACGTATGCCAAAAATGTACACAGAATGAGCTTTTCAGTGAATAGCAGCCAGGCACATTTTAGCTAGTTTTACTTGTAAGTGGGGTTGGAAACGCTTTTCAGGCTCAGTACTGGGCTCAAAACATGCAGCCCTGAGGTCTCTCATGATAGCAGGTGGTTAAATAGAAATTCGCTGCTCAGCTGACACGGCAGCAGCAAACGTATGCTAAAAATGTACTCAGAATGAGCTTTTCAGTGAAGAGAAGCCAGGCACATTTTAGCTAGTTTTACTTGTAAGTGGGGTTGGAAACGCTTTTCAGGCTCAGTACTGGGCTCAAAACATGCAGCCCTGAGGTCTCTCATGAAAGCAGGTGGTTAAATAGAAATTCACTGCTCAGCTGACCCGGTAGGAGCAAACGTATGCCAAAAATGTACACAGAATGAGCTTTTCAATGAATAGCAGCCAGGCACATTTTAGCTAGTTTTACTTGTAAGTGGGGTTGGAAACGCTTTTCAGGATCAGTACTGGGCACAACACATGCAGCCCTGAGGTCTCTCATGATAGCAGGTGGTTAAATAGAAATTCGCTGCTCAGCTGACCCGGCAGGAGCAAACGTATGCTAAAAATTTACTCAGAATGAGCTTTTCAGTGAAGAGAAGCCAGGCACATTTTAGCTAGTTTTACTTGTAAGTGGGGTTGGAAATGCTTTTCCAGCTCAGTACTGGGCTCAAAACATGCAGCCCTGAGGTCTCTCATGAAATCAGGTGGTTAAATAGAAATTCGCTGCTCAGCTGACCCGGTAGGAGCAAACCTATGCCAAAAATGTACACAGAATGAGCTTTTCAGTGAATAGCAGCCAGGCACATTTTAGCTAGTTTTACTTGTAAGTGGGGTTGGAAACGCTTTTCAGGCTCAGTACTGGGCTCAAAACATGCAGCCCTGAGGTCCCTCCAGGCACATTTTAGCTAGTTTTACTTGTAAGTGGGGTTGGAAATGCTTTTCAGGCTCAGTACTGGGCTCAAAACATGCATCCCTGAGGTCTCTCATGAAATCAGGTGGTTAAATAGAAATTCGCTGCTCAGCTGACCCGGTAGGAGCAAACGTATGCCAAAAATGTACACAGAATGAGCTTTTCAGTGAATAGCAGCCAGGCACATTTTAGCTAGTTTTACTTGTAAGTGGGGTTGGAATCGCTTTTCAGGCTCAGTACTGGGCTCAAAACATGCAGCCCTGAGGTCTCTCATGATAGCAGGTGGTTAAATAGAAATTCGCTGCTCAGCTGACCCGGCAGGAGCAAACGTATGCTAAAAATGTACTCAGAATGAGCTTTTCAGTGAATAGCAGCCAGGCACATTTTAGCTAATTTTACTTGTAAGTGGGGTTGGAAACGCTTTTCAGGATCAGTACTGGGCTCAAAACATGCAGCCCTGAGGTCTCTCATGATAGCAGGTGGTTAAATAGAAATTCGCTGCTCAGCTGACCCGGTAGGAGCAAACGTATGCTAAAAATGTACTCAGAATGAGCTTTTCAGTGAAGAGAAGCCAGGCACATTTTAGCTAGTTTTACTTGTAAGTGGGGTTGGAAATGCTTTTCAGGGTCAGTACTTGGCTCAAAACATGCAGCCCTGAGGTCTCTCATGAAAGCAGGTGGTTAAATAGAAATTCACTGCTCAGCTGACCCGGTAGGAGCAACGGTATGCCAAAAATGTACACAGAATGAGCTTTTCAGTGAATAGCAGCCAGGCACATTTTAGCTAGATTTACTTGTAAGTGGGGTTGGAAACGCTTTTCAGGCTCAGTACTGGGCTCAAAACATGCAGCCCTGAGGTCTCTCATGATAGCAGGTGGTTAAATAGAAATTCGCTGCTCAGCTGACCCGGCAGGAGCAAACGTATGCTAAAAATGTACTCAGAAAGAGCTTTTCAGTGAATAGCAGCCAGGCACATTTTAGCTAATTTTACTTGTAAGTGGGGTTGGAAACGCTTTTCAGGATCAGTACTGGGCTCAAAACATGCAGCCCTGAGATCTCTCATGATAGCAGGTGGTTAAATAGAAATTCGCTGCTCAGCTGACCCGGTAGGAGCAAACA
The DNA here is from genome assembly GCF_964263255.1 of Lissotriton vulgaris. Classification (NCBI taxonomy): domain Eukaryota; kingdom Metazoa; phylum Chordata; class Amphibia; order Caudata; family Salamandridae; genus Lissotriton; species Lissotriton vulgaris. The sequence goes on along the minus strand of NC_141691.1, from coordinate 1,085,054,834 downwards.
TATGCTAAAAATGTACTCAGAATGAGCTTTTCAGTGAAGAGAAGCCAGGCACATTTTAGCTAGTTTTACTTGTAAGTGGGGTTGGAAATGCTTTTCAGGGTCAGTACTTGGCTCAAAACATGCAGCCCTGAGGTCTCTCATGAAAGCAGGTGGTTAAATAGAAATTCACTGCTCAGCTGACCCGGTAGGAGCAACGGTATGCCAAAAATGTACACAGAATGAGCTTTTCAGTGAATAGCAGCCAGGCACATTTTAGCTAGTTTTACTTGTACTTGTAAGTGGGGTTGGAAATGCTTTTCAGGCTCAGTATTGAGCTCAAAACATGCAGCCCTGAGGTCTCTCATGAAAGCAGGTGGTTAAATAGAAATTCGCTGCTCAGCTGACCCGGTAGGAGCAAACGTATGCCAAAAATGTACACAGAATGAGCTTTTCAGTGAATAGCAGCCAGGCACATTTTAGCTAGTTTTACTTGTAAGTGGGGTTGGAAACGCTTTTCAGGATCAGTACTGGGCTCAAAACATGCAGCCCTGAGGTCTCTCATGATAGCAGGTGGTTAAATAGAAATTCGCTGCTCAGCTGACCCGGCAGGAGCAAACGTATGCTAAAAATGTACTCAGAATGAGCTTTTCAGTGAAGAGAAGCCAGGCACATTTTAGCTAGTTTTACTTGTAAGTGGGGTTGGAAATGCTTTTCAGGCTCAGTACTGGGCTCAAAACATGCAGCCCTGAGGTCTCTCATGAAATCAGGTGGTTAAATAGAAATTCACTGCTCAGCTGACCCGGTAGGAGCAAACGTATGCCAAAAATGTACACAGAATGAGCTTTTCAGTGAATAGCAGCCAGGCACATTTTAGCTACTTTTACTTGTAAGTGGGGTTGGAAACGCTTTTCAGGCTCAGTACTGGGCTCAAAACATGCAGCCCTGAGGTCTCTCATGATAGCAGGTGGTTAAATAGAAATTCGCTGCTCAGCTGACCCGGCAGGAGCAAACGTATGCTAAAAATGTACTCAGAATGAGCTTTTCAGTGAATAGCAGCCAGGCACATTTTAGCTAATTTTACTTGTAAGTGGGGTTGGAAACGCTTTTCAGGATCAGTACTGGGCTCAAAACATGCAGCCCTGAGGTCTCTCATGATAGCAGGTGGTTAAATAGAAATTCGCTGCTCAGCTGACCCGGCAGGAGCAAACGTATGCCAAAAATGTACACAGAATGAGCTTTTCAGTGAATAGCAGCCAGGCACATTTTAGCTAATTTTACTTGTAAGTGGGGTTGGAAACGCTTTTCAGGCTCAGTACTGGGCTCAAAACATGCAGCCCTGAGGTCTCTCATGATAGCAGGTGGTTAAATAGAAATTCGCTGCTCAGCTGACCCGTTAGGAGCAAACGTATGCTAAAAATGTACTCAGAATGAGCTTTTCAGTGAAGAGAAGCCAGGCACATTTTAGCTAGTTTTACTTGTAAGTGGGGTTGGAAATGCTTTTCAGGCTCAGTACTTGGCTCAAAACATGCAGCCCTGAGGTCTTTCATGAAAGCAGGTGGTTAAATAGAAATTCACTGCTCAGCTGACCCGGTAGGAGCAAAGGTATGCCAAAAATGTACACAGAATGAGCTTTTCAGTGAATAGCAGCCAGGCACATTTTAGCTAGTTTTACTTGTAAGTGGGGTTGGAAACGCTTTTCAGGCTCAGTACTGGGCTCAAAACATGCAGCCCTGAGGTCTCTCATGATAGCAGGTGGTTAATTAGAAATTCACTGCTCAGCTGACCTGGTAGGAGCAAACGTATGCCAAAAATGTACACAGAATGAGCTTTTCAGTGAATAGCAGCCAGGCACATTTTAGCTAGTTTTACTTGTAAGTGGGGTTGGAAACGCTTTTCAGGCTCAGTACTGGGCTCAAAACATGCAGCCCTGAGGTCTCTCATGAAAGCAGGTGGTTAAATAGAAATTCGCTGCTCAGCTGACCCGGTAGGAGCAAACGTATGCCAAAAATGTACACAGAATGAGCTTTTCAGTGAAAAGCAGCCAGGCACATTTTAGCTAGTTTTACTTGTAAGTGGGGTTGGAAATGCTTTTCAGGCTCAGTACTGAGCTCAAAACATGCAGCCCTGAGGTCTCTCATGAAAGCAGGTGGTTAAATAGAAATTCGCTGCTCAGCTGACCCGGTAGGAGCAAACGTATGCCAAAAATGTACACAGAATGAGCTTTTCAGTAAATAGCAGCCAGGCACATTTTCGCTAGTTTTACTTGTAAGTGGGGTTGGAAACGCTTTTCAGGATCAGTACTGGGCTCAAAACATGCAGCCCTGAGGTCTCTCATGATAGCAGGCGGTTAAATAGACATTCGCTGCTCAGCTGACCCGGCAGGAGCAAACGTATGCTAAAAATGTACTCAGAATGAGCTTTTCAGTGAAGAGAAGCCAGGCACATTTTAGCTAGTTTTACTTGTAAGTGGGGTTGGAAACGCTTTTCAGGCTCAGTACTGGGCTCAAAACATGCAGCCCTGAGGTCTCTCATGAAAGCAGGTGGTTAAATAGAAATTCGCTGCTCAGCTGACCCGGCAGGAGCAAACGTATGCTAAAAATGTACTCAGAATGAGCTTTTCAGTGAAGAGAAGCCAGGCACATTTTAGCTAGTTTTACTTGTAAGTGGGGTTGGAAATGCTTTTCAGGCTCAGTACTGGGCTCAAAACATGCAGCCCTGAGGTCTCTCATGAAATCAGGTGGTTAAATAGAAATTCGCTGCTCAGCTGACCCGGTAGGAGCAAATGTATGCCAAAAATGTACACAGAATGAGCTTTTCAGTGAATAGCAGCCAGGCACATTTTAGCTAGTTTTACTTGTAAGTGGGGTTGGAAACGCTTTTCAGGCTCAGTACTGGGCTCAAAACATGCAGCCCTGAGGTCCCTCATGATAGCAGGTGGTTAAATAGAAATTTGCTGCTCAGCTGACCCGGCAGGAGCAAACGTATGCTAAAAATGTACTCAGAATGAGCTTTTCAGTGAAGAGAAGCCAGGCACATTTTAGCTAGTTTTACTTGTAAGTGGGGTTGGAAATGCTTTTCAGGCTCAGTACTGGGCTCAAAACATGCAGCCCTGAGGTCTCTCATGAAATCAGGTGGTTAAATAGAAATTCGCTGCTCAGCTGACCCGGTAGGAGCAAACGTATGCCAAAAATGTACACAGAATGAGCTTTTCAGTGAATAGCAGCCAGGCACATTTTAGCTAGTTTTACTTGTAAGTGGGGTTGGAAACGCTTTTCAGGCTCAGTACTGGGCTCAAAACATGCAGCCCTGAGGTCTCTCATGATAGCAGGTGGTTAAATAGAAATTCGCTGCTCAGCTGACCCGGCAGGAGCAAACGTATGCTAAAATGTACTCAGAATGAGCTTTTCAGTGAATAGCAACCAGGCACATTTTAGCTAATTTTACTTGTAAGTGGGGTTGGAAACGCTTTTCAGGATCAGTACTGGGCTCAAAACATGCAGCCCTGAGGTCTCTCATGATAGCAGGTGGTTAAATAGAAATTCGCTGCTCAGCTGACCCGGTAGGAGCAAACGTATGCTAAAAATGTACTCAGAATGAGCTTTTCAGTGAAGAGAAGCCAGGCACATTTTAGCTAGTTTTACTTGTAAGTGGGGTTGGAAATGCTTTTCAGGCTCAGTACTTGGCTCAAAACATGCAGCCCTGAGGTCTCTCATGAAAGCAGGTGGTTAAATAGAAATTCACTGCTCAGCTGACCCGGTAGGAGCAAAGGTATGCCAAAAATGTACACAGAATGAGCTTTTCAGTGAATAGGAGCCAGGCACATTTTAGCTAGTTTTACTTGTAAGTGGGGTTGGAAACGCTTTTCAGGCTCAGTACTGGGCTCAAAACATGCAGCCCTGAGGTCTCTCATGATAGCAGGTGGTTAAATAGAAATTCACTGCTCAGCTGACCCGGTAGGAGCAAACGTATGCCAAAAATGTACACAGAATGAGCTTTTCAGTGAATAGCAGCCAGGCACATTTTAGCTAGTTTTACTTGTAAGTAGGGTTGGAAACGCTTTTCAGGCTCAGTACTGGGCTCAAAACATGCAGCCCTGAGGTCTCTCATGAAAGCAGGTGGTTAAATAGAAATTCGCTGCTCAACTGACCCGGTAGGAGCAAAAGTATGCCAAAAATGTACACAGAATGAGCTTTTCAGTGAAAAGCAGCCAGGCACATTTTAGCTAGTTTTACTTGTAAGTGGGGTTGGAAACGCTTTTCAGGCTCAGTACTGGGCTCAAAACATGCAGCCCTGAGGTCTCTCATGATAGCAGGTGGTTAAATAGAAATTCGCTGCTCAGCTGATTCGGCAGGAGCAAACGTATATGCTAAAAATGTACTCAGAATGAGCTTTTCAGTAAAGAGAAGCCAGGCACATTTTAGCTAGATTTACTTGTAAGTGGGGTTGGAAACGCTTTCCAGGCTCAGTACTGGGCTCAAAACATGCAGCCCTGAGGTTTCTCATGATAGCAGGTGGTTAAATAGAAATTCGCTGCTCAGCTGACCCGGCAGGAGCAAACATATGCTAAAAATGTACTCAGAATGAGCTTTTCAGTGAATAGCAGCCAGGCACATTTTAGCTAGTTTTACTTGTAAGTGGGGTTGGAAACGCTTTTCAGGATCAGTACTGGGCTCAAAACATGCAGCCCTGAGGTCTCTCATGATAGCAGGTGGTTAAATAGAAATTCGCTGCTCAGCTGACCCGGCAGGAGTAAACATATGCTAAAAATGTACTCAGAATGAGCTTTTCAGTGAATAGCAGCCAGGCACATTTTAGCTAGTTTTACTTGTAAGTGGGGTTGGAAACGCTTTCCAGGCTCAGTACTGGGCTCAAAGCATGCAGCCCTGAGGTCTCTCATGAAATCAGGTGGTTAAATAGAAATTCGCTGCTCAGCTGACCCGGTAGGAGCAAACGTATGCCAAAAATGTACACAGAATGAGCTTTTCAGTGAATAGCAGCCAGGCACATTTTAGCTAGTTTTACTTGTAAGTGGGGTTGGAAACGCTTTTCAGGCTCAGTACTGGGCTCAAAACATGCAGCCCTGAGGTCTCTCATGATAGCAGGTGGTTAAATAGAAATTCGCTGCTCAGCTGACCCGGCAGGAGCAAACGTATACTAAAAATGTACTCAGAATGAGCTTTTCATTGAAGAGAAGCCAGGCACAATTTAGCTAGTTTTACTTGTAAGTGGGGTTGGAAATGCTTTTCAGGCTCAGTACTGAGCTCAAAACATGCAGCCCTGAGGTCTCTCATGAAAGCAGGTGGTTAAATAGAAATTCGCTGCTCAGCTGACCCGGTAGGAGCAAACGTATACCAAAAATGTACACAGAATGAGCTTTTCAGTGAATAACAGTTTTACTTGTAAGTGGGGTTGGAAACGCTTTTCAGGCTCAGTACTGGGCTCAAAACATGTAGTCCTGAGGTCTCTCATGAAAGCAGGTGGTTAAATAGAAATTCGCTGCTCAGCTGACCCGGTAGGAGCAAACGTATGCCAAAAATGTACACAGAATGAGCTTTTCAGTGAATAGCAGCCAGGCACATTTTAGCTAGTTTTACTTGTAAGTGGGGTTGGAAACGCTTTTCAGGATCAGTACTGGGCACAAAACATGCAGCCCTGAGGTCTCTCATGATAGCAGGTGGTTAAATAGAAATTCGCTGCTCAGCTGACCATGCAGGAGCAAACGTATGCTAAAAATGTACTCAGAATGAGCTTTTCAGTGAAGAGAAGCCAGGCACATTTTAGCTAGTTTTACTTGTAAGTGGGGTTGGAAATGCTTTTCAGGCTCAGTACTGGGCTCAAAACATGCAGCCCTGAGGTCTCTCATGAAATCAGGTGGTTAAATAGAAATTCGCTGCTCAGCTGACCCGGTAGGAGCAAACGTATGCCAAAAATGTACACAGAATGAGCTTTTCAGTGAATAGCAGCCAGGCACATTTTAGCTAGTTTTACTTGTAAGTGGGGTTGGAAACGCTTTTCAGGCTCAGTACTGGGCTCAAAACATGCAGCCCTGAGGTCTCTTATGATAGCAGGTGGTTAAATAGAAATTCGCTGCTCAGCTGACCCGGCAGGAGCAAACGTATGCTAAAAATGTACTCAGAATGAGCTTTTCAGTGAATAGCAGCCAGGCACATTTTAGCTAGTTTTACTTGTAAGTGGGGTTGGAAACGCTTTTCAGGCTCAGTACTGGGCTCAAAACATGCAGCCCTGAGGTCTCTCATGAAAGCAGGTGGTTAAATAGAAATTCGCTGCTCAGCTGACCCGGTAGGAGCAAACGTATGCCAAAAATGTACACAGAATGAGCTTTTCAGTGAAAAGCAGCCAGGCACATTTTAGCTAGTTTTACTTGTAAGTGGGGTTGGAAACGCTTTTCAGGATCAGTACTGGGCTTAAAACATGCAGCCCTGAGGTCTCTCATGATAGCAGGTGGTTAAATAGAAATTCGCTGCTCAGCTGACCCGGCAGGAGCAAACGTATGCTAAAAATGTACTCAGAATGAGCTTTTCAGTGAATAGCAGCCAGGCACATTTTAGCTAGTTTTACTTGTAAGTGGTGTTGGAAACGCTTTTCAGTCTCAGTACTGGGCTCAAAACATGCAGCCCTGAGGTCTCTCATGATAGCAGGTGGTTAAATAGAAATTCGCTGCTCAGCTGACCCGGCAGGAGCAAACGTATGCTAAAAATGTACTCAGAATGAGCTTTTCAGAGAAGAGAAGCCAGGCACATTTTAGCTAGTTTTACTTGTAAGTGGGGTTGGAAACGCTTTTGAGGCTCAGTACTTGGCTCAAAACATGCAGCCCTGAGGTCTCTCATGATAGCAGGTGGTTAAATAGAAATTCGCTGCTCAGCTGACCCGGCAGGAGCAAACGTATGCCAAAAATGAACACAGAATGAGCTTTTCAGTGAATAGCAGCCAGGCACATTTTAGCTAGTTTTACTTGTAAGTGGGGTTGGAAACGCGTTTCAGGCTCAGTACTGGGCTCAAAACATGCAGCCCTGAGGTCTCTCATGATAGCAGGTGGTTAAATAGAAATTCGCTGCTCAGCTGATTCGGCAGGAGCAAACGTATATGCTAAAAATGTACTCAGAATGAGCTTTTCAGTGAAGAGAAGCCAGGCACATTTTAGCTAGTTTTACTTGTAAGTGGGGTTGGAAACGCTTCTCAGGATCAGTACTGGGCTCAAAAAATGCAGCCCTGAGGTCTCTCATGATAGCAGGTGGTTAAATAGAAATTCGCTGCTCAGCTGACCCGGCAGGAGCAAACATATGCTAAAAATGTACTCAGAATGAGCTTTTCAGTGAAGAGAAGCCAGGCACATTTTGAGCTAGTTTTACTTGTAAGTGGGGTTGGAAACGCTTTTCAGACTCAGCACTGGGCTCAAAACATGCAGCCCTGAGGTCTCCCATGAAATCAGGTGGTTAAATAGAAATTCGCTGCTCAGCTGACCCGGTAGGAGCAAACGTATGCCAAAAATGTACACAGAATGAGCGTTTCAGTGAATAGCAGCCAGGCACATTTTAGCTAGTTTTACTTGTAAGTGGGGTTGGAAACACTTTTCAGGCTCAGTACTGGGCTCAAAACATGCAGCCCTGAGGTCTCCCGGCAGGAGCAAATGTATACTAAAAATGTACTCAGAATGAGCTTTTCAGTGAAGAGAAGCGAGGCACATTTTAGCTAGTTTTTACTTGTAAGTGGGGTTGGAAACGCTTTTCAGGCTCTGTACTGGGCTCAAAACATGCAGCCCTGAGGTTTCTCATGAAAGCAGGTGGTTAAATAGAAATTCACTGCTCAGCTGACCCGGTAGGAGCAAACGTATGCCAAAAATGAACACAGAAAGAGCTTTTCAGTGAAGAGAAGCCAGGCACATTTTAGCTAGTTTTACTTGTAAGTGGGGTTGGAAACGCTTTTGAGGCTTAGTACTGGGCTCAAAACATGCAGCCCTGAGGTCTCTCATGATAGCAGGTGGTTAAATAGAAATTCGCTGCTCAGCTGACCCGGCAGGAGCAAACGTATGCTAAAAATGTACTCAGAATGAGCTTTTCAGTGAATAGCAGCCAGGCACATTTTAGCTAGTTTTACTTGTAAGTGGGGTTGGAAACGCTTTTCAGGCTCAGTACTGGGCTCAAACATGCAGCCCTGAGGTCTCTCATGATAGCAGGTGGTTAAATAGAAATTCGCTGCTCAGCTGATTGGGCAGGAGCAAACGTATATGCTAAAAATGTACTCAGAATGAGCTTTTCAGTGAAGAGAAGCCAGGCACATTTTAGCTAGTTTTACTTGTAAGTGGGGTTGGAAACGCTTTTCAGGATCAGTACTGGGCTCAAAACATGCAGCCCTGAGGTCTCTCATGATAGCAGGTGGTTAAATAGAAATTCGCTGCTCAGCTGACCCGGCAGGAGCAAACATATGCTAAAAATGTACTCAGAATGAGCTTTTCAGTGAAGAGAAGCCAGGCACATTTTGAGCTAGTTTTACTTGTAAGTGGGGTTGGAAACGCTTTTCAGGCTCAGCCCTGGGCTCAAAACATGCAGCCCTGAGGTCTCCCATGGAATCAGGTGGTTAAATAGAAATTCACTGCTCAGCTGACCCGGTAGGAGCAAACGTATGCCAAAAATGTACACAGAATGAGCTTTTCAGTGAATAGCAGCCAGGCACATTTTAGCTAGTTTTACTTGTAAGTGGGGTTGGAAACACTTTTCAGGCTCAGTACTGGGCTCAAAACATGCAGCCCTGAGGTCTCTCATGAAAGCAGGTGGTCTAATAGAAATTCGCTGCTCAGCTGACCCGGCAGGAGCAAACGTATACTAAAAATGTACTCAGAATGAGCTTTTCAGTGAAGAGAAGCCAGGCACATTTTAGCTAGTTTTACTTGTAAGTGGGGTTGGAAATGCTTTTCAGGCTCAGTACTGAGCTCAAAACATGCAGCCCTGAGGTCTCTCATGATAGCAGGTGGTTAAATAGAAATTCACTGCTCAGCTGACCCGGTAGGAGCAAACGTATGCCAAAAATGTACACAGAATGAGCTTTTCAGTGAATAGCAGCCAGGCACATTTTAGCTAGTTTTACTTGTAAGTAGGGTTGGAAACGCTTTTCAGGCTCAGTACTGGGCTCAAAACATGCAGCCCTGAGGTCTCTCATGAAAGCAGGTGGTTAAATAGAAATTCGCTGCTCAACTGACCCGGTAGGAGCAAAAGTATGCCAAAAATGTACACAGAATGAGCTTTTCAGTGAAAAGCAGCCAGGCACATTTTAGCTAGTTTTACTTGTAAGTGGGGTTGGAAACGCTTTTCAGGCTCAGTACTGGGCTCAAAACATGCAGCCCTGAGGTCTCTCATGATAGCAGGTGGTTAAATAGAAATTCGCTGCTCAGCTGATTCGGCAGGAGCAAACGTATATGCTAAAAATGTACTCAGAATGAGCTTTTCAGTAAAGAGAAGCCAGGCACATTTTAGCTAGATTTACTTGTAAGTGGGGTTGGAAACGCTTTCCAGGCTCAGTACTGGGCTCAAAACATGCAGCCCTGAGGTCTCTCATGATAGCAGGTGGTTAAATAGAAATTCGCTGCTCAGCTGACCCGGCAGGAGCAAACATATGCTAAAAATGTACTCAGAATGAGCTTTTCAGTGAATAGCAGCCAGGCACATTTTAGCTAGTTTTACTTGTAAGTGGGGTTGGAAACGCTTTTCAGGATCAGTACTGGGCTCAAAACATGCAGCCCTGAGGTCTCTCATGATAGCAGGTGGTTAAATAGAAATTCGCTGCTCAGCTGACCCGGCAGGAGCAAACATATGCTAAAAATGTACTCAGAATGAGCTTTTCAGTGAATAGCAGCCAGGCACATTTTAGCTAGTTTTACTTGTAAGTGGGGTTGGAAACGCTTTCCAGGCTCAGTACTGGGCTCAAAGCATGCAGCCCTGAGGTCTCTCATGAAATCAGGTGGTTAAATAGAAATTCGCTGCTCAGCTGACCCGGTAGGAGCAAACGTATGCCAAAAATGTACACAGAATGAGCTTTTCAGTGAATAGCAGCCAGGCACATTTTAGCTAGTTTTACTTGTAAGTGGGGTTGGAAACGCTTTTCAGGCTCAGTACTGGGCTCAAAACATGCAGCCCTGAGGTCTCTCATGATAGCAGGTGGTTAAATAGAAATTCGCTGCTCAGCTGACCCGGCAGGAGCAAACGTATACTAAAAATGTACTCAGAATGAGCTTTTCATTGAAGAGAAGCCAGGCACATTTTAGCTAGTTTTACTTGTAAGTGGGGTTGGAAATGCTTTTCAGGCTCAGTACTGAGCTCAAAACATGCAGCCCTGAGGTCTCTCATGAAAGCAGGTGGTTAAATAGAAATTCGCTGCTCAGCTGACCCGGTAGGAGCAAACGTATACCAAAAATGTACACAGAATGAGCTTTTCAGTGAATAACAGTTTTACTTGTAAGTGGGGTTGGAAACGCTTTTCAGGATCAGTACTGGGCTCAAAACATGCAACCCTGAGGTCTCTCATGATAGCAGGTGGTTAAATAGAAATTCGCTGCTCAGCTGACCCGGCAGGAGCAAACGTATGCTAAAAATGTACTCAGAATGAGCTTTTCAGTGAAGAGAAGCCAGGCACATTTTAGCTAGTTTTACTTGTAAGTGGGGTTGGAAACGCTTTTCAGGCTCAGTACTGGGCTCAAAACATGTAGTCCTGAGGTCTCTCATGAAAGCAGGTGGTTAAATAGAAATTCGCTGCTCAGCTGACCCGGTAGGAGCAAACGTATGCCAAAAATGTACACAGAATGAGCTTTTCAGTGAATAGCAGCCAGGCACATTTTAGCTAGTTTTACTTGTAAGTGGGGCTGGAAACGCTTTTCAGGATCAGTACTGGGCACAAAACATGCAGCCCTGAGGTCTCTCATGATAGCAGGTGGTTAAATAGAAATTCGCTGCTCAGCTGACCATGCAGGAGCAAACGTATGCTAAAAATGTACTCAGAATGAGCTTTTCAGTGAAGAGAAGCCAGGCACATTTTAGCTAGTTTTACTTGTAAGTGGGGTTGGAAATGCTTTTCAGGCTCAGTACTGGGCTCAAAACATGCAGCCCTGAGGTCTCTCATGAAATCAGGTGGTTAAATAGAAATTCGCTGCTCAGCTGACCCGGTAGGAGCAAACGTATGCCAAAAATGTACACAGAATGAGCTTTTCAGTGAATAGCAGCCAGGCACATTTTAGCTAGTTTTACTTGTAAGTGGGGTTGGAAACGCTTTTCAGGCTCAGTACTGGGCTCAAAACATGCAGCCCTGAGGTCTCTTATGATAGCAGGTGGTTAAATAGAAATTCGCTGCTCAGCTGACCCGGCAGGAGCAAACGTATGCTAAAAATGTACTCAGAATGAGCTTTTCAGTGAATAGCAGCCAGGCACATTTTAGCTAGTTTTACTTGTAAGTGGGGTTGGAAACGCTTTTCAGGCTCAGTACTGGGCTCAAAACATGCAGCCCTGAGGTCTCTCATGAAAGCAGGTGGTTAAATAGAAATTCGCTGCTCAGCTGACCCGGTAGGAGCAAACGTATGCCAAAAATGTACACAGAATGAGCTTTTCAGTGAAAAGCAGCCAGGCACATTTTAGCTAGTTTTACTTGTAAGTGGGGTTGGAAACGCTTTTCAGGATCAGTACTGGGCTTAAAACATGCAGCCCTGAGGTCTCTCATGATAGCAGGTGGTTAAATAGAAATTCGCTGCTCAGCTGACCCGGCAGGAGCAAACGTATGCTAAAAATGTACTCAGAATGAGCTTTTCAGTGAATAGCAGCCAGGCACATTTTAGCTAGTTTTACTTGTAAGTGGGGTTGGAAACGCTTTTCAGGCTCAGTACTGGGCTCAAAACATGCAGCCCTGAGGTCTCTCATGATAGCAGGTGGTTAAATAGAAATTCGCTGCTCAGCTGACCCGGCAGGAGCAAACGTATGCTAAAAATGTACTCAGAATGAGCTTTTCAGAGAAGAGAAGCCAGGCACATTTTAGCTAGTTTTACTTGTAAGTGGGGTTGGAAACGCTTTTCAGGCTCTGTACTGGGCTCAAAACATGCAGCCCTGAGGTCTCTCATGAAAGCAGGTGGTTAAATAGAAATTCACTGCTCAGCTGACCCGGTAGGAGCAAACGTATGCCAAAAATGAACACAGAATGAGCTTTTCAGTGAAGAGAAGCCAGGCACATTTTAGCTAGTTTTACTTGTAAGTGGGGTTGGAAACGCTTTTGAGGCTCAGTACTTGGCTCAAAACATGCAGCCCTGAGGTCTCTCATGATAGCAGGTGGTTAAATAGAAATTCGCTGCTCAGCTGACCCGGCAGGAGCAAACGTATGCTAAAAATTTACTCAGAATGAGCTTTTCAGTGAATAGCAGCCAGGCACATTTTAGCTAGTTTTACTTGTAAGTGGGGTTGGAAACGCGTTTCAGGCTCAGTACTGGGCTCAAAACATGCAGCCCTGAGGTCTCTCATGATAGCAGGTGGTTAAATAGAAATTCGCTGCTCAGCTGATTCGGCAGGAGCAAACGTATATGCTAAAAATGTACTCAGAATGAGCTTTTCAGTGAAGAGAAGCCAGGCACATTTTAGCTAGTTTTACTTGTAAGTGGGGTTGGAAACGCTTCTCAGGATCAGTACTGGGCTCAAAAAATGCAGCCCTGAGGTCTCTCATGATAGCAGGTGGTTAAATAGAAATTCGCTGCTCAGCTGACCCGGCAGGAGCAAACATATGCTAAAAATGTACTCAGAATGAGCTTTTCAGTGAAGAGAAGCCAGGCACATTTTGAGCTAGTTTTACTTGTAAGTGGGGTTGGAAACGCTTTTCAGACTCAGCACTGGGCTCAAAACATGCAGCCCTGAGGTCTCCCATGAAATCAGGTGGTTAAATAGAAATTCGCTGCTCAGCTGACCCGGTAGGAGCAAACGTATGCCAAAAATGTACACAGAATGAGCGTTTCAGTGAATAGCAGCCAGGCACATTTTAGCTAGTTTTACTTGTAAGTGGGGTTGGAAACACTTTTCAGGCTCAGTACTGGGCTCAAAACATGCAGCCCTGAGGTCTCCCGGCAGGAGCAAATGTATACTAAAAATGTACTCAGAATGAGCTTTTCAGTGAAGAGAAGCGAGGCACATTTTAGCTAGTTTTTACTTGTAAGTGGGGTTGGAAACGCTTTTCAGGCTCTGTACTGGGCTCAAAACATGCAGCCCTGAGGTCTCTCATGAAAGCAGGTGGTTAAATAGAAATTCACTGCTCAGCTGACCCGGCAGGAGCAAACATATGCTAAAAATGTACTCAGAATGAGCTTTTCAGTGAAGAGAAGCCAGGCACATTTTAGCTAGTTTTACTTGTAAGTGGGGTTGGAAATGCTTTTCAGGCTCAGTACTGGGCTCAAAACATGCAGCCCTGAGGTCTCTCATGAAATCAGGTGGTTAAATAGAAATTCGCTGCTCAGCTCACCCGGTAGGAGCAAACCTATGCCAAAAATGTACACAGAATGAGCTTTTCAGTGAATAGCAGCCAGGCACATTTTAGCTAGTTTTACTTGTAAGTGGGGTTGGAAACGCTTTTCAGGCTCAGTACTGGGCTCAAAACATGCAGCCCTGAGGTCCCTCATGATAGCAGGTGGTTAAATAGAAATTTGCTGCTCTGCTGACCCGGCAGGAGCAAACGTATGCTAAAAATGTACTCAGAATGAGCTTTTCAGTGAAGAGAAGCCAGGCACATTTTAGCTAGTTTTACTTGTAAGTGGGGTTGGAAATGCTTTTCAGGCTCAGTACTGGGCTCAAAACATGCAGCCCTGAGGTCTCTCATGAAATCAGGTGGTTAAATAGAAATTCGCTGCTCAGCTGACCCGGTAGGAGCAAACGTATGCCAAAAATGTACACAGAATGAGCTTTTCAGTGAATAGCAGCCAGGCACATTTTAGCTAGTTTTACTTGTAAGTGGGGTTGGAAACGCTTTTCAGGCTCAGTACTGGGCTCAAAACATGCAGCCCTGAGGTCTCTCATGATAGCAGGTGGTTAAATAGAAATTCGCTGCTCAGCTGACCCGGTAGGAGCAAACGTATGCTAAAAATGTACTCAGAATGAGCTTTTCAGTGAAGAGAAGCCAGGCACATTTTAGCTAGTTTTACTTGTAAGTGGGGTTGGAAACGCTTTTCAGGATCAGTACTGGGCACAACACATGCAGCCCTGAGGTCTCTCATGATAGCAGGTGGTTAAATAGAAATTCGCTGCTCAGCTGACCCGGCAGGAGCAAACGTATGCTAAAAATTTACTCAGAATGAGCTTTTCAGTGAAGAGAAGCCAGGCACATTTTAGCTAGTTTTACTTGTAAGTGGGGTTGGAAATGCTTTTCCAGCTCAGTACTGGGCTCAAAACATGCAGCCCTGAGGTCTCTCATGAAATCAGGTGGTTAAATAGAAATTCGCTGCTCAGCTGACCCGGTAGGAGCAAACCTATGCCAAAAATGTACACAGAATGAGCTTTTCAGTGAATAGCAGCCAGGCACATTTTAGCTAGTTTTACTTGTAAGTGGGGTTGGAAATGCTTTTCAGGCTCAGTACTGGGCTCAAAACATGCATCCCTGAGGTCTCTCATGAAATCAGGTGGTTAAATAGAAATTCGCTGCTCAGCTGACCCGGTAGGAGCAAACGTATGCCAAAAATGTACACAGAATGAGCTTTTCAGTGAATAGCAGCCAGGCACATTTTAGCTAGTTTTACTTGTAAGTGGAGTTGGAAACGCTTTTCAGGCTCAGTACTGGGCTCAAAACATGCAGCCCTGAGGTCTCTCATGATAGCAGGTGGTTAAATAGAAATTCGCTGCTCAGCTGACCCGGCAGGAGCAAACGTATGCTAAAAATGTACTCAGAATGAGCTTTTCAGTGAATAGCAGCCAGGCACATTTTAGCTAATTTTACTTGTAAGTGGGGTTGGAAACGCTTTTCAGGATCAGTACTGGGCTCAAAACATGCAGCCCTGAGGTCTCTCATGATAGCAGGTGGTTAAATAGAAATTCGCTGCTCAGCTGACCCGGTAGGAGCAAACGTATGCTAAAAATGTACTCAGAATGAGCTTTTCAGTGAAGAGAAGCCAGGCACATTTTAGCTAGTTTTACTTGTAAGTGGGGTTGGAAATGCTTTTCAGGGTCAGTACTTGGCTCAAAACATGCAGCCCTGAGGTCTCTCATGAAAGCAGGTGGTTAAATAGAAATTCACTGCTCAGCTGACCCGGTAGGAGCAACGGTATGCCAAAAATGTACACAGAATGAGCTTTTCAGTGAATAGCAGCCAGGCACATTTTAGCTAGATTTACTTGTAAGTGGGGTTGGAAACGCTTTTCAGGCTCAGTACTGGGCTCAAAACATGCAGCCCTGAGGTCTCTCATGATAGCAGGTGGTTAAATAGAAATTCGCTGCTCAGCTGACCCGGCAGGAGCAAACGTATGCTAAAAATGTACTCAGAAAGAGCTTTTCAGTGAATAGCAGCCAGGCACATTTTAGCTAATTTTACTTGTAAGTGGGGTTGGAAACGCTTTTCAGGATCAGTACTGGGCTCAAAACATGCAGCCCTGAGGTCTCTCATGATAGCAGGTGGTTAAATAGAAATTCGCTGCTCAGCTGACCCGGTAGGAGCAAACATATGCTAAAAATGTACTCAGAATGAGCTTTTCAGTGAAGAGAAGCCAGGCACATTTTAGCTAGTTTTACTTGTAAGTGGGGTTGGAAATGCTTTTCAGGGTCAGTACTTGGCTCAAAACATGCAGCCCTGAGGTCTCTCATGAAAGCAGGTGGTTAAATAGAAATTCACTGCTCAGCTGACCCGGTAGGAGCAACGGTATGCCAAAAATGTACACAGAATGAGCTTTTCAGTGAATAGCAGCCAGGCACATTTTAGCTAGTTTTACTTGTACTTGTAAGTGGGGTTGGAAATGCTTTTCAGGCTCAGTACTGAGCTCAAAACATGCAGCCCTGAGGTCTCTCATGAAAGCAGGTGGTTAAATAGAAATTCGCTGCTCAGCTGACCCGGTAGGAGCAAACGTATGCCAAAAATGTACACAGAATGAGCTTTTCAGTGAATAGCAGCCAGGCACATTTTAGCTAGTTTTACTTGTAAGTGGGGTTGGAAACGCTTTTCAGGATCAGTACTGGGCTCAAAACATGCAGCCCTGAGGTCTCTCATGATAGCAGGTGGTTAAATAGAAATTCGCTGCTCAGCTGACCCGGCAGGAGCAAACGTATGCTAAAAATGTACTCAGAATGAGCTTTTCAGTGAAGAGAAGCCAGGCACATTTTAGCTAGTTTTACTTGTAAGTGGGGTTGGAAATGCTTTTCAGGCTCAGTACTGGGCTCAAAACATGCTGCCCTGAGGTCTCTCATGAAATCAGGTGGTTAAATAGAAATTCACTGCTCAGCTGACCCGGTAGGAGCAAACGTATGCCAAAAATGTACACAGAATGAGCTTTTCAGTGAATAGCAGCCAGGCACATTTTAGCTACTTTTACTTGTAAGTGGGGTTGGAAACGCTTTTCAGGCTCAGTACTGGGCTCAAAACATGCAGCCCTGAGGTCTCTCATGATAGCAGGTGGTTAAATAGAAATTCGCTGCTCAGCTGACCCGGCAGGAGCAAACGTATGCTAAAAATGTACTCAGAATGATCTTTTCAGTGAATAGCAGCCAGGCACATTTTAGCTAATTTTACTTGTAAGTGGGGTTGGAAACGCTTTTCAGGATCAGTACTGGGCTCAAAACATGCAGCCCTGAGGTCTCAAATGATAGCAGGTGGTTAAATAGAAATTCGCTGCTCAGCTGACCCGGCAGGAGCAAACGTATGCCAAAAATGTACACAGAATGAGCTTTTCAGTGAATAGCAGCCAGGCACATTTTAGCTAATTTTACTTGTAAGTGGGGTTGGAAACGCTTTTCAGGATCAGTACTGGGCTCAAAACATGCAGCCCTGAGGTCTCAAATGATAGCAGGTGGTTAAATAGAAATTCGCTGCTCAGCTGACCCGGCAGGAGCAAACGTATGCCAAAAATGTACACAGAATGAGCTTTTCAGTGAATAGCAGCCAGGCACATTTTAGCTAGTTTTACTTGTAAGTGGGGTTGGAAATGCTTTTCAGGTTCAGTACTGGGCTCAAAACATGCAGCCCTGAGGTCTCTCATGAAAGCAGGTGGTTAAATAGAAATTCGCTGCTCAGCTGACCCGGCAGGAGCAAACGTATGCCAAAAATGTACACAGAATGAGCTTTTCAGTGAATAGCAGCCAGGCACATTTTAGCTAATTTTACTTGTAAGTGGGGTTGGAAACGCTTTTCAGGCTCAGTACTGAGCTCAAAACATGCAGCCCTGAGGTCTCTCATGATAGCAGGCGGTTAAATAGACATTCGCTGCTCAGCTGACCTGGCAGGAGCAAACGTATGCTAAAAATGTACTCAGAATGAGCTTTTCAGTGAAGAGAAGCCAGGCACCATTTAGCTAGTTTTACTTGTAAGTGGGGTTGGAAACGCTTTTCAGGCTCAGTACTGGGCTCAAAACATGCAGCCCTGAGGTCTCTCATGAAAGCAGGTGGTTAAATAGAAATTCGCTGCTCAGCTGACCCGGCAGGAGCAAACGTATGCTAAAAATGTACTCAGAATGAGCTTTTCAGTGAAGAGAAGCCAGGCACATTTTAGCTAGTTTTACTTGTAAGTGGGGTTGGAAATGCTTTTCAGGCTCAGTACTGGGCTCAACACATGCAGCCCTGAGGTCTCTCATGAAATCAGGTGGTTAAATAGAAATTCGCTGCTCAGCTGACCCGGTAGGAGCAAATGTATGCCAAAAATGTACACAGAATGAGCTTTTCAGTGAATAGCAGCCAGGCACATTTTAGCTAGTTTTACTTGTAAGTGGGGTTGGAAACGCTTTTCAGGCTCAGTACTGGGCTCAAAACATGCAGCCCTGAGGTCCCTCATGATAGCAGGTGGTTAAATAGAAATTTGCTGCTCAGCTGACCCGGCAGGAGCAAACGTATGCTAAAAATGTACTCAGAATGAGCTTTTCAGTGAAGAGAAGCCAGGCACATTTTAGCTAGTTTTACTTGTAAGTGGGGTTGGAAATGCTTTTCAGGCTCAGTACTGGGCTCAAAACATGCAGCCCTGAGGTCTCTCATGAAATCAGGTGGTTAAATAGAAATTCGCTGCTCAGCTGACCCGGTAGGAGCAAACGTATGCCAAAAATGTACACAGAATGAGCTTTTCAGTGAATAGCAGCCAGGCACATTTTAGCTAGTTTTACTTGTAAGTGGGGTTGGAAACGCTTTTCAGGCTCAGTACTGGGCTCAAAACATGCAGCCCTGAGGTCTCTCATGATAGCAGGTGGTTAAATAGAAATTCGCTGCTCAGCTGACCCGGCAGGAGCAAACGTATGCTAAAAATGTACTCAGAATGAGCTTTTCAGTGAATAGCAACCAGGCACATTTTAGCTAATTTTACTTGTAAGTGGGGTTGGAAACGCTTTTCAGGATCAGTACTGGGCTCAAAACATGCAGCCCTGAGGTCTCTCATGATAGCAGGTGGTTAAATAGAAATTAGCTGCTCAGCTGACCCGGTAGGAGCAAACGTATGCTAAAAATGTACTCAGAATGAGCTTTTCAGTGAAGAGAAGCCAGGCACATTTTAGCTAGTTTTACTTGTAAGTGGGGTTGGAAATGCTTTTCAGGCTCAGTACTTGGCTCAAAACATGCAGCCCTGAGGTCTCTCATGAAAGCAGGTGGTTAAATAGAAATTCACTGCTCAGCTGACCCGGTAGGAGCAAAGGTATGCCAAAAATGTACACAGAATGAGCTTTTCAGTGAATAGCAGCCAGGCACATTTTAGCTAGTTTTACTTGTAAGTGGGGTTGGAAACGCTTTTCAGGCTCAGTACTGGGCTCAAAACATGCAGCCCTGAGGTCTCTCATGATAGCAGGTGGTTAAATAGAAATTCACTGCTCAGCTGACCCGGTAGGAGCAAACGTATGCCAAAAATGTACACAGAATGAGCTTTTCAGTGAATAGCAGCCAGGCACATTTTAGCTAGTTTTACTTGTAAGTAGGGTTGTAAACGCTTTTCAGGCTCAGTACTGGGCTCAAAACATGCAGCCCTGAGGTCTCTCATGAAAGCAGGTGGTTAAATAGAAATTTGCTGCTCAACTGACCCGGTAGGAGCAAAAGTATGCCAAAAATGTACACAGAATGAGCTTTTCAGTGAAAAGCAGCCAGGCACATTTTAGCTAGTTTTACTTGTAAGTGGGGTTGGAAACGCTTTTCAGGCTCAGTACTGGGCTCAAAACATGCAGCCCTGAGGTCTCTCATGATAGCAGGTGGTTAAATAGAAATTCGCTGCTCAGCTGATTCGGCAGGAGCAAACGTATATGCTAAAAATGTACTCAGAATGAGCTTTTCAGTAAAGAGAAGCCAGGCACATTTTAGCTAGATTTACTTGTAAGTGGGGTTGGAAACGCTTTCCAGGCTCAGTACTGGGCTCAAAACATGCAGCCCTGAGGTCTCTCATGATAGCAGGTGGTTAAATAGAAATTCGCTGCTCAGCTGACCCGGCAGGAGCAAACATATGCTAAAAATGTACTCAGAATGAGCTTTTCAGTGAATAGCAGCCAGGCA
The DNA here is from genome assembly GCF_964263255.1 of Lissotriton vulgaris. NCBI lineage: Eukaryota > Metazoa > Chordata > Amphibia > Caudata > Salamandridae > Lissotriton > Lissotriton vulgaris. The sequence continues at coordinate 1,085,035,182 of NC_141691.1, read as the reverse complement.
CATTTTAGCTAGTTTTACTTGTAAGTGGGGTTGGAAACGCTTTTCAGGATCAGTACTGGGCTCAAAACATGCAGCCCTGAGGTCTCTCATGATAGCAGGTGGTTAAATAGAAATTCGCTGCTCAGCTGACCCGGCAGGAGCAAACATATGCTAAAAATGTACTCAGAATGAGCTTTTCAGTGAATAGCAGCCAGGCACATTTTAGCTAGTTTTACTTGTAAGTGGGGTTGGAAACGCTTTCCAGGCTCAGTACTGGGCTCAAAGCATGCAGCCCTGAGGTCTCTCATGAAATCAGGTGGTTAAATAGAAATTCGCTGCTCAGCTGACCCGGTAGGAGCAAACGTATGCCAAAAATGTACACAGAATGAGCTTTTCAGTGAATAGCAGACAGGCACATTTTAGCTAGTTTTACTTGTAAGTGGGGTTGGAAACGCTTTTCAGGCTCAGTACTGGGCTCAAAACATGCAGCCCTGAGGTCTCTCATGATAGCAGGTGGTTAGATAGAAATTCGCTGCTCAGCTGACCCGGCAGGAGCAAACGTATACTAAAAATGTACTCAGAATGAGCTTTTCAGTGAAGAGAAGCCAGGCACATTTTAGCTAGTTTTACTTGTAAGTGGGGTTGGAAATGCTTTTCAGGCTCAGTACTGAGCTCAAAACATGCAGCCCTGAGGTCTCTCATGATAGCAGGTGGTTAAATAGAAATTCACTGCTCAGCTGACCCGGTAGGAGCAAACGTATGCCAAAAATGTACACAGAATGAGCTTTTCAGTGAATAGCAGCCAGGCACATTTTAGCTAGTTTTACTTGTAAGTAGGGTTGGAAACGCTTTTCAGGCTCAGTACTGGGCTCAAAACATGCAGCCCTGAGGTCTCTCATGAAAGCAGGTGGTTAAATAGAAATTCGCTGCTCAACTGACCCGGTAGGAGCAAAAGTATGCCAAAAATGTACACAGAATGAGCTTTTCAGTGAAAAGCAGCCAGGCACATTTTAGCTAGTTTTACTTGTAAGTGGGGTTGGAAACGCTTTTCAGGCTCAGTACTGGGCTCAAAACATGCAGCCCTGAGGTCTCTCATGATAGCAGGTGGTTAAATAGAAATTCGCTGCTCAGCTGATTCGGCAGGAGCAAACGTATATGCTAAAAATGTACTCAGAATGAGCTTTTCAGTAAAGAGAAGCCAGGCACATTTTAGCTAGATTTACTTGTAAGTGGGGTTGGAAACGCTTTCCAGGCTCAGTACTGGGCTCAAAACATGCAGCCCTGAGGTCTCTCATGATAGCAGGTGGTTAAATAGAAATTCGCTGCTCAGCTGACCCGGCAGGAGCAAACATATGCTAAAAATGTACTCAGAATGAGCTTTTCAGTGAATAGCAGCCAGGCACATTTTAGCTAGTTTTACTTGTAAGTGGGGTTGGAAACGCTTTTCAGGATCAGTACTGGGCTCAAAACATGCAGCCCTGAGGTCTCTCATGATAGCAGGTGGTTAAATAGAAATTCGCTGCTCAGCTGACCCGGCAGGAGCAAACATATGCTAAAAATGTACTCAGAATGAGCTTTTCAGTGAATAGCAGCCAGGCACATTTTAGCTAGTTTTACTTGTAAGTGGGGTTGGAAACGCTTTCCAGGCTCAGTACTGGGCTCAAAGCATGCAGCCCTGAGGTCTCTCATGAAATCAGGTGGTTAAATAGAAATTCGCTGCTCAGCTGACCCGGTAGGAGCAAACGTATGCCAAAAATGTACACAGAATGAGCTTTTCAGTGAATAGCAGCCAGGCACATTTTAGCTAGTTTTACTTGTAAGTGGGGTTGGAAACGCTTTTCAGGCTCAGTACTGGGCTCAAAACATGCAGCCCTGAGGTCTCTCATGATAGCAGGTGGTTAAATAGAAATTCGCTGCTCAGCTGACCCGGCAGGAGCAAACGTATACTAAAAATGTACTCAGAATGAGCTTTTCATTGAAGAGAAGCCAGGCACATTTTAGCTAGTTTTACTTGTAAGTGGGGTTGGAAATGCTTTTCAGGCTCAGTACTGAGCTCAAAACATGCAGCCCTGAGGTCTCTCATGAAAGCAGGTGGTTAAATAGAAATTCGCTGCTCAGCTGACCCGGTAGGAGCAAACGTATACCAAAAATGTACACAGAATGAGCTTTTCAGTGAATAACAGTTTTACTTGTAAGTGGGGTTGGAAACGCTTTTCAGGATCAGTACTGGGCTCAAAACATGCAACCCTGAGGTCTCTCATGATAGCAGGTGGTTAAATAGAAATTCGCTGCTCAGCTGACCCGGCAGGAGCAAACGTATGCTAAAAATGTACTCAGAATGAGCTTTTCAGTGAAGAGAAGCCAGGCACATTTTAGCTAGTTTTACTTGTAAGTGGGGTTGGAAACGCTTTTCAGGCTCAGTACTGGGCTCAAAACATGTAGTCCTGAGGTCTCTCATGAAAGCAGGTGGTTAAATAGAAATTCGCTGCTCAGCTGACCCGGTAGGAGCAAACGTATGCCAAAAATGTACACAGAATGAGCTTTTCAGTGAATAGCAGCCAGGCACATTTTAGCTAGTTTTACTTGTAAGTGGGGCTGGAAACGCTTTTCAGGATCAGTACTGGGCACAAAACATGCAGCCCTGAGGTCTCTCATGATAGCAGGTGGTTAAATAGAAATTCGCTGCTCAGCTGACCATGCAGGAGCAAACGTATGCTAAAAATGTACTCAGAATGAGCTTTTCAGTGAAGAGAAGCCAGGCACATTTTAGCTAGTTTTACTTGTAAGTGGGGTTGGAAATGCTTTTCAGGCTCAGTACTGGGCTCAAAACATGCAGCCCTGAGGTCTCTCATGAAATCAGGTGGTTAAATAGAAATTCGCTGCTCAGCTGACCCGGTAGGAGCAAACGTATGCCAAAAATGTACACAGAATGAGCTTTTCAGTGAATAGCAGCCAGGCACATTTTAGCTAGTTTTACTTGTAAGTGGGGTTGGAAACGCTTTTCAGGCTCAGTACTGGGCTCAAAACATGCAGCCCTGAGGTCTCTTATGATAGCAGGTGGTTAAATAGAAATTCGCTGCTCAGCTGACCCGGCAGGAGCAAACGTATGCTAAAAATGTACTCAGAATGAGCTTTTCAGTGAATAGCAGCCAGGCACATTTTAGCTAGTTTTACTTGTAAGTGGGGTTGGAAACGCTTTTCAGGCTCAGTACTGGGCTCAAAACATGCAGCCCTGAGGTCTCTCATGAAAGCAGGTGGTTAAATAGAAATTCGCTGCTCAGCTGACCCGGTAGGAGCAAACGTATGCCAAAAATGTACACAGAATGAGCTTTTCAGTGAAAAGCAGCCAGGCACATTTTAGCTAGTTTTACTTGTAAGTGGGGTTGGAAACGCTTTTCAGGATCAGTACTGGGCTTAAAACATGCAGCCCTGAGGTCTCTCATGATAGCAGGTGGTTAAATAGAAATTCGCTGCTCAGCTGACCCGGCAGGAGCAAACGTATGCTAAAAATGTACTCAGAATGAGCTTTTCAGTGAATAGCAGCCAGGCACATTTTAGCTAGTTTTACTTGTAAGTGGGGTTGGAAACGCTTTTCAGGCTCAGTACTGGGCTCAAAACATGCAGCCCTGAGGTCTCTCATGATAGCAGGTGGTTAAATAGAAATTCGCTGCTCAGCTGACCCGGCAGGAGCAAACGTATGCTAAAAATGTACTCAGAATGAGCTTTTCAGAGAAGAGAAGCCAGGCACATTTTAGCTAGTTTTACTTGTAAGTGGGGTTGGAAACGCTTTTCAGGCTCTGTACTGGGCTCAAAACATGCAGCCCTGAGGTCTCTCATGAAAGCAGGTGGTTAAATAGAAATTCACTGCTCAGCTGACCCGGTAGGAGCAAACGTATGCCAAAAATGAACACAGAATGAGCTTTTCAGTGAAGAGAAGCCAGGCACATTTTAGCTAGTTTTACTTGTAAGTGGGGTTGGAAACGCTTTTGAGGCTCAGTACTTGGCTCAAAACATGCAGCCCTGAGGTCTCTCATGATAGCAGGTGGTTAAATAGAAATTCGCTGCTCAGCTGACCCGGCAGGAGCAAACGTATGCTAAAAATTTACTCAGAATGAGCTTTTCAGTGAATAGCAGCCAGGCACATTTTAGCTAGTTTTACTTGTAAGTGGGGTTGGAAACGCGTTTCAGGCTCAGTACTGGGCTCAAAACATGCAGCCCTGAGGTCTCTCATGATAGCAGGTGGTTAAATAGAAATTCGCTGCTCAGCTGATTCGGCAGGAGCAAACGTATATGCTAAAAATGTACTCAGAATGAGCTTTTCAGTGAAGAGAAGCCAGGCACATTTTAGCTAGTTTTACTTGTAAGTGGGGTTGGAAACGCTTCTCAGGATCAGTACTGGGCTCAAAAAATGCAGCCCTGAGGTCTCTCATGATAGCAGGTGGTTAAATAGAAATTCGCTGCTCAGCTGACCCGGCAGGAGCAAACATATGCTAAAAATGTACTCAGAATGAGCTTTTCAGTGAAGAGAAGCCAGGCACATTTTGAGCTAGTTTTACTTGTAAGTGGGGTTGGAAACGCTTTTCAGACTCAGCACTGGGCTCAAAACATGCAGCCCTGAGGTCTCCCATGAAATCAGGTGGTTAAATAGAAATTCGCTGCTCAGCTGACCCGGTAGGAGCAAACGTATGCCAAAAATGTACACAGAATGAGCGTTTCAGTGAATAGCAGCCAGGCACATTTTAGCTAGTTTTACTTGTAAGTGGGGTTGGAAACACTTTTCAGGCTCAGTACTGGGCTCAAAACATGCAGCCCTGAGGTCTCCCGGCAGGAGCAAATGTATACTAAAAATGTACTCAGAATGAGCTTTTCAGTGAAGAGAAGCGAGGCACATTTTAGCTAGTTTTTACTTGTAAGTGGGGTTGGAAACGCTTTTCAGGCTCTGTACTGGGCTCAAAACATGCAGCCCTGAGGTCTCTCATGAAAGCAGGTGGTTAAATAGAAATTCACTGCTCAGCTGACCCGGCAGGAGCAAACATATGCTAAAAATGTACTCAGAATGAGCTTTTCAGTGAAGAGAAGCCAGGCACATTTTAGCTAGTTTTACTTGTAAGTGGGGTTGGAAATGCTTTTCAGGCTCAGTACTGGGCTCAAAACATGCAGCCCTGAGGTCTCTCATGAAATCAGGTGGTTAAATAGAAATTCGCTGCTCAGCTCACCCGGTAGGAGCAAACCTATGCCAAAAATGTACACAGAATGAGCTTTTCAGTGAATAGCAGCCAGGCACATTTTAGCTAGTTTTACTTGTAAGTGGGGTTGGAAACGCTTTTCAGGCTCAGTACTGGGCTCAAAACATGCAGCCCTGAGGTCCCTCATGATAGCAGGTGGTTAAATAGAAATTTGCTGCTCTGCTGACCCGGCAGGAGCAAACGTATGCTAAAAATGTACTCAGAATGAGCTTTTCAGTGAAGAGAAGCCAGGCACATTTTAGCTAGTTTTACTTGTAAGTGGGGTTGGAAATGCTTTTCAGGCTCAGTACTGGGCTCAAAACATGCAGCCCTGAGGTCTCTCATGAAATCAGGTGGTTAAATAGAAATTCGCTGCTCAGCTGACCCGGTAGGAGCAAACGTATGCCAAAAATGTACACAGAATGAGCTTTTCAGTGAATAGCAGCCAGGCACATTTTAGCTAGTTTTACTTGTAAGTGGGGTTGGAAACGCTTTTCAGGCTCAGTACTGGGCTCAAAACATGCAGCCCTGAGGTCTCTCATGATAGCAGGTGGTTAAATAGAAATTCGCTGCTCAGCTGACCCGGTAGGAGCAAACGTATGCTAAAAATGTACTCAGAATGAGCTTTTCAGTGAAGAGAAGCCAGGCACATTTTAGCTAGTTTTACTTGTAAGTGGGGTTGGAAACGCTTTTCAGGATCAGTACTGGGCACAACACATGCAGCCCTGAGGTCTCTCATGATAGCAGGTGGTTAAATAGAAATTCGCTGCTCAGCTGACCCGGCAGGAGCAAACGTATGCTAAAAATTTACTCAGAATGAGCTTTTCAGTGAAGAGAAGCCAGGCACATTTTAGCTAGTTTTACTTGTAAGTGGGGTTGGAAATGCTTTTCCAGCTCAGTACTGGGCTCAAAACATGCAGCCCTGAGGTCTCTCATGAAATCAGGTGGTTAAATAGAAATTCGCTGCTCAGCTGACCCGGTAGGAGCAAACCTATGCCAAAAATGTACACAGAATGAGCTTTTCAGTGAATAGCAGCCAGGCACATTTTAGCTAGTTTTACTTGTAAGTGGGGTTGGAAATGCTTTTCAGGCTCAGTACTGGGCTCAAAACATGCATCCCTGAGGTCTCTCATGAAATCAGGTGGTTAAATAGAAATTCGCTGCTCAGCTGACCCGGTAGGAGCAAACGTATGCCAAAAATGTACACAGAATGAGCTTTTCAGTGAATAGCAGCCAGGCACATTTTAGCTAGTTTTACTTGTAAGTGGAGTTGGAAACGCTTTTCAGGCTCAGTACTGGGCTCAAAACATGCAGCCCTGAGGTCTCTCATGATAGCAGGTGGTTAAATAGAAATTCGCTGCTCAGCTGACCCGGCAGGAGCAAACGTATGCTAAAAATGTACTCAGAATGAGCTTTTCAGTGAATAGCAGCCAGGCACATTTTAGCTAATTTTACTTGTAAGTGGGGTTGGAAACGCTTTTCAGGATCAGTACTGGGCTCAAAACATGCAGCCCTGAGGTCTCTCATGATAGCAGGTGGTTAAATAGAAATTCGCTGCTCAGCTGACCCGGTAGGAGCAAACGTATGCTAAAAATGTACTCAGAATGAGCTTTTCAGTGAAGAGAAGCCAGGCACATTTTAGCTAGTTTTACTTGTAAGTGGGGTTGGAAATGCTTTTCAGGGTCAGTACTTGGCTCAAAACATGCAGCCCTGAGGTCTCTCATGAAAGCAGGTGGTTAAATAGAAATTCACTGCTCAGCTGACCCGGTAGGAGCAACGGTATGCCAAAAATGTACACAGAATGAGCTTTTCAGTGAATAGCAGCCAGGCACATTTTAGCTAGATTTACTTGTAAGTGGGGTTGGAAACGCTTTTCAGGCTCAGTACTGGGCTCAAAACATGCAGCCCTGAGGTCTCTCATGATAGCAGGTGGTTAAATAGAAATTCGCTGCTCAGCTGACCCGGCAGGAGCAAACGTATGCTAAAAATGTACTCAGAAAGAGCTTTTCAGTGAATAGCAGCCAGGCACATTTTAGCTAATTTTACTTGTAAGTGGGGTTGGAAACGCTTTTCAGGATCAGTACTGGGCTCAAAACATGCAGCCCTGAGGTCTCTCATGATAGCAGGTGGTTAAATAGAAATTCGCTGCTCAGCTGACCCGGTAGGAGCAAACATATGCTAAAAATGTACTCAGAATGAGCTTTTCAGTGAAGAGAAGCCAGGCACATTTTAGCTAGTTTTACTTGTAAGTGGGGTTGGAAATGCTTTTCAGGGTCAGTACTTGGCTCAAAACATGCAGCCCTGAGGTCTCTCATGAAAGCAGGTGGTTAAATAGAAATTCACTGCTCAGCTGACCCGGTAGGAGCAACGGTATGCCAAAAATGTACACAGAATGAGCTTTTCAGTGAATAGCAGCCAGGCACATTTTAGCTAGTTTTACTTGTACTTGTAAGTGGGGTTGGAAATGCTTTTCAGGCTCAGTACTGAGCTCAAAACATGCAGCCCTGAGGTCTCTCATGAAAGCAGGTGGTTAAATAGAAATTCGCTGCTCAGCTGACCCGGTAGGAGCAAACGTATGCCAAAAATGTACACAGAATGAGCTTTTCAGTGAATAGCAGCCAGGCACATTTTAGCTAGTTTTACTTGTAAGTGGGGTTGGAAACGCTTTTCAGGATCAGTACTGGGCTCAAAACATGCAGCCCTGAGGTCTCTCATGATAGCAGGTGGTTAAATAGAAATTCGCTGCTCAGCTGACCCGGCAGGAGCAAACGTATGCTAAAAATGTACTCAGAATGAGCTTTTCAGTGAAGAGAAGCCAGGCACATTTTAGCTAGTTTTACTTGTAAGTGGGGTTGGAAATGCTTTTCAGGCTCAGTACTGGGCTCAAAACATGCTGCCCTGAGGTCTCTCATGAAATCAGGTGGTTAAATAGAAATTCACTGCTCAGCTGACCCGGTAGGAGCAAACGTATGCCAAAAATGTACACAGAATGAGCTTTTCAGTGAATAGCAGCCAGGCACATTTTAGCTACTTTTACTTGTAAGTGGGGTTGGAAACGCTTTTCAGGCTCAGTACTGGGCTCAAAACATGCAGCCCTGAGGTCTCTCATGATAGCAGGTGGTTAAATAGAAATTCGCTGCTCAGCTGACCCGGCAGGAGCAAACGTATGCTAAAAATGTACTCAGAATGATCTTTTCAGTGAATAGCAGCCAGGCACATTTTAGCTAATTTTACTTGTAAGTGGGGTTGGAAACGCTTTTCAGGATCAGTACTGGGCTCAAAACATGCAGCCCTGAGGTCTCAAATGATAGCAGGTGGTTAAATAGAAATTCGCTGCTCAGCTGACCCGGCAGGAGCAAACGTATGCCAAAAATGTACACAGAATGAGCTTTTCAGTGAATAGCAGCCAGGCACATTTTAGCTAATTTTACTTGTAAGTGGGGTTGGAAACGCTTTTCAGGATCAGTACTGGGCTCAAAACATGCAGCCCTGAGGTCTCAAATGATAGCAGGTGGTTAAATAGAAATTCGCTGCTCAGCTGACCCGGCAGGAGCAAACGTATGCCAAAAATGTACACAGAATGAGCTTTTCAGTGAATAGCAGCCAGGCACATTTTAGCTAGTTTTACTTGTAAGTGGGGTTGGAAATGCTTTTCAGGTTCAGTACTGGGCTCAAAACATGCAGCCCTGAGGTCTCTCATGAAAGCAGGTGGTTAAATAGAAATTCGCTGCTCAGCTGACCCGGCAGGAGCAAACGTATGCCAAAAATGTACACAGAATGAGCTTTTCAGTGAATAGCAGCCAGGCACATTTTAGCTAATTTTACTTGTAAGTGGGGTTGGAAACGCTTTTCAGGCTCAGTACTGAGCTCAAAACATGCAGCCCTGAGGTCTCTCATGATAGCAGGCGGTTAAATAGACATTCGCTGCTCAGCTGACCTGGCAGGAGCAAACGTATGCTAAAAATGTACTCAGAATGAGCTTTTCAGTGAAGAGAAGCCAGGCACCATTTAGCTAGTTTTACTTGTAAGTGGGGTTGGAAACGCTTTTCAGGCTCAGTACTGGGCTCAAAACATGCAGCCCTGAGGTCTCTCATGAAAGCAGGTGGTTAAATAGAAATTCGCTGCTCAGCTGACCCGGCAGGAGCAAACGTATGCTAAAAATGTACTCAGAATGAGCTTTTCAGTGAAGAGAAGCCAGGCACATTTTAGCTAGTTTTACTTGTAAGTGGGGTTGGAAATGCTTTTCAGGCTCAGTACTGGGCTCAACACATGCAGCCCTGAGGTCTCTCATGAAATCAGGTGGTTAAATAGAAATTCGCTGCTCAGCTGACCCGGTAGGAGCAAATGTATGCCAAAAATGTACACAGAATGAGCTTTTCAGTGAATAGCAGCCAGGCACATTTTAGCTAGTTTTACTTGTAAGTGGGGTTGGAAACGCTTTTCAGGCTCAGTACTGGGCTCAAAACATGCAGCCCTGAGGTCCCTCATGATAGCAGGTGGTTAAATAGAAATTTGCTGCTCAGCTGACCCGGCAGGAGCAAACGTATGCTAAAAATGTACTCAGAATGAGCTTTTCAGTGAAGAGAAGCCAGGCACATTTTAGCTAGTTTTACTTGTAAGTGGGGTTGGAAATGCTTTTCAGGCTCAGTACTGGGCTCAAAACATGCAGCCCTGAGGTCTCTCATGAAATCAGGTGGTTAAATAGAAATTCGCTGCTCAGCTGACCCGGTAGGAGCAAACGTATGCCAAAAATGTACACAGAATGAGCTTTTCAGTGAATAGCAGCCAGGCACATTTTAGCTAGTTTTACTTGTAAGTGGGGTTGGAAACGCTTTTCAGGCTCAGTACTGGGCTCAAAACATGCAGCCCTGAGGTCTCTCATGATAGCAGGTGGTTAAATAGAAATTCGCTGCTCAGCTGACCCGGCAGGAGCAAACGTATGCTAAAAATGTACTCAGAATGAGCTTTTCAGTGAATAGCAACCAGGCACATTTTAGCTAATTTTACTTGTAAGTGGGGTTGGAAACGCTTTTCAGGATCAGTACTGGGCTCAAAACATGCAGCCCTGAGGTCTCTCATGATAGCAGGTGGTTAAATAGAAATTAGCTGCTCAGCTGACCCGGTAGGAGCAAACGTATGCTAAAAATGTACTCAGAATGAGCTTTTCAGTGAAGAGAAGCCAGGCACATTTTAGCTAGTTTTACTTGTAAGTGGGGTTGGAAATGCTTTTCAGGCTCAGTACTTGGCTCAAAACATGCAGCCCTGAGGTCTCTCATGAAAGCAGGTGGTTAAATAGAAATTCACTGCTCAGCTGACCCGGTAGGAGCAAAGGTATGCCAAAAATGTACACAGAATGAGCTTTTCAGTGAATAGCAGCCAGGCACATTTTAGCTAGTTTTACTTGTAAGTGGGGTTGGAAACGCTTTTCAGGCTCAGTACTGGGCTCAAAACATGCAGCCCTGAGGTCTCTCATGATAGCAGGTGGTTAAATAGAAATTCACTGCTCAGCTGACCCGGTAGGAGCAAACGTATGCCAAAAATGTACACAGAATGAGCTTTTCAGTGAATAGCAGCCAGGCACATTTTAGCTAGTTTTACTTGTAAGTAGGGTTGTAAACGCTTTTCAGGCTCAGTACTGGGCTCAAAACATGCAGCCCTGAGGTCTCTCATGAAAGCAGGTGGTTAAATAGAAATTTGCTGCTCAACTGACCCGGTAGGAGCAAAAGTATGCCAAAAATGTACACAGAATGAGCTTTTCAGTGAAAAGCAGCCAGGCACATTTTAGCTAGTTTTACTTGTAAGTGGGGTTGGAAACGCTTTTCAGGCTCAGTACTGGGCTCAAAACATGCAGCCCTGAGGTCTCTCATGATAGCAGGTGGTTAAATAGAAATTCGCTGCTCAGCTGATTCGGCAGGAGCAAACGTATATGCTAAAAATGTACTCAGAATGAGCTTTTCAGTAAAGAGAAGCCAGGCACATTTTAGCTAGATTTACTTGTAAGTGGGGTTGGAAACGCTTTCCAGGCTCAGTACTGGGCTCAAAACATGCAGCCCTGAGGTCTCTCATGATAGCAGGTGGTTAAATAGAAATTCGCTGCTCAGCTGACCCGGCAGGAGCAAACATATGCTAAAAATGTACTCAGAATGAGCTTTTCAGTGAATAGCAGCCAGGCACATTTTAGCTAGTTTTACTTGTAAGTGGGGTTGGAAACGCTTTTCAGGATCAGTACTGGGCTCAAAACATGCAGCCCTGAGGTCTCTCATGATAGCAGGTGGTTAAATAGAAATTCGCTGCTCAGCTGACCCGGCAGGAGCAAACATATGCTAAAAATGTACTCAGAATGAGCTTTTCAGTGAATAGCAGCCAGGCACATTTTAGCTAGTTTTACTTGTAAGTGGGGTTGGAAACGCTTTCCAGGCTCAGTACTGGGCTCAAAGCATGCAGCCCTGAGGTCTCTCATGAAATCAGGTGGTTAAATAGAAATTCGCTGCTCAGCTGACCCGGTAGGAGCAAACGTATGCCAAAAATGTACACAGAATGAGCTTTTCAGTGAATAGCAGACAGGCACATTTTAGCTAGTTTTACTTGTAAGTGGGGTTGGAAACGCTTTTCAGGCTCAGTACTGGGCTCAAAACATGCAGCCCTGAGGTCTCTCATGATAGCAGGTGGTTAGATAGAAATTCGCTGCTCAGCTGACCCGGCAGGAGCAAACGTATACTAAAAATGTACTCAGAATGAGCTTTTCATTGAAGAGAAGCCAGGCACATTTTAGCTAGTTTTACTTGTAAGTGGGGTTGGAAATGCTTTTCAGGCTCAGTACTGAGCTCAAAACATGCAGCCCTGAGGTCTCTCATGAAAGCAGGTGGTTAAATAGAAATTCGCTGCTCAGCTGACCCGGTAGGAGCAAACGTATACCAAAAATGTACACAGAATGAGCTTTTCAGTGAATAACAGTTTTAGTTGTAAGTGGGGTTGGAAACGCTTTTCAGGATCAGTACTGGGCTCAAAACATGCAGCCCTGAGGTCTCTCATGATAGCAGGTGGTTAAATAGAAATTCGCTGCTCAGCTGACCCGGCAGGAGCAAACGTATGCTAAAAATGTACTCAGAATGAGCTTTTCAGTGAAGAGAAGCCAGGCACATTTTAGCTAGTTTTACTTGTAAGTGGGGTTGGAAACGCTTTTCAGGCTCAGTACTGGGCTCAAAACATGTAGTCCTGAGGTCTCTCATGAAAGCAGGTGGTTAAATAGAAATTCGCTGCTCAGCTGACCCGGTAGGAGCAAACGTATGCCAAAAATGTACACAGAATGAGCTTTTCAGTGAATAGCAGCCAGGCACATTTTAGCTAGTTTTACTTGTAAGTGGGGTTGGAAACGCTTTTCAGGATCAGTACTGGGCACAAAACATGCAGCCCTGAGGTCTCTCATGATAGCAGGTGGTTAAATAGAAATTCGCTGCTCAGCTGACCATGCAGGAGCAAACGTATGCTAAAAATGTACTCAGAATGAGCTTTTCAGTGAAGAGAAGCCAGGCACATTTTAGCTAGTTTTACTTGTAAGTGGGGTTGGAAATGCTTTTCAGGCTCAGTACTGGGCTCAAAACATGCAGCCCTGAGGTCTCTCATGAAATCAGGTGGTTAAATAGAAATTCGCTGCTCAGCTGACCCGGTAGGAGCAAACGTATGCCAAAAATGTACACAGAATGAGCTTTTCAGTGAATAGCAGCCAGGCACATTTTAGCTAGTTTTACTTGTAAGTGGGGTTGGAAACACTTTTCAGGCTCAGTACTGGGCTCAAAACATGCAGCCCTGAGGTCTCTTATGATAGCAGGTGGTTAAATAGAAATTCGCTGCTCAGCTGACCCGGCAGGAGCAAACGTATGCTAAAAATGTACTCAGAATGAGCTTTTCAGTGAATAGCAGCCAGGCACATTTTAGCTAGTTTTACTTGTAAGTGGGGTTGGAAACGCTTTTCAGGCTCAGTACTGGGCTCAAAACATGCAGCCCTGAGGTCTCTCATGAAAGCAGGTGGTTAAATAGAAATTCGCTGCTCAGCTGACCCGGTAGGAGCAAACGTATGCCAAAAATGTACACAGAATGAGCTTTTCAGTGAAAAGCAGCCAGGCACATTTTAGCTAGTTTTACTTGTAAGTGGGGTTGGAAACGCTTTTCAGGATCAGTACTGGGCTTAAAACATGCAGCCCTGAGGTCTCTCATGATAGCAGGTGGTTAAATAGAAATTCGCTGCTCAGCTGACCCGGCAGGAGCAAACGTATGCTAAAAATGTACTCAGAATGAGCTTTTCAGTGAATAGCAGCCAGGCACATTTTAGCTAGTTTTACTTGTAAGTGGGGTTGGAAACGCTTTTCAGGCTCAGTACTGGGCTCAAAACATGCAGCCCTGAGGTCTCTCATGATAGCAGGTGGTTAAATAGAAATTCGCTGCTCAGCTGACCCGGCAGGAGCAAACGTATGCTAAAAATGTACTCAGAATGAGCTTTTCAGAGAAGAGAAGCCAGGCACATTTTAGCTAGTTTTACTTGTAAGTGGGGTTGGAAACGCTTTTCAGGCTCTGTACTGGGCTCAAAACATGCAGCCCTGAGGTCTCTCATGAAAGCAGGTGGTTAAATAGAAATTCACTGCTCAGCTGACCCGGTAGGAGCAAACGTATGCCAAAAATGAACACAGAATGAGCTTTTCAGTGAAGAGAAGCCAGGCACATTTTAGCTAGTTTTACTTGTAAGTGGGGTTGGAAACGCTTTTGAGGCTCAGTACTTGGCTCAAAACATGCAGCCCTGAGGTCTCTCATGATAGCAGGTGGTTAAATAGAAATTCGCTGCTCAGCTGACCCGGCAGGAGCAAACGTATGCTAAAAATTTACTCAGAATGAGCTTTTCAGTGAATAGCAGCCAGGCACATTTTAGCTAGTTTTACTTGTAAGTGGGGTTGGAAACGCGTTTCAGGCTCAGTACTGGGCTCAAAACATGCAGCCCTGAGGTCTCTCATGATAGCAGGTGGTTAAATAGAAATTCGCTGCTCAGCTGATTCGGCAGGAGCAAACGTATATGCTAAAAATGTACTCAGAATGAGCTTTTCAGTGAAGAGAAGCCAGGCACATTTTAGCTAGTTTTACTTGTAAGTGGGGTTGGAAACGCTTCTCAGGATCAGTACTGGGCTCAAAAAATGCAGCCCTGAGGTCTCTCATGATAGCAGGTGGTTAAATAGAAATTCGCTGCTCAGCTGACCCGGCAGGAGCAAACATATGCTAAAAATGTACTCAGAATGACCTTTTCAGTGAAGAGAAGCCAGGCACATTTTGAGCTAGTTTTACTTGTAAGTGGGGTTGGAAACGCTTTTCAGACTCAGCACTGGGCTCAAAACATGCAGCCCTGAGGTCTCCCATGAAATCAGGTGGTTAAATAGAAATTCGCTGCTCAGCTGACCCGGTAGGAGCAAACGTATGCCAAAAATGTACACAGAATGAGCGTTTCAGTGAATAGCAGCCAGGCACATTTTAGCTAGTTTTACTTGTAAGTGGGGTTGGAAACACTTTTCAGGCTCAGTACTGGGCTCAAAACATGCAGCCCTGAGGTCTCCCGGCAGGAGCAATTGTATACTAAAAATGTACTCAGAATGAGCTTTTCAGTGAAGAGAAGCGAGGCACATTTTAGCTAGTTTTTACTTGTAAGTGGGGTTGGAAACGCTTTTCAGGCTCTGTACTGGGCTCAAAACATGCAGCCCTGAGGTCTCTCATGAAAGCAGGTGGTTAAATAGAAATTCACTGCTCAGCTGACCCGGCAGGAGCAAACGTATGCTAAAAATGTACTCAGAATGAGCTTTTCAGTGAATAGCAGCCAGGCACATTTTAGCTAGTTTTACTTGTAAGTGGGGTTGGAAACGCTTTTCAGGCTCAGTACTGGGCTCAAACATGCAGCCCTGAGGTCTCTCATGATAGCAGGTGGTTAAATAGAAATTTGCTGCTCAGCTGATTGGGCAGGAGCAAACGTATATGCTAAAAATGTACTCAGAATGAGCTTTTCAGTGAAGAGAAGCCAGGCACATTTTAGCTAGTTTTACTTGTAAGTGGGGTTGGAAACGCTTTTCAGGATCAGCACTGGGCTCAAAACATGCAGCCCTGAGATCTCTCATGATAGCAGGTGGTTAAATAGAAATTCGCTGCTCAGCTGACCCGGCAGGAGCAAACATATGCTAAAAATGTACTCAGAATGAGCTTTTCAGTGAAGAGAAGCCAGGCACATTTTGAGCTAGTTTTACTTGTAAGTGGGGTTGGAAACGCTTTTCAGGCTCAGCACTGGGCTCAAAACATGCAGCCCTGAGGTCTCCCATGGAATCAGGTGGTTAAATAGAAATTCACTGCTCAGCTGACCCGGTAGGAGCAAACGTATGCCAAAAATGTACACAGAATGAGCTTTTCAGTGAATAGCAGCCAGGCACATTTTAGCTAGTTTTACTTGTAAGTGGGGTTGGAAACACTTTTCAGGCTCAGTACTGGGCTCAAAACATGCAGCCCTGAGGTCTCTCATGATAGCAGGTGGTCTAATAGAAATTCGCTGCTCAGCTGACCCGGCAGGAGCAAACGTATACTAAAAATGTACTCAGAATGAGCTTTTCAGTGAAGAGAAGCCAGGCACATTTTAGCTAGTTTTACTTGTAAGTGGGGTTGGAAATGCTTTTCAGGCTCAGTACTGAGCTCAAAACATGCAGCCCTGAGGTCTCTCATGAAAGTAGGTGGTTAAATAGAAATTCGCTGCTCAGCTGACCCGGTAGGAGCAAACGTATGCCAAAAATGTACACAGAATGAGCTTTTCAGTGAATAGCAGCCAGGCACATTTTAGCTAGTTTTACTTGTAAGTGGGGTTGGAAA
This sequence comes from Lissotriton vulgaris, assembly GCF_964263255.1. NCBI lineage: Eukaryota > Metazoa > Chordata > Amphibia > Caudata > Salamandridae > Lissotriton > Lissotriton vulgaris. The sequence goes on along the minus strand of NC_141691.1, from coordinate 1,085,019,097 downwards.
CGCTTTTCAGGCTCAGTACTGGGCTCAAACATGCAGCCCTGAGGTCTCTCATGATAGCAGGTGGTTAAATAGAAATTCGCTGCTCAGCTGATTGGGCAGGAGTAAACGTATATGCTAAAAATGTACTCAGAATGAGCTTTTCAGTGAAGAGAAGCCAGGCACATTTTAGCTAGTTTTACTTGTAAGTGGGGTTGGAAACGCTTTTCAGGATCAGTACTGGGCTCAAAACATGCAGCCCTGAGGTCTCTCATGATAGCAGGTGGTTAAATAGAAATTCGCTGCTCAGCTGACCCGGCAGGAGCAAACATATGCTAAAAATGTACTCAGAATGAGCTTTTCAGTGAAGAGAAGCCAGGCACATTTTGAGCTAGTTTTACTTGTAAGTGGGGTTGGAAACGCTTTTCAGGCTCAGCACTGGGCTCAAAACATGCAGCCCTGAGGTCTCCCATGGAATCAGGTGGTTAAATAGAAATTCGCTGCTCAGCTGACCCGGTAGGAGCAAACGTATTCCAAAAATGTACACAGAATGAGCGTTTCAGTGAATAGCAGCCAGGCACATTTTAGCTAGTTTTACTTGTAAGTGGGGTTGGAAACACTTTTCAGGCTCAGTACTGGGCTCAAAACATGCAGCCCTGAGGTCTCCCGGCAGGAGCAATTGTATACTAAAAATGTACTCAGAATGAGCTTTTCAGTGAAGAGAAGCGAGGCACATTTTAGCTAGTTTTTACTTGTAAGTGGGGTTGGAAACGCTTTTCAGGCTCTGTACTGGGCTCAAAACATGCAGCCCTGAGGTCTCTCATGAAAGCAGGTGGTTAAATAGAAATTCACTGCTCAGCTGACCCGGCAGGAGCAAACGTATGCTAAAAATGTACTCAGAATGAGCTTTTCAGTGAATAGCAGCCAGGCACATTTTAGCTAGTTTTACTTGTAAGTGGGGTTGGAAACGCTTTTCAGGCTCAGTACTGGGCTCAAACATGCAGCCCTGAGGTCTCTCATGATAGCAGGTGGTTAAATAGAAATTCGCTGCTCAGCTGATTGGGCAGGAGCAAACGTATATGCTAAAAATGTACTCAGAATGAGCTTTTCAGTGAAGAGAAGCCAGGCACATTTTAGCTAGTTTTACTTGTAAGTGGGGTTGGAAACGCTTTTCAGGATCAGCACTGGGCTCAAAACATGCAGCCCTGAGATCTCTCATGATAGCAGGTGGTTAAATAGAAATTCGCTGCTCAGCTGACCCGGCAGGAGCAAACATATGCTAAAAATGTACTCAGAATGAGCTTTTCAGTGAAGAGAAGCCAGGCACATTTTGAGCTAGTTTTACTTGTAAGTGGGGTTGGAAACGCTTTTCAGGCTCAGCACTGGGCTCAAAACATGCAGCCCTGAGGTCTCCCATGGAATCAGGTGGTTAAATAGAAATTCACTGCTCAGCTGACCCGGTAGGAGCAAACGTATGCCAAAAATGTACACAGAATGAGCTTTTCAGTGAATAGCAGCCAGGCACATTTTAGCTAGTTTTACTTGTAAGTGGGGTTGGAAACACTTTTCAGGCTCAGTACTGGGCTCAAAACATGCAGCCCTGAGGTCTCTCATGATAGCAGGTGGTCTAATAGAAATTCGCTGCTCAGCTGACCCGGCAGGAGCAAACGTATACTAAAAATGTACTCAGAATGAGCTTTTCAGTGAAGAGAAGCCAGGCACATTTTAGCTAGTTTTACTTGTAAGTGGGGTTGGAAATGCTTTTCAGGCTCAGTACTGAGCTCAAAACATGCAGCCCTGAGGTCTCTCATGAAAGCAGGTGGTTAAATAGAAATTCGCTGCTCAGCTGACCCGGTAGGAGCAAACGTATGCCAAAAATGTACACAGAATGAGCTTTTCAGTGAATAGCAGCCAGGCACATTTTAGCTAGTTTTACTTGTAAGTGGGGTTGGAAACGCTTTTCAGGCTCAGTACTGGGCTCAAACATGCAGCCCTGAGGTCTCTCATGATAGCAGGTGGTTAAATAGAAATTCGCTGCTCAGCTGATTGGGCAGGAGTAAACGTATATGCTAAAAATGTACTCAGAATGAGCTTTTCAGTGAAGAGAAGCCAGGCACATTTTAGCTAGTTTTACTTGTAAGTGGGGTTGGAAACGCTTTTCAGGATCAGTACTGGGCTCAAAACATGCAGCCCTGAGGTCTCTCATGATAGCAGGTGGTTAAATAGAAATTCGCTGCTCAGCTGACCCGGCAGGAGCAAACATATGCTAAAAATGTACTCAGAATGAGCTTTTCAGTGAAGAGAAGCCAGGCACATTTTGAGCTAGTTTTACTTGTAAGTGGGGTTGGAAACGCTTTTCAGGCTCAGCACTGGGCTCAAAACATGCAGCCCTGAGGTCTCCCATGGAATCAGGTGGTTAAATAGAAATTCACTGCTCAGCTGACCCGGTAGGAGCAAACGTATGCCAAAAATGTACACAGAATGAGCTTTTCAGTGAATAGCAGCCAGGCACATTTTAGCTAGTTTTACTTGTAAGTGGGGTTGGAAACACTTTTCAGGCTCAGTACTGGGCTCAAAACATGCAGCCCTGAGGTCTCTCATGATAGCAGGTGGTCTAATAGAAATTCGCTGCTCAGCTGACCCGGCAGGAGCAAACGTATACTAAAAATGTACTCAGAATGAGCTTTTCAGTGAAGAGAAGCCAGGCACATTTTAGCTAGTTTTACTTGTAAGTGATGTTGGAAATGCTTTTCAGGCTCAGTACTGAGCTCAAAACATGCAGCCCTGAGGTCTCTCATGAAAGCAGGTGGTTAAATAGAAATTCGCTGCTCAGCTGACCCGGTAGGAGCAAACGTATGCCAAAAATGTACACAGAATGAGCTTTTCAGTGATTAGCAGCCAGGCACATTTTAGCTAGTTTTACTTGTAAGTGGGGTTGGAAACGCTTTTCAGGCTCAGTACTGGGCTCAAACATGCAGCCCTGAGGTCTCTCATGATAGCACGTGGTTAAATAGAAATTCGCTGCTCAGCTGATTGGGCAGGAGCAAACGTATATGCTAAAAATGTACTCAGAATGAGCTTTTCAGTGAAGAGAAGCCAGGCACATTTTAGCTAGTTTTACTTGTAAGTGGGGTTGGAAACGCTTTTCAGGATCAGTACTGGGCTCAAAACATGCAGCCTTGAGGTCTCTCATGATAGCAGGTGGTTAAATAGAAATTCGCTGCTCAGCTGACCCGGCAGGAGCAAACATATGCCAAAAATGTACACAGAATGAGCTTTTCAGTGAATAGCAGCCAGGCACATTTTAGCTAGTTTTACTTGTAAGTGGGGTTGGAAACGCTTTTCAGGCTCAGTACTGGGCTCAAAACATGCAGCCCTGAGGTCTCTCATGAAAGCAGGTGGTTAAATAGAAATTCGCTGCTCAGCTGACCCGGTAGGAGCAAACGTATGCCAAAAATGTACACAGAATGAGCTTTTCAGTGAAAAGCAGCCAGGCACATTTTAGCTAGTTTTACTTGTAAGTGGGGTTGGAAATGCTTTTCAGGCTCAGTACTGAGCTCAAAACATGCAGCCCTGAGGTCTCTCATGAAAGCAGGTGGTTAAATAGAAATTCGCTGCTCAGCTGACCCGGTAGGAGCAAACGTATGCCAAAAATGTACACAGAATGAGCTTTTCAGTGAATAGCAGCCAGGCACATTTTCGCTAGTTTTACTTGTAAGTGGGGTTGGAAACGCTTTTCAGGATCAGTACTGGGCTCAAAACATGCAGCCCTGAGGTCTCTCATGATAGCAGGCGGTTAAATAGACATTCGCTGCTCAGCTGACCCGGCAGGAGCAAACGTATGCTAAAAATGTACTCAGAATGAGCTTTTCAGTGAAGAGAAGCCAGGCACATTTTAGCTAGTTTTACTTGTAAGTGGGGTTGGAAACGCTTTTCAGGATCAGCACTGGGCTCAAAACATGCAGCCCTGAGATCTCTCATGATAGCAGGTGGTTAAATAGAAATTCGCTGCTCAGCTGACCCGGCAGGAGCAAACATATGCTAAAAATGTACTCAGAATGAGCTTTTCAGTGAAGAGAAGCCAGGCACATTTTGAGCTAGTTTTACTTGTAAGTGGGGTTGGAAACGCTTTTCAGGCTCAGCACTGGGCTCAAAACATGCAGCCCTGAGGTCTCCCATGGAATCAGGTGGTTAAATAGAAATTCACTGCTCAGCTGACCCGGTAGGAGCAAACGTATGCCAAAAATGTACACAGAATGAGCTTTTCAGTGAATAGCAGCCAGGCACATTTTAGCTAGTTTTACTTGTAAGTGGGGTTGGAAACACTTTTCAGGCTCAGTACTGGGCTCAAAACATGCAGCCCTGAGGTCTCTCATGATAGCAGGTGGTCTAATAGAAATTCGCTGCTCAGCTGACCCGGCAGGAGCAAACGTATACTAAAAATGTACTCAGAATGAGCTTTTCAGTGAAGAGAAGCCAGGCACATTTTAGCTAGTTTTACTTGTAAGTGGGGTTGGAAATGCTTTTCAGGCTCAGTACTGAGCTCAAAACATGCAGCCCTGAGGTCTCTCATGAAAGTAGGTGGTTAAATAGAAATTCGCTGCTCAGCTGACCCGGTAGGAGCAAACGTATGCCAAAAATGTACACAGAATGAGCTTTTCAGTGAATAGCAGCCAGGCACATTTTAGCTAGTTTTACTTGTAAGTGGGGTTGGAAACGCTTTTCAGGCTCAGTACTGGGCTCAAACATGCAGCCCTGAGGTCTCTCATGATAGCAGGTGGTTAAATAGAAATTCGCTGCTCAGCTGATTGGGCAGGAGTAAACGTATATGCTAAAAATGTACTCAGAATGAGCTTTTCAGTGAAGAGAAGCCAGGCACATTTTAGCTAGTTTTACTTGTAAGTGGGGTTGGAAACGCTTTTCAGGATCAGTACTGGGCTCAAAACATGCAGCCCTGAGGTCTCTCATGATAGCAGGTGGTTAAATAGAAATTCGCTGCTCAGCTGACCCGGCAGGAGCAAACATATGCTAAAAATGTACTCAGAATGAGCTTTTCAGTGAAGAGAAGCCAGGCACATTTTGAGCTAGTTTTACTTGTAAGTGGGGTTGGAAACGCTTTTCAGGCTCAGCACTGGGCTCAAAACATGCAGCCCTGAGGTCTCCCATGGAATCAGGTGGTTAAATAGAAATTCGCTGCTCAGCTGACCCGGTAGGAGCAAACGTATTCCAAAAATGTACACAGAATGAGCGTTTCAGTGAATAGCAGCCAGGCACATTTTAGCTAGTTTTACTTGTAAGTGGGGTTGGAAACACTTTTCAGGCTCAGTACTGGGCTCAAAACATGCAGCCCTGAGGTCTCCCGGCAGGAGCAATTGTATACTAAAAATGTACTCAGAATGAGCTTTTCAGTGAAGAGAAGCGAGGCACATTTTAGCTAGTTTTTACTTGTAAGTGGGGTTGGAAACGCTTTTCAGGCTCTGTACTGGGCTCAAAACATGCAGCCCTGAGGTCTCTCATGAAAGCAGGTGGTTAAATAGAAATTCACTGCTCAGCTGACCCGGCAGGAGCAAACGTATGCTAAAAATGTACTCAGAATGAGCTTTTCAGTGAATAGCAGCCAGGCACATTTTAGCTAGTTTTACTTGTAAGTGGGGTTGGAAACGCTTTTCAGGCTCAGTACTGGGCTCAAACATGCAGCCCTGAGGTCTCTCATGATAGCAGGTGGTTAAATAGAAATTCGCTGCTCAGCTGATTGGGCAGGAGCAAACGTATATGCTAAAAATGTACTCAGAATGAGCTTTTCAGTGAAGAGAAGCCAGGCACATTTTAGCTAGTTTTACTTGTAAGTGGGGTTGGAAACGCTTTTCAGGATCAGCACTGGGCTCAAAACATGCAGCCCTGAGATCTCTCATGATAGCAGGTGGTTAAATAGAAATTCGCTGCTCAGCTGACCCGGCAGGAGCAAACATATGCTAAAAATGTACTCAGAATGAGCTTTTCAGTGAAGAGAAGCCAGGCACATTTTGAGCTAGTTTTACTTGTAAGTGGGGTTGGAAACGCTTTTCAGGCTCAGCACTGGGCTCAAAACATGCAGCCCTGAGGTCTCCCATGGAATCAGGTGGTTAAATAGAAATTCACTGCTCAGCTGACCCGGTAGGAGCAAACGTATGCCAAAAATGTACACAGAATGAGCTTTTCAGTGAATAGCAGCCAGGCACATTTTAGCTAGTTTTACTTGTAAGTGGGGTTGGAAACACTTTTCAGGCTCAGTACTGGGCTCAAAACATGCAGCCCTGAGGTCTCTCATGATAGCAGGTGGTCTAATAGAAATTCGCTGCTCAGCTGACCCGGCAGGAGCAAACGTATACTAAAAATGTACTCAGAATGAGCTTTTCAGTGAAGAGAAGCCAGGCACATTTTAGCTAGTTTTACTTGTAAGTGGGGTTGGAAATGCTTTTCAGGCTCAGTACTGAGCTCAAAACATGCAGCCCTGAGGTCTCTCATGAAAGCAGGTGGTTAAATAGAAATTCGCTGCTCAGCTGACCCGGTAGGAGCAAACGTATGCCAAAAATGTACACAGAATGAGCTTTTCAGTGAATAGCAGCCAGGCACATTTTAGCTAGTTTTACTTGTAAGTGGGGTTGGAAACGCTTTTCAGGCTCAGTACTGGGCTCAAACATGCAGCCCTGAGGTCTCTCATGATAGCAGGTGGTTAAATAGAAATTCGCTGCTCAGCTGATTGGGCAGGAGTAAACGTATATGCTAAAAATGTACTCAGAATGAGCTTTTCAGTGAAGAGAAGCCAGGCACATTTTAGCTAGTTTTACTTGTAAGTGGGGTTGGAAACGCTTTTCAGGATCAGTACTGGGCTCAAAACATGCAGCCCTGAGGTCTCTCATGATAGCAGGTGGTTAAATAGAAATTCGCTGCTCAGCTGACCCGGCAGGAGCAAACATATGCTAAAAATGTACTCAGAATGAGCTTTTCAGTGAAGAGAAGCCAGGCACATTTTGAGCTAGTTTTACTTGTAAGTGGGGTTGGAAACGCTTTTCAGGCTCAGCACTGGGCTCAAAACATGCAGCCCTGAGGTCTCCCATGGAATCAGGTGGTTAAATAGAAATTCACTGCTCAGCTGACCCGGTAGGAGCAAACGTATGCCAAAAATGTACACAGAATGAGCTTTTCAGTGAATAGCAGCCAGGCACATTTTAGCTAGTTTTACTTGTAAGTGGGGTTGGAAACACTTTTCAGGCTCAGTACTGGGCTCAAAACATGCAGCCCTGAGGTCTCTCATGATAGCAGGTGGTCTAATAGAAATTCGCTGCTCAGCTGACCCGGCAGGAGCAAACGTATACTAAAAATGTACTCAGAATGAGCTTTTCAGTGAAGAGAAGCCAGGCACATTTTAGCTAGTTTTACTTGTAAGTGATGTTGGAAATGCTTTTCAGGCTCAGTACTGAGCTCAAAACATGCAGCCCTGAGGTCTCTCATGAAAGCAGGTGGTTAAATAGAAATTCGCTGCTCAGCTGACCCGGTAGGAGCAAACGTATGCCAAAAATGTACACAGAATGAGCTTTTCAGTGATTAGCAGCCAGGCACATTTTAGCTAGTTTTACTTGTAAGTGGGGTTGGAAACGCTTTTCAGGCTCAGTACTGGGCTCAAACATGCAGCCCTGAGGTCTCTCATGATAGCACGTGGTTAAATAGAAATTCGCTGCTCAGCTGATTGGGCAGGAGCAAACGTATATGCTAAAAATGTACTCAGAATGAGCTTTTCAGTGAAGAGAAGCCAGGCACATTTTAGCTAGTTTTACTTGTAAGTGGGGTTGGAAACGCTTTTCAGGATCAGTACTGGGCTCAAAACATGCAGCCTTGAGGTCTCTCATGATAGCAGGTGGTTAAATAGAAATTCGCTGCTCAGCTGACCCGGCAGGAGCAAACATATGCCAAAAATGTACACAGAATGAGCTTTTCAGTGAATAGCAGCCAGGCACATTTTAGCTAGTTTTACTTGTAAGTGGGGTTGGAAACGCTTTTCAGGCTCAGTACTGGGCTCAAAACATGCAGCCCTGAGGTCTCTCATGAAAGCAGGTGGTTAAATAGAAATTCGCTGCTCAGCTGACCCGGTAGGAGCAAACGTATGCCAAAAATGTACACAGAATGAGCTTTTCAGTGAAAAGCAGCCAGGCACATTTTAGCTAGTTTTACTTGTAAGTGGGGTTGGAAATGCTTTTCAGGCTCAGTACTGAGCTCAAAACATGCAGCCCTGAGGTCTCTCATGAAAGCAGGTGGTTAAATAGAAATTCGCTGCTCAGCTGACCCGGTAGGAGCAAACGTATGCCAAAAATGTACACAGAATGAGCTTTTCAGTGAATAGCAGCCAGGCACATTTTCGCTAGTTTTACTTGTAAGTGGGGTTGGAAACGCTTTTCAGGATCAGTACTGGGCTCAAAACATGCAGCCCTGAGGTCTCTCATGATAGCAGGCGGTTAAATAGACATTCGCTGCTCAGCTGACCCGGCAGGAGCAAACGTATGCTAAAAATGTACTCAGAATGAGCTTTTCAGTGAAGAGAAGCCAGGCACATTTTAGCTAGTTTTACTTGTAAGTGGGGTTGGAAACGCTTTTCAGGCTCAGTACTGGGCTCAAAACATGCAGCCCTGAGGTCTCTCATGAAAGCAGGTGGTTAAATAGAAATTCGCTACTCAGCTGACCCGGCAGGAGCAAACGTATGCTAAAAATGTACTCAGAATGAGCTTTTCAGTGAAGAGAAGCCAGGCACATTTTAGCTAGTTTTACTTGTAAGTGGGGTTGGAAATGCTTTTCAGGCTCAGTACTGGGCTCAAAACATGCAGCCCTGAGGTCTCTCATGAAATCAGGTGGTTAAATAGAAATTTGCTGCTCAGCTGACCCGGTAGGAGCAAATGTATGCCAAAAATGTACACAGAATGAGCTTTTCAGTGAATAGCAGCCAGGCACATTTTAGCTAGTTTTACTTGTAAGTGGGGTTGGAAACGCTTTTCAGGCTCAGTACTGGGCTCAAAACATGCAGCCCTGAGGTCCCTCATGATAGCAGGTGGTTAAATAGAAATTTGCTGCTCAGCTGACCCGGCAGGAGCAAACGTATGCTAAAAATGTACTCAGAATGAGCTTTTCAGTGAAGAGAAGCCAGGCACATTTTAGCTAGTTTTACTTGTAAGTGGGGTTGGAAATGCTTTTCAGGCTCAGTACTGGGCTCAAAACATGCAGCCCTGAGGTCTCTCATGAAATCAGGTGGTTAAATAGAAATTCGCTGCTCAGCTGACCCGGTAGGAGCAAACGTATGCCAAAAATGTACACAGAATGAGCTTTTCAGTGAATAGCAGCCAGGCACATTTTAGCTAGTTTTACTTGTAAGTGGGGTTGGAAACGCTTTTCAGGCTCAGTACTGGGCTCAAAACATGCAGCCCTGAGGTCTCTCATGATAGCAGGTGGTTAAATAGAAATTCGCTGCTCAGCTGACCCGGCAGGAGCAAACGTATGCTAAAAATGTACTCAGAATGAGCTTTTCAGTGAATAGCAACCAGGCACATTTTAGCTAATCTTACTTGTAAGTGGGGTTGGAAACGCTTTTCAGGATCAGTACTGGGCTCAAAACATGCAGCCCTGAGGTCTCTCATGATAGCAGGTGGTTAAATAGAAATTCGCTGCTCAGCTGACCCGGTAGGAGCAAACGTATGCTAAAAATGTACTCAGAATGAGCTTTTCAGTGAATAGCAGCCAGGCACATTTTAGCTAGTTTTACTTGTAAGTGGGGTTGGAAACGCTTTTCAGGATCAGTACTGGGCTTAAAACATGCAGCCCTGAGGTCTCTCATGAAAGCAGGTGGTTAAATAGAAATTCACTGCTCAGCTGACCCGGTAGGAGCAAAGGTATGCCAAAAATGTACACAGAATGAGCTTTTCAGTGAATAGCAGCCAGGCACATTTTAGCTAGTTTTACTTGTAAGTGGGGTTGGAAACGCTTTTCAGGCTCAGTACTGGGCTCAACACATGCAGCCCTGAGGTCTCTCATGATAGCAGGTGGTTAAATAGAAATTCACTGCTCAGCTGACCCGGTAGGAGCAAACGTATGCCAAAAATGTACACAGAATGAGCTTTTCAGTGAATAGCAGCCAGGCACATTTTAGCTAGTTTTACTTGTAAGTAGGGTTGGAAACGCTTTTCAGGCTCAGTACTGGGCTCAAAACATGCAGCCCTGAGGTCTCTCATGATAGCAGGTGGTTAAATAGAAATTCGCTGCTCAGCTGATTCGGCAGGAGCAAACGTATATGCTAAAAATTTACTCAGAATGAGCTTTTCAGTAAAGAGAAGCCAGGCACATTTTAGCTAGATTTACTTGTAAGTGGGGTTGGAAACGCTTTCCAGGCTCAGTACTGGGCTCAAAACATGCAGCCCTGAGGTCTCTCATGATAGCAGGTGGTTAAATAGAAATTCGCTGCTCAGCTGACCCGGCAGGAGCAAACATATGCTAAAAATGTACTCAGAATGAGCTTTTCAGTGAATAGCAGCCAGGCACATTTTAGCTAGTTTTACTTGTAAGTGGGGTTGGAAACGCTTTTCAGGATCAGTACTGGGCTCAAAACATGCAGCCCTGAGGTCTCTCATGATAGCAGGTGGTTAAATAGAAATTCGCTGCTCAGCTGACCCGGCAGGAGCAAATATATGCTAAAAATGTACTCAGAATGAGCTTTTCAGTGAATAGCAGCCAGGCACATTTTAGCTAGTTTTACTTGTAAGTGGGGTTGGAAACGCTTTCCAGGCTCAGTACTGGGCTCAAAGCATGCAGCCCTGAGGTCTCTCATGAAATCAGGTGGTTAAACAGAAATTCGCTGCTCAGCTGACCCGGTAGGAGCAAACGTATGCCAAAAATGTACACAGAATGAGCTTTTCAGTGAATAGCAGCCAGGCACATTTTAGCTAGTTTTACTTGTAAGTGGGGTTGGAAACGCTTTTCAGGCTCAGTACTGGGCTCAAAACATGCAGCCCTGAGGTCTCTCATGATAGCAGGTGGTTAAATAGAAATTCGCTGCTCAGCTGACCCGGCAGGAGCAAACGTATACTAAAAATGTACTCAGAATGAGCTTTTCATTGAAGAGAAGCCAGGCACATTTTAGCTAGTTTTACTTGTAAGTGGGGTTGGAAATGCTTTTCAGGCTCAGTACTGAGCTCTAAACATGCAGCCCTGAGGTCTCTCATGAAAGCAGGTGGTTAAATAGAAATTCGCTGCTCAGCTGACCCGGTAGGAGCAAACGTATACCAAAAATGTACACAGAATGAGCTTTTCAGTGAATAACAGTTTTACTTGTAAGTGGGGTTGGAAACGCTTTTCAGGATCAGTACTGGGCTCAAAACATGCAGCCCTGAGGTCTCTCATGATAGCAGGTGGTTAAATAGAAATTCGCTGCTCAGCTGACCCGGTAGGAGCAAACGTATGCCAAAAATGTACACAGAATGAGCTTTTCAGTGAATAGCAGCCAGGCACATTTTAGCTAGTTTTACTTGTAAGTGGGGTTGGAAACGCTTTTCAGGCTCAGTACTGGGCTCAAAACATGTAGTCCTGAGGTCTCTCATGAAAGCAGGTGGTTAAATAGAAATTCGCTGCTCAGCTGACCCGGTAGGAGCAAACGTATGCCAAAAATGTACACAGAATGAGCTTTTCAGTGAATAGCAGCCAGGCACATTTTAGCTAGTTTTACTTGTAAGTGGGGTTGGAAACGCTTTTCAGGATCAGTACTGGGCACAAAACATGCAGCCCTGAGGTCTCTCATGATAGCAGGTGGTTAAATAGAAATTCGCTGCTCAGCTGACCATGCAGGAGCAAACGTATGCTAAAAATGTACTCAGAATGAGCTTTTCAGTGAAGAGAAGCCAGGCACATTTTAGCTAGTTTTACTTGTAAGTGGGGTTGGAAATGCTTTTCAGGCTCAGTACTGGGCTCAAAACATGCAGCCCTGAGGTCTCTCATGAAATCAGGTGGTTAAATAGAAATTCGCTGCTCAGCTGACCCGGTAGGAGCAAACGTATGCCAAAAATGTACACAGAATGAGCTTTTCAGTGAATAGCAGCCAGGCACATTTTAGCTAGTTTTACTTGTAAGTGGGGTTGGAAACGCTTTTCAGGCTCAGTACTGGGCTCAAAACATGCAGCCCTGAGGTCTCTTATGATAGCAGGTGGTTAAATAGAAATTCGCTGCTCAGCTGTCCCGGCAGGAGCAAACGTATGCTAAAAATGTACTCAGAATGAGCTTTTCAGTGAATAGCAGCCAGGCACATTTTAGCTAGTTTTACTTGTAAGTGGGGTTGGAAACGCTTTTCAGGCTCAGTACTGGGCTCAAAACATGCAGCCCTGAGGTCTCTCATGAAAGCAGGTGGTTAAATAGAAATTCGCTGCTCAGCTGACCCGGTAGGAGCAAACGTATGCCAAAAATGTACACAGAATGAGCTTTTCAGTGAAAAGCAGCCAGGCACATTTTAGCTAGTTTTACTTGTAAGTGGGGTTGGAAACGCTTTTCAGGATCAGTACTGGGCTTAAAACATGCAGCCCTGAGGTCTCTCATGATAGCAGGTGGTTAAATAGAAATTCGCTGCTCAGCTGACCCGGCAGGAGCAAACGTATGCTAAAAATGTACTCAGAATGAGCTTTTCAGTGAATAGCAGCCAGGCACATTTTAGCTAGTTTTACTTGTAAGTGGGGTTGGAAACGCTTTTCAGGCTCAGTACTGGGCTCAAAACATGCAGCCCTGAGGTCTCTCATGATAGCAGGTGGTTAAATAGAAATTCGCTGCTCAGCTGACCCGGCAGGAGCAAACGTATGCTAAAAATGTACTCAGAATGAGCTTTTCAGAGAAGAGAAGCCAGGCACATTTTAGCTAGTTTTACTTGTAAGTGGGGTTGGAAACGCTTTTCAGGCTCTGTACTGGGCTCAAAACATGCAGCCCTGAGGTCTCTCATGAAAGCAGGTGGTTAAATAGAAATTCACTGCTCAGCTGACCCGGTAGGAGCAAACGTATGCCAAAAATGAACACAGAATGAGCTTTTCAGTGAAGAGAAGCCAGGCACATTGTAGCTTGTTTTACTTGTAAGTGGGGTTGGAAACGCTTTTGAGGCTCAGTACTTGGCTCAAAACATGCAGCCCTGAGGTCTCTCATGATAGCAGGTGGTTAAATAGAAATTCGCTGCTCAGCTGACCCGGCAGGAGCAAACGTATGCTAAAAATTTACTCAGAATGAGCTTTTCAGTGAATAGCAGCCAGGCACATTTTAGCTAGTTTTACTTGTAAGTGGGGTTGGAAACGCGTTTCAGGCTCAGTACTGGGCTCAAAACATGCAGCCCTGAGGTCTCTCATGATAGCAGGTGGTTAAATAGAAATTCGCTGCTCAGCTGATTCGGCAGGAGCAAACGTATATGCTAAAAATGTACTCAGAATGAGCTTTTCAGTGAAGAGAAGCCAGGCACATTTTAGCTAGTTGTACTTGTAAGTGGGGTTGGAAACGCTTCTCAGGATCAGTACTGGGCTCAAAACATGCAGCCCTGAGGTCTCTCATGATAGCAGGTGGTTAAATAGAAATTCGCTGCTCAGCTGACCCGGCAGGAGCAAACATATGCTAAAAATGTACTCAGAATGAGCTTTTCAGTGAAGAGAAGCCAGGCACATTTTGAGCTAGTTTTACTTGTAAGTGGGGTTGGAAACGCTTTTCAGACTCAGCACTGGGCTCAAAACATGCAGCCCTGAGGTCTCCCATGAAATCAGGTGGTTAAATAGAAACTCGCTGCTCAGCTGACCCGGTAGGAGCAAACGTATGCCAAAAATGTACACAGAATGAGCGTTTCAGTGAATAGCAGCCAGGCACATTTTAGCTAGTTTTACTTGTAAGTGGGGTTGGAAACGCTTTTCAGGCTCAGTACTGGGCTCAAAACATGCAGCCCTGAGGTCTCTCATGATAGCAGGTGGTTAAATAGAAATTCGCTGCTCAGCTGACCCGGCAGGAGCAAACGTATACTAAAAATTTACTCAGAATGAGCTTTTCAGTGAAGAGAAGCGAGGCACATTTTAGCTAGTTTTTACTTGTAAGTGGGGTTGGAAACGCTTTTCAGGCTCTGTACTGGGCTCAAAACATGCAGCCCTGAGGTCTCTCATGAAAGCAGGTGGTTAAATAGAAATTCACTGCTCAGCTGACCCGGTAGGAGCAAACGTATGCCAAAAATGAACACAGAATGAGCTTTTCAGTGAAGAGAAGCCAGGCACATTTTAGCTAGTTTTACTTGTAAGTGGGGTTGGAAACGCTTTTGAGGCTCAGTACTGGGCTCAAAACATGCAGCCCTGAGGTCTCTCATGATAGCAGGTGGTTAAATAGAAATTCGCTGCTCAGCTGACCCGGCAGGAGCAAACGTATGCTAAAAATGTACTCAGAATGAGCTTTTCAGTGAATAGCAGCCAGGCACATTTTAGCTAGTTTTACTTGTAAGTGGGGTTGGAAACGCTTTTCAGGCTCAGTACTGGGCTCAAACATGCAGCCCTGAGGTCTCTCATGATAGCAGGTAGTTAAATAGAAATTCGCTGCTCAGCTGATTGGGCAGGAGCAAACGTATATGCTAAAAATGTACTCAGAATGAGCTTTTCAGTGAAGAGAAGCCAGGCACATTTTAGCTAGTTTTACTTGTAAGTGGGGTTGGAAACGCTTTTCAGGATCAGTACTGGGCTCAAAACATGCAGCCCTGAGGTCTCTCATGATAGCAGGTGGTTAAATAGAAATTCGCTGCTCAGCTGACCCGGCAGGAGCAAACATATGCTAAAAATGTACTCAGAATGAGCTTTTCAGTGAAGAGAAGCCAGGCACATTTTGAGCTAGTTTTACTTGTAAGTGGGGTTGGAAACGCTTTTCAGGCTCAGCACTGGGCTCAAAACATGCAGCCCTGAGGTCTCCCATGGAATCAGGTGGTTAAATAGAAATTCACTGCTCAGCTGACCCGGTAGGAGCAAACGTATGCCAAAAATGTACACAGAATGAGCTTTTCAGTGAATAGCAGCCAGGCACATTTTAGCTAGTTTTACTTGTAAGTGGGGTTGGAAACACTTTTCAGGCTCAGTACTGGGCTCAAAACATGCAGCCCTGAGGTCTCTCATGATAGCAGGTGGTCTAATAGAAATTCGCTGCTCAGCTGACCCGGCAGGAGCAAACGTATACTAAAAATGTACTCAGAATGAGCTTTTCAGTGAAGAGAAGCCAGGCACATTTTAGCTAGTTTTACTTGTAAGTGGGGTTGGAAATGCTTTTCAGGCTCAGTACTGAGCTCAAAACATGCAGCCCTGAGGTCTCTCATGAAAGCAGGTGGTTAAATAGAAATTCGCTGCTCAGCTGACCCGGTAGGAGCAAACGTATGCCAAAAATGTACACAGAATGAGCTTTTCAGTGAATAGCAGCCAGGCAAATTTTAGCTAGTTTTACTTGTAAGTGGGGTTGGAAACGCTTTTCAGGCTCAGTACTGGGCTCAAACATGCAGCCCTGAGGTCTCTCATGATAGCAGGTGGTTAAATAGAAATTCGCTGCTCAGCTGATTGGGCAGGAGCAAACGTATATGCTAAAAATGTACTCAGAATGAGCTTTTCAGTGAAGAGAAGCCAGGCACATTTTAGCTAGTTTTACTTGTAAGTGGGGTTGGAAACGCTTTTCAGGATCAGTACTGGGCTCAAAACATGCAGCCCTGAGGTCTCTCATGATAGCAGGTGGTTAAATAGAAATTCGCTGCTCAGCTGACCCGGCAGGAGCAAACATATGCTAAAAATGTACTCAGAATGAGCTTTTCAGTGAAGAGAAGCCAGGCACATTTTGAGCTAGTTTTACCTGTAAGTGGGGTTGGAAACGCTTTTCAGGCTCAGCACTGGGCTCAAAACATGCAGCCCTGAGGTCTCCCATGGAATCAGGTGGTTAAATAGAAATTCACTGCTCAGCTGACCCGGTAGGAGCAAACGTATGCCAAAAATGTACACAGAATGAGCTTTTCAGTGAATAGCAGCCAGGCACATTTTAGCTAGTTTTACTTGTAAGTGGGGTTGGAAACACTTTTCAGGCTCAGTACTGGGCTCAAAACATGCAGCCCTGAGGTCTCTCATGATAGCAGGTGGTCTAATAGAAATTCGCTGCTCAGCTGACCCGGCAGGAGCAAACGTATACTAAAAATGTACTCAGAATGAGCTTTTCAGTGAAGAGAAGCCAGGCACATTTTAGCTAGTTTTACTTGTAAGTTATGTTATGTTATTTAATTATTTCTATAGCGCGCGGCTACTCAAAAAGAGTGTCCCGGCGCTTTAGCGGAGAAAGAGACAATGCTGCAACATAAAAAACATAACATCAGAAAAAACTAACGGAAGAGTGGAGCAAATATTCAAGGAGGACAGGCTACTGAGTAAACAGCCAAGTTTTAAGGCCCTTCCTAAAAGCCAGTAGGCTGGTGGCTCCCCGCAGGGTCAGAGGTAAAGAGTTCCACAGCTGAGAAGCCAGCAGTCCAAAAGAGCGGCCCCCGAGGCGCGCTTTCTTGACCCGGGGGACAACGGCAAGGTGCAGGGCTTCCGACCTCAGAGACCTGGTCGGATGGTAAAAGACCAGTCTCTTTTGGAGGTACTTGGCTCCCTCCTTATGGAGAGCTTTGTAGGTCAAGGTCAGCGCCTTGAAGGCAATCCTCTTGCGGATAGGAAGCCAGTGTAGAGTTGCCAGCAAGCCAGAGGTCCTGGAGCGCCTACTGAGACCAAAGATTGCCCTTGCAGCGGTATTCTGTACCACTTGAAGCCGCTGCAACAAGTACTCTGGAAGGCCCAGGTAGAGAGCGTTGGAATAATCCAACCTGGACCCAATCAGAGCCTGGACAGTCAGCGTCCTGTGTTCCACGGATAACAGAGGAAGAAACCTCCGCAGCATCCTGAGGATGCCAAAGCAAACGCCCGACACCCCCAGGATCTGGGATTTCAAGGTAAGCCTGTTATCCATCTTCACCCCCAGATTCTTAGCAACCTGAGAGGAGCAGGACGGAGGGAACATATCCCGTGGCCACCAGGTCTGCCAGTCCGGTTCTGTGTCGCACCCAAAGAACAGAACTTCGGACTTGTCGGAGTTGCACTTAAGGCTGTTTAGATGGAACCAGTGGAAAACAGCCCCAAGGCAATCCCGAATGCTCTCCCCTTCAAAGTCGCCTCCTCTCTTACAAGAGAAGAGGAGCTGGGTGTCATCCGCATAGGATACGATCTGGGCACCATGCGACTCCACCAATGCCGCCAAGGGGGTCATAATGATGTTAAAGAGGGTCGGGCTCAAGATAGAGCCCTGAGGGACCCCGACTCCCAGAGGCGGCATCACGGCGGAATCCGGTGGGGCCCAGATCGACTGCCGGCGGCCGGCAAGAAAAGAAGAAAACCAGTCGAACACCGTGGTGGGGTTGGAAATGCTTTTCAGGCTCAGTACTGAGCTCAAAACATGCAGCCCTGAGGTCTCTCATGAAAGCAGGTGGTTAAATAGAAATTCGCTGCTCAGCTGACCCGGTAGGAGCAAACGTATGCCAAAAATGTACACAGAATGAGCTTTTCAGTGAATAGCAGCCAGGCACATTTTCGCTAGTTTTACTTGTAAGTGGGGTTGGAAACGCTTTTCAGGATCAGTACTGGGCTCAAAACATGCAGCCCTGAGGTCTCTCATGAAAGCAGGTGGTTAAATAGAAATTCGCTGCTCAGCTGACCCGGTAGGGGCAAACGTATGCCAAAAATGTACACAGAATGAGCTTTTCAGTGAATAGCAGCCAGGCACATTTTAGCTAGTTTTACTTGTAAGTGGGGTTGGAAACGCTTTTCAGGATCAGTACTGGGCACAAAACATGCAGCCCTGAGGTCTCTCATGATAGCAGGTGGTTAAATAGAAATTCACTGCTCAGCTGACCCGGCAGGAGCACACGTATGCTAAAAATGTACTCAGAATGAGCTTTTCAGTGAAGAGAAGCCAGGCACATTTTAGCTAGTTTTACTTGTAAGTGGGGTTGGAAATGCTTTTCAGGCTCAGTACTGAGCTCAAAACATGCAGCCCTGAGGTCTCTCATGAAAGCAGGTGGTTAAATAGAAATTCGCTGCTCAGCTGACCCGGTAGGAGCAAACGTATGCCAAAAATGTACACAGAATGAGCTTTTCAGTGAATAGCAGCCAGGCACATTTTCTCTAGTTTTACTTGTAAGTGGGGTTGGAAACGCTTTTCAGGATCAGTACTGGGCTCAAAACACGCAGCCCTGAGGTCTCTCATGATAGCAGGTGGTTAAATAGAAATTCGCTGCTCAGCTGACCCGGCAGGAGCAAACGTATGCTAAAAATGTACTCAGAATGAGCTTTTCAGTGAAGAGAAGCCAGGCACATTTTAGCTAGTTGTACTTGTAAGTGGGGTTGGAAATGCTTTTCAGGCTCATTACTGAGCTCAAAACATGCAGCCCTGAGGTCTCTCATGAAAGCAGGTGGTTAAATAGAAATTCGCTGCTCAGCTGACCCGGTAGGAGCAAACGTATGCCAAAAATGTACACAGAATGAGCTTTTCAGTGAATAGCAGCCAGGCACATTTTCGCTAGTTTTACTTGTAAGTGGGGTTGGAAACGCTTTTCAGGATCAGTACTGGGCTCAAAACATGCAGCCCTGAGGTCTCTCATGAAAGCAGGTGGTTAAATAGAAATTCGCTGCTCAGCTGACCCGGTAGGAGCAAACGTATGACAAAAATGTACACAGAATGAGCTTTTCAGTGAATAGCAGCCAGGCACATTTTCGCTAGTTTTACTTGTAAGTGGGGTTGGAAACGCTTTTCAGGATCAGTACTGGGCTCAAAACATGCAGCTCTGAGGTCTCTCATGATAGCAGGTGGTAAATAGAAATTCGCTGCTCAGCTGACCCGGCAGGAGCAAACGTATGCTAAAAATGTACTCAGAATGAGCTTTTCAGTGAAGAGAAGCCAGGCACATTTTAGCTAGTTTTACTTGTAAGTGGGGTTGGAAACGCTTTTCAGGCTCAGTACTGGGCTCAAAACATGCAGTCCTGAGGTCTCTCATGAAAGCAGGTGGTTAAATAGAAATTCGCTGCTCAGCTGACCCGGTAGGAGCAAACGTATGCCAAAAATGTACACAGAATGAGCTTTTCAGTGAATAGCAGCCAGGCACATTTTAGCTAGTTTTACTTGTAAGTGGGGTTGGAAACGCTTTTCAGGATCAGTACTGGGCACAAAACATGCAGCCCTGAGGTCTCTCATGATAGCAGGTGGTTAAATAGAAATTCGCTGCTCAGCTGACCCGGCAGGAGCAAACGTATGCTAAAAATGTACTCAGAATGAGCTTTTCAGTGAAGAGAAGCCAGGCACATTTTAGCTAGTTTTACTTGTAAGTGGGGTTGGAAATGCTTTTCAGGCTCAGTACTGGGCTCAAAACATGCAGCCCTAAGGTCTCTCATGATAGCAGGTGGTTAAATAGAAATTCGCTGCTCAGCTGACCCGGTAGGAGCAAACATATGCTAAAAATGTACTCAGAATGAGCTTTTCAGTGAAGAGAAGCCAGGCACATTTTAGCTAGTTTTACTTGTAAGTGGGGTTGGAAATGCTTTTCAGGGTCAGTACTTGGCTCAAAACATGCAGCCCTGAGGTCTCTCGTGAAAGCAGGTGGTTAAATAGAAATTCACTGCTCAGCTGACCCGGTAGGAGCAACGGTATGCCAAAAATGTACACAGAATGAGCTTTTCAGTGAATAGCAGCCAGGCACATTTTAGCTAGTTTTACTTGTACTTGTAAGTGGGGTTGGAAATGCTTTTCAGGCTCAGTACTGAGCTCAAAACATGCAGCCCTGAGGTCTCTCATGAAAGCAGGTGGTTAAATAGAAATTCGCTGCTCAGCTGACCCGGTAGGAGCAAACGTATGCCAAAAATGTACACAGAATGAGCTTTTCAGTGAATAGCAGCCAGGCACATTTTAGCTAGTTTTACTTGTAAGTGGGGTTGGAAACGCTTTTCAGGATCAGTACTGGGCTCAAAACATGCAGCCCTGAGGTCTCTCATGATAGCAGGTGGTTAAATAGAAATTCGCTGCTCAGCTGACCCGGCAGGAGCAAACGTATGCTAAAAATGTACTCAGAATGAGCTTTTCAGTGAAGAGAAGCCAGGCACATTTTAGCTAGTTTTACTTGTAAGTGGGGTTGGAAATGCTTTTCAGGCTCAGTACTGGGCTCAAAACATGCAGCCCTGAGGTCTCTCATGAAATCAGGTGGTTAAATAGAAATTCACTGCTCAGCTGACCCGGTAGGAGCAAACGTATGCCAAAAATGTACACAGAATGAGCTTTTCAGTGAATAGCAGCCAGGCACATTTTAGCTACTTTTACTTGTAAGTGGGGTTGGAAACGCTTTTCAGGCTCAGTACTGGGCTCAAAACATGCAGCCCTGAGGTCTCTCATGATAGCAGATGGTTAAATAGAAATTCGCTGCTCAGCTGACCCGGCAGGAGCAAACGTATGCTAAAAATGTACTCAGAATGAGCTTTTCAGTGAATAGCAGCCAGGCACATTTTAGCTAATTTTACTTGTAAGTGGGGTTGGAAACGCTTTTCAGGATCAGTACTGGGCTCAAAACATGCAGCCCTGAGGTCTCTCATGATAGCAGGTGGTTAAATAGAAATTCGCTGCTCAGCTGACCCGGCAGGAGCAAACGTATGCCAAAAATGTACACAGAATGAGCTTTTCAGTGAATAGCAGCCAGGCACATTTTAGCTAATTTTACTTGTAAGTGGGGTTGGAAACGCTTTTCAGGCTCAGTACTGGGCTCAAAACATGCAGCCCTGAGGTCTCTCATGATAGCAGGTGGTTAAATAGAAATTCGCTGCTCAGCTGACCCGTTAGGAGCAAACGTATGCTAAAAATGTACTCAGAATGAGCTTTTCAGTGAAGAGAAGCCAGGCACATTTTAGCTAGTTTTACTTGTAAGTGGGGTTGGAAATGCTTTTCAGGCTCAGTACTTGGCTCAAAACATGCAGCCCTGAGGTCTTTCATGAAAGCAGGTGGTTAAATAGAAATTCACTGCTCAGCTGACCCGGTAGGAGCAAAGGTATGCCAAAAATGTACACAGAATGAGCTTTTCAGTGAATAGCAGCCAGGCACATTTTAGCTAGTTTTACTTGTAAGTGGGGTTGGAAACGCTTTTCAGGCTCAGTACTGGGCTCAAAACATGCAGCCCTGAGGTCTCTCATGATAGCAGGTGGTTAATTAGAAATTCACTGCTCAGCTGACCCGGTAGGAGCAAACGTATGCCAAAAATGTAAAGAGAATGAGCTTTTCAGTGAATAGCAGCCAGGCACATTTTAGCTAGTTTTACTTGTAAGTGGGGTTGGAAACGCTTTTCAGGCTCAGTACTGGGCTCAAAACATGCAGCCCTGAGGTCTCTCAGGAAAGCAGGTGGTTAAATAGAAATTCCCTGCTCAGCTGACCCGGTAGGAGCAAACGTATGCCAAAAATGTACACAGAATGAGCTTTTCAGTGAAAAGCAGCCAGGCACATTTTAGCTAGTTTTACTTGTAAGTGGGGTTGGAAATGCTTTTCAGGCTCAGTACTGAGCTCAAAACATGCAGCCCTGAGGTCTCTCATGAAAGCAGGTGGTTAAATAGAAATTCGCTGCTCAGCTGACCCGGTAGGAGCAAACGTATGCCAAAAATGTACACAGAATGAGCTTTTCAGTGAATAGCAGCCAGGCACATTTTCGCTAGTTTTACTTGTAAGTGGGGTTGGAAACGCTTTTCAGGATCAGTACTGGGCTCAAAACATGCAGCCCTGAGGTCTCTCATGATAGCAGGTGGTTAAATAGACATTCGCTGCTCAGCTGACCCGGCAGGAGCAAACGTATGCTAAAAATGTACTCAGAATGAGCTTTTCAGTGAAGAGAAGCCAGGCACATTTTAGCTAGTTTTACTTGTAAGTGGGGTTGGAAACGCTTTTCAGGATCAGTACTGGGCTCAAAACATGCAGCCCTGAGGTCTCTCATGATAGCAGGTGGTTAAATAGAAATTCGCTGCTCAGCTGACCCGGCAGGAGCAAACGTATGCCAAAAATGTACACAGAATGAGCTTTTCAGTGAATAGCAGCCAGGCACATTTTAGCTAATTTTACTTGTAAGTGGGGTTGGAAACGCTTTTCAGGCTCAGTACTGGGCTCAAAACATGCAGCCCTGAGGTCTCTCATGATAGCAGGTGGTTAAATAGAAATTCGCTGCTCAGCTGACCCGTTAGGAGCAAACGTATGCTAAAAATGTACTCAGAATGAGCTTTTCAGTGAAGAGAAGCCAGGCACATTTTAGCTAGTTTTACTTGTAAGTGGGGTTGGAAATGCTTTTCAGGCTCAGTACTTGGCTCAAAACATGCAGCCCTGAGGTCTTTCATGAAAGCAGGTGGTTAAATAGAAATTCACTGCTCAGCTGACCCGGTAGGAGCAAAGGTATGCCAAAAATGTACACAGAATGAGCTTTTCAGTGAATAGCAGCCAGGCACATTTTAGCTAGTTTTACTTGTAAGTGGGGTTGGAAACGCTTTTCAGGCTCAGTACTGGGCTCAAAACATGCAGCCCTGAGGTCTCTCATGATAGCAGGTGGTTAATTAGAAATTCACTGCTCAGCTGACCCGGTAGGAGCAAACGTATGCCAAAAATGTAAAGAGAATGAGCTTTTCAGTGAATAGCAGCCAGGCACATTTTAGCTAGTTTTACTTGTAAGTGGGGTTGGAAACGCTTTTCAGGCTCAGTACTGGGCTCAAAACATGCAGCCCTGAGGTCTCTCAGGAAAGCAGGTGGTTAAATAGAAATTCCCTGCTCAGCTGACCCGGTAGGAGCAAACGTATGCCAAAAATGTACACAGAATGAGCTTTTCAGTGAAAAGCAGCCAGGCACATTTTAGCTAGTTTTACTTGTAAGTGGGGTTGGAAATGCTTTTCAGGCTCAGTACTGAGCTCAAAACATGCAGCCCTGAGGTCTCTCATGAAAGCAGGTGGTTAAATAGAAATTCGCTGCTCAGCTGACCCGGTAGGAGCAAACGTATGCCAAAAATGTACACAGAATGAGCTTTTCAGTGAATAGCAGCCAGGCACATTTTCGCTAGTTTTACTTGTAAGTGGGGTTGGAAACGCTTTTCAGGATCAGTACTGGGCTCAAAACATGCAGCCCTGAGGTCTCTCATGATAGCAGGTGGTTAAATAGACATTCGCTGCTCAGCTGACCCGGCAGGAGCAAACGTATGCTAAAAATGTACTCAGAATGAGCTTTTCAGTGAAGAGAAGCCAGGCACATTTTAGCTAGTTTTACTTGTAAGTGGGGTTGGAAACGCTTTTCAGGCTCAGTACTGGGCTCAAAACATGCAGCCCTGAGGTCTCTCATGAAAGCAGGTGGTTAAATAGAAATTCGCTGCTCAGCTGACCCGGCAGGAGCAAACGTATGCTAAAAATGTACTCAGAAGGAGCTTTTCAGTGAAGAGAAGCCAGGCACATTTTAGCTAGTTTTACTTGTAAGTGGGGTTGGAAATGCTTTTCAGGCTCAGTACTGGGCTCAAAACATGCAGCCCTGAGGTCCCTCATGATAGCAGGTGGTTAAATAGAAATTTGCTGCTCAGCTGACCCGGCAGGAGCAAACGTATGCTAAAAATGTACTCAGAATGAGCTTTTCAGTGAAGAGAAGCCAGGCACATTTTAGCTAGTTTTACTTGTAAGTGGGATTGGAAATACTTTTCAGGCTCAGTACTGGGCTCAAAACATGCAGCCCTGAGGTCTCTCATGAAATCAGGTGGTTAAATAGAAATTCGCTGCTCAGCTGACCCGGTAGGAGCAAACGTATGCCAAAAATGTACACAGAATGAGCTTTTCAGTGAATAGCAGCCAGGCACATTTTAGCTAGTTTTACTTGTAAGTGGGGTTGGAAACGCTTTTCAGGCTCAGTACTGGGCTCAAAACATGCAGCCCTGAGGTCTCTCATGATAGCAGGTGGTTAAATAGAAATTCGCTGCTCAGCTGACCCGGCAGGAGCAAACGTATGCTAAAAATGTACTCAGAATGAGCTTTTCAGTGAATAGCAGCCAGGCACATTTTAGCTAATTTTACTTGTAAGTGGGGTTGGAAACGCTTTTCAGGATCAGTACTGGGCTCAAAACATGCAGCCCTGAGGTCTCTCATGATAGCAGGTGGTTAAATAGAAATTCGCTGCTCAGCTGACCCGGTAGGAGCAAACGTATGCTAAAAATGTACTCAGAATGAGCTTTTCAGTGAAGAGAAGCCAGGCACATTTTAGCTAGTTTTACTTGTAAGTGGGGTTGGAAATGCTTTTCAGGCTCAGTACTTGGCTCAAAACATGCAGCCCTGAGGTCTCTCATGAAAGCAGGTGGTTAAATAGAAATTCACTGCTCAGCTGACCCGGTAGGAGCAAAGGTATGCCAAAAATGTACACAGAATGAGCTTTTCAGTGAATAGCAGCCAGGCACATTTTAGCTAGTTTTACTTGTAAGTGGGGTTGGAAACGCTTTTCAGGCTCAGTACTGGGCTCAAAACATGCAGCCCTGAGGTCTCTCATGATAGCAGGTGGTTAAATAGAAATTCACTGCTCAGCTGACCCGGTAGGAGCAAACGTATGCCAAAAATGTACACAGAATGAGCTTTTCAGTGAATAGCAGCCAGGCACATTTTAGCTAGTTTTACTTGTAAGTAGGGTTGGAAACGTTTTTCAGGCTCAGTACTGGGCTCAAAACATGCAGCCCTGAGGTCTCTCATGAAAGCAGGTGGTTCATAGAAATTCGCTGCTCAACTGACCCGGTAGGAGAAAAAGTATGCCAAAAATGTACACAGAATGAGCTTTTCAGTGAAAAGCAGCCAGGCACATTTTAGCTAGTTTTACTTGTAAGTGGGGTTGGAAACGCTTTTCAGGCTCAGTACTGGGCTCAAAACATGCAGCCCTGAGGTCTCTCATGATAGCAGGTGGTTAAATAGAAATTCGCTGCTCAGCTGATTCGGCAGGAGCAAACGTATATGCTAAAAATGTACTCAGAATGAGCTTTTCAGTAAAGAGAAGCCAGGCACATTTTAGCTAGATTTACTTGTAAGTGGGGTTGGAAACGCTTTCCAGGCTCAGTACTGGGCTCAAAACATGCAGCCCTGAGGTCTCTCATGATAGCAGGTGGTTAAATAGAAATTCGCTGCTCAGCTGACCCGGCAGGAGCAAACGTATGCTAAAAATGTACTCAGAATGAGCTTTTCAGTGAATAGCAGCCAGGCACATTTTAGCTAGTTTTACTTGTAAGTGGGGTTGGAAACGCTTTTCAGGATCAGTACTGGGCTCAAAACATGCAGCCCTGAGGTCTCTCATGATAGCAGGTGGTTAAACAGAAATTCGCTGCTCAGCTGACCCGGCAGGAGCAAACGTATGCTAAAAATGTACTCAGAATGAGCTTTTCAGTGAATAGCAGCCAGGCACATTTTAGCTAGTTTTACTTGTAAGTGGGGTTGGAAACGCTTTCCAGGCTCAGTACTGGGCTCAAAACATGCAGCCCTGAGGTCTCTCATGAAATCAGGTGGTTAAATAGAAATTCGCTGCTCAGCTGACCCGGTAGGAGCAAACGTATGCCAAAAATGTACTCAGAATGAGCTTTTCAGTGAATAGCAGCCAGGCACATTTTAGCTAGTTTTACTTGTAAGTGGGGTTGGAAACGCTTTTCAGGATCAGTACTGGGCTCAAAACATGCAGCCCTGAGGTCTCTCATGATAGCAGGTGGTTAAATAGAAATTCGCTGCTCAGCTGACCCGGCAGGAGCAAACGTATGCTAAAAATGTACTCAGAATGAGCTTTTCAGTGAAGAGAAGCCAGGCACATTTTAGCTAGTTTTACTTGTAAGTGGGGTTGGAAACGCTTTTCAGGCTCAGTACTGGGCTCAAAACATGCAGTCCTGAGGTCTCTCATGAAAGCAGGTGGTTAAATAGAAATTTGCTGCTCAGCTGACCCGGTAGGAGCAAACGTATGCCAAAAATGTACACAGAATGAGCTTTTCAGTGAATAGCAGCCAGGCACATTTTAGCTAGTTTTACTTGTAAGTGGGGTTGGAAACGCTTTTCAGGATCAGTACTGGGCACAAAACATGCAGCCCTGAGGTCTCTCATGATAGCAGGTGGTTAAATAGAAATTCGCTGCTCAGCTGACCCGGCAGGAGCAAACGTATGCTAAAAATGTACTCAGAATGAGCTTTTCAGTGAAGAGAATCCAGGCACATTTTAGCTAGTTTTACTTGTAAGTGGGGTTGGAAATGCTTTTCAGGCTCAGTACTGGGCTCAAAACATGCAGCCCTGAGGTCTCTCATGAAATCAGGTGGTTAAATAGAAATTCGCTGCTCAGCTGACCCGGTAGGAGCAAACGTATGCCAAAAATGTACACAGAATGAGCTTTTCAGTGAATAGCAGCCAGGCACATTTTAGCTAGTGTTACTTGTAAGTGGGGTTGGAAACGCTTTTCAGGCTCAGTACTGGGCTCAAAACATGCAGCCCTGAGGTCTCTCATGATAGCAGGTGGTTAAATAGAAATTCGCTGCTCAGCTGACCCGGCAGGAGCAAACGTATGCTAAAAATGTACTCAGAATGAGCTTTTCAGTGAATAGCAGCCAGGCACATTTTAGTTAGTTTTACTTGTAAGTGGGGTTGGAAACGCTTTTCAGGCTCAGTACTGGGCTCAAAACATGCAGCCCTGAGGTCTCTCATGAAAGCAGGTGGTTAAATAGAAATTCGCTGCTCAGCTGACCCGGTAGGAGCAAACGTATGCCAAAAATGTACACAGAATGAGCTTTTCAGTGAAAAGCAGCCAGGCACATTTTAGCTAGTTTTACTTGTAAGTGGGGTTGGAAACGCTTTTCAGGATCAGTACTGGGCTTAAAACATGCAGCCCTGAGGTCTCTCATGATAGCAGGTGGTTAAAAAGAAATTCGCTGCTCAGCTGACCCGGCAGGAGCAAACGTATGCTAAAAATGTACTCAGAATGAGCTTTTCAGTGAATAGCAGCCAGGCACATTTTAGCTAGTTTTACTTGTAAGTGGGGTTGGAAACGCTTTTCAGGCTCAGTACTGGGCTCAAAACATGCAGCCCTGAGGTCTTTCATGATAGCAGGTGGTTAAATAGAAATTCGCTGCTCAGCTGACCCGGCAGGAGCAAACGTATGCTAAAAATGTACTCAGAATGAGCTTTTCAGAGAAGAGAAGCCAGGCACATTTTAGCTAGTTTTACTTGTAAGTGGGGTTGGAAACGCTTTTCAGGCTCTGTACTGGGCTCAAAACATGCAGCCCTGAGGTCTCTCATGAAAGCAGGTGGTTAAATAGAAATTCACTGCTCAGCTGACCCGGTAGGAGCAAACGTATGCCAAAAATGAACACAGAATGAGCTTTTCAGTGAAGAGAAGCCAGGCACATTTTAGCTAGTTTTACTTGTAAGTGGGGTTGGAAACGCTTTTGAGGCTCAGTACTGGGCTCAAAACATGCAGCCCTGAGGTCTCTCATGATAGCAGGTGGTTAAATAGAAATTCGCTGCTCAGCTGACCCGGCAGGAGCAAACGTATGCTAAAAATTTACTCAGAATGAGCTTTTCAGTGAATAGCAGCCAGGCACATTTTAGCTAGTTTTACTTGTAAGTGGGGTTGGAAACGCGTTTCAGGCTCAGTACTGGGCTCAAAACATGCAGCCCTGAGGTCTCTCATGATAGCAGGTGGTTAAATAGAAATTTGCTGCTCAGCTGATTCGGCAGGAGCAAACGTATATGCTAAAAATTTACTCAGAATGAGCTTTTCAGTGAAGAGAAGCCAGGCACATTTTAGCTAGTTTTACTTGTAAGTGGGGTTGGAAAGGCTTCTCAGGATCAGTACTGGGCTCAAAACATGCAGCCCTGAGGTCTCTCATGATAGCAGGTGGTTAAATAGAAATTTGCTGCTCAGCTGACCCGGCAGGAGCAAACATATGCTAAAAATGTACTCAGAATGAGCTTTTCAGTGAAGAGAAGCCAGGCACATTTTGAGCTAGTTTTACTTGTAAGTGGGGTTGGAAACGCTTTCCAGGCTCAGTACTGGGCTCAAAACATGCAGCCCTGAGGTCTCTCATGAAATCAGGTGGTTAAATAGAAATTCGCTGCTCAGCTGACCCGGTAGGAGCAAACGTATGCCAAAAATGTACTCAGAATGAGCTTTTCAGTGAATAGCAGCCAGGCACATTTTAGCTAGTTTTACTTGTAAGTGGGGTTGGAAACGCTTTTCAGGATCAGTACTGGGCTCAAAACATGCAGCCCTGAGGTCTCTCATGATAGCAGGTGGTTAAATAGAAATTCGCTGCTCAGCTGACCCGGCAGGAGCAAACGTATGCTAAAAATGTACTCAGAATGAGCTTTTCAGTGAAGAGAAGCCAGGCACATTTTAGCTAGTTTTACTTGTAAGTGGGGTTGGAAACGCTTTTCAGGCTCAGTACTGGGCTCAAAACATGCAGTCCTGAGGTCTCTCATGAAAGCAGGTGGTTAAATAGAAATTTGCTGCTCAGCTGACCCGGTAGGAGCAAACGTATGCCAAAAATGTACACAGAATGAGCTTTTCAGTGAATAGCAGCCAGGCACATTTTAGCTAGTTTTACTTGTAAGTGGGGTTGGAAACGCTTTTCAGGATCAGTACTGGGCACAAAACATGCAGCCCTGAGGTCTCTCATGATAGCAGGTGGTTAAATAGAAATTCGCTGCTCAGCTGACCCGGCAGGAGCAAACGTATGCTAAAAATGTACTCAGAATGAGCTTTTCAGTGAAGAGAATCCAGGCACATTTTAGCTAGTTTTACTTGTAAGTGGGGTTGGAAATGCTTTTCAGGCTCAGTACTGGGCTCAAAACATGCAGCCCTGAGGTCTCTCATGAAATCAGGTGGTTAAATAGAAATTTGCTGCTCAGCTGATTCGGCAGGAGCAAACGTATATGCTAAAAATTTACTCAGAATGAGCTTTTCAGTGAAGAGAAGCCAGGCACATTTTAGCTAGTTTTACTTGTAAGTGGGGTTGGAAAGGCTTCTCAGGATCAGTACTGGGCTCAAAACATGCAGCCCTGAGGTCTCTCATGATAGCAGGTGGTTAAATAGAAATTTGCTGCTCAGCTGACCCGGCAGGAGCAAACATATGCTAAAAATGTACTCAGAATGAGCTTTTCAGTGAAGAGAAGCCAGGCACATTTTGAGCTAGTTTTACTTGTAAGTGGGGTTGGAAACGCTTTCCAGGCTCAGTACTGGGCTCAAAACATGCAGCCCTGAGGTCTCTCATGAAATCAGGTGGTTAAATAGAAATTCGCTGCTCAGCTGACCCGGTAGGAGCAAACGTATGCCAAAAATGTACTCAGAATGAGCTTTTCAGTGAATAGCAGCCAGGCACATTTTAGCTAGTTTTACTTGTAAGTGGGGTTGGAAACGCTTTTCAGGATCAGTACTGGGCTCAAAACATGCAGCCCTGAGGTCTCTCATGATAGCAGGTGGTTAAATAGAAATTCGCTGCTCAGCTGACCCGGCAGGATCAAACGTATGCTAAAAATGTACTCAGAATGAGCTTTTCAGTGAAGAGAAGCCAGGCACATTTTAGCTAGTTTTACTTGTAAGTGGGGTTGGAAACGCTTTTCAGGCTCAGTACTGGGCTCAAAACATGCAGTCCTGAGGTCTCTCATGAAAGCAGGTGGTTAAATAGAAATTTGCTGCTCAGCTGACCCGGTAGGAGCAAACGTATGCCAAAAATGTACACAGAATGAGCTTTTCAGTGAATAGCAGCCAGGCACATTTTAGCTAGTTTTACTTGTAAGTGGGGTTGGAAACGCTTTTCAGGATCAGTACTGGGCACAAAACATGCAGCCCTGAGGTCTCTCATGATAGCAGGTGGTTAAATAGAAATTCGCTGCTCAGCTGACCCGGCAGGAGCAAACGTATGCTAAAAATGTACTCAGAATGAGCTTTTCAGTGAAGAGAATCCAGGCACATTTTAGCTAGTTTTACTTGTAAGTGGGGTTGGAAATGCTTTTCAGGCTCAGTACTGGGCTCAAAACATGCAGCCCTGAGGTCTCTCATGAAATCAGGTGGTTAAATAGAAATTCGCTGCTCAGCTGACCCGGTAGGAGCAAACGTATGCCAAAAATGTACACAGAATGAGCTTTTCAGTGAATAGCAGCCAGGCACATTTTAGCTAGTGTTACTTGTAAGTGGGGTTGGAAACGCTTTCCAGGCTCAGTACTGGGCTCAAAACATGCAGCCCTGAGGTCTCTCATGAAATCAGGTGGTTAAATAGAAATTCGCTGCTCAGCTGACCCGGTAGGAGCAAACGTATGCCAAAAATGTACTCAGAATGAGCTTTTCAGTGAATAGCAGCCAGGCACATTTTAGCTAGTTTTACTTGTAAGTGGGGTTGGAAACGCTTTTCAGGATCAGTACTGGGCTCAAAACATGCAGCCCTGAGGTCTCTCATGATAGCAGGTGGTTAAATAGAAATTCGCTGCTCAGCTGACCCGGCAGGAGCAAACGTATGCTAAAAATGTACTCAGAATGAGCTTTTCAGTGAAGAGAAGCCAGGCACATTTTAGCTAGTTTTACTTGTAAGTGGGGTTGGAAACGCTTTTCAGGCTCAGTACTGGGCTCAAAACATGCAGTCCTGAGGTCTCTCATGAAAGCAGGTGGTTAAATAGAAATTTGCTGCTCAGCTGACCCGGTAGGAGCAAACGTATGCCAAAAATGTACACAGAATGAGCTTTTCAGTGAATAGCAGCCAGGCACATTTTAGCTAGTTTTACTTGTAAGTGGGGTTGGAAACGCTTTTCAGGATCAGTACTGGGCACAAAACATGCAGCCCTGAGGTCTCTCATGATAGCAGGTGGTTAAATAGAAATTCGCTGCTCAGCTGACCCGGCAGGAGCAAACGTATGCTAAAAATGTACTCAGAATGAGCTTTTCAGTGAAGAGAATCCAGGCACATTTTAGCTAGTTTTACTTGTAAGTGGGGTTGGAAATGCTTTTCAGGCTCAGTACTGGGCTCAAAACATGCAGCCCTGAGGTCTCTCATGAAATCAGGTGGTTAAATAGAAATTTGCTGCTCAGCTGATTCGGCAGGAGCAAACGTATATGCTAAAAATTTACTCAGAATGAGCTTTTCAGTGAAGAGAAGCCAGGCACATTTTAGCTAGTTTTACTTGTAAGTGGGGTTGGAAAGGCTTCTCAGGATCAGTACTGGGCTCAAAACATGCAGCCCTGAGGTCTCTCATGATAGCAGGTGGTTAAATAGAAATTCGCTGCTCAGCTGACCCGGCAGGAGCAAACGTATGCTAAAAATGTACTCAGAATGAGCTTTTCAGTGAAGAGAAGCCAGGCACATTTTGAGCTAGTTTTACTTGTAAGTGGGGTTGGAAACGCTTTCCAGGCTCAGTACTGGGCTCAAAACATGCAGCCCTGAGGTCTCTCATGAAATCAGGTGGTTAAATAGAAATTCGCTGCTCAGCTGACCCGGTAGGAGCAAACGTATGCCAAAAATGTACTCAGAATGAGCTTTTCAGTGAATAGCAGCCAGGCACATTTTAGCTAGTTTTACTTGTAAGTGGGGTTGGAAACGCTTTTCAGGATCAGTACTGGGCTCAAAACATGCAGCCCTGAGGTCTCTCATGATAGCAGGTGGTTAAATAGAAATTCGCTGCTCAGCTGACCCGGCAGGAGCAAACGTATGCTAAAAATGTACTCAGAATGAGCTTTTCAGTGAAGAGAAGCCAGGCACATTTTAGCTAGTTTTACTTGTAAGTGGGGTTGGAAACGCTTTTCAGGCTCAGTACTGGGCTCAAAACATGCAGTCCTGAGGTCTCTCATGAAAGCAGGTGGTTAAATAGAAATTTGCTGCTCAGCTGACCCGGTAGGAGCAAACGTATGCCAAAAATGTACACAGAATGAGCTTTTCAGTGAATAGCAGCCAGGCACATTTTAGCTAGTTTTACTTGTAAGTGGGGTTGGAAACGCTTTTCAGGATCAGTACTGGGCACAAAACATGCAGCCCTGAGGTCTCTCATGATAGCAGGTGGTTAAATAGAAATTCGCTGCTCAGCTGACCCGGCAGGAGCAAACGTATGCTAAAAATGTACTCAGAATGAGCTTTTCAGTGAAGAGAATCCAGGCACATTTTAGCTAGTTTTACTTGTAAGTGGGGTTGGAAATGCTTTTCAGGCTCAGTACTGGGCTCAAAACATGCAGCCCTGAGGTCTCTCATGAAATCAGGTGGTTAAATAGAAATTCGCTGCTCAGCTGACCCGGTAGGAGCAAACGTATGCCAAAAATGTACACAGAATGAGCTTTTCAGTGAATAGCAGCCAGGCACATTTTAGCTAGTGTTACTTGTAAGTGGGGTTGGAAACGCTTTTCAGGCTCAGTACTGGGCTCAAAACATGCAGCCCTGAGGTCTCTCATGATAGCAGGTGGTTAAATAGAAATTCGCTGCTCAGCTGACCCGGCAGGAGCAAACGTATGCTAAAAATGTACTCAGAATGAGCTTTTCAGTGAATAGCAGCCAGGCACATTTTAGTTAGTTTTACTTGTAAGTGGGGTTGGAAACGCTTTTCAGGCTCAGTACTGGGCTCAAAACATGCAGCCCTGAGGTCTCTCATGAAAGCAGGTGGTTAAATAGAAATTCGCTGCTCAGCTGACCCGGTAGGAGCAAACGTATGCCAAAAATGTACACAGAATGAGCTTTTCAGTGAAAAGCAGCCAGGCACATTTTAGCTAGTTTTACTTGTAAGTGGGGTTGGAAACGCTTTTCAGGATCAGTACTGGGCTTAAAACATGCAGCCCTGAGGTCTCTCATGATAGCAGGTGGTTAAAAAGAAATTCGCTGCTCAGCTGACCCGGCAGGAGCAAACGTATGCTAAAAATGTACTCAGAATGAGCTTTTCAGTGAATAGCAGCCAGGCACATTTTAGCTAGTTTTACTTGTAAGTGGGGTTGGAAACGCTTTTCAGGCTCAGTACTGGGCTCAAAACATGCAGCCCTGAGGTCTTTCATGATAGCAGGTGGTTAAATAGAAATTCGCTGCTCAGCTGACCCGGCAGGAGCAAACGTATGCTAAAAATGTACTCAGAATGAGCTTTTCAGAGAAGAGAAGCCAGGCACATTTTAGCTAGTTTTACTTGTAAGTGGGGTTGGAAACGCTTTTCAGGCTCTGTACTGGGCTCAAAACATGCAGCCCTGAGGTCTCTCATGAAAGCAGGTGGTTAAATAGAAATTCACTGCTCAGCTGACCCGGTAGGAGCAAACGTATGCCAAAAATGAACACAGAATGAGCTTTTCAGTGAAGAGAAGCCAGGCACATTTTAGCTAGTTTTACTTGTAAGTGGGGTTGGAAACGCTTTTGAGGCTCAGTACTGGGCTCAAAACATGCAGCCCTGAGGTCTCTCATGATAGCAGGTGGTTAAATAGAAATTCGCTGCTCAGCTGACCCGGCAGGAGCAAACGTATGCTAAAAATTTACTCAGAATGAGCTTTTCAGTGAATAGCAGCCAGGCACATTTTAGCTAGTTTTACTTGTAAGTGGGGTTGGAAACGCGTTTCAGGCTCAGTACTGGGCTCAAAACATGCAGCCCTGAGGTCTCTCATGATAGCAGGTGGTTAAATAGAAATTTGCTGCTCAGCTGATTCGGCAGGAGCAAACGTATATGCTAAAAATTTACTCAGAATGAGCTTTTCAGTGAAGAGAAGCCAGGCACATTTTAGCTAGTTTTACTTGTAAGTGGGGTTGGAAAGGCTTCTCAGGATCAGTACTGGGCTCAAAACATGCAGCCCTGAGGTCTCTCATGATAGCAGGTGGTTAAATAGAAATTTGCTGCTCAGCTGACCCGGCAGGAGCAAACATATGCTAAAAATGTACTCAGAATGAGCTTTTCAGTGAAGAGAAGCCAGGCACATTTTGAGCTAGTTTTACTTGTAAGTGGGGTTGGAAACACTTTTCAGGCTCAGCACTGGGCTCAAAACATGCAGCCCTGAGGTCTCCCATGAAATCAGGTGGTTAAATAGAAATTCTCTGCTCAGCTGACCCGGTAGGAGCAAACGTATGCCAAAAATGTACACAGAATGAGCGTTTCAGTGAATAGCAGCCAGGCACATTTTAGCTAGTTTTACTTGTAAGTGGGGTTGGAAACGCTTTTCAGGCTCAGTACTGGGCTCAAAACATGCAGCCCTGAGGTCTCTCATGATAGCAGGTGGTTAAATAGAAATTCACTGCTCAGCTGACCCGACAGGAGCAAACGTATACTAAAAATGTACTCAGAATGAGCTTTTCAGTGAAGAGAAGCGAGGCACATTTTAGCTAGTTTTTACTTGTAAGTGGGGTTGGAAACGCTTTTCAGGCTCTGTACTGGGCTCAAAACATGCAGCCCTGAGGTCTCTCATGAAAGCAGGTGGTTAAATAGAAATTCACTGCTCAGCTGACCCGGTAGGAGCAAACGTATGCCAAAAATGAACACAGAATGAGCTTTTCAGTGAAGAGAAGCCAGGCACATTTTAGCTAGTTTTACTTGTAAGTGGGGTTGGAAACGCTTTTGAGGCTCAGTACTGGGCTCAAAACATGCAGCCCTGAGGTCTCTCATGATAGCAGGTGGTTAAATAGAAATTCGCTGCTCAGCTGACCCGGCAGGAGCAAACGTATGCTAAAAATGTACTCAGAATGAGCTTTTCAGTGAATAGCAGCCAGGCACATTTTAGCTAGTTTTACTTGTAAGTGGGGTTGGAAACGCTTTTCAGGCTCAGTACTGGGCTCAAAACATGCAGCCCTGAGGTCTCTCATGATAGCAGGTGGTTAAATAGAAATTCGCTGCTCAGCTGATTGGGCAGGAGCAAACGTATATGCTAAAAATGTACTCAGAATGAGCTTTTCAGTGAAGAGAAGCCAGGCACATTTTAGCTAGTTTTACTTGTAAGTGGGGTTGGAAACGCTTTTCAGGATCAGTACTGGGCTCAAAACATGCAGCCCTGAGGTCTCTCATGATAGCAGGTGGTTAAATAGAAATTCGCTGCTCAGCTGACCCGGCAGGAGCAAACATATGCTAAAAATGTACTCAGAGTGAGCTTTTCAGTGAAGAGAAGCCAGGCACATTTTGAGCTAGTTTTACTTGTAAGTGGGGTTGGAAACGCTTTTCAGGCTCAGCACTGGGCTCAAAACATGCAGCCCTGAGGTCTCCCATGAAATCAGGTAGTTAAATAGAAATTCACTGCTCAGCTGACCCGGTAGGAGCAAACGTATGCCAAAAATGTACACAGAATGAGCTTTTCAGTGAATAGCAGCCAGGCACATTTTAGCTAGTTTTACTTGTAAGTGGGGTTGGAAACACTTTTCAGGCTCAGTACTGGGCTCAAAACATGCAGCCCTGAGGTCTCTCATGATAGCAGGTGGTCTAATAGAAATTCGCTGCTCAGCTGACCCGGCAGGAGCAAACGTATACTAAAAATGTACTCAGAATGAGCTTTTCAGTGAAGAGAAGCCAGGCACATTTTAGCTAGTTTTACTTGTAAGTGGGGTTGGAAATGCTTTTCAGGCTCAGTACTGAGCTCAAAACATGCAGCCCTGAGGTCTCTCATGAAAGCAGGTGGTTAAATAGAAATTCGCTGCTCAGCTGACCCGGTAGGAGCAAACGTATGCCAAAAATGTACACAGAATGAGCTTTTCAGTGAATAGCAGCCAGGCACATTTTCGCTAGTTTTACTTGTAAGTGGGGTTGGAAACGCTTTTCAGGCTCAGTACTGAGCTCAAAACATGCAGCCCTGAGGTCTCTCATGAAAGCAGGTGGTTAAATAGAAATTCGCTGCTCAGCTGACCCGGTAGGAGCAAACGTATGCCAAAAATGTACACAGAATGAGCTTTTCAGTGAATAGCAGCCAGGCACATTTTCGCTAGTTTTACTTGTAAGTGGGGTTGGAAACGCTTTTCAGGATCAGTACTGGGCTCAAAACACGCAGCCCTGAGGTCTCTCATGATAGCAGGTGGTTAAATAGAAATTCGCTGCTCAGCTGACCCGGCAGGAGCAAACGTATGCTAAAAATGTACTCAGAATGAGCTTTTCAGTGAAGAGAAGCCAGGCACATTTTAGCTAGTTTTACTTGTAAGTGGGGTTGGAAACGCTTTTCAGGCTCAGTACTGGGCTCAAAACATGCAGCCCTGAGGTCTCTCATGATAGCAGGTGGTTAAATAGAAATTCGCTGCTCAGCTGACCCGGCAGGAGCAAACGTATACTAAAAATGTACTCAGAATGAGCTTTTCAGTGAAGAGAAGCCAGGCACATTTTAGCTAGTTTTACTTGTAAGTGGGGTTGGAAATGCTTTTCAGGCTCAGTACTGGGCTCAAAACATGCAGCTCTGAGGTCTCTCATGATAGCAGGTGGTTAAATAGAAATTCGCTGCTCAGCTGACCCGGCAGGAGCAAACGTATGCTAAAAATGTACTCAGAATGAGCTTTTCAGTGAAGAGAAGCCAGGCACATTTTAGCTAGTTTTACTTGTAAGTGGGGTTGGAAATGCTTTTCAGGCTCAGTACTGGGCTCAAACATGCAGCCCTGAGGTCTCTCATGAAATCAGGTGGTTAAATAGAAATTCGCTGGTCAGCTGACCCGGTAGGAGCAAACGTATGCCAAAAATGTACACAGAATGAGCTTTTCAGTGAATAGCAGCCAGGCACATTTTAGCTAGTTTTACTTGTAAGTGGGGTTGGAAACGCTTTTCAGGCTCAGTACTGGGCTCAAAACATGCAGCCCTGAGGTCTCTCATGATAGCAGGTGGTTAAATAGAAATTCGCTGCTCAGCTGACCCGGCAGGAGCAAACGTATGCTAAAAATGTACTCAGAATGAGCTTTTCAGTGAATAGCAGCCAGGCACATTTTAGCTAGTTTTACTTGTAAGTGGGGTTAGAAACGCTTTTCAGGCTCAGTACTGGGCTCAAAACATGCAGCCCTGAGGTCTCTCATGAAAGCAGGTGGTTAAATAGAAATTCGCTGCTCAGCTGACCCGGCAGGAGCAAACGTATGCTAAAAATGTACTCAGAATGAGCTTTTCAGTGAATAGCAGCCAGGCACATTTTAGCTAATTTTACTTGTAAGTGGGGTTGGAAACGCTTTTCAGGCTCAGTACTGGGCTCAAAACATGCAGCCCTGAGGTCTCTCATGATAGCAGGTGGTTAAATAGAAATTCGCTGCTCATCTGACCCGGCAGGAGCAAACGTATGCTAAAAATGTACTCAGAATGAGCTTTTCAGTGAATAGCAGCCAGGCACATTTTAGCTAATTTTACTTGTAAGTGGGGTTGGAAACGCTTTTCAGGCTCAGTACTGGGCTCAAAACATGCAGCCCTGAGGTCTCTCATGATAGCAGGTGGTTAAATAGAAATTCGCTGCTCAGCTGACCCGTTAGGAGCAAACGTATGCTAAAAATGTACACAGAATGAGCTTTTCAGTGAATAGCAGCCAGGCACATTTTAGCTAGTTTTACTTGTAAGTGGGGTTGGAAATGCTTTTCAGGCTCAGTACTGAGCTCAAAACATGCAGCCCTGAGGTCTCTCATGAAAGCAGGTGGTTAAATAGAAATTCGCTGCTCAGCTGACCCGGTAGGAGAAAACGTATGCCAAAAATGTACACAGAATGAGCTTTTCAGTGAATAGCAGCCAGGCACATTTTCGCTAGTTTTACTTGTAAGTGGGGTTGGAAACGCTTTTCAGGATCAGTACTGGGCTCAAAACATGCAGCCCTGAGGTCTCTCATGATAGCAGGTGGTTAAATAGAAATTCGCTGCTCAGCTGACCCGGCAGGAGCAAACGTATGCTAAAAATGTACTCAGAATGAGCTTTTCAGTGAAGAGAAGCCAGGCACATTTTAGCTAGTTTTACTTGTAAGTGGGGTTGGAAACGCTTTTCAGGCTCAGTACTGGGCTCAAAACATGCAGCCCTGAGGTCTCTCATGATAGCAGGTGGTTAAATAGAAATTCGCTGCTCAGCTGACCCGGCAGGAGCAAACGTATGCTAAAAATGTACTCAGAATGAGCTTTTCAGTGAATAGCAGCCAGGCACATTTTAGCTAGTTTTACTTGTAAGTGGGGTTGGAAACGCTTTTCAGGCTCAGTACTGGGCTCAAAACATGCAGCCCTGAGGTCTCTCATGATAGCAGGTGGTTAAATAGAAATTCGCTGCTCAGCTGATTGGGCAGGAGCAAACGTATATGCTAAAAATGTACTCAGAATGAGCTTTTCAGTGAAGAGAAGCCAGGCACATTTTAGCTAGTTTTACTTGTAAGTGGGGTTGGAAACGCTTTTCAGGATCAGTACTGGGCTCAAAACATGCAGCCCTGAGGTCTCTCATGATAGCAGGTGGTTAAATAGAAATTCGCTGCTCAGCTGACCCGGCAGGAGCAAACATATGCTAAAAATGTACTCAGAGTGAGCTTTTCAGTGAAGAGAAGCCAGGCACATTTTGAGCTAGTTTTACTTGTAAGTGGGGTTGGAAACGCTTTTCAGGCTCAGCACTGGGCTCAAAACATGCAGCCCTGAGGTCTCCCATGAAATCAGGTAGTTAAATAGAAATTCACTGCTCAGCTGACCCGGTAGGAGCAAACGTATGCCAAAAATGTACACAGAATGAGCTTTTCAGTGAATAGCAGCCAGGCACATTTTAGCTAGTTTTACTTGTAAGTGGGGTTGGAAACACTTTTCAGGCTCAGTACTGGGCTCAAAACATGCAGCCCTGAGGTCTCTCATGATAGCAGGTGGTCTAATAGAAATTCGCTGCTCAGCTGACCCGGCAGGAGCAAACGTATACTAAAAATGTACTCAGAATGAGCTTTTCAGTGAAGAGAAGCCAGGCACATTTTAGCTAGTTTTACTTGTAAGTGGGGTTGGAAATGCTTTTCAGGCTCAGTACTGAGCTCAAAACATGCAGCCCTGAGGTCTCTCATGAAAGCAGGTGGTTAAATAGAAATTCGCTGCTCAGCTGACCCGGTAGGAGCAAACGTATGCCAAAAATGTACACAGAATGAGCTTTTCAGTGAATAGCAGCCAGGCACATTTTCGCTAGTTTTACTTGTAAGTGGGGTTGGAAACGCTTTTCAGGCTCAGTACTGAGCTCAAAACATGCAGCCCTGAGGTCTCTCATGAAAGCAGGTGGTTAAATAGAAATTCGCTGCTCAGCTGACCCGGTAGGAGCAAACGTATGCCAAAAATGTACACAGAATGAGCTTTTCAGTGAATAGCAGCCAGGCACATTTTCGCTAGTTTTACTTGTAAGTGGGGTTGGAAACGCTTTTCAGGATCAGTACTGGGCTCAAAACACGCAGCCCTGAGGTCTCTCATGATAGCAGGTGGTTAAATAGAAATTCGCTGCTCAGCTGACCCGGCAGGAGCAAACGTATGCTAAAAATGTACTCAGAATGAGCTTTTCAGTGAAGAGAAGCCAGGCACATTTTAGCTAGTTTTACTTGTAAGTGGGGTTGGAAACGCTTTTCAGGCTCAGTACTGGGCTCAAAACATGCAGCCCTGAGGTCTCTCATGATAGCAGGTGGTTAAATAGAAATTCGCTGCTCAGCTGACCCGGCAGGAGCAAACGTATACTAAAAATGTACTCAGAATGAGCTTTTCAGTGAAGAGAAGCCAGGCACATTTTAGCTAGTTTTACTTGTAAGTGGGGTTGGAAATGCTTTTCAGGCTCAGTACTGGGCTCAAAACATGCAGCTCTGAGGTCTCTCATGATAGCAGGTGGTTAAATAGAAATTCGCTGCTCAGCTGACCCGGCAGGAGCAAACGTATGCTAAAAATGTACTCAGAATGAGCTTTTCAGTGAAGAGAAGCCAGGCACATTTTAGCTAGTTTTACTTGTAAGTGGGGTTGGAAATGCTTTTCAGGCTCAGTACTGGGCTCAAACATGCAGCCCTGAGGTCTCTCATGAAATCAGGTGGTTAAATAGAAATTCGCTGGTCAGCTGACCCGGTAGGAGCAAACGTATGCCAAAAATGTACACAGAATGAGCTTTTCAGTGAATAGCAGCCAGGCACATTTTAGCTAGTTTTACTTGTAAGTGGGGTTGGAAACGCTTTTCAGGCTCAGTACTGGGCTCAAAACATGCAGCCCTGAGGTCTCTCATGATAGCAGGTGGTTAAATAGAAATTCGCTGCTCAGCTGACCCGGCAGGAGCAAACGTATGCTAAAAATGTACTCAGAATGAGCTTTTCAGTGAATAGCAGCCAGGCACATTTTAGCTAGTTTTACTTGTAAGTGGGGTTAGAAACGCTTTTCAGGCTCAGTACTGGGCTCAAAACATGCAGCCCTGAGGTCTCTCATGAAAGCAGGTGGTTAAATAGAAATTCGCTGCTCAGCTGACCCGGCAGGAGCAAACGTATGCTAAAAATGTACTCAGAATGAGCTTTTCAGTGAATAGCAGCCAGGCACATTTTAGCTAATTTTACTTGTAAGTGGGGTTGGAAACGCTTTTCAGGCTCAGTACTGGGCTCAAAACATGCAGCCCTGAGGTCTCTCATGATAGCAGGTGGTTAAATAGAAATTCGCTGCTCATCTGACCCGGCAGGAGCAAACGTATGCTAAAAATGTACTCAGAATGAGCTTTTCAGTGAATAGCAGCCAGGCACATTTTAGCTAATTTTACTTGTAAGTGGGGTTGGAAACGCTTTTCAGGCTCAGTACTGGGCTCAAAACATGCAGCCCTGAGGTCTCTCATGATAGCAGGTGGTTAAATAGAAATTCGCTGCTCAGCTGACCCGTTAGGAGCAAACGTATGCTAAAAATGTACACAGAATGAGCTTTTCAGTGAATAGCAGCCAGGCACATTTTAGCTAGTTTTACTTGTAAGTGGGGTTGGAAATGCTTTTCAGGCTCAGTACTGAGCTCAAAACATGCAGCCCTGAGGTCTCTCATGAAAGCAGGTGGTTAAATAGAAATTCG
This sequence comes from Lissotriton vulgaris, assembly GCF_964263255.1. Taxonomy (NCBI): domain Eukaryota; kingdom Metazoa; phylum Chordata; class Amphibia; order Caudata; family Salamandridae; genus Lissotriton; species Lissotriton vulgaris. The sequence continues at coordinate 1,084,978,101 of NC_141691.1, read as the reverse complement.
CTGCTCAGCTGACCCGGTAGGAGAAAACGTATGCCAAAAATGTACACAGAATGAGCTTTTCAGTGAATAGCAGCCAGGCACATTTTCGCTAGTTTTACTTGTAAGTGGGGTTGGAAACGCTTTTCAGGATCAGTACTGGGCTCAAAACATGCAGCCCTGAGGTCTCTCATGATAGCAGGTGGTTAAATAGAAATTCGCTGCTCAGCTGACCCGGCAGGAGCAAACGTATGCTAAAAATGTACTCAGAATGAGCTTTTCAGTGAAGAGAAGCCAGGCACATTTTAGCTAGTTTTACTTGTAAGTGGGGTTGGAAACGCTTTTCAGGCTCAGTACTGGGCTCAAAACATGCAGCCCTGAGGTCTCTCATGAAAGCAGGTGGTTAAATAGAAATTCGCTGCTCAGCTGACCCGGTAGGAGCAAACGTATGCCAAAAATGTACACAGAATGAGCTTTTCAATGAATAGCAGCCAGGCACATTTTAGCTAGTTTTACTTGTAAGTGGGGTTGGAAATGCTTTTCAGGCTCAGTACTGGGCTCAAAACATGCAGCCCTGAGGTCTCTCATGAAATCAGGTGGTTAAATAGAAATTCGCTGCTCAGCTGACCCGGTAGGAGCAAACCTATGCCAAAAATGTACACAGAATGAGCTTTTCAGTGAATAGCAGCCATGCACATTTTAGCTAGTTTTACTTGTAAGTGGGGATGGAAACGCTTTTCAGGCTCAGTACTGGGCTCAAAACATGCAGCCCTGAGGTCCCTCATGATAGCAGGTGGTTAAATAGAAATTTGCTGCTCAGCTGACCCGGCAGGAGCAAACGTATGCTAAAAATGTACTCAGAATGAGCTTTTCAGTGAAGAGAAGCCAGGCACATTTTAGCTAGTTTTACTTGTAAGTGGGGTTGGAAATGCTTTTCAGGCTCAGTACTGGGCTCAAAACATGCAGCCCTGAGGTCTCTCATGAAATCAGGTGGTTAAATAGAAATTCGCTGCTCAGCTGACCCGGTAGGAGCAAACGTATGCCAAAAATGTACACAGAATGAGCTTTTCAGTGAATAGCAGCCAGGCACATTTTAGCTAGTTTTACTTGTAAGTGGGGTTGGAAATGCTTTTCAGGCTCAGTACTGGGCTCAAAACATGCAGCCCTGAGGTCTCTCATGAAATCAGGTGGTTAAATAGAAATTCGCTGCTCAGCTGACCCGGTAGGAGCAATCGTATGCCAAAAATGTACACAGAATGAGCTTTTCCGTGAAAAGCAGCCAGGCACATTTTAGCTAGTTTTACTTGTAAGTGGGGTTGGAAATGCTTTTCAGGCTCAGTACTGAGCTCAAAACATGCAGCCCTGAGGTCTCTCATGAAAGCAGGTGGTTAAATAGAAATTCGCTGCTCAGCTGACCCGGTAGGAGAAAACGTATGCCAAAAATGTACACAGAATGAGCTTTTCAGTGAATAGCAGCCAGGCACATTTTCGCTAGTTTTACTTGTAAGTGGGGTTGGAAACGCTTTTCAGGATCAATACTGGGCTCAAAACATGCAGCCCTGAGGTCTCTCATGATAGCAGGTGGTTAAATAGAAATTCGCTGCTCAGCTGACCCGGCAGGAGCAAACGTATGCTAAAAATGTACTCAGAATGAGCTTTTCAGTGAAGAGAAGCCAGGCACATTTTAGCTAGTTTTACTTGTAAGTGGGGTTGGAAACGCTTTTCAGGCTCAGTACTGGGCTCAAAACATGCAGCCCTGAGGTCTCTCGTGAAAGCAGGTGGTTAAATAGAAATTCGCTGCTCAGCTGACCCGGTAGGAGCAAACGTATGCCAAAAATGTACACAGAATGAGCTTTTCAGTGAATAGCAGCCAGGCACATTTTCGCTAGTTTTACTTGTAAGTGGGGTTGGAAACGCTTTTCAGGATCAGTACTGGGCTCAAAACATGCAGCCCTGAGGTCTCTCATGATAGCAGGTGGTTAAATAAAAATTCGCTGCTCAGCTGACCCGGCAGGAGCAAACCTATGCTAAAAATGTACACAGAATGAGCTTTTCAGAGAAGAGAAGCCAGGCACATTTTAGCTAGTTTTACTTGTAAGTGGGGTTGGAAACGCTTTTCAGGCTCTGTACTGGGCTCAAAACATGCAGCCCTGAGGTCTCTCATGAAAGCAGGTGGTTAAATAGAAATTCACTGCTCAGCTCACCCGGTAGGAGCAAACGTATGCCAAAAATGAACACAGAATGAGCTTTTCAGTGAAGAGAAGCCAGGCACATTTTAGCTAGTTTTACTTGTAAGTGGGGTTGGAAACGCTTTTGAGGCTCAGTACTGGGCTCAAAACATGCAGCCCTGAGGTCTCTCATGATAGCAGGTGGTTAAATAGAAATTCGCTGCTCAGCTGACCCGGCAGGAGCAAACGTATGCTAAAAATGTACTCAGAATGAGCTTTTCAGTGAATAGCAGCCAGGCACATTTTAGCTAGTTTTACTTGTAAGTGGGGTTGGAAACGCTTTTCAGGCTCAGTACTGGGCTCAAAACATGCAGCCCTGAAGTCTCTCATGATAGCAGGTGGTTAAATAGAAATTCGCTGCTCAGCTGATTCGGCAGGAGCAAACGTATATGCTAAAAATGTACTCAGAATGAGCTTTTCAGTGAAGAGAAGCCAGGCACATTTTAGCTAGTTTTACTTGTAAGTGGGGTTGGAAACGCTTTTCAGGATCAGTACTGGGCTCAAAACATGCAGCCCTGAGGTCTCTCATGATAGCAGGTGGTTAAATAGAAATTCGCTGCTCAGCTGACCCGGCAGGAGCAAACATATGCTAAAAATGTACTCAGAATGAGCTTTTCAGTGAAGAGAAGCCAGGCACATTTTGAGCTAGTTTTACTTGTAAGTGGGGTTGGAAACGCTTTTCAGGCTCAGCACTGGGCTCAAAACATGCAGCCCTGAGGTCTCCCATGAAATCAGGTGGTTAAATAGAAATTCACTGCTCAGCTGACCCGGTAGGAGCAAACGTATGCCAAAAATGTGCACAGAATGAGCTTTTCAGTGAATAGCAGCCAGGCACATTTTAGCTAGTTTTACTTGTAAGTGGGGTTGGAAACGCTTTTCAGGCTCAGTACTGGGCTCAAAACATGCAGCCCTGAGGTCTCTCATGATAGCAGGTGGTTAAATAGAAATTTGCTGCTCAGCTGACCCGGCAGGAGCAAACGTATACTAAAAATGTACTCAGAATGAGCTTTTCAGTGAAGAGAAGCCAGGCACATTTTAGCTAGTTTTACTTGTAAGTGGGGTTGGAAATGCTTTTCAGGCTCATTACTGAGCTCAAAACATGCAGCCCTGAGGTCTCTCATGAAAGCAGGTGGTTAAATAGAAATTCGCTGCTCAGCTGACCCGGTAGGAGCAAACGTATGCCAAAAATGTACACAGAATGAGCTTTTCAGTGAATAGCAGCCAGGCACATTTTAGCTAGTTTTACTTGCAAGTGGGGTTGGAAACGCTTTTCAGGATCAGTACTGGGCTCAAAACATGCAGCCCTGAGGTCTCTCATGATAGCAGGTGGTTAAATAGAAATTCGCTGCTCAGCTGACCCGGCAGGAGCAAACGTATGCTAAAAATGTACTCAGAATGAGCTTTTCAGTGAATAGCAGCCAGGCACATTTTAGCTAATTTTACTTGTAAGTGGGGTTGGAAACGCTTTTCAGGCTCAGTACTGGGCTCAAAACATGCAGCCCTGAGGTCTCTCATGATAGCAGGTGGTTAAATAGAAATTTGCTGCTCAGCTGACCCGGCAGGAGCAAACGTATGCTAAAAATGTACTCAGAATGAGCTTTTCAGTGAATAGCAGCCAGGCACATTTTAGCTAATTTTACTTGTAAGTGGGGTTGGAAACGCTTTTCAGGCTCAGTACTGGGCTCAAAACATGCAGCCCTGAGGTCTCTCATGATAGCAGGTGGTTAAATAGAAATTCGCTGCTCAGCTGACCCGTTAGGAGCAAACGTATGCTAAAAATGTACACAGAATGAGCTTTTCAGTGAATAGCAGCCAGGCACATTTTAGCTAGTTTTACTTGTAAGTGGGGTTGGAAATGCTTTTCAGGCTCAGTACTGAGCTCAAAACATGCAGCCCTGAGGTCTCTCATGAAAGCAGGTGGTTAAATAGAAATTCGCTGCTCAGCTGACCCGGTAGGAGAAAACGTATGCCAAAAATGTACACAGAATGAGCTTTTCAGTGAATAGCAGCCAGGCACATTTTAGCTAGTTTTACTTGTAAGTGGGGTTGGAAACGCTTTTCAGGCTCAGTACTGGGCTCAAAACATGCAGCCCTGAGGTCTCTCATGATAGCAGGTGGTTAAATAGAAATTTGCTGCTCAGCTGACCCGGCAGGAGCAAACGTATACTAAAAATGTACTCAGAATGAGCTTTTCAGTGAAGAGAAGCCAGGCACATTTTAGCTAGTTTTACTTGTAAGTGGGGTTGGAAATGCTTTTCAGGCTCATTACTGAGCTCAAAACATGCAGCCCTGAGGTCTCTCATGAAAGCAGGTGGTTAAATAGAAATTTGCTGCTCAGCTGACCCGGTAGGAGCAAACGTATGCCAAAAATGTACACAGAATGAGCTTTTCAGTGAATAGCAGCCAGGCACATTTTAGCTAGTTTTACTTGCAAGTGGGGTTGGAAACGCTTTTCAGGATCAGTACTGGGCTCAAAACATGCAGCCCTGAGGTCTCTCATGATAGCAGGTGGTTAAATAGAAATTCGCTGCTCAGCTGACCCGGCAGGAGCAAACGTATGCTAAAAATGTACTCAGAATGAGCTTTTCAGTGAATAGCAGCCAGGCACATTTTAGCTAATTTTACTTGTAAGTGGGGTTGGAAACGCTTTTCAGGCTCAGTACTGGGCTCAAAACATGCAGCCCTGAGGTCTCTCATGATAGCAGGTGGTTATATAGAAATTCGCTGCTCAGCTGACCCGGCAGGAGCAAACGTATGCTAAAAATGTACTCAGAATGAGCTTTTCAGTGAATAGCAGCCAGGCACATTTTAGCTAATTTTACTTGTAAGTGGGGTTGGAAACGCTTTTCAGGCTCAGTACTGGGCTCAAAACATGCAGCCCTGAGGTCTCTCATGATAGCAGGTGGTTAAATAGAAATTCGCTGCTCAGCTGACCCGTTAGGAGCAAACGTATGCTAAAAATGTACACAGAATGAGCTTTTCAGTGAATAGCAGCCAGGCACATTTTAGCTAGTTTTACTTGTAAGTGGGGTTGGAAATGCTTTTCAGGCTCAGTACTGAGCTCAAAACATGCAGCCCTGAGGTCTCTCATGAAAGCAGGTGGTTAAATAGAAATTCGCTGCTCAGCTGACCCGGTAGGAGAAAACGTATGCCAAAAATGTACACAGAATGAGCTTTTCAGTGAATAGCAGCCAGGCACATTTTCGCTAGTTTTACTTGTAAGTGGGGTTGGAAACACTTTTCAGGATCAGTACTGGGCTCAAAACATGCAGCCCTGAGGTCTCTCATGATAGCAGGTGGTTAAATAGAAATTCGCTGCTCAGCTGACCCGGCAGGAGCAAACGTATGCTAAAAATGTACTCAGAATGAGCTTTTCAGTGAAGAGAAGCCAGGCACATTTTAGCTAGTTTTACTTGTAAGTGGGGTTGGAAACGCTTTTCAGGCTCAGTACTGGGCTCAAAACATGCAGCCCTGAGGTCTCTCATGAAAGCAGGTGGTTAAATAGAAATTCGCTGCTCAGCTGACCCGGTAGGAGCAAACGTATGCCAAAAATGTACACAGAATGAGCTTTTCAATGAATAGCAGCCAGGCACATTTTAGCTAGTTTTACTTGTAAGTGGGGTTGGAAATGCTTTTCAGGCTCAGTACTGGGCTCAAAACATGCAGCCCTGAGGTCTCTCATGAAATCAGGTGGTTAAATAGAAATTCGCTGCTCAGCTGACCCGGTAGGAGCAAACCTATGCCAAATATGTACACAGAATGAGCTTTTCAGTGAATAGCAGCCATGCACATTTTAGCTAGTTTTACTTGTAAGTGGGGATGGAAACGCTTTTCAGGCTCAGTACTGGGCTCAAAACATGCAGCCCTGAGGTCCCTCATGATAGCAGGTGGTTAAATAGAAATTTGCTGCTCAGCTGACCCGGCAGGAGCAAACGTATGCTAAAAATGTACTCAGAATGAGCTTTTCAGTGAAGAGAAGCCAGGCACATTTTAGCTAGTTTTACTTGTAAATGGGGTTGGAAATGCTTTTCAGGCTCAGTACTGGGCTCAAAACATGCAGCCCTGAGGTCTCTCATGAAATCAGGTGGTTAAATAGAAATTCGCTGCTCAGCTGACCCGGTAGGAGCAAACGTATGCCAAAAATGTACACAGAATGAGCTTTTCAGTGAATAGCAGCCAGGCACATTTTAGCTAGTTTTACTTGTAAGTGGGGTTGGAAATGCTTTTCAGGCTCAGTACTGGGCTCAAAACATGCAGCCCTGAGGTCTCTCATGAAATCAGGTGGTTAAATAGAAATTCGCTGCTCAGCTGACCCGGTAGGAGCAATCGTATGCCAAAAATGTACACAGAATGAGCTTTTCAGTGAAAAGCAGCCAGGCACATTTTAGCTAGTTTTACTTGTAAGTGGGGTTGGAAATGCTTTTCAGGCTCAGTACTGAGCTCAAAACTTGCAGCCCTGAGGTCTCTCATGAAAGCAGGTGGTTAAATAGAAATTCGCTGCTCAGCTGACCCGGTAGGAGAAAACGTATGCCAAAAATGTACACAGAATGAGCTTTTCAGTGAATAGCAGCCAGGCACATTTTCGCTAGTTTTACTTGTAAGTGGGGTTGGAAACGCTTTTCAGGATCAATACTGGGCTCAAAACATGCAGCCCTGAGGTCTCTCATGATAGCAGGTGGTTAAATAGAAATTCGCTGCTCAGCTGACCCGGCAGGAGCAAACGTATGCTAAAAATGTACTCAGAATGAGCTTTTCAGTGAAGAGAAGCCAGGCACATTTTAGCTAGTTTTACTTGTAAGTGGGGTTGGAAACGCTTTTCAGGCTCAGTACTGGGCTCAAAACATGCAGCCCTGAGGTCTCTCGTGAAAGCAGGTGGTTAAATAGAAATTCGCTGCTCAGCTGACCCGGTAGGAGCAAACGTATGCCAAAAATGTACACAGAATGAGCTTTTCAGTGAATAGCAGCCAGGCACATTTTCGCTAGTTTTACTTGTAAGTGGGGTTGGAAACGCTTTTCAGGATCAGTACTGGGCTCAAAACATGCAGCCCTGAGGTCTCTCATGATAGCAGGTGGTTAAATAAAAATTCGCTGCTCAGCTGACCCGGCAGGAGCAAACCTATGCTAAAAATGTACACAGAATGAGCTTTTCAGAGAAGAGAAGCCAGGCACATTTTAGCTAGTTTTACTTGTAAGTGGGGTTGGAAACGCTTTTCAGGCTCTGTACTGGGCTCAAAACATGCAGCCCTGACGTCTCTCATGAAAGCAGGTGGTTAAATAGAAATTCGCTGCTCAGCTCACCCGGTAGGAGCAAACGAATGCCAAAAATGTACTCAGAATGAGCTTTTCAGTGAATAGCAGCCAGGCACATTTTAGCTAGTTTTACTTGTAAGTGGGGTTGGAAACGCTTTTCAGGCTCAGTACTGGGCTCAAAACATGCAGCCCTGAAGTCTCTCATGATAGCAGGTGGTTAAATAGAAATTCGCTGCTCAGCTGATTCGGCAGGAGCAAACGTATATGCTAAAAATGTACTCAGAATGAGCTTTTCAGTGAAGAGAAGCCAGGCACATTTTAGCTAGTTTTACTTGTAAGTGGGGTTGGAAACGCTTTTCAGGATCAGTACTGGGCTCAAAACATGCAGCCCTGAGGTCTCTCATGATAGCAGGTGGTTAAATAGAAATTCGCTGCTCAGCTGACCCGGCAGGAGCAAACATATGCTAAAAATGTACTCAGAATGAGCTTTTCAGTGAAGAGAAGCCAGGCACATTTTGAGCTAGTTTTACTTGTAAGTGGGGTTGGAAACGCTTTTCAGGCTCAGCACTGGGCTCAAAACATGCAGCCCTGAGGTCTCCCATGAAATCAGGTGGTTAAATAGAAATTCACTGCTCAGCTGACCCGGTAGGAGCAAACGTATGCCAAAAATGTACACAGAATGAGCTTTTCAGTGAATAGCAGCCAGGCACATTTTAGCTAGTTTTACTTGTAAGTGGGGTTGGAAACGCTTTTCAGGCTCAGTACTGGGCTCAAAACATGCAGCCCTGAGGTCTCTCATGATAGCAGGTGGTTAAATAGAAATTTGCTGCTCAGCTGACCCGGCAGGAGCAAACGTATGCTAAAAATGTACTCAGAATGAGCTTTTCAGTGAAGAGAAGCCAGGCACATTTTGAGCTAGTTTTACTTGTAAGTGGGGTTGGAAACGCTTTTCAGGCTCAGCACTGGGCTCAAAACATGCAGCCCTGAGGTCTCCCATGAAATCAGGTGGTTAAATAGAAATTCACTGCTCAGCTGACCCGGTAGGAGCAAACGTATGCCAAAAATGTACACAGAATGAGCTTTTCAGTGAATAGCAGCCAGGCACATTTTAGCTAGTTTTACTTGTAAGTGGGGTTGGAAACGCTTTTCAGGCTCAGTACTGGGCTCAAAACATGCAGCCCTGAGGTCTCTCATGATAGCAGGTGGTTAAATAGAAATTTGCTGCTCAGCTGACCCGGCAGGAGCAAACGTATACTAAAAATGTACTCAGAATGAGCTTTTCAGTGAAGAGAAGCCAGGCACATTTTAGCTAGTTTTACTTGTAAGTGGGGTTGGAAATGCTTTTCAGGCTCATTACTGAGCTCAAAACATGCAACCCTGAGGTCTCTCATGAAAGCAGGTGGTTAAATAGAAATTCGCTGCTCAGCTGACCCGGTAGGAGCAAACGTATGCCAAAAATGTACACAGAATGAGCTTTTCAGTGAATAGCAGCCAGGCACATTTTAGCTAGTTTTACTTGCAAGTGGGGTTGGAAACGCTTTTCAGGATCAGTACTGGGCTCAAAACATGCAGCCCTGAGGTCTCTCATGATAGCAGGTGGTTAAATAGAAATTCGCTGCTCAGCTGACCCGGCAGGAGCAAACGTATGCTAAAAATGTACTCAGAATGAGCTTTTCAGTGAATAGCAGCCAGGCACATTTTAGCTAATTTTACTTGTAAGTGGGGTTGGAAACGCTTTTCAGGCTCAGTACTGGGCTCAAAACATGCAGCCCTGAGGTCTCTCATGATAGCAGGTGGTTAAATAGAAATTCGCTGCTCACCTGACCCGTTAGGAGCAAACGTATGCTAAAAATGTACACAGAATGAGCTTTTCAGTGAATAGCAGCCAGGCACATTTTAGCTAGTTTTACTTGTAAGTGGGGTTGGAAATGCTTTTCAGGCTCAGTACTGAGCTCAAAACATGCAGCCCTGAGGTCTCTCATGAAAGCAGGTGGTTAAATAGAAATTCGCTGCTCAGCTGACCCGGTAGGAGAAAACGTATGCCAAAAATGTACACAGAATGAGCTTTTCAGTGAATAGCAGCCAGGCACATTTTCGCTAGTTTTACTTGTAAGTGGGGTTGGAACCGCTTTTCAGGATCAGTACTGGGCTCAAAACATGCAGCCCTGAGGTCTCTCATGGTAGCAGGTGGTTAAATAGAAATTCGCTGCTCAGCTGACCCGGCAGGAGCAAACGTATGCTAAAAATGTACTCAGAATGAGCTTTTCAGTGAAGAGAAGCCAGGCACATTTTAGCTAGTTTTACTTGTAAGTGGGGTTGGAAACGCTTTTCAGGCTCAGTACTGGGCTCAAAACATGCAGCCCTGAGGTCTCTCATGAAAGCAGGTGGTTAAATAGAAATTCGCTGCTCAGCTGACCCGGTAGGAGCAAACGTATGCCAAAAATGTACACAGAATGAGCTTTTCAATGAATAGCAGCCAGGCACATTTTAGCTAGTTTTACTTGTAAGTGGGGTTGGAAATGCTTTTCAGGCTCAGTACTGGGCTCAAAACATGCAGCCCTGAGGTCTCTCATGAAATCAGGTGGTTAAATAGAAATTCGCTGCTCAGCTGACCCGGTAGGAGCAAACCTATGCCAAAAATGTACACAGAATGAGCTTTTCAGTGAATAGCAGCCATGCACATTTTAGCTAGTTTTACTTGTAAGTGGGGATGGAAACGCTTTTCAGGCTCAGTACTGGGCTCAAAACATGCAGCCCTGAGGTCCCTCATGATAGCAGGTGGTTAAATAGAAATTTGCTGCTCAGCTGACCCGGCAGGAGCAAACGTATGCTAAAAATGTACTCAGAATGAGCTTTTCAGTGAAGAGAAGCCAGGCACATTTTAGCTAGTTTTACTTGTAAGTGGGGTTGGAAATGCTTTTCAGGCTCAGTACTGGGCTCAAAACATGCAGCCCTGAGGTCTCTCATGAAATCAGGTGGTTAAATAGAAATTCGCTGCTCAGCTGACCCGGTAGGAGCAAACGTATGCCAAAAATGTACACAGAATGAGCTTTTCAGTGAATAGCAGCCAGGCACATTTTATCTAGTTTTACTTGTAAGTGGGGTTGGAAATGCTTTTCAGGCTCAGTACTGGGCTCAAAACATGCAGCCCTGAGGTCTCTCATGAAATCAGGTGGTTAAATAGAAATTCGCTGCTCAGCTGACCCGGTAGGAGCAATCGTATGCCAAAAATGTACACAGAATGAGCTTTTCAGTGAAAAGCAGCCAGGCACATTTTAGCTAGTTTTACTTGTAAGTGGGGTTGGAAACGCTTTTCAGGCTCAGTACTGGGCTCAAAACATGCAGCCCTGAGGTCTCTCGTGAAAGCAGGTGGTTAAATAGAAATTCGCTGCTCAGCTGACCCGGTAGGAGCAAACGTATGCCAAAAATGTACACAGAATGAGCTTTTCAGTGAATAGCAGCCAGGCACATTTTCGCTAGTTTTACTTGTAAGTGGGGTTGGAAACGCTTTTCAGGATCAGTACTGGGCTCAAAACATGCAGCCCTGAGGTCTCTCATGATAGCAGGTGGTTAAATAAAAATTCGCTGCTCAGCTGACCCGGCAGGAGCAAACCTATGCTAAAAATGTACACAGAATGAGCTTTTCAGAGAAGAGAAGCCAGGCACATTTTAGCTAGTTTTACTTGTAAGTGGGGTTGGAAACGCTTTTCAGGCTCTGTACTGGGCTCAAAACATGCAGCCCTGCGGTCTCTCATGAAAGCAGGTGGTTAAATAGAAATTCACTGCTCAGCTCACCCGGTAGGAGCAAACGTATGCCAAAAATGAACACAGAATGAGCTTTTCAGTGAAGAGAAGCCAGGCACATTTTAGCTAGTTTTACTTGTAAGTGGGGTTGGAAACGCTTTTGAGGCTCAGTACTGGGCTCAAAACATGCAGCCCTGAGGTCTCTCATGATAGCAGGTGGTTAAATAGAAATTCGCTGCTCAGCTGACCCGGCAGGAGCAAACGTATGCTAAAAATGTACTCAGAATGAGCTTTTCAGTGAATAGCAGCCAGGCACATTTTAGCTAGTTTTACTTGTAAGTGGGGTTGGAAACGCTTTTCAGGCTCAGTACTGGGCTCAAAACATGCAGCCCTGAAGTCTCTCATGATAGCAGGTGGTTAAATAGAAATTCGCTGCTCAGCTGATTCGGCAGGAGCAAACGTATATGCTAATAATGTACTCAGAATGAGCTTTTCAGTGAAGAGAAGCCAGGCACATTTTAGCTAGTTTTACTTGTAAGTGGGGTTGGAAACGCTTTTCAGGATCAGTACTGGGCTCAAAACATGCAGCCCTGAGGTCTCTCATGATAGCAGGTGGTTAAATAGAAATTCGCTGCTCAGCTGACCCGGCAGGAGCAAACATATGCTAAAAATGTACTCAGAATGAGCTTTTCAGTGAAGAGAAGCCAGGCACATTTTGAGCTAGTTTTACTTGTAAGTGGGGTTGGAAACGCTTTTCAGGCTCAGCACTGGGCTCAAAACATGCAGCCCTGAGGTCTCCCATGAAATCAGGTGGTTAAATAGAAATTCACTGCTCAGCTGACCCGGTAGGAGCAAACGTATGCCAAAAATGTACACAGAATGAGCTTTTCAGTGAATAGCAGCCAGGCACATTTTAGCTAGTTTTACTTGTAAGTGGGGTTGGAAACGCTTTTCAGGCTCAGTACTGGGCTCAAAACATGCAGCCCTGAGGTCTCTCATGATAGCAGGTGGTTAAATAGAAATTTGCTGCTCAGCTGACCCGGCAGGAGCAAACGTATACTAAAAATGTACTCAGAATGAGCTTTTCAGTGAAGAGAAGCCAGGCACATTTTAGCTAGTTTTACTTGTAAGTGGGGTTGGAAATGCTTTTCAGGCTCATTACTGAGCTCAAAACATGCAGCCCTGAGGTCTCTCATGAAAGCAGGTGGTTAAATAGAAATTCGCTGCTCAGCTGACCCGGTAGGAGCAAACGTATGCCAAAAATGTACACAGAATGAGCTTTTCAGTGAATAGCAGCCAGGCACATTTTAGCTAGTTTTACTTGCAAGTGGGGTTGGAAACGCTTTTCAGGATCAGTACTGGGCTCAAAACATGCAGCCCTGAGGTCTCTCATGATAGCAGGTGGTTAAATAGAAATTCGCTGCTCAGCTGACCCGGCAGGAGCAAACGTATGCTAAAAATGTACTCAGAATGAGCTTTTCAGTGAATAGCAGCCAGGCACATTTTAGCTAATTTTACTTGTAAGTGGGGTTGGAAACGCTTTTCAGGCTCAGTACTGGGCTCAAAACATGCAGCCCTGAGGTCTCTCATGATAGCAGGTGGTTAAATAGAAATTCGCTGCTCAGCTGACCCGGCAGGAGCAAACGTATGCTAAAAATGTACTCAGAATGAGCTTTTCAGTGAATAGCAGCCAGGCACATTTTAGCTAATTTTACTTGTAAGTGGGGTTGGAAACGCTTTTCAGGCTCAGTACTGGGCTCAAAACATGCAGCCCTGAGGTCTCTCATGATAGCAGGTGGTTAAATAGAAATTCGCTGCTCAGCTGACCCGTTAGGAGCAAACGTATGCTAAAAATGTACACAGAATGAGCTTTTCAGTGTATAGCAGCCAGGCACATTTTAGCTAGTTTTACTTGTAAGTGGGGTTGGAAATGCTTTTCAGGCTCAGTACTGAGCTCAAAACATGCAGCCCTGAGGTCTCTCATGAAAGCAGGTGGTTAAATAGAAATTCGCTGCTCAGCTGACCCGGTAGGAGAAAACGTATGCCAAAAATGTACACAGAATGAGCTTTTCAGTGAATAGCAGCCAGGCACATTTTCGCTAGTTTTACTTGTAAGTGGGGTTGGAAACGCTTTTCAGGATCAGTACTGGGCTCAAAACATGCAGCCCTGAGGTCTCTCATGATAGCAGGTGGTTAAATAGAAATTCGCTGCTCAGCTGACCCGGCAGGAGCAAACGTATGCTAAAAATGTACTCAGAATGAGCTTTTCAGTGAAGAGAAGCCAGGCACATTTTGAGCTAGTTTTACTTGTAAGTGGGGTTGGAAACGCTTTTCAGGCTCAGCACTGGGCTCAAAACATGCAGCCCTGAGGTCTCCCATGAAATCAGGTGGTTAAATAGAAATTCACTGCTCTGCTGACCCGGTAGGAGCAAACAAATGCCAAAAATGTACACAGAATGAGCTTTTCAGTGAATAGCAGCCAGGCACATTTTAGCTAGTTTTACTTGTAAGTGGGGTTGGAAACGCTTTTCAGGCTCAGTACTGGGCTCAAAACATGCAGCCCTGAGGTCTCTCATGATAGCAGGTGGTTAAATAGAAATTTGCTGCTCAGCTGACCCGGCAGGAGCAAACGTATACTAAAAATGTACTCAGAATGAGCTTTTCAGTGAAGAGAAGCCAGGCACATTTTAGCTAGTTTTACTTGTAAGTGGGGTTGGAAATGCTTTTCAGGCTCATTACTGAGCTCAAAACATGCAGCCCTGAGGTCTCTCATGAAAGCAGGTGGTTAAATAGAAATTCGCTGCTCAGCTGACCCGGTAGGAGCAAACGTATGCCAAAAATGTACACAGAATGAGCTTTTCAGTGAATAGCAGCCAGGCACATTTTAGCTAGTTTTACTTGCAAGTGGGGTTGTAAACGCTTTTCAGGATCAGTACTGGGATCAAAACATGCAGCCCTGAGGTCTCTCATGATAGCAGGTGGTTAAATAGAAATTCGCTGCTCAGCTGACCCGGCAGGAGCAAACGTATGCTAAAAATGTACTCAGAATGAGCTTTTCAATGAATAGCAGCCAGGCACATTTTAGCTAATTTTACTTGTAAGTGGGGTTGGAAACGCTTTCAGGCTCAGTACTGGGCTCAAAACATGCAGCCCTGAGGTCTCTCATGATAGCAGGTGGTTAAATAGAAATTCGCTGCTCAGCTGACCCGGCAGGAGCAAACGTATGCTAAAAATGTACTCAGAATGAGCTTTTCAGTGAATAGCAGCCAGGCACATTTTAGCTAATTTTACTTGTAAGTGGGGTTGGAAACGCTTTTCAGGCTCAGTACTGGGCTCAAAACATGCAGCCCTGAGGTCTCTCATGATAGCAGGTGGTTAAATAGAAATTCGCTGCTCAGCTGACCCGTTAGGAGCAAATGTATGCTAAAAATGTACACAGAATGAGCTTTTCAGTGAATAGCAGCCAGGCACATTTTAGCTAGTTTTACTTGTAAGTGGGGTTGGAAATGCTTTTCAGGCTCAGTACTGAGCTCAAAACATGCAGCCCTGAGGTCTCTCATGAAAGCAGGTGGTTAAATAGAAATTTGCTGCTCAGCTGACCCGGTAGGAGAAAACGTATGCCAAAAATGTACACAGAATGAGCTTTTCAGTGAATAGCAGCCAGGCACATTTTCGCTAGTTTTACTTGTAAGTGGGGTTGGAAACGCTTTTCAGGATCAGTACTGGGCTCAAAACATGCAGCCCTGAGGTCTCTCATGAAATCAGGTGGTTAAATAGAAATTCGCTGCTCAGCTGACCCGGTAGGAGCAAACGTATGCCAAAAATGTACTCAGAATGAGCTTTTCAGTGAAGAGAAGCCAGGCACATTTTAGCTAGTTTTACTTGTAAGTGGGGTTGGAAACGCTTTTCAGGCTCAGTACTGGGCTCAAAACATGCAGCCCTGAGGTCTCTCATGAAATCAGGTGGTTAAATAGAAATTCGCTGCTCAGCTGACCCGGTAGGAGCAATCGTATGCCAAAAATGTACTCAGAATGAGCTTTTCAGTGAAGAGAAGCCAGGCACATTTTCGCTAGTTTTACTTGTAAGTGGGGTTGGAAACGCTTTTCAGGATCAATACTGGGCTCAAAACATGCAGCCCTGAGGTCTCTCATGATAGCAGGTGGTTAAATAGAAATTCGCTGCACAGCTGACCCGGCAGGAGCAAACGTATGCTAAAAATGTACTCAGAAAGAGCTTTTCAGTGAAGAGAAGCCAGGCACATTTTAGCTAGTTTTACTTGTAAGTGGGGTTGGAAACGCTTTTCAGGCTCAGTACTGGGCTCAAAACATGCAGCCCTGAGGTCTCTCGTGAAAGCAGGTGGTTAAATAGAAATTCGCTGCTCAGCTGACCCGGTAGGAGCAAACGTATGCCAAAAATGTACACAGAATGAGCTTTTCAGTGAATAGCAGCCAGGCACATTTTCGCTAGTTTTACTTGTAAGTGGGGTTGGAAACGCTTTTCAGGATCAGTACTGGGCTCAAAACATGCAGCCCTGAGGTCTCTCATGATAGCAGGTGGTTAAATAAAAATTCGCTGCTCAGCTGACCCGGCAGGAGCAAACCTATGCTAAAAATGTACACAGAATGAGCTTTTCAGAGAAGAGAAGCCAGGCACATTTTAGCTAGTTTTACTTGTAAGTGGGGTTGGAAACGCTTTTCAGGCTCTGTACTGGGCTCAAAACATGCAGCCCTGAGGTCTCTCATGAAAGCAGGTGGTTAAATAGAAATTCACTGCTCAGCTCACCCGGTAGGAGCAAACGTATGCCAAAAATGAACACAGAATGAGCTTTTCAGTGAAGAGAAGCCAGGCACATTTTAGCTAGTTTTACTTGTAAGTGGGGTTGGAAACGCTTTTGAGGCTCAGTACTGGGCTCAAAACATGCAGCCCTGAGGTCTCTCATGATAGCAGGTGGTTAAATAGAAATTCGCTGCTCAGCTGACCCGGCAGGAGCAAACGTATGCTAAAAATGTACTCAGAATGAGCTTTTCAGTGAATAGCAGCCAGGCACATTTTAGCTAGTTTTACTTGTAAGTGGGGTTGGAAACGCTTTTCAGGCTCAGTACTGGGCTCAAAACATGCAGCCCTGAAGTCTCTCATGATAGCAGGTGGTTAAATAGAAATTCGCTGCTCAGCTGATTCGGCAGGAGCAAACGTATATGCTAAAAATGTACTCAGAATGAGCTTTTCAGTGAAGAGAAGCCAGGCACATTTTAGCTAGTTTTACTTGTAAGTGGGGTTGGAAACGCTTTTCAGGATCAGTACTGGGCTCAAAACATGCAGCCCTGAGGTCTCTCATGATAGCAGGTGGTTAAATAGAAATTCGCTGCTCAGCTGACCCGGCAGGAGCAAACATATGCTAAAAATGTACTCAGAATGAGCTTTTCAGTGAAGAGAAGCCAGGCACATTTTGAGCTAGTTTTACTTGTAAGTGGGGTTGGAAATGCTTTTCAGGCTCAGCACTGGGCTCAAAACATGCAGCCCTGAGGTCTCCCATGAAATCAGGTGGTTAAATAGAAATTCACTGCTCAGCTGACCCGGTAGGAGCAAACGTATGCCAAAAATGTACACAGAATGAGCTTTTCAGTGAATAGCAGCCAGGCACATTTTAGCTAGTTTTACTTGTAAGTGGGGTTGGAAACGCTTTTCAGGCTCAGTACTGGGCTCAAAACATGCAGCCCTGAGGTCTCTCATGATAGCAGGTGGTTAAATAGAAATTTGCTGCTCAGCTGACCCGGCAGGAGCAAACGTATACTAAAAATGTACTCAGAATGAGCTTTTCAGTGAAGAGAAGCCAGGCACATTTTAGCTAGTTTTACTTGTAAGTGGGGTTGGAAATGCTTTTCAGGCTCATTACTGAGCTCAAAACATGCAGCCCTGAGGTCTCTCATGAAAGCAGGTGGTTAAATAGAAATTCGCTGCTCAGCTGACCTGGTAGGAGCAAACGTATGCCAAAAATGTACACAGAATGAGCTTTTCAGTGAATAGCAGCCAGGCACATTTTAGCTAGTTTTACTTGCAAGTGGGGTTGGAAACGCTTTTCAGGATCAGTACTGGGCTCAAAACATGCAGCCCTGAGGTCTCTCATGATAGCAGGTGGTTAAATAGAAATTCGCTGCTCAGCTGACCCGGCAGGAGCAAACGTATGCTAAAAATGTACTCAGAATGAGCTTTTCAGTGAATAGCAGCCAGGCACATTTTAGCTAATTTTACTTGTAAGTGGGGTTGGAAACGCTTTTCAGGCTCAGTACTGGGCTCAAAACATGCAGCCCTGAGGTCTCTCATGATAGCAGGTGGTTAAATAGAAATTCGCTGCTCAGCTGACCCGGCAGGAGCAAACGTATGCTAAAAATGTACTCAGAATGAGCTTTTCAGTGAATAGCAGCCAGGCACATTTTAGCTAATTTTACTTGTAAGTGGGGTTGGAAACGCTTTTCAGGCTCAGTACTGGGCTCAAAACATGCAGCCCTGAGGTCTCTCATGATAGCAGGTGGTTAAATAGAAATTCGCTGCTCAGCTGACCCGTTAGGAGCAAACGTATGCTAAAAATGTACACAGAATGAGCTTTTCAGTGAATAGCAGCCAGGCACATTTTAGCTAGTTTTACTTGTAAGTGGGGTTGGAAATGCTTTTCAGGCTCAGTACTGAGCTCAAAACATGCAGCCCTGAGGTCTCTCATGAAAGCAGGTGGTTAAATAGAAATTCGCTGCTCAGCTGACCCGGTAGGAGAAAACGTATGCCAAAAATGTACACAGAATGAGCTTTTCAGTGAATAGCAGCCAGGCACATTTTCGCTAGTTTTACTTGTAAGTGGGGTTGGAAACGCTTTTCAGGATCAGTACTGGGCTCAAAACATGCAGCCCTGAGGTCTCTCATGATAGCAGGTGGTTAAATAGAAATTCGCTGCTCAGCTGACCCGGCAGGAGCAAACGTATGCTAAAAATGTACTCAGAATGAGCTTTTCAGTGAAGAGAAGCCAGGCACATTTTGAGCTAGTTTTACTTGTAAGTGGGGTTGGAAACGCTTTTCAGGCTCAGCACTGGGCTCAAAACATGCAGCCCTGAGGTCTCCCATGAAATCAGGTGGTTAAATAGAAATTCGCTGCTCAGCTGACCCGGCAGGAGCAAACGTATGCTAAAAATGTACTCAGAATGAGCTTTTCAGTGAAGAGAAGCCAGGCACATTTTGAGCTAGTTTTACTTGTAAGTGGGGTTGGAAACGCTTTTCAGGATCAGTACTGGGCTCAAAACATGCAGCCCTGAGGTCTCTCATGATAGCAGGTGGTTAAATAGAAATTCGCTGCTCAGCTGACCCGGCAGGAGCAAACGTATGCTAAAAATGTACTCAGAATGAGCTTTTCAGTGAAGAGAAGCCAGGCACATTTTGAGCTAGTTTTACTTGTAAGTGGGGTTGGAAACGCTTTTCAGGCTCAGCACTGGGCTCAAAACATGCAGCCCTGAGGTCTCCCATGAAATCAGGTGGTTAAATAGAAATTCACTGCTCAGCTGACCCGGTAGGAGCAAACGTATGCCAAAAATGTACACAGAATGAGCTTTTCAGTGAATAGCAGCCAGGCACATTTTAGCTAGTTTTACTTGTAAGTGGGGTTGGAAACGCTTTTCAGGCTCAGTACTGGGCTCAAAACATGCAGCCCTGAGGTCTCTCATGATAGCAGGTGATTAAATAGAAATTTGCTGCTCAGCTGACCCGGCAGGAGCAAACGTATACTAAAAATGTACTCAGAATGAGCTTTTCAGTGAAGAGAAGCCAGGCACATTTTAGCTAGTTTTACTTGTAAGTGGGGTTGGAAATGCTTTTCAGGCTCATTACTGAGCTCAAAACATGCAGCCCTGAGGTCTCTCATGAAAGCAGGTGGTTAAATAAAAATTCGCTGCTCAGCTGACCCGGTAGGAGCAAACGTATGCCAAAAATGTACACAGAATGAGCTTTTCAGTGAATAGCAGCCAGGCACATTTTAGCTAGTTTTACTTGCAAGTGGGGTTGGAAACGCTTTTCAGGATCAGTACTGGGCTCAAAACATGCAGCCCTGAGGTCTCTCATGATAGCAGGTGGTTAAATAGAAATTCGCTGCTCAGCTGACCCGGCAGGAGCAAACGTATGCTAAAAGTGTACTCAGAATGAGCTTTTCAGTGAATAGCAGCCAGGCACATTTTAGCTAATTTTACTTGTAAGTGGGGTTGGAAACGCTTTTCAGGCTCAGTACTGGGCTCAAAACATGCAGCCCTGAGGTCTCTCATGATAGCAGGTGGTTAAATAGAAATTCGCTGCTCAGCTGACCCGGCAGGAGCAAACGTATGCTAAAAATGTACTCAGAATGAGCTTTTCAGTGAATAGCAGCCAGGCACATTTTAGCTAATTTTACTTGTAAGTGGGGTTGGAAACGCTTTTCAGGCTCAGTACTGGGCTCAAAACATGCAGCCCTGAGGTCTCTCATGATAGCAGGTGGTTAAATAGAAATTCGCTGCTCAGCTGACCCGTTAGGAGCAAACGTATGCTAAAAATGTACACAGAATGAGCTTTTCAGTGAATAGCAGCCAGGCACATTTTAGCTAGTTTTACTTGTAAGTGGGGTTGGAAATGCTTTTCAGGCTCAGTACTGAGCTCAAAACATGCAGCCCTGAGGTCTCTCATGAAAGCAGGTGGTTAAATAGAAATTCGCTGCTCAGCTGACCCGGTAGGAGAAAACGTATGCCAAAAATGTACACAGAATGAGCTTTTCAGTGAATAGCAGCCAGGCACATTTTCGCTAGTTTTACTTGTAAGTGGGGTTGGAAACGCTTTTCAGGATCAGTACTGGGCTCAAAACATGCAGCCCTGAGGTCTCTCATGATAGCAGGTGGTTAAATAGAAATTCGCTGCTCAGCTGACCCGGCAGGAGCAAACGTATGCTAAAAATGTACTCAGAATGAGCTTTTCAGTGAAGAGAAGCCAGGCACATTTTAGCTAGTTTTACTTGTAAGTGGGGTTGGAAACGCTTTTCAGGCTCAGTACTGGGCTCAAAACATGCAGCCCTGAGGTCTCTCATGAAATCAGGTGGTTAAATAGAAATTCGCTGCTCAGCTGACCCGGTAGGAGCAAACCTATGCCAAAAATGTACACAGAATGAGCTTTTCAGTGAATAGCAGCCATGCACATTTTAGCTAGTTTTACTTGTAAGTGGGGATGGAAACGCTTTTCAGGCTCAGTACTGGGCTCAAAACATGCAGCCCTGAGGTCCCTCATGATAGCAGGTGGTTAAATAGAAATTTGCTGCTCAGCTGACCCGGCAGGAGCAAACGTATGCTAAAAATATACTCAGAATGAGCTTTTCAGTGAAGAGAAGCCAGGCACATTTTAGCTAGTTTTACTTGTAAGTGGGGTTGGAAATGCTTTTCAGGCTCAGTACTGGGCTCAAAACATGCAGCCCTGAGGTCTCTCATGAAATCAGGTGGTTAAATAGAAATTCGCTGCTCAGCTGACCCGGTAGGAGCAAACGTATGCCAAAAATGTACACAGAATGAGCTTTTCAGTGAATAGCAGCCAGGCACATTTTAGCTAGTTTTACTTGTAAGTGGGGTTGGAAATGCTTTTCAGGCTCAGTACTGGGCTCAAAACATGCAGCCCTGAGGTCTCTCATGAAATCAGGTGGTTAAATAGAAATTCGCTGCTCAGCTGACCCGGTAGGAGCAATCGTATGCCAAAAATGTACACAGAATGAGCTTTTCAGTGAAAAGCAGCCAGGCACATTTTAGCTAGTTTTACTTGTAAGTGGGGTTGGAAATGCTTTTCAGGCTCAGTACTGAGCTCAAAACATGCAGCCCTGAGGTCTCTCATGAAAGCAGGTGGTTAAATAGAAATTCGCTGCTCAGCTGACCCGGTAGGAGAAAACGTATGCCAAAAATGTACACAGAATGAGCTTTTCAGTGAATAGCAGCCAGGCACATTTTCGCTAGTTTTACTTGTAAGTGGGGTTGGAAACGCTTTTCAGGATCAATACTGGGCTCAAAACATGCAGCCCTGAGGTCTCTCATGATAGCAGGTGGTTAAATAGAAATTCGCTGCTCAGCTGACCCGGCAGGAGCAAACGTATGCTAAAAATGTACTCAGAATGAGCTTTTCAGTGAAGAGAAGCCAGGCACATTTTAGCTAGTTTTACTTGTAAGTGGGGTTGGAAACGCTTTTCAGGCTCAGTACTGGGCTCAAAACATGCAGCCCTGAGGTCTCTCGTGAAAGCAGGTGGTTAAATAGAAATTCGCTGCTCAGCTGACCCGGTAGGAGCAAACGTATGCCAAAAATGTACACAGAATGAGCTTTTCAGTGAATAGCAGCCAGGCACATTTTCGCTAGTTTTACTTGTAAGTGGGGTTGGAAACGCTTTTCAGGATCAGTACTGGGCTCAAAACATGCAGCCCTGAGGTCTCTCATGATAGCAGGTGTTTAAATAAAAATTCGCTGCTCAGCTGACCCGGCAGGAGCAAACCTATGCTAAAAATGTACACAGAATGAGCTTTTCAGAGAAGAGAAGCCAGGCACATTTTAGCTAGTTTTACTTGTAAGTGGGGTTGGAAACGCTTTTCAGGCTCTGTACTGGGCTCAAAACATGCAGCCCTGAGGTCTCTCATGAAAGCAGGTGGTTAAATAGAAATTCACTGCTCAGCTCACCCGGTAGGAGCAAACGTATGCCAAAAATGAACACAGAATGAGCTTTTCAGTGAAGAGAAGCCAGGCACATTTTAGCTACTTTTACTTGTAAGTGGGGTTGGAAACGCTTTTGAGGCTCAGTACTGGGCTCAAAACATGCAGCCCTGAGGTCTCGCATGATAGCAGGTGGTTAAATAGAAATTCGCTGCTCAGCTGACCCGGCAGGAGCAAACGTATGCTAAAAATGTACTCAGAATGAGCTTTTCAGTGAATAGCAGCCAGGCACATTTTAGCTAGTTTTACTTGTAAGTGGGGTTGGAAACGCTTTTCAGGCTCAGTACTGGGCTCAAAACATGCAGCCCTGAAGTCTCTCATGATAGCAGGTGGTTAAATAGAAATTCGCTGCTCAGCTGATTCGGCAGGAGCAAACGTATATGCTAAAAATGTACTCAGAATGAGCTTTTCAGTGAAGAGAAGCCAGGCACATTTTAGCTAGTTTTACTTGTAAGTGGGGTTGGAAACGCTTTTCAGGATCAGTACTGGGCTCAAAACATGCAGCCCTGAGGTCTCTCATGACAGCAGGTGGTTAAATAGAAATTCGCTGCTCAGCTGACCCGGCAGGAGCAAACATATGCTAAAAATGTACTCAGAATGAGCTTTTCAGTGAAGAGAAGCCAGGCACATTTTGAGCTAGTTTTACTTGTAAGTGGGGTTGGAAACGCTTTTCAGGCTCAGCACTGGGCTCAAAACATGCAGCCCTGAGGTCTCCCATGAAATCAGGTGGTTAAATAGAAATTCACTGCTCAGCTGACCCGGTAGGAGCAAACGTATGCCAAAAATGTACACAGAATGAGCTTTTCAGTGAATAGCAGCCAGGCACATTTTAGCTAGTTTTACTTGTAAGTGGGGTTGGAAACGCTTTTCAGGCTCAGTACTGGGCTCAAAACATGCAGCCCTGAGGTCTCTCATGATAGCAGGTGGTTAAATAGAAATTTGCTGCTCAGCTGACCCGGCAGGAGCAAACGTATACTAAAAATGTACTCAGAATGAGCTTTTCAGTGAAGAGAAGCCAGGCACATTTTAGCTAGTTTTACTTGTAAGTGGGGTTGGAAATGCTTTTCAGGCTCATTACTGAGCTCAAAACATGCAGCCCTGAGGTCTCTCATGAAAGCAGGTGGTTAAATAGAAATTCGCTGCTCAGCTGACCCGGTAGGAGCAAACGTATGCCAAAAATGTACACAGAATGAGCTTTTCAGTGAATAGCAGCCAGGCACATTTTAGCTAGTTTTACTTGCAAGTGGGGTTGGAAACGCTTTTCAGGATCAGTACTGGGCTCAAAACATGCAGCCCTGAGGTCTCTCATGATAGCAGGTGGTTAAATAGAAATTCGCTGCTCAGCTGACCCGGCAGGAGCAAACGTATGCTAAAAATGTACTCAGAATGAGCTTTTCAGTGAATAGCAGCCAGGCACATTTTAGCTAATTTTACTTGTAAGTGGGGTTGGAAACGCTTTTCAGGCTCAGTACTGGGCTCAAAACATGCAGCCCTGAGGTCTCTCATGATAGCAGGTGGTTAAATAGAAATTCGCTGCTCAGCTGACCCGTTAGGAGCAAACGTATGCTAAAAATGTACACAGAATGAGCTTTTCAGTGAATAGCAGCCAGGCACATTTTAGCTAGTTTTACTTGTAAGTGGGGTTGGAAATGCTTTTCAGGCTCAGTACTGAGCTCAAAACATGCAGCCCTGAGGTCTCTCATGAAAGCAGGTGGTTAAATAGAAATTCGCTGCTCAGCTGACCCGGTAGGAGAAAACGTATGACAAAAATGTACACAGAATGAGCTTTTCAGTGAATAGCAGCCAGGCACATTTTCGCTAGTTTTACTTGTAAGTGGGGTTGGAAACGCTTTTCAGGATCAGTACTGGGCTCAAAACATGCAGCCCTGAGGTCTCTCATGATAGCAGGTGGTTAAATAGAAATTCGCTGCTCAGCTGACCCGGCAGGAGCAAACGTATGCTAAAAATGTACTCAGAATGAGCTTTTCAGTGAAGAGAAGCAAGGCACATTTTGAGCTAGTTTTACTTGTAAGTGGGGTTGGAAACGCTTTTCAGGCTCAGCACTGGGCTCAAAACATGCAGCCCTGAGGTCTCCCATGAAATCAGGTGGTTAAATAGAAATTCACTGCTCAGCTGACCCGGTAGGAGCAAACGTATGCCAAAAATGTACACAGAATGAGCTTTTCAGTGAATAGCAGCCAGGCACATTTTAGCTAGTTTTACTTGTAAGTGGGGTTGGAAACGCTTTTCAGGCTCAGTACTGGGCTCAAAACATGCAGCCCTGAGGTCTCTCATGATAGCAGGTGGTTAAATAGAAATTTGCTGCTCAGCTGACCCGGCAGGAGCAAACGTATACTAAAAATGTACTCAGAATGAGCTTTTCAGTGAAGAGAAGCCAGGCACATTTTAGCTAGTTTTACTTGTAAGTGGGGTTGGAAATGCTTTTCAGGCTCATTACTGCTCAAAACATGCAGCCCTGAGGTCTCTCATGAAAGCAGGTGGTTAAATAGAAATTCGCTGCTCAGCTGACCCGGTAGGAGCAAACGTATGCCAAAAATGTACACAGAATGAGCTTTTCAGTGAATAGCAGCCAGGCACATTTTAGCTAGTTTTACTTGCAAGTGGGGTTGGAAACGCTTTTCAGGATCAGTACTGGGCTCAAAACATGCAGCCCTGAGGTCTCTCATGATAGCAGGTGGTTAAATAGAAATTCGCTGCTCAGCTGACCCGGCAGGAGCAAACGTATGCTAAAAATGTACTCAGAATGAGCTTTTCAGTGAATAGCAGCCAGGCACATTTTAGCTAATTTTACTTGTAAGTGGGGTTGGAAACGCTTTTCAGGATCAGTACTGGGCTCAAAACATGCAGCCCTGAGGTCTCTCATGATAGCAGGTGGTTAAATAGAAATTCGCTGCTCAGCTGACCCGGTAGGAGCAAACGTATGCTAAAAATGTACTCAGAATGAGCTTTTCAGTGAAGAGAAGCCAGGCACATTTTAGCTAGTTTTACTTGTAAGTGGGGTTGGAAATGCTTTTCAGGGTCAGTACTTGGCTCAAAACATGCAGCCCTGAGGTCTCTCATGAAAGCAGGTGGTTAAATAGAAATTCACTGCTCAGCTGACCCGGTAGGAGAAAACGTATGCCAAAAATGTACACAGAATGAGCTTTTCAGTGAATAGCAGCCAGGCACATTTTCGCTAGTTTTACTTGTAAGTGGGGTTGGAAACGCTTTTCAGGATCAGTACTGGGCTCAAAACATGCAGCCCTGAGGTCTCTCATGATAGCAGGTGGTTAAATAGAAATTCGCTGCTCAGCTGACCCGGCAGGAGCAAACGTATGCTAAAAATGTACTCAGAATGAGCTTTTCAGTGAAGAGAAGCCAGGCACATTTTAGCTAGTTTTACTTGTAAGTGGGGTTGGAAACGCTTTTCAGGCTCAGTACTGGGCTCAAAACATGCAGCCCTGAGGTCTCTCATGAAAGCAGGTGGTTAAATAGAAATTCGCTGCTCAGCTGACCCGGTAGGAGCAAACGTATGCCAAAAATGTACACAGAATGAGCTTTTCAATGAATAGCAGCCAGGCACATTTTAGCTAGTTTTACTTGTAAGTGGGGTTGGAAATGCTTTTCAGGCTCAGTACTGGGCTCAAAACATGCAGCCCTGAGGTCTCTCATGAAATCAGGTGGTTAAATAGAAATTCGCTGCTCAGCTGACCCGGTAGGAGCAAACCTATGCCAAAAATGTACACAGAATGAGCTTTTCAGTGAATAGCAGCCATGCACATTTTAGCTAGTTTTACTTGTAAGTGGGGATGGAAACGCTTTTCAGGCTCAGTACTGGGCTCAAAACATGCAGCCCTGAGGTCCCTCATGATAGCAGGTGGTTAAATAGAAATTTGCTGCTCAGCTGACCCGGCAGGAGCAAACGTATGCTAAAAATGTACTCAGAATGAGCTTTTCAGTGAAGAGAAGCCAGGCACATTTTAGCTAGTTTTACTTGTAAGTGGGGTTGGAAATGCTTTTCAGGCTCAGTACTGGGCTCAAAACATGCAGCCCTGAGGTCTCTCATGAAATCAGGTGGTTAAATAGAAATTCGCTGCTCAGCTGACCCGGTAGGAGCAAACGTATGCCAAAAATGTACACAGAATGAGCTTTTCAGTGAATAGCAGCCAGGCACATTTTAGCTAGTTTTACTTGTAAGTGGGGTTGGAAATGCTTTTCAGGCTCAGTACTGGGCTCAAAACATGCAGCCCTGAGGTCTCTCATGAAATCAGGTGGTTAAATAGAAATTCGCTGCTCAGCTGACCCGGTAGGAGCAATCGTATGCCAAAAATGTACACAGAATGAGCTTTTCAGTGAAAAGCAGCCAGGCACATTTTAGCTAGTTTTACTTGTAAGTGGGGTTGGAAATGCTTTTCAGGCTCAGTACTGAGCTCAAAACATGCAGCCCTGAGGTCTCTCATGAAAGCAGGTGGTTAAATAGAAATTCGCTGCTCAGCTGACCCGGTAGGAGAAAACGTATGCCAAAAATGTACACAGAATGAGCTTTTCAGTGAATAGCAGCCAGGCACATTTTCGCTAGTTTTACTTGTAAGTGGGGTTGGAAACGCTTTTCAGGATCAATACTGGGCTCAAAACATGCAGCCCTGAGGTCTCTCATGATAGCAGGTGGTTAAATAGAAATTCGCTGCTCAGCTGACCCGGCAGGAGCAAACGTATGCTAAAAATGTACTCAGAATGAGCTTTTCAGTGAAGAGAAGCCAGGCACATTTTAGCTAGTTTTACTTGTAAGTGGGGTTGGAAACGCTTTTCAGGCTCAGTACTGGGCTCAAAACATGCAGCCCTGAGGTCTCTCGTGAAAGCAGGTGGTTAAATAGAAATTCGCTGCTCATCTGACCCGGTAGGAGCAAACGTATGCCAAAAATGTACACAGAATGAGCTTTTCAGTGAATAGCAGCCAGGCACATTTTCGCTACTTTTACTTGTAAGTGGGGTTGGAAACGCTTTTCAGGATCAGTACTGGGCTCAAAACATGCAGCCCTGAGGTCTCTCATGATAGCAGGTGGTTAAATAAAAATTCGCTGCTCAGCTGACCCGGCAGGAGCAAACCTATGCTAAAAATGTACACAGAATGAGCTTTTCAGAGAAGAGAAGCCAGGCACATTTTAGCTAGTTTTACTTGTAAGTGGGGTTGGAAACGCTTTTCAGGCTCTGTACTGGGCTCAAAACATGCAGCCCTGAGGTCTCTCATGAAAGCAGGTGGTTAAATAGAAATTCACTGCTCAGCTCACCCGGTAGGAGCAAACGTATGCCAAAAATGAACACAGAATGAGCTTTTCAGTGAAGAGAAGCCAGGCACATTTTAGCTAATTTTACTTGTAAGTGGGGTTGGAAACGCTTTTCAGGCTCAGCACTGGGCTCAAAACATGCAGCCCTGAGGTCTCCCATGAAATCAGGTGGTTAAATAGAAATTCACTGCTCAGCTGACCCGGTAGGAGCAAACGTATGCCAAAAATGTACACAGAATGAGCTTTTCAGTGAATAGCAGCCAGGCACATTTTAGCTAGTTTTACTTGTAAGTGGGGTTGGAAACGCTTTTCAGGCTCAGTACTGGGCTCAAAACATGCAGCCCTGAGGTCTCTCATGATAGCAGGTGGTTAAATAGAAATTTGCTGCTCAGCTGACCCGGCAGGAGCAAACGTATACTAAAAATGTACTCAGAATGAGCTTTTCAGTGAAGAGAAGCCAGGCACATTTTAGCTAGTTTTACTTGTAAGTGGGGTTGGAAATGCTTTTCAGGCTCATTACTGAGCTCAAAACATGCAGCCCTGAGGTCTCTCATGAAAGCAGGTGGTTAAATAGAAATTCGCTGCTCAGCTGACCCGGTAGGAGCAAACGTATGCCAAAAATGTACACAGAATGAGCTTTTCAGTGAATAGCAGCCAGGCACATTTTAGCTAGTTTTACTTGCAAGTGGGGTTGGAAACGCTTTTCAGGATCAGTACTGGGCTCAAAACATGCAGCCCTGAGGTCTCTCATGATAGCAGGTGGTTAAATAGAAATTCGCTGCTCAGCTGACCCGGCAGGAGCAAACGTATGCTAAAAATGTACTCAGAATGAGCTTTTCAGTGAATAGCAGCCAGGCACATTTTAGCTAATTTTACTTGTAAGTGGGGTTGGAAACGCTTTTCAGGCTCAGTACTGGGCTCAAAACATGCAGCCCTGAGGTCTCTCATGATAGCAGGTGGTTAAATAGAAATTCGCTGCTCAGCTGACCCGGCAGGAGCAAACGTATGCTAAAAATGTACTCAGAATGAGCTTTTCAGTGAATAGCAGCTAGGCACATTTTAGCTAATTTTACTTGTAAGTGGGGTTGGAAACGCTTTTCAGGCTCAGTACTGGGCTCAAAACATGCAGCCCTGAGGTCTCTCATGATAGCAGGTGGTTAAATAGAAATTCGCTGCTCAGCTGACCCGTTAGGAGCAAACGTATGCTAAAAATGTACACAGAATGAGCTTTTCAGTGAATAGCAGCCAGGCACATTTTAGCTAGTTTTACTTGTAAGTGGGGTTGGAAATGCTTTTCAGGCTCAGTACTGAGCTCAAAACATGCAGCCCTGAGGTCTCTCATGAAAGCAGGTGGTTAAATAGAAATTCGCTGCTCAGCTGACCCGGTAGGAGAAAACGTATGCCAAAAATGTACACAGAATGAGCTTTTCAGTGAATAGCAGCCAGGCACATTTTCGCTAGTTTTACTTGTAAGTGGGGTTGGAAACGCTTTTCAGGATCAGTACTGGGCTCAAAACATGCAGCCCTGAGGTCTCTCATGATAGCAGGTGGTTAAATAGAAATTCGCTGCTCAGCTGACCCGGCAGGAGCAAACGTATGCTAAAAATGTACTCAGAATGAGCTTTTCAGTGAAGAGAAGCCAGGCACATTTTAGCTAGTTTTACTTGTAAGTGGGGTTGGAAACGCTTTTCAGGCTCAGTACTGGGCTCAAAACATGCAGCCCTGAGGTCTCTCATGAAAGCAGGTGGTTAAATAGAAATTCGCTGCTCAGCTGACCCGGTAGGAGCAAACGTATGCCAAAAATGTACACAGAATGAGCTTTTCAATGAATAGCAGCCAGGCACATTTTAGCTAGTTTTACTTGTAAGTGGGGTTGGAAATGCTTTTCAGGCTCAGTACTGGGCTCAAAACATGCAGCCCTGAGGTCTCTCATGAAATCAGGTGGTTAAATAGAAATTCGCTGCTCAGCTGACCCGGTAGGAGCAAACCTATGCCAAAAATGTACACAGAATGAGCTTTTCAGTGAATAGCAGCCATGCACATTTTAGCTAGTTTTACTTGTAAGTGGGGATGGAAACGCTTTTCAGGCTCAGTACTGGGCTCAAAACATGCAGCCCTGAGGTCCCTCATGATAGCAGGTGGTTAAATAGAAATTTGCTGCTCAGCTGACCCGGCAGGAGCAAACGTACGCTAAAAATGTACTCAGAATGAGCTTTTCAGTGAAGAGAAGCCAGGCACATTTTAGCTAGTTTTACTTGTAAGTGGGGTTGGAAATGCTTTTCAGGCTCAGTACTGGGCTCAAAACATGCAGCCCTGAGGTCTCTCATGAAATCAGGTGGTTAAATAGAAATTCGCTGCTCAGCTGACCCGGTAGGAGCAAACGTATGCCAAAAATGTACACAGAATGAGCTTTTCAGTGAATAGCAGCCAGGCACATTTTAGCTAGTTTTACTTGTAAGTGGGGTTGGAAATGCTTTTCAGGCTCAGTACTGGGCTCAAAACATGCAGCCCTGAGGTCTCTCATGAAATCAGGTGGTTAAATAGAAATTCGCTGCTCAGCTGACCCGGTAGGAGCAATCGTATGCCAAAAATGTACACAGAATGAGCTTTTCAGTGAAAAGCAGCCAGGCACATTTTAGCTAGTTTTACTTGTAAGTGGGGTTGGAAATGCTTTTCAGGCTCAGTACTGAGCTCAAAACATGCAGCCCTGAGGTCTCTCATGAAAGCAGGTGGTTAAATAGAAATTCGCTGCTCAGCTGACCCGGTAGGAGAAAAGTATGCCAAAAATGTACACAGAATGAGCTTTTCAGTGAATAGCAGCCAGGCACATTTTCGCTAGTTTTACTTGTAAGTGGGGTTGGAAACGCTTTTCAGGATCAATACTGGGCTCAAAACATGCAGCCCTGAGGTCTCTCATGATAGCAGGTGGTTAAATAGAAATTCGCTGCTCAGCTGACCCGGCAGGAGCAAACGTATGCTAAAAATGTACTCAGAATGAGCTTTTCAGTGAAGAGAAGCCAGGCACATTTTAGCTAGTTTTACTTGTAAGTGGGGTTGGAAACGCTTTTCAGGCTCAGTACTGGGCTCAAAACATGCAGCCCTGAGGTCTCTCGTGAAAGCAGGTGGTTAAATAGAAATTCGCTGCTCATCTGACCCGGTAGGAGCAAACGTATGCCAAAAATGTACACAGAATGAGCTTTTCAGTGAATAGCAGCCAGGCACATTTTCGCTAGTTTTACTTGTAAGTGGGGTTGGAAACGCTTTTCAGGATCAGTACTGGGCTCAAAACATGCAGCCCTGAGGTCTCTCATGATAGCAGGTGGTTAAATAAAAATTCGCTGCTCAGCTGACCCGGCAGGAGCAAACCTATGCTAAAAATGTACACAGAATGAGCTTTTCAGAGAAGAGAAGCCAGGCACATTTTAGCTAGTTTTACTTGTAAGTGGGGTTGGAAACGCTTTTCAGGCTCTGTACTGGGCTCAAAACATGCAGCCCTGAGGTCTCTCATGAAAGCAGGTGGTTAAATAGAAATTCACTGCTCAGCTCACCCGGTAGGAGCAAACGTATGCCAAAAATGAACACAGAATGAGCTTTTCAGTGAAGAGAAGCCAGGCACATTTTAGCTAATTTTACTTGTAAGTGGGGTTGGAAACGCTTTTGAGGCTCAGTACTGGGCTCAAAACATGCAGCCCTGAGGTCTCTCATGATAGCAGGTGGTTAAATAGAAATTCGCTGCTCAGCTGACCCGGCAGGAGCAAACGTATGCTAAAAATGTACTCAGAATGAGCTTTTCAGTGAATAGCAGCCAGGCACATTTTAGCTAGTTTTACTTGTAAGTGGGGTTGGAAACGCTTTTCAGGCTCAGTACTGGGCTCAAAACATGCAGCCCTGAAGTCTCTCATGATAGCAGGTGGTTAAATAGAAATTCGCTGCTCAGCTGATTCGGCAGGAGCAAACGTATATGCTAAAAATGTACTCAGAATGAGCTTTTCAGTGAAGAGAAGCCAGGCACATTTTAGCTAGTTTTACTTGTAAGTGGGGTTGGAAACACTTTTCAGGATCAGTACTGGGCTCAAAACATGCAGCCCTGAGGTCTCTCATGATAGCAGGTGGTTAAATAGAAATTCGCTGCTCAGCTGACCCGGCAGGAGCAAACATATGCTAAAAATGTACTCAGAATGAGCTTTTCAGTGAAGAGAAGCCAGGCACATTTTGAGCTAGTTTTACTTGTAAGTGGGGTTGGAAACGCTTTTCAGGCTCAGCACTGGGCTCAAAACATGCAGCCCTGAGGTCTCCCATGAAATCAGGTGGTTAAATAGAAATTCACTGCTCAGCTGACCCGGTAGGAGCAAACGTATGCCAAAAATGTACACAGAATGAGCTTTTCAGTGATTAGCAGCCAGGCACATTTTAGCTAGTTTTACTTGTAAGTGGGGTTGGAAACGCTTTTCAGGCTCAGTACTGGGCTCAAAACATGCAGCCCTGAGGTCTCTCATGATAGCAGGTGGTTAAATAGAAATTTGCTGCTCAGCTGACCCGGCAGGAGCAAACGTATACTAAAAATGTACTCAGAATGAGCTTTTCAGTGAAGAGAAGCCAGGCACATTTTAGCTAGTTTTACTTGTAAGTGGGGTTGGAAATGCTTTTCAGGCTCATTACTGAGCTCAAAACATGCAGCCCTGAGGTCTCTCATGAAAGCAGGTGGTTAAATAGAAATTCGCTGCTCAGCTGACCCGGTAGGAGCAAACGTATGCCAAAAATGTACACAGAATGAGCTTTTCAGTGAATAGCAGCCAGGCACATTTTAGCTAGTTTTACTTGCAAGTGGGGTTGGAAACGCTTTTCAGGATCAGTACTGGGCTCAAAACATGCAGCCCTGAGGTCTCTCATGATAGCAGGTGGTTAAATAGAAATTCGCTGCTCAGCTGACCCGGCAGGAGCAAACGTATGCTAAAAATGTACTCAGAATGAGCTTTTCAGAGAATAGCAGCCAGGCACATTTTAGCTAATTTTACTTGTAAGTGGGGTTGGAAACGCTTTTCAGGCTCAGTACTGAGCTCAAAACATGCAGCCCTGAGGTCTCTCATGAAAGCAGGTGGTTAAATAGAAATTCGCTGCTCAGCTGACCCGGTAGGAGCAATCGTATGCCAAAAATGTACACAGAATGAGCTTTTCAGTGAAAAGCAGCCAGGCACATTTTAGCTAGTTTTACTTGTAAGTGGGGTTGGAAATGCTTTTCAGGCTCAGTACTGAGCTCAAAACATGCAGCCCTGAGGTCTCTCATGAAAGCAGGTGGTTAAATAGAAATTCGCTGCTCAGCTGACCCGGTAGGAGAAAACGTATGCCAAAAATGTACACAGAATGAGCTTTTCAGTGAATAGCAGCCAGGCACATTTTCGCTAGTTTTACTTGTAAGTGGGGTTGGAAACGCTTTTCAGGATCAATACTGGGCTCAAAACATGCAGCCCTGAGGTCTCTCATGATAGCAGGTGGTTAAATAGAAATTCGCTGCTCAGCTGACCCGGCAGGAGCAAACGTATGCTAAAAATGTACTCAGAATGAGCTTTTCAGTGAAGAGAAGCCAGCCACATTTTAGCTAGTTTTACTTGTAAGTGGGGTTGGAAACGCTTTTCAGGCTCAGTACTGGGCTCAAAACATGCAGCCCTGAGGTCTCTCGTGAAAGCAGGTGGTTAAATAGAAATTCGCTGCTCAGCTGACCCGGTAGGAGCAAACGTATGCCAAAAATGTACACAGAATGAGCTTTTCAGTGAATAGCAGCCAGGCACATTTTCGCTAGTTTTACTTGTAAGTGGGGTTGGAAACGCTTTTCAGGATCAGTA
Source organism: Lissotriton vulgaris (assembly GCF_964263255.1). NCBI lineage: Eukaryota > Metazoa > Chordata > Amphibia > Caudata > Salamandridae > Lissotriton > Lissotriton vulgaris. Next base: position 1,084,945,047 of record NC_141691.1, on the reverse strand, counting down.
CTGGGCTCAAAACATGCAGCCCTGAGGTCTCTCATGATAGCAGGTGGTTAAATAAAAATTTGCTGCTCAGCTGACCCGGCAGGAGCAAACCTATGCTAAAAATGTACACAGAATGAGCTTTTCAGAGAAGAGAAGCCAGGCACATTTTAGCTAGTTTTACTTGTAAGTGAGGTTGGAAACGCTTTTCAGGCTCTGTACTGGGCTCAAAAAATGCAGCCCTGAGGTCTCTCATGAAAGCAGGTGGTTAAATAGAAATTCACTGCTCAGCTCACCCGGTAGGAGCAAACGTATGCCAAAAATGAACACAGAATGAGCTTTTCAGTGAAGAGAAGCCAGGCACATTTTAGCTAGTTTTACTTGTAAGTGGGGTTGGAAACGCTTTTGAGGCTCAGTACTGGGCTCAAAACATGCAGCCCTGAGGTCTCTCATGATAGCAGGTGGTTAAATAGAAATTCGCTGCTCAGCTGACCCGGCAGGAGCAAACGTATGCTAAAAATGTACTCAGAATGAGCTTTTCAGTGAATAGCAGCCAGGCACATTTTAGCTAGTTTTACTTGTAAGTGGGGTTGGAAACGCTTTTCAGGCTCAGTACTGGGCTCAAAACATGCAGCCCTGAAGTCTCTCATGATAGCAGGTGGTTAAATAGAAATTCGCTGCTCAGCTGATTCGGCAGGAGCAAACGTATATGCTAAAAATGTACTCAGAATGAGCTTTTCAGTGAAGAGAAGCCAGGCACATTTTAGCTAGTTTTACTTGTAAGTGGGGTTGGAAACGCTTTTCAGGATCAGTACTGGGCTCAAAACATGCAGCCCTGAGGTCTCTCATGATAGCAGGTGGTTAAATAGAAATTCGCTGCTCAGCTGACCCGGCAGGAGCAAACATATGCTAAAAATGTACTCAGAATGAGCTTTTCAGTGAAGAGAAGCCAGGCACATTTTGAGCTAGTTTTACTTGTAAGTGGGGTTGGAAACGCTTTTCAGGCTCAGCACTGGGCTCAAAACATGCAGCCCTGAGGTCTCCCATGAAATCAGGTGGTTAAATAGAAATTCACTGCTCAGCTGACCCGGTAGGAGCAAACGTATGCCAAAAATGTACACAGAATGAGCTTTTCAGTGAATAGCAGCCAGGCACATTTTAGCTAGTTTTACTTGTAAGTGGGGTTGGAAACGCTTTTCAGGCTCAGTACTGGGCTCAAAACATGCAGCCCTGAGGTCTCTCATGATAGCAGGTGGTTAAATAGAAATTTGCTGCTCAGCTGACCCGGCAGGAGCAAACGTATACTAAAAATGTACTCAGAATGAGCTTTTCAGTGAAGAGAAGCCAGGCACATTTTAGCTAGTTTTACTTGTAAGTGGGGTTGGAAATGCTTTTCAGGCTCATTACTGAGCTCAAAACATGCAGCCCTGAGGTCTCTCATGAAAGCAGGTGGTTAAATAGAAATTCGCTGCTCAGCTGACCCGGTAGGAGCAAACGTATGCCAAAAATGTACACAGAATGAGCTTTTCAGTGAATAGCAGCCAGGCACATTTTAGCTAGTTTTACTTGCAAGTGGGGTTGGAAACGCTTTTCAGGATCAGTACTGGGCTCAAAACATGCAGCCCTGAGGTCTCTCATGATAGCAGGTGGTTAAATAGAAATTCGCTGCTCAGCTGACCCGGCAGGAGCAAACGTATGCTAAAAATGTACTCAGAATGAGCTTTTCAGTGAATAGCAGCCAGGCACATTTTAGCTAATTTTACTTGTAAGTGGGGTTGGAAACGCTTTTCAGGCTCAGTACTGGGCTCAAAACATGCAGCCCTGAGGTCTCTCATGATAGCAGGTGGTTAAATAGAAATTCGCTGCTCAGCTGACCCGGCAGGAGCAAACGTATGCTAAAAATGTACTCAGAATGAGCTTTTCAGTGAATAGCAGCCAGGCACATTTTAGCTAATTTTACTTGTAAGTGGGGTTGGAAACGCTTTTCAGGCTCAGTACTGGGCTCAAAACATGCAGCCCTGAGGTCTCTCATGATAGCAGGTGGTTAAATAGAAATTCGCTGCTCAGCTGACCCGTTAGGAGCAAACGTATGCTAAAAATGTACACAGAATGAGCTTTTCAGTGTATAGCAGCCAGGCACATTTTAGCTAGTTTTACTTGTAAGTGGGGTTGGAAATGCTTTTCAGGCTCAGTACTGAGCTCAAAACATGCAGCCCTGAGGTCTCTCATGAAAGCAGGTGGTTAAATAGAAATTCGCTGCTCAGCTGACCCGGTAGGAGAAAACGTATGCCAAAAATGTACACAGAATGAGCTTTTCAGTGAATAGCAGCCAGGCACATTTTCGCTAGTTTTACTTGTAAGTGGGGTTGGAAACGCTTTTCAGGATCAGTACTGGGCTCAAAACATGCAGCCCTGAGGTCTCTCATGATAGCAGGTGGTTAAATAGAAATTCGCTGCTCAGCTGACCCGGCAGGAGCAAACGTATGCTAAAAATGTACTCAGAATGAGCTTTTCAGTGAAGAGAAGCCAGGCACATTTTGAGCTAGTTTTACTTGTAAGTGGGGTTGGAAACGCTTTTCAGGCTCAGCACTGGGCTCAAAACATGCAGCCCTGAGGTCTCCCATGAAATCAGGTGGTTAAATAGAAATTCACTGCTCTGCTGACCCGGTAGGAGCAAACAAATGCCAAAAATGTACACAGAATGAGCTTTTCAGTGAATAGCAGCCAGGCACATTTTAGCTAGTTTTACTTGTAAGTGGGGTTGGAAACGCTTTTCAGGCTCAGTACTGGGCTCAAAACATGCAGCCCTGAGGTCTCTCATGATAGCAGGTGGTTAAATAGAAATTTGCTGCTCAGCTGACCCGGCAGGAGCAAACGTATACTAAAAATGTACTCAGAATGAGCTTTTCAGTGAAGAGAAGCCAGGCACATTTTAGCTAGTTTTACTTGTAAGTGGGGTTGGAAATGCTTTTCAGGCTCATTACTGAGCTCAAAACATGCAGCCCTGAGGTCTCTCATGAAAGCAGGTGGTTAAATAGAAATTCGCTGCTCAGCTGACCCGGTAGGAGCAAACGTATGCCAAAAATGTACACAGAATGAGCTTTTCAGTGAATAGCAGCCAGGCACATTTTAGCTAGTTTTACTTGCAAGTGGGGTTGTAAACGCTTTTCAGGATCAGTACTGGGATCAAAACATGCAGCCCTGAGGTCTCTCATGATAGCAGGTGGTTAAATAGAAATTCGCTGCTCAGCTGACCCGGCAGGAGCAAACGTATGCTAAAAATGTACTCAGAATGAGCTTTTCAATGAATAGCAGCCAGGCACATTTTAGCTAATTTTACTTGTAAGTGGGGTTGGAAACGCTTTCAGGCTCAGTACTGGGCTCAAAACATGCAGCCCTGAGGTCTCTCATGATAGCAGGTGGTTAAATAGAAATTCGCTGCTCAGCTGACCCGGCAGGAGCAAACGTATGCTAAAAATGTACTCAGAATGAGCTTTTCAGTGAATAGCAGCCAGGCACATTTTAGCTAATTTTACTTGTAAGTGGGGTTGGAAACGCTTTTCAGGCTCAGTACTGGGCTCAAAACATGCGCCCTGAGGTCTCTCATGATAGCAGGTGGTTAAATAGAAATTCGCTGCTCAGCTGACCCGTTAGGAGCAAACGTATGCTAAAAATGTACACAGAATGAGCTTTTCAGTGAATAGCAGCCAGGCACATTTTAGCTAGTTTTACTTGTAAGTGGGGTTGGAAGTGCTTTTCAGGCTCAGTACTGAGCTCAAAACATGCAGCCCTGAGGTCTCTCATGAAAGCAGGTGGTTAAATAGAAATTTGCTGCTCAGCTGACCCGGTAGGAGAAAACGTATGCCAAAAATGTACACAGAATGAGCTTTTCAGTGAATAGCAGCCAGGCACATTTTCGCTAGTTTTACTTGTAAGTGGGGTTGGAAACGCTTTTCAGGATCAGTACTGGGCTCAAAACATGCAGCCCTGAGGTCTCTCATGAAATCAGGTGGTTAAATAGAAATTCGCTGCTCAGCTGACCCGGTAGGAGCAAACGTATGCCAAAAATGTACTCAGAATGAGCTTTTCAGTGAAGAGAAGCCAGGCACATTTTAGCTAGTTTTACTTGTAAGTGGGGTTGGAAACGCTTTTCAGGCTCAGTACTGGGCTCAAAACATGCAGCCCTGAGGTCTCTCATGAAATCAGGTGGTTAAATAGAAATTCGCTGCTCAGCTGACCCGGTAGGAGCAATCGTATGCCAAAAATGTACTCAGAATGAGCTTTTCAGTGAAGAGAAGCCAGGCACATTTTCGCTAGTTTTACTTGTAAGTGGGGTTGGAAACGCTTTTCAGGATCAATACTGGGCTCAAAACATGCAGCCCTGAGGTCTCTCATGATAGCAGGTGGTTAAATAGAAATTTGCTGCTCAGCTGACCCGGCAGGAGCAAACGTATACTAAAAATGTACTCAGAATGAGCTTTTCAGTGAAGAGAAGCCAGGCACATTTTAGCTAGTTTTACTTGTAAGTGGGGTTGGAAATGCTTTTCAGGCTCATTACTGAGCTCAAAACATGCAGCCCTGAGGTCTCTCATGAAAGCAGGTGGTTAAATAGAAATTCGCTGCTCAGCTGACCTGGTAGGAGCAAACGTATGCCAAAAATGTACACAGAATGAGCTTTTCAGTGAATAGCAGCCAGGCACATTTTAGCTAGTTTTACTTGCAAGTGGGGTTGGAAACGCTTTTCAGGATCAGTACTGGGCTCAAAACATGCAGCCCTGAGGTCTCTCATGATAGCAGGTGGTTAAATAGAAATTCGCTGCTCAGCTGACCCGGCAGGAGCAAACGTATGCTAAAAATGTACTCAGAATGAGCTTTTCAGTGAATAGCAGCCAGGCACATTTTAGCTAATTTTACTTGTAAGTGGGGTTGGAAACGCTTTTCAGGCTCAGTACTGGGCTCAAAACATGCAGCCCTGAGGTCTCTCATGATAGCAGGTGGTTAAATAGAAATTCGCTGCTCAGCTGACCCGGCAGGAGCAAACGTATGCTAAAAATGTACTCAGAATGAGCTTTTCAGTGAATAGCAGCCAGGCACATTTTAGCTAATTTTACTTGTAAGTGGGGTTGGAAACGCTTTTCAGGCTCAGTACTGGGCTCAAAACATGCAGCCCTGAGGTCTCTCATGATAGCAGGTGGTTAAATAGAAATTCGCTGCTCAGCTGACCCGTTAGGAGCAAACGTATGCTAAAAATGTACACAGAATGAGCTTTTCAGTGAATAGCAGCCAGGCACATTTTAGCTAGTTTTACTTGTAAGTGGGGTTGGAAATGCTTTTCAGGCTCAGTACTGAGCTCAAAACATGCAGCCCTGAGGTCTCTCATGAAAGCAGGTGGTTAAATAGAAATTCGCTGCTCAGCTGACCCGGTAGGAGAAAACGTATGCCAAAAATGTACACAGAATGAGCTTTTCAGTGAATAGCAGCCAGGCACATTTTCGCTAGTTTTACTTGTAAGTGGGGTTGGAAACGCTTTTCAGGATCAGTACTGGGCTCAAAACATGCAGCCCTGAGGTCTCTCATGATAGCAGGTGGTTAAATAGAAATTCGCTGCTCAGCTGACCCGGCAGGAGCAAACGTATGCTAAAAATGTACTCAGAATGAGCTTTTCAGTGAAGAGAAGCCAGGCACATTTTGAGCTAGTTTTACTTGTAAGTGGGGTTGGAAACGCTTTTCAGGCTCAGCACTGGGCTCAAAACATGCAGCCCTGAGGTCTCCCATGAAATCAGGTGGTTAAATAGAAATTCACTGCTCAGCTGACCCGGTAGGAGCAAACGTATGCCAAAAATGTACACAGAATGAGCTTTTCAGTGAATAGCAGCCAGGCACATTTTAGCTAGTTTTACTTGTAAGTGGGGTTGGAAACGCTTTTCAGGCTCAGTACTGGGCTCAAAACATGCAGCCCTGAGGTCTCTCATGATAGCAGGTGATTAAATAGAAATTTGCTGCTCAGCTGACCCGGCAGGAGCAAACGTATACTAAAAATGTACTCAGAATGAGCTTTTCAGTGAAGAGAAGCCAGGCACATTTGAGCTAGTTTTACTTGTAAGTGGGGTTGGAAATGCTTTTCAGGCTCATTGCTGAGCTCAAAACATGCAGCCCTGAGGTCTCTCATGAAAGCAGGTGGTTAAATAGAAATTCGCTGCTCAGCTGACCCGGTAGGAGCAAACGTATGCCAAAAATGTACACAGAATGAGCTTTTCAGTGAATAGCAGCCAGGCACATTTTAGCTAGTTTTACTTGCAAGTGGGGTTGGAAACGCTTTTCAGGATCAGTACTGGGCTCAAAACATGCAGCCCTGAGGTCTCTCATGATAGCAGGTGATTAAATAGAAATTCGCTGCTCAGCTGACCCGTTAGGAGCAAACGTATGCTAAAAATGTACACAGAATGAGCTTTTCAGTGAATAGCAGCCAGGCACATTTTAGCTAGTTTTACTTGTAAGTGGGGTTGGAAATGCTTTTCAGGCTCAGTACTGAGCTCAAAACATGCAGCCCTGAGGTCTCTCATGAAAGCAGGTGGTTAAATAGAAATTCGCTGCTCAGCTGACCCGGTAGGAGAAAACGTATGCCAAAAATGTACACAGAATGAGCTTTTCAGTGAATAGCAGCCAGGCACATTTTCGCTAGTTTTACTTGTAAGTGGGGTTGGAAACGCTTTTCAGGATCAGTACTGGGCTCAAAACATGCAGCCCTGAGGTCTCTCATGATAGCAGGTGGTTAAATAGAAATTCGCTGCTCAGCTGACCCGGCAGGAGCAAACGTATGCTAAAAATGTACTCAGAATGAGCTTTTCAGTGAAGAGAAGCCAGGCACATTTTAGCTAGTTTTACTTGTAAGTGGGGTTGGAAACGCTTTTCAGGCTCAGTACTGGGCTCAAAACATGCAGCCCTGAGGTCTCTCATGAAAGCAGGTGGTTAAATAGAAATTTGCTGCTCAGCTGACCCGGTAGGAGCAAACGTATGCCAAAAATGTACACAGAATGAGCTTTTCAATGAATAGCTGCCAGGCACATTTTAGCTAGTTTTACTTGTAAGTGGGGTTGGAAATGCTTTTCAGGCTCAGTACTGGGCTCAAAACATGCAGCCCTGAGGTCTCTCATGAAATCAGGTGGTTAAATAGAAATTCGCTGCTCAGCTGACCCGGTAGGAGCAAACCTATGCCAAAAATGTACACAGAATGAGCTTTTCAGTGAATAGCAGCCATGCACATTTTAGCTAGTTTTACTTGTAAGTGGGGATGGAAACGCTTTTCAGGCTCAGTACTGGGCTCAAAACATGCAGCCCTGAGGTCCCTCATGATAGCAGGTGGTTAAATAGAAATTCGCTGCTCAGCTGATTCGGCAGGAGCAAACGTATATGCTAAAAATGTACTCAGAATGAGCTTTTCAGTGAAGAGAAGCCAGGCACATTTTAGCTAGATTTACTTGTAAGTGGGGTTGGAAACGCTTTTCAGGATCAGTACTGGGCTCAAAACATGCAGCCCTGAGGTCTCTCATGACAGCAGGTGGTTAAATAGAAATTCGCTGCTCAGCTGACCCGGCAGGAGCAAACATATGCTAAAAATGTACTCAGAATGAGCTTTTCAGTGAAGAGAAGCCAGGCACATTTTGAGCTAGTTTTACTTGTAAGTGGGGTTGGAAACGCTTTTCAGGCTCAGCACTGGGCTCAAAACATGCAGCCCTGAGGTCTCCCATGAAATCAGGTGGTTAAATAGAAATTCACTGCTCAGCTGACCCGGTAGGAGCAAACGTATGCCAAAAATGTACACAGAATGAGCTTTTCAGTGAATAGCAGCCAGGCACATTTTAGCTAGTTTTACTTGTAAGTGGGGTTGGAAACGCTTTTCAGGCTCAGTACTGGGCTCAAAACATGCAGCCCTGAGGTCTCTCATGATAGCAGGTGGTTAAATAGAAATTTGCTGCTCAGCTGACCCGGCAGGAGCAAACGTATACTAAAAATGTACTCAGAATGAGCTTTTCAGTGAAGAGAAGCCAGGCACATTTTAGCTAGTTTTACTTGTAAGTGGGGTTGGAAATGCTTTTCAGGCTCATTACTGAGCTCAAAACATGCAGCCCTGAGGTCTCTCATGAAAGCAGGTGGTTAAATAGAAATTCGCTGCTCAGCTGACCCGGTAGGAGCAAACGTATGCCAAAAATGTACACAGAATGAGCTTTTCAGTGAATAGCAGCCAGGCACATTTTAGCTAGTTTTACTTGCAAGTGGGGTTGGAAACGCTTTTCAGGATCAGTACTGGGCTCAAAACATGCAGCCCTGAGGTCTCTCATGATAGCAGGTGGTTAAATAGAAATTCGCTGCTCAGCTGACCCGGCAGGAGCAAACGTATGCTAAAAATGTACTCAGAATGAGCTTTTCAGTGAATAGCAGCCAGGCACATTTTAGCTAATTTTACTTGTAAGTGGGGTTGGAAACGCTTTTCAGGCTCAGTACTGGGCTCAAAACATGCAGCCCTGAGGTCTCTCATGATAGCAGGTGGTTAAATAGAAATTCGCTGCTCAGCTGACCCGTTAGGAGCAAACGTATGCTAAAAATGTACACAGAATGAGCTTTTCAGTGAATAGCAGCCAGGCACATTTTAGCTAGTTTTACTTGTAAGTGGGGTTGGAAATGCTTTTCAGGCTCAGTACTGAGCTCAAAACATGCAGCCCTGAGGTCTCTCATGAAAGCAGGTGGTTAAATAGAAATTCGCTGCTCAGCTGACCCGGTAGGAGAAAACGTATGACAAAAATGTACACAGAATGAGCTTTTCAGTGAATAGCAGCCAGGCACATTTTCGCTAGTTTTACTTGTAAGTGGGGTTGGAAACGCTTTTCAGGATCAGTACTGGGCTCAAAACATGCAGCCCTGAGGTCTCTCATGATAGCAGGTGGTTAAATTGAAATTCGCTGCTCAGCTGACCCGGCAGGAGCAAACGTATGCTAAAAATGTACTCAGAATGAGCTTTTCAGTGAAGAGAAGCAAGGCACATTTTGAGCTAGTTTTACTTGTAAGTGGGGTTGGAAACGCTTTTCAGGCTCAGCACTGGGCTCAAAACATGCAGCCCTGAGGTCTCCCATGAAATCAGGTGGTTAAATAGAAATTCACTGCTCAGCTGACCCGGTAGGAGCAAACGTATGCCAAAAATGTACACAGAATGAGCTTTTCAGTGAATAGCAGCCAGGCACATTTTAGCTAGTTTTACTTGTAAGTGGGGTTGGAAACGCTTTTCAGGCTCAGTACTGGGCTCAAAACATGCAGCCCTGAGGTCTCTCATGATAGCAGGTGGTTAAATAGAAATTTGCTGCTCAGCTGACCCGGCAGGAGCAAACGTATACTAAAAATGTACTCAGAATGAGCTTTTCAGTGAAGAGAAGCCAGGCACATTTTAGCTAGTTTTACTTGTAAGTGGGGTTGGAAATGCTTTTCAGGCTCATTACTGAGCTCAAAACATGCAGCCCTGAGGTCTCTCATGAAAGCAGGTGGTTAAATAGAAATTCGCTGCTCAGCTGACCCGGTAGGAGCAAACGTATGCCAAAAATGTACACAGAATGAGCTTTTCAGTGAATAGCAGCCAGGCACATTTTAGCTAGTTTTACTTGCAAGTGGGGTTGGAAACGCTTTTCAGGATCAGTACTGGGCTCAAAACATGCAGCCCTGAGGTCTCTCATGATAGCAGGTGGTTAAATAGAAATTCGCTGCTCAGCTGACCCGGCAGGAGCAAACGTATGCTAAAAATGTACTCAGAATGAGCTTTTCAGTGAATAGCAGCCAGGCACATTTTAGCTAATTTTACTTGTAAGTGGGGTTGGAAACGCTTTTCAGGCTCAGTACTGGGCTCAAAACATGCAGCCCTGAGGTCTCTCATGATAGCAGGTGGTTAAATAGAAATTCGCTGCTCAGCTGACCCGGCAGGAGCAAACGTATGCTAAAAATGTACTCAGAATGAGCTTTTCAGTGAATAGCAGCCAGGCACATTTTAGCTAATTTTACTTGTAAGTGGGGTTGGAAACGCTTTTCAGGCTCAGTACTGGGCTCAAAACATGCAGCCCTGAGGTCTCTCATGATAGCAGGTGGTTAAATAGAAATTCGCTGCTCAGCTGACCCGTTAGGAGCAAACGTATGCTAAAAATGTACACAGAATGAGCTTTTCAGTGTATAGCAGCCAGGCACATTTTAGCTAGTTTTACTTGTAAGTGGGGTTGGAAATGCTTTTCAGGCTCAGTACTGAGCTCAAAACATGCAGCCCTGAGGTCTCTCATGAAAGCAGGTGGTTAAATAGAAATTCGCTGCTCAGCTGACCCGGTAGGAGAAAACGTATGCCAAAAATGTACACAGAATGAGCTTTTCAGTGAATAGCAGCCAGGCACATTTTCGCTAGTTTTACTTGTAAGTGGGGTTGGAAACGCTTTTCAGGATCAGTACTGGGCTCAAAACATGCAGCCCTGAGGTCTCTCATGATAGCAGGTGGTTAAATAGAAATTCGCTGCTCAGCTGACCCGGCAGGAGCAAACGTATGCTAAAAATGTACTCAGAATGAGCTTTTCAGTGAAGAGAAGCCAGGCACATTTTGAGCTAGTTTTACTTGTAAGTGGGGTTGGAAACGCTTTTCAGGCTCAGCACTGGGCTCAAAACATGCAGCCCTGAGGTCTCCCATGAAATCAGGTGGTTAAATAGAAATTCACTGCTCTGCTGACCCGGTAGGAGCAAACAAATGCCAAAAATGTACACAGAATGAGCTTTTCAGTGAATAGCAGCCAGGCACATTTTAGCTAGTTTTACTTGTAAGTGGGGTTGGAAACGCTTTTCAGGCTCAGTACTGGGCTCAAAACATGCAGCCCTGAGGTCTCTCATGATAGCAGGTGGTTAAATAGAAATTTGCTGCTCAGCTGACCCGGCAGGAGCAAACGTATACTAAAAATGTACTCAGAATGAGCTTTTCAGTGAAGAGAAGCCAGGCACATTTTAGCTAGTTTTACTTGTAAGTGGGGTTGGAAATGCTTTTCAGGCTCATTACTGAGCTCAAAACATGCAGCCCTGAGGTCTCTCATGAAAGCAGGTGGTTAAATAGAAATTCGCTGCTCAGCTGACCCGGTAGGAGCAAACGTATGCCAAAAATGTACACAGAATGAGCTTTTCAGTGAATAGCAGCCAGGCACATTTTAGCTAGTTTTACTTGCAAGTGGGGTTGTAAACGCTTTTCAGGATCAGTACTGGGATCAAAACATGCAGCCCTGAGGTCTCTCATGATAGCAGGTGGTTAAATAGAAATTCGCTGCTCAGCTGACCCGGCAGGAGCAAACGTATGCTAAAAATGTACTCAGAATGAGCTTTTCAATGAATAGCAGCCAGGCACATTTTAGCTAATTTTACTTGTAAGTGGGGTTGGAAACGCTTTCAGGCTCAGTACTGGGCTCAAAACATGCAGCCCTGAGGTCTCTCATGATAGCAGGTGGTTAAATAGAAATTCGCTGCTCAGCTGACCCGGCAGGAGCAAACGTATGCTAAAAATGTACTCAGAATGAGCTTTTCAGTGAATAGCAGCCAGGCACATTTTAGCTAATTTTACTTGTAAGTGGGGTTGGAAACGCTTTTCAGGCTCAGTACTGGGCTCAAAACATGCGCCCTGAGGTCTCTCATGATAGCAGGTGGTTAAATAGAAATTCGCTGCTCAGCTGACCCGTTAGGAGCAAACGTATGCTAAAAATGTACACAGAATGAGCTTTTCAGTGAATAGCAGCCAGGCACATTTTAGCTAGTTTTACTTGTAAGTGGGGTTGGAAGTGCTTTTCAGGCTCAGTACTGAGCTCAAAACATGCAGCCCTGAGGTCTCTCATGAAAGCAGGTGGTTAAATAGAAATTTGCTGCTCAGCTGACCCGGTAGGAGAAAACGTATGCCAAAAATGTACACAGAATGAGCTTTTCAGTGAATAGCAGCCAGGCACATTTTCGCTAGTTTTACTTGTAAGTGGGGTTGGAAACGCTTTTCAGGATCAGTACTGGGCTCAAAACATGCAGCCCTGAGGTCTCTCATGAAATCAGGTGGTTAAATAGAAATTCGCTGCTCAGCTGACCCGGTAGGAGCAAACGTATGCCAAAAATGTACTCAGAATGAGCTTTTCAGTGAAGAGAAGCCAGGCACATTTTAGCTAGTTTTACTTGTAAGTGGGGTTGGAAACGCTTTTCAGGCTCAGTACTGGGCTCAAAACATGCAGCCCTGAGGTCTCTCATGAAATCAGGTGGTTAAATAGAAATTCGCTGCTCAGCTGACCCGGTAGGAGCAATCGTATGCCAAAAATGTACTCAGAATGAGCTTTTCAGTGAAGAGAAGCCAGGCACATTTTCGCTAGTTTTACTTGTAAGTGGGGTTGGAAACGCTTTTCAGGATCAATACTGGGCTCAAAACATGCAGCCCTGAGGTCTCTCATGATAGCAGGTGGTTAAATAGAAATTTGCTGCTCAGCTGACCCGGCAGGAGCAAACGTATACTAAAAATGTACTCAGAATGAGCTTTTCAGTGAAGAGAAGCCAGGCACATTTTAGCTAGTTTTACTTGTAAGTGGGGTTGGAAATGCTTTTCAGGCTCATTACTGAGCTCAAAACATGCAGCCCTGAGGTCTCTCATGAAAGCAGGTGGTTAAATAGAAATTCGCTGCTCAGCTGACCTGGTAGGAGCAAACGTATGCCAAAAATGTACACAGAATGAGCTTTTCAGTGAATAGCAGCCAGGCACATTTTAGCTAGTTTTACTTGCAAGTGGGGTTGGAAACGCTTTTCAGGATCAGTACTGGGCTCAAAACATGCAGCCCTGAGGTCTCTCATGATAGCAGGTGGTTAAATAGAAATTCGCTGCTCAGCTGACCCGGCAGGAGCAAACGTATGCTAAAAATGTACTCAGAATGAGCTTTTCAGTGAATAGCAGCCAGGCACATTTTAGCTAATTTTACTTGTAAGTGGGGTTGGAAACGCTTTTCAGGCTCAGTACTGGGCTCAAAACATGCAGCCCTGAGGTCTCTCATGATAGCAGGTGGTTAAATAGAAATTCGCTGCTCAGCTGACCCGGCAGGAGCAAACGTATGCTAAAAATGTACTCAGAATGAGCTTTTCAGTGAATAGCAGCCAGGCACATTTTAGCTAATTTTACTTGTAAGTGGGGTTGGAAACGCTTTTCAGGCTCAGTACTGGGCTCAAAACATGCAGCCCTGAGGTCTCTCATGATAGCAGGTGGTTAAATAGAAATTCGCTGCTCAGCTGACCCGTTAGGAGCAAACGTATGCTAAAAATGTACACAGAATGAGCTTTTCAGTGAATAGCAGCCAGGCACATTTTAGCTAGTTTTACTTGTAAGTGGGGTTGGAAATGCTTTTCAGGCTCAGTACTGAGCTCAAAACATGCAGCCCTGAGGTCTCTCATGAAAGCAGGTGGTTAAATAGAAATTCGCTGCTCAGCTGACCCGGTAGGAGAAAACGTATGCCAAAAATGTACACAGAATGAGCTTTTCAGTGAATAGCAGCCAGGCACATTTTCGCTAGTTTTACTTGTAAGTGGGGTTGGAAACGCTTTTCAGGATCAGTACTGGGCTCAAAACATGCAGCCCTGAGGTCTCTCATGATAGCAGGTGGTTAAATAGAAATTCGCTGCTCAGCTGACCCGGCAGGAGCAAACGTATGCTAAAAATGTACTCAGAATGAGCTTTTCAGTGAAGAGAAGCCAGGCACATTTTGAGCTAGTTTTACTTGTAAGTGGGGTTGGAAACGCTTTTCAGGCTCAGCACTGGGCTCAAAACATGCAGCCCTGAGGTCTCCCATGAAATCAGGTGGTTAAATAGAAATTCACTGCTCAGCTGACCCGGTAGGAGCAAACGTATGCCAAAAATGTACACAGAATGAGCTTTTCAGTGAATAGCAGCCAGGCACATTTTAGCTAGTTTTACTTGTAAGTGGGGTTGGAAACGCTTTTCAGGCTCAGTACTGGGCTCAAAACATGCAGCCCTGAGGTCTCTCATGATAGCAGGTGATTAAATAGAAATTTGCTGCTCAGCTGACCCGGCAGGAGCAAACGTATACTAAAAATGTACTCAGAATGAGCTTTTCAGTGAAGAGAAGCCAGGCACATTTGAGCTAGTTTTACTTGTAAGTGGGGTTGGAAATGCTTTTCAGGCTCATTACTGAGCTCAAAACATGCAGCCCTGAGGTCTCTCATGAAAGCAGGTGGTTAAATAGAAATTCGCTGCTCAGCTGACCCGGTAGGAGCAAACGTATGCCAAAAATGTACACAGAATGAGCTTTTCAGTGAATAGCAGCCAGGCACATTTTAGCTAGTTTTACTTGCAAGTGGGGTTGGAAACGCTTTTCAGGATCAGTACTGGGCTCAAAACATGCAGCCCTGAGGTCTCTCATGATAGCAGGTGATTAAATAGAAATTCGCTGCTCAGCTGACCCGTTAGGAGCAAACGTATGCTAAAAATGTACACAGAATGAGCTTTTCAGTGAATAGCAGCCAGGCACATTTTAGCTAGTTTTACTTGTAAGTGGGGTTGGAAATGCTTTTCAGGCTCAGTACTGAGCTCAAAACATGCAGCCCTGAGGTCTCTCATGAAAGCAGGTGGTTAAATAGAAATTCGCTGCTCAGCTGACCCGGTAGGAGAAAACGTATGCCAAAAATGTACACAGAATGAGCTTTTCAGTGAATAGCAGCCAGGCACATTTTCGCTAGTTTTACTTGTAAGTGGGGTTGGAAACGCTTTTCAGGATCAGTACTGGGCTCAAAACATGCAGCCCTGAGGTCTCTCATGATAGCAGGTGGTTAAATAGAAATTCGCTGCTCAGCTGACCCGGCAGGAGCAAACGTATGCTAAAAATGTACTCAGAATGAGCTTTTCAGTGAAGAGAAGCCAGGCACATTTTAGCTAGTTTTACTTGTAAGTGGGGTTGGAAACGCTTTTCAGGCTCAGTACTGGGCTCAAAACATGCAGCCCTGAGGTCTCTCATGAAAGCAGGTGGTTAAATAGAAATTTGCTGCTCAGCTGACCCGGTAGGAGCAAACGTATGCCAAAAATGTACACAGAATGAGCTTTTCAATGAATAGCTGCCAGGCACATTTTAGCTAGTTTTACTTGTAAGTGGGGTTGGAAATGCTTTTCAGGCTCAGTACTGGGCTCAAAACATGCAGCCCTGAGGTCTCTCATGAAATCAGGTGGTTAAATAGAAATTCGCTGCTCAGCTGACCCGGTAGGAGCAAACCTATGCCAAAAATGTACACAGAATGAGCTTTTCAGTGAATAGCAGCCATGCACATTTTAGCTAGTTTTACTTGTAAGTGGGGATGGAAACGCTTTTCAGGCTCAGTACTGGGCTCAAAACATGCAGCCCTGAGGTCCCTCATGATAGCAGGTGGTTAAATAGAAATTCGCTGCTCAGCTGATTCGGCAGGAGCAAACGTATATGCTAAAAATGTACTCAGAATGAGCTTTTCAGTGAAGAGAAGCCAGGCACATTTTAGCTAGATTTACTTGTAAGTGGGGTTGGAAACGCTTTTCAGGATCAGTACTGGGCTCAAAACATGCAGCCCTGAGGTCTCTCATGACAGCAGGTGGTTAAATAGAAATTCGCTGCTCAGCTGACCCGGCAGGAGCAAACATATGCTAAAAATGTACTCAGAATGAGCTTTT
This sequence comes from Lissotriton vulgaris, assembly GCF_964263255.1. Taxonomy (NCBI): domain Eukaryota; kingdom Metazoa; phylum Chordata; class Amphibia; order Caudata; family Salamandridae; genus Lissotriton; species Lissotriton vulgaris. The sequence goes on along the minus strand of NC_141691.1, from coordinate 1,084,929,353 downwards.
CAGTGAAGAGAAGCCAGGCACATTTTGAGCTAGTTTTACTTGTAAGTGGGGTTGGAAACGCTTTTCAGGCTCAGCACTGGGCTCAAAACATGCAGCCCTGAGGTCTCCCATGAAATCAGGTGGTTAAATAGAAATTCACTGCTCAGCTGACCCGGTAGGAGCAAACGTATGCCAAAAATGTACACAGAATGAGCTTTTCAGTGAATAGCAGCCAGGCACATTTTAGCTAGTTTTACTTGTAAGTGGGGTTGGAAACGCTTTTCAGGCTCAGTACTGGGCTCAAAACATGCAGCCCTGAGGTCTCTCATGATAGCAGGTGGTTAAATAGAAATTTGCTGCTCAGCTGACCCGGCAGGAGCAAACGTATACTAAAAATGTACTCAGAATGAGCTTTTCAGTGAAGAGAAGCCAGGCACATTTTAGCTAGTTTTACTTGTAAGTGGGGTTGGAAATGCTTTTCAGGCTCATTACTGAGCTCAAAACATGCAGCCCTGAGGTCTCTCATGAAAGCAGGTGGTTAAATAGAAATTCGCTGCTCAGCTGACCCGGTAGGAGCAAACGTATGCCAAAAATGTACACAGAATGAGCTTTTCAGTGAATAGCAGCCAGGCACATTTTAGCTAGTTTTACTTGCAAGTGGGGTTGGAAACGCTTTTCAGGATCAGTACTGGGCTCAAAACATGCAGCCCTGAGGTCTCTCATGATAGCAGGTGGTTAAATAGAAATTCGCTGCTCAGCTGACCCGGCAGGAGCAAACGTATGCTAAAAATGTACTCAGAATGAGCTTTTCAGTGAATAGCAGCCAGGCACATTTTAGCTAATTTTACTTGTAAGTGGGGTTGGAAACGCTTTTCAGGCTCAGTACTGGGCTCAAAACATGCAGCCCTGAGGTCTCTCATGATAGCAGGTGGTTAAATAGAAATTCGCTGCTCAGCTGACCCGTTAGGAGCAAACGTATGCTAAAAATGTACACAGAATGAGCTTTTCAGTGAATAGCAGCCAGGCACATTTTAGCTAGTTTTACTTGTAAGTGGGGTTGGAAATGCTTTTCAGGCTCAGTACTGAGCTCAAAACATGCAGCCCTGAGGTCTCTCATGAAAGCAGGTGGTTAAATAGAAATTCGCTGCTCAGCTGACCCGGTAGGAGAAAACGTATGACAAAAATGTACACAGAATGAGCTTTTCAGTGAATAGCAGCCAGGCACATTTTCGCTAGTTTTACTTGTAAGTGGGGTTGGAAACGCTTTTCAGGATCAGTACTGGGCTCAAAACATGCAGCCCTGAGGTCTCTCATGATAGCAGGTGGTTAAATTGAAATTCGCTGCTCAGCTGACCCGGCAGGAGCAAACGTATGCTAAAAATGTACTCAGAATGAGCTTTTCAGTGAAGAGAAGCAAGGCACATTTTGAGCTAGTTTTACTTGTAAGTGGGGTTGGAAACGCTTTTCAGGCTCAGCACTGGGCTCAAAACATGCAGCCCTGAGGTCTCCCATGAAATCAGGTGGTTAAATAGAAATTCACTGCTCAGCTGACCCGGTAGGAGCAAACGTATGCCAAAAATGTACACAGAATGAGCTTTTCAGTGAATAGCAGCCAGGCACATTTTAGCTAGTTTTACTTGTAAGTGGGGTTGGAAACGCTTTTCAGGCTCAGTACTGGGCTCAAAACATGCAGCCCTGAGGTCTCTCATGATAGCAGGTGGTTAAATAGAAATTTGCTGCTCAGCTGACCCGGCAGGAGCAAACGTATACTAAAAATGTACTCAGAATGAGCTTTTCAGTGAAGAGAAGCCAGGCACATTTTAGCTAGTTTTACTTGTAAGTGGGGTTGGAAATGCTTTTCAGGCTCATTACTGAGCTCAAAACATGCAGCCCTGAGGTCTCTCATGAAAGCAGGTGGTTAAATAGAAATTCGCTGCTCAGCTGACCCGGTAGGAGCAAACGTATGCCAAAAATGTACACAGAATGAGCTTTTCAGTGAATAGCAGCCAGGCACATTTTAGCTAGTTTTACTTGCAAGTGGGGTTGGAAACGCTTTTCAGGATCAGTACTGGGCTCAAAACATGCAGCCCTGAGGTCTCTCATGATAGCAGGTGGTTAAATAGAAATTCGCTGCTCAGCTGACCCGGCAGGAGCAAACGTATGCTAAAAATGTACTCAGAATGAGCTTTTCAGTGAATAGCAGCCAGGCACATTTTAGCTAATTTTACTTGTAAGTGGGGTTGGAAACGCTTTTCAGGCTCAGTACTGGGCTCAAAACATGCAGCCCTGAGGTCTCTCATGATAGCAGGTGGTTAAATAGAAATTCGCTGCTCAGCTGACCCGGCAGGAGCAAACGTATGCTAAAAATGTACTCAGAATGAGCTTTTCAGTGAATAGCAGCCAGGCACATTTTAGCTAATTTTACTTGTAAGTGGGGTTGGAAACGCTTTTCAGGCTCAGTACTGGGCTCAAAACATGCAGCCCTGAGGTCTCTCATGATAGCAGGTGGTTAAATAGAAATTCGCTGCTCAGCTGACCCGTTAGGAGCAAACGTATGCTAAAAATGTACACAGAATGAGCTTTTCAGTGAATAGCAGCCAGGCACATTTTAGCTAGTTTTACTTGTAAGTGGGGTTGGAAATGCTTTTCAGGCTCAGTACTGAGCTCAAAACATGCAGCCCTGAGGTCTCTCATGAAAGCAGGTGGTTAAATAGAAATTCGCTGCTCAGCTGACCCGGTAGGAGAAAACGTATGCCAAAAATGTACACAGAATGAGCTTTTCAGTGAATAGCAGCCAGGCACATTTTCGCTAGTTTTACTTGTAAGTGGGGTTGGAAACGCTTTTCAGGATCAGTACTGGGCTCAAAACATGCAGCCCTGAGGTCTCTCATGATAGCAGGTGGTTAAATAGAAATTCGCTGCTCAGCTGACCCGGCAGGAGCAAACGTATGCTAAAAATGTACTCAGAATGAGCTTTTCAGTGAAGAGAAGCCAGGCACATTTTAGCTAGTTTTACTTGTAAGTGGGGTTGGAAACGCTTTTCAGGCTCAGTACTGGGCTCAAAACATGCAGCCCTGAGGTCTCTCATGAAAGCAGGTGGTTAAATAGAAATTCGCTGCTCAGCTGACCCGGTAGGAGCAAACGTATGCCAAAAATGTACACAGAATGAGCTTTTCAATGAATAGCAGCCAGGCACATTTTAGCTAGTTTTACTTGTAAGTGGGGTTGGAAATGCTTTTCAGGCTCAGTACTGGGCTCAAAACATGCAGCCCTGAGGTCTCTCATGAAATCAGGTGGTTAAATAGAAATTCGCTGCTCAGCTGACCCGGTAGGAGCAAACCTATGCCAAAAATGTACACAGAATGAGCTTTTCAGTGAATAGCAGCCATGCACATTTTAGCTAGTTTTACTTGTAAGTGGGGATGGAAACGCTTTTCAGGCTCAGTACTGGGCTCAAAACATGCAGCCCTGAGGTCCCTCATGATAGCAGGTGGTTAAATAGAAATTTGCTGCTCAGCTGACCCGGCAGGAGCAAACGTATGCTAAAAATGTACTCAGAATGAGCTTTTCAGTGAAGAGAAGCCAGGCACATTTTAGCTAGTTTTACTTGTAAGTGGGGTTGGAAATGCTTTTCAGGCTCAGTACTGGGCTCAAAACATGCAGCCCTGAGGTCTCTCATGAAATCAGGTGGTTAAATAGAAATTCGCTGCTCAGCTGACCCGGTAGGAGCAAACGTATGCCAAAAATGTACACAGAATGAGCTTTTCAGTGAATAGCAGCCAGGCACATTTTAGCTAGTTTTACTTGTAAGTGGGGTTGGAAATGCTTTTCAGGCTCAGTACTGGGCTCAAAACATGCAGCCCTGAGGTCTCTCATGAAATCAGGTGGTTAAATAGAAATTCGCTGCTCAGCTGACCCGGTAGGAGCAATCGTATGCCAAAAATGTACACAGAATGAGCTTTTCAGTGAAGAGAAGCCAGGCACATTTTAGCTAGTTTTACTTGTAAGTGGGGTTGGAAACGCTTTTCAGGCTCAGTACTGGGCTCAAAACATGCAGCCCTGAGGTCTCTCGTGAAAGCAGGTGGTTAAATAGAAATTCGCTGCTCATCTGACCCGGTAGGAGCAAACGTATGCCAAAAATGTACACAGAATGAGCTTTTCAGTGAATAGCAGCCAGGCACATTTTCGCTAGTTTTACTTGTAAGTGGGGTTGGAAACGCTTTTCAGGATCAGTACTGGGCTCAAAACATGCAGCCCTGAGGTCTCTCATGATAGCAGGTGGTTAAATAAAAATTCGCTGCTCAGCTGACCCGGCAGGAGCAAACCTATGCTAAAAATGTACACAGAATGAGCTTTTCAGAGAAGAGAAGCCAGGCACATTTTAGCTAGTTTTACTTGTAAGTGGGGTTGGAAACGCTTTTCAGGCTCTGTACTGGGCTCAAAACATGCAGCCCTGAGGTCTCTCATGAAAGCAGGTGGTTAAATAGAAATTCACTGCTCAGCTCACCCGGTAGGAGCAAACGTATGCCAAAAATGAACACAGAATGAGCTTTTCAGTGAAGAGAAGCCGGGCACATTTTAGCTAATTTTACTTGTAAGTGGGGTTGGAAACGCTTTTCAGGCTCAGCACTGGGCTCAAAACATGCAGCCCTGAGGTCTCCCATGAAATCAGGTGGTTAAATAGAAATTCACTGCTCAGCTGACCCGGTAGGAGCAAACGTATGCCAAAAATGTACACAGAATGAGCTTTTCAGTGAATAGCAGCCAGGCACATTTTAGCTAGTTTTACTTGTAAGTGGGGTTGGAAACGCTTTTCAGGCTCAGTACTGGGCTCAAAACATGCAGCCCTGAGGTCTCTCATGATAGCAGGTGGTTAAATAGAAATTTGCTGCTCAGCTGACCCGGCAGGAGCAAACGTATACTAAAAATGTACTCAGAATGAGCTTTTCAGTGAAGAGAAGCCAGGCACATTTTAGCTAGTTTTACTTGTAAGTGGGGTTGGAAATGCTTTTCAGGCTCATTACTGAGCTCAAAACATGCAGCCCTGAGGTCTCTCATGAAAGCAGGTGGTTAAATAGAAATTCGCTGCTCAGCTGACCCGGTAGGAGCAAACGTATGCCAAAAATGTACACAGAATGAGCTTTTCAGTGAATAGCAGCCAGGCACATTTTAGCTAGTTTTACTTGCAAGTGGGGTTGGAAACGCTTTTCAGGATCAGTACTGGGCTCAAAACATGCAGCCCTGAGGTCTCTCATGATAGCAGGTGGTTAAATAGAAATTCGCTGCTCAGCTGACCCGGCAGGAGCAAACGTATGCTAAAAATGTACTCAGAATGAGCTTTTCAGTGAATAGCAGCCAGGCACATTTTAGCTAATTTTACTTGTAAGTGGGGTTGGAAACGCTTTTCAGGCTCAGTACTGGGCTCAAAACATGCAGCCCTGAGGTCTCTCATGATAGCAGGTGGTTAAATAGAAATTCGCTGCTCAGCTGACCCGGCAGGAGCAAACGTATGCTAAAAATGTACTCAGAATGAGCTTTTCAGTGAATAGCAGCCAGGCACATTTTAGCTAATTTTACTTGTAAGTGGGGTTGGAAACGCTTTTCAGGCTCAGTACTGGGCTCAAAACATGCAGCCCTGAGGTCTCTCATGATAGCAGGTGGTTAAATAGAAATTCGCTGCTCAGCTGACCCGTTAGGAGCAAACGTATGCTAAAAATGTACACAGAATGAGCTTTTCAGTGAATAGCAGCCAGGCACATTTTAGCTAGTTTTACTTGTAAGTGGGGTTGGAAATGCTTTTCAGGCTCAGTACTGAGCTCAAAACATGCAGCCCTGAGGTCTCTCATGAAAGCAGGTGGTTAAATAGAAATTCGCTGCTCAGCTGACCCGGTAGGAGAAAACGTATGCCAAAAATGTACACAGAATGAGCTTTTCAGTGAATAGCAGCCAGGCACATTTTCGCTAGTTTTACTTGTAAGTGGGGTTGGAAATGCTTTTCAGGATCAGTACTGGGCTCAAAACATGCAGCCCTGAGGTCTCTCATGATAGCAGGTGGTTAAATAGAAATTCGCTGCTCAGCTGACCCGGCAGGAGCAAACGTATGCTAAAAATGTACTCAGAATGAGCTTTTCAGTGAAGAGAAGCCAGGCACATTTTAGCTAGTTTTACTTGTAAGTGGGGTTGGAAACGCTTTTCAGGCTCAGTACTGGGCTCAAAACATGCAGCCCTGAGGTCTCTCATGAAAGCAGGTGGTTAAATAGAAATTCGCTGCTCAGCTGACCCGGTAGGAGCAAACGTATGCCAAAAATGTACACAGAATGAGCTTTTCAATGAATAGCAGCCAGGCACATTTTAGCTAGTTTTACTTGTAAGTGGGGTTGGAAATGCTTTTCAGGCTCAGTACTGGGCTCAAAACATGCAGCCCTGAGGTCTCTCATGAAATCAGGTGGTTAAATAGAAATTCGCTGCTCAGCTGACCCGGTAGGAGCAAACCTATGCCAAAAATGTACACAGAATGAGCTTTTCAGTGAATAGCAGCCATGCACATTTTAGCTAGTTTTACTTGTAAGTGGGGATGGAAACGCTTTTCAGGCTCAGTACTGGGCTCAAAACATGCAGCCCTGAGGTCTCTCATGAAATCAGGTGGTTAAATAGAAATTCGCTGCTCAGCTGACCCGGTAGGAGCAAACGTATGCCAAAAATGTACACAGAATGAGCTTTTCAGTGAAGAGAAGCCAGGCACATTTTAGCTAGTTTTACTTGTAAGTGGGGTTGGAAATGCTTTTCAGGCTCAGTACTGGGCTCAAAACATGCAGCCCTGAGGTCTCTCGTGAAAGCAGGTGGTTAAATAGAAATTCGCTGCTCATCTGACCCGGTAGGAGCAAACGTATGCCAAAAATGTACACAGAATGAGCTTTTCAGTGAAAAGCAGCCAGGCACATTTTAGCTAGTTTTACTTGTAAGTGGGGTTGGAAATGCTTTTCAGGCTCAGTACTGAGCTCAAAACATGCAGCCCTGAGGTCTCTCATGAAATCAGGTGGTTAAATAGAAATTCGCTGCTCAGCTGACCCGGTAGGAGCAAACCTATGCCAAAAATGTACACAGAATGAGCTTTTCAGTGAATAGCAGCCATGCACATTTTAGCTAGTTTTACTTGTAAGTGGGGATGGAAACGCTTTTCAGGATCAATACTGGGCTCAAAACATGCAGCCCTGAGGTCTCTCATGATAGCAGGTGGTTAAATAGAAATTCGCTGCTCAGCTGACCCGGCAGGAGCAAACGTATGCTAAAAATGTACTCAGAATGAGCTTTTCAGTGAAGAGAAGCCAGGCACATTTTAGCTAGTTTTACTTGTAAGTGGGGTTGGAAACGCTTTTCAGGCTCAGTACTGGGCTCAAAACATGCAGCCCTGAGGTCTCTCGTGAAAGCAGGTGGTTAAATAGAAATTCGCTGCTCATCTGACCCGGTAGGAGCAAACGTATGCCAAAAATGTACACAGAATGAGCTTTTCAGTGAATAGCAGCCAGGCACATTTTCGCTAGTTTTACTTGTAAGTGGGGTTGGAAACGCTTTTCAGGATCAGTACTGGGCTCAAAACATGCAGCCCTGAGGTCTCTCATGATAGCAGGTGGTTAAATAAAAATTCGCTGCTCAGCTGACCCGGCAGGAGCAAACCTATGCTAAAAATGTACACAGAATGAGCTTTTCAGAGAAGAGAAGCCAGGCACATTTTAGCTAGTTTTACTTGTAAGTGGGGTTGGAAACGCTTTTCAGGCTCTGTACTGGGCTCAAAACATGCAGCCCTGAGGTCTCTCATGAAAGCAGGTGGTTAAATAGAAATTCACTGCTCAGCTCACCCGGTAGGAGCAAACGTATGCCAAAAATGAACACAGAATGAGCTTTTCAGTGAAGAGAAGCCAGGCACATTTTAGCTAATTTTACTTGTAAGTGGGGTTGGAAACGCTTTTGAGGCTCAGTACTGGGCTCAAAACATGCAGCCCTGAGGTCTCTCATGATAGCAGGTGGTTAAATAGAAATTCGCTGCTCAGCTGACCCGGCAGGAGCAAACGTATGCTAAAAATGTACTCAGAATGAGCTTTTCAGTGAATAGCAGCCAGGCACATTTTAGCTAGTTTTACTTGTAAGTGGGGTTGGAAACGCTTTTCAGGCTCAGTACTGGGCTCAAAACATGCAGCCCTGAAGTCTCTCATGATAGCAGGTGGTTAAATAGAAATTCGCTGCTCAGCTGATTCGGCAGGAGCAAACGTATATGCTAAAAATGTACTCAGAATGAGCTTTTCAGTGAAGAGAAGCCAGGCACATTTTAGCTAGTTTTACTTGTAAGTGGGGTTGGAAACGCTTTTCAGGATCAGTACTGGGCTCAAAACATGCAGCCCTGAGGTCTCTCATGATAGCAGGTGGTTAAATAGAAATTCGCTGCTCAGCTGACCCGGCAGGAGCAAACATATGCTAAAAATGTACTCAGAATGAGCTTTTCAGTGAAGAGAAGCCAGGCACATTTTGAGCTAGTTTTACTTGTAAGTGGGGTTGGAAACGCTTTTCAGGCTCAGCACTGGGCTCAAAACATGCAGCCCTGAGGTCTCCCATGAAATCAGGTGGTTAAATAGAAATTCACTGCTCAGCTGACCCGGTAGGAGCAAACGTATGCCAAAAATGTACACAGAATGAGCTTTTCAGTGAAGAGAAGCCAGGCACATTTTAGCTAGTTTTACTTGTAAGTGGGGTTGGAAATGCTTTTCAGGCTCATTACTGAGCTCAAAACATGCAGCCCTGAGGTCTCTCATGAAAGCAGGTGGTTAAATAGAAATTCGCTGCTCAGCTGACCCGGTAGGAGCAAACGTATGCCAAAAATGTACACAGAATGAGCTTTTCAGTGAATAGCAGCCAGGCACATTTTAGCTAGTTTTACTTGCAAGTGGGGTTGGAAACGCTTTTCAGGATCAGTACTGGGCTCAAAACATGCAGCCCTGAGGTCTCTCATGATAGCAGGTGGTTAAATAGAAATTCGCTGCTCAGCTGACCCGGCAGGAGCAAACGTATGCTAAAAATGTACTCAGAATGAGCTTTTCAGTGAATAGCAGCCAGGCACATTTTAGCTAATTTTACTTGTAAGTGGGGTTGGAAACGCTTTTCAGGCTCAGTACTGAGCTCAAAACATGCAGCCCTGAGGTCTCTCATGAAAGCAGGTGGTTAAATAGAAATTCGCTGCTCAGCTGACCCGGTAGGAGCAATCGTATGCCAAAAATGTACACAGAATGAGCTTTTCAGTGAAAAGCAGCCAGGCACATTTTAGCTAGTTTTACTTGTAAGTGGGGTTGGAAATGCTTTTCAGGCTCAGTACTGAGCTCAAAACATGCAGCCCTGAGGTCTCTCATGAAAGCAGGTGGTTAAATAGAAATTCGCTGCTCAGCTGACCCGGTAGGAGAAAACGTATGCCAAAAATGTACACAGAATGAGCTTTTCAGTGAATAGCAGCCAGGCACATTTTCGCTAGTTTTACTTGTAAGTGGGGTTGGAAACGCTTTTCAGGATCAATACTGGGCTCAAAACATGCAGCCCTGAGGTCTCTCATGATAGCAGGTGGTTAAATAGAAATTCGCTGCTCAGCTGACCCGGCAGGAGCAAACGTATGCTAAAAATGTACTCAGAATGAGCTTTTCAGTGAAGAGAAGCCAGCCACATTTTAGCTAGTTTTACTTGTAAGTGGGGTTGGAAACGCTTTTCAGGCTCAGTACTGGGCTCAAAACATGCAGCCCTGAGGTCTCTCGTGAAAGCAGGTGGTTAAATAGAAATTCGCTGCTCAGCTGACCCGGTAGGAGCAAACGTATGCCAAAAATGTACACAGAATGAGCTTTTCAGTGAATAGCAGCCAGGCACATTTTCGCTAGTTTTACTTGTAAGTGGGGTTGGAAACGCTTTTCAGGATCAGTACTGGGCTCAAAACATGCAGCCCTGAGGTCTCTCATGATAGCAGGTGGTTAAATAAAAATTTGCTGCTCAGCTGACCCGGCAGGAGCAAACCTATGCTAAAAATGTACACAGAATGAGCTTTTCAGAGAAGAGAAGCCAGGCACATTTTAGCTAGTTTTACTTGTAAGTGGGGTTGGAAACGCTTTTCAGGCTCTGTACTGGGCTCAAAAAATGCAGCCCTGAGGTCTCTCATGAAAGCAGGTGGTTAAATAGAAATTCACTGCTCAGCTCACCCGGTAGGAGCAAACGTATGCCAAAAATGAACACAGAATGAGCTTTTCAGTGAAGAGAAGCCAGGCACATTTTAGCTAGTTTTACTTGTAAGTGGGGTTGGAAACGCTTTTGAGGCTCAGTACTGGGCTCAAAACATGCAGCCCTGAGGTCTCTCATGATAGCAGGTGGTTAAATAGAAATTCGCTGCTCAGCTGACCCGGCAGGAGCAAACGTATGCTAAAAATGTACTCAGAATGAGCTTTTCAGTGAATAGCAGCCAGGCACATTTTAGCTAGTTTTACTTGTAAGTGGGGTTGGAAACGCTTTTCAGGCTCAGTACTGGGCTCAAAACATGCAGCCCTGAAGTCTCTCATGATAGCAGGTGGTTAAATAGAAATTCGCTGCTCAGCTGATTCGGCAGGAGCAAACGTATATGCTAAAAATGTACTCAGAATGAGCTTTTCAGTGAAGAGAAGCCAGGCACATTTTAGCTAGTTTTACTTGTAAGTGGGGTTGGAAACGCTTTTCAGGATCAGTACTGGGCTCAAAACATGCAGCCCTGAGGTCTCTCATGATAGCAGGTGGTTAAATAGAAATTCGCTGCTCAGCTGACCCGGCAGGAGCAAACATATGCTAAAAATGTACTCAGAATGAGCTTTTCAGTGAATAGCAGCCAGGCACATTTTAGCTAGTTTTACTTGTAAGTGGGGTTGGAAACGCTTTTCAGGCTCATTACTGAGCTCAAAACATGCAGCCCTGAGGTCTCTCATGAAAGCAGGTGGTTAAATAGAAATTCGCTGCTCAGCTGACCCGGTAGGAGCAAACGTATGCCAAAAATGTACACAGAATGAGCTTTTCAGTGAATAGCAGCCAGGCACATTTTAGCTAGTTTTACTTGCAAGTGGGGTTGGAAACGCTTTTCAGGATCAGTACTGGGCTCAAAACATGCAGCCCTGAGGTCTCTCATGATAGCAGGTGGTTAAATAGAAATTCGCTGCTCAGCTGACCCGGCAGGAGCAAACGTATGCTAAAAATGTACTCAGAATGAGCTTTTCAGTGAATAGCAGCCAGGCACATTTTAGCTAATTTTACTTGTAAGTGGGGTTGGAAACGCTTTTCAGGCTCAGTACTGGGCTCAAAACATGCAGCCCTGAGGTCTCTCATGATAGCAGGTGGTTAAATAGAAATTCGCTGCTCAGCTGACCCGGCAGGAGCAAACGTATGCTAAAAATGTACTCAGAATGAGCTTTTCAGTGAATAGCAGCCAGGCACATTTTAGCTAATTTTACTTGTAAGTGGGGTTGGAAACGCTTTTCAGGCTCAGTACTGGGCTCAAAACATGCAGCCCTGAGGTCTCACATGATAGCAGGTGGTTAAATAGAAATTCGCTGCTCAGCTGACCCGTTAGGAGCAAACGTATGCTAAAAATGTACACAGAATGAGCTTTTCAGTGAATAGCAGCCAGGCACATTTTAGCTAGTTTTACTTGTAAGTGGGGTTGGAAATGCTTTTCAGGCTCAGTACTGAGCTCAAAACATGCAGCCCTGAGGTCTCTCATGAAAGCAGGTGGTTAAATAGAAATTCGCTGCTCAGCTGACCCGGTAGGAGAAAACGTATGCCAAAAATGTACACAGAATGAGCTTTTCAGTGAATAGCAGCCAGGCACATTTTCGCTAGTTTTACTTGTAAGTGGGGTTGGAAACGCTTTTCAGGATCAGTACTGGGCTCAAAACATGCAGCCCTGAGGTCTCTCATGATAGCAGGTGGTTAAATAGAAATTCGCTGCTCAGCTGACCCGGCAGGAGCAAACGTATGCTAAAAATGTACTCAGAATGAGCTTTTCAGTGAAGAGAAGCCAGGCACATTTTAGCTAGTTTTACTTGTAAGTGGGGTTGGAAACGCTTTTCAGGCTCAGTACTGGGCTCAAAACATGCAGCCCTGAGGTCTCTCATGAAAGCAGGTGGTTAAATAGAAATTCGCTGCTCAGCTGACCCGGTAGGAGCAAACATATGCCAAAAATGTACACAGAATGAGCTTTTCAATGAATAGCAGCCAGGCACATTTTAGCTAGTTTTACTTGTAAGTGGGGTTGGAAATGCTTTTCAGGCTCAGTACTGGGCTCAAAACATGCAGCCCTGAGGTCTCTCATGAAATCAGGTGGTTAAATAGAAATTCGCTGCTCAGCTGACCCGGTAGGAGCAAACCTATGCCAAAAATGTACACAGAATGAGCTTTTCAGTGAATAGCAGCCATGCACATTTTAGCTAGTTTTACTTGTAAGTGGGGATGGAAACGCTTTTCAGGCTCAGTACTGGGCTCAAAACATGCAGCCCTGAGGTCCCTCATGATAGCAGGTGGTTAAATAGAAATTTGCTGCTCAGCTGACCCGGCAGGAGCAAACGTATGCTAAAAATGTACTCAGAATGAGCTTTTCAGTGAAGAGAAGCCAGGCACATTTTAGCTAGTTTTACTTGTAAGTGGGGTTGGAAATGCTTTTCAGGCTCAGTACTGGGCTCAAAACATGCAGCCCTGAGGTCTCTCATGAAATCAGGTGGTTAAATAGAAATTCGCTGCTCAGCTGACCCGGTAGGAGCAAACGTATGCCAAAAATGTACACAGAATGAGCTTTTCAGTGAATAGCAGCCAGGCACATTTTAGCTAGTTTTACTTGTAAGTGGGGTTGGAAATGCTTTTCAGGCTCAGTACTGGGCTCAAAACATGCAGCCCTGAGGTCTCTCATGAAATCAGGTGGTTAAATAGAAATTCGCTGCTCAGCTGACCCGGTAGGAGCAATCGTATGCCAAAAATGTACACAGAATGAGCTTTTCAGTGAAGAGAAGCCAGGCACATTTTAGCTAGTTTTACTTGTAAGTGGGGTTGGAAACGCTTTTCAGGCTCAGTACTGGGCTCAAAACATGCAGCCCTGAGGTCTCTCGTGAAAGCAGGTGGTTAAATAGAAATTCGCTGCTCATCTGACCCGGTAGGAGCAAACGTATGCCAAAAATGTACACAGAATGAGCTTTTCAGTGAATAGCAGCCAGGCACATTTTCGCTAGTTTTACTTGTAAGTGGGGTTGGAAACGCTTTTCAGGATCAGTACTGGGCTCAAAACATGCAGCCCTGAGGTCTCTCATGATAGCAGGTGGTTAAATAAAAATTCGCTGCTCAGCTGACCCGGCAGGAGCAAACCTATGCTAAAAATGTACACAGAATGAGCTTTTCAGAGAAGAGAAGCCAGGCACATTTTAGCTAGTTTTACTTGTAAGTGGGGTTGGAAACGCTTTTCAGGCTCTGTACTGGGCTCAAAACATGCAGCCCTGAGGTCTCTCATGAAAGCAGGTGGTTAAATAGAAATTCACTGCTCAGCTCACCCGGTAGGAGCAAACGTATGCCAAAAATGAACACAGAATGAGCTTTTCAGTGAAGAGAAGCCGGGCACATTTTAGCTAATTTTACTTGTAAGTGGGGTTGGAAACGCTTTTCAGGCTCAGCACTGGGCTCAAAACATGCAGCCCTGAGGTCTCCCATGAAATCAGGTGGTTAAATAGAAATTCACTGCTCAGCTGACCCGGTAGGAGCAAACGTATGCCAAAAATGTACACAGAATGAGCTTTTCAGTGAATAGCAGCCAGGCACATTTTAGCTAGTTTTACTTGTAAGTGGGGTTGGAAACGCTTTTCAGGCTCAGTACTGGGCTCAAAACATGCAGCCCTGAGGTCTCTCATGATAGCAGGTGGTTAAATAGAAATTTGCTGCTCAGCTGACCCGGCAGGAGCAAACGTATACTAAAAATGTACTCAGAATGAGCTTTTCAGTGAAGAGAAGCCAGGCACATTTTAGCTAGTTTTACTTGTAAGTGGGGTTGGAAATGCTTTTCAGGCTCATTACTGAGCTCAAAACATGCAGCCCTGAGGTCTCTCATGAAAGCAGGTGGTTAAATAGAAATTCGCTGCTCAGCTGACCCGGTAGGAGCAAACGTATGCCAAAAATGTACACAGAATGAGCTTTTCAGTGAATAGCAGCCAGGCACATTTTAGCTAGTTTTACTTGCAAGTGGGGTTGGAAACGCTTTTCAGGATCAGTACTGGGCTCAAAACATGCAGCCCTGAGGTCTCTCATGATAGCAGGTGGTTAAATAGAAATTCGCTGCTCAGCTGACCCGGCAGGAGCAAACGTATGCTAAAAATGTACTCAGAATGAGCTTTTCAGTGAATAGCAGCCAGGCACATTTTAGCTAATTTTACTTGTAAGTGGGGTTGGAAACGCTTTTCAGGCTCAGTACTGGGCTCAAAACATGCAGCCCTGAGGTCTCTCATGATAGCAGGTGGTTAAATAGAAATTCGCTGCTCAGCTGACCCGGCAGGAGCAAACGTATGCTAAAAATGTACTCAGAATGAGCTTTTCAGTGAATAGCAGCCAGGCACATTTTAGCTAATTTTACTTGTAAGTGGGGTTGGAAACGCTTTTCAGGCTCAGTACTGGGCTCAAAACATGCAGCCCTGAGGTCTCTCATGATAGCAGGTGGTTAAATAGAAATTCGCTGCTCAGCTGACCCGTTAGGAGCAAACGTATGCTAAAAATGTACACAGAATGAGCTTTTCAGTGAATAGCAGCCAGGCACATTTTAGCTAGTTTTACTTGTAAGTGGGGTTGGAAATGCTTTTCAGGCTCAGTACTGAGCTCAAAACATGCAGCCCTGAGGTCTCTCATGAAAGCAGGTGGTTAAATAGAAATTCGCTGCTCAGCTGACCCGGTAGGAGAAAACGTATGCCAAAAATGTACACAGAATGAGCTTTTCAGTGAATAGCAGCCAGGCACATTTTCGCTAGTTTTACTTGTAAGTGGGGTTGGAAATGCTTTTCAGGATCAGTACTGGGCTCAAAACATGCAGCCCTGAGGTCTCTCATGATAGCAGGTGGTTAAATAGAAATTCGCTGCTCAGCTGACCCGGCAGGAGCAAACGTATGCTAAAAATGTACTCAGAATGAGCTTTTCAGTGAAGAGAAGCCAGGCACATTTTAGCTAGTTTTACTTGTAAGTGGGGTTGGAAACGCTTTTCAGGCTCAGTACTGGGCTCAAAACATGCAGCCCTGAGGTCTCTCATGAAAGCAGGTGGTTAAATAGAAATTCGCTGCTCAGCTGACCCGGTAGGAGCAAACGTATGCCAAAAATGTACACAGAATGAGCTTTTCAATGAATAGCAGCCAGGCACATTTTAGCTAGTTTTACTTGTAAGTGGGGTTGGAAATGCTTTTCAGGCTCAGTACTGGGCTCAAAACATGCAGCCCTGAGGTCTCTCATGAAATCAGGTGGTTAAATAGAAATTCGCTGCTCAGCTGACCCGGTAGGAGCAAACCTATGCCAAAAATGTACACAGAATGAGCTTTTCAGTGAATAGCAGCCATGCACATTTTAGCTAGTTTTACTTGTAAGTGGGGATGGAAACGCTTTTCAGGCTCAGTACTGGGCTCAAAACATGCAGCCCTGAGGTCTCTCATGAAATCAGGTGGTTAAATAGAAATTCGCTGCTCAGCTGACCCGGTAGGAGCAAACGTATGCCAAAAATGTACACAGAATGAGCTTTTCAGTGAAGAGAAGCCAGGCACATTTTAGCTAGTTTTACTTGTAAGTGGGGTTGGAAATGCTTTTCAGGCTCAGTACTGGGCTCAAAACATGCAGCCCTGAGGTCTCTCGTGAAAGCAGGTGGTTAAATAGAAATTCGCTGCTCATCTGACCCGGTAGGAGCAAACGTATGCCAAAAATGTACACAGAATGAGCTTTTCAGTGAAAAGCAGCCAGGCACATTTTAGCTAGTTTTACTTGTAAGTGGGGTTGGAAATGCTTTTCAGGCTCAGTACTGAGCTCAAAACATGCAGCCCTGAGGTCTCTCATGAAAGCAGGTGGTTAAATAGAAATTCGCTGCTCAGCTGACCCGGTAGGAGAAAACGTATGCCAAAAATGTACACAGAATGAGCTTTTCAGTGAATAGCAGCCAGGCACATTTTCGCTAGTTTTACTTGTAAGTGGGGTTGGAAACGCTTTTCAGGATCAATACTGGGCTCAAAACATGCAGCCCTGAGGTCTCTCATGATAGCAGGTGGTTAAATAGAAATTCGCTGCTCAGCTGACCCGGCAGGAGCAAACGTATGCTAAAAATGTACTCAGAATGAGCTTTTCAGTGAAGAGAAGCCAGGCACATTTTAGCTAGTTTTACTTGTAAGTGGGGTTGGAAACGCTTTTCAGGCTCAGTACTGGGCTCAAAACATGCAGCCCTGAGGTCTCTCGTGAAAGCAGGTGGTTAAATAGAAATTCGCTGCTCATCTGACCCGGTAGGAGCAAACGTATGCCAAAAATGTACACAGAATGAGCTTTTCAGTGAATAGCAGCCAGGCACATTTTCGCTAGTTTTACTTGTAAGTGGGGTTGGAAACGCTTTTCAGGATCAGTACTGGGCTCAAAACATGCAGCCCTGAGGTCTCTCATGATAGCAGGTGGTTAAATAAAAATTCGCTGCTCAGCTGACCCGGCAGGAGCAAACCTATGCTAAAAATGTACACAGAATGAGCTTTTCAGAGAAGAGAAGCCAGGCACATTTTAGCTAGTTTTACTTGTAAGTGGGGTTGGAAACGCTTTTCAGGCTCTGTACTGGGCTCAAAACATGCAGCCCTGAGGTCTCTCATGAAAGCAGGTGGTTAAATAGAAATTCACTGCTCAGCTCACCCGGTAGGAGCAAACGTATGCCAAAAATGAACACAGAATGAGCTTTTCAGTGAAGAGAAGCCAGGCACATTTTAGCTAATTTTACTTGTAAGTGGGGTTGGAAACGCTTTTGAGGCTCAGTACTGGGCTCAAAACATGCAGCCCTGAGGTCTCTCATGATAGCAGGTGGTTAAATAGAAATTCGCTGCTCAGCTGACCCGGCAGGAGCAAACGTATGCTAAAAATGTACTCAGAATGAGCTTTTCAGTGAATAGCAGCCAGGCACATTTTAGCTAGTTTTACTTGTAAGTGGGGTTGGAAACGCTTTTCAGGCTCAGTACTGGGCTCAAAACATGCAGCCCTGAAGTCTCTCATGATAGCAGGTGGTTAAATAGAAATTCGCTGCTCAGCTGATTCGGCAGGAGCAAACGTATATGCTAAAAATGTACTCAGAATGAGCTTTTCAGTGAAGAGAAGCCAGGCACATTTTAGCTAGTTTTACTTGTAAGTGGGGTTGGAAACGCTTTTCAGGATCAGTACTGGGCTCAAAACATGCAGCCCTGAGGTCTCTCATGATAGCAGGTGGTTAAATAGAAATTCGCTGCTCAGCTGACCCGGCAGGAGCAAACATATGCTAAAAATGTACTCAGAATGAGCTTTTCAGTGAAGAGAAGCCAGGCACATTTTGAGCTAGTTTTACTTGTAAGTGGGGTTGGAAACGCTTTTCAGGCTCAGCACTGGGCTCAAAACATGCAGCCCTGAGGTCTCCCATGAAATCAGGTGGTTAAATAGAAATTCACTGCTCAGCTGACCCGGTAGGAGCAAACGTATGCCAAAAATGTACACAGAATGAGCTTTTCAGTGAATAGCAGCCAGGCACATTTTAGCTAGTTTTACTTGTAAGTGGGGTTGGAAACGCTTTTCAGGCTCAGTACTGGGCTCAAAACATGCAGCCCTGAGGTCTCTCATGATAGCAGGTGGTTAAATAGAAATTTGCTGCTCAGCTGACCCGGCAGGAGCAAACGTATACTAAAAATGTACTCAGAATGAGCTTTTCAGTGAAGAGAAGCCAGGCACATTTTAGCTAGTTTTACTTGTAAGTGGGGTTGGAAATGCTTTTCAGGCTCATTACTGAGCTCAAAACATGCAGCCCTGAGGTCTCTCATGAAAGCAGGTGGTTAAATAGAAATTCGCTGCTCAGCTGACCCGGTAGGAGCAAACGTATGCCAAAAATGTACACAGAATGAGCTTTTCAGTGAATAGCAGCCAGGCACATTTTAGCTAGTTTTACTTGCAAGTGGGGTTGGAAACGCTTTTCAGGATCAGTACTGGGCTCAAAACATGCAGCCCTGAGGTCTCTCATGATAGCAGGTGGTTAAATAGAAATTCGCTGCTCAGCTGACCCGGCAGGAGCAAACGTATGCTAAAAATGTACTCAGAATGAGCTTTTCAGTGAATAGCAGCCAGGCACATTTTAGCTAATTTTACTTGTAAGTGGGGTTGGAAACGCTTTTCAGGCTCAGTACTGAGCTCAAAACATGCAGCCCTGAGGTCTCTCATGAAAGCAGGTGGTTAAATAGAAATTCGCTGCTCAGCTGACCCGGTAGGAGCAATCGTATGCCAAAAATGTACACAGAATGAGCTTTTCAGTGAAAAGCAGCCAGGCACATTTTAGCTAGTTTTACTTGTAAGTGGGGTTGGAAATGCTTTTCAGGCTCAGTACTGAGCTCAAAACATGCAGCCCTGAGGTCTCTCATGAAAGCAGGTGGTTAAATAGAAATTCGCTGCTCAGCTGACCCGGTAGGAGAAAACGTATGCCAAAAATGTACACAGAATGAGCTTTTCAGTGAATAGCAGCCAGGCACATTTTCGCTAGTTTTACTTGTAAGTGGGGTTGGAAACGCTTTTCAGGATCAATACTGGGCTCAAAACATGCAGCCCTGAGGTCTCTCATGATAGCAGGTGGTTAAATAGAAATTCGCTGCTCAGCTGACCCGGCAGGAGCAAACGTATGCTAAAAATGTACTCAGAATGAGCTTTTCAGTGAAGAGAAGCCAGCCACATTTTAGCTAGTTTTACTTGTAAGTGGGGTTGGAAACGCTTTTCAGGCTCAGTACTGGGCTCAAAACATGCAGCCCTGAGGTCTCTCGTGAAAGCAGGTGGTTAAATAGAAATTCGCTGCTCAGCTGACCCGGTAGGAGCAAACGTATGCCAAAAATGTACACAGAATGAGCTTTTCAGTGAATAGCAGCCAGGCACATTTTCGCTAGTTTTACTTGTAAGTGGGGTTGGAAACGCTTTTCAGGATCAGTACTGGGCTCAAAACATGCAGCCCTGAGGTCTCTCATGATAGCAGGTGGTTAAATAAAAATTTGCTGCTCAGCTGACCCGGCAGGAGCAAACCTATGCTAAAAATGTACACAGAATGAGCTTTTCAGAGAAGAGAAGCCAGGCACATTTTAGCTAGTTTTACTTGTAAGTGGGGTTGGAAACGCTTTTCAGGCTCTGTACTGGGCTCAAAAAATGCAGCCCTGAGGTCTCTCATGAAAGCAGGTGGTTAAATAGAAATTCACTGCTCAGCTCACCCGGTAGGAGCAAACGTATGCCAAAAATGAACACAGAATGAGCTTTTCAGTGAAGAGAAGCCAGGCACATTTTAGCTAGTTTTACTTGTAAGTGGGGTTGGAAACGCTTTTGAGGCTCAGTACTGGGCTCAAAACATGCAGCCCTGAGGTCTCTCATGATAGCAGGTGGTTAAATAGAAATTCGCTGCTCAGCTGACCCGGCAGGAGCAAACGTATGCTAAAAATGTACTCAGAATGAGCTTTTCAGTGAATAGCAGCCAGGCACATTTTAGCTAGTTTTACTTGTAAGTGGGGTTGGAAACGCTTTTCAGGCTCAGTACTGGGCTCAAAACATGCAGCCCTGAAGTCTCTCATGATAGCAGGTGGTTAAATAGAAATTCGCTGCTCAGCTGATTCGGCAGGAGCAAACGTATATGCTAAAAATGTACTCAGAATGAGCTTTTCAGTGAAGAGAAGCCAGGCACATTTTAGCTAGTTTTACTTGTAAGTGGGGTTGGAAACGCTTTTCAGGATCAGTACTGGGCTCAAAACATGCAGCCCTGAGGTCTCTCATGATAGCAGGTGGTTAAATAGAAATTCGCTGCTCAGCTGACCCGGCAGGAGCAAACATATGCTAAAAATGTACTCAGAATGAGCTTTTCAGTGAAGAGAAGCCAGGCACATTTTGAGCTAGTTTTACTTGTAAGTGGGGTTGGAAACGCTTTTCAGGCTCAGCACTGGGCTCAAAACATGCAGCCCTGAGGTCTCCCATGAAATCAGGTGGTTAAATAGAAATTCACTGCTCAGCTGACCCGGTAGGAGCAAACGTATGCCAAAAATGTACACAGAATGAGCTTTTCAGTGAATAGCAGCCAGGCACATTTTAGCTAGTTTTACTTGTAAGTGGGGTTGGAAACGCTTTTCAGGCTCAGTACTGGGCTCAAAACATGCAGCCCTGAGGTCTCTCATGATAGCAGGTGGTTAAATAGAAATTTGCTGCTCAGCTGACCCGGCAGGAGCAAACGTATACTAAAAATGTACTCAGAATGAGCTTTTCAGTGAAGAGAAGCCAGGCACATTTTAGCTAGTTTTACTTGTAAGTGGGGTTGGAAATGCTTTTCAGGCTCATTACTGAGCTCAAAACATGCAGCCCTGAGGTCTCTCATGAAAGCAGGTGGTTAAATAGAAATTCGCTGCTCAGCTGACCCGGTAGGAGCAAACGTATGCCAAAAATGTACACAGAATGAGCTTTTCAGTGAATAGCAGCCAGGCACATTTTAGCTAGTTTTACTTGAAAGTGGGGTTGGAAACGCTTTTCAGGATCAGTACTGGGCTCAAAACATGCAGCCCTGAGGTCTCTCATGATAGCAGGTGGTTAAATAGAAATTCGCTGCTCAGCTGACCCGGCAGGAGCAAACGTATGCTAAAAATGTACTCAGAATGAGCTTTTCAGTGAATAGCAGCCAGGCACATTTTAGCTAATTTTACTTGTAAGTGGGGTTGGAAACGCTTTTCAGGCTCAGTACTGGGCTCAAAACATGCAGCCCTGAGGTCTCTCATGATAGCAGGTGGTTAAATAGAAATTCGCTGCTCAGCTGACCCGTTAGGAGCAAACGTATGCTAAAAATGTACACAGAATGAGCTTTTCAGTGAATAGCAGCCAGGCACATTTTAGCTAGTTTTACTTGTAAGTGGGGTTGGAAATGCTTTTCAGGCTCAGTACTGAGCTCAAAACATGCAGCCCTGAGGTCTCTCATGAAAGCAGGTGGTTAAATAGAAATTCGCTGCTCAGCTGACCCGGTAGGAGAAAACGTATGCCAAAAATGTACACAGAATGAGCTTTTCAGTGAATAGCAGCCAGGCACATTTTCGCTAGTTTTACTTGTAAGTGGGGTTGGAAACGCTTTTCAGGATCAGTACTGGGCTCAAAACATGCAGCCCTGAGGTCTCTCATGATAGCAGGTGGTTAAATAGAAATTCACTGCTCAGCTGACCCGGCAGGAGCAAACGTATGCTAAAAATGTACTCAGAATGAGCTTTTCAGTGAAGAGAAGCCAGGCACATTTTGAGCTAGTTTTACTTGTAAGTGGGGTTGGAAACGCTTTTCAGGCTCAGCACTGGGCTCAAAACATGCAGCCCTGAGGTCTCCCATGAAATCAGGTGGTTAAATAGAAATTCACTGCTCAGCTGACCCGGTAGGAGCAAACGTATGCCAAAAATGTACACAGAATGAGCTTTTCAGTGAATAGCAGCCAGGCACATTTTAGCTAGTTTTACTTGTAAGTTGGGTTGGAAACGCTTTTCAGGCTCAGTACTGGGCTCAAAACATGCAGCCCTGAGGTCTCTCATGATAGCAGGTGGTTAAATAGAAATTTGCTGCTCAGCTGACCCGGCAGGAGCAAACGTATACTAAAAATGTACTCAGAATGAGCTTTTCAGTGAAGAGAAGCCAGGCACATTTTAGCTAGTTTTACTTGTAAGTGGGGTTGGAAATGCTTTTCAGGCTCATTACTGAGCTCAAAACATGCAGCCCTGAGGTCTCTCATGAAAGCAGGTGGTTAAATAGAAATTCGCTGCTCAGCTGACCCGGTAGGAGCAAACGTATGCCAAAAATGTACACAGAATGAGCTTTTCAGTGAATAGCAGCCAGGCACATTTTAGCTAGTTTTACTTGCAAGTGGGGTTGGAAACGCTTTTCAGGATCAGTACTGGGCTCAAAACATGCAGCCCTGAGGTCTCTCATGATAGCAGGTGGTTAAATAGAAATTCGCTGCTCAGCTGACCCGGCAGGAGCAAACGTATGCTAAAAATGTACTCAGAATGAGCTTTTCAGTGAATAGCAGCCAGGCACATTTTAGCTAATTTTACTTGTAAGTGGGGTTGGAAACGCTTTTCAGGCTCAGTACTGGGCTCAAAACATGCAGCCCTGAGGTCTCTCATGATAGCAGGTGGTTAAATAGAAATTCGCTGCTCAGCTGACCCGGCAGGAGCAAACGTATGCTAAAAATGTACTCAGAATGAGCTTTTCAGTGAATAGCAGCCAGGCACATTTTAGCTAATTTTACTTGTAAGTGGGGTTGGAAACGCTTTTCAGGCTCAGTACTGGGCTCAAAACATGCAGCCCTGAGGTCTCTCATGATAGCAGGTGGTTAAATAGAAATTCGCTGCTCAGCTGACCCGTTAGGAGCAAACGTATGCTAAAAATGTACACAGAATGAGCTTTTCAGTGAATAGCAGCCAGGCACATTTTAGCTAGTTTTACTTGTAAGTGGGGTTGGAAATGCTTTTCAGGCTCAGTACTGAGCTCAAAACATGCAGCCCTGAGGTCTCTCATGAAAGCAGGTGGTTAAATAGAAATTCGCTGCTCAGCTGACCCGGTAGGAGAAAACGTATGCCAAAAATGTACACAGAATGAGCTTTTCAGTGAATAGCAGCCAGGCACATTTTCGCTAGTTTTACTTGTAAGTGGGGTTGGAAACGCTTTTCAGGATCAGTACTGGGCTCAAAACATGCAGCCCTGAGGTCTCTCATGATAGCAGGTGGTTAAATAGAAATTCGCTGCTCAGCTGGCCCGGCAGGAGCAAACGTATGCTAAAAATGTACTCAGAATGAGCTTTTCAGTGAAGAGAAGCCAGGCACATTTTAGCTAGTTTTACTTGTAAGTGGGGTTGGAAACGCTTTTCAGGCTCAGTACTGGGCTCAAAACATGCAGCCCTGAGGTGTCTCATGAAAGCAGGTGGTTAAATAGAAATTCGCTGCTCAGCTGACCCGGTAGGAGCAAACGTATGCCAAAAATGTACACAGAATGAGCTTTTCAATGAATAGCTGCCAGGCACATTTTAGCTAGTTTTACTTGTAAGTGGGGTTGGAAATGCTTTTCAGGCTCAGTACTGGGCTCAAAACATGCAGCCCTGAGGTCTCTCATGAAATCAGGTGGTTAAATAGAAATTCGCTGCTCAGCTGACCCGGTAGGAGCAAACCTATGCCAAAAATGTACACAGAATGAGCTTTTCAGTGAATAGCAGCCATGCACATTTTAGCTAGTTTTACTTGTAAGTGGGGATGGAAACGCTTTTCAGGCTCAGTACTGGGCTCAAAACATGCAGCCCTGAGGTCCCTCATGATAGCAGGTGGTTAAATAGAAATTTGCTGCTCAGCTGACCCGGCAGGAGCAAACGTATGCTAAAAATATACTCAGAATGAGCTTTTCAGTGAAGAGAAGCCAGGCACATTTTAGCTAGTTTTACTTGTAAGTGGGGTTGGAAATGCTTTTCAGGCTCAGTACTGGGCTCAAAACATGCAGCCCTGAGGTCTCTCATGAAATCAGGTGGTTAAATAGAAATTCGCTGCTCAGCTGACCCGGTAGGAGCAAACGTATGCCAAAAATGTACACAGAATGAGCTTTTCAGTGAATAGCAGCCAGGCACATTTTAGCTAGTTTTACTTGTAAGTGGGGTTGGAAATGCTTTTCAGGCTCAGTACTGGGCTCAACACATGCAGCCCTGAGGTCTCTCATGAAATCAGGTGGTTAAATAGAAATTCGCTGCTCAGCTGACCCGGTAGGAGCAATCGTATGCCAAAAATGTACACAGAATGAGCTTTTCAGTGAAAAGCAGCCAGGCACATTTTAGCTAGTTTTACTTGTAAGTGGGGTTGGAAATGCTTTTCAGGCTCAGTACTGAGCTCAAAACATGCAGCCCTGAGGTCTCTCATGAAAGCAGGTGGTTAAATAGAAATTCGCTGCTCAGCTGACCCGGTAGGAGAAAACGTATGCCAAAAATGTACACAGAATGAGCTTTTCAGTGAATAGCAGCCAGGCACATTTTCGCTAGTTTTACTTGTAAGTGGGGTTGGAAACGCTTTTCAGGATCAATACTGGGCTCAAAACATGCAGCCCTGAGGTCTCTCATGATAGCAGGTGGTTAAATAGAAATTCGCTGCTCAGCTGACCCGGCAGGAGCAAACGTATGCTAAAAATGTACTCAGAATGAGCTTTTCAGTGAAGAGAAGCCAGGCACATTTTAGCTAGTTTTACTTGTAAGTGGGGTTGGAAACGCTTTTCAGGCTCAGTACTGGGCTCAAAACATGCAGCCCTGAGGTCTCTCGTGAAAGCAGGTGGTTAAATAGAAATTCGCTGCTCAGCTGACCCGGTAGGAGCAAACGTATGCCAAAAATGTACACAGAATGAGCTTTTCAGTGAATAGCAGCCAGGCACATTTTCGCTAGTTTTACTTGTAAGTGGGGTTGGAAACGCTTTTCAGGATCAGTACTGGGCTCAAAACATGCAGCCCTGAGGTCTCTCATGATAGCAGGTGTTTAAATAAAAATTCGCTGCTCAGCTGACCCGGCAGGAGCAAACCTATGCTAAAAATGTACACAGAATGAGCTTTTCAGAGAAGAGAAGCCAGGCACATTTTAGCTAGTTTTACTTGTAAGTGGGGTTGGAAACGCTTTTCAGGCTCTGTACTGGGCTCAAAACATGCAGCCCTGAGGTCTCTCATGAAAGCAGGTGGTTAAATAGAAATTCACTGCTCAGCTCACCCGGTAGGAGCAAACGTATGCCAAAAATGAACACAGAATGAGCTTTTCAGTGAAGAGAAGCCAGGCACATTTTAGCTAGTTTTACTTGTAAGTGGGGTTGGAAACGCTTTTGAGGCTCAGTACTGGGCTCAAAACATGCAACCCTGAGGTCTCGCATGATAGCAGGTGGTTAAATAGAAATTCGCTGCTCAGCTGACCCGGCAGGAGCAAACGTATGCTAAAAATGTACTCAGAATGAGCTTTTCAGTGAATAGCAGCCAGGCACATTTTAGCTAGTTTTACTTGTAAGTGGGGTTGGAAACGCTTTTCAGGCTCAGTACTGGGCTCAAAACATGCAGCCCTGAAGTCTCTCATGATAGCAGGTGGTTAAATAGAAATTCGCTGCTCAGCTGATTCGGCAGGAGCAAACGTATATGCTAAAAATGTACTCAGAATGAGCTTTTCAGTGAAGAGAAGCCAGGCACATTTTAGCTAGTTTTACTTGTAAGTGGGGTTGGAAACGCTTTTCAGGATCAGTACTGGGCTCAAAACATGCAGCCCTGAGGTCTCTCATGATAGCAGGTGGTTAAATAGAAATTCGCTGCTCAGCTGACCCGGCAGGAGCAAACATATGCTAAAAATGTACTCAGAATGAGCTTTTCAGTGAAGAGAAGCCAGGCACATTTTGAGCTAGTTTTACTTGTAAGTGGGGTTGGAAACGCTTTTCAGGCTCAGCACTGGGCTCAAAACATGCAGCCCTGAGGTCTCCCATGAAATCAGGTGGTTAAATAGAAATTCACTGCTCAGCTGACCCGGTAGGAGCAAACGTATGCCAAAAATGTACACAGAATGAGCTTTTCAGTGAATAGCAGCCAGGCACATTTTAGCTAGTTTTACTTGTAAGTGGGGTTGGAAACGCTTTTCAGGCTCAGTACTGGGCTCAAAACATGCAGCCCTGAGGTCTCTCATGATAGCAGGTGGTTAAATAGAAATTTGCTGCTCAGCTGACCCGGCAGGAGCAAACGTATACTAAAAATGTACTCAGAATGAGCTTTTCAGTGAAGAGAAGCCAGGCACATTTTAGCTAGTTTTACTTGTAAGTGGGGTTGGAAATGCTTTTCAGGCTCATTACTGAGCTCAAAACATGCAGCCCTGAGGTCTCTCATGAAAGCAGGTGGTTAAATAGAAATTCGCTGCTCAGCTGACCCGGTAGGAGCAAACGTATGCCAAAAATGTACACAGAATGAGCTTTTCAGTGAATAGCAGCCAGGCACATTTTAGCTAGTTTTACTTGCAAGTGGGGTTGGAAACGCTTTTCAGGATCAGTACTGGGCTCAAAACATGCAGCCCTGAGGTCTCTCATGATAGCAGGTGGTTAAATAGAAATTCGCTGCTCAGCTGACCCGGCAGGAGCAAACGTATGCTAAAAATGTACTCAGAATGAGCTTTTCAGTGAATAGCAGCCAGGCACATTTTAGCTAATTTTACTTGTAAGTGGGGTTGGAAACGCTTTTCAGGCTCAGTACTGGGCTCAAAACATGCAGCCCTGAGGTCTCTCATGATAGCAGGTGGTTAAATAGAAATTCGCTGCTCAGCTGACCCGGCAGGAGCAAACGTATGCTAAAAATGTACTCAGAATGAGCTTTTCAGTGAATAGCAGCCAGGCACATTTTAGCTAATTTTACTTGTAAGTTGGGTTGGAAACGCTTTTCAGGCTCAGTACTGGGCTCAAAACATGCAGCCCTGAGGTCTCTCATGATAGCAGGTGGTTAAATAGAAATTCGCTGCTCAGCTGACCCGTTAGGAGCAAACGTATGCTAAAAATGTACACAGAATGAGCTTTTCAGTGAATAGCAGCCAGGCACATTTTAGCTAGTTTTACTTGTAAGTGGGGTTGGAAATGCTTTTCAGGCTCAGTACTGAGCTCAAAACATGCAGCCCTGAGGTCTCTCATGAAAGCAGGTGGTTAAATAGAAATTCGCTGCTCAGCTGACCCGGTAGGAGAAAACGTATGCCAAAAATGTACACAGAATGAGCTTTTCAGTGAATAGCAGCCAGGCACATTTTCGCTAGTTTTACTTGTAAGTGGGGTTGGAAACGCTTTTCAGGATCAGTACTGGGCTCAAAACATGCAGCCCTGAGGTCTCTCATGATAGCAGGTGGTTAAATAGAAATTCGCTGCTCAGCTGACCCGGCAGGAGCAAACGTATGCTAAAAATGTACTCAGAATGAGCTTTTCAGTGAAGAGAAGCCAGGCACATTTAGCTAGTTTTACTTGTAAGTGGGGTTGGAAACGCTTTTCAGGCTCAGTACTGGGCTCAAAACATGCAGCCCTGAGGTCTCTCATGAAAGCAGGTGGTTAAATTGAAATTCGCTGCTCAGCTGACCCGGTAGGAGCAAACGTATGCCAAAAATGTACACAGAATGAGCTTTTCAATGAATAGCAGCCAGGCACATTTTAGCTAGTTTTACTTGTAAGTGGGGTTGGAAATGCTTTTCAGGCTCAGTACTGGGCTCAAAACATGCAGCCCTGAGGTCTCTCATGAAATCAGGTGGTTAAATAGAAATTCGCTGCTCAGCTGACCCGGTAGGAGCAAACCTATGCCAAAAATGTACACAGAATGAGCTTTTCAGTGAATAGCAGCCATGCACATTTTAGCTAGTTTTACTTGTAAGTGGGGATGGAAACGCTTTTCAGGCTCAGTACTGGGCTCAAAACATGCAGCCCTGAGGTCCCTCATGATAGCAGGTGGTTAAATAGAAATTTGCTGCTCAGCTGACCCGGCAGGAGCAAACGTATGCTAAAAATGTACTCAGAATGAGCTTTTCAGTGAAGAGAAGCGAGGCACATTTTAGCTAGTTTTACTTGTAAGTGGGGTTGGAAATGCTTTTCAGGCTCAGTACTGGGCTCAAAACATGCAGCCCTGAGGTCTCTCATGAAATCAGGTGGTTAAATAGAAATTCGCTGCTCAGCTGACCCGGTAGGAGCAAACGTATGCCAAAAATGTACACAGAATGAGCTTTTCAGTGAATAGCAGCCAGGCACATTTTAGCTAGTTTTACTTGTAAGTGGGGTTGGAAATGCTTTTCAGGCTCAGTACTGGGCTCAAAACATGCAGCCCTGAGGTCTCTCATGAAATCAGGTGGTTAAATAGAAATTCGCTGCTCAGCTGACCCGGTAGGAGCAATCGTATGCCAAAAATGTACACAGAATGAGCTTTTCAGTGAAAAGCAGCCAGGCACATTTTAGCTAGTTTTACTTGTAAGTGGGGTTGGAAATGCTTTTCAGGCTCAGTACTGAGCTCAAAACATGCAGCCCTGAGGTCTCTCATGAAAGCAGGTGGTTAAATAGAAATTCGCTGCTCAGCTGACCCGGTAGGAGAAAACGTATGCCAAAAATGTACACAGAATGAGCTTTTCAGTGAATAGCAGCCAGGCACATTTTCGCTAGTTTTACTTGTAAGTGGGGTTGGAAACGCTTTTCAGGATCAATACTGGGCTCAAAACATGCAGCCCTGAGGTCTCTCATGATAGCAGGTGGTTAAATAGAAATTCGCTGCTCAGCTGACCCGGCAGGAGCAAACGTATGCTAAAAATGTACTCAGAATGAGCTTTTCAGTGAAGAGAAGCCAGGCACATTTTAGCTAGTTTTACTTGTAAGTGGGGTTGGAAACGCTTTTCAGGCTCAGTACTGGGCTCAAAACATGCAGCCCTGAGGTCTCTCGTGAAAGCAGGTGGTTAAATAGAAATTCGCTGCTCAGCTGACCCGGTAGGAGCAAACGTATGCCAAAAATGTACACAGAATGAGCTTTTCAGTGAATAGCAGCCAGGCACATTTTCGCTAGTTTTACTTGTAAGTGGGGTTGGAAACGCTTTTCAGGATCAGTACTGGGCTCAAAACATGCAGCCCTGAGGTCTCTCATGATAGCAGGTGGTTAAATAAAAATTCGCTGCTCAGCTGACCCGGCAGGAGCAAACCTATGCTAAAAATGTACACAGAATGAGCTTTTCAGAGAAGAGAAGCCAGGCACATTTTAGCTAGTTTTACTTGTAAGTGGGGTTGGAAACGCTTTTCAGGCTCTGTACTGGGCTCAAAACATGCAGCCCTGAGGTCTCTCATGAAAGCAGGTGGTTAAATAGAAATTCACTGCTCAGCTCACCCGGTAGGAGCAAACGTATGCCAAAAATGAACACAGAATGAGCTTTTCAGTGAAGAGAAGCCAGGCACATTTTAGCTAGTTTTACTTGTAAGTGGGGTTGGAAACGCTTTTGAGGCTCAGTACTGGGCTCAAAACATGCAGCCCTGAGGTCTCTCATGATAGCAGGTGGTTAAATAGAAATTCGCTGCTCAGCTGACCCGGCAGGAGCAAACGTATGCTAAAAATGTACTCAGAATGAGCTTTTCAGTGAATAGCAGCCAGGCACATTTTAGCTAGTTTTACTTGTAAGTGGGGTTGGAAACGCTTTTCAGGCTCAGTACTGGGCTCAAAACATGCAGCCCTGAAGTCTCTCATGATAGCAGGTGGTTAAATAGAAATTCGCTGCTCAGCTGATTCGGCAGGAGCAAACGTATATGCTAAAAATGTACTCAGAATGAGCTTTTCAGTGAAGAGAAGCCAGGCACATTTTAGCTAGTTTTACTTGTAAGTGGGGTTGGAAACGCTTTTCAGGATCAGTACTGGGCTCAAAACATGCAGCCCTGAGGTCTCTCATGATAGCAGGTGGTTAAATAGAAATTCGCTGCTCAGCTGACCCGGCAGGAGCAAACATATGCTAAAAATGTACTCAGAATGAGCTTTTCAGTGAAGAGAAGCCAGGCACATTTTGAGCTAGTTTTACTTGTAAGTGGGGTTGGAAACGCTTTTCAGGCTCAGCACTGGGCTCAAAACATGCAGCCCTGAGGTCTCCCATGAAATCAGGTGATTAAATAGAAATTCACTGCTCAGCTGACCCGGTAGGAGCAAACGTATGCCAAAAATGTACACAGAATGAGCTTTTCAGTGAATAGCAGCCAGGCACATTTTAGCTAGTTTTACTTGTAAGTGGGGTTGGAAACGCTTTTCAGGCTCAGTACTGGGCTCAAAACATGCAGCCCTGAGGTCTCTCATGATAGCAGGTGGTTAAATAGAAATTTGCTGCTCAGCTGACCCGGCAGGAGCAAACGTATACTAAAAATGTACTCAGAATGAGCTTTTCAGTGAAGAGAAGCCAGGCACATTTTAGCTAGTTTTACTTGTAAGTGGGGTTGGAAATGCTTTTCAGGCTCATTACTGAGCTCAAAACATGCAGCCCTGAGGTCTCTCATGAAAGCAGGTGGTTAAATAGAAATTCGCTGCTCAGCTGACCCGGTAGGAGCAAACGTATGCCAAAAATGTACACAGAATGAGCTTTTCAGTGAATAGCAGCCAGGCACATTTTAGCTAGTTTTACTTGCAAGTGGGGTTGGAAACGCTTTTCAGGATCAGTACTGGGCTCAAAACATGCAGCACTGAGGTCTCTCATGATAGCAGGTGGTTAAATAGAAATTCGCTGCTCAGCTGACCCGGCAGGAGCAAACGTATGCTAAAAATGTACTCAGAATGAGCTTTTCAGTGAATAGCAGCCAGGCACATTTTAGCTAATTTTACTTGTAAGTGGGGTTGGAAACGCTTTTCAGGCTCAGTACTGAGCTCAAAACATGCAGCCCTGAGGTCTCTCATGAAAGCAGGTGGTTAAATAGAAATTCGCTGCTCAGCTGACCCGGTAGGAGCAATCGTATGCCAAAAATGTACACAGAATGAGCTTTTCAGTGAAAAGCAGCCAGGCACATTTTAGCTAGTTTTACTTGTAAGTGGGGTTGGAAATGCTTTTCAGGCTCAGTACTGAGCTCAAAACATGCAGCCCTGAGGTCTCTCATGAAAGCAGGTGGTTAAATAGAAATTCGCTGCTCAGCTGACCCGGTAGGAGAAAACGTATGCCAAAAATGTACACAGAATGAGCTTTTCAGTGAATAGCAGCCAGGCACATTTTCGCTAGTTTTACTTGTAAGTGGGGTTGGAAACGCTTTTCAGGATCAATACTGGGCTCAAAACATGCAGCCCTGAGGTCTCTCATGATAGCAGGTGGTTAAATAGAAATTCGCTGCTCAGCTGACCCGGCAGGAGCAAACGTATGCTAAAAATGTACTCAGAATGAGCTTTTCAGTGAAGAGAAGCCAGGCACATTTTAGCTAGTTTTACTTGTAAGTGGGGTTGGAAACGCTTTTCAGGCTCAGTACTGGGCTCAAAACATGCAGCCCTGAGGTCTCTCGTGAAAGCAGGTGGTTAAATAGAAATTCGCTGCTCAGCTGACCCGGTAGGAGCAAACGTATGCCAAAAATGTACACAGAATGAGCTTTTCAGTGAATAGCAGCCAGGCACATTTTCGCTAGTTTTACTTGTAAGTGGGGTTGGAAAAGCTTTTCAGGATCAGTACTGGGCTCAAAACATGCAGCCCTGAGGTCTCTCATGATAGCAGGTGGTTAAATAAAAATTTGCTGCTCAGCTGACCCGGCAGGAGCAAACCTATGCTAAAAATGTACACAGAATGAGCTTTTCAGAGAAGAGAAGCCAGGCACATTTTAGCTAGTTTTACTTGTAAGTGGGGTTGGAAACGCTTTTCAGGCTCTGTACTGGGCTCAAAACATGCAGCCCTGAGGTCTCTCATGAAAGCAGGTGGTTAAATAGAAATTCACTGCTCAGCTCACCCGGTAGGAGCAAACGTATGCCAAAAATGAACACAGAATGAGCTTTTCAGTGAAGAGAAGCCAGGCACATTTTAGCTAGTTTTACTTGTAAGTGGGGTTGGAAACGCTTTTGAGGCTCAGTACTGGGCTCAAAACATGCAGCCCTGAGGTCTCTCATGATAGCAGGTGGTTAAATAGAAATTTGCTGCTCAGCTGACCCGGCAGGAGCAAACGTATGCTAAAAATGTACTCAGAATGAGCTTTTCAGTGAATAGCAGCCAGGCACATTTTAGCTAGTTTTACTTGTAAGTGGGGTTGGAAACGCTTTTCAGGCTCAGTACTGGGCTCAAAACATGCAGCCCTGAAGTCTCTCATGATAGCAGGTGGTTAAATAGAAATTCGCTGCTCAGCTGATTCGGCAGGAGCAAACGTATATGCTAAAAATGTACTCAGAATGAGCTTTTCAGTGAAGAGAAGCCAGGCACATTTTAGCTAGTTTTACTTGTAAGTGGGGTTGGAAACGCTTTTCAGGATCAGTACTGGGCTCAAAACATGCAGCCCTGAGGTCTCTCATGATAGCAGGTGGTTAAATAGAAATTCGCTGCTCAGCTGACCCGGCAGGAGCAAACATATGCTAAAAATGTACTCAGAATGAGCTTTTCAGTGAAGAGAAGCCAGGCACATTTTGAGCTAGTTTTACTTGTAAGTGGGGTTGGAAACGCTTTTCAGGCTCAGCACTGGGCTCAAAACATGCAGCCCTGAGGTCTCCCATGAAATCAGGTGGTTAAATAGAAATTCACTGCTCAGCTGACCCGGTAGGAGCAAACGTATGCCAAAAATGTACACAGAATGAGCTTTTCAGTGAATAGCAGCCAGGCACATTTTAGCTAGTTTTACTTGTAAGTGGGGTTGGAAACGCTTTTCAGGCTCAGTACTGGGCTCAAAACATGCAGCCCTGAGGTCTCTCATGATAGCAGGTGGTTAAATAGAAATTTGCTGCTCAGCTGACCCGGCAGGAGCAAACGTATACTAAAAATGTACTCAGAATGAGCTTTTCAGTGAAGAGAAGCCAGGCACATTTTAGCTAGTTTTACTTGTAAGTGGGGTTGGAAACGCTTTTCAGGCTCTGTACTGGGCTCAAAACATGCAGCCCTGAGGTCTCTCATGAAAGCAGGTGGTTAAATAGAAATTCACTGCTCAGCTCACCCGGTAGGAGCAAACGTATGCCAAAAATGAACACAGAATGAGCTTTTCAGTGAAGAGAAGCCAGGCACATTTTAGCTAGTTTTACTTGTAAGTGGGGTTGGAAACGCTTTTGAGGCTCAGTACTGGGCTCAAAACATGCAGCCCTGAGGTCTCTCATGATAGCAGGTGGTTAAATAGAAATTCGCTGCTCAGCTGACCCGGCAGGAGCAAACGTATGCTAAAAATGTACTCAGAATGAGCTTTTCAGTGAATAGCAGCCAGGCACATTTTAGCTAGTTTTACTTGTAAGTGGGGTTGGAAACGCTTTTCAGGCTCAGTACTGGGCTCAAAACATGCAGCCCTGAAGTCTCTCATGATAGCAGGTGGTTAAATAGAAATTCGCTGCTCAGCTGATTCGGCAGGAGCAAACGTATATGCTAAAAATGTACTCAGAATGAGCTTTTCAGTGAAGAGAAGCCAGGCACATTTTAGCTAGTTTTACTTGTAAGTGGGGTTGGAAACGCTTTTCAGGATCAGTACTGGGCTCAAAACATGCAGCCCTGAGGTCTCTCATGATAGCAGGTGGTTAAATAGAAATTCGCTGCTCAGCTGACCCGGCAGGAGCAAACATATGCTAAAAATGTACTCAGAATGAGCTTTTCAGTGAAGAGAAGCCAGGCACATTTTGAGCTAGTTTTACTTGTAAGTGGGGTTGGAAACGCTTTTCAGGCTCAGCACTGGGCTCAAAACATGCAGCCCTGAGGTCTCCCATGAAATCAGGTGGTTAAATAGAAATTCACTGCTCAGCTGACCCGGTAGGAGCAAACGTATGCCAAAAATGTACACAGAATGAGCTTTTCAGTGAATAGCAGCCAGGCACATTTTAGCTAGTTTTACTTGTAAGTGGGGTTGGAAACGCTTTTCAGGCTCAGTACTGGGCTCAAAACATGCAGCCCTGAGGTCTCTCATGATAGCAGGTGGTTAAATAGAAATTTGCTGCTCAGCTGACCCGGCAGGAGCAAACGTATACTAAAAATGTACTCAGAATGAGCTTTTCAGTGAAGAGAAGCCAGGCACATTTTAGCTAGTTTTACTTGTAAGTGGGGTTGGAAATGCTTTTCAGGCTCATTACTGAGCTCAAAACATGCAGCCCTGAGGTCTCTCATGAAAGCAGGTGGTTAAATAGAAATTCGCTGCTCAGCTGACCCGGTAGGAGCAAACGTATGCCAAAAATGTACACAGAATGAGCTTTTCAGTGAATAGCAGCCAGGCACATTTTAGCAAGTTTTACTTGCAATTGGGGTTGGAAACGCTTTTCAGGATCAGTACTGGGCTCAAAACATGCAGCCCTGAGGTCTCTCATGATAGCAGGTGGTTAAATAGAAATTCGCTGCTCAGCTGACCCGGCAGGAGCAAACGTATGCTAAAAATGTACTCAGAATGAGCTTTTCAGTGAATAGCAGCCAGGCACATTTTAGCTAATTTTACTTGTAAGTGGGGTTGGAAACGCTTTTCAGGCTCAGTACTGGGCTCAAAACATGCAGCCCTGAGGTCTCTCATGATAGCAGGTGGTTAAATAGAAATTCGCTGCTCAGCTGACCCGGCAGGAGCAAACGTATGCTAAAAATGTACTCAGAATGAGCTTTTCAGTGAATAGCAGCCAGGCACATTTTAGCTAATTTTACTTGTAAGTGGGGTTGGAAACGCTTTTCAGGCTCAGTACTGGGCTCAAAACATGCAGCCCTGAGGTCTCTCATGATAGCAGGTGGTTAAATAGAAATTCGCTGCTCAGCTGACCCGTTAGGAGCAAACGTATGCTAAAAATGTACACAGAATGAGCTTTTCAGTGAATAGCAGCCAGGCACATTTTAGCTAGTTTTACTTGTAAGTGGGGTTGGAAATGCTTTTCAGGCTCAGTACTGAGCTCAAAACATGCAGCCCTGAGGTCTCTCATGAAAGCAGGTGGTTAAATAGAAATTCGCTGCTCAGCTGACCCGGTAGGAGAAAACGTATGCCAAAAATGTACACAGAATGAGCTTTTCAGTGAATAGCAGCCAGGCACATTTTCGCTAGTTTTACTTGTAAGTGGGGTTGGAAACGCTTTTCAGGATCAGTACTGGGCTCAAAACATGCAGCCCTGAGGTCTCTCATGATAGCAGGTGGTTAAATAGAAATTCGCTGCTCAGCTGACCCGGCAGGAGCAAACGTATGCTAAAAATGTACTCAGAATGAGCTTTTCAGTGAAGAGAAGCCAGGCACATTTTGAGCTAGTTTTACTTGTAAGTGGGGTTGGAAACGCTTTTCAGGCTCAGCACTGGGCTCAAAACATGCAGCCCTGAGGTCTCCCATGAAATCAGGTGGTTAAATAGAAATTCACTGCTCAGCTGACCCGGTAGGAGCAAACGTATGCCAAAAATGTACACAGAATGAGCTTTTCAGTGAATAGCAGCCAGGCACATTTTAGCTAGTTTTACTTGTAAGTTGGGTTGGAAACGCTTTTCAGGCTCAGTACTGGGCTCAAAACATGCAGCCCTGAGGTCTCTCATGATAGCAGGTGGTTAAATAGAAATTTGCTGCTCAGCTGACCCGGCAGGAGCAAACGTATACTAAAAATGTACTCAGAATGAGCTTTTCAGTGAAGAGAAGCCAGGCACATTTTAGCTAGTTTTACTTGTAAGTGGGGTTGGAAATGCTTTTCAGGCTCATTACTGAGCTCAAAACATGCAGCCCTGAGGTCTCTCATGAAAGCAGGTGGTTAAATAGAAATTCGCTGCTCAGCTGACCCGGTAGGAGCAAACGTATGCCAAAAATGTACACAGAATGAGCTTTTCAGTGAATAGCAGCCAGGCACATTTTAGCTAGTTTTACTTGCAAGTGGGGTTGGAAACGCTTTTCAGGATCAGTACTGGGCTCAAAACATGCAGCCCTGAGGTCTCTCATGATAGCAGGTGGTTAAATAGAAATTCGCTGCTCAGCTGACCCGGCAGGAGCAAACGTATGCTAAAAATGTACTCAGAATGAGCTTTTCAGTGAATAGCAGCCAGGCACATTTTAGCTAATTTTACTTGTAAGTGGGGTTGGAAACGCTTTTCAGGCTCAGTACTGGGCTCAAAACATGCAGCCCTAAGGTCTCTCATGATAGCAGGTGGTTAAATAGAAATTCGCTGCTCAGCTGACCCGGCAGGAGCAAACGTATGCTAAAAATGTACTCAGAATGAGCTTTTCAGTGAATAGCAGCCAGGCACATTTTAGCTAATTTTACTTGTAAGTGGGGTTGGAAACGCTTTTCAGGCTCAGTACTGGGCTCAAAACATGCAGCCCTGAGGTCTCTCATGATAGCAGGTGGTTAAATAGAAATTCGCTGCTCAGCTGACCCGTTAGGAGCAAACGTATGCTAAAAATGTACACAGAATGAGCTTTTCAGTGAATAGCAGCCAGGCACATTTTAGCTAGTTTTACTTGTAAGTGGGGTTGGAAATGCTTTTCAGGCTCAGTACTGAGCTCAAAACATGCAGCCCTGAGGTCTCTCATGAAAGCAGGTGGTTAAATAGAAATTCGCTGCTCAGCTGACCCGGTAGGAGAAAACGTATGCCAAAAATGTACACAGAATGAGCTTTTCAGTGAATAGCAGCCAGGCACATTTTCGCTAGTTTTACTTGTAAGTGGGGTTGGAAACGCTTTTCAGGATCAGTACTGGGCTCAAAACATGCAGCCCTGAGGTCTCTCATGATAGCAGGTGGTTAAATAGAAATTCGCTGCTCAGCTGGCCCGGCAGGAGCAAACGTATGCTAAAAATGTACTCAGAATGAGCTTTTCAGTGAAGAGAAGCCAGGCACATTTTAGCTAGTTTTACTTGTAAGTGGGGTTGGAAACGCTTTTCAGGCTCAGTACTGGGCTCAAAACATGCAGCCCTGAGGTGTCTCATGAAAGCAGGTGGTTAAATAGAAATTCGCTGCTCAGCTGACCCGGTAGGAGCAAACGTATGCCAAAAATGTACACAGAATGAGCTTTTCAATGAATAGCAGCCAGGCACATTTTAGCTAGTTTTACTTGTAAGTGGGGTTGGAAATGCTTTTCAGGCTCAGTACTGGGCTCAAAACATGCAGCCCTGAGGTCTCTCATGAAATCAGGTGGTTAAATAGAAATTCGCTGCTCAGCTGACCCGGTAGGAGCAAACCTATGCCAAAAATGTACACAGAATGAGCTTTTCAGTGAATAGCAGCCATGCACATTTTAGCTAGTTTTACTTGTAAGTGGGGATGGAAACGCTTTTCAGGCTCAGTACTGGGCTCAAAACATGCAGCCCTGAGGTCCCTCATGATAGCAGGTGGTTAAATAGAAATTTGCTGCTCAGCTGACCCGGCAGGAGCAAACGTATGCTAAAAATGTACTCAGAATGAGCTTTTCAGTGAAGAGAAGCCAGGCACATTTTAGCTAGTTTTACTTGTAAGTGGGGTTGGAAATGCTTTTCAGGCTCAGTACTGGGCTCAAACATGCAGCCCTGAGGTCTCTCATGAAATCAGGTGGTTAAATAGAAATTCGCTGCTCAGCTGACCCGGCAGGAGCAAACGTATGCTAAAAATGTACTCAGAATGAGCTTTTCAGTGAATAGCAGCCAGGCACATTTTAGCTAATTTTACTTGTAAGTGGGGTTGGAAACGCTTTTCAGGCTCAGTACTGGGCTCAAAACATGCAGCCCTGAGGTCTCTCATGATAGCAGGTGGTTAAATAGAAATTCGCTGCTCAGCTGACCCGTTAGGAGCAAACGTATGCTAAAAATGTACACAGAATGAGCTTTTCAGAGAATAGCAGCCAGGCACATTTTAGCTAGTTTTACTTGTAAGTGGGGTTGGAAATGCTTTTCAGGCTCAGTACTGAGCTCAAAACATGCAGCCCTGAGGTCTCTCATGAAAGCAGGTGGTTAAATAGAAATTCGCTGCTCAGCTGACCCGGTAGGAGAAAACGTATGCCAAAAATGTACACAGAATGAGCTTTTCAGTGAATAGCAGCCAGGCACATTTTCGCTAGTTTTACTTGTAAGTGGGGTTGGAAACGCTTTTCAGGATCAGTACTGGGCTCAAAACATGCAGCCCTGAGGTCTCTCATGATAGCAGGTGGTTAAATAGAAATTCGCTGCTCAGCTGACCCGGCAGGAGCAAACGTATGCTAAAAATGTACTCAGAATGAGCTTTTCAGTGAAGAGAAGCCAGGCACATTTTGAGCTAGTTTTACTTGTAAGTGGGGTTGGAAACGCTTTTCAGGCTCAGCACTGGGCTCAAAACATGCAGCCCTGAGGTCTCCCATGAAATCAGGTGGTTAAATAGAAATTCACTGCTCATCTGACCCGGTAGGAGCAAACGTATGCCAAAAATGTACACAGAATGAGCTTTTCAGTGAATAGCAGCCAGGCACATTTTAGCTAGTTTTACTTGTAAGTGGGGTTGGAAACGCTTTTCAGGCTCAGTACTGGGCTCAAAACATGCAGCCCTGAGGTCTCTCATGATAGCAGGTGGTAAATAGAAATTTGCTGCTCAGCTGACCCGGCAGGAGCAAACGTATACTAAAAATGTACTCAGAATGAGCTTTTCAGTGAAGAGAAGCCAGGCACATTTTAGCTAGTTTTACTTGTAAGTGGGGTTGGAAATGCTTTTCAGGCTCATTACTGAGCTCAAAACATGCAGCCCTGAGGTCTCTCATGAAAGCAGGTGGTTAAATAGAAATTCGCTGCTCAGCTGACCCGGTAGGAGCAAACGTATGCCAAAAATGTACACAGAATGAGCTTTTCAGTGAATAGCAGCCAGGCACATTTTAGCTAGTTTTACTTGCAAGTGGGGTTGGAAACGCTTTTCAGGATCAGTACTGGGCTCAAAACATGCAGCCCTGAGGTCTCTCATGATAGCAGGTGGTTAAATAGAAATTCGCTGCTCAGCTGACCCGGCAGGAGCAAACGTATGCTAAAAATGTACTCAGAATGAGCTTTTCAGTGAATAGCAGCCAGGCACATTTTAGCTAATTTTACTTGTAAGTGGGGTTGGAAACGCTTTTCAGGCTCAGTACTGGGCTCAAAACATGCAGCCCTGAGGTCTCTCATGATAGCAGGTGGTTAAATAGAAATTCGCTGCTCAGCTGACCCGGCAGGAGCAAACGTATGCTAAAAATGTACTCAGAATGAGCTTTTCAGTGAATAGCAGCCAGGCACATTTTAGCTAATTTTACTTGTAAGTGGGGTTGGAAACGCTTTTCAGGCTCAGTACTGGGCTCAAAACATGCAGCCCTGAGGTCTCTCATGATAGCAGGTGGTTAAATAGAAATTCGCTGCTCAGCTGACCCGTTAGGAGCAAACGTATGCTAAAAATGTACACAGAATGAGCTTTTCAGTGAATAGCAGCCAGGCACATTTTAGCTAGTTTTACTTGTAAGTGGGGTTGGAAATGCTTTTCAGGCTCAGTACTGAGCTCAAAACATGCAGCCCTGAGGTCTCTCATGAAAGCAGGTGGTTAAATAGAAATTCGCTGCTCAGCTGACCCGGTAGGAGAAAACGTATGCCAAAAATGTACACAGAATGAGCTTTTCAGTGAATAGCAGCCAGGCACATTTTCGCTAGTTTTACTTGTAAGTGGGGTTGGAAACGCTTTTCAGGATCAGTACTGGGCTCAAAACATGCAGCCCTGAGGTCTCTCATGATAGCAGGTGGTTAAATAGAAATTCGCTGCTCAGCTGACCCGGCAGGAGCAAACGTATGCTAAAAATGTACTCAGAATGAGCTTTTCAGTGAAGAGAAGCCAGGCACATTTTAGCTAGTTTTACTTGTAAGTGGGGTTGGAAACGCTTTTCAGGCTCAGTACTGGGCTCAAAACATGCAGCCCTGAGGTCTCTCATGAAAGCAGGTGGTTAAATAGAAATTCGCTGCTCAGCTGACCCGGTAGGAGCAAACGTATGCCAAAAATGTACACAGAATGAGCTTTTCAATGAATAGCAGCCAGGCACATTTTAGCTAGTTTTACTTGTAAGTGGGGTTGGAAACGCTTTTCAGGATCAGTACTGGGCACAAAACATGCAGCCCTGAGGTCTCTCATGATAGCAGGTGGTTAAATAGAAATTCGCTGCTCAGCTGACCCGGCAGGAGCAAACGTATGCTAAAAATGTACTCAGAATGAGCTTTTCAGTGAAGAGAAGCCAGGCACATTTTAGCTAGTTTTACTTGTAAGTGGGGTTGGAAATGCTTTTCAGGCTCAGTACTGGGCTCAAAACATGCAGCCCTGAGGTCTCTCATGAAATCAGGTGGTTAAATAGAAATTCGCTGCTCAGCTGACCCGGTAGGAGCAAACCTATGCCAAAAATGTACACAGAATGAGCTTTTCAGTGAATAGCAGCCATGCACATTTTAGCTAGTTTTACTTGTAAGTGGGGATGGAAACGCTTTTCAGGCTCAGTACTGGGCTCAAAACATGCAGCCCTGAGGTCCCTCATGATAGCAGGTGGTTAAATGGAAATTTGCTGCTCAGCTGACCCGGCAGGAGCAAACGTATGCTAAAAATGTACTCAGAATGAGCTTTTCAGTGAAGAGAAGCCAGGCACATTTTAGCTAGTTTTACTTGTAAGTGGGGTTGGAAATGCTTTTCAGGCTCAGTACTGGGCTCAAAACATGCAGCCCTGCGGTCTCTCATGAAATCAGGTTGTTAAATAGAAATTCGCTGCTCAGCTGACCCGGTAGGAGCAAACGTATGCCAAAAATGTACACAGAATGAGCTTTTCAGTGAATAGCAGCCAGGCACATTTTAGCTAGTTTTACTTGTAAGTGGGGTTGGAAATGCTTTTCAGGCTCAGTACTGGGCTCAAAACATGCAGCCCTGAGGTCTCTCATGAAATCAGGTGGTTAAATAGAAATTCGCTGCTCAGCTGACCCGGTAGGAGCAATCGTATGCCAAAAATGTACACAGAATGAGCTTTTCAGTGAAAAGCAGCCAGGCACATTTTAGCTAGTTTTACTTGTAAGTGGGGTTGGAAATGCTTTTCAGGCTCAGTACTGAGCTCAAAACATGCAGCCCTGAGGTCTCTCATGAAAGCAGGTGGTTAAATAGAAATTCGCTGCTCAGCTGACCCGGTAGGAGAAAACGTATGCCAAAAACGTACACAGAATGAGCTTTTCAGTGAATAGCAGCCAGGCACATTTTCGCTAGTTTTACTTGTAAGTGGGGTTGGAAACGCTTTTCAGGCTCAGTACTGGGCTCAAAACATGCAGCCCTGAGGTCTCTCATGATAGCAGGTGGTTAAATAGAAATTCGCTGCTCAGCTGACCCGGCAGGAGCAAACGTATGCTAAAAATGTACTCAGAATGAGCTTTTCAGTGAAGAGAAGCCAGGCACATTTTAGCTAGTTTTACTTGTAAGTGGGGTTGGAAACGCTTTTCAGGCTCAGTACTGGGCTCAAAACATGCAGCC
Source organism: Lissotriton vulgaris (assembly GCF_964263255.1). Lineage (NCBI taxonomy): Eukaryota > Metazoa > Chordata > Amphibia > Caudata > Salamandridae > Lissotriton > Lissotriton vulgaris. The sequence continues at coordinate 1,084,888,059 of NC_141691.1, read as the reverse complement.
CTGAGGTCTCTCGTGAAAGCAGGTGGTTAAATAGAAATTCGCTGCTCAGCTGACCCGGTAGGAGCAAACGTATGCCAAAAATGTACACAGAATGAGCTTTTCAATGAATAGCAGCCAGGCACATTTTAGCTAGTTTTACTTGTAAGTGGGGTTGGAAACGCTTTTCGGGATCAGTACTGGGCACAAAACATGCAGCCCTGAGGTCTCTCATGATAGCAGGTGGTTAAATAGAAATTCGCTGCTCAGCTGACCCGGCAGGAGCAAACATATGCTAAAAATGTACTCAGAATGAGCTTTTCAGTGAAGAGAAGCCAGGCACATTTTAGCTAGTTTTACTTGTAAGTGGGGTTGGAAACGCTTTTCAGGCTCAGTACTGGGCTCAAAACATGCAGCCCTGAGGTCTCTCATGATAGCAGGTGGTTAAATAGAAATTCGCTGCTCAGCTGACCCGTTAGGAGCAAACGTATGCTAAAAATGTACACAGAATGAGCTTTTCAGAGAATAGCAGCCAGGCACATTTTAGCTAGTTTTACTTGTAAGTGGGGTTGGAAATGCTTTTCAGGCTCAGTACTGAGCTCAAAACATGCAGCCCTGAGGTCTCTCATGAAAGCAGGTGGTTAAATAGAAATTCGCTGCTCAGCTGACCCGGTAGGAGAAAACGTATGCCAAAAATGTACACAGAATGAGCTTTTCAGTGAATAGCAGCCAGGCACATTTTCGCTAGTTTTACTTGTAAGTGGGGTTGGAAACGCTTTTCAGGATCAGTACTGGGCTCAAAACATGCAGCCCTGAGGTCTCTCATGATAGCAGGTGGTTAAATAGAAATTCGCTGCTCAGCTGACCCGGCAGGAGCAAACGTATGCTAAAAATGTACTCAGAATGAGCTTTTCAGTGAAGAGAAGCCAGGCACATTTTGAGCTAGTTTTACTTGTAAGTGGGGTTGGAAACGCTTTTCAGGCTCAGCACTGGGCTCAAAACATGCAGCCCTGAGGTCTCCCATGAAATCAGGTGGTTAAATAGAAATTCACTGCTCAGCTGACCCGGTAGGAGCAAACGTATGCCAAAAATGTACACAGAATGAGCTTTTCAGTGAATAGCAGCCAGGCACATTTTAGCTAGTTTTACTTGTAAGTGGGGTTGGAAACGCTTTTCAGGCTCAGTACTGGGCTCAAAACATGCAGCCCTGAGGTCTCTCATGATAGCAGGTGGTAAATAGAAATTTGCTGCTCAGCTGACCCGGCAGGAGCAAACGTATACTAAAAATGTACTCAGAATGAGCTTTTCAGTGAAGAGAAGCCAGGCACATTTTAGCTAGTTTTACTTGTAAGTGGGGTTGGAAATGCTTTTCAGGCTCATTACTGAGCTCAAAACATGCAGCCCTGAGGTCTCTCATGAAAGCAGGTGGTTAAATAGAAATTCGCTGCTCAGCTGACCCGGTAGGAGCAAACGTATGCCAAAAATGTACACAGAATGAGCTTTTCAGTGAATAGCAGCCAGGCACATTTTAGCTAGTTTTACTTGCAAGTGGGGTTGGAAACGCTTTTCAGGATCAGTACTGGGCTCAAAACATGCAGCCCTGAGGTCTCTCATGATAGCAGGTGGTTAAATAGAAATTCGCTGCTCAGCTGACCCGGCAGGAGCAAACGTATGCTAAAAATGTACTCAGAATGAGCTTTTCAGTGAATAGCAGCCAGGCACATTTTAGCTAATTTTACTTGTAAGTGGGGTTGGAAACGCTTTTCAGGCTCAGTACTGGGCTCAAAACATGCAGCCCTGAGGTCTCTCATGATAGCAGGTGGTTAAATAGAAATTCGCTGCTCAGCTGACCCGGCAGGAGCAAACGTATGCTAAAAATGTACTCAGAATGAGCTTTTCAGTGAATAGCAGCCAGGCACATTTTAGCTAATTTTACTTGTAAGTGGGGTTGGAAACGCTTTTCAGGCTCAGTACTGGGCTCAAAACATGCAGCCCTGAGGTCTCTCATGATAGCAGGTGGTTAAATAGAAATTCGCTGCTCAGCTGACCCGTTAGGAGCAAACGTATGCTAAAAATGTACACAGAATGAGCTTTTCAGTGAATAGCAGCCAGGCACATTTTAGCTAGTTTTACTTGTAAGTGGGGTTGGAAATGCTTTTCAGGCTCAGTACTGAGCTCAAAACATGCAGCCCTGAGGTCTCTCATGAAAGCAGGTGGTTAAATAGAAATTCGCTGCTCAGCTGACCCGGTAGGAGAAAACGTATGCCAAAAATGTACACAGAATGAGCTTTTCAGTGAATAGCAGCCAGGCACATTTTCGCTAGTTTTACTTGTAAGTGGGGTTGGAAACGCTTTTCAGGATCAGTACTGGGCTCAAAACATGCAGCCCTGAGGTCTCTCATGATAGCAGGTGGTTAAATAGAAATTCGCTGCTCAGCTGACCCGGCAGGAGCAAACGTATGCTAAAAATTTACTCAGAATGAGCTTTTCAGTGAAGAGAAGCCAGGCACATTTTAGCTAGTTTTACTTGTAAGTGGGGTTGGAAACGCTTTTCAGGCTCAGTACTGGGCTCAAAACATGCAGCCCTGAGGTCTCTCATGAAAGCAGGTGGTTAAATAGAAATTCGCTGCTCAGCTGACCCGGTAGGAGCAAACGTATGCCAAAAATGTACACAGAATGAGCTTTTCAATGAATAGCAGCCAGGCACATTTTAGCTAGTTTTACTTGTAAGTGGGGTTGGAAACGCTTTTCAGGATCAGTACTGGGCACAAAACATGCAGCCCTGAGGTCTCTCATGATAGCAGGTGGTTAAATAGAAATTCGCTGCTCAGCTGACCCGGCAGGAGCAAACGTATGCTAAAAATGTACTCAGAATGAGCTTTTCAGTGAAGAGAAGCCAGGCACATTTTAGCTAGTTTTACTTGTAAGTGGGGTTGGAAATGCTTTTCAGGCTCAGTACTGGGCTCAAAACATGCAGCCCTGAGGTCTCTCATGAAATCAGGTGGTTAAATAGAAATTCGCTGCTCAGCTGACCCGGTAGGAGCAAACCTATGCCAAAAATGTACACAGAATGAGCTTTTCAGTGAATAGCAGCCATGCACATTTTAGCTAGTTTTACTTGTAAGTGGGGATGGAAACGCTTTTCAGGCTCAGTACTGGGCTCAAAACATGCAGCCCTGAGGTCCCTCATGATAGCAGGTGGTTAAATGGAAATTTGCTGCTCAGCTGACCCGGCAGGAGCAAACGTATGCTAAAAATGTACTCAGAATGAGCTTTTCAGTGAAGAGAAGCCAGGCACATTTTAGCTAGTTTTACTTGTAAGTGGGGTTGGAAATGCTTTTCAGGCTCAGTACTGGGCTCAAAACATGCAGCCCTGCGGTCTCTCATGAAATCAGGTGGTTAAATAGAAATTCGCTGCTCAGCTGACCCGGTAGGAGCAAACGTATGCCAAAAATGTACACAGAATGAGCTTTTCAGTGAATAGCAGCCAGGCACATTTTAGCTAGTTTTACTTGTAAGTGGGGTTGGAAATGCTTTTCAGGCTCAGTACTGGGCTCAAAACATGCAGCCCTGAGGTCTCTCATGAAATCAGGTGGTTAAATAGAAATTCGCTGCTCAGCTGACCCGGTAGGAGCAATCGTATGCCAAAAATGTACACAGAATGAGCTTTTCAGTGAAAAGCAGCCAGGCACATTTTAGCTAGTTTTACTTGTAAGTGGGGTTGGAAATGCTTTTCAGGCTCAGTACTGAGCTCAAAACATGCAGCCCTGAGGTCTCTCATGAAAGCAGGTGGTTAAATAGAAATTCGCTGCTCAGCTGACCCGGTAGGAGAAAACGTATGCCAAAAACGTACACAGAATGAGCTTTTCAGTGAATAGCAGCCAGGCACATTTTCGCTAGTTTTACTTGTAAGTGGGGTTGGAAACGCTTTTCAGGCTCAGTACTGGGCTCAAAACATGCAGCCCTGAGGTCTCTCATGATAGCAGGTGGTTAAATAGAAATTCGCTGCTCAGCTGACCCGGCAGGAGCAAACGTATGCTAAAAATGTACTCAGAATGAGCTTTTCAGTGAAGAGAAGCCAGGCACATTTTAGCTAGTTTTACTTGTAAGTGGGGTTGGAAACGCTTTTCAGGCTCAGTACTGGGCTCAAAACATGCAGCCCTGAGGTCTCTCGTGAAAGCAGGTGGTTAAATAGAAATTCGCTGCTCAGCTGACCCGGTAGGAGCAAACGTATGCCAAAAATGTACACAGAATGAGCTTTTCAATGAATAGCAGCCAGGCACATTTTAGCTAGTTTTACTTGTAAGTGGGGTTGGAAACGCTTTTCGGGATCAGTACTGGGCACAAAACATGCAGCCCTGAGGTCTCTCATGATAGCAGGTGGTTAAATAGAAATTCGCTGCTCAGCTGACCCGGCAGGAGCAAACATATGCTAAAAATGTACTCAGAATGAGCTTTTCAGTGAAGAGAAGCCAGGCACATTTTAGCTAGTTTTACTTGTAAGTGGGGTTGGAAACGCTTTTCAGGCTCAGTACTGGGCTCAAAACATGCAGCCCTGAGGTCTCTCATGATAGCAGGTGGTTAAATAGAAATTCGCTGCTCAGCTGACCCGTTAGGAGCAAACGTATGCTAAAAATGTACACAGAATGAGCTTTTCAGAGAATAGCAGCCAGGCACATTTTAGCTAGTTTTACTTGTAAGTGGGGTTGGAAATGCTTTTCAGGCTCAGTACTGAGCTCAAAACATGCAGCCCTGAGGTCTCTCATGAAAGCAGGTGGTTAAATAGAAATTCGCTGCTCAGCTGACCCGGTAGGAGAAAACGTATGCCAAAAATGTACACAGAATGAGCTTTTCAGTGAATAGCAGCCAGGCACATTTTCGCTAGTTTTACTTGTAAGTGGGGTTGGAAACGCTTTTCAGGATCAGTACTGGGCTCAAAACATGCAGCCCTGAGGTCTCTCATGATAGCAGGTGGTTAAATAGAAATTCGCTGCTCAGCTGACCCGGCAGGAGCAAACGTATGCTAAAAATGTACTCAGAATGAGCTTTTCAGTGAAGAGAAGCCAGGCACATTTTGAGCTAGTTTTACTTGTAAGTGGGGTTGGAAACGCTTTTCAGGCTCAGCACTGGGCTCAAAACATGCAGCCCTGAGGTCTCCCATGAAATCAGGTGGTTAAATAGAAATTCACTGCTCAGCTGACCCGGTAGGAGCAAACGTATGCCAAAAATGTACACAGAATGAGCTTTTCAGTGAATAGCAGCCAGGCACATTTTAGCTAGTTTTACTTGTAAGTGGGGTTGGAAACGCTTTTCAGGCTCAGTACTGGGCTCAAAACATGCAGCCCTGAGGTCTCTCATGATAGCAGGTGGTAAATAGAAATTTGCTGCTCAGCTGACCCGGCAGGAGCAAACGTATACTAAAAATGTACTCAGAATGAGCTTTTCAGTGAAGAGAAGCCAGGCACATTTTAGCTAGTTTTACTTGTAAGTGGGGTTGGAAATGCTTTTCAGGCTCATTACTGAGCTCAAAACATGCAGCCCTGAGGTCTCTCATGAAAGCAGGTGGTTAAATAGAAATTCGCTGCTCAGCTGACCCGGTAGGAGCAAACGTATGCCAAAAATGTACACAGAATGAGCTTTTCAGTGAATAGCAGCCAGGCACATTTTAGCTAGTTTTACTTGCAAGTGGGGTTGGAAACGCTTTTCAGGATCAGTACTGGGCTCAAAACATGCAGCCCTGAGGTCTCTCATGATAGCAGGTGGTTAAATAGAAATTCGCTGCTCAGCTGACCCGGCAGGAGCAAACGTATGCTAAAAATGTACTCAGAATGAGCTTTTCAGTGAATAGCAGCCAGGCACATTTTAGCTAATTTTACTTGTAAGTGGGGTTGGAAACGCTTTTCAGGCTCAGTACTGGGCTCAAAACATGCAGCCCTGAGGTCTCTCATGATAGCAGGTGGTTAAATAGAAATTCGCTGCTCAGCTGACCCGGCAGGAGCAAACGTATGCTAAAAATGTACTCAGAATGAGCTTTTCAGTGAATAGCAGCCAGGCACATTTTAGCTAATTTTACTTGTAAGTGGGGTTGGAAACGCTTTTCAGGCTCAGTACTGGGCTCAAAACATGCAGCCCTGAGGTCTCTCATGATAGCAGGTGGTTAAATAGAAATTCGCTGCTCAGCTGACCCGTTAGGAGCAAACGTATGCTAAAAATGTACACAGAATGAGCTTTTCAGTGAATAGCAGCCAGGCACATTTTAGCTAGTTTTACTTGTAAGTGGGGTTGGAAATGCTTTTCAGGCTCAGTACTGAGCTCAAAACATGCAGCCCTGAGGTCTCTCATGAAAGCAGGTGGTTAAATAGAAATTCGCTGCTCAGCTGACCCGGTAGGAGAAAACGTATGCCAAAAATGTACACAGAATGAGCTTTTCAGTGAATAGCAGCCAGGCACATTTTCGCTAGTTTTACTTGTAAGTGGGGTTGGAAACGCTTTTCAGGATCAGTACTGGGCTCAAAACATGCAGCCCTGAGGTCTCTCATGATAGCAGGTGGTTAAATAGAAATTCGCTGCTCAGCTGACCCGTTAGGAGCAAACGTATGCTAAAAATGTACACAGAATGAGCTTTTCAGTGAATAGCAGCCAGGCACATTTTAGCTAGTTTTACTTGTAAGTGGGGTTGGAAATGCTTTTCAGGCTCAGTACTGAGCTCAAAACATGCAGCCCTGAGGTCTCTCATGAAAGCAGGTGGTTAAATAGAAATTCGCTGCTCAGCTGACCCGGTAGGAGAAAACGTATGCCAAAAATGTACACAGAATGAGCTTTTCAGTGAATAGCAGCCAGGCACATTTTCGCTAGTTTTACTTGTAAGTGGGGTTGGAAACGCTTTTCAGGATCAGTACTGGGCTCAAAACATGCAGCCCTGAGGTCTCTCATGATAGCAGGTGGTTAAATAGAAATTCGCTGCTCAGCTGACCCGGCAGGAGCAAACGTATGCTAAAAATGTACTCAGAATGAGCTTTTCAGTGAAGAGAAGCCAGGCACATTTTAGCTAGTTTTACTTGTAAGTGGGGTTGGAAATGCTTTTCAGGCTCAGTACTGGGCTCAAAACATGCAGCCCTGAGGTCTCTCATGAAATCAGGTGGTTAAATAGAAATTCGCTGCTCAGCTGACCCGGTAGGAGCAAACCTATGCCAAAAATGTACACAGAATGAGCTTTTCAGTGAATAGCAGCCATGCACATTTTAGCTAGTTTTACTTGTAAGTGGGGATGGAAACGCTTTTCAGGCTCAGTACTGGGCTCAAAACATGCAGCCCTGAGGTCCCTCATGATAGCAGGTGGTTAAATAGAAATTTGCTGCTCAGCTGACCCGGCAGGAGCAAACGTATGCTAAAAATGTACTCAGAATGAGCTTTTCAGTGAAGAGAAGCCAGGCACATTTTAGCTAGTTTTACTTGTAAGTGGGGTTGGAAATGCTTTTCAGGCTCAGTACTGGGCTCAAAACATGCAGCCCTGCGGTCTCTCATGAAATCAGGTGGTTAAATAGAAATTCGCTGCTCAGCTGACCCGGTAGGAGCAAACGTATGCCAAAAATGTACACAGAATGAGCTTTTCAGTGAATAGCAGCCAGGCACATTTTAGCTAGTTTTACTTGTAAGTGGGGTTGGAAATGCTTTTCAGGCTCAGTACTGGGCTCAAAACATGCAGCCCTGAGGTCTCTCATGAAATCAGGTGGTTAAATAGAAATTCGCTGCTCAGCTGACCCGGTAGGAGCAATCGTATGCCAAAAATGTACACAGAATGAGCTTTTCAGTGAAAAGCAGCCAGGCACATTTTAGCTAGTTTTACTTGTAAGTGGGGTTGGAAATGCTTTTCAGGCTCAGTACTGAGCTCAAAACATGCAGCCCTGAGGTCTCTCATGAAAGCAGGTGGTTAAATAGAAATTCGCTGCTCAGCTGACCCGGTAGGAGAAAACGTATGCCAAAAACGTACACAGAATGAGCTTTTCAGTGAATAGCAGCCAGGCACATTTTCGCTAGTTTTACTTGTAAGTGGGGTTGGAAACGCTTTTCAGGCTCAGTACTGGGCTCAAAACATGCAGCCCTGAGGTCTCTCATGATAGCAGGTGGTTAAATAGAAATTCGCTGCTCAGCTGACCCGGCAGGAGCAAACGTATGCTAAAAATGTACTCAGAATGAGCTTTTCAGTGAAGAGAAGCCAGGCACATTTTAGCTAGTTTTACTTGTAAGTGGGGTTGGAAACGCTTTTCAGGCTCAGTACTGGGCTCAAAACATGCAGCCCTGAGGTCTCTCGTGAAAGCAGGTGGTTAAATAGAAATTCGCTGCTCAGCTGACCCGGTAGGAGCAAACGTATGCCAAAAATGTACACAGAATGAGCTTTTCAATGAATAGCAGCCAGGCACATTTTAGCTAGTTTTACTTGTAAGTGGGGTTGGAAACGCTTTTCGGGATCAGTACTGGGCACAAAACATGCAGCCCTGAGGTCTCTCATGATAGCAGGTGGTTAAATAGAAATTCGCTGCTCAGCTGACCCGGCAGGAGCAAACATATGCTAAAAATGTACTCAGAATGAGCTTTTCAGTGAAGAGAAGCCAGGCACATTTTAGCTAGTTTTACTTGTAAGTGGGGTTGGAAATGCTTTTCAGGCTCAGTACTGGGCTCAAAACATGCAGCCCTGAGGTCTCTCATGAAATCAGGTGGTTAAATAGAAATTCGCTGCTCAGCTCAACCGGTAGGAGCAAACCTATGCCAAAAATGTACACAGAATGAGCTTTTCAGTGAATAGCAGCCAGGCACATTTTAGCTAGTTTTACTTGTAAGTGGGGTTGGAAACGCTTTTCAGGCTCAGTACTGGGCTCAAAACATGCAGCCCTGAGGTCCCTCATGATAGCAGGTGGTTAAATAGAAATTTGCTGCTCTGCTGACCCGGCAGGAGCAAACGTATGCTAAAAATGTACTCAGAATGAGCTTTTCAGTGAAGAGAAGCCAGGCACATTTTAGCTAGTTTTACTTGTAAGTGGGGTTGGAAATGCTTTTCAGGCTCAGTACTGGGCTGAAAACATGCAGCCCTGAGGTCTCTCATGAAATCAGGTGGTTAAATAGAAATTCGCTGCTCAGCTGACCCGGTAGGAGCAAACGTATGCCAAAAATGTACACAGAATGAGCTTTTCAGTGAATAGCAGCCAGGCACATTTTAGCTAGTTTTACTTGTAAGTGGTGTTGGAAACGCTTTTCAGGCTCAGTACTGGGCTCAAAACATGCAGCCCTGAGGTCTCTCATGATAGCAGGTGGTTAAATAGAAATTCGCTGCTCAGCTGACCCGGCAGGAGCAAACGTATGCTAAAAATGTACTCAGAATGAGCTTTTCAGTGAAGAGAAGCCAGGCACATTTTAGCTAGTTTTACTTGTAAGTGGGGTTGGAAACGCTTTTCAGGCTCAGTACTGGGCTCAAAACATGCAGCCCTGAGGTCTCTCATGAAAGCAGGTGGTTAAATAGAAATTCACTGCTCAGCTGACCCGGTAGGAGCAAACGTATGCCAAAAATGTACACAGAATGAGCTTTTCAATGAATAGCAGCCAGGCACATTTTAGCTAGTTTTACTTGTAAGTGGGGTTGGAAACGCTTTTCAGGATCAGTACTGGGCACAACACATGCAGCCCTGAGGTCTCTCATGATAGCAGGTGGTTAAATAGAAATTCGCTGCTCAGCTGACCCGGCAGGAGCAAACGTATGCTAAAAATTTACTCAGAATGAGCTTTTCAGTGAAGAGAAGCCAGGCACATTTTAGCTAGTTTTACTTGTAAGTGGGGTTGGAAATGCTTTTCCAGCTCAGTACTGGGCTCAAAACATGCAGCCCTGAGGTCTCTCATGAAATCAGGTGGTTAAATAGAAATTCGCTGCTCAGCTGACCCGGTAGGAGCAAACCTATGCCAAAAATGTACACAGAATGAGCTTTTCAGTGAATAGCAGCCAGGCACATTTTAGCTAGTTTTACTTGTAAGTGGGGTTGGAAACGCTTTTCAGGCTCAGTACTGGGCTCAAAACATGCAGCCCTGAGGTCCCTCATGATAGCAGGTGGTTAAATAGAAATGTGCTGCTCAGCTGACCCGGCAGGAGCAAACGTATGCTAAAAATGTACTCAGAATGAGCTTTTCAGTGAAGAGAAGCCAGGCACATTTTAGCTAGTTTTACTTGTAAGTGGGGTTGGAAATGCTTTTCAGGCTCAGTACTGGGCTCAAAACATGCAGCCCTGAGGTCTCTCATGAAATCAGGTGGTTAAATAGAAATTCGCTGCTCAGCTGACCCGGTAGGAGCAAACGTATGCCAAAAATGTACACAGAATGAGCTTTTCAGTGAATAGCAGCCAGGCACATTTTAGCTAGTTTTACTTGTAAGTGGGGTTGGAAACGCTTTTCAGGCTCAGTACTGGGCTCAAAACATGCAGCCCTGAGGTCTCTCATGATAGCAGGTGGTTAAATAGAAATTCGCTGCTCAGCTGACCCGGCAGGAGCAAATGTATGCTAAAAATGTACTCAGAATGAGCTTTTCAGTGAATAGCAGCCAGGCACATTTTAGCTAATTTTACTTGTAAGTGGGGTTGGAAACGCTTTTCAGGATCAGTACTGGGCTCAAAACATGCAGCCCTGAGGTCTCTCATGATAGCAGGTGGTTAAATAGAAATTCGCTGCTCAGCTGACCCGGCAGGAGCAAACGTATGCTAAAAATGTACTCAGAATGAGCTTTTCAGTGAAGAGAAGCCAGGCACATTTTAGCTAGTTTTACTTGTAAGTGGGGTTGGAAATGCTTTTCAGGCTCAGTACTGGGCTCAAAACATGCAGCCCTGAGGTCTCTCATGAAATCAGGTGGTTAAATAGAAATTCACTGCTCAGCTGACCCGGTAGGAGCAAACGTATGCCAAAAATGTACACAGAATGAGCTTTTCAGTGAATAGCAGCCAGGCACATTTTAGCTACTTTTACTTGTAAGTGGGGTTGGAAACGCTTTTCAGGCTCAGTACTGGGCTCAAAACATGCAGCCCTGAGGTCTCTCATGATAGCAGGTGGTTAAATAGAAATTCGCTGCTCAGCTGACCCGGCAGGAGCAAACGTATGCCAAAAATGTACACAGAATGAGCTTTTCAGTGAATAGCAGCCAGGCACATTTTAGCTAATTTTACTTGTAAGTGGGGTTGGAAACGCTTTTCAGGCTCAGTACTGGGCTCAAAACATGCAGCCCTGAGGTCTCTCATGATAGCAGGTGGTTAAATAGAAATTCGCTGCTCAGCTGACCCGTTAGGAGCAAACGTATGCTAAAAATGTACTCAGAATGAGCTTTTCAGTGAAGAGAAGCCAGGCACATTTTAGCTAGTTTTACTTGTAAGTGGGGTTGGAAATGCTTTTCAGGCTCAGTACTTGGCTCAAAACATGCAGCCCTGAGGTCTTTCATGAAAGCAGGTGGTTAAATAGAAATTCACTGCTCAGCTGACCCGGTAGGAGCAAAGGTATGCCAAAAATGTACACAGAATGAGCTTTTCAGTGAATAGCAGCCAGGCACATTTTAGCTAGTTTTACTTGTAAGTGGGGTTGGAAACGCTTTTCAGGCTCAGTACTGGGCTTAAAACATGCAGCCCTGAGGTCTCTCCTGATAGCAGGTGGTTAATTAGAAATTCACTGCTCAGCTGACCCGGTAGGAGCAACCGTATGCCAAAAATGTACACAGAATGAGCTTTTCAGTGAATAGCAGCCAGGCACATTTTAGCTAGTTTTACTTGTAAGTGGGGTTGGAAACGCTTTTCAGGCTCAGTACTGGGCTCAAAACATGCAGCCCTGAGGTCTCTCATGAAAGCAGGTGGTTAAATAGAAATTCGCTGCTCAGCTGACCCGGTAGGAGCAAACGTATGCCAAAAATGTACACAGAATGAGCTTTTCAGTGAAAAGCAGCCAGGCACATTTTAGCTAGTTTTACTTGTAAGTGGGGTTGGAAATGCTTTTCAGGCTCAGTACTGAGCTCAAAACATGCAGCCCTGAGGTCTCTCATGAAAGCAGGTGGTTAAATAGAAATTCGCTGCTCAGCTGACCCGGTAGGAGCAAACGTATGCCAAAAATGTACACAGAATGAGCTTTTCAGTGAATAGCAGCCAGGCACATTTTCGCTAGTTTTACTTGTAAGTGGGGTTGGAAACGCTTTTCAGGATCAGTACTGGGCTCAAAACATGCAGCCCTGAGGTCTCTCATGATAGCAGGTGGTTAAATAGACATTCGCTGCTCAGCTGACCCGGCAGGAGCAAACGTATGCTAAAAATGTACTCAGAATGAGCTTTTCAGTGAAGAGAAGCCAGGCACATTTTAGCTAGTTTTACTTGTAAGTGGGGTTGGAAACGCTTTTCAGGCTCAGTACTGGGCTCAAAACATGCAGCCCTGAGGTCTCTCATGAAAGCAGGTGGTTAAATAGAAATTCGCTGCTCAGCTGACCCGGCAGGAGCAAACGTATGCTAAAAATGTACTCAGAATGAGCTTTTCAGTGAAGAGAAGCCAGGCACATTTTAGCTAGTTTTACTTGTAAGTGGGGTTGGAAATGCTTTTCAGGCTCAGTACTTGGCTCAAAACATGCAGCCCTGAGGTCTCTCATGAAATCAGGTGGTTAAATTGAAATTCGCTGCTCAGCTGACCCGGTAGGAGCAAATGTATGCCAAAAATGTACACAGAATGAGCTTTTCAGTGAATAGCAGCCAGGCACATTTTCGCTAGTTTTACTTGTAAGTGGGGTTGGAAACGCTTTTCAGGCTCAGTACTGGGCTCAAAACATGCAGCCCTGAGGTCTCTCATGATAGCAGGTGGTTAAATAGAAATTCGCTGCTCAGCTGACCCGGCAGGAGCAAACGTATGCTAAAAATGTACTCAGAATGAGCTTTTCAGTGAAGAGAAGCCAGGCACATTTTAGCTAGTTTTACTTGTAAGTGGGGTTGGAAACGCTTTTCAGGCTCAGTACTGGGCTCAAAACATGCAGCCCTGAGGTCTCTCGTGAAAGCAGGTGGTTAAATAGAAATTCGCTGCTCAGCTGACCCGGTAGGAGCAAACGTATGCCAAAAATGTACACAGAATGAGCTTTTCAATGAATAGCAGCCAGGCACATTTTAGCTAGTTTTACTTGTAAGTGGGGTTGGAAACGCTTTTCGGGATCAGTACTGGGCACAAAACATGCAGCCCTGAGGTCTCTCATGATAGCAGGTGGTTAAATAGAAATTCGCTGCTCAGCTGACCCGGCAGGAGCAAACATATGCTAAAAATGTACTCAGAATGAGCTTTTCAGTGAAGAGAAGCCAGGCACATTTTAGCTAGTTTTACTTGTAAGTGGGGTTGGAAATGCTTTTCAGGCTCAGTACTGGGCTCAAAACATGCAGCCCTGAGGTCTCTCATGAAATCAGGTGGTTAAATAGAAATTCGCTGCTCAGCTCAACCGGTAGGAGCAAACCTATGCCAAAAATGTACACAGAATGAGCTTTTCAGTGAATAGCAGCCAGGCACATTTTAGCTAGTTTTACTTGTAAGTGGGGTTGGAAACGCTTTTCAGGCTCAGTACTGGGCTCAAAACATGCAGCCCTGAGGTCCCTCATGATAGCAGGTGGTTAAATAGAAATTTGCTGCTCTGCTGACCCGGCAGGAGCAAACGTATGCTAAAAATGTACTCAGAATGAGCTTTTCAGTGAAGAGAAGCCAGGCACATTTTAGCTAGTTTTACTTGTAAGTGGGGTTGGAAATGCTTTTCAGGCTCAGTACTGGGCTCAAAACATGCAGCCCTGAGGTCTCTCATGAAATCAGGTGGTTAAATAGAAATTCGCTGCTCAGCTGACCCGGTAGGAGCAAACGTATGCCAAAAATGTACACAGAATGAGCTTTTCAGTGAATAGCAGCCAGGCACATTTTAGCTAGTTTTACTTGTAAGTGGTGTTGGAAACGCTTTTCAGGCTCAGTACTGGGCTCAAAACATGCAGCCCTGAGGTCTCTCATGATAGCAGGTGGTTAAATAGAAATTCGCTGCTCAGCTGACCCGGCAGGAGCAAACGTATGCTAAAAATGTACTCAGAATGAGCTTTTCAGTGAAGAGAAGCCAGGCACATTTTAGCTAGTTTTACTTGTAAGTGGGGTTGGAAACGCTTTTCAGGCTCAGTACTGGGCTCAAAACATGCAGCCCTGAGGTCTCTCATGAAAGCAGGTGGTTAAATAGAAATTCACTGCTCAGCTGACCCGGTAGGAGCAAACGTATGCCAAAAATGTACACAGAATGAGCTTTTCAATGAATAGCAGCCAGGCACATTTTAGCTAGTTTTACTTGTAAGTGGGGTTGGAAACGCTTTTCAGGATCAGTACTGGGCACAACACATGCAGCCCTGAGGTCTCTCATGATAGCAGGTGGTTAAATAGAAATTCGCTGCTCAGCTGACCCGGCAGGAGCAAACGTATGCTAAAAATTTACTCAGAATGAGCTTTTCAGTGAAGAGAAGCCAGGCACATTTTAGCTAGTTTTACTTGTAAGTGGGGTTGGAAATGCTTTTCCAGCTCAGTACTGGGCTCAAAACATGCAGCCCTGAGGTCTCTCATGAAATCAGGTGGTTAAATAGAAATTCGCTGCTCAGCTGACCCGGTAGGAGCAAACCTATGCCAAAAATGTACACAGAATGAGCTTTTCAGTGAATAGCAGCCAGGCACATTTTAGCTAGTTTTACTTGTAAGTGGGGTTGGAAACGCTTTTCAGGCTCAGTACTGGGCTCAAAACATGCAGCCCTGAGGTTCCTCATGATAGCAGGTGGTTAAATAGAAATTTGCTGCTCAGCTGACCCGGCAGGAGCAAACGTATGCTAAAAATGTACTCAGAATGAGCTTTTCAGTGAAGAGAAGCCAGGCACATTTTAGCTAGTTTTACTTGTAAGTGGGGTTGGAAATGCTTTTCAGGCTCAGTACTGGGCTCAAAACATGCAGCCCTGAGGTCTCTCATGAAATCAGGTGGTTAAATAGAAATTCGCTGCTCAGCTGACCCGGTAGGAGCAAACGTATGCCAAAAATGTACACAGAATGAGCTTTTCAGTGAATAGCAGCCAGGCACATTTTAGCTAGTTTTACTTGTAAGTGGGGTTGGAAACGCTTTTCAGGCTCAGTACTGGGCTCAAAACATGCAGCCCTGAGGTCTCTCATGATAGCAGGTGGTTAAATAGAAATTCGCTGCTCAGCTGACCCGGCAGGAGCAAATGTATGCTAAAAATGTACTCAGAATGAGCTTTTCAGTGAATAGCAGCCAGGCACATTTTAGCTAATTTTACTTGTAAGTGGGGTTGGAAACGCTTTTCAGGATCAGTACTGGGCTCAAAACATGCAGCCCTGAGGTCTCTCATGATAGCAGGTGGTTAAATAGAAATTCGCTGCTCAGCTGACCCGGCAGGAGCAAACGTATGCTAAAAATGTACTCAGAATGAGCTTTTCAGTGAAGAGAAGCCAGGCACATTTTAGCTAGTTTTACTTGTAAGTGGGGTTGGAAATGCTTTTCAGGCTCAGTACTGGGCTCAAAACATGCAGCCCTGAGGTCTCTCATGAAATCAGGTGGTTAAATAGAAATTCACTGCTCAGCTGACCCGGTAGGAGCAAACGTATGCCAAAAATGTACACAGAATGAGCTTTTCAGTGAATAGCAGCCAGGCACATTTTAGCTACTTTTACTTGTAAGTGGGGTTGGAAACGCTTTTCAGGCTCAGTACTGGGCTCAAAACATGCAGCCCTGAGGTCTCTCATGATAGCAGGTGGTTAAATAGAAATTCGCTGCTCAGCTGACCCGGCAGGAGCAAACGTATGCCAAAAATGTACACAGAATGAGCTTTTCAGTGAATAGCAGCCAGGCACATTTTAGCTAATTTGACTTGTAAGTGGGGTTGGAAACGCTTTTCAGGCTCAGTACTGGGCTCAAAACATGCAGCCCTGAGGTCTCTCATGATAGCAGGTGGTTAAATAGAAATTCGCTGCTCAGCTGACCCGTTAGGAGCAAACGTATGCTAAAAATGTACTCAGAATGAGCTTTTCAGTGAAGAGAAGCCAGGCACATTTTAGCTAGTTTTACTTGTAAGTGGGGTTGGAAATGCTTTTCAGGCTCAGTACTTGGCTCAAAACATGCAGCCCTGAGGTCTTTCATGAAAGCAGGTGGTTAAATAGAAATTCACTGCTCAGCTGACCCGGTAGGAGAAAAGGTATGCCAAAAATGTACACAGAATGAGCTTTTCAGTGAATAGCAGCCAGGCACATTTTAGCTAGTTTTACTTGTAAGTGGGGTTGGAAACGCTTTTCAGGCTCAGTACTGGGCTTAAAACATGCAGCCCTGAGGTCTCTCCTGATAGCAGGTGGTTAATTAGAAATTCACTGCTCAGCTGACCCGGTAGGAGCAACCGTATGCCAAATAATGTACACAGAATGAGCTTTTCAGTGAATAGCAGCCAGGCACATTTTAGCTAGTTTTACTTGTAAGTGGGGTTGGAAACGCTTTTCAGGCTCAGTATTGGGCTCAAAACATGCAGCCCTGAGGTCTCTCATGAAAGCAGGTGGTTAAATAGAAATTCGCTGCTCAGCTGACCCGGTAGGAGCAAACGTATGCCAAAAATGTACACAGAATAAGCTTTTCAGTGAAAAGCAGCCAGGCACATTTTAGCTAGTTTTACTTGTAAGTGGGGTTGGAAATGCTTTTCAGGCTCAGTACTGAGCTCAAAACATGCAGCCCTGAGGTCTCTCATGAAAGCAGGTGGTTAAATAGAAATTCGCTGCTCAGCTGACCCGGTAGGAGCAAACGTATGCCAAAAATGTACACAGAATGAGCTTTTCAGTGAATAGCAGCCAGGCACATTTTCGCTAGTTTTACTTGTAAGTGGGGTTGGAAACGCTTTTCAGGATCAGTACTGGGCTCAAAACATGCAGCCCTGAGGTCTCTCATGATAGCAGGTGGTTAAATAGACATTCGCTGCTCAGCTGACCCGGCAGGAGCAAACGTATGCTAAAAATGTACTCAGAATGAGCTTTTCAGTGAAGAGAAGCCAGGCACATTTTAGCTATTTTTACTTGTAAGTGGGGTTGGAAACGCTTTTCAGGCTCAGTACTGGGCTCAAAACATGCAGCCCTGAGGTCTCTCATGAAAGCAGGTGGTTAAATAGAAATTCGCTGCTCAGCTGACCCGGCAGGAGCAAACGTATGCTAAAAATGTACTCAGAATGAGCTTTTCAGTGAAGAGAAGCCAGGCACATTTTAGCTAGTTTTACTTGTAAGTGGGGTTGGAAATGCTTTTCAGGCTCAGTACTTGGCTCAAAACATGCAGCCCTGAGGTCTCTCATGAAATCAGGTGGTTAAATTGAAATTCGCTGCTCAGCTGACCCGGTAGGAGCAAATGTATGCCAAAAATGTACACAGAATGAGCTTTTCAGTGAATAGCAGCCAGGCACATTTTAGCTAGTTTTACTTGTAAGTGGGGTTGGAAACGCTTTTCAGGCTCAGTACTGGGCTCAAAACATGCAGCCCTGAGGTCCCTCATGATAGCAGGTGGTTAAATAGAAATTTGCTGCTCAGCTGACCCGGCAGGAGCAAACGTATGCTAAAAATGTACTCAGAATGAGCTTTTCAGTGAAGAGAAGCCAGGCACATTTTAGCTAGTTTTACTTGTAAGTGGGGTTGGAAATGCTTTTCAGGCTCAGTACTGAGCTCAAAACATGCAGCCCTGAGGTCTCTCATGAAATCAGGTGGTTAAATAGAAATTCGCTGCTCAGCTGACCCGGTAGGAGCAAACGTATGCCAAAAATGTACACAGAATGAGCTTTTCAGTGAATAGCAGCCAGGCACATTTTAGCTAGTTTTACTTGTAAGTGGGGTTGGAAACGCTTTTCAGGCTCAGTACTGGGCTCAAAACATGCAGCCCTGAGGTCTCTCATGATAGCAGGTGGTTAAATAGAAATTCGCTGCTCAGCTGACCCGGCAGGAGCAAACGTATGCTAAAAATGTACTCAGAATGAGCTTTTCAGTGAATAGCAGCCAGGCACATTTTAGCTAATTTTACTTGTAAGTGGGGTTGGAAACGCTTTTCAGGATCAGTACTGGGCTCAAAACATGCAGCCCTGAGGTCTCTCATGATAGCAGGTGGTTAAATAGAAATTCGCTGCTCAGCTGACCCGGTAGGAGCAAACGTATGCTAAAAATGTACTCAGAGTGAGCTTTTCAGTGAAGAGAAGCCAGGCACATTTTAGCTAGTTTTACTTGTAAGTGGGGTTGGAAATGCTTTTCAGGCTCAGTACTTGGCTCAAAACATGCAGCCCTGAGGTCTCTCATGAAAGCAGGTGGTTAAATAGAAATTCACTGCTCAGCTGACCCGGTAGGAGCAAAGGTATGCCAAAAATGTACACAGAATGAGCTTTTCAGTGAATAGCAGCCAGGCACATTTTAGCTAGTTTTACTTGTAAGTGGGGTTGGAAACGCTTTTCAGGCTCAGTACTGGGCTCAAAACATGCAGCCCTGAGGTCTCTCATGATAGCAGGTGGTTAAATAGAAATTCACTGCTCAGCTGACCTGGTAGGAGCAAACATATGCCAAAAATGTACACAGAATGAGCTTTTCAGTGAATAGCAGCCAGGCACATTTTAGCTAGTTTTACTTGTAAGTAGGGTTGGAAACGCTTTTCAGGCTCAGTACTGGGCTCAAAACATGCAGCCCTGAGGTCTCTCATGAAAGCAGGTGGTTAAATAGAAATTCGCTGCTCAACTGACCCGGTAGGAGCAAAAGTATGCCAAAAATGTACACAGAATGAGCTTTTCAGTGAAAAGCAGCCAGGCACATTTTAGCTAGTTTTACTTGTAAGTGGGGTTGGAAACGCTTTTCAGGCTCAGTACTGGGCTCAAAACATGCAGCCCTGAGGTCTCTCATGATAGCAGGTGGTTAAATCGAAATTCGCTGCTCAGCTGATTCGGCAAGAGCAAACGTATATGCTAAAAATGTACTCAGAATGAGCTTTTCAGTAAAGAGAAGCCAGGCACATTTTAGCTAGATTTACTTGTAAGTGGGGTTGGAAACGCTTTCCAGGCTCAGTACTGGGCTCAAAACATGCAGCCCTGAGGTCTCTCATGATAGCAGGTGGTTAAATAGAAATTCGCTGCTCAGCTGACCCGGCAGGAGCAAACGTATGCTAAAAATGTACTCAGAATGAGCTTTTCAGTGAATAGCAGCCAGGCACATTTTAGCTAGTTTTACTTGTAAGTGGGGTTGGAAACGCTTTTCAGGATCAGTACTGGGCTCAAAACATGCAGCCCTGAGGTCTCTCATGATAGCAGGTGGTTAAATAGAAATTCGCTGCTCAGCTGACCCGGCAGGAGCAAACATATGCTAAAAATGTACTCAGAATGAGCTTTTCAGTGAATAGCAGCCAGGCACATTTTAGCTAGTTTTACTTGTAAGTGGGGTTGGAAACGCTTACCAGGCTCAGTACTGGGCTCAAAACATGCAGCCCTGAGGTCTCTCATGAAATCAAGTGGTTAAATAGAAATTCGCTGCTCAGCTGACCCGGTAGGAGCAAACGTATGCCAAAAATGTACACAGAATGAGCTTTTCAGTGAATAGCAGCCAGGCACATTTTAGCTAGTTTTACTTGTAAGTGGGGTTGGAAACGCTTTTCAGGCTCAGTACTGGGCTCAAAACATGCAGCCCTGAGGTCTCTCATGATAGCAGGTGGTTAAATAGAAATTCGCTGCTCAGCTGACCCGGCAGGAGCAAACGTATACTAAAAATGTACTCAGAATGAGCTTTTCATTGAAGAGAAGCCAGGCACATTTTAGCTAGTTTTACTTGTAAGTGGGGTTGGAAATGCTTTTCAGGCTCAGTACTGAGCTCAAAACATGCAGCCCTGAGGTCTCTCATGAAAGCAGGTGGTTAAATAGAAATTCGCTGCTCAGCTGACCCGGTAGGAGCAAACGTATACCAAAAATGTACACAGAATGAGCTTTTCAGTGAATAGCAGCCAGGCACATTTTCGCTAGTTTTACTTGTAAGTGGGGTTGGAAACGCTTTTCAGGATCAGTACTGGGCTCAAAACATGCAGCCCTGAGGTCTCTCATGATAGCAGGTGGTTAAATAGAAATTCGCTGCTCAGCTGACCCGGCAGGAGCAAACGTATGCTAAAAATGTACTCAGAATGAGCTTTTCAGTGAAGAGAAGCCAGGCACATTTTAGCTAGTTTTACTTGTAAGTGGGGTTGGAAACGCTTTTCAGGCTCAGTACTGGGCTCAAAACATGCAGTCCTGAGGTCTCTCATGAAAGCAGGTGGTTAAATAGAAATTCGCTGCTCAGCTGACCCGGTAGGAGCAAACGTATGCCAAAAATGTACACAGAATGAGCTTTTCAGTGAATAGCAGCCAGGCACATTTTAGCTAGTTTTACTTGTAAGTGGGGTTGGAAACGCTTTTCAGGATCAGTACTGGGCACAAAACATGCAGCCCTGAGGTCTCTCATGATAGCAGGTGGTTAAATAGAAATTCGCTGCTCAGCTGACCATGCAGGAGCAAACGTATGCTAAAAATGTACTCAGAATGAGCTTTTCAGTGAAGAGAAGCCAGGCACATTTTAGCTAGTTTTACTTGTAAGTGGGGTTGGAAATGCTTTTCAGGCTCAGTACTGGGCTCAAAACATGCAGCCCTGAGGTCTCTCATGAAATCAGGTGGTTAAATAGAAATTCGCTGCTCAGCTGACCCGGTAGGAGCAAACGTATGCCAAAAATGTACACAGAATGAGCTTTTCAGTGAATAGCAGCCAGGCACATTTTAGCTAGTTTTACTTGTAAGTGGGGTTGGAAACGCTTTTCAGGCTCAGTACTGGGCTCAAAACATGCAGCCCTGAGGTCTCTCATGATAGCAGGTGGTTAAATAGAAATTCGCTGCTCAGCTGACCCGGCAGGAGCAAACGTATGCTAAAAATATACTCAGAATGAGCTTTTCAGTGAATAGCAGCCAGGCACATTTTAGCTAGTTTTACTTGTAAGTGGGGTTGGAAACGCTTTTCAGGCTCAGTACTGGGCTCAAAACATGCAGCCCTGAGGTCTCTCATGATAGCAGGTGGTTAAATAGAAATTCGCTGCTCAGCTGATTCGGCAGGAGCAAACGTATATGCTAAAAATGTACTCAGAATGAGCTTTTCAGTGAAGAGAAGCCAGGCACATTTTAGCTAGTTTTACTTGTAAGTGGGGTTGGAAACGCTTCTCCGGATCAGTACTGGGCTCAAAACATGCAGCCCTGAGGTCTCTCATGATAGCAGGTGGTTAAATAGAAATTCGCTGCTCAGCTGACCCGGCAGGAGCAAACATATGCTAAAAATGTACTCAGAATGAGCTTTTCAGTGAAGAGAAGCCAGGCACATTTTGAGTTAGTTTTAATTGTAAGTGGGGTTGGAAACGCTTTTCAGACTCAGCACTGGGCTCAAAACATGCAGCCCTGAGGTCTCCCATGAAATCAGGTGGTTAAATAGAAATTCGCTGCTCAGCTGACCCGGTAGGAGCAAACGTATGCCAAAAATGTACACAGAATGAGCGTTTCAGTGAATAGCAGCCAGGCACATTTTAGCTAGTTTTACTTGTAAGTGGGGTTGGAAACGCTTTTCAGGCTCAGTACTGGGCTCAAAACATGCAGCCCTGAGGTCTCTCATGATAGCAGGTGGTTAAATAGAAATTCGCTGCTCAGCTGACCCGGCAGGAGCAAACGTATACTAAAAATGTACTCAGAATGAGCTTTTCAGTGAAGAGAAGCGAGGCACATTTTAGCTAGTTTTTACTTGTAAGTGGGGTTGGAAACGCTTTTCAGGCTCTGTACTGGGCTCAAACAAAACATGCAGCCCTGAGGTCTCTCATGAAAGCAGGTGGTTAAATAGAAATTCACTGCTCAGCTGACCCGGTAGGAGCAAACGTATGCCAAAAATGAACACAGAATGAGCTTTTCAGTGAAGAGAAGCCAGGCACATTTTAGCTAGTTTTACTTGTAAGTGGGGTTGGAAACGCTTTTGAGGCTCAGTACTGGGCTCAAAACATGCAGCCCTGAGGTCTCTCATGATAGCAGGTGGTTAAATAGAAATTCGCTGCTCAGCTGACCCAGCAGGAGCAAACATATGCTAAAAATGTACTCAGAATGAGCTTTTCAGTGAAGAGAAGCCAGGCACATTTTAGCTAGTTTTACTTGTAAGTGGGGTTGGAAATGCTTTTCAGGCTCAGTACTGGGCTCAAAACATGCAGCCCTGAGGTCTCTCATGAAATCAGGTGGTTAAATAGAAATTCGCTGCTCAGCTGACCCGGTAGGAGCAAACGTATGCCAAAAATGTACACAGAATGAGCTTTTCAGTGAATAGCAGCCAGGCACATTTTAGCTAGTTTTACTTGTAAGTGGGGTTGGAAACGCTTTTCAGGCTCAGTACTGGGCTCAAAACATGCAGCCCTGAGGTCTCTCATGATAGCAGGTGGTTAAATAGAAATTCGCTGCTCAGCTGACCCGGCAGGAGCAAACGTATGCTAAAAATGTACTCAGAATGAGCTTTTCAGTGAATAGCAGCCAGGCACATTTTAGCTAGTTTTACTTGTAAGTGGGGTTGGAAACGCTTTTCAGGCTCAGTACTGGGCTCAAAACATGCAGCCCTGAGGTCTCTCATGAAAGCAGGTGGTTAAATAGAAATTCGCTGCTCAGTTGACCCGGTAGGAGCAAACGTATGCCAAAAATGTACACAGAATGAGCTTTTCAGTGAAAAGCAGCCAGGCACATTTTAGCTAGTTTTACTTGTAAGTGGGGTTGGAAACGCTTTTCAGGATCAGTACTGGGCTTAAAACATGCAGCCCTGAGGTCTCTCATGATAGCAGGTGGGTAAATAGAAATTTGCTGCTCAGCTGACCCGGCAGGAGAAAACGTATGCTAAAAATGTACTCAGAATGAGCTTTTCAGTGAATAGCAGCCAGGCACATTTTAGCTAGTTTTACTTGTAAGTGGGGTTGGAAACGCTTTTCAGGCTCAGTACTGGGCTCAAAACATGCAGCCCTGAGGTCTCTCATGATAGCAGGTGGTTAAATAGAAATTCGCTGCTCAGCTGACCCGGCAGGAGCAAACGTATGCTAAAAATGTACTCAGAATGAGCTTTTCAGAGAAGAGAAGCCAGGCACATTTTAGCTAGTTTTACTTGTAAGTGGGGTTGGAAACGCTTTTCAGGCTCTGTACTGGGCTCAAAACATGCAGCCCTGAGGTCTCTCATGAAAGCAGGTGGTTAAATAGAAATTCACTGCTCAGCTGACCCGGTAGGAGCAAACGTATGCCAAAAATGAACACAGAATGAGCTTTTCAGTGAAGAGAAGCCAGGCACATTTTAGCTAGGTTTACTTGTAAGTGGGGTTGGAAACGCTTTTGAGGCTCAGTACTGGGCTCAAAACATGCAGCCCTGAGGTCTCTCATGATAGCAGGTGGTTAAATAGAAATTCGCTGCTCAGCTGACCCGGCAGGAGCAAACGTATGCTAAAAATTTACTCAGAATGAGCTTTTCAGTGAATAGCAGCCAGGCACATTTTAGCTAGTTTTACTTGTAAGTGGGGTTGGAAACGCGTTTCAGGCTCAGTACTGGGCTCAAAACATGCAGCCCTGAGGTCTCTCATGATAGCAGGTGGTTAAATAGAAATTCACTGCTCAGCTGATTCGGCAGGAGCAAACGTATATGCTAAAAATGTACTCAGAATGAGCTTTTCAGTGAAGAGAAGCCAGGCACATTTTAGCTAGTTTTACTTGTAAGTGGGGTTGGAAACGCTTCTCCGGATCAGTACTGGGCTCAAAACATGCAGCCCTGAGGTCTCTCATGATAGCAGGTGGTTAAATAGAAATTCGCTGCTCAGCTGACCCGGCAGGAGCAAACATATGCTAAAAATGTACTCAGAATGAGCTTTTCAGTGAAGAGAAGCCAGGCACATTTTGAGCTAGTTTTACTTGTAAGTGGGGTTGGAAACGCTTTTCAGACTCAGCACTGGGCTCAAAACATGCAGCCCTGAGGTCTCCCATGAAATCAGGTGGTTAAATAGAAATTCGCTGCTCAGCTGACCCGGTAGGAGCAAACGTATGCCAAAAATGTACACAGAATGAGCGTTTCAGTGAATAGCAGCCAGGCACATTTTAGCTAGTTTTACTTGTAAGTGGGGTTGGAAACGCTTTTCAGGCTCAGTACTGGGCTCAAAACATGCAGCCCTGAGGTCTCTCATGATAGCAGGTGGTTAAATAGAAATTCGCTGCTCAGCTGACCCGGCAGGAGCAAACGTATACTAAAAATGTACTCAGAATGAGCTTTTCAGTGAAGAGAAGCGAGGCACATTTTAGCTAGTTTTTACTTGTAAGTGGGGTTGGAAACGCTTTTCAGGCTCTGTACTGGGCTCAAACAAAACATGCAGCCCTGAGGTCTCTCATGAAAGCAGGTTGTTAAATAGAAATTCACTGCTCAGCTGACCCGGTAGGAGCAAACGTATGCCAAAAATGAACACAGAATGAGCTTTTCAGTGAAGAGAAGCCAGGCACATTTTAGCTAGTTTTACTTGTAAGTGGGGTTGGAAACGCTTTTGAGGCTCAGTACTGGGCTCAAAACATGCAGCCCTGAGGTCTCTCATGATAGCAGGCGGTTAAATAGAAATTCGCTGCTCAGCTGACCCGGCAGGAGCAAACATATGCTAAAAATGTACTCAGAATGAGCTTTTCAGTGAATAGCAGCCAGGCACATTTTAGCTAGTTTTACTTGTAAGTGGGGTTGGAAACGCTTTTCAGGCTCAGTACTGGGCTCAAACATGCAGCCCTGAGGTCTCTCATGATAGCAGGTGGTTAAATAGAAATTCGCTGCTCAGCTGATTGGGCAGGAGCAAACGTATATGCTAAAAATGTACTCAGAATGAGCTTTTCAGTGAAGTGAAGCCAGGCACATTTTAGCTAGTTTTACTTGTAAGTGGGGTTGGAAACGCTTTTCAGGATCAGTACTGGGCTCAAAACATGCAGCCCTGAGGTCTCTCATGATAGCAGGTGGTTAAATAGAAATTCGCTGCTCAGCTGACCCAGCAGGAGCAAACATATGCTAAAAATGTACTCAGAATGAGCTTTTCAGTGAAGAGAAGCCAGGCACATTTTGAGCTAGTTTTACTTGTAAGTGGGGTTGGAAACGCTTTTCAGGCTCAGCACTGGGCTCAAAACATGCAGCCCTGAGGTCTCCCATGGAATCAGGTGGTTAAATAGAAATTCACTGCTCAGCTGACCCGGTAGGAGCAAACGTATGCCAAAAATGTACACAGAATGAGCTTTTCAGTGAATAGCAGCCAGGCACATTTTCGCTAGTTTTACTTGTAAGTGGGGTTGGAAACGCTTTTCAGGATCAGTACTGGGCTCAAAACATGCAGCTCTGAGGTCTCTCATGATAGCAGGTGGTTAAATAGAAATTCGCTGCTCAGCTGACCCGGCAGGAGCAAACGTATGCTAAAAATGTACTCAGAATGAGCTTTTCAGTGAAGAGAAGCCAGGCACATTTTAGCTAGTTTTACTTGTAAGTGGGGTTGGAAACGCTTTTCAGGCTCAGTACTGGGCTCAAAACATGCAGTCCTGAGGTCTCTCATGAAAGCAGGTGGTTAAATAGAAATTCGCTGCTCAGCTGACCCGGTAGGAGCAAACGTATGCCAAAAATGTACACAGAATGAGCTTTTCAGTGAATAGCAGCCAGGCACATTTTAGCTAGTTTTACTTGTAAGTGGGGTTGGAAACGTTTTTCAGGATCAGTACTGGGCACAAAACATGCAGCCCTGAGGTCTCTCATGATAGCAGGTGGTTAAATAGAAATTCGCTGCTCAGCTGACCCGGCAGGAGCAAACGTATGCTAAAAATGTACTCAGAATGAGCTTTTCAGTGAAGAGAAGCCAGGCACATTTTAGCTAGTTTTACTTGTAAGTGGGGTTGGAAATGCTTTTCAGGCTCAGTACTGGGCTCAAAACATGCAGCCCTGAGGTCTCTCATGAAATCAGGTGGTTAAATAGAAATTCGCTGCTCAGCTGACCCGGTAGGAGCAAACGTATGCCAAAAATGTACACAGAATGAGCTTTTCAGTGAATAGCAGCCAGGCACATTTTAGCTAGTTTTACTTGTAAGTGGGGTTGGAAACGCTTTTCAGGCTCAGTACTGGGCTCAAAACATGCAGCCCTGAGGTCTCTCATGATAGCAGGTGGTTAAATAGAAATTCGCTGCTCAGCTGACCCGGCAGGAGCAAACGTATGCTAAAAATGTACTCAGAAAGAGCTTTTCAGTGAATAGCAGCCAGGCACATTTTAGCTAATTTTACTTGTAAGTGGGGTTGGAAACGCTTTTCAGGATCAGTACTGGGCTCAAAACATGCAGCCCTGAGGTCTCTCATGAAAGCAGGTGGTTAAATAGAAATTCGCTGCTCAGCTGACCCGGTAGGAGCAAACATATGCTAAAAATGTACTCAGAATGAGCTTTTCAGTGAAGAGAAGCCAGGCACATTTTAGCTAGTTTTACTTGTAAGTGGGGTTGGAAATGCTTTTCAGGGTCAGTACTTGGCTCAAAACATGCAGCCCTGAGGTCTCTCATGATAGCAGGTGGTTAAATAGAAATTCGCTGCTCAGCTGACCCGGCAGGAGCAAACGTATACTAAAAATGTACTCAGAATGAGCTTTTCAGTGAAGAGAAGCGAGGCACATTTTAGCTAGTTTTTACTTGTAAGTGGGGTTGGAAACGCTTTTCAGGCTCTGTACTGGGCTCAAAACATGCAGCCCTGAGGTCTCTCATGAAAGCAGGTGGTTAAATAGAAATTCACTGCTCAGCTGACCCGGTAGGAGCAAACGTATGCCAAAAATGAACACAGAATGAGCTTTTCAGTGAAGAGAAGCCAGGCACATTTTAGCTAGTTTTACTTGTAAGTGGGGTTGGAAACGCTTTTGAGGCTCAGTACTGGGCTCAAAACATGCAGCCCTGAGGTCTCTCATGATAGCAGGTGGTTAAATAGAAATTTGCTGCTCAGCTGACCCGGCAGGAGCAAACGTATGCTAAAAATGTACTCAGAATGAGCTTTTCAGTGAATAGCAGCCACGCACATTTTAGCTAGTTTTACTTGTAAGTGGGGTTGGAAATGCTTTTCAGGCTCAGTACTGGGCTCAAACATGCAGTCCTGAGGTCTCTCATGATAGCAGGTGGTTAAATAGAAATTCGCTGCTCAGCTGATTGGGCAGGAGCAAACGTATATGCTAAAAATGTACTCAGAATGAGCTTTTCAGTGAAGAGAAGCCAGGCACATTTTAGCTAGTTTTACTTGTAAGTGGGGTTGGAAACGCTTTTCAGGATCAGTACTGGGCTCAAAACATGCAGCCCTGAGGTCTCTCATGATAGCAGGTGGTTAAATAGAAATTCGCTGCTCAGCTGACCCGGCAGGAGCAAACATATGCTAAAAATGTACTCAGAATGAGCTTTTCAGTGAAGAGAAGCCAGGCACATTTTGAGCTAGTTTTACTTGTAAGTGGGGTTGGAAACGCTTTTCAGGCTCAGCACTGGGCTCAAAACATGCAGCCCTGAGGTCTCCCATGGAATCAGGTGGTTAAATAGAAATTCACTGCTCAGCTGACCCGGTAGGAGCAAACGTATGCCAAAAATGTACACAGAATGAGCTTTTCACTGAATAGCAGCCAGGCACATTTTAGCTAGTTTTACTTGTAAGTGGGGTTGGAAACACTTTTCAGGCTCAGTACTGGGCACAAAACATGCAGCCCTGAGGTCTCTCATGAGAGCAGGTGGTCTAATAGAAATTCGCTGCTCAGCTGACCCGGCAGGAGCAAACGTATACTAAAAATGTACTCAGAATGAGCTTTTCAGTGAAGAGAAGCCAGGCACATTTTAGCTAGTTTTACTTGTAAGTGGGGTTGGAAATGCTTTTCAGGCTCAGTACTGAGCTCAAAACATGCAGCCCTGAGGTCTCTCATGAAAGCAGGTGGTTAAATAGAAATTCGCTGCTCAGCTGACCCGGTAGGAGCAAACGTATGCCAAAAATGTACACAGAATGAGCTTTTCAGTGAATAGCAGCCAGGCACATTTTCGCTAGTTTTACTTGTAAGTGGGGTTGGAAACGCTTTTCAGGATCAGTACTGGGCTCAAAACATGCAGCCCTGAGGTCTCTCATGAAAGCAGGTGGTTAAATAGAAATTCGCTGCTCAGCTGACCCGGTAGGGGCAAACGTATGCCAAAAATGTACACAGAATGAGCTTTTCAGTGAATAGCAGCCAGGCACATTTTAGCTAGTTTTACTTGTAAGTGGGGTTGGAAACGCTTTTCAGGATCAGTACTGGGCACAAAACATGCAGCCCTGAGGTCTCTCATGATAGCAGGTGGTTAAATAGAAATTCACTGCTCAGCTGACCCGGCAGGAGCACACGTATGCTAAAAATGTACTCAGAATGAGCTTTTCAGTGAAGAGAAGCCAGGCACATTTTAGCTAGTTTTACTTGTAAGTGGGGTTGGAAATGCTTTTCAGGCTCAGTACTGAGCTCAAAACATGCAGCCCTGAGGTCTCTCATGAAAGCAGGTGGTTAAATAGAAATTCGCTGCTCAGCTGACCCGGTAGGAGCAAACGTATGCCAAAAATGTACACAGAATGAGCTTTTCAGTGAATAGCAGCCAGGCACATTTTCGCTAGTTTTACTTGTAAGTGGGGTTGGAAACGCTTTTCAGGATCAGTACTGGGCTCAAAACACGCAGCCCTGAGGTCTCTCATGATAGCAGGTGGTTAAATAGAAATTCGCTGCTCAGCTGACCCGGCAGGAGCAAACGTATGCTAAAAATGTACTCAGAATGAGCTTTTCAGTGAAGAGAAGCCAGGCAAATTTTAGCTAGTTTTACTTGTAAGTGGGGTTGGAAACGCTTTTCAGGCTCAGTACTGGGCTCAAAACATGCAGCCCTGAGGTCTCTCATGATAGCAGGTGGTTAAATAGAAATTCGCTGCTCAGCTGACCCGGCAGGAGCAAACGTATACTAAAAATGTACTCAGAATGTGCTTTTCAGTGAAGAGAAGCCAGGCACATTTTAGCTAGTTTTACTTGTAAGTGGGGTTGGAAATGCTTTTCAGGCTCATTACTGAGCTCAAAACATGCAGCCCTGAGGTCTCTCATGAAAGCAGGTGGTTAAATAGAAATTCGCTGCTCAGCTGACCCGGTAGGAGCAAACGTATGCCAAAAATGTACACAGAATGAGCTTTTCAGTGAATAGCAGCCAGGCACATTTTCGCTAGTTTTACTTGTAAGTGGGGTTGGAAACGCTTTTCAGGATCAGTACTGGGCTCAAAACATGCAGCCCTGAGGTCTCTCATGAAAGCAGGTGGTTAAATAGAAATTCGCTGCTCAGCTGACCCGGTAGGAGCAAACGTATGACAAAAATGTACACAGAATGAGCTTTTCAGTGAATAGCAGCCAGGCACATTTTCGCTAGTTTTACTTGTAAGTGGGGTTGGAAACGCTTTTCAGGATCAGTACTGGGCTCAAAACATGCAGCTCTGAGGTCTCTCATGATAGCAGGTGGTTAAATAGAAATTCGCTGCTCAGCTGACCCGGCAGGAGCAAACGTATGCTAAAAATGTACTCAGAATGAGCTTTTCAGTGAAGAGAAGCCAGGCACATTTTAGCTAGTTTTACTTGTAAGTGGGGTTGGAAACGCTTTTCAGGCTCAGTACTGGGCTCAAAACATGCAGTCCTGAGGTCTCTCATGAAAGCAGGTGGTTAAATAGAAATTCGCTGCTCAGCTGACCCGGTAGGAGCAAACGTATGCCAAAAATGTACACAGAATGAGCTTTTCAGTGAATAGCAGCCAGGCACATTTTAGCTAGTTTTACTTGTAAGTGGGGTTGGAAACGCTTTTGAGGCTCAGTACTGGGCTCAAAACATGCAGCCCTGAGGTCTCTCATGATAGCAGGTGGTTAAATAGAAATTCGCTGCTCAGCTGACCCGGCAGGAGCAAACGTATGCTAAAAATGTACTCAGAATGAGCTTTTCAGTGAATAGCAGCCACGCACATTTTAGCTAGTTTTACTTGTAAGTGGGGTTGGAAACGCTTTTCAGGCTCAGTACTGGGCTCAAACATGCAGCCCTGAGGTCTCTCATGATAGCAGGTGGTTAAATAGAAATTCGCTGCTCAGCTGATTGGGCAGGAGCAAACGTATATGCTAAAAATGTACTCAGAATGAGCTTTTCAGTGAAGAGAATCCAGGCACATTTTAGCTAGTTTTACTTGTAAGTGGGGTTGGAAACGCTTTTCAGGATCAGTACTGGGCTCAAAACATGCAGCCCTGAGGTCTCTCATGATAGCAGGTGGTTAAATAGAAATTCGCTGCTCAGCTGACCCGGCAGGAGCAAACATATGCTAAAAATGTACTCAGAATGAGCTTTTCAGTGAAGAGAAGCCAGGCACATTTTGAGCTAGTTTTACTTGTAAGTGGGGTTGGAAACGCTTTTCAGGCTCAGCACTGGGCTCAAAACATGCAGCCCTGAGGTCTCCCATGGAATCAGGTGGTTAAATAGAAATTCACTGCTCAGCTGACCCGGTAGGAGCAAACGTATGCCAAAAATGTACACAGAATGAGCTTTTCAGTGAATAGCAGCCAGGCACATTTTAGCTAGTTTTACTTGTAAGTGGGGTTGGAAACACTTTTCAGGCTCAGTACTGGGCTCAAAACATGCAGCCCTGAGGTCTCTCATGATAGCAGGTGGTCTAATAGAAATTCGCTGCTCAGCTGACCCGGCAGGAGCAAACGTATACTAAAAATGTACTCAGAATGTGCTTTTCAGTGAAGAGAAGCCAGGCACATTTTAGCTAGTTTTACTTGTAAGTGGGGTTGGAAATGCTTTTCAGGCTCAGTACTGAGCTCAAAACATGCAGCCCTGAGGTCTCTCATGAAAGCAGGTGGTTAAATAGAAATTCGCTGCTCAGCTGACCCGGCAGGAGCAAACGTATGCTAAAAATGTACTCAGAATGAGCTTTTCAGTGAATAGCAGCCACGCACATTTTAGCTAGTTTTACTTGTAAGTGGGGTTGGAAACGCTTTTCAGGCTCAGTACTGGGCTCAAACATGCAGCCCTGAGGTCTCTCATGATAGCAGGTGGTTAAATAGAAATTCGCTGCTCAGCTGATTGGGCAGGAGCAAACGTATATGCTAAAAATGTACTCAGAATGAGCTTTTCAGTGAAGAGAAGCCAGGCACATTTTAGCTAGTTTTACTTGTAAGTGGGGTTGGAAACGCTTTTCAGGATCAGTACTGGGCTCAAAACATGCAGCCCTGAGGTCTCTCATGATAGCAGGTGGTTAAATAGAAATTCGCTGCTCAGCTGACCCGGCAGGAGCAAACATATGCTAAAAATGTACTCAGAATGAGCTTTTCAGTGAAGAGAAGCCAGGCACATTTTGAGCTAGTTTTACTTGTAAGTGGGGTTGGAAACGCTTTTCAGGCTCAGCACTGGGCTCAAAACATGCAGCCCTGAGGTCTCCCATGGAATCAGGTGGTTAAATAGAAATTCACTGCTCAGCTGACCCGGTAGGAGCAAACGTATGCCAAAAATGTACACAGAATGAGCTTTTCAGTGAATAGCAGCCAGGCACATTTTAGCTAGTTTTACTTGTAAGTGGGGTTGGAAACACTTTTCAGGCTCAGTACTGGGCTCAAAACATGCAGCCCTGAGGTCTCTCATGATAGCAGGTGGTCTAATAGAAATTCGCTGCTCAGCTGACCCGGCAGGAGCAAACGTATACTAAAAATGTACTCAGAATGAGCTTTTCAGTGAAGAGAAGCCAGGCACATTTTAGCTAGTTTTACTTGTAAGTGGGGTTGGAAATGCTTTTCAGGCTCAGTACTGAGCTCAAAACATGCAGCCCTGAGGTCTCTCATGAAAGCAGGTGGTTAAATAGAAATTCGCTGCTCAGCTGACCCGGTAGGAGCAAACGTATGCCAAAAATGTACACAGAATGAGCTTTTCAGTGAATAGCAGCCAGGCACATTTTCGCTAGTTTTACTTGTAAGTGGGGTTGGAAACGCTTTTCAGGATCAGTACTGGGCTCAAAACATGCAGCCCTGAGGTCTCTCATGAAAGCAGGTGGTTAAATAGAAATTCGCTGCTCACTGACCCGGTAGGGGCAAACGTATGCCAAAAATGTACACAGAATGAGCTTTTCAGTGAATAGCAGCCAGGCACATTTTAGCTAGTTTTACTTGTAAGTGGGGTTGGAAACGCTTTTCAGGATCAGTACTGGGCACAAAACATGCAGCCCTGAGGTCTCTCATGATAGCAGGTGGTTAAATAGAAATTCACTGCTCAGCTGACCCGGCAGGAGCACACGTATGCTAAAAATGTACTCAGAATGAGCTTTTCAGTGAAGAGAAGCCAGGCACATTTTAGCTAGTTTTACTTGTAAGTGGGGTTGGAAATGCTTTTCAGGCTCAGTACTGAGCTCAAAACATGCAGCCCTGAGGTCTCTCATGAAAGCAGGTGGTTAAATAGAAATTCGCTGCTCAGCTGACCCGGTAGGAGCAAACGTATGCCAAAAATGTACACAGAATGAGCTTTTCAGTGAATAGCAGCCAGGCACATTTTCGCTAGTTTTACTTGTAAGTGGGGTTGGAAACGCTTTTCAGGATCAGTACTGGGCTCAAAACACGCAGCCCTGAGGTCTCTCATGATAGCAGGTGGTTAAATAGAAATTCGCTGCTCAGCTGACCCGGCAGGAGCAAACGTATGCTAAAAATGTACTCAGAATGAGCTTTTCAGTGAAGAGAAGCCAGGCAAATTTTAGCTAGTTTTACTTGTAAGTGGGGTTGGAAACGCTTTTCAGGCTCAGTACTGGGCTCAAAACATGCAGCCCTGAGGTCTCTCATGATAGCAGGTGGTTAAATAGAAATTCGCTGCTCAGCTGACCCGGCAGGAGCAAACGTATACTAAAAATGTACTCAGAATGTGCTTTTCAGTGCAGAGAAGCCAGGCACATTTTAGCTAGTTTTACTTGTAAGTGGGGTTGGAAATGCTTTTCAGGCTCATTACTGAGCTCAAAACATGCAGCCCTGAGGTCTCTCATGAAAGCAGGTGGTTAAATAGAAATTCGCTGCTCAGCTGACCCGGTAGGAGCAAACGTATGCCAAAAATGTACACAGAATGAGCTTTTCAGTGAATAGCAGCCAGGCACATTTTCGCTAGTTTTACTTGTAAGTGGGGTTGGAAGCGCTTTTCAGGATCAGTACTGGGCTCAAAACATGCAGCCCTGAGGTCTCTCATGAAAGCAGGTGGTTAAATAGAAATTCGCTGCTCAGCTGACCCGGTAGGAGCAAACGTATGACAAAAATGTACACAGAATGAGCTTTTCAGTGAATAGCAGCCAGGCACATTTTCGCTAGTTTTACTTGTAAGTGGGGTTGGAAACGCTTTTCAGGATCAGTACTGGGCTCAAAACATGCAGCTCTGAGGTCTCTCATGATAGCAGGTGGTTAAATAGAAATTCGCTGCTCAGCTGACCCGGCAGGAGCAAACGTATGCTAAAAATGTACTCAGAATGAGCTTTTCAGTGAAGAGAAGCCAGGCACATTTTAGCTAGTTTTACTTGTAAGTGGGGTTGGAAACGCTTTTCAGGCTCAGTACTGGGCTCAAAACATGCAGTCCTGAGGACTCTCATGAAAGCAGGTGGTTAAATAGAAATTCGCTGCTCAGCTGACCCGGTAGGAGCAAACGTATGCCAAAAATGTACACAGAATGAGCTTTTCAGTGAATAGCAGCCAGGCACATTTTAGCTAGTTTTACTTGTAAGTGGGGTTGGAAACGCTTTTCAGGATCAGTACTGGGCACAAAACATGCAGCCCTGAGGTCTCTCATGATAGCAGGTGGTTAAATAGAAATTCGCTGCTCAGCTGACCCGGCAGGAGCAAACGTATGCTAAAAATGTACTCAGAATGAGCTTTTCAGTGAAGAGAAGCCAGGCACATTTTAGCTAGTTTTACTTGTAAGTGGGGTTGGAAATGCTTTTCAGGCTCAGTACTGGGCTCAAAACATGCAGCCCTGAGGTCTCTCATGAAATCAGGTGGTTAAATAGAAATTCGCTGCTCAGCTGACCCGGTAGGAGCAAACGTATGCCAAAAATGTACACAGAATGAGCTTTTCAGTGAATAGCAGCCAGGCACATTTTAGCTAGTTTTACTTGTACTTGTAAGTGGGGTTGGAAATGCTTTTCAGGCTCAGTACTGAGCTCAAAACATGCAGCCCTGAGGTCTCTCATGAAAGCTGGTGGTTAAATAGAAATTCGCTGCTCAGCTGACCTGGTAGGAGCAAACGTATGCCAAAAATGTACACAGAATGAGCTTTTCAGTGAATAGCAGCCAGGCACATTTTAGCTAGTTTTACTTGTAAGTGGGGTTGGAAACGCTTTTCAGGATCAGTACTGGGCTCAAAACATGCAGCCCTGAGGTCTCTCATGATAGCAGGTGGTTAAATAGAAATTCGCTGCTCAGCTGACCCGGCAGGAGCAAACGTATGCTAAAAATGTACTCAGAATGAGCTTTTCAGTGAAGAAAAGCCAGGCACATTTTAGCTAGTTTTACTTGTAAGTGGGGTTGGAAATGCTTTTCAGGCTCAGTACTGGGCTCAAAACATGCAGCCCTGAGGTCTCTCATGAAATCAGGTGGTTAAATAGAAATTCACTGCTCAGCTGACCCGGTAGGAGCAAACGTATGCCAAAAATGTACACAGAATGAGCTTTTCAGTGAATAGCAGCCAGGCACATTTTAGCTACTTTTACTTGTAAGTGGGGTTGGAAACGCTTTTCAGGATCAGTACTGGGCTCAAAACATGCAGCCCTGAGGTCTCTCATGATAGCAGGTGGTTAAATAGAAATTCGCTGCTCAGCTGACCCGGCAGGAGCAAACGTATGCTAAAAATGTACTCAGAATGAGCTTTTCAGTGAATAGCAGCCAGGCACATTTTAGCTAGTTTTACTTGTAAGTGGGGTTGGAAACGCTTTTCAGGATCAGTACTGGGCTCAAAACATGCAGCCCTGAGGTCTCTCATGATAGCAGGTGGTTAAATAGAAATTCGCTGCTCAGCTGACCCGGTAGGAGCAAACGTATGCCAAAAATGTACACAGAATGAGCTTTTCAGTGAATAGCAGCCAGGCACATTTTAGCTAATTTTACTTGTAAGTGGGGTTGGAAACGCTTTTCAGGCTCAGTACTGGGCTCAAAACATGCAGCCCTGAGGTCTCTCATGATAGCAGGTGGTTAAATAGAAATTCGCTGCTCAGCTGACCCGGCAGGAGCAAACGTATACTAAAAATGTACTCAGAATGAGCTTTTCAGTGAAGAGAAGCCAGGCACATTTTAGCTAGTTTTACTTGTAAGTGGGGTTGGAAATGCTTTTCAGGCTCAGTACTGGGCTCAAAACATGCAGCCCTGAGGTCTCTCATGATAGCAGGTGGTTAAATAGAAATTCACTGCTCAGCTGACCCGGTAGGAGCAAATGTATACCAAAAATGTACACAGAATGAGCTTTTCAGTGAATAGCAGCCAGGCACATTTTCGCTAGTTTTACTTGTAAGTGGGGTTGGAAACGCTTTTCAGGATCAGTACTGGGCTCAAAACATGCAGCCCTGAGGTCTCTCATGATAGCAGGTGGTTAAATAGAAATTCGCTGCTCAGCTGACCCGGCAGGAGCAAACGTATGCTAAAAATGTACTCAGAATGAGCTTTTCAGTGAAGAGAAGCCAGGCACATTTTAGCTAGTTTTACTTGTAAGTGGGGTTGGAAACGCTTTTCAGGCTCAGTACTGGGCTCAAAACATGCAGTCCTGAGGTCTCTCATGAAAGCAGGTGGTTAAATAGAAATTTGCTGCTCAGCTGACCCGGTAGGAGCAAAGGTATGCCAAAAATGTACACAGAATGAGCTTTTCAGTGAATAGCAGCCAGGCACATTTTAGCTAGTTTTACTTGTAAGTGGGGTTGGAAACGCTTTTCAGGCTCAGTACTGGGCTCAAAACATGCAGCCCTGAGGTCTCTCATGATAGCAGGTGGTTAAATAGAAATTCACTGCTCAGCTGACCCGGTAGGAGCAAACGTATGCCAAAAATGTACACAGAATGAGCTTTTCAGTGAATAGCAGCCAGGCACATTTTAGCTAGTTTTACTTGTAAGTAGGGTTGGAAACGCTTTTCAGGCTCAGTACTGGGCTCAAAACATGCAGCCCTGATGTCTCTCATGAAAGCAGGTGGTTAAATAGAAATTCGCTGCTCAACTGACCCGGTAGGAGAAAAAGTATGCCAAAAATGTACACAGAATGAGCTTTTCAGTGAAAAGCAGCCAGGCACATTTTAGCTAGTTTTACTTGTAAGTGGGGTTGGAAACGCTTTTCAGGCTCAGTACTGGGCTCAAAACATGCAGCCCTGAGGTCTCTCATCATGCAGCCCTGAGGTCTCTCATGATAGCAGGTGGTTAAATAGAAATTCGCTGCTCAGCTGATTCGGCAGGAGCAAACGTATATGCTAAAAATGTACTCAGAATGAGCTTTTCAGTAAAGAGAAGCCAGGCACATTTTAGCTAGATTTACTTGTAAGTGGGGTTGGAAACGCTTTCCAGGCTCAGTACTGGGCTCAAAACATGCAGCCCTGAGGTCTCTCATGATAGCAGGTGGTTAAATAGAAATTCGCTGCTCAGCTGACCCGGCAGGAGCAAACGTATGCTAAAAATGTACTCAGAATGAGCTTTTCAGTGAATAGCAGCCAGGCACATTTTAGCTAGTTTTACTTGTAAGTGGGGTTGGAAACGCTTTTCAGGATCAGTACTGGGCTCAAAACATGCAGCCCTGAGGTCTCTCATGATAGCAGGTGGTTAAATAGAAATTCGCTGCTCAGCTGACCCGGCAGGAGCAAACGTATGCTAAAAATGTACTCAGAATGAGCTTTTCAGTGAATAGCAGCCAGGCACATTTTAGCTAGTTTTACTTGTAAGTGGGGTTGGAAACGCTTTCCAGGCTCAGTACTGGGCTCAAAACATGCAGCCCTGAGGTCTCTCATGAAATCAGGTGGTTAAATAGAAATTCGCTGCTCAGCTGACCCGGTAGGAGCAAACGTATGCCAAAAATGTACACAGAATGAGCTTTTCAGTGAATAGCAGCCAGGCACATTTTAGTTAGTTTTACTTGTAAGTGGGGTTGGAAACGCTTTTCAGGCTCAGTACTGGGCTCAAAACATGCAGCCCTGGGGTCTCTCATGATAGCAGGTGGTTAAATAGAAATTCGCTGCTCAGCTGACCCGGCAGGAGCAAACGTATACTAAAAATGTACTCAGAATGAGCTTTTCATTGAAGAGAAGCCAGGCACATTTTAGCTAGTTTTACTTGTAAGTGGGGTTGGAAATGCTTTTCAGGCTCAGTACTGAGCTCAAAACATGCAGCCCTGAGGTCTCTCATGAAAGCAGGTGGTTAAATAGAAATTCGCTGCTCAGCTGACCCGGTAGGAGCAAATGTATACCAAAAATGTACACAGAATGAGCTTTTCAGTGAATAGCAGCCAGGCACATTTTCGCTAGTTTTACTTGTAAGTGGGGTTGGAAACGCTTTTCAGGATCAGTACTGGGCTCAAAACATGCAGCCCTGAGGTCTCTCATGATAGCAGGTGGTTAAATAGAAATTCGCTGCTCAGCTGACCCGGCAGGAGCAAACGTATGCTAAAAATGTACTCAGAATGAGCTTTTCAGTGAAGAGAAGCCAGGCACATTTTAGCTAGTTTTACTTGTAAGTGGGGTTGGAAACGCTTTTCAGGCTCGGTACTGGGCTCAAAACATGTAGTCCTGAGGTCTCTCATGAAAGCAGGTGGTTAAATAGAAATTTGCTGCTCAGCTGACCCGGTAGGAGCAAACGTATGCCAAAAATGTACACAGAATGAGCTTTTCAGTGAATAGCAGCCAGGCACATTTTAGCTAGTTTTACTTGTAAGTGGGGTTGGAAACGCTTTTCAGGATCAGTACTGGGCACAAAACATGCAGCCCTGAGGTCTCTCATGATAGCAGGTGGTTAAATAGAAATTCGCTGCTCAGCTGACCCGGCAGGAGCAAACGTATGCTAAAAATGTACTCAGAATGAGCTTTTCAGTGAAGAGAAGCCAGGCACATTTTAGCTAGTTTTACTTGTAAGTGGGGTTGGAAATGCTTTTCAGGCTCAGTACTGGGCTCAAAACATGCAGCCCTGAGGTCTCTCATGAAATCAGGTGGTTAAATAGAAATTCGCTGCTCAGCTGACCCGGTAGGAGCAAACGTATGCCAAAAATGTACACAGAATGAGCTTTTCAGTGAATAGCAGCCAGGCACATTTTAGCTAGTTTTACTTGTAAGTGGGGTTGGAAACGCTTTTCAGGCTCAGTACTGGGCTCAAAACATGCAGCCCTGAGGTCTCTCATGATAGCAGGTGGTTAAATAGAAATTCGCTGCTCAGCTGACCCGGCAGGAGCAAATGTATGCTAAAAATGTACTCAGAATGAGCTTTTCAGTGAATAGCAGCCAGGCACATTTTAGCTAGTTTTACTTGTAAGTGGGGTTGGAAACGCTTTTCAGGCTCAGTACTGGGCTCAAAACATGCAGCCCTGAGGTCTCTCATGAAAGCAGGTGGTTAAATAGAAATTCGCTGCTCAGCTGACCCGGTAGGAGCAAACGTATGCCAAAAATGTACACAGAATGAGCTTTTCAGTGAAAAGCAGCCAGGCACATTTTAGCTAGTTTTACTTGTAAGTGGGGTTGGAAACGCTTTTCAGGATCAGTACTGGGCTTAAAACATGCAGCCCTGAGGTCTCTCATGATAGCAGGTGGTTAAATAGAAATTCGCTGCTCAGCTGACCCGGCAGGAGCAAACGTATGCTAAAAATGTACTCAGAATGAGCTTTTCAGTGAATAGCAGCCAGGCACATTTTAGCTAGTTTTACTTGTAAGTGGGGTTGGAAACGCTTTTCAGGCTCAGTACTGGGCTCAAAACATGCAGCCCTGAGGTCTCTCATGATAGCAGGTGGTTAAATAGAAATTCGCTGCTCAGCTGACCCGGCAGGAGTAAACGTATGCTAAAAATGTACTCAGAATGAGCTTTTCAGAGAAGAGAAGCCAGGCACATTTTAGCTAGTTTTACTTGTAAGTGGGGTTGGAAACGCTTTTCAGGCTCTGTACTGGGCTCAAAACATGCAGCCCTGAGGTCTCTCATGAAAGCAGGTGGTTAAATAGAAATTCACTGCTCAGCTGACCCGGTAGGAGCAAACGTATGCCAAAAATGAACACAGAATGAGCTTTTCAGTGAAGAGAAGCCAGGCACATTTTAGCTAGTTTTACTTGTAAGTGGGGTTGGAAACGCTTTTGAGGCTCAGTACTGGGCTCAAAACATGCAGCCCTGAGGTCTCTCATGATAGCAGGTGGTTAAATAGAAATTCGCTGATCAGCTGACCCGGCAGGAGCAAACGTATGCTAAAAATTTACTCAGAATGAGCTTTTCAGTGAATAGCAGCCAGGCACATTTTAGCTAGTTTTACTTGTAAGTGGGGTTGGAAATGCGTTTCAGGCTCAGTACTGGGCT
Organism: Lissotriton vulgaris; assembly: GCF_964263255.1. Lineage (NCBI taxonomy): Eukaryota > Metazoa > Chordata > Amphibia > Caudata > Salamandridae > Lissotriton > Lissotriton vulgaris. The sequence continues at coordinate 1,084,848,418 of NC_141691.1, read as the reverse complement.
CAAAACATGCAGCCCTGAGGTCTCTCATGATAGCAGGTGGTTAAATAGAAATTCGCTGCTCAGCTGATTCGGCAGGAGCAAACGTATATGCTAAAAATGTAATCAGAATGAGCTTTTCAGTGAAGAGAAGCCAGGCACATTTTAGCTAGTTTTACTTGTAAGTGGGGTTGGAAACGCTTCTCAGGATCAGTACTGGGCTCCAAACATGCAGCCCTGAGGTCTCTCATGATAGCAGGTGGTTAAATAGAAATTCGCTGCTCAGCTGACCCGGCAGGCGCAAACATATGCTAAAAATGTACTCAGAATGAGCTTTTCAGTGAAGAGAAGCCAGGCACATTTTGAGCTAGTTTTACTTGTAAGTGGGGTTGGAAACGCTTTTCAGGCTCAGCACTGGGCTCAAAACATGCAGCCCTGAGGTCTCCCATGAAATCAGGTGGTTAAATAGAAATTCGCTGCTCAGCTGACCCGGTAGGAGCAAACGTATGCCAAAAATGTACACAGAATGAGCGTTTCAGTGAATAGCAGCCAGGCACATTTTAGCTAGTTTTACTTGTAAGTGGGGTTGGAAACGCTTTTCAGGATCAGTACTGGGCACAAAACATGCAGCCCTGAGGTCTCTCATGATAGCAGGTGGTTAAATAGAAATTCGCTGCTCAGCTGACCCGGCAGGAGCAAACGTATGCTAAAAATGTACTCAGAATGAGCTTTTCAGTGAAGAGAAGCCAGGCACATTTTAGCTAGTTTTACTTGTAAGTGGGGTTGGAAATGCTTTTCAGGCTCAGTACTGGGCTCAAAACATGCAGCCCTGAGGTCTCTCATGAAATCAGGTGGTTAAATAGAAATTCGCTGCTCAGCTGACCCGGTAGGAGCAAACGTATGCCAAAAATGTACACAGAATGAGCTTTTCAGTGAATAGCAGCCAGGCACATTTTAGCTAGTTTTACTTGTACTTGTAAGTGGGGTTGGAAATGCTTTTCAGGCTCAGTACTGAGCTCAAAACATGCAGCCCTGAGGTCTCTCATGAAAGCTGGTGGTTAAATAGAAATTCGCTGCTCAGCTGACCCGGTAGGAGCAAACGTATGCCAAAAATGTACACAGAATGAGCTTTTCAGTGAATAGCAGCCAGGCACATTTTAGCTAGTTTTACTTGTAAGTGGGGTTGGAAACGCTTTTCAGGATCAGTACTGGGCTCAAAACATGCAGCCCTGAGGTCTCTCATGATAGCAGGTGGTTAAATAGAAATTCGCTGCTCAGCTGACCCGGCAGGAGCAAACGTATGCTAAAAATGTACTCAGAATGAGCTTTTCAGTGAAGAAAAGCCAGGCACATTTTAGCTAGTTTTACTTGTAAGTGGGGTTGGAAATGCTTTTCAGGCTCAGTACTGGGCTCAAAACATGCAGCCCTGAGGTCTCTCATGAAATCAGGTGGTTAAATAGAAATTCACTGCTCAGCTGACCCGGTAGGAGCAAACGTATGCCAAAAATGTACACAGAATGAGCTTTTCAGTGAATAGCAGCCAGGCACATTTTAGCTACTTTTACTTGTAAGTGGGGTTGGAAACGCTTTTCAGGATCAGTACTGGGCTCAAAACATGCAGCCCTGAGGTCTCTCATGATAGCAGGTGGTTAAATAGAAATTCGCTGCTCAGCTGACCCGGCAGGAGCAAACGTATGCTAAAAATGTACTCAGAATGAGCTTTTCAGTGAATAGCAGCCAGGCACATTTTAGCTAGTTTTACTTGTAAGTGGGGTTGGAAACGCTTTTCAGGATCAGTACTGGGCTCAAAACATGCAGCCCTGAGGTCTCTCATGATAGCAGGTGGTTAAATAGAAATTCGCTGCTCAGCTGACCCGGTAGGAGCAAACGTATGCCAAAAATGTACACAGAATGAGCTTTTCAGTGAATAGCAGCCAGGCACATTTTAGCTAATTTTACTTGTAAGTGGGGTTGGAAACGCTTTTCAGGCTCAGTACTGGGCTCAAAACATGCAGCCCTGAGGTCTCTCATGATAGCAGGTGGTTAAATAGAAATTCGCTGCTCAGCTGACCCGGCAGGAGCAAACGTATACTAAAAATGTACTCAGAATGAGCTTTTCAGTGAAGAGAAGCCAGGCACATTTTAGCTAGTTTTTTTTTGTAAGTGGGGTTGGAAATGCTTTTCAGGCTCAGTACTGGGCTCAAAACATGCAGCCCTGAGGTCTCTCATGATAGCAGGTGGTTAAATAGAAATTCACTGCTCAGCTGACCCGGTAGGAGCAAATGTATACCAAAAATGTACACAGAATGAGCTTTTCAGTGAATAGCAGCCAGGCACATTTTCGCTAGTTTTACTTGTAAGTGGGGTTGGAAACGCTTTTCAGGATCAGTACTGGGCTCAAAACATGCAGCCCTGAGGTCTCTCATGATAGCAGGTGGTTAAATAGAAATTCGCTGCTCAGCTGACCCGGCAGGAGCAAACGTATGCTAAAAATGTACTCAGAATGAGCTTTTCAGTGAAGAGAAGCCAGGCACATTTTAGCTAGTTTTACTTGTAAGTGGGGTTGGAAACGCTTTTCAGGCTCAGTACTGGGCTCAAAACATGCAGTCCTGAGGTCTCTCATGAAAGCAGGTGGTTAAATAGAAATTTGCTGCTCAGCTGACCCGGTAGGAGCAAAGGTATGCCAAAAATGTACACAGAATGAGCTTTTCAGTGAATAGCAGCCAGGCACATTTTAGCTAGTTTTACTTGTAAGTGGGGTTGGAAACGCTTTTCAGGCTCAGTACTGGGCTCAAAACATGCAGCCCTGAGGTCTCTCATGATAGCAGGTGGTTAAATAGAAATTCACTGCTCAGCTGACCCGGTAGGAGCAAACGTATGCCAAAAATGTACACAGAATGAGCTTTTCAGTGAATAGCAGCCAGGCACATTTTAGCTAGTTTTACTTGTAAGTAGGGTTGGAAACGCTTTTCAGGCTCAGTACTGGGCTCAAAACATGCAGCCCTGATGTCTCTCATGAAAGCAGGTGGTTAAATAGAAATTCGCTGCTCAACTGACCCGGTAGGAGAAAAAGTATGCCAAAAATGTACACAGAATGAGCTTTTCAGTGAAAAGCAGCCAGGCACATTTTAGCTAGTTTTACTTGTAAGTGGGGTTGGAAACGCTTTTCAGGCTCAGTACTGGGCTCAAAACATGCAGCCCTGAGGTCTCTCATCATGCAGCCCTGAGGTCTCTCATGATAGCAGGTGGTTAAATAGAAATTCGCTGCTCAGCTGATTCGGCAGGAGCAAACGTATATGCTAAAAATGTACTCAGAATGAGCTTTTCAGTAAAGAGAAGCCAGGCACATTTTAGCTAGATTTACTTGTAAGTGGGGTTGGAAACGCTTTCCAGGCTCAGTACTGGGCTCAAAACATGCAGCCCTGAGGTCTCTCATGATAGCAGGTGGTTAAATAGAAATTCGCTGCTCAGCTGACCCGGCAGGAGCAAACGTATGCTAAAAATGTACTCAGAATGAGCTTTTCAGTGAATAGCAGCCAGGCACATTTTAGCTAGTTTTACTTGTAAGTGGGGTTGGAAACGCTTTTCAGGATCAGTACTGGGCTCAAAACATGCAGCCCTGAGGTCTCTCATGATAGCAGGTGGTTAAATAGAAATTCGCTGCTCAGCTGACCCGGCAGGAGCAAACGTATGCTAAAAATGTACTCAGAATGAGCTTTTCAGTGAATAGCAGCCAGGCACATTTTAGCTAGTTTTACTTGTAAGTGGGGTTGGAAACGCTTTCCAGGCTCAGTACTGGGCTCAAAACATGCAGCCCTGAGGTCTCTCATGAAATCAGGTGGTTAAATAGAAATTCGCTGCTCAGCTGACCCGGTAGGAGCAAACGTATGCCAAAAATGTACACAGAATGAGCTTTTCAGTGAATAGCAGCCAGGCACATTTTAGTTAGTTTTACTTGTAAGTGGGGTTGGAAACGCTTTTCAGGCTCAGTACTGGGCTCAAAACATGCAGCCCTGGGGTCTCTCATGATAGCAGGTGGTTAAATAGAAATTCGCTGCTCAGCTGACCCGGCAGGAGCAAACGTATACTAAAAATGTACTCAGAATGAGCTTTTCATTGAAGAGAAGCCAGGCACATTTTAGCTAGTTTTACTTGTAAGTGGGGTTGGAAATGCTTTTCAGGCTCAGTACTGAGCTCAAAACATGCAGCCCTGAGGTCTCTCATGAAAGCAGGTGGTTAAATAGAAATTCGCTGCTCAGCTGACCCGGTAGGAGCAAATGTATACCAAAAATGTACACAGAATGAGCTTTTCAGTGAATAGCAGCCAGGCACATTTTTGCTAGTTTTACTTGTAGTGGGGTTGGAAACGCTTTTCAGGATCAGTACTGGGCTCAAAACATGCAGCCCTGAGGTCTCTCATGATAGCAGGTGGTTAAATAGAAATTCGCTGCTCAGCTGACCCGGCAGGAGCAAACGTATGCTAAAAATGTACTCAGAATGAGCTTTTCAGTGAAGAGAAGCCAGGCACATTTTAGCTAGTTTTACTTGTAAGTGGGGTTGGAAACGCTTTTCAGGCTCAGTACTGGGCTCAAAACATGCAGTCCTGAGGTCTCTCATGAAAGCAGGTGGTTAAATAGAAATTTGCTGCTCAGCTGACCCGGTAGGAGCAAACGTATGCCAAAAATGTACACAGAATGAGCTTTTCAGTGAATAGCAGCCAGGCACATTTTAGCTAGTTTTACTTGTAAGTGGGGTTGGAAACGCTTTTCAGGATCAGTACTGGGCACAAAACATGCAGCCCTGAGGTCTCTCATGATAGCAGGTGGTTAAATAGAAATTCGCTGCTCAGCTGACCCGGCAGGAGCAAACGTATGCTAAAAATGTACTCAGAATGAGCTTTTCAGTGAAGAGAAGCCAGGCACATTTTAGCTAGTTTTACTTGTAAGTGGGGTTGGAAATGCTTTTCAGGCTCAGTACTGGGCTCAAAACATGCAGCCCTGAGGTCTCTCATGAAATCAGGTGGTTAAATAGAAATTCGCTGCTCAGCTGACCCGGTAGGAGCAAACGTATGCCAAAAATGTACACAGAATGAGCTTTTCAGTGAATAGCAGCCAGGCACATTTTAGCTAGTTTTACTTGTAAGTGGGGTTGGAAACGCTTTTCAGGCTCAGTACTGGGCTCAAAACATGCAGCCCTGAGGTCTCTCATGATAGCAGGTGGTTAAATAGAAATTCGCTGCTCAGCTGACCCGGCAGGAGCAAATGTATGCTAAAAATGTACTCAGAATGAGCTTTTCAGTGAATAGCAGCCAGGCACATTTTAGCTAGTTTTACTTGTAAGTGGGGTTGGAAACGCTTTTCAGGCTCAGTACTGGGCTCAAAACATGCAGCCCTGAGGTCTCTCATGAAAGCAGGTGGTTAAATAGAAATTCGCTGCTCAGCTGACCCGGTAGGAGCAAACGTATGCCAAAAATGTACACAGAATGAGCTTTTCAGTGAAAAGCAGCCAGGCACATTTTAGCTAGTTTTACTTGTAAGTGGGGTTGGAAACGCTTTTCAGGATCAGTACTGGGCTTAAAACATGCAGCCCTGAGGTCTCTCATGATAGCAGGTGGTTAAATAGAAATTCGCTGCTCAGCTGACCCGGCAGGAGCAAACGTATGCTAAAAATGTACTCAGAATGAGCTTTTCAGTGAATAGCAGCCAGGCACATTTTAGCTAGTTTTACTTGTAAGTGGGGTTGGAAACGCTTTTCAGGCTCAGTACTGGGCTCAAAACATGCAGCCCTGAGGTCTCTCATGATAGCAGGTGGTTAAATAGAAATTCGCTGCTCAGCTGACCCGGCAGGAGTAAACGTATGCTAAAAATGTACTCAGAATGAGCTTTTCAGAGAAGAGAAGCCAGGCACATTTTAGCTAGTTTTACTTGTAAGTGGGGTTGGAAACGCTTTTCAGGCTCTGTACTGGGCTCAAAACATGCAGCCCTGAGGTCTCTCATGAAAGCAGGTGGTTAAATAGAAATTCACTGCTCAGCTGACCCGGTAGGAGCAAACGTATGCCAAAAATGAACACAGAATGAGCTTTTCAGTGAAGAGAAGCCAGGCACATTTTAGCTAGTTTTACTTGTAAGTGGGGTTGGAAACGCTTTTGAGGCTCAGTACTGGGCTCAAAACATGCAGCCCTGAGGTCTCTCATGATAGCAGGTGGTTAAATAGAAATTTGCTGATCAGCTGACCCGGCAGGAGCAAACGTATGCTAAAAATTTACTCAGAATGAGCTTTTCAGTGAATAGCAGCCAGGCACATTTTAGCTAGTTTTACTTGTAAGTGGGGTTGGAAATGCGTTTCAGGCTCAGTACTGGGCTCAAAACATGCAGCCCTGAGGTCTCTCATGATAGCAGGTGGTTAAATAGAAATTCGCTGCTCAGCTGATTCGGCAGGAGCAAACGTATATGCTAAAAATGTAATCAGAATGAGCTTTTCAGTGAAGAGAAGCCAGGCACATTTTAGCTAGTTTTACTTGTAAGTGGGGTTGGAAACGCTTCTCAGGATCAGTACTGGGCTCCAAACATGCAGCCCTGAGGTCTCTCATGATAGCAGGTGGTTAAATAGAAATTTGCTGCTCAGCTGACCCGGCAGGAGCAAACATATGCTAAAAATGTACTCAGAATGAGCTTTTCAGTGAAGAGAAGCCAGGCACATTTTGAGCTAGTTTTACTTGTAAGTGGGGTTGGAAACGCTTTTCAGGCTCAGCACTGGGCTCAAAACATGCAGCCCTGAGGTCTCCCATGAAATCAGGTGGTTAAATAGAAATTCGCTGCTCAGCTGACCCGGTAGGAGCAAACGTATGCCAAAAATGTACACAGAATGAGCGTTTCAGTGAATAGCAGCCAGGCACATTTTAGCTAGTTTTACTTGTAAGTGGGGTTGGAAACGCTTTTCAGGCTCAGTACTGGGCTCAAAACATGCAGCCCTGAGGTCTCTCATGATAGCAGGTGGTTAAATAGAAATTCGCTGCTCAGCTGACCCGGCAGGAGCAAACGTATACTAAAAATGTACTCAGAATGAGCTTTACAGTGAAGAGAAGCCAGGCACATTTTAGCTAGTTTTACTTGTAAGTGGGGTTGGAAACGCTTTTCAGGCTCAGTACTGGGCTCAAAACATGCAGTCCTGAGGTCTCTCATGAAAGCAGGTGGTTAAATAGAAATTTGCTGCTCAGCTGACCCGGTAGGAGCAAAGGTATGCCAAAAATGTACACAGAATGAGCTTTTCAGTGAATAGCAGCCAGGCACATTTTAGCTAGTTTTACTTGTAAGTGGGGTTGGAAACGCTTTTCAGGCTCAGTACTGGGCTCAAAACATGCAGCCCTGAGGTCTCTCATGATAGCAGGTGGTTAAATAGAAATTCACTGCTCAGCTGACCCGGTAGGAGCAAACGTATGCCAAAAATGTACACAGCATGAGCTTTTCAGTGAATAGCAGCCAGGCACATTTTAGCTAGTTTTACTTGTAAGTAGGGTTGGAAACGCTTTTCAGGCTCAGTACTGGGCTCAAAACATGCAGCCCTGATGTCTCTCATGAAAGCAGGTGGTTAAATAGAAATTCGCTGCTCAACTGACCCGGTAGGAGAAAAAGTATGCCAAAAATGTACACAGAATGAGCTTTTCAGTGAAAAGCAGCCAGGCACATTTTAGCTAGTTTTACTTGTAAGTGGGGTTGGAAACGCTTTTCAGGCTCAGTACTGGGCTCAAAACATGCAGCCCTGAGGTCTCTCATCATGCAGCCCTGAGGTCTCTCATGATAGCAGGTGGTTAAATAGAAATTCGCTGCTCAGCTGATTCGGCAGGAGCAAACGTATATGCTAAAAATGTACTCAGAATGAGCTTTTCAGTAAAGAGAAGCCAGGCACATTTTAGCTAGATTTACTTGTAAGTGGGGTTGGAAACGCTTTCCAGGCTCAGTACTGGGCTCAAAACATGCAGCCCTGAGGTCTCTCATGATAGCAGGTGGTTAAATAGAAATTCGCTGCTCAGCTGACCCGGCAGGAGCAAACGTATGCTAAAAATGTACTCAGAATGAGCTTTTCAGTGAATAGCAGCCAGGCACATTTTAGCTAGTTTTACTTGTAAGTGGGGTTGGAAACGCTTTTCAGGATCAGTACTGGGCTCAAAACATGCAGCCCTGAGGTCTCTCATGATAGCAGGTGGTTAAATAGAAATTCGCTGCTCAGCTGACCCGGCAGGAGCAAACGTATGCTAAAAATGTACTCAGAATGAGCTTTTCAGTGAATAGCAGCCAGGCACATTTTAGCTAGTTTTACTTGTAAGTGGGGTTGGAAACGCTTTCCAGGCTCAGTACTGGGCTCAAAACATGCAGCCCTGAGGTCTCTCATGAAATCAGGTGGTTAAATAGAAATTCGCTGCTCAGCTGACCCGGTAGGAGCAAACGTATGCCAAAAATGTACACAGAATGAGCTTTTCAGTGAATAGCAGCCAGGCACATTTTAGTTAGTTTTACTTGTAAGTGGGGTTGGAAACGCTTTTCAGGCTCAGTACTGGGCTCAAAACATGCAGCCCTGGGGTCTCTCATGATAGCAGGTGGTTAAATAGAAATTCGCTGCTCAGCTGACCCGGCAGGAGCAAACGTATACTAAAAATGTACTCAGAATGAGCTTTTCATTGAAGAGAAGCCAGGCACATTTTAGCTAGTTTTACTTGTAAGTGGGGTTGGAAATGCTTTTCAGGCTCAGTACTGAGCTCAAAACATGCAGCCCTGAGGTCTCTCATGAAAGCAGGTGGTTAAATAGAAATTCGCTGCTCAGCTGACCCGGTAGGAGCAAATGTATACCAAAAATGTACACAGAATGAGCTTTTCAGTGAATAGCAGCCAGGCACATTTTCGCTAGTTTTACTTGTAAGTGGGGTTGGAAACGCTTTTCAGGATCAGTACTGGGCTCAAAACATGCAGCCCTGAGGTCTCTCATGATAGCAGGTGGTTAAATAGAAATTCGCTGCTCAGCTGACCCGGCAGGAGCAAACGTATGCTAAAAATGTACTCAGAATGAGCTTTTCAGTGAAGAGAAGCCAGGCACATTTTAGCTAGTTTTACTTGTAAGTGGGGTTGGAAACGCTTTTCAGGCTCAGTACTGGGCTCAAAACATGCAGTCCTGAGGTCTCTCATGAAAGCAGGTGGTTAAATAGAAATTTGCTGCTCAGCTGACCCGGTAGGAGCAAACGTATGCCAAAAATGTACACAGAATGAGCTTTTCAGTGAATAGCAGCCAGGCACATTTTAGCTAGTTTTACTTGTAAGTGGGGTTGGAAACGCTTTTCAGGATCAGTACTGGGCACAAAACATGCAGCCCTGAGGTCTCTCATGATAGCAGGTGGTTAAATAGAAATTCGCTGCTCAGCTGACCCGGCAGGAGCAAACGTATGCTAAAAATGTACTCAGAATGAGCTTTTCAGTGAAGAGAAGCCAGGCACATTTTAGCTAGTTTTACTTGTAAGTGGGGTTGGAAATGCTTTTCAGGCTCAGTACTGGGCTCAAAACATGCAGCCCTGAGGTCTCTCATGAAATCAGGTGGTTAAATAGAAATTCGCTGCTCAGCTGACCCGGTAGGAGCAAACGTATGCCAAAAATGTACACAGAATGAGCTTTTCAGTGAATAGCAGCCAGGCACATTTTAGCTAGTTTTACTTGTAAGTGGGGTTGGAAACGCTTTTCAGGCTCAGTACTGGGCTCAAAAATTGCAGCCCTGAGGTCTCTCATGATAGCAGGTGGTTAAATAGAAATTCGCTGCTCAGCTGACCCGGCAGGAGCAAACGTATGCTAAAAATGTACTCAGAATGAGCTTTTCAGTGAATAGCAGCCAGGCACATTTTAGCTAGTTTTACTTGTAAGTGGGGTTGGAAACGCTTTTCAGGCTCAGTACTGGGCTCAAAACATGCAGCCCTGAGGTCTCTCATGAAAGCAGGTGGTTAAATAGAAATTCGCTGCTCAGCTGACCCGGTAGGAGCAAACGTATGCCAAAAATGTACACAGAATGAGCTTTTCAGTGAAAAGCAGCCAGGCACATTTTAGCTAGTTTTACTTGTAAGTGGGGTTGGAAACGCTTTTCAGGATCAGTACTGGGCTTAAAACATGCAGCCCTGAGGTCTCTCATGATAGCAGGTGGTTAAATAGAAATTCGCTGCTCAGCTGACCCGGCAGGAGCAAACGTATGCTAAAAATGTACTCAGAATGAGCTTTTCAGTGAATAGCAGCCAGGCACATTTTAGCTAGTTTTACTTGTAAGTGGGGTTGGAAACGCTTTTCAGGCTCAGTACTGGGCTCAAAACATGCAGCCCTGAGGTCTCTCATGATAGCAGGTGGTTAAATAGAAATTCGCTGCTCAGCTGACCCGGCAGGAGCAAACGTATGCTAAAAATGTACTCAGAATGAGCTTTTCAGAGAAGAGAAGCCAGGCACATTTTAGCTAGTTTTACTTGTAAGTGGGGTTGGAAACGCTTTTCAGGCTCTGTACTGGGCTCAAAACATGCAGCCCTGAGGTCTCTCATGAAAGCAGGTGGTTAAATAGAAATTCACTGCTCAGCTGACCCGGTAGGAGCAAACGTATGCCAAAAATGAACACAGAATGAGCTTTTCAGTGAAGAGAAGCCAGGCACATTTTAGCTAGTTTTACTTGTAAGTGGGGTTGGAAACGCTTTTGAGGCTCAGTACTGGGCTCAAAACATGCAGCCCTGAGGTCTCTCATGATAGCAGGTGGTTAAATAGAAATTCGCTGCTCAGCTGACCCGGCAGGAGCAAATGTATGCTAAAAATGTACTCAGAATGAGCTTTTCAGTGAATAGCAGCCAGGCACATTTTAGCTAGTTTTACTTGTAAGTGGGGTTGGAAACGCTTTTCAGGCTCAGTACTGGGCTCAAAACATGCAGCCCTGAGGTCTCTCATGAAAGCAGGTGGTTAAATAGAAATTCGCTGCTCAGCTGACCCGGTAGGAGCAAACGTATGCCAAAAATGTACACAGAATGAGCTTTTCAGTGAAAAGCAGCCAGGCACATTTTAGCTAGTTTTACTTGTAAGTGGGGTTGGAAACGCTTTTCAGGATCAGTACTGGGCTTAAAACATGCAGCCCTGAGGTCTCTCATGATAGCAGGTGGTTAAATAGAAATTCGCTGCTCAGCTGACCCGGCAGGAGCAAACGTATGCTAAAAATGTACTCAGAATGAGCTTTTCAGTGAATAGCAGCCAGGCACATTTTAGCTAGTTTTACTTGTAAGTGGGGTTGGAAACGCTTTTCAGGCTCAGTACTGGGCTCAAAACATGCAGCCCTGAGGTCTCTCATGATAGCAGGTGGTTAAATAGAAATTCGCTGCTCAGCTGACCCGGCAGGAGTAAACGTATGCTAAAAATGTACTCAGAATGAGCTTTTCAGAGAAGAGAAGCCAGGCACATTTTAGCTAGTTTTACTTGTAAGTGGGGTTGGAAACGCTTTTCAGGCTCTGTACTGGGCTCAAAACATGCAGCCCTGAGGTCTCTCATGAAAGCAGGTGGTTAAATAGAAATTCACTGCTCAGCTGACCCGGTAGGAGCAAACGTATGCCAAAAATGAACACAGAATGAGCTTTTCAGTGAAGAGAAGCCAGGCACATTTTAGCTAGTTTTACTTGTAAGTGGGGTTGGAAACGCTTTTGAGGCTCAGTACTGGGCTCAAAACATGCAGCCCTGAGGTCTCTCATGATAGCAGGTGGTTAAATAGAAATTCGCTGATCAGCTGACCCGGCAGGAGCAAACGTATGCTAAAAATTTACTCAGAATGAGCTTTTCAGTGAATAGCAGCCAGGCACATTTTAGCTAGTTTTACTTGTAAGTGGGGTTGGAAATGCGTTTCAGGCTCAGTACTGGGCTCAAAACATGCAGCCCTGAGGTCTCTCATGATAGCAGGTGGTTAAATAGAAATTCGCTGCTCAGCTGATTCGGCAGGAGCAAACGTATATGCTAAAAATGTAATCAGAATGAGCTTTTCAGTGAAGAGAAGCCAGGCACATTTTAGCTAGTTTTACTTGTAAGTGGGGTTGGAAACGCTTCTCAGGATCAGTACTGGGCTCCAAACATGCAGCCCTGAGGTCTCTCATGATAGCAGGTGGTTAAATAGAAATTCGCTGCTCAGCTGACCCGGCAGGAGCAAACATATGCTAAAAATGTACTCAGAATGAGCTTTTCAGTGAAGAGAAGCCAGGCACATTTTGAGCTAGTTTTACTTGTAAGTGGGGTTGGAAACGCTTTTCAGGCTCAGCACTGGGCTCAAAACATGCAGCCCTGAGGTCTCCCATGAAATCAGGTGGTTAAATAGAAATTCGCTGCTCAGCTGACCCGGTAGGAGCAAACGTATGCCAAAAATGTACACAGAATGAGCGTTTCAGTGAATAGCAGCCAGGCACATTTTAGCTAGTTTTACTTGTAAGTGGGGTTGGAAACGCTTTTCAGGCTCAGTACTGGGCTCAAAACATGCAGCCCTGAGGTCTCTCATGATAGCAGGTGGTTAAATAGAAATTCGCTGCTCAGCTGACCCGGCAGGAGCAAACGTATACTAAAAATGTACTCAGAATGAGCTTTTCAGTGAAGAGAAGCCAGGCACATTTTAGCTAGTTTTACTTGTAAGTGGGGTTGGAAACGCTTTTCAGGCTCAGTACTGGGCTCAAAACATGCAGTCCTGAGGTCTCTCATGAAAGCAGGTGGTTAAATAGAAATTTGCTGCTCAGCTGACCCGGTAGGAGCAAAGGTATGCCAAAAATGTACACAGAATGAGCTTTTCAGTGAATAGCAGCCAGGCACATTTTAGCTAGTTTTACTTGTAAGTGGGGTTGGAAACGCTTTTCAGGCTCAGTACTGGGCTCAAAACATGCAGCCCTGAGGTCTCTCATGATAGCAGGTGGTTAAATAGAAATTCACTGCTCAGCTGACCCGGTAGGAGCAAACGTATGCCAAAAATGTACACAGAATGAGCTTTTCAGTGAATAGCAGCCAGGCACATTTTAGCTAGTTTTACTTGTAAGTAGGGTTGGAAACGCTTTTCAGGCTCAGTACTGGGCTCAAAACATGCAGCCCTGATGTCTCTCATGAAAGCAGGTGGTTAAATAGAAATTCGCTGCTCAACTGACCCGGTAGGAGAAAAAGTATGCCAAAAATGTACACAGAATGAGCTTTTCAGTGAAAAGCAGCCAGGCACATTTTAGCTAGTTTTACTTGTAAGTGGGGTTGGAAACGCTTTTCAGGCTCAGTACTGGGCTCAAAACATGCAGCCCTGAGGTCTCTCATCATGCAGCCCTGAGGTCTCTCATGATAGCAGGTGGTTAAATAGAAATTCGCTGCTCAGCTGATTCGGCAGGAGCAAACGTATATGCTAAAAATGTACTCAGAATGAGCTTTTCAGTAAAGAGAAGCCAGGCACATTTTAGCTAGATTTACTTGTAAGTGGGGTTGGAAACGCTTTCCAGGCTCAGTACTGGGCTCAAAACATGCAGCCCTGAGGTCTCTCATGATAGCAGGTGGTTAAATAGAAATTCGCTGCTCAGCTGACCCGGCAGGAGCAAACGTATGCTAAAAATGTACTCAGAATGAGCTTTTCAGTGAATAGCAGCCAGGCACATTTTAGCTAGTTTTACTTGTAAGTGGGGTTGGAAACGCTTTTCAGGATCAGTACTGGGCTCAAAACATGCAGCCCTGAGGTCTCTCATGATAGCAGGTGGTTAAATAGAAATTCGCTGCTCAGCTGACCCGGCAGGAGCAAACGTATGCTAAAAATGTACTCAGAATGAGCTTTTCAGTGAATAGCAGCCAGGCACATTTTAGCTAGTTTTACATGTAAGTGGGGTTGGAAACGCTTTCCAGGCTCAGTACTGGGCTCAAAACATGCAGCCCTGAGGTCTCTCATGAAATCAGGTGGTTAAATAGAAATTCGCTGCTCAGCTGACCCGGTAGGAGCAAACGTATGCCAAAAATGTACACAGAATGAGCTTTTCAGTGAATAGCAGCCAGGCACATTTTAGTTAGTTTTACTTGTAAGTGGGGTTGGAAACGCTTTTCAGGCTCAGTACTGGGCTCAAAACATGCAGCCCTGGGGTCTCTCATGATAGCAGGTGGTTAAATAGAAATTCGCTGCTCAGCTGACCCGGCAGGAGCAAACGTATACTAAAAATGTACTCAGAATGAGCTTTTCATTGAAGAGAAGCCAGGCACATTTTAGCTAGTTTTACTTGTAAGTGGGGTTGGAAATGCTTTTCAGGCTCAGTACTGAGCTCAAAACATGCAGCCCTGAGGTCTCTCATGAAAGCAGGTGGTTAAATAGAAATTCACTGCTCAGCTGACCCGGTAGGAGCAAATGTATACCAAAAATGTACACAGAATGAGCTTTTCAGTGAATAGCAGCCAGGCACATTTTCGCTAGTTTTACTTGTAAGTGGGGTTGGAAACGCTTTTCAGGATCAGTTCTGGGCTCAAAACATGCAGCCCTGAGGTCTCTCATGATAGCAGGTGGTTAAATAGAAATTCGCTGCTCAGCTGACCCGGCAGGAGCAAACGTATGCTAAAAATGTACTCAGAATGAGCTTTTCAGTGAAGAGAAGCCAGGCACATTTTAGCTAGTTTTACTTGTAAGTGGGGTTGGAAACGCTTTTCAGGCTCAGTACTGGGCTCAAAACATGCAGTCCTGAGGTCTCTCATGAAAGCAGGTGGTTAAATAGAAATTTGCTGCTCAGCTGACCCGGTAGGAGCAAACGTATGCCAAAAATGTACACAGAATGAGCTTTTCAGTGAATAGCAGCCAGGCACATTTTAGCTAGTTTTACTTGTAAGTGGGGTTGGAAACGCTTTTCGGGATCAGTACTGGGCACAAAACATGCAGCCCTGAGGTCTCTCATGATAGCAGGTGGTTAAATAGAAATTCGCTGCTCAGCTGACCCGGCAGGAGCAAACTTATGCTAAAAATGTACTCAGAATGAGCTTTTCAGTGAAGAGAAGCCAGGCACATTTTAGCTAGTTTTACTTGTAAGTGGGGTTGGAAATGCTTTTCAGGCTCAGTACTGGGCTCAAAACATGCAGCCCTGAGGTCTCTCATGAAATCAGGTGGTTAAATAGAAATTCGCTGCTCAGCTGACCCGGTAGGAGCAAACGTATGCCAAAAATGTACACAGAATGAGCTTTTCAGTGAATAGCAGCCAGGCACATTTTAGCTAGTTTTACTTGTAAGTGGGGTTGGAAACGCTTTTCAGGCTCAGTACTGGGCTCAAAACATGCAGCCCTGAGGTCTCTCATGAAATCAGGTGGTTAAATAGAAATTCGCTGCTCAGCTGACCCGGTAGGAGCAAACGTATGCCAAAAATGTACACAGAATGAGCTTTTCAGTGAATAGCAGCCAGGCACATTTTAGCTAGTTTTACTTGTAAGTGGGGTTGGAAACGCTTTTCAGGCTCAGTACTGGGCTCAAAACATGCAGCCCTGAGGTCTCTCATGATAGCAGGTGGTTAAATAGAAATTCGCTGCTCAGCTGACCCGGCAGGAGCAAACGTATGCTAAAAATGTACTCAGAATGAGCTTTTCAGTGAAGAGAAGCCAGGCACATTTTAGCTAGTTTTACTTGTAAGTGGGGTTGGAAATGCTTTTCAGGCTCAGTACTGAGCTCAAAACATGCAGCCCTGAGGTCTCTCATGAAAGCAGGTGGTTAAATAGAAATTCGCTGCTCAGCTGACCCGGTAGGAGCAAATGTATACCAAAAATGTACACAGAATGAGCTTTTCAGTGAATAGCAGCCAGGCACATTTTCGCTAGTTTTACTTGTAAGTGGGGTTGGAAACGCTTTTCAGGATCAGTACTGGGCTCAAAACATGCAGCCCTGAGGTCTCTCATGATAGCAGGTGGTTAAATAGAAATTCGCTGCTCAGCTGACCCGGCAGGAGCAAACGTATGCTAAAAATGTACTCAGAATGAGCTTTTCAGTGAAGAGAAGCCAGGCACATTTTAGCTAGTTTTACTTGTAAGTGGGGTTGGAAACGCTTTTCAGGCTCAGTACTGGGCTCAAAACATGCAGTCCTGAGGTCTCTCATGAAAGCAGGTGGTTAAATAGAAATTTGCTGCTCAGCTGACCCGGTAGGAGCAAACGTATGCCAAAAATGTACACAGAATGAGCTTTTCAGTGAATAGCAGCCAGGCACATTTTAGCTAGTTTTACTTGTAAGTGGGGTTGGAAACGCTTTTCAGGATCAGTACTGGGCACAAAACATGCAGCCCTGAGGTCTCTCATGATAGCAGGTGGTTAAATAGAAATTCGCTGCTCAGCTGACCCGGCAGGAGCAAACGTATGCTAAAAATGTACTCAGAATGAGCTTTTCAGTGAAGAGAAGCCAGGCACATTTTAGCTAGTTTTACTTGTAAGTGGGGTTGGAAATGCTTTTCAGGCTCAGTACTGGGCTCAAAACATGCAGCCCTGAGGTCTCTCATGAAATCAGGTGGTTAAATAGAAATTCGCTGCTCAGCTGACCCGGTAGGAGCAAACGTATGCCAAAAATGTACACAGAATGAGCTTTTCAGTGAATAGCAGCCAGGCACATTTTAGCTAGTTTTACTTGTAAGTGGGGTTGGAAACGCTTTTCAGGCTCAGTACTGGGCTCAAAACATGCAGCCCTGAGGTCTCTCATGATAGCAGGTGGTTAAATAGAAATTCGCTGCTCAGCTGACCCGGCAGGAGCAAATGTATGCTAAAAATGTACTCAGAATGAGCTTTTCAGTGAATAGCAGCCAGGCACAT
Organism: Lissotriton vulgaris; assembly: GCF_964263255.1. Taxonomy (NCBI): domain Eukaryota; kingdom Metazoa; phylum Chordata; class Amphibia; order Caudata; family Salamandridae; genus Lissotriton; species Lissotriton vulgaris. The sequence goes on along the minus strand of NC_141691.1, from coordinate 1,084,831,642 downwards.
TTTAGCTAGTTTTACTTGTAAGTGGGGTTGGAAACGCTTTTCAGGCTCAGTACTGGGCTCAAAACATGCAGCCCTGAGGTCTCTCATGAAAGCAGGTGGTTAAATAGAAATTCGCTGCTCAGCTGACCCGGTAGGAGCAAACGTATGCCAAAAATGTACACAGAATGAGCTTTTCAGTGAAAAGCAGCCAGGCACATTTTAGCTAGTTTTACTTGTAAGTGGGGTTGGAAACGCTTTTCAGGATCAGTACTGGGCTTAAAACATGCAGCCCTGAGGTCTCTCATGATAGCAGGTGGTTAAATAGAAATTCGCTGCTCAGCTGACCCGGCAGGAGCAAACGTATGCTAAAAATGTACTCAGAATGAGCTTTTCAGTGAATAGCAGCCAGGCACATTTTAGCTAGTTTTACTTGTAAGTGGGGTTGGAAACGCTTTTCAGGCTCAGTACTGGGCTCAAAACATGCAGCCCTGAGGTCTCTCATGATAGCAGGTGGTTAAATAGAAATTCGCTGCTCAGCTGACCCGGCAGGAGTAAACGTATGCTAAAAATGTACTCAGAATGAGCTTTTCAGAGAAGAGAAGCCAGGCACATTTTAGCTAGTTTTACTTGTAAGTGGGGTTGGAAACGCTTTTCAGGCTCTGTACTGGGCTCAAAACATGCAGCCCTGAGGTCTCTCATGAAAGCAGGTGGTTAAATAGAAATTCACTGCTCAGCTGACCCGGTAGGAGCAAACGTATGCCAAAAATGAACACAGAATGAGCTTTTCAGTGAAGAGAAGCCAGGCACATTTTAGCTAGTTTTACTTGTAAGTGGGGTTGGAAACGCTTTTGAGGCTCAGTACTGGGCTCAAAACATGCAGCCCTGAGGTCTCTCATGATAGCAGGTGGTTAAATAGAAATTCGCTGATCAGCTGACCCGGCAGGAGCAAACGTATGCTAAAAATTTACTCAGAATGAGCTTTTCAGTGAATAGCAGCCAGGCACATTTTAGCTAGTTTTACTTGTAAGTGGGGTTGGAAATGCGTTTCAGGCTCAGTACTGGGCTCAAAACATGCAGCCCTGAGGTCTCTCATGATAGCAGGTGGTTAAATAGAAATTCGCTGCTCAGCTGATTCGGCAGGAGCAAACGTATATGCTAAAAATGTAATCAGAATGAGCTTTTCAGTGAAGAGAAGCCAGGCACATTTTAGCTAGTTTTACTTGTAAGTGGGGTTGGAAACGCTTCTCAGGATCAGTACTGGGCTCCAAACATGCAGCCCTGAGGTCTCTCATGATAGCAGGTGGTTAAATAGAAATTTGCTGCTCAGCTGACCCGGCAGGAGCAAACATATGCTAAAAATGTACTCAGAATGAGCTTTTCAGTGAAGAGAAGCCAGGCACATTTTGAGCTAGTTTTACTTGTAAGTGGGGTTGGAAACGCTTTTCAGGCTCAGCACTGGGCTCAAAACATGCAGCCCTGAGGTCTCCCATGAAATCAGGTGGTTAAATAGAAATTCGCTGCTCAGCTGACCCGGTAGGAGCAAACGTATGCCAAAAATGTACACAGAATGAGCGTTTCAGTGAATAGCAGCCAGGCACATTTTAGCTAGTTTTACTTGTAAGTGGGGTTGGAAACGCTTTTCAGGCTCAGTACTGGGCTCAAAACATGCAGCCCTGAGGTCTCTCATGATAGCAGGTGGTTAAATAGAAATTCGCTGCTCAGCTGACCCGGCAGGAGCAAACGTATACTAAAAATGTACTCAGAATGAGCTTTACAGTGAAGAGAAGCCAGGCACATTTTAGCTAGTTTTACTTGTAAGTGGGGTTGGAAACGCTTTTCAGGCTCAGTACTGGGCTCAAAACATGCAGTCCTGAGGTCTCTCATGAAAGCAGGTGGTTAAATAGAAATTTGCTGCTCAGCTGACCCGGTAGGAGCAAAGGTATGCCAAAAATGTACACAGAATGAGCTTTTCAGTGAATAGCAGCCAGGCACATTTTAGCTAGTTTTACTTGTAAGTGGGGTTGGAAACGCTTTTCAGGCTCAGTACTGGGCTCAAAACATGCAGCCCTGAGGTCTCTCATGATAGCAGGTGGTTAAATAGAAATTCACTGCTCAGCTGACCCGGTAGGAGCAAACGTATGCCAAAAATGTACACAGAATGAGCTTTTCAGTGAATAGCAGCCAGGCACATTTTAGCTAGTTTTACTTGTAAGTAGGGTTGGAAACGCTTTTCAGGCTCAGTACTGGGCTCAAAACATGCAGCCCTGATGTCTCTCATGAAAGCAGGTGGTTAAATAGAAATTCGCTGCTCAACTGACCCGGTAGGAGAAAAAGTATGCCAAAAATGTACACAGAATGAGCTTTTCAGTGAAAAGCAGCCAGGCACATTTTAGCTAGTTTTACTTGTAAGTGGGGTTGGAAACGCTTTTCAGGCTCAGTACTGGGCTCAAAACATGCAGCCCTGAGGTCTCTCATCATGCAGCCCTGAGGTCTCTCATGATAGCAGGTGGTTAAATAGAAATTCGCTGCTCAGCTGATTCGGCAGGAGCAAACGTATATGCTAAAAATGTACTCAGAATGAGCTTTTCAGTAAAGAGAAGCCAGGCACATTTTAGCTAGATTTACTTGTAAGTGGGGTTGGAAACGCTTTCCAGGCTCAGTACTGGGCTCAAAACATGCAGCCCTGAGGTCTCTCATGATAGCAGGTGGTTAAATAGAAATTCGCTGCTCAGCTGACCCGGCAGGAGCAAACGTATGCTAAAAATGTACTCAGAATGAGCTTTTCAGTGAATAGCAGCCAGGCACATTTTAGCTAGTTTTACTTGTAAGTGGGGTTGGAAACGCTTTTCAGGATCAGTACTGGGCTCAAAACATGCAGCCCTGAGGTCTCTCATGATAGCAGGTGGTTAAATAGAAATTCGCTGCTCAGCTGACCCGGCAGGAGCAAACGTATGCTAAAAATGTACTCAGAATGAGCTTTTCAGTGAATAGCAGCCAGGCACATTTTAGCTAGTTTTACTTGTAAGTGGGGTTGGAAACGCTTTCCAGGCTCAGTACTGGGCTCAAAACATGCAGCCCTGAGGTCTCTCATGAAATCAGGTGGTTAAATAGAAATTCGCTGCTCAGCTGACCCGGTAGGAGCAAACGTATGCCAAAAATGTACACAGAATGAGCTTTTCAGTGAATAGCAGCCAGGCACATTTTAGTTAGTTTTACTTGTAAGTGGGGTTGGAAACGCTTTTCAGGCTCAGTACTGGGCTCAAAACATGCAGCCCTGGGGTCTCTCATGATAGCAGGTGGTTAAATAGAAATTCGCTGCTCAGCTGACCCGGCAGGAGCAAACGTATACTAAAAATGTACTCAGAATGAGCTTTTCATTGAAGAGAAGCCAGGCACATTTTAGCTAGTTTTACTTGTAAGTGGGGTTGGAAATGCTTTTCAGGCTCAGTACTGAGCTCAAAACATGCAGCCCTGAGGTCTCTCATGAAAGCAGGTGGTTAAATAGAAATTCGCTGCTCAGCTGACCCGGTAGGAGCAAATGTATACCAAAAATGTACACAGAATGAGCTTTTCAGTGAATAGCAGCCAGGCACATTTTCGCTAGTTTTACTTGTAAGTGGGGTTGGAAACGCTTTTCAGGATCAGTACTGGGCTCAAAACATGCAGCCCTGAGGTCTCTCATGATAGCAGGTGGTTAAATAGAAATTCGCTGCTCAGCTGACCCGGCAGGAGCAAACGTATGCTAAAAATGTACTCAGAATGAGCTTTTCAGTGAAGAGAAGCCAGGCACATTTTAGCTAGTTTTACTTGTAAGTGGGGTTGGAAACGCTTTTCAGGCTCAGTACTGGGCTCAAAACATGCAGTCCTGAGGTCTCTCATGAAAGCAGGTGGTTAAATAGAAATTTGCTGCTCAGCTGACCCGGTAGGAGCAAACGTATGCCAAAAATGTACACAGAATGAGCTTTTCAGTGAATAGCAGCCAGGCACATTTTAGCTAGTTTTACTTGTAAGTGGGGTTGGAAACGCTTTTCAGGATCAGTACTGGGCACAAAACATGCAGCCCTGAGGTCTCTCATGATAGCAGGTGGTTAAATAGAAATTCGCTGCTCAGCTGACCCGGCAGGAGCAAACGTATGCTAAAAATGTACTCAGAATGAGCTTTTCAGTGAAGAGAAGCCAGGCACATTTTAGCTAGTTTTACTTGTAAGTGGGGTTGGAAATGCTTTTCAGGCTCAGTACTGGGCTCAAAACATGCAGCCCTGAGGTCTCTCATGAAATCAGGTGGTTAAATAGAAATTCGCTGCTCAGCTGACCCGGTAGGAGCAAACGTATGCCAAAAATGTACACAGAATGAGCTTTTCAGTGAATAGCAGCCAGGCACATTTTAGCTAGTTTTACTTGTAAGTGGGGTTGGAAACGCTTTTCAGGCTCAGTACTGGGCTCAAAAATTGCAGCCCTGAGGTCTCTCATGATAGCAGGTGGTTAAATAGAAATTCGCTGCTCAGCTGACCCGGCAGGAGCAAACGTATGCTAAAAATGTACTCAGAATGAGCTTTTCAGTGAATAGCAGCCAGGCACATTTTAGCTAGTTTTACTTGTAAGTGGGGTTGGAAACGCTTTTCAGGCTCAGTACTGGGCTCAAAACATGCAGCCCTGAGGTCTCTCATGAAAGCAGGTGGTTAAATAGAAATTCGCTGCTCAGCTGACCCGGTAGGAGCAAACGTATGCCAAAAATGTACACAGAATGAGCTTTTCAGTGAAAAGCAGCCAGGCACATTTTAGCTAGTTTTACTTGTAAGTGGGGTTGGAAACGCTTTTCAGGATCAGTACTGGGCTTAAAACATGCAGCCCTGAGGTCTCTCATGATAGCAGGTGGTTAAATAGAAATTCGCTGCTCAGCTGACCCGGCAGGAGCAAACGTATGCTAAAAATGTACTCAGAATGAGCTTTTCAGTGAATAGCAGCCAGGCACATTTTAGCTAGTTTTACTTGTAAGTGGGGTTGGAAACGCTTTTCAGGCTCAGTACTGGGCTCAAAACATGCAGCCCTGAGGTCTCTCATGATAGCAGGTGGTTAAATAGAAATTCGCTGCTCAGCTGACCCGGCAGGAGCAAACGTATGCTAAAAATGTACTCAGAATGAGCTTTTCAGAGAAGAGAAGCCAGGCACATTTTAGCTAGTTTTACTTGTAAGTGGGGTTGGAAACGCTTTTCAGGCTCTGTACTGGGCTCAAAACATGCAGCCCTGAGGTCTCTCATGAAAGCAGGTGGTTAAATAGAAATTCACTGCTCAGCTGACCCGGTAGGAGCAAACGTATGCCAAAAATGAACACAGAATGAGCTTTTCAGTGAAGAGAAGCCAGGCACATTTTAGCTAGTTTTACTTGTAAGTGGGGTTGGAAACGCTTTTGAGGCTCAGTACTGGGCTCAAAACATGCAGCCCTGAGGTCTCTCATGATAGCAGGTGGTTAAATAGAAATTCGCTGCTCAGCTGACCCGGCAGGAGCAAATGTATGCTAAAAATGTACTCAGAATGAGCTTTTCAGTGAATAGCAGCCAGGCACATTTTAGCTAGTTTTACTTGTAAGTGGGGTTGGAAACGCTTTTCAGGCTCAGTACTGGGCTCAAAACATGCAGCCCTGAGGTCTCTCATGAAAGCAGGTGGTTAAATAGAAATTCGCTGCTCAGCTGACCCGGTAGGAGCAAACGTATGCCAAAAATGTACACAGAATGAGCTTTTCAGTGAAAAGCAGCCAGGCACATTTTAGCTAGTTTTACTTGTAAGTGGGGTTGGAAACGCTTTTCAGGATCAGTACTGGGCTTAAAACATGCAGCCCTGAGGTCTCTCATGATAGCAGGTGGTTAAATAGAAATTCGCTGCTCAGCTGACCCGGCAGGAGCAAACGTATGCTAAAAATGTACTCAGAATGAGCTTTTCAGTGAATAGCAGCCAGGCACATTTTAGCTAGTTTTACTTGTAAGTGGGGTTGGAAACGCTTTTCAGGCTCAGTACTGGGCTCAAAACATGCAGCCCTGAGGTCTCTCATGATAGCAGGTGGTTAAATAGAAATTCGCTGCTCAGCTGACCCGGCAGGAGTAAACGTATGCTAAAAATGTACTCAGAATGAGCTTTTCAGAGAAGAGAAGCCAGGCACATTTTAGCTAGTTTTACTTGTAAGTGGGGTTGGAAACGCTTTTCAGGCTCTGTACTGGGCTCAAAACATGCAGCCCTGAGGTCTCTCATGAAAGCAGGTGGTTAAATAGAAATTCACTGCTCAGCTGACCCGGTAGGAGCAAACGTATGCCAAAAATGAACACAGAATGAGCTTTTCAGTGAAGAGAAGCCAGGCACATTTTAGCTAGTTTTACTTGTAAGTGGGGTTGGAAACGCTTTTGAGGCTCAGTACTGGGCTCAAAACATGCAGCCCTGAGGTCTCTCATGATAGCAGGTGGTTAAATAGAAATTCGCTGATCAGCTGACCCGGCAGGAGCAAACGTATGCTAAAAATTTACTCAGAATGAGCTTTTCAGTGAATAGCAGCCAGGCACATTTTAGCTAGTTTTACTTGTAAGTGGGGTTGGAAATGCGTTTCAGGCTCAGTACTGGGCTCAAAACATGCAGCCCTGAGGTCTCTCATGATAGCAGGTGGTTAAATAGAAATTCGCTGCTCAGCTGATTCGGCAGGAGCAAACGTATATGCTAAAAATGTAATCAGAATGAGCTTTTCAGTGAAGAGAAGCCAGGCACATTTTAGCTAGTTTTACTTGTAAGTGGGGTTGGAAACGCTTCTCAGGATCAGTACTGGGCTCCAAACATGCAGCCCTGAGGTCTCTCATGATAGCAGGTGGTTAAATAGAAATTCGCTGCTCAGCTGACCCGGCAGGAGCAAACATATGCTAAAAATGTACTCAGAATGAGCTTTTCAGTGAAGAGAAGCCAGGCACATTTTGAGCTAGTTTTACTTGTAAGTGGGGTTGGAAACGCTTTTCAGGCTCAGCACTGGGCTCAAAACATGCAGCCCTGAGGTCTCCCATGAAATCAGGTGGTTAAATAGAAATTCGCTGCTCAGCTGACCCGGTAGGAGCAAACGTATGCCAAAAATGTACACAGAATGAGCGTTTCAGTGAATAGCAGCCAGGCACATTTTAGCTAGTTTTACTTGTAAGTGGGGTTGGAAACGCTTTTCAGGCTCAGTACTGGGCTCAAAACATGCAGCCCTGAGGTCTCTCATGATAGCAGGTGGTTAAATAGAAATTCGCTGCTCAGCTGACCCGGCAGGAGCAAACGTATACTAAAAATGTACTCAGAATGAGCTTTTCAGTGAAGAGAAGCCAGGCACATTTTAGCTAGTTTTACTTGTAAGTGGGGTTGGAAACGCTTTTCAGGCTCAGTACTGGGCTCAAAACATGCAGTCCTGAGGTCTCTCATGAAAGCAGGTGGTTAAATAGAAATTTGCTGCTCAGCTGACCCGGTAGGAGCAAAGGTATGCCAAAAATGTACACAGAATGAGCTTTTCAGTGAATAGCAGCCAGGCACATTTTAGCTAGTTTTACTTGTAAGTGGGGTTGGAAACGCTTTTCAGGCTCAGTACTGGGCTCAAAACATGCAGCCCTGAGGTCTCTCATGATAGCAGGTGGTTAAATAGAAATTCACTGCTCAGCTGACCCGGTAGGAGCAAACGTATGCAAAAAATGTACACAGAATGAGCTTTTCAGTGAATAGCAGCCAGGCACATTTTAGCTAGTTTTACTTGTAAGTAGGGTTGGAAACGCTTTTCAGGCTCAGTACTGGGCTCAAAACATGCAGCCCTGATGTCTCTCATGAAAGCAGGTGGTTAAATAGAAATTCGCTGCTCAACTGACCCGGTAGGAGAAAAAGTATGCCAAAAATGTACACAGAATGAGCTTTTCAGTGAAAAGCAGCCAGGCACATTTTAGCTAGTTTTACTTGTAAGTGGGGTTGGAAACGCTTTTCAGGCTCAGTACTGGGCTCAAAACATGCAGCCCTGAGGTCTCTCATCATGCAGCCCTGAGGTCTCTCATGATAGCAGGTGGTTAAATAGAAATTCGCTGCTCAGCTGATTCGGCAGGAGCAAACGTATATGCTAAAAATGTACTCAGAATGAGCTTTTCAGTAAAGAGAAGCCAGGCACATTTTAGCTAGATTTACTTGTAAGTGGGGTTGGAAACGCTTTCCAGGCTCAGTACTGGGCTCAAAACATGCAGCCCTGAGGTCTCTCATGATAGCAGGTGGTTAAATAGAAATTCGCTGCTCAGCTGACCCGGCAGGAGCAAACGTATGCTAAAAATGTACTCAGAATGAGCTTTTCAGTGAATAGCAGCCAGGCACATTTTAGCTAGTTTTACTTGTAAGTGGGGTTGGAAACGCTTTTCAGGATCAGTACTGGGCTCAAAACATGCAGCCCTGAGGTCTCTCATGATAGCAGGTGGTTAAATAGAAATTCGCTGCTCAGCTGACCCGGCAGGAGCAAACGTATGCTAAAAATGTACTCAGAATGAGCTTTTCAGTGAATAGCAGCCAGGCACATTTTAGCTAGTTTTACATGTAAGTGGGGTTGGAAACGCTTTCCAGGCTCAGTACTGGGCTCAAAACATGCAGCCCTGAGGTCTCTCATGAAATCAGGTGGTTAAATAGAAATTCGCTGCTCAGCTGACCCGGTAGGAGCAAACGTATGCCAAAAATGTACACAGAATGAGCTTTTCAGTGAATAGCAGCCAGGCACATTTTAGTTAGTTTTACTTGTAAGTGGGGTTGGAAACGCTTTTCAGGCTCAGTACTGGGCTCAAAACATGCAGCCCTGGGGTCTCTCATGATAGCAGGTGGTTAAATAGAAATTCGCTGCTCAGCTGACCCGGCAGGAGCAAACGTATACTAAAAATGTACTCAGAATGAGCTTTTCATTGAAGAGAAGCCAGGCACATTTTAGCTAGTTTTACTTGTAAGTGGGGTTGGAAATGCTTTTCAGGCTCAGTACTGAGCTCAAAACATGCAGCCCTGAGGTCTCTCATGAAAGCAGGTGGTTAAATAGAAATTCGCTGCTCAGCTGACCCGGTAGGAGCAAATGTATACCAAAAATGTACACAGAATGAGCTTTTCAGTGAATAGCAGCCAGGCACATTTTCGCTAGTTTTACTTGTAAGTGGGGTTGGAAACGCTTTTCAGGATCAGTTCTGGGCTCAAAACATGCAGCCCTGAGGTCTCTCATGATAGCAGGTGGTTAAATAGAAATTCGCTGCTCAGCTGACCCGGCAGGAGCAAACGTATGCTAAAAATGTACTCAGAATGAGCTTTTCAGTGAAGAGAAGCCAGGCACATTTTAGCTAGTTTTACTTGTAAGTGGGGTTGGAAACGCTTTTCAGGCTCAGTACTGGGCTCAAAACATGCAGTCCTGAGGTCTCTCATGAAAGCAGGTGGTTAAATAGAAATTTGCTGCTCAGCTGACCCGGTAGGAGCAAACGTATGCCAAAAATGTACACAGAATGAGCTTTTCAGTGAATAGCAGCCAGGCACATTTTAGCTAGTTTTACTTGTAAGTGGGGTTGGAAACGCTTTTCGGGATCAGTACTGGGCACAAAACATGCAGCCCTGAGGTCTCTCATGATAGCAGGTGGTTAAATAGAAATTCGCTGCTCAGCTGACCCGGCAGGAGCAAACTTATGCTAAAAATGTACTCAGAATGAGCTTTTCAGTGAAGAGAAGCCAGGCACATTTTAGCTAGTTTTACTTGTAAGTGGGGTTGGAAATGCTTTTCAGGCTCAGTACTGGGCTCAAAACATGCAGCCCTGAGGTCTCTCATGAAATCAGGTGGTTAAATAGAAATTCGCTGCTCAGCTGACCCGGTAGGAGCAAACGTATGCCAAAAATGTACACAGAATGAGCTTTTCAGTGAATAGCAGCCAGGCACATTTTAGCTAGTTTTACTTGTAAGTGGGGTTGGAAACGCTTTTCAGGCTCAGTACTGGGCTCAAAACATGCAGCCCTGAGGTCTCTCATGATAGCAGGTGGTTAAATAGAAATTCGCTGCTCAGCTGACACGGCAGGAGCAAACGTATGCTAAAAATGTACTCAGAATGAGCTTTTCAGTGAATAGCAGCCAGGCACATTTTAGCTAGTTTTACTTGTAAGTGGGGTTGGAAACGCTTTTCAGGCTCAGTACTGGGCTCAAAACATGCAGCCCTGAGGTCTCTCATGAAAGCAGGTGGTTAAATAGAAATTCGCTGCTCAGCTGACCCGGTAGGAGCAAACGTATGCCAAAAATGTACACAGAATGAGCTTTTCAGTGAAAAGCAGCCAGGCACATTTTAGCTAGTTTTACTTGTAAGTGGGGTTGGAAACGCTTTTCAGGATCAGTACTGGGCTTAAAACATGCAGCCCTGAGGTCTCTCATGATAGCAGGTGGTTAAATAGAAATTCGCTGCTCAGCTGACCCGGCAGGAGCAAACGTATGCTAAAAATGTACTCAGAATGAGCTTTTCAGTGAATAGCAGCCAGGCACATTTTAGCTAGTTTTACTTGTAAGTGGGGTTGGAAACGCTTTTCAGGCTCAGTACTGGGCTCAAAACATGCAGCCCTGAGGTCTCTCATGATAGCAGGTGGTTAAATAGAAATTCGCTGCTCAGCTGACCCGGCAGGAGCAAACGTATGCTAAAAATGTACTCAGAATGAGCTTTTCAGAGAAGAGAAGCCAGGCACATTTTAGCTAGTTTTACTTGTAAGTGGGGTTGGAAATGCTTTTCAGGCTCTGTACTGGGCTCAAAACATGCAGCCCTGAGGTCTCTCATGAAAGCAGGTGGTTAAATAGAAATTCACTGCTCAGCTGACCCGGTAGGAGCAAACGTATGCCAAAAATGAACACAGAATGAGCTTTTCAGTGAAGAGAAGCCAGGCACATTTTAGCTAGTTTTACTTGTAAGTGGGGTTGGAAACGCTTTTGAGGCTCAGTACTGGGCTCAAAACATGCAGCCCTGAGGTCTCTCATGATAGCAGGTGGTTAAATAGAAATTCGCTGATCAGCTGACCCGGCAGGAGCAAACGTATGCTAAAAATTTACTCAGAATGAGCTTTTCAGTGAATAGCAGCCAGGCACATTTTAGCTAGTTTTACTTGTAAGTGGGGTTGGAAATGCGTTTCAGGCTCAGTACTGGGCTCAAAACATGCAGCCCTGAGGTCTCTCATGATAGCAGGTGGTTAAATAGAAATTCGCTGCTCAGCTGATTCGGCAGGAGCAAACGTATATGCTAAAAATGTAATCAGAATGAGCTTTTCAGTGAAGAGAAGCCAGGCACATTTTAGCTAGTTTTACTTGTAAGTGGGGTTGGAAACGCTTCTCAGGATCAGTACTGGGCTCCAAACATGCAGCCCTGAGGTCTCTCATGATAGCAGGTGGTTAAATAGAAATTCGCTGCTCAGCTGACCCGGCAGGAGCAAACATATGCTAAAAATGTACTCAGAATGAGCTTTTCAGTGAAGAGAAGCCAGGCACATTTTGAGCTAGTTTTACTTGTAAGTGGGGTTGGAAACGCTTTTCAGGCTCAGCACTGGGCTCAAAACATGCAGCCCTGAGGTCTCCCATGAAATCAGGTGGTTAAATAGAAATTCGCTGCTCAGCTGACCCGGTAGGAGCAAACGTATGCCAAAAATGTACACAGAATGAGCGTTTCAGTGAATAGCAGCCAGGCACATTTTAGCTAGTTTTACTTGTAAGTGGGGTTGGAAACGCTTTTCAGGCTCAGTACTGGGCTCAAAACATGCAGCCCTGAGGTCTCTCATGATAGCAGGTGGTTAAATAGAAATTCGCTGCTCAGCTGACCCGGCAGGAGCAAACGTATACTAAAAATGTACTCAGAATGAGCTTTTCAGTGAAGAGAAGCGAGGCACATTTTAGCTAGTTTTTACTTGTAAGTGGGGTTGGAAACGCTTTTCAGGCTCTGTACTGGGCTCAAAACATGCAGCCCTGAGGTCTCTCATGAAAGCAGGTGGTTAAATAGAAATTCGCTGCTCAGCTGACCCGGTAGGAGCAAACGTATGCCAAAAATGAACACAGAATGAGCTTTTCAGTGAAGAGAAGCCAGGCACATTTTAGCTAGTTTTACTTGTAAGTGGGGTTGGAAACGCTTTTGAGGCTCAGTACTGGGCTCAAAACATGCAGCCCTGAGGTCTCTCATGATAGCAGGTGGTTAAATAGAAATTCGCTGCTCAGCTGACCCGGCAGGAGCAAACGTATGCTAAAAATGTACTCAGAATGAGCTTTTCAGTGAAGAGAAGCCAGGCACATTTTGAGCTAGTTTTACTTGTAAGTGGGGTTGGAAATGCTTTTCAGGCTCAGTACTGAGCTCAAAACATGCAGCCCTGAGGTCTCTCATGAAAGCAGGTGGTTAAATAGAAATTCGCTGCTCAGCTGACCCGGTAGGAGCAAATGTATACCAAAAATGTACACAGAATGAGCTTTTCAGTGAATAGCAGCCAGGCACATTTTCGCTAGTTTTACTTGTAAGTGGGGTTGGAAACGCTTTTCAGGATCAGTTCTGGGCTCAAAACATGCAGCCCTGAGGTCTCTCATGATAGCAGGTGGTTAAATAGAAATTCGCTGCTCAGCTGACCCGGCAGGAGCAAACGTATGCTAAAAATGTACTCAGAATGAGCTTTTCAGTGAAGAGAAGCCAGGCACATTTTAGCTAGTTTTACTTGTAAGTGGGGTTGGAAACGCTTTTCAGGCTCAGTACTGGGCTCAAAACATGCAGTCCTGAGGTCTCTCATGAAAGCAGGTGGTTAAATAGAAATTTGCTGCTCAGCTGACCCGGTAGGAGCAAACGTATGCCAAAAATGTACACAGAATGAGCTTTTCAGTGAATAGCAGCCAGGCACATTTTAGCTAGTTTTACTTGTAAGTGGGGTTGGAAACGCTTTTCGGGATCAGTACTGGGCACAAAACATGCAGCCCTGAGGTCTCTCATGATAGCAGGTGGTTAAATAGAAATTCGCTGCTCAGCTGACCCGGCAGGAGCAAACTTATGCTAAAAATGTACTCAGAATGAGCTTTTCAGTGAAGAGAAGCCAGGCACATTTTAGCTAGTTTTACTTGTAAGTGGGGTTGGAAATGCTTTTCAGGCTCAGTACTGGGCTCAAAACATGCAGCCCTGAGGTCTCTCATGAAATCAGGTGGTTAAATAGAAATTCGCTGCTCAGCTGACCCGGTAGGAGCAAACGTATGCCAAAAATGTACACAGAATGAGCTTTTCAGTGAATAGCAGCCAGGCACATTTTAGCTAGTTTTACTTGTAAGTGGGGTTGGAAACGCTTTTCAGGCTCAGTACTGGGCTCAAAACATGCAGCCCTGAGGTCTCTCATGATAGCAGGTGGTTAAATAGAAATTCGCTGCTCAGCTGACACGGCAGGAGCAAACGTATGCTAAAAATGTACTCAGAATGAGCTTTTCAGTGAATAGCAGCCAGGCACATTTTAGCTAGTTTTACTTGTAAGTGGGGTTGGAAACGCTTTTCAGGCTCAGTACTGGGCTCAAAACATGCAGCCCTGAGGTCTCTCATGAAAGCAGGTGGTTAAATAGAAATTCGCTGCTCAGCTGACCCGGTAGGAGCAAACGTATGCCAAAAATGTACACAGAATGAGCTTTTCAGTGAAAAGCAGCCAGGCACATTTTAGCTAGTTTTACTTGTAAGTGGGGTTGGAAACGCTTTTCAGGATCAGTACTGGGCTTAAAACATGCAGCCCTGAGGTCTCTCATGATAGCAGGTGGTTAAATAGAAATTCGCTGCTCAGCTGACCCGGCAGGAGCAAACGTATGCTAAAAATGTACTCAGAATGAGCTTTTCAGTGAATAGCAGCCAGGCACATTTTAGCTAGTTTTACTTGTAAGTGGGGTTGGAAACGCTTTTCAGGCTCAGTACTGGGCTCAAAACATGCAGCCCTGAGGTCTCTCATGATAGCAGGTGGTTAAATAGAAATTCGCTGCTCAGCTGACCCGGCAGGAGCAAACGTATGCTAAAAATGTACTCAGAATGAGCTTTTCAGAGAAGAGAAGCCAGGCACATTTTAGCTAGTTTTACTTGTAAGTGGGGTTGGAAATGCTTTTCAGGCTCTGTACTGGGCTCAAAACATGCAGCCCTGAGGTCTCTCATGAAAGCAGGTGGTTAAATAGAAATTCACTGCTCAGCTGACCCGGTAGGAGCAAACGTATGCCAAAAATGAACACAGAATGAGCTTTTCAGTGAAGAGAAGCCAGGCACATTTTAGCTAGTTTTACTTGTAAGTGGGGTTGGAAACGCTTTTGAGGCTCAGTACTGGGCTCAAAACATGCAGCCCTGAGGTCTCTCATGATAGCAGGTGGTTAAATAGAAATTCGCTGATCAGCTGACCCGGCAGGAGCAAACGTATGCTAAAAATTTACTCAGAATGAGCTTTTCAGTGAATAGCAGCCAGGCACATTTTAGCTAGTTTTACTTGTAAGTGGGGTTGGAAATGCGTTTCAGGCTCAGTACTGGGCTCAAAACATGCAGCCCTGAGGTCTCTCATGATAGCAGGTGGTTAAATAGAAATTCGCTGCTCAGCTGATTCGGCAGGAGCAAACGTATATGCTAAAAATGTAATCAGAATGAGCTTTTCAGTGAAGAGAAGCCAGGCACATTTTAGCTAGTTTTACTTGTAAGTGGGGTTGGAAACGCTTCTCAGGATCAGTACTGGGCTCCAAACATGCAGCCCTGAGGTCTCTCATGATAGCAGGTGGTTAAATAGAAATTCGCTGCTCAGCTGACCCGGCAGGAGCAAACATATGCTAAAAATGTACTCAGAATGAGCTTTTCAGTGAAGAGAAGCCAGGCACATTTTGAGCTAGTTTTACTTGTAAGTGGGGTTGGAAACGCTTTTCAGGCTCAGCACTGGGCTCAAAACATGCAGCCCTGAGGTCTCCCATGAAATCAGGTGGTTAAATAGAAATTCGCTGCTCAGCTGACCCGGTAGGAGCAAACGTATGCCAAAAATGTACACAGAATGAGCGTTTCAGTGAATAGCAGCCAGGCACATTTTAGCTAGTTTTACTTGTAAGTGGGGTTGGAAACGCTTTTCAGGCTCAGTACTGGGCTCAAAACATGCAGCCCTGAGGTCTCTCATGATAGCAGGTGGTTAAATAGAAATTCGCTGCTCAGCTGACCCGGCAGGAGCAAACGTATACTAAAAATGTACTCAGAATGAGCTTTTCAGTGAAGAGAAGCGAGGCACATTTTAGCTAGTTTTTACTTGTAAGTGGGGTTGGAAACGCTTTTCAGGCTCTGTACTGGGCTCAAAACATGCAGCCCTGAGGTCTCTCATGAAAGCAGGTGGTTAAATAGAAATTCGCTGCTCAGCTGACCCGGTAGGAGCAAACGTATGCCAAAAATGAACACAGAATGAGCTTTTCAGTGAAGAGAAGCCAGGCACATTTTAGCTAGTTTTACTTGTAAGTGGGGTTGGAAACGCTTTTGAGGCTCAGTACTGGGCTCAAAACATGCAGCCCTGAGGTCTCTCATGATAGCAGGTGGTTAAATAGAAATTCGCTGCTCAGCTGACCCGGCAGGAGCAAACGTATGCTAAAAATGTACTCAGAATGAGCTTTTCAGTGAATAGCAGCCAGGCACATTTTAGCTAGTTTTACTTGTAAGTGGGGTTGGAAACGCTTTTCAGGCTCAGTACTGGGCTCAAAACATGCAGCCCTGAGGTCTCTCATGATAGCAGGTGGTTAAATAGAAATTCGCTGCTCAGCTGATTGGGCAGGAGCAAACGTATATGCTAAAAATGTACTCAGAATGAGCTTTTCAGTGAAGAGAAGCCAGGCACATTTTAGCTAGTTTTACTTGTAAGTGGGGTTGGAAACGCTTTGCAGGATCAGTACTGGGCTCAAAACATGCAGCCCTGAGGTCTCTCATGATAGCAGGTGGTTAAATAGAAATTCGCTGCTCAGCTGACCCGGCAGGAGCAAACATATGCTAAAAATGTACTCAGAATGAGCTTTTCAGTGAAGAGAAGCCAGGCACATTTTGAGCTAGTTTTACTTGTAAGTGGGGTTGGAAACGCTTTTCAGGCTCAGCACTGGGCTCAAAACATGCAGCCCTGAGGTCTCCCATGAAATCAGGTAGTTAAATAGAAATTCACTGCTCAGCTGACCCGGTAGGAGCAAACGTATGCCAAAAATGTACACAGAATGAGCTTTTCAGTGAATAGCAGCCAGGCACATTTTAGCTAGTTTTACTTGTAAGTGGGGTTGGAAACACTTTTCAGGCTCAGTACTGGGCTCAAAACATGCAGCCCTGAGGTCTCTCATGATAGCAGGTGGTCTGATAGAAATTCGCTGCTCAGCTGACCCGGCAGGAGCAAACGTATACTAAAAATGTACTCAGAATGAGCTTTTCAGTGAAGAGAAGCCAGGCACATTTTAGCTAGTTTTACTTGTAAGTGGGGTTGGAAATGCTTTTCAGGCTCAGTACTGAGCTCAAAACATGCAGCCCTGAGGTCTCTCATGAAAGCAGGTGGTTAAATAGAAATTCGCTGCTCAGCTGACCCGGTAGGAGCAAACGTATGCCAAAAATGTACACAGAATGAGCTTTTCAGTGAATAGCAGCCAGGCACATTTTCGCTAGTTTTACTTGTAAGTGGGGTTGGAAACGCTTTTCAGGCTCAGTACTGAGCTCAAAACATGCAGCCCTGAGGTCTCTCATGAAAGCAGGTGGTTAAATAGAAATTCGCTGCTCAGCTGACCCGGTAGGAGCAAACGTATGCCAAAAATGTACACAGAATGAGCTTTTCAGTGAATAGCAGCCAGGCACATTTTCGCTAGTTTTACTTGTAAGTGGGGTTGGAAACGCTTTTCAGGATCAGTACTGGGCTCAAAACACGCAGCCCTGAGGTCTCTCATGATAGCAGGTGGTTAAATAGAAATTCGCTGCTCAGCTGACCCGGCAGGAGCAAACGTATGCTAAAAATGTACTCAGAATGAGCTTTTCAGTGAAGAGAAGCCAGGCACATTTTAGCTAGTTTTACTTGTAAGTGGGGTTGGAAACGCTTTTCAGGCTCAGTACTGGGCTCGAAACATGCAGCCCTGAGGTCTCTCATGATAGCAGGTGGTTAAATAGAAGTTCGCTGCTCAGCTGACCCGGCAGGAGCAAACGTATACTAAAAATGTACTCAGAATGAGCTTTTCAGTGAAGAGAAGCCAGGCACATTTTAGCTAGTTTTACTTGTAAGTGGGGTTGGAAATGCTTTTCAGGCTCATTACTGAGCTCAAAACATGCAGCCCTGAGGTCTCTCATGAAAGCAGGTGGTTAAATAGAAATTCGCTGCTCAGCTGACCCGGTAGGAGCAAACGTATGCCAAAAATGTACACAGAATGAGCTTTTCAGTGAATAGCAGCCAGGCACATTTTCGCTAGTTTTACTTGTAAGTGGGGTTGGAAACGCTTTTCAGGATCAGTACTGGGCTCAAAACATGCAGCCCTGAGGTCTCTCATGAAAGCAGGTGGTTAAATAGAAATTCGCTGCTCAGCTGACCCGGTAGGAGCAAACGTATGCCAAAAATGTACACAGAATGAGCTTTTCAGTGAATAGCAGCCAGGCACATTTTAGCTAGTTTTACTTGTAAGTGGGGTTGGAAATGCTTTTCGGGCTCAGTACTGGGCTCAAAACATGCAGCCCTGAGGTCTCTCATGATAGCAGGTGGTTAAATAGAAATTCGCTGCTCAGCTGACCCGGCAGGAGCAAACATATGCTAAAAATGTACTCAGAATGAGCTTTTCAGTGAATAGCAGCCAGGCACATTTTAGCTAGTTTTACTTGTAAGTGGGGTTGGAAATGCTTTTCAGGCTCAGTACTGAGCTCAAAACATGCAGCCCTGAGGTCTCTCATGAAAGCAGGTGGTTAAATAGAAATTCGCTGCTCAGCTGACCCGGTAGGAGCAAACGTATGCCAAAAATGTACACAGAATGAGCTTTTCAGTGAAAAGCAGCCAGGCACATTTTAGCTAGTTTTACTTGTAAGTGGGGTTGGAAACGCTTTTCAGGCTCAGTACTGGGCTCAAAACATGCAGTCCTGAGGTCTCTCATGAAAGCAGGTGGTTAAATAGAAATTTGCTGCTCAGCTGACCCGGTAGGAGCAAACGTATGCCAAAAATGTACACAGAATGAGCTTTTCAGTGAATAGCAGCCAGGCACATTTTAGCTAGTTTTACTTGTAAGTGGGGTTGGAAACGCTTTTCAGGATCAGTACTGGGCACAAAACATGCAGCCCTGAGGTCTCTCATGATAGCAGGTGGTTAAATAGAAATTCGCTGCTCAGCTGACCCGGCAGGAGCAAACGTATGCTAAAAATGTACTCAGAATGAGCTTTTCAGTGAAGAGAAGCCAGGCACATTTTAGCTAGTTTTACTTGTAAGTGGGGTTGGAAATGCTTTTCAGGCTCAGTACTGGGCTCAAAACATGCAGCCCTGAGGTCTCTCATGAAATCAGGTGGTTAAATAGAAATTCGCTGCTCAGCTGACCCGGTAGGAGCAAACGTATGCCAAAAATGTACACAGAATGAGCTTTTCAGTGAATAGCAGCCAGGCACATTTTAGCTAGTTTTACTTGTAAGTGGGGTTGGAAACGCTTTTCAGGCTCAGTACTGGGCTCAAAACATGCAGCCCTGAGGTCTCTCATGATAGCAGGTGGTTAAATAGAAATTCGCTGCTCAGCTGACCCGGCAGGAGCAAACGTATGCTAAAAATGTACTCAGAATGAGCTTTTCAGTGAATAGCAGCCAGGCACATTTTAGCTAGTTTTACTTGTAAGTGGGGTTGGAAACGCTTTTCAGGCTCAGTACTGGGCTCAAAACATGCAGCCCTGAGGTCTCTCATGAAAGCAGGTGGTTAAATAGAAATTCGCTGCTCAGCTGACCCGGTAGGAGCAAACGTATGCCAAAAATGTACACAGAATGAGCTTTTCAGTGAAAAGCAGCCAGGCACATTTTAGCTAGTTTTACTTGTAAGTGGGGTTGGAAACGCTTTTCAGGATCAGTACTGGGCTTAAAACATGCAGCCCTGAGGTCTCTCATGATAGCAGGTGGTTAAATAGAAATTCGCTGCTCAGCTGACCCGGCAGGAGCAAACGTATGCTAAAAATGTACTCAGAATGAGCTTTTCAGTGAATAGCAGCCAGGCACATTTTAGCTAGTTTTACTTGTAAGTGGGGTTGGAAACGCTTTTCAGGCTCTGTACTGGGCTCAAAACATGCAGCCCTGAGGTCTCTCATGAAAGCAGGTGGTTAAATAGAAATTCACTGCTCAGCTGACCCGGTAGGAGCAAACGTATGCCAAAAATGAACACAGAATGAGCTTTTCAGTGAAGAGAAGCCAGGCATATTTTAGCTAGTTTTACTTGTAAGTGGGGTTGGAAACGCTTTTGAGGCTCAGTACTGGGCTCAAAACATGCAGCCCTGAGGTCTCTCATGAAAGCAGGTGGTTAAATAGAAATTCGCTGCTCAGCTGACCCGGTAGGAGCAAACGTATGCCAAAAATGTACACAGAATGAGCTTTTCAGTGAAAAGCAGCCAGGCACATTTTAGCTAGTTTTACTTGTAAGTGGGGTTGGAAACGCTTTTCAGGATCAGTACTGGGCTTAAAACATGCAGCCCTGAGGTCTCTCATGATAGCAGGTGGTTAAATAGAAATTCGCTGCTCAGCTGACCCGGCAGGAGCAAACGTATGCTAAAAATGTACTCAGAATGAGCTTTTCAGTGAATAGCAGCCAGGCACATTTTAGCTAGTTTTACTTGTAAGTGGGGTTGGAAACGCTTTTCAGGCTCTGTACTGGGCTCAAAACATGCAGCCCTGAGGTCTCTCATGAAAGCAGGTGGTTAAATAGAAATTCACTGCTCAGCTGACCCGGTAGGAGCAAACGTATGCCAAAAATGAACACAGAATGAGCTTTTCAGTGAAGAGAAGCCAGGCACATTTTAGCTAGTTTTACTTGTAAGTGGGGTTGGAAACGCTTTTGAGGCTCAGTACTGGGCTCAAAACATGCAGCCCTGAGGTCTCTCATGATAGCAGGTGGTTAAATAGAAATTCGCTGCTCAGCTGACCCGGCAGGAGCAAACGTATGCTAAAAATGGACTCAGAATGAGCTTTTCAGTGAATAGCAGCCAGGCACATTTTAGCTAGTTTTACTTGTAAGTGGGGTTGGAAACGCGTTTCAGGCTCAGTACTGGGCTCAAAACATGCAGCCCTGAGGTCTCTCATGATAGCAGGTGGTTAAATAGAAATTCGCTGCTCAGCTGATTCGGCAGGAGCAAACGTATATGCTAAAAATGTACTCAGAATGAGCTTTTCAGTGAAGAGAAGCCAGGCACATTTTAGCTAGTTTTACTTGTAAGTGGGGTTGGAAACGCTTCTCAGGATCAGTACTGGGCTCAAAACATGCAGCCCTGAGGTCTCTCATGATAGCAGGTGGTTAAATAGAAATTTGCTGCTCAGCTGACCCGGCAGGAGCAAACATATGCTAAAAATGTACTCAGAATGAGCTTTTCAGTGAATAGCAGCCAGGCACATTTTAGCTAGTTTTACTTGTAAGTGGGGTTGGAAACGCTTTTCAGGCTCAGTACTGGGCTCAAAACATGCAGCCCTGAGGTCTCTCATGATAGCAGGTGGTTAAATAGAAATTCGCTGCTCAGCTGACCCGGCAGGAGCAAACGTATGCTAAAAATGTACTCAGAATGAGCTTTTCAGAGAAGAGAAGCCAGGCACATTTTAGCTAGTTTTACTTGTAAGTGGGGTTGGAAATGCTTTTCAGGCTCTGTACTGGGCTCAAAACATGCAGCCCTGAGGTCTCTCATGAAAGCAGGTGGTTAAATAGAAATTCACTGCTCAGCTGACCCGGTAGGAGCAAACGTATGCCAAAAATGAACACAGAATGAGCTTTTCAGTGAAGAGAAGCCAGGCACATTTTAGCTAGTTTTACTTGTAAGTGGGGTTGGAAACGCTTTTGAGGCTCAGTACTGGGCTCAAAACATGCAGCCCTGAGGTCTCTCATGATAGCAGGTGGTTAAATAGAAATTCGCTGATCAGCTGACCCGGCAGGAGCAAACGTATGCTAAAAATTTACTCAGAATGAGCTTTTCAGTGAATAGCAGCCAGGCACATTTTAGCTAGTTTTACTTGTAAGTGGGGTTGGAAATGCGTTTCAGGCTCAGTACTGGGCTCAAAACATGCAGCCCTGAGGTCTCTCATGATAGCAGGTGGTTAAATAGAAATTCGCTGCTCAGCTGATTCGGCAGGAGCAAACGTATATGCTAAAAATGTAATCAGAATGAGCTTTTCAGTGAAGAGAAGCCAGGCACATTTTAGCTAGTTTTACTTGTAAGTGGGGTTGGAAACGCTTCTCAGGATCAGTACTGGGCTCCAAACATGCAGCCCTGAGGTCTCTCATGATAGCAGGTGGTTAAATAGAAATTCGCTGCTCAGCTGACCCGGCAGGAGCAAACATATGCTAAAAATGTACTCAGAATGAGCTTTTCAGTGAAGAGAAGCCAGGCACATTTTGAGCTAGTTTTACTTGTAAGTGGGGTTGGAAACGCTTTTCAGGCTCAGCACTGGGCTCAAAACATGCAGCCCTGAGGTCTCCCATGAAATCAGGTGGTTAAATAGAAATTCGCTGCTCAGCTGACCCGGTAGGAGCAAACGTATGCCAAAAATGTACACAGAATGAGCGTTTCAGTGAATAGCAGCCAGGCACATTTTAGCTAGTTTTACTTGTAAGTGGGGTTGGAAACGCTTTTCAGGCTCAGTACTGGGCTCAAAACATGCAGCCCTGAGGTCTCTCATGATAGCAGGTGGTTAAATAGAAATTCGCTGCTCAGCTGACCCGGCAGGAGCAAACGTATACTAAAAATGTACTCAGAATGAGCTTTTCAGTGAAGAGAAGCGAGGCACATTTTAGCTAGTTTTTACTTGTAAGTGGGGTTGGAAACGCTTTTCAGGCTCTGTACTGGGCTCAAAACATGCAGCCCTGAGGTCTCTCATGAAAGCAGGTGGTTAAATAGAAATTCGCTGCTCAGCTGACCCGGTAGGAGCAAACGTATGCCAAAAATGAACACAGAATGAGCTTTTCAGTGAAGAGAAGCCAGGCACATTTTAGCTAGTTTTACTTGTAAGTGGGGTTGGAAACGCTTTTGAGGCTCAGTACTGGGCTCAAAACATGCAGCCCTGAGGTCTCTCATGATAGCAGGTGGTTAAATAGAAATTCGCTGCTCAGCTGACCCGGCAGGAGCAAACGTATGCTAAAAATGTACTCAGAATGAGCTTTTCAGTGAAGAGAAGCCAGGCACATTTTGAGCTAGTTTTACTTGTAAGTGGGGTTGGAAATGCTTTTCAGGCTCAGTACTGAGCTCAAAACATGCAGCCCTGAGGTCTCTCATGAAAGCAGGTGGTTAAATAGAAATTCGCTGCTCAGCTGACCCGGTAGGAGCAAATGTATACCAAAAATGTACACAGAATGAGCTTTTCAGTGAATAGCAGCCAGGCACATTTTCGCTAGTTTTACTTGTAAGTGGGGTTGGAAACGCTTTTCAGGATCAGTTCTGGGCTCAAAACATGCAGCCCTGAGGTCTCTCATGATAGCAGGTGGTTAAATAGAAATTCGCTGCTCAGCTGACCCGGCAGGAGCAAACGTATGCTAAAAATGTACTCAGAATGAGCTTTTCAGTGAAGAGAAGCCAGGCACATTTTAGCTAGTTTTACTTGTAAGTGGGGTTGGAAACGCTTTTCAGGCTCAGTACTGGGCTCAAAACATGCAGTCCTGAGGTCTCTCATGAAAGCAGGTGGTTAAATAGAAATTTGCTGCTCAGCTGACCCGGTAGGAGCAAACGTATGCCAAAAATGTACACAGAATGAGCTTTTCAGTGAATAGCAGCCAGGCACATTTTAGCTAGTTTTACTTGTAAGTGGGGTTGGAAACGCTTTTCGGGATCAGTACTGGGCACAAAACATGCAGCCCTGAGGTCTCTCATGATAGCAGGTGGTTAAATAGAAATTCGCTGCTCAGCTGACCCGGCAGGAGCAAACTTATGCTAAAAATGTACTCAGAATGAGCTTTTCAGTGAAGAGAAGCCAGGCACATTTTAGCTAGTTTTACTTGTAAGTGGGGTTGGAAATGCTTTTCAGGCTCAGTACTGGGCTCAAAACATGCAGCCCTGAGGTCTCTCATGAAATCAGGTGGTTAAATAGAAATTCGCTGCTCAGCTGACCCGGTAGGAGCAAACGTATGCCAAAAATGTACACAGAATGAGCTTTTCAGTGAATAGCAGCCAGGCACATTTTAGCTAGTTTTACTTGTAAGTGGGGTTGGAAACGCTTTTCAGGCTCAGTACTGGGCTCAAAACATGCAGCCCTGAGGTCTCTCATGATAGCAGGTGGTTAAATAGAAATTCGCTGCTCAGCTGACACGGCAGGAGCAAACGTATGCTAAAAATGTACTCAGAATGAGCTTTTCAGTGAATAGCAGCCAGGCACATTTTAGCTAGTTTTACTTGTAAGTGGGGTTGGAAACGCTTTTCAGGCTCAGTACTGGGCTCAAAACATGCAGCCCTGAGGTCTCTCATGAAAGCAGGTGGTTAAATAGAAATTCGCTGCTCAGCTGACCCGGTAGGAGCAAACGTATGCCAAAAATGTACACAGAATGAGCTTTTCAGTGAAAAGCAGCCAGGCACATTTTAGCTAGTTTTACTTGTAAGTGGGGTTGGAAACGCTTTTCAGGATCAGTACTGGGCTTAAAACATGCAGCCCTGAGGTCTCTCATGATAGCAGGTGGTTAAATAGAAATTCGCTGCTCAGCTGACCCGGCAGGAGCAAACGTATGCTAAAAATGTACTCAGAATGAGCTTTTCAGTGAATAGCAGCCAGGCACATTTTAGCTAGTTTTACTTGTAAGTGGGGTTGGAAACGCTTTTCAGGCTCAGTACTGGGCTCAAAACATGCAGCCCTGAGGTCTCTCATGATAGCAGGTGGTTAAATAGAAATTCGCTGCTCAGCTGACCCGGCAGGAGCAAACGTATGCTAAAAATGTACTCAGAATGAGCTTTTCAGAGAAGAGAAGCCAGGCACATTTTAGCTAGTTTTACTTGTAAGTGGGGTTGGAAATGCTTTTCAGGCTCTGTACTGGGCTCAAAACATGCAGCCCTGAGGTCTCTCATGAAAGCAGGTGGTTAAATAGAAATTCACTGCTCAGCTGACCCGGTAGGAGCAAACGTATGCCAAAAATGAACACAGAATGAGCTTTTCAGTGAAGAGAAGCCAGGCACATTTTAGCTAGTTTTACTTGTAAGTGGGGTTGGAAACGCTTTTGAGGCTCAGTACTGGGCTCAAAACATGCAGCCCTGAGGTCTCTCATGATAGCAGGTGGTTAAATAGAAATTCGCTGATCAGCTGACCCGGCAGGAGCAAACGTATGCTAAAAATTTACTCAGAATGAGCTTTTCAGTGAATAGCAGCCAGGCACATTTTAGCTAGTTTTACTTGTAAGTGGGGTTGGAAATGCGTTTCAGGCTCAGTACTGGGCTCAAAACATGCAGCCCTGAGGTCTCTCATGATAGCAGGTGGTTAAATAGAAATTCGCTGCTCAGCTGATTCGGCAGGAGCAAACGTATATGCTAAAAATGTAATCAGAATGAGCTTTTCAGTGAAGAGAAGCCAGGCACATTTTAGCTAGTTTTACTTGTAAGTGGGGTTGGAAACGCTTCTCAGGATCAGTACTGGGCTCCAAACATGCAGCCCTGAGGTCTCTCATGATAGCAGGTGGTTAAATAGAAATTCGCTGCTCAGCTGACCCGGCAGGAGCAAACATATGCTAAAAATGTACTCAGAATGAGCTTTTCAGTGAAGAGAAGCCAGGCACATTTTGAGCTAGTTTTACTTGTAAGTGGGGTTGGAAACGCTTTTCAGGCTCAGCACTGGGCTCAAAACATGCAGCCCTGAGGTCTCCCATGAAATCAGGTGGTTAAATAGAAATTCGCTGCTCAGCTGACCCGGTAGGAGCAAACGTATGCCAAAAATGTACACAGAATGAGCGTTTCAGTGAATAGCAGCCAGGCACATTTTAGCTAGTTTTACTTGTAAGTGGGGTTGGAAACGCTTTTCAGGCTCAGTACTGGGCTCAAAACATGCAGCCCTGAGGTCTCTCATGATAGCAGGTGGTTAAATAGAAATTCGCTGCTCAGCTGACCCGGCAGGAGCAAACGTATACTAAAAATGTACTCAGAATGAGCTTTTCAGTGAAGAGAAGCGAGGCACATTTTAGCTAGTTTTTACTTGTAAGTGGGGTTGGAAACGCTTTTCAGGCTCTGTACTGGGCTCAAAACATGCAGCCCTGAGGTCTCTCATGAAAGCAGGTGGTTAAATAGAAATTCGCTGCTCAGCTGACCCGGTAGGAGCAAACGTATGCCAAAAATGAACACAGAATGAGCTTTTCAGTGAAGAGAAGCCAGGCACATTTTAGCTAGTTTTACTTGTAAGTGGGGTTGGAAACGCTTTTGAGGCTCAGTACTGGGCTCAAAACATGCAGCCCTGAGGTCTCTCATGATAGCAGGTGGTTAAATAGAAATTCGCTGCTCAGCTGACCCGGCAGGAGCAAACGTATGCTAAAAATGTACTCAGAATGAGCTTTTCAGTGAATAGCAGCCAGGCACATTTTAGCTAGTTTTACTTGTAAGTGGGGTTGGAAACGCTTTTCAGGCTCAGTACTGGGCTCAAAACATGCAGCCCTGAGGTCTCTCATGATAGCAGGTGGTTAAATAGAAATTCGCTGCTCAGCTGATTGGGCAGGAGCAAACGTATATGCTAAAAATGTACTCAGAATGAGCTTTTCAGTGAAGAGAAGCCAGGCACATTTTAGCTAGTTTTACTTGTAAGTGGGGTTGGAAACGCTTTGCAGGATCAGTACTGGGCTCAAAACATGCAGCCCTGAGGTCTCTCATGATAGCAGGTGGTTAAATAGAAATTCGCTGCTCAGCTGACCCGGCAGGAGCAAACATATGCTAAAAATGTACTCAGAATGAGCTTTTCAGTGAAGAGAAGCCAGGCACATTTTGAGCTAGTTTTACTTGTAAGTGGGGTTGGAAACGCTTTTCAGGCTCAGCACTGGGCTCAAAACATGCAGCCCTGAGGTCTCCCATGAAATCAGGTAGTTAAATAGAAATTCACTGCTCAGCTGACCCGGTAGGAGCAAACGTATGCCAAAAATGTACACAGAATGAGCTTTTCAGTGAATAGCAGCCAGGCACATTTTAGCTAGTTTTACTTGTAAGTGGGGTTGGAAACACTTTTCAGGCTCAGTACTGGGCTCAAAACATGCAGCCCTGAGGTCTCTCATGATAGCAGGTGGTCTGATAGAAATTCGCTGCTCAGCTGACCCGGCAGGAGCAAACGTATACTAAAAATGTACTCAGAATGAGCTTTTCAGTGAAGAGAAGCCAGGCACATTTTAGCTAGTTTTACTTGTAAGTGGGGTTGGAAATGCTTTTCAGGCTCAGTACTGAGCTCAAAACATGCAGCCCTGAGGTCTCTCATGAAAGCAGGTGGTTAAATAGAAATTCGCTGCTCAGCTGACCCGGTAGGAGCAAACGTATGCCAAAAATGTACACAGAATGAGCTTTTCAGTGAATAGCAGCCAGGCACATTTTCGCTAGTTTTACTTGTAAGTGGGGTTGGAAACGCTTTTCAGGCTCAGTACTGAGCTCAAAACATGCAGCCCTGAGGTCTCTCATGAAAGCAGGTGGTTAAATAGAAATTCGCTGCTCAGCTGACCCGGTAGGAGCAAACGTATGCCAAAAATGTACACAGAATGAGCTTTTCAGTGAATAGCAGCCAGGCACATTTTCGCTAGTTTTACTTGTAAGTGGGGTTGGAAACGCTTTTCAGGATCAGTACTGGGCTCAAAACACGCAGCCCTGAGGTCTCTCATGATAGCAGGTGGTTAAATAGAAATTCGCTGCTCAGCTGACCCGGCAGGAGCAAACGTATGCTAAAAATGTACTCAGAATGAGCTTTTCAGTGAAGAGAAGCCAGGCACATTTTAGCTAGTTTTACTTGTAAGTGGGGTTGGAAACGCTTTTCAGGCTCAGTACTGGGCTCGAAACATGCAGCCCTGAGGTCTCTCATGATAGCAGGTGGTTAAATAGAAGTTCGCTGCTCAGCTGACCCGGCAGGAGCAAACGTATACTAAAAATGTACTCAGAATGAGCTTTTCAGTGAAGAGAAGCCAGGCACATTTTAGCTAGTTTTACTTGTAAGTGGGGTTGGAAATGCTTTTCAGGCTCATTACTGAGCTCAAAACATGCAGCCCTGAGGTCTCTCATGAAAGCAGGTGGTTAAATAGAAATTCGCTGCTCAGCTGACCCGGTAGGAGCAAACGTATGCCAAAAATGTACACAGAATGAGCTTTTCAGTGAATAGCAGCCAGGCACATTTTCGCTAGTTTTACTTGTAAGTGGGGTTGGAAACGCTTTTCAGGATCAGTACTGGGCTCAAAACATGCAGCCCTGAGGTCTCTCATGAAAGCAGGTGGTTAAATAGAAATTCGCTGCTCAGCTGACCCGGTAGGAGCAAACGTATGCCAAAAATGTACACAGAATGAGCTTTTCAGTGAATAGCAGCCAGGCACATTTTAGCTAGTTTTACTTGTAAGTGGGGTTGGAAATGCTTTTCGGGCTCAGTACTGGGCTCAAAACATGCAGCCCTGAGGTCTCTCATGATAGCAGGTGGTTAAATAGAAATTCGCTGCTCAGCTGACCCGGCAGGAGCAAACATATGCTAAAAATGTACTCAGAATGAGCTTTTCAGTGAATAGCAGCCAGGCACATTTTAGCTAGTTTTACTTGTAAGTGGGGTTGGAAATGCTTTTCAGGCTCAGTACTGAGCTCAAAACATGCAGCCCTGAGGTCTCTCATGAAAGCAGGTGGTTAAATAGAAATTCGCTGCTCAGCTGACCCGGTAGGAGCAAACGTATGCCAAAAATGTACACAGAATGAGCTTTTCAGTGAAAAGCAGCCAGGCACATTTTAGCTAGTTTTACTTGTAAGTGGGGTTGGAAACGCTTTTCAGGCTCAGTACTGGGCTCAAAACATGCAGTCCTGAGGTCTCTCATGAAAGCAGGTGGTTAAATAGAAATTTGCTGCTCAGCTGACCCGGTAGGAGCAAACGTATGCCAAAAATGTACACAGAATGAGCTTTTCAGTGAATAGCAGCCAGGCACATTTTAGCTAGTTTTACTTGTAAGTGGGGTTGGAAACGCTTTTCAGGATCAGTACTGGGCACAAAACATGCAGCCCTGAGGTCTCTCATGATAGCAGGTGGTTAAATAGAAATTCGCTGCTCAGCTGACCCGGCAGGAGCAAACGTATGCTAAAAATGTACTCAGAATGAGCTTTTCAGTGAAGAGAAGCCAGGCACATTTTAGCTAGTTTTACTTGTAAGTGGGGTTGGAAATGCTTTTCAGGCTCAGTACTGGGCTCAAAACATGCAGCCCTGAGGTCTCTCATGAAATCAGGTGGTTAAATAGAAATTCGCTGCTCAGCTGACCCGGTAGGAGCAAACGTATGCCAAAAATGTACACAGAATGAGCTTTTCAGTGAATAGCAGCCAGGCACATTTTAGCTAGTTTTACTTGTAAGTGGGGTTGGAAACGCTTTTCAGGCTCAGTACTGGGCTCAAAACATGCAGCCCTGAGGTCTCTCATGATAGCAGGTGGTTAAATAGAAATTCGCTGCTCAGCTGACCCGGCAGGAGCAAACGTATGCTAAAAATGTACTCAGAATGAGCTTTTCAGTGAATAGCAGCCAGGCACATTTTAGCTAGTTTTACTTGTAAGTGGGGTTGGAAACGCTTTTCAGGCTCAGTACTGGGCTCAAAACATGCAGCCCTGAGGTCTCTCATGAAAGCAGGTGGTTAAATAGAAATTCGCTGCTCAGCTGACCCGGTAGGAGCAAACGTATGCCAAAAATGTACACAGAATGAGCTTTTCAGTGAAAAGCAGCCAGGCACATTTTAGCTAGTTTTACTTGTAAGTGGGGTTGGAAACGCTTTTCAGGATCAGTACTGGGCTTAAAACATGCAGCCCTGAGGTCTCTCATGATAGCAGGTGGTTAAATAGAAATTCGCTGCTCAGCTGACCCGGCAGGAGCAAACGTATGCTAAAAATGTACTCAGAATGAGCTTTTCAGTGAATAGCAGCCAGGCACATTTTAGCTAGTTTTACTTGTAAGTGGGGTTGGAAACGCTTTTCAGGCTCTGTACTGGGCTCAAAACATGCAGCCCTGAGGTCTCTCATGAAAGCAGGTGGTTAAATAGAAATTCACTGCTCAGCTGACCCGGTAGGAGCAAACGTATGCCAAAAATGAACACAGAATGAGCTTTTCAGTGAAGAGAAGCCAGGCATATTTTAGCTAGTTTTACTTGTAAGTGGGGTTGGAAACGCTTTTGAGGCTCAGTACTGGGCTCAAAACATGCAGCCCTGAGGTCTCTCATGAAAGCAGGTGGTTAAATAGAAATTCGCTGCTCAGCTGACCCGGTAGGAGCAAACGTATGCCAAAAATGTACACAGAATGAGCTTTTCAGTGAAAAGCAGCCAGGCACATTTTAGCTAGTTTTACTTGTAAGTGGGGTTGGAAACGCTTTTCAGGATCAGTACTGGGCTTAAAACATGCAGCCCTGAGGTCTCTCATGATAGCAGGTGGTTAAATAGAAATTCGCTGCTCAGCTGACCCGGCAGGAGCAAACGTATGCTAAAAATGTACTCAGAATGAGCTTTTCAGTGAATAGCAGCCAGGCACATTTTAGCTAGTTTTACTTGTAAGTGGGGTTGGAAACGCTTTTCAGGCTCTGTACTGGGCTCAAAACATGCAGCCCTGAGGTCTCTCATGAAAGCAGGTGGTTAAATAGAAATTCACTGCTCAGCTGACCCGGTAGGAGCAAACGTATGCCAAAAATGAACACAGAATGAGCTTTTCAGTGAAGAGAAGCCAGGCACATTTTAGCTAGTTTTACTTGTAAGTGGGGTTGGAAACGCTTTTGAGGCTCAGTACTGGGCTCAAAACATGCAGCCCTGAGGTCTCTCATGATAGCAGGTGGTTAAATAGAAATTCGCTGCTCAGCTGACCCGGCAGGAGCAAACGTATGCTAAAAATGGACTCAGAATGAGCTTTTCAGTGAATAGCAGCCAGGCACATTTTAGCTAGTTTTACTTGTAAGTGGGGTTGGAAACGCGTTTCAGGCTCAGTACTGGGCTCAAAACATGCAGCCCTGAGGTCTCTCATGATAGCAGGTGGTTAAATAGAAATTCGCTGCTCAGCTGATTCGGCAGGAGCAAACGTATATGCTAAAAATGTACTCAGAATGAGCTTTTCAGTGAAGAGAAGCCAGGCACATTTTAGCTAGTTTTACTTGTAAGTGGGGTTGGAAACGCTTCTCAGGATCAGTACTGGGCTCAAAACATGCAGCCCTGAGGTCTCTCATGATAGCAGGTGGTTAAATAGAAATTTGCTGCTCAGCTGACCCGGCAGGAGCAAACATATGCTAAAAATGTACTCAGAATGAGCTATTCAGTGAAGAGAAGCCAGGCACATTTTGAGCTAGTTTTACTTGTAAGTGGGGTTGGAAACGCTTTTCAGGCTCAGCACTGGGCTCAAAACATGCAGCCCTGAGGTCTCCCATGAAATCAGGTGGTTAAATAGAAATTCGCTGCTCAGCTGACCCGGTAGGAGCAAACGTATGCCAAAAATGTACACAGAATGAGCGTTTCAGTGAATAGCAGCCAGGCACATTTTAGCTAGTTTTACTTGTAAGTGGGGTTGGAAACGCTTTTCAGGCTCAGTACTGGGCTCAAAACATGCAGCCCTGAGGTCTCTCATGATAGCAGGTGGTTAAATAGAAATTCGCTGCTCAGCTGACCCGGCAGGAGCAAACGTATACTAAAAATGTACTCAGAATGAGCTTTTCAGTGAAGAGAAGCCAGGCACATTTTAGCTAGTTTTACTTGTAAGTGGGGTTGGAAATGCTTTTCAGGCTCAGTACTGAGCTCAAAACATGCAGCCCTGAGGTCTCTCATGAAAGCAGGTGGTTAAATAGAAATTCGCTGCTCAGCTGACCCGGTAGGAGCAAACGTATGCCAAAAATGTACACAGAATGAGCTTCTCAGTGAATAGCAGCCAGGCACATTTTCGCTAGTTTTACTTGTAAGTGGGGTTGGAAACGCTTTTCAGGATCAGTACTGGGCTAAAAACATGCAGCCCTGAGGTCTCTCATGAAAGCAGGTGGTTAAATAGAAATTCGCTGCTCAGCTGACCCGGTAGGGGCAAACTTATGCCAAAAATGTACACAGAATGAGCTTTTCAGTGAATAGCAGCCAGGCACATTTTTGCTAGTTTTACTTGTAAGTGGGGTTGGAAACGCTTTTCAGGATCAGTACTGGGCACAAAACATGCAGCCCTGAGATCTCTCATGATAGCAGGTGGTTAAATAGAAATTCACTGCTCAGCTGACCCGGCAGGAGCAAACGTATGCTAAAAATGTACTCAGAATGAGCTTTTCAGTGAAGAGATGCCAGGCACATTTTGAGCTAGTTTTACTTGTAAGTGGGGTTGGAAACGCTTTTCAGGCTCAGCACTGGGCTCAAAACATGCAGCCCTGAGGTCTCCCATGAAATCAGGTGGTTAAATAGAAATTTGCTGCTCAGCTGACCCGGTAGGAGCAAACGTATGCCAAAAATGTACACAGAATGAGCGTTTCAGTGAATAGCAGCCAGGCACATTTTAGCTAGTTTTACTTGTAAGTGGGGTTGGAAACGCTTTTCAGGCTCAGTACTGGGCTCAAAACATGCAGCCCTGAGGTCTCTCATGATAGCAGGTGGTTAAATAGAAATTCGCTGCTCAGCTGACCCGGCAGGAGCAAACGTATACTAAAAATGTACTCAGAATGAGCTTTTCAGTGAAGAGAAGCCAGGCACATTTTAGCTAGTTTTACTTGTAAGTGGGGTTGGAAATGCTTTTCAGGCTCAGTACTGAGCTCAAAACATGCAGCCCTGAGGTCTCTCATGAAAGCAGGTGGTTAAATAGAAATTCGCTGCTCAGCTGACCCGGTAGGAGCAAACGTATGCCAAAAATGTACACAGCATGAGCTTTTCAGTGAATAGCAGCCAGGCACATTTTCGCTAGTTTTACTTGTAAGTGGGGTTGGAAACGCTTTTCAGGATCAGTACTGGGCTAAATACATGCAGCCCTGAGGTCTCTCATGAAAGCAGGTGGTTAAATAGAAATTCGCTGCTCAGCTGACCCGGTAGGGGCAAACGTATGCCAAAAATGTACACAGAATGAGCTTTTCAGTGAATAGCAGCCAGGCACATTTTTGCTAGTTTTACTTGTAAGTGGGGTTGGAAACGCTTTTCAGGATCAGTACTGGGCACAAAACATGCAGCCCTGAGGTCTCTCATGATAGCAGGTGGTTAAATAGAAATTCACTGCTCAGCTGACCCGGCAGGAGCAAACGTATGCTAAAAATGTACTCAGAATGAGCTTTTCAGTGAAGAGAAGCCAGGCACATTTTAGCTAGTTTTACTTGTAAGTGGGGTTGGAAATGCTTTTCAGGCTCAGTACTGAGCTCATAACATGCAGCCCTGAGGTCTCTCATGAATGCAGGTGGTTAAATAGAAATTCGCTGCTCAGCTGACCCGGTAGGAGCAAACGTATGCCAAAAATGTACACAGAATGAGCTTTTCAGTGAATAGCAGCCAGGCACATTTTCGCTAGTTTTACTTGTAAGTGGGGTTGGAAACGCTTTTTAGGATCAGTACTGGGCTCAAAACATGCAGCCCTGAGGTCTCTCATGATAGCAGGTGGTTAAATAAAAATTCGCTGCTCAGCTGACCTCGGCAGGAGCAAACGTATGCTAAAAATGTACACAGAATGAGCTTTTCAGAGAAGAGAAGCCAGGCACATTTTAGCTAGTTTTACTTGTAAGTGGGGTTGGAAACGCTTTTCAGGCTCTGTACTGGGCTCAAAACATGCAGCCCTGAGGTCTCTCATGAAAGCAGGTGGTTAAATAGAAATTCACTGCTCAGCTCACCCGGTAGGAGCAAACGTATGCCAAAAATGAACACAGAATGAGCTTTTCAGTGAAGAGAAGCCAGGCACATTTTAGCTAGTTTTACTTGTAAGTGCGGTTGGAAACGCTTTTGAGGCTCAGTACTGGGCTCAAAACATGCAGCCCTGAGGTCTCTCATGATAGCAGGTGGTTAAATAGAAATTCGCTGCTCAGCTGACCCGGCAGGAGCAAACGTATGCTAAAAATGTACTCAGAATGAGCTTTTCAGTGAATAGCAGCCAGGCACATTTTAGCTAGTTTTACTTGTAAGTGGGGTTGGAAACGCTTTTCAGGCTCAGTACTGGGCTCAAAACATGCAGCCCTGAAGTCTCTCATGATAGCAGGTGGTTAAATAGAAATTCGCTGCTCAGCTGATTCGGCAGGAGCAAACGTATATGCTAAAAATGTACTCAGAATGAGCTTTTCAGTGAAGAGAAGCAGGGCACATTTTAGATAGTTTTACTTGTAAGTGGGGTTGGAAACGCTTTTCAGGATCAGTACTGGGCTCAAAACATGCAGCCCTGAGGTCTCTCATGATAGCAGGTGGTTAAATAGAAATTCGCTGCTCAGCTGACCCGGCAGGAGCAAACATATGCTAAAAATGTACTCAGAATGAGCTTTTCAGTGAAGAGAAGCCAGGCACATTTTGAGCTAGTTTTACTTGTAAGTGGGGTTGGAAACGCTTTTCAGGCTCAGCACTGGGCTCAAAACATGCAGCCCTGAGGTCTCCCATGAAATCAGGTGGTTAAATAGAAATTCACTGCTCAGCTGACCCGGTAGGAGCAAACGTATGCCAAAAATGTACACAGAATGAGCTTTTCAGTGAATAGCAGCCAGGCACATTTTAGCTAGTTTTACTTGTAAGTGGGGTTGGAAACGCTTTTCAGGCTCAGTACTGGGCTCAAAACATGCAGCCCTGAGGTCTCTCATGATAGCAGGTGGTTAAATAGAAATTCGCTGCTCAGCTGACCCGGCAGGAGCAAACGTATACTAAAAATGTACTCAGAATGAGCTTTTCAGTGAATAGCAGCCAGGCACATTTTAGCTAGTTTTACTTGCAGGTGGGGTTGGAAACGCTTTTCAGGATCAGTACTGGGCTCAAAACATGCAGCCCTGAGGTCTCTCATGATAGCAGGTGGTTAAATAGAAATTCGCTGCTCAGCTGACCCGGCAGGAGCAAACGTATATGCTAAAAATGTACTCAGAATGAGCTTTTCAGTGAAGAGAAGCCAGGCACATTTTAGCTAGTTTTACTTGTAAGTGGGGTTGGAAACGCTTTTCAGGCTCAGTACTGGGCTCAAAACATGCAGCCCTGAGGTCTCTCATGAAAGCAGGTGGTTAAATAGAAATTCGCTGCTCAGCTGACCCGGTAGGAGCAAACGTATGCCAAAAATGTACACAGAATGAGCTTTTCAGTGAATAGCAGCCAGGCACATTTTAGCTAGTTTTACTTGTAAGTGGGGTTGGAAACGCTTTTCAGGATCAGTACTGGGCACAAAACATGCAGCCCTGAGGTCTCTCATGATAGCAGGTGGTTAAATAGAAATTCGCTGCTCAGCTGACCCGGCAGGAGCAAACGTATGCTAAAAATGTACTCAGAATGAGCTTTTCAGTGAAGAGAAGCCAGGCACATTTTAGCTAGTTTTACTTGTAAGTGGGGTTGGAAATGCTTTTCAGGCTCAGTACTGGGCTCAAAACATGCAGCCCCTGAGGTCTCTCATGAAATCAGGTGGTTAAATAGAAATTCGCTGCTCAGCTGACCCGGTAGGAGCAAACGTATGCAAAAAATGTACACAGAATGAGCTTTTCAGTGAATAGCAGCCAGGCACATTTTAGCTAGTTTTACTTGTAAGTGGGGTTGGAAATGCTTTTCAGGCTCAGTATTGGGCTCAAAACCTGCAGCCCTGAGGTCTCTCATGATAGCAGGTGGTTAAATAGAAATTCGCTGCTCAGCTGACCCGGCTGGAGCAAACGTATGCTAAAAATGTACTCAGAATGAGCTTTTCAGTGAATAGCAGCCAGGCACATTTTAGCTAGTTTTACTTGTAAGTGGGGTTGGAAACGCTTTTCAGGATCAGTACTGGGCTCAAAA
This sequence comes from Lissotriton vulgaris, assembly GCF_964263255.1. Lineage (NCBI taxonomy): Eukaryota > Metazoa > Chordata > Amphibia > Caudata > Salamandridae > Lissotriton > Lissotriton vulgaris. The sequence continues at coordinate 1,084,796,419 of NC_141691.1, read as the reverse complement.
CATGCAGCCCTGAGGTCTCTCATGATAGCAGGTGGTTAAATAGAAATTCGCTGCTCAGCTGACCCGGCAGGAGCAAACGTATGCCAAAAATGTACTCAGAATGAGCTTTTCAGTGAAGAGAAGCCAGGCACATTTTAGCTAGTTTTACTCGTAAGTGGGGTTGGAAACGCTTTTCAGGCTCAGTACTGGGCTCAAAACATGCAGCCCTGAGGTCTCTCATGAAAGCAGGTGGTTAAATAGAAATTCGCTGCTCAGCTGACCCGGTAGGAGCAAACGTATACCAAAAATGTACACAGAATGAGCTTTTCAGTGAATAGCAGCCAGGCACATTTTCGCTAGTTTTACTTGCAAGTGGGGTTGGAAACGCTTTTCAGGATCAGTACTGGGCTCAAAACATGCAGCCCTGAGGTCTCTCATGATAGCAGGTGGTTAAATAGAAATTCGCTGCTCAGCTGACCCGGCAGGAGCAAACGTATTCTAAAAATGTACTCAGAATGAGCTTTTCAGTGAAGAGAAGCCAGGCACATTTTCGCTAGTTTTACTTGCAAGTGGGGTTGGAAACGCTTTTCAGGATCAGTACTGGGCTCAAAACATGCAGCCCTGAGGTCTCTCATGAAAGCAGGTGGTTAAATAGAAATTCGCTGCTCAGCTGACCCGGTAGGAGCAAACGTATGCCAAAAATGTACACAGAATGAGCTTTTCAGTGAATAGCAGCCAGGCACATTTTAGCTAGTTTTTCTTGTAAGTGGGGTTGGAAACGCTTTTCAGGATCAGTACTGGGCACAGAACATGCAGCCCTGAGGTCTCTCATGATAGCAGGTGGTTAAATAGAAATTCGCTGCTCAGCTGACCCGGCAGGAGCAAACGTATGCTAAAAATTTACTCAGAATGAGCTTTTCAGTGAAGAGAAGCCAGGCACATTTTAGCTAGTTTTACTTGTAAGTGGGGTTGGAAATGCTTTTCAGGCTCAGTACTGGGCTCAAAACATGCAGCCCTGAGGTCTCTCATGAAATCAGGTGGTTAAATAGAAATTCGCTGCTCAGCTGACCCGGTAGGAGCAAACGTATGCCAAAAATGTACACAGAATGAGCTTTTCAGTGAATAGCAGCCAGGCACATTTTCGCTAGTTTTACTTGCAAGTGGGGTTGGAAACGCTTTTCAGGATCAGTACTGGGCTCAAAACATGCAGCCCTGAGGTCTCTCATGATAGCAGGTGGTTAAATAGAAATTCGCTGCTCAGCTGACCCGGCAGGAGCAAACGTATGCTAAAAATGTACTCAGAATGAGCTTTTCAGTGAAGAGAAGCCAGGCACATTTTCGCTAGTTTTACTTGCAAGTGGGGTTGGAAACGCTTTTCAGGATCAGTACTGGGCTCAAAACATGCAGCCCTGAGGTCTCTCATGAAAGCAGGTGGTTAAATAGAAATTCGCTGCTCAGCTGACCCGGTAGGAGCAAACGTATGCCAAAAATGTACACAGAATGAGCTTTTCAGTGAATAGCAGCCAGGCACATTTTAGCTAGTTTTACTTGTAAGTGGGGTTGGAAACGCTTTTCAGGATCAGTACTGGGCACAGAACATGCAGCCCTGAGGTCTCTCATGATAGCAGGTGGTTAAATAGAAATTCGCTGCTCAGCTGACCCGGCAGGAGCAAACGTATGCTAAAAATTTACTCAGAATGAGCTTTTCAGTGAAGAGAAGCCAGGCACATTTTAGCTAGTTTTACTTGTAAGTGGGGTTGGAAATGCTTTTCAGGCTCAGTACTGGGCTCAAAACATGCAGCCCTGAGGTCTCTCATGAAATCAGGTGGTTAAATAGAAATTCGCTGCTCAGCTGACCCGGTAGGAGCAAACGTATGCCAAAAATGTACACAGAATGAGCTTTTCAGTGAATAGCAGCCAGGCACATTTTAGCTAGTTTTACTTGTAAGTGGGGTTGGAAACGCTTTTCAGGCTCAGTACTGGGCTCAAAACCTGCAGCCCTGAGGTCTCTCATGATAGCAGGTGGTTAAATAGAAATTCGCTGCTCAGCTGACCTGGCAGGAGCAAACGTATGCTAAAAATGTACTCAGAATGAGCTTTTCAGTGAATAGCAGCCAGGCACATTTTAGCTAGTTTTACTTGTAAGTGGGGTTGGAAACGCTTTTCAGGATCAGTACTGGGCTCAAAACATGCAGCCCTGAGGTCTCTCATGATAGCAGGTGGTTAAATAGAAATTCGCTGCTCAGCTGACCCGGCAGGAGCAAACGTATGCAAAAAATGTACTCAGAATGAGCTTTTCAGTGAAGAGAAGCCAGGCACATTTTAGCTAGTTTTACTCGTAAGTGGGGTTGGAAACACTTTTCAGGCTCAGTACTGGGCTCAAAACATGCAGCCCTGAGGTCTCTCATGAAAGCAGGTGGTTAAATAGAAATTCGATGCTCAGCTGACCCGGCAGGAGCAAATGTATGCTAAAAATGTACTCAGAATGAGCTTTTCAGTGAAGAGAAGCCAGGCACATTTTAGCTAGTTTTACTTGTAAGTGGGGTTGGAAACGCTTTTCAGGCTCAGTACTGGGCTCAAAACATGCAGCCCTGAGGTCTCTCATGAAAGCAGGTGGTTAAATAGAAATTCGCTGCTCAGCTGACCCGGCAGGAGCAAACATATGCTAAAAATGTACTCAGAGTGAGCTTTTCAGTGAAGAGAAGCCAGGCACATTTTAGCTAGTTTTACTTGTAAGTGGGGTTGGAAACGCTTTTCAGGCTCAGTACTGGGCTCAAAACATGCAGCCCTGAGGTCTCTCATGAAAGCAGGTGGTTAAATAGAAATTCGCTGCTCAGCTGACCCGGTAGGAGCTAACGTATGCCAAAAATGTATACAGAATGAGCTTTTCAGTGAATAGCAGCCAGGCACATTTTCGCTAGTTTTACTTGTAAGTGGGGTTGGAAACACTTTTCAGGATCAGTACTGGGCTCAAAACATGCAGCCCTGAGGTCTCTCATGATAGCAGGTGGTTAAATAGAAATTCGCTGCTCAGCTGACCCGGCAGGAGCAAACGTATGCTAAAAATGTACTCAGAATGAGCTTTTCAGTGAAGAGAAGCCAGGCACATTTTAGCTAGATTTACTTGTAAGTGGGGTTGGAAACGCTTTTCAGGCTCAGTACTGGGCTCAAAACATGCAGCCCTGAGGTCCCTCATGAAAGCAGGTGGTTAAATAGAAATTCGCTGCTCAGCTGACCCGGTAGGAGCAAACGTATGCCAAAAATGTACACAGAATGAGCTTTTCAGTGAATAGCAGCCAGGCACATTTTAGCTAGTTTTACTTGTAAGTGGGGTTGGAAACGCTTTTCAGGATCAGTACAGGGCACAAAACATGCAGCCCTGAGGTCTCTCATGATAGCAGGTGGTTAAATAGAAATTCGCTGCTCAGCTGACCCGGCAGGAGCAAACGTATGCTAAAAATGTACTCAGAATGAGCTTTTCAGTGAAGAGAAGCCAGGCACATTTTAGCTAGTTTTACTTGTAAGTGGGGTTGGAAATGCTTTTCAGGCTCAGTACTGGGCTCAAAACATGCAGCCCTGAGGTCTCTCATGAAATCAGGTGGTTAAATAGAAATTCGCTGCTCAGCTGACCCGGTAGGAGCAAACGTATGCCAAAAATGTACACAGAATGAGCTTTTCAGTGAATAGCAGCCAGGCACATTTTAGCTAGTATTACTTGTAAGTGGGGTTGGAAACGCTTTTCAGGCTCAGTACTGGGCTCAAAACATGCAGCCCTGAGGTCTCTCATGATAGCAGGTGGTTAAATAGAAATTCGCTGCTCAGCTGACCCGGCAGGAGCAAACGTATGCTAAAAATGTACTCAGAATGAGCTTTTCAGTGAATAGCAGCCAGGCACATTTTAGATAGTTTTACTTGTAAGTGGGGTTGGAAACGCTTTTCAGGCTCAGTACTGGGCTCAAAACATGCAGCCCTGAGGTCTCTCATGATAGCAGGTGGTTAAATAGAAATTCGCTGCTCAGCTGACCCGGCAGGAGCAAACGTATGCTAAAAATGTACTCAGAATGAGCTTTTCAGTGAAGAGAAGCCAGGCACATTTTAGCTAGTTTTACTTGTAAGTGGGGTTGGAAATGCTTTTCAGGCTCAGTACTGGGCTCAAAACCTGCAGCCCTGAGGTCTCTCATGATAGCAGGTGGTTAAATAGAAATTCGCTGCTCAGCTGACCCGGCAGGAGCAAACGTATGCTAAAAATGTACTCAGAATGAGCTTTTCAGTGAATAGCAGCCAGGCACATTTTAGCTAGTTTTACTTGTAAGTGGGGTTGGAAACGCTTTTCAGGATCAGTACTGGGCTCAAAACATGCAGCCCTGAGGTCTCTCATGATAGCAGGTGGTTAAATAGAAATTCGATGCTCAGCTGACCCGGCAGGAGCAAACGTATGCAAAAAATGTACTCAGAATGAGCTTTTCAGTGAAGAGAAGCCAGGCACATTTTAGCTAGTTTTACTCGTAAGTGGGGTTGGAAACGCTTTTCAGGCTCAGTACTGGGCTCAAAACATGCAGCCCTGAGGTCTCTCATGAAAGCAGGTGGTTAAATAGAAATTCAATGCTCAGCTGACCCGGCAGGAGCAAATGTATGCTAAAAATGTACTCAGAATGAGCTTTTCAGTGAAGAGAAGCCAGGCACATTTTAGCTAGTTTTACTTGTAAGTGGGGTTGGAAACGCTTTTCAGGCTCAGTACTGGGCTCAAAACATGCAGCCCTGAGGTCTCTCATGAAAGCAGGTGGTTAAATAGAAATTCGCTGCTCAGCTGACCCGGCAGGAGCAAACATATGCTAAAAATGTACTCAGAGTGAGCTTTTCAGTGAAGAGAAGCCAGGCACATTTTAGCTAGTTTTACTTGTAAGTGGGGTTGGAAACGCTTTTCAGGCTCAGTACTGGGCTCAAAACATGCAGCCCTGAGGTCTCTCATGAAAGCAGGTGGTTAAATAGAAATTCGCTGCTCAGCTGACCCGGCAGGAGCAAACGTATGCTAAAAATGTACTCAGAATGAGCTTTTCAGTGAAGAGAAGCCAGGCACATTTTAGCTAGTTTTACTTGTAAGTGGGGTTGGAAATGCTTTTCAGGCTCAGTACTGGGCTCAAAACATGCAGCCCTGAGGTCTCTCATGAAATCAGGTGGTTAAATAGAAATTCGCTGCTCAGCTGACCCGGTAGGAGCAAACGTATGCCAAAAATGTACACAGAATGAGCTTTTCAGTGAATAGCAGCCAGGCACATTTTAGCTAGTTTTACTTGTAAGTGGGGTTGGAAACGCTTTTCAGGCTCAGTACTGGGCTCAAAACATGCAGCCCTGAGGTCTCTCATGATAGCAGGTGGTTAAATAGAAATTCGCTGCTCAGCTGACCCGGCAGGAGCAAACGTATGCTAAAAATGTACTCAGAATGAGCTTTTCAGTGAATAGCAGCCAGGCACATTTTAGCTAGTTTTACTTGTAAGTGGGGTTGGAAACGCTTTTCAGGCTCAGTACTGGGCTCAAAACATGCAGCCCTGAGGTCTCTCATGAAAGCAGGTGGTTAAATAGAAATTCGCTGCTCAGCTGACCCGGTAGGAGCAAACGTATGCCAAAAATGTACACAGAATGAGCTTTTCAGTGAAAAGCAGCCAGGCACATTTTAGCTAGTTTTACTTGTAAGTGGGGTTGGAAACGCTTTTCAGGATCAGTACTGGGCTTAAAACATGCAGCCCTGAGGTCTCTCATGATAGCAGGTGGTTAAATAGAAATTCGCTGCTCAGCTGACCCGGCAGGAGCAAACGTATGCTAAAAATGTACTCAGAATGAGCTTTTCAGTGAATAGCAGCCAGGCACATTTTAGCTAGTTTTACTTGTAAGTGGGGTTGGAAACGCTTTTCAGGCTCTGTACTGGGCTCAAAACATGCAGCCCTGAGGTCTCTCATGAAAGCAGGTGGTTAAATAGAAATTCACTGCTCAGCTGACCCGGTAGGAGCAAACGTATGCCAAAAATGAACACAGAATGAGCTTTTCAGTGAAGAGAAGCCAGGCACATTTTAGCTAGTTTTACTTGTAAGTGGGGTTGGAAACGCTTTTGAGGCTCAGTACTGGGCTCAAAACATGCAGCCCTGAGGTCTCTCATGATAGCAGGTGGTTAAATAGAAATTCGCTGCTCAGCTGACCCGGCAGGAGCAAACGTATGCTAAAAATGGACTCAGAATGAGCTTTTCAGTGAATAGCAGCCAGGCACATTTTAGCTAGTTTTACTTGTAAGTGGGGTTGGAAACGCGTTTCAGGCTCAGTACTGGGCTCAAAACATGCAGCCCTGAGGTCTCTCATGATAGCAGGTGGTTAAATAGAAATTCGCTGCTCAGCTGATTCGGCAGGAGCAAACGTATATGCTAAAAATGTACTCAGAATGAGCTTTTCAGTGAAGAGAAGCCAGGCACATTTTAGCTAGTTTTACTTGTAAGTGGGGTTGGAAACGCTTCTCAGGATCAGTACTGGGCTCAAAACATGCAGCCCTGAGGTCTCTCATGATAGCAGGTGGTTAAATAGAAATTTGCTGCTCAGCTGACCCGGCAGGAGCAAACATATGCTAAAAATGTACTCAGAATGAGCTATTCAGTGAAGAGAAGCCAGGCACATTTTGAGCTAGTTTTACTTGTAAGTGGGGTTGGAAACGCTTTTCAGGCTCAGCACTGGGCTCAAAACATGCAGCCCTGAGGTCTCCCATGAAATCAGGTGGTTAAATAGAAATTCGCTGCTCAGCTGACCCGGTAGGAGCAAACGTATGCCAAAAATGTACACAGAATGAGCGTTTCAGTGAATAGCAGCCAGGCACATTTTAGCTAGTTTTACTTGTAAGTGGGGTTGGAAACGCTTTTCAGGCTCAGTACTGGGCTCAAAACATGCAGCCCTGAGGTCTCTCATGATAGCAGGTGGTTAAATAGAAATTCGCTGCTCAGCTGACCCGGCAGGAGCAAACGTATACTAAAAATGTACTCAGAATGAGCTTTTCAGTGAAGAGAAGCCAGGCACATTTTAGCTAGTTTTACTTGTAAGTGGGGTTGGAAATGCTTTTCAGGCTCAGTACTGAGCTCAAAACATGCAGCCCTGAGGTCTCTCATGAAAGCAGGTGGTTAAATAGAAATTCGCTGCTCAGCTGACCCGGTAGGAGCAAACGTATGCCAAAAATGTACACAGAATGAGCTTCTCAGTGAATAGCAGCCAGGCACATTTTCGCTAGTTTTACTTGTAAGTGGGGTTGGAAACGCTTTTCAGGATCAGTACTGGGCTAAAAACATGCAGCCCTGAGGTCTCTCATGAAAGCAGGTGGTTAAATAGAAATTCGCTGCTCAGCTGACCCGGTAGGGGCAAACTTATGCCAAAAATGTACACAGAATGAGCTTTTCAGTGAATAGCAGCCAGGCACATTTTTGCTAGTTTTACTTGTAAGTGGGGTTGGAAACGCTTTTCAGGATCAGTACTGGGCACAAAACATGCAGCCCTGAGATCTCTCATGATAGCAGGTGGTTAAATAGAAATTCACTGCTCAGCTGACCCGGCAGGAGCAAACGTATGCTAAAAATGTACTCAGAATGAGCTTTTCAGTGAAGAGATGCCAGGCACATTTTGAGCTAGTTTTACTTGTAAGTGGGGTTGGAAACGCTTTTCAGGCTCAGCACTGGGCTCAAAACATGCAGCCCTGAGGTCTCCCATGAAATCAGGTGGTTAAATAGAAATTTGCTGCTCAGCTGACCCGGTAGGAGCAAACGTATGCCAAAAATGTACACAGAATGAGCGTTTCAGTGAATAGCAGCCAGGCACATTTTAGCTAGTTTTACTTGTAAGTGGGGTTGGAAACGCTTTTCAGGCTCAGTACTGGGCTCAAAACATGCAGCCCTGAGGTCTCTCATGATAGCAGGTGGTTAAATAGAAATTCGCTGCTCAGCTGACCCGGCAGGAGCAAACGTATACTAAAAATGTACTCAGAATGAGCTTTTCAGTGAAGAGAAGCCAGGCACATTTTAGCTAGTTTTACTTGTAAGTGGGGTTGGAAATGCTTTTCAGGCTCAGTACTGAGCTCAAAACATGCAGCCCTGAGGTCTCTCATGAAAGCAGGTGGTTAAATAGAAATTCGCTGCTCAGCTGACCCGGTAGGAGCAAACGTATGCCAAAAATGTACACAGCATGAGCTTTTCAGTGAATAGCAGCCAGGCACATTTTCGCTAGTTTTACTTGTAAGTGGGGTTGGAAACGCTTTTCAGGATCAGTACTGGGCTAAATACATGCAGCCCTGAGGTCTCTCATGAAAGCAGGTGGTTAAATAGAAATTCGCTGCTCAGCTGACCCGGTAGGGGCAAACGTATGCCAAAAATGTACACAGAATGAGCTTTTCAGTGAATAGCAGCCAGGCACATTTTTGCTAGTTTTACTTGTAAGTGGGGTTGGAAACGCTTTTCAGGATCAGTACTGGGCACAAAACATGCAGCCCTGAGGTCTCTCATGATAGCAGGTGGTTAAATAGAAATTCACTGCTCAGCTGACCCGGCAGGAGCAAACGTATGCTAAAAATGTACTCAGAATGAGCTTTTCAGTGAAGAGAAGCCAGGCACATTTTAGCTAGTTTTACTTGTAAGTGGGGTTGGAAATGCTTTTCAGGCTCAGTACTGAGCTCATAACATGCAGCCCTGAGGTCTCTCATGAATGCAGGTGGTTAAATAGAAATTCGCTGCTCAGCTGACCCGGTAGGAGCAAACGTATGCCAAAAATGTACACAGAATGAGCTTTTCAGTGAATAGCAGCCAGGCACATTTTCGCTAGTTTTACTTGTAAGTGGGGTTGGAAACGCTTTTTAGGATCAGTACTGGGCTCAAAACATGCAGCCCTGAGGTCTCTCATGATAGCAGGTGGTTAAATAAAAATTCGCTGCTCAGCTGACCTCGGCAGGAGCAAACGTATGCTAAAAATGTACACAGAATGAGCTTTTCAGAGAAGAGAAGCCAGGCACATTTTAGCTAGTTTTACTTGTAAGTGGGGTTGGAAACGCTTTTCAGGCTCTGTACTGGGCTCAAAACATGCAGCCCTGAGGTCTCTCATGAAAGCAGGTGGTTAAATAGAAATTCACTGCTCAGCTCACCCGGTAGGAGCAAACGTATGCCAAAAATGAACACAGAATGAGCTTTTCAGTGAAGAGAAGCCAGGCACATTTTAGCTAGTTTTACTTGTAAGTGCGGTTGGAAACGCTTTTGAGGCTCAGTACTGGGCTCAAAACATGCAGCCCTGAGGTCTCTCATGATAGCAGGTGGTTAAATAGAAATTCGCTGCTCAGCTGACCCGGCAGGAGCAAACGTATGCTAAAAATGTACTCAGAATGAGCTTTTCAGTGAATAGCAGCCAGGCACATTTTAGCTAGTTTTACTTGTAAGTGGGGTTGGAAACGCTTTTCAGGCTCAGTACTGGGCTCAAAACATGCAGCCCTGAAGTCTCTCATGATAGCAGGTGGTTAAATAGAAATTCGCTGCTCAGCTGATTCGGCAGGAGCAAACGTATATGCTAAAAATGTACTCAGAATGAGCTTTTCAGTGAAGAGAAGCAGGGCACATTTTAGATAGTTTTACTTGTAAGTGGGGTTGGAAACGCTTTTCAGGATCAGTACTGGGCTCAAAACATGCAGCCCTGAGGTCTCTCATGATAGCAGGTGGTTAAATAGAAATTCGCTGCTCAGCTGACCCGGCAGGAGCAAACATATGCTAAAAATGTACTCAGAATGAGCTTTTCAGTGAAGAGAAGCCAGGCACATTTTGAGCTAGTTTTACTTGTAAGTGGGGTTGGAAACGCTTTTCAGGCTCAGCACTGGGCTCAAAACATGCAGCCCTGAGGTCTCCCATGAAATCAGGTGGTTAAATAGAAATTCACTGCTCAGCTGACCCGGTAGGAGCAAACGTATGCCAAAAATGTACACAGAATGAGCTTTTCAGTGAATAGCAGCCAGGCACATTTTAGCTAGTTTTACTTGTAAGTGGGGTTGGAAACGCTTTTCAGGCTCAGTACTGGGCTCAAAACATGCAGCCCTGAGGTCTCTCATGATAGCAGGTGGTTAAATAGAAATTCGCTGCTCAGCTGACCCGGCAGGAGCAAACGTATACTAAAAATGTACTCAGAATGAGCTTTTCAGTGAATAGCAGCCAGGCACATTTTAGCTAGTTTTACTTGCAAGTGGGGTTGGAAACGCTTTTCAGGATCAGTACTGGGCTCAAAACATGCAGCCCTGAGGTCTCTCATGATAGCAGGTGGTTAAATAGAAATTCGCTGCTCAGCTGACCCGGCAGGAGCAAACGTATATGCTAAAAATGTACTCAGAATGAGCTTTTTAGTGAAGAGAAGCCAGGCACATTTTAGCTAGTTTTACTTGTAAGTGGGGTTGGAAACGCTTTTCAGGCTCAGTACTGGGCTCAAAACATGCAGCCCTGAGGTCTCTCATGAAAGCAGGTGGTTAAATAGAAATTCGCTGCTCAGCTGACCCGGTAGGAGCAAACGTATGCCAAAAATGTACACAGAATGAGCTTTTCAGTGAATAGCAGCCAGGCACATTTTAGCTAGTTTTACTTGTAAGTGGGGTTGGAAACGCTTTTCAGGATCAGTACTGGGCACAAAACATGCAGCCCTGAGGTCTCTCATGATAGCAGGTGGTTAAATAGAAATTCGCTGCTCAGCTGACCCGGCAGGAGCAAACGTATGCTAAAAATGTACTCAGAATGAGCTTTTCAGTGAAGAGAAGCCAGGCACATTTTAGCTAGTTTTACTTGTAAGTGGGGTTGGAAATGCTTTTCAGGCTCAGTACTGGGCTCAAAACATGCAGCCCCTGAGGTCTCTCATGAAATCAGGTGGTTAAATAGAAATTCGCTGCTCAGCTGACCCGGTAGGAGCAAACGTATGCAAAAAATGTACACAGAATGAGCTTTTCAGTGAATAGCAGCCAGGCACATTTTAGCTAGTTTTACTTGTAAGTGGGGTTGGAAATGCTTTTCAGGCTCAGTATTGGGCTCAAAACCTGCAGCCCTGAGGTCTCTCATGATAGCAGGTGGTTAAATAGAAATTCGCTGCTCAGCTGACCCGGCAGGAGCAAACGTATGCTAAAAATGTACTCAGAATGAGCTTTTCAGTGAATAGCAGCCAGGCACATTTTAGCTAGTTTTACTTGTAAGTGGGGTTGGAAACGCTTTTCAGGATCAGTACTGGGCTCAAAACATGCAGCCCTGAGGTCTCTCATGATAGCAGGTGGTTAAATAGAAATTCGCTGCTCAGCTGACCCGGCAGGAGCAAACGTATGCCAAAAATGTACTCAGAATGAGCTTTTCAGTGAAGAGAAGCCAGGCACATTTTAGCTAGTTTTACTCGTAAGTGGGGTTGGAAACGCTTTTCAGGCTCAGTACTGGGCTCAAAACATGCAGCCCTGAGGTCTCTCATGAAAGCAGGTGGTTAAATAGAAATTCGCTGCTCAGCTGACCCGGTAGGAGCAAACGTATACCAAAAATGTACACAGAATGAGCTTTTCAGTGAATAGCAGCCAGGCACATTTTCGCTAGTTTTACTTGCAAGTGGGGTTGGAAACGCTTTTCAGGATCAGTACTGGGCTCAAAACATGCAGCCCTGAGGTCTCTCATGATAGCAGGTGGTTAAATAGAAATTCGCTGCTCAGCTGACCCGGCAGGAGCAAACGTATTCTAAAAATGTACTCAGAATGAGCTTTTCAGTGAAGAGAAGCCAGGCACATTTTCGCTAGTTTTACTTGCAAGTGGGGTTGGAAACGCTTTTCAGGATCAGTACTGGGCTCAAAACATGCAGCCCTGAGGTCTCTCATGAAAGCAGGTGGTTAAATAGAAATTCGCTGCTCAGCTGACCCGGTAGGAGCAAACGTATGCCAAAAATGTACACAGAATGAGCTTTTCAGTGAATAGCAGCCAGGCACATTTTAGCTAGTTTTTCTTGTAAGTGGGGTTGGAAACGCTTTTCAGGATCAGTACTGGGCACAGAACATGCAGCCCTGAGGTCTCTCATGATAGCAGGTGGTTAAATAGAAATTCGCTGCTCAGCTGACCCGGCAGGAGCAAACGTATGCTAAAAATTTACTCAGAATGAGCTTTTCAGTGAAGAGAAGCCAGGCACATTTTAGCTAGTTTTACTTGTAAGTGGGGTTGGAAATGCTTTTCAGGCTCAGTACTGGGCTCAAAACATGCAGCCCTGAGGTCTCTCATGAAATCAGGTGGTTAAATAGAAATTCGCTGCTCAGCTGACCCGGTAGGAGCAAACGTATGCCAAAAATGTACACAGAATGAGCTTTTCAGTGAATAGCAGCCAGGCACATTTTCGCTAGTTTTACTTGCAAGTGGGGTTGGAAACGCTTTTCAGGATCAGTACTGGGCTCAAAACATGCAGCCCTGAGGTCTCTCATGATAGCAGGTGGTTAAATAGAAATTCGCTGCTCAGCTGACCCGGCAGGAGCAAACGTATGCTAAAAATGTACTCAGAATGAGCTTTTCAGTGAAGAGAAGCCAGGCACATTTTCGCTAGTTTTACTTGCAAGTGGGGTTGGAAACGCTTTTCAGGATCAGTACTGGGCTCAAAACATGCAGCCCTGAGGTCTCTCATGAAAGCAGGTGGTTAAATAGAAATTCGCTGCTCAGCTGACCCGGTAGGAGCAAACGTATGCCAAAAATGTACACAGAATGAGCTTTTCAGTGAATAGCAGCCAGGCACATTTTAGCTAGTTTTACTTGTAAGTGGGGTTGGAAACGCTTTTCAGGATCAGTACTGGGCACAGAACATGCAGCCCTGAGGTCTCTCATGATAGCAGGTGGTTAAATAGAAATTCGCTGCTCAGCTGACCCGGCAGGAGCAAACGTATGCTAAAAATTTACTCAGAATGAGCTTTTCAGTGAAGAGAAGCCAGGCACATTTTAGCTAGTTTTACTTGTAAGTGGGGTTGGAAATGCTTTTCAGGCTCAGTACTGGGCTCAAAACATGCAGCCCTGAGGTCTCTCATGAAATCAGGTGGTTAAATAGAAATTCGCTGCTCAGCTGACCCGGTAGGAGCAAACGTATGCCAAAAATGTACACAGAATGAGCTTTTCAGTGAATAGCAGCCAGGCACATTTTAGCTAGTTTTACTTGTAAGTGGGGTTGGAAACGCTTTTCAGGCTCAGTACTGGGCTCAAAACCTGCAGCCCTGAGGTCTCTCATGATAGCAGGTGGTTAAATAGAAATTCGCTGCTCAGCTGACCCGGCAGGAGCAAACGTATGCTAAAAATGTACTCAGAATGAGCTTTTCAGTGAATAGCAGCCAGGCACATTTTAGCTAGTTTTACTTGTAAGTGGGGTTGGAAACGCTTTTCAGGATCAGTACTGGGCTCAAAACATGCAGCCCTGAGGTCTCTCATGATAGCAGGTGGTTAAATAGAAATTCGCTGCTCAGCTGACCCGGCAGGAGCAAACGTATGCAAAAAATGTACTCAGAATGAGCTTTTCAGTGAAGAGAAGCCAGGCACATTTTAGCTAGTTTTACTCGTAAGTGGGGTTGGAAACACTTTTCAGGCTCAGTACTGGGCTCAAAACATGCAGCCCTGAGGTCTCTCATGAAAGCAGGTGGTTAAATAGAAATTCGATGCTCAGCTGACCCGGCAGGAGCAAATGTATGCTAAAAATGTACTCAGAATGAGCTTTTCAGTGAAGAGAAGCCAGGCACATTTTAGCTAGTTTTACTTGTAAGTGGGGTTGGAAACGCTTTTCAGGCTCAGTACTGGGCTCAAAACATGCAGCCCTGAGGTCTCTCATGAAAGCAGGTGGTTAAATAGAAATTCGCTGCTCAGCTGACCCGGCAGGAGCAAACATATGCTAAAAATGTACTCAGAGTGAGCTTTTCAGTGAAGAGAAGCCAGGCACATTTTAGCTAGTTTTACTTGTAAGTGGGGTTGGAAACGCTTTTCAGGCTCAGTACTGGGCTCAAAACATGCAGCCCTGAGGTCTCTCATGAAAGCAGGTGGTTAAATAGAAATTCGCTGCTCAGCTGACCCGGTAGGAGCTAACTTATGCCAAAAATGTACACAGAATGAGCTTTTCAGTGAATAGCAGCCAGGCACATTTTCGCTAGTTTTACTTGTAAGTGGGGTTGGAAACACTTTTCAGGATCAGTACTGGGCTCAAAACATGCAGCCCTGAGGTCTCTCATGATAGCAGGTGGTTAAATAGAAATTCGCTGCTCAGCTGACCCGGCAGGAGCAAACGTATGCTAAAAATGTACTCAGAATGAGCTTTTCAGTGAAGAGAAGCCAGGCACATTTTAGCTAGATTTACTTGTAAGTGGGGTTGGAAACGCTTTTCAGGCTCAGTACTGGGCTCAAAACATGCAGCCCTGAGGTCCCTCATGAAAGCAGGTGGTTAAATAGAAATTCGCTGCTCAGCTGACCCGGTAGGAGCAAACGTATGCCAAAAATGTACACAGAATGAGCTTTTCAGTGAATAGCAGCCAGGCACATTTTAGCTAGTTTTACTTGTAAGTGGGGTTGGAAACGCTTTTCAGGATCAGTACAGGGCACAAAACATGCAGCCCTGAGGTCTCTCATGATAGCAGGTGGTTAAATAGAAATTCGCTGCTCAGCTGACCCGGCAGGAGCAAACGTATGCTAAAAATGTACTCAGAATGAGCTTTTCAGTGAAGAGAAGCCAGGCACATTTTAGCTAGTTTTACTTGTAAGTGGGGTTGGAAATGCTTTTCAGGCTCAGTACTGGGCTCAAAACATGCAGCCCTGAGGTCTCTCATGAAATCAGGTGGTTAAATAGAAATTCGCTGCTCAGCTGACCCGGTAGGAGCAAACGTATGCCAAAAATGTACACAGAATGAGCTTTTCAGTGAATAGCAGCCAGGCACATTTTAGCTAGTTTTACTTGTAAGTGGGGTTGGAAACGCTTTTCAGGCTCAGTACTGGGCTCAAAACATGCAGCCCTGAGGTCTCTCATGATAGCAGGTGGTTAAATAGAAATTCGCTGCTCAGCTGACCCGGCAGGAGCAAACGTATGCTAAAAATGTACTCAGAATGAGCTTTTCAGTGAATAGCAGCCAGGCACATTTTAGATAGTTTTACTTGTAAGTGGGGTTGGAAACGCTTTTCAGGCTCAGTACTGGGCTCAAAACATGCAGCCCTGAGGTCTCTCATGATAGCAGGTGGTTAAATAGAAATTCGCTGCTCAGCTGACCCGGCAGGAGCAAACGTATGCTAAAAATGTACTCAGAATGAGCTTTTCAGTGAAGAGAAGCCAGGCACATTTTAGCTAGTTTTACTTGTAAGTGGGGTTGGAAATGCTTTTCAGGCTCAGTACTGGGCTCAAAACCTGCAGCCCTGAGGTCTCTCATGATAGCAGGTGGTTAAATAGAAATTCGCTGCTCAGCTGACCCGGCAGGAGCAAACGTATGCTAAAAATGTACTCAGAATGAGCTTTTCAGTGAATAGCAGCCAGGCACATTTTAGCTAGTTTTACTTGTAAGTGGGGTTGGAAACGCTTTTCAGGATCAGTACTGGGCTCAAAACATGCAGCCCTGAGGTCTCTCATGATAGCAGGTGGTTAAATAGAAATTCGATGCTCAGCTGACCCGGCAGGAGCAAACGTATGCAAAAAATGTACTCAGAATGAGCTTTTCAGTGAAGAGAAGCCAGGCACATTTTAGCTAGTTTTACTCGTAAGTGGGGTTGGAAACGCTTTTCAGGCTCAGTACTGGGCTCAAAACATGCAGCCCTGAGGTCTCTCATGAAAGCAGGTGGTTAAATAGAAATTCAATGCTCAGCTGACCCGGCAGGAGCAAATGTATGCTAAAAATGTACTCAGAATGAGCTTTTCAGTGAAGAGAAGCCAGGCACATTTTAGATAGTTTTACTTGTAAGTGGGGTTGGAAACGCTTTTCAGGCTCAGTACTGGGCTCAAAACATGCAGCCCTGAGGTCTCTCATGATAGCAGGTGGTTAAATAGAAATTCGCTGCTCAGCTGACCCGGCAGGAGCAAACGTATGCTAAAAATGTACTCAGAATGAGCTTTTCAGTGAAGAGAAGCCAGGCACATTTTAGCTAGTTTTACTTGTAAGTGGGGTTGGAAATGCTTTTCAGGCTCAGTACTGGGCTCAAAACCTGCAGCCCTGAGGTCTCTCATGATAGCAGGTGGTTAAATAGAAATTCGCTGCTCAGCTGACCCGGCAGGAGCAAACGTATGCTAAAAATGTACTCAGAATGAGCTTTTCAGTGAATAGCAGCCAGGCACATTTTAGCTAGTTTTACTTGTAAGTGGGGTTGGAAACGCTTTTCAGGATCAGTACTGGGCTCAAAACATGCAGCCCTGAGGTCTCTCATGATAGCAGGTGGTTAAATAGAAATTCGATGCTCAGCTGACCCGGCAGGAGCAAACGTATGCAAAAAATGTACTCAGAATGAGCTTTTCAGTGAAGAGAAGCCAGGCACATTTTAGCTAGTTTTACTCGTAAGTGGGGTTGGAAACGCTTTTCAGGCTCAGTACTGGGCTCAAAACATGCAGCCCTGAGGTCTCTCATGAAAGCAGGTGGTTAAATAGAAATTCAATGCTCAGCTGACCCGGCAGGAGCAAATGTATGCTAAAAATGTACTCAGAATGAGCTTTTCAGTGAAGAGAAGCCAGGCACATTTTAGCTAGTTTTACTTGTAAGTGGGGTTGGAAACGCTTTTCAGGCTCAGTACTGGGCTCAAAACATGCAGCCCTGAGGTCTCTCATGAAAGCAGGTGGTTAAATAGAAATTCGCTGCTCAGCTGACCCGGCAGGAGCAAACATATGCTAAAAATGTACTCAGAGTGAGCTTTTCAGTGAAGAGAAGCCAGGCACATTTTAGCTAGTTTTACTTGTAAGTGGGGTTGGAAACGCTTTTCAGGCTCAGTACTGGGCTCAAAACATGCAGCCCTGAGGTCTCTCATGAAAGCAGGTGGTTAAATAGAAATTCGCTGCTCAGCTGACCCGGTAGGAGCTAACGTATGCCAAAAATGTACACAGAATGAGCTTTTCAGTGAATAGCAGCCAGGCACATTTTCGCTAGTTTTACTTGTAAGTGGGGTTGGAAACGCTTTTCAGGATCAGTACTGGGCACAAAACATGCAGCCCTGAGGTCTCTCATGATAGCAGGTGGTTAAATAGAAATTCGCTGCTCAGCTGACCCGGCAGGAGCAAACGTAGGCTAAAAATGTACTCAGAATGAGCTTTTCAGTGAAGAGAAGCCAGGCACATTTTAGCTAGTTTTACTTGTAAGTGGGGTTGGAAATGCATTTCAGGCTCAGTACTGGGCTCAAAACATGCAGCCCTGAGGCCTCTCATGAAATCAGGTGGTTAAATAGAAATTCGCTGCTCAGCTGACCCGGTAGGAGCAAACGTATGCCAAAAATGTTCACAGAATGAGCTTTTCAGTGAATAGCAGCCAGGCACATTTTAGCTAGTTTTATTTGTAAGTGGGGTTGGAAATGCTTTTCAGGCTCAGTACTGGGCTCAAAACATGCAGCCCTGAGGTCTCTCATGATAGCAGGTGGTTAAATAGAAATTCGCTGCTCAGCTGACCCGGCAGGAGCAAACGTATGCTAAAAATGTACTCAGAATGAGCTTTTCAGTGAATAGCAGCCAGGCACATTTTAGCTAGTTTTACTTGTAAGTGGGGTTGGAAACGCTTTTCAGGCTCAGTACTGGGCTCAAAACATGCAGCCCTGAGGTCTCTCATGAAAGCAGGTGGTTAAATAGAAATTCGCTGCTCAGCTGACCCGGTAGGAGCAAACGTATGCCACAAATGTACACAGAATGAGCTTTTCAGTGAAAAGCAGCCAGGCACATTTTAGCTAGTTTTACTTGTAAGTGGGGTTGGAAACGCTTTTCAGGATCAGTACTGGGCTTAAAACATGCAGCCCTGAGGTCTCTCATGATAGCAGGTGGTTAAATAGAAATTCGCTGCTCAGCTGACCCGGCAGGAGCAAACGTATGCTAAAAATGTACTCAGAATGAGCTTTTCAATGAATAGCAGCCAGGCACATTTTAGCTAGTTTTACTTGTAAGTGGGGTTGGAAACGCTTTTCAGGCTCAGTACTGGGATCAAAACATGCAGCCCTGAGGTCTCTCATGATAGCAGGTGGTTAAATAGAAATTCGCTGCTCAGCTGACCCGGCAGGAGCAAACGTATGCTAAAAATGTACTCAGAATGAGCTTTTCAGTGGAGAGAAGCCAGGCACATTTTAGCTAGTTTTACTTGTAAGTGGGGTTGGAAACGCTTTTCAGGCTCTGTACTGGGCTCAAAACATGCAGCCCTGAGGTCTCTCATGAAAGCAGGTGGTTAAATAGAAATTCACTGCTCAGCTGACCCGGTAGGAGCAAACGTATGCCAAAAATGAACACAGAATGAGCTTTTCAGTGAAGAGAAGCCAGGCACATTTTAGCTAGTTTTACTTGTAAGTGGGGTTGGAAACGCTTTTGAGGCTCAGTACTGGGCTCAAAACATGCAGCCCTGAGGTCTCTCATGATAGCAGGTGGTTAAATAGAAATTCGCTGCTCAGCTGACCCAGCAGGAGCAAACATATGCTAACAATGTACTCAGAATGAGCTTTTCAGTGAAGAGAAGCCAGGCACATTTTAGCTAGTTTTACTTTTAAGTGGGGTTGGAAACGCTTTTCAGGATCAGTACTGGGCACAAAACATGCAGCCCTGAGGTCTCCCATAAAATCAGGTGGTTAAATAGAAATTCGCTGCTCAGCTGACCCGGTAGGAGCAAACGTATGCCAAAAATGTACACAGAATGAGGTTTTCAGTGAATAGCAGCCAGGCACATTTTAGCTAGTTTTACTTGTAAGTGGGGTTGGAAACGCTTTTCAGGCTGAGTACTGGGCTCAAAACATGCAGCCCTGAGGTCTCTCGTGATAGCAGGTGGTTAAATACAAATTCGCTGCTCAGCTGACCCGGCAGGAGCAAACGTATACTAAAAATGTACTCAGAATGAGCTTTTCAGTGAAGAGAAGCCAGGCACATTTTAGCTAGTTTTACTTGTAAGTGGGGTTGGAAACGCTTTTCAGGATCAGTACTGGGCTCAAAACATGCAGCCCTGAGGTTTCTCATGATAGCAGGTGGTTAAATAGAAATTCGCTGCTCAGCTGAACCGGCAGGAGCAAACGTATGCTAAAAATGTACTCAGAATGAGCTTTTCAGTGAAAAGAAGCCAGGCACATTTTCACTAGTTTTACTTGTAAGTGGGGTTGGAAACGCTTTTCAGGATCAGTACTGGGCTCAAAACATGCAGCCCTGAGGTCTCTCATGAAATCAGGTGGTTAAATAGAAATTCGCTGCTCAGCTGACCCGGTAGGGGCAAACGTATGCCAAAAATGTACACAGAATGAGCTTTTCAGTGAAAAGCAGCCAGGCACATTTTAGCTAGTTTTACTTGTAAGTGGGGTTGGAAACGCTTTTCAGGATCAGTACTGGGCTTAAAACATGCAGCCCTGAGGTCTCTCATGATAGCAGGTGGTTAAATAGAAATTCGCTGCTCAGCTGACCCGGCAGGAGCAAACGTATGCTAAAAATGTACTCAGAATGAGCTTTTCAGTGAATAGCAGCCAGGCACATTTTAGCTAGTTTTACTTGTAAGTGGGGTTGGAAACGCTTTTCAGGCTCAGTACTGGGCTCAAAACATGCAGCCCTGAGGTCTCTCATGATAGCAGGTGGTTAAATAGAATTTCGCTGCTCAGCTGACCCGGCAGGAGCAAACGTATGCTAAAAATGTACTCAGAATGAGCTTTTCAGAGAAGAGAAGCCAGGCACATTTTAGCTAGTTTTACTTGTAAGTGGGGTTGGAAACGCTTTTCAGGCTCTGTACTGGGCTCAAAACATGCAGCCCTGAGGTCTCTCATGAAAGCAGGTGGTTAAATAGAAATTCACTGCTCAGCTGACCCGGTAGGAGCAAACGTATGCCAAAAATGAACACAGAATGAGCTTTTCAGTGAAGAGAAGCCAGGCACATTTTAGCTAGTTTTACTTGTAAGTGGGGTTGGAAACGCTTTTGAGGCTCAGTACTGGGCTCAAAACATGCAGCCCTGAGGTCTCTCATGATAGCAGGTGGTTAAATAGAAATTCGCTGCTCAGCTGACCCAGCAGGAGCAAACATATGCTAACAATGTACTCAGAATGAGCTTTTCAGTGAAGAGAAGCCAGGCACATTTTAGCTAGTTTTACTTTTAAGTGGGGTTGGAAACGCTTTTCAGGATCAGTACTGGGCACAAAACATGCAGCCCTGAGGTCTCCCATGAAATCAGGTGGTTAAATAGAAATTCGCTGCTCAGCTGACCCGGTAGGAGCAAACGTATGCCAAAAATGTACACAGAATGAGGTTTTCAGTGAATAGCAGCCAGGCACATTTTAGCTAGTTTTACTTGTAAGTGGGGTTGGAAACGCTTTTCAGGCTGAGTACTGGGCTCAAAACATGCAGCCCTGAGGTCTCTCGTGATAGCAGGTGGTTAAATACAAATTCGCTGCTCAGCTGACCCGGCAGGAGCAAACGTATACTAAAAATGTACTCAGAATGAGCTTTTCAGTGAAGAGAAGCCAGGCACATTTTAGCTAGTTTTACTTGTAAGTGGGGTTGGAAACGCTTTTCAGGATCAGTACTGGGCTCAAAACATGCAGCCCTGAGGTCTCTCATGATAGCAGGTGGTTAAATAGAAATTCGCTGCTCAGCTGAACCGGCAGGAGCAAACGTATGCTAAAAATGTACTCAGAATGAGCTTTTCAGTGAAAAGAAGCCAGGCACATTTTCACTAGTTTTACTTGTAAGTGGGGTTGGAAACGCTTTTCAGGATCAGTACTGGGCTCAAAACATGCAGCCCTGAGGTCTCTCATGAAATCAGGTGGTTAAATAGAAATTCGCTGCTCAGCTGACCCGGTAGGGGCAAACGTATGCCAAAAATGTACACAGAATGAGCTTTTCAGTGAATAGCAGCCAGGCACATTTTAGCTAGTTTTACTTGTAAGTGGGTTTGGAAACGCTTTTCAGGATCAGTACTGGGCACAAAACATGCAGCCCTGAGGTCTCTCATGATAGCAGGTGGTTAAATAGAAATTCACTGCTCAGCTGACCCGGCAGGAGCAAACGTATGCTAAAAATGTACTCAGAATGAACTTTTCAGTGAAGAGAAGCCAGGCACATTTTAGCTAGTTTTACTTGTAAGTGGGGTTGGAAATGCTTTTCAGGCTCAGTACTGGGCTCAAAACATGCAGCCCTGAGGTCTCTCATGAAATCAGGTGGTTAAATAGAAATTCGCTGCTCAGCTGACCCGGTAGGAGCAAACGTATGCCAAAAATGTACACAGAATGAGCTTTTCAGTGAATAGCAGCCAGGCACATTTTAGCTAGTTTTACTTGTAAGTGGGGTTGGAAACGCTTTTCAGGCTCAGTTCTGGGCTCAAAACCTGCAGCCCTGAGGTCTCTCATGATAGCAGGTGGTTAAATAGAAATTCGCTGCTCAGCTGACCCGGCAGGAGCAAACGTATGCTAAAAATGTACTCAGAATGAGCTTTTCAGTGAATAGCAGCCAGGCACATTTTAGCTAGTTTTACTTGTAAGTGGGGTTGGAAACGCTTTTCAGGATCAGTACTGGGCTCAAAACATGCAGCCCTGAAGTCTCTCATGATAGCAGGTGGTTAAATAGAAATTCGCTGCTCAGCTGACCCGGCAGGAGCAAACGTATGCCAAAAATGTGCTCAGAATGAGCTTTTCAGTGAAGTGAAGCCAGGCACATTTTAGCTAGTTTTACTCGTAAGTGGGGTTGGAAATGCTTTTCAGGCTCAGTACTGGGCTCAAAACATGCAGCCCTGAGGTCTCTCATGAAAGCAGGTGGTTAAATAGAAATTCGATGCTCAGCTGACCCGGCAGGAGCAAATGTATGCTAAAAATGTACTCAGAATGAGCTTTTCAGTGAAGAGAAGCCAGGCACATTTTAGCTAGTTTTACTTGTAAGTGGGGTTGGAAACGCTTTTCAGGCTCAGTACTGGGCTCAAAACATGCAGCCCTGAGGTCTCTCATGAAAGCAGGTGGTTAAATAGAAATTCGCTGCTCAGCTGACCCGGCAGGAGCAAACATATGCTAAAAATGTACTCAAAATGAGCTTTTCAGTGAAGAGAAGCCAGGCACATTTTAGCTAGTTTTACTTGTAAGTGGGGTTGGAAACGCTTTTCAGGCTCAGTACTGGGCTCAAAACATGCAGCCCTGAGGTCTCTCATGAAAGCAGGTGGTTAAATAGAAATTCGCTGCTCAGCTGACCCGGTAGGAGCTAACGTATGCCAAAAATGTACACAGAATGAGCTTTTCAGTGAATAGCAGCCAGGCACATTTTCGCTAGTTTTACTTGTAAGTGGGGTTGGAAACGCTTTTCAGGATCAGTACTGGGCTCAAAACATGCAGCCCTGAGGTCTCTCATGATAGCAGGTGGTTAAATAGAAATTCGCTGCTCAGCTGACCCGGTAGGAGCAAACGTATGCCAAAAATGTACACAGAATGAGCTTTTCAGTGAATAGCAGCCAGGCACATTTTAGCTAGTTTTACTTGTAAGTGGGGTTGGAAACGCTGTTCAGGATCAGTACTGGGCACAAAACATGCAGCCCTGAGGTCTCTCATGATAGCAGGTGGTTAAATAGAAATTCGCTGCTCAGCTGACCCGGCAGGAGCAAACGTATGCTAAAAATGTACTCAGAATGAGCTTTTCAGTGAAGAGAAGCCAGGCACATTTTAGCTAGTTTTACTTGTAAGTGGGGTTGGAAATGCTTTTCAGGCTCAGTACTGGGCTCAAAACATGCAGCCCTGAGGTCTCTCATGAAATCAGGTGGTTAAATAGAAATTCGCTGCTCAGCTGACCCGGTAGGGGCAAACGTATGCCAAAAATGTACACAGAATGAGGTTTTCAGTGAATAGCAGCAAGGCACATTTTAGCTAGTTTTACTTGTAAGTGGGGTTGGAAACGCTTTTCAGGCTGAGTACTGGGCTCAAAACATGCAGCCCTGAGGTCTCTCGTGATAGCAGGTGGTTAAATACAAATTCGCTGCTCAGCTGACCCGGCAGGAGCAAACGTATACTAAAAATGTACTCAGAATGAGCTTTTCAGTGAAGAGAAGCCAGGCACATTTTAGCTAGTTTTACTTGTAAGTGGGGTTGGAAACGCTTTTCAGGATTAGTACTGGGCTCAAAACATGCAGCCCTGAGGTCTCTCATGATAGCAGGTGGTTAAATAGAAATTCGCTGCTCAGCTGAACCGGCAGGAGCAAACGTATGCTAAAAATGTACTCAGAATGAGCTTTTCAGTGAAAAGAAGCCAGGCACATTTTCACTAGTTTTACTTGTAAGTGGGGTTGGAAACGCTTTTCAGGATCAGTACTGGGCTCAAAACATGCAGCCCTGAGGTCTCTCATGAAATCAGGTGGTTAAATAGAAATTCGCTGCTCAGCTGACCCGGTAGGGGCAAACGTATGCCAAAAATGTACACAGAATGAGCTTTTCAGTGAATAGCAGCCAGGCACATTTTAGCTAGTTTTACTTGTAAGTGGGTTTGGAAACGCTTTTCAGGATCAGTACTGGGCACAAAACATGCAGCCCTAAGGTCTCTCATGATAGCAGGTGGTTAAATAGAAATTCACTGCTCAGCTGACCCGGCAGGAGCAAACGTATGCTAAAAATGTACTCAGAATGAACTTTTCAGTGAAGAGAAGCCAGGCACATTTTAGCTAGTTTTACTTGTAAGTGGGGTTGGAAATGCTTTTCAGGCTCAGTACTGGGCTCAAAACATGCAGCCCTGAGGTCTCTCATGAAATCAGGTGGTTAAATAGAAATTCGCTGCTCAGCTGACCCGGTAGGAGCAAACGTATGCCAAAAATGTACACAGAATGAGCTTTTCAGTGAATAGCAGCCAGGCACATTTTAGCTAGTTTTACTTGTAAGTGGGGTTGGAAACGCTTTTCAGGCTCAGTTCTGGGCTCAAAACCTGCAGCCCTGAGGTCTCTCATGATAGCAGGTGGTTAAATAGAAATTCGCTGCTCAGCTGACCCGGCAGGAGCAAACGTATGCTAAAAATGTACTCAGAATGAGCTTTTCAGTGAATAGCAGCCAGGCACATTTTAGCTAGTTTTACTTGTAAGTGGGGTTGGAAACGCTTTTCAGGATCAGTACTGGGCTCAAAACATGCAGCCCTGAAGTCTCTCATGATAGCAGGTGGTTAAATAGAAATTCGCTGCTCAGCTGACCCGGCAGGAGCAAACGTATGCCAAAAATGTGCTCAGAATGAGCTTTTCAGTGAAGTGAAGCCAGGCACATTTTAGCTAGTTTTACTCGTAAGTGGGGTTGGAAATGCTTTTCAGGCTCAGTACTGGGCTCAAAACATGCAGCCCTGAGGTCTCTCATGAAAGCAGGTGGTTAAATAGAAATTCGATGCTCAGCTGACCCGGCAGGAGCAAATGTATGCTAAAAATGTACTCAGAATGAGCTTTTCAGTGAAGAGAAGCCAGGCACATTTTAGCTAGTTTTACTTGTAAGTGGGGTTGGAAACGCTTTTCAGGCTCAGTACTGGGCTCAAAACATGCAGCCCTGAGGTCTCTCATGATAGCAGGTGGTTAAATAGAAATTCGCTGCTCAGCTGACCCGGCAGGAGCAAACGTATGCTAAAAATGTACTCAGAATGAGCTTTTCAGTGAATAGCAGCCAGGCACATTTTAGCTAGTTTTACTTGTAAGTGGGGTTGGAAACGCTTTTCAGGCTCAGTACTGGGCTCAAAACATGCAGCCCTGAGGTCTCTCATGAAAGCAGGTGGTTAAATAGAAATTCGCTGCTCAGCTGACCCGGTAGGAGCAAACGTATGCCAAAAATGTACACAGAATGAGCTTTTCAGTGAAAAGCAGCCAGGCACATTTTAGCTAGTTTTACTTGTAAGTGGGGTTGGAAACGCTTTTCAGGATCAGTACTGGGCTTAAAACATGCAGCCCTGAGGTCTCTCATGATAGCAGGTGGTTAAATAGAAATTCGCTGCTCAGCTGACCCGGCAGGAGCAAACGTATGCTAAAAATGTACTCAGAATGAGCTTTTCAGTGAATAGCAGCCAGGCACATTTTAGCTAGTTTTACTTGTAAGTGGGGTTGGAAACGCTTTTCAGGCTCTGTACTGGGCTCAAAACATGCAGCCCTGAGGTCTCTCATGAAAGCAGGTGGTTAAATAGAAATTCACTGCTCAGCTGACCCGGTAGGAGCAAACGTATGCCAAAAATGAACACAGAATGAGCTTTTCAGTGAAGAGAAGCCAGGCACATTTTAGCTAGTTTTACTTGTAAGTGGGGTTGGAAACGCTTTTGAGGCTCAGTACTGGGCTCAAAACATGCAGCCCTGAGGTCTCTCATGATAGCAGGTGGTTAAATAGAAATTCGCTGCTCAGCTGACCCGGCAGGAGCAAACGTATGCTAAAAATGGACTCAGAATGAGCTTTTCAGTGAATAGCAGCCAGGCACATTTTAGCTAGTTTTACTTGTAAGTGGGGTTGGAAACGCGTTTCAGGCTCAGTACTGGGCTCAAAACATGCAGCCCTGAGGTCTCTCATGATAGCAGGTGGTTAAATAGAAATTCGCTGCTCAGCTGATTCGGCAGGAGCAAACGAATATGCTAAAAATGTACTCAGAATGAGCTTTTCAGTGAAGAGAAGCCAGGCACATTTTAGCTAGTTTTACTTGTAAGTGGGGTTGGAAACGCTTCTCAGGATCAGTACTGGGCTCAAAACATGCAGCCCTGAGGTCTCTCATGATAGCAGGTGGTTAAATAGAAATTTGCTGCTCAGCTGACCCGGCAGGAGCAAACATATGCTAAAAATGTACTCAGAATGAGCTATTCAGTGAAGAGAAGCCAGGCACATTTTGAGCTAGTTTTACTTGTAAGTGGGGTTGGAAACGCTTTTCAGGCTCAGCACTGGGCTCAAAACATGCAGCCCTGAGGTCTCCCATGAAATCAGGTGGTTAAATAGAAATTCGCTGCTCAGCTGACCCGGTAGGAGCAAACGTATGCCAAAAATGTACACAGAATGAGCGTTTCAGTGAATAGCAGCCAGGCACATTTTAGCTAGTTTTACTTGTAAGTGGGGTTGGAAACGCTTTTCAGGCTCAGTACTGGGCTCAAAACATGCAGCCCTGAGGTCTCTCATGATAGCAGGTGGTTAAATAGAAATTCGCTGCTCAGCTGACCCGGCAGGAGCAAACGTATACTAAAAATGTACTCAGAATGAGCTTTTCAGTGAAGAGAAGCCAGGCACATTTTAGCTAGTTTTACTTGTAAGTGGGGTTGGAAATGCTTTTCAGGCTCAGTACTGAGCTCAAAACATGCAGCCCTGAGGTCTCTCATGAAAGCAGGTGGTTAAATAGAAATTCGCTGCTCAGCTGACCCGGTAGGAGCAAACGTATGCCAAAAATGTACACAGAATGAGCTTCTCAGTGAATAGCAGCCAGGCACATTTTCGCTAGTTTTACTTGTAAGTGGGGTTGGAAACGCTTTTCAGGATCAGTACTGGGCTAAAAACATGCAGCCCTGAGGTCTCTCATGAAAGCAGGTGGTTAAATAGAAATTCGCTGCTCAGCTGACCCGGTAGGGGCAAACTTATGCCAAAAATGTACACAGAATGAGCTTTTCAGTGAATAGCAGCCAGGCACATTTTTGCTAGTTTTACTTGTAAGTGGGGTTGGAAACGCTTTTCAGGATCAGTACTGGGCACAAAACATGCAGCCCTGAGATCTCTCATGATAGCAGGTGGTTAAATAGAAATTCACTGCTCAGCTGACCCGGCAGGAGCAAACGTATGCTAAAAATGTACTCAGAATGAGCTTTTCAGTGAAGAGATGCCAGGCACATTTTGAGCTAGTTTTACTTGTAAGTGGGGTTGGAAACGCTTTTCAGGCTCAGCACTGGGCTCAAAACATGCAGCCCTGAGGTCTCCCATGAAATCAGGTGGTTAAATAGAAATTTGCTGCTCAGCTGACCCGGTAGGAGCAAACGTATGCCAAAAATGTACACAGAATGAGCGTTTCAGTGAATAGCAGCCAGGCACATTTTAGCTAGTTTTACTTGTAAGTGGGGTTGGAAACGCTTTTCAGGCTCAGTACTGGGCTCAAAACATGCAGCCCTGAGGTCTCTCATGATAGCAGGTGGTTAAATAGAAATTCGCTGCTCAGCTGACCCGGCAGGAGCAAACGTATACTAAAAATGTACTCAGAATGAGCTTTTCAGTGAAGAGAAGCCAGGCACATTTTAGCTAGTTTTACTTGTAAGTGGGGTTGGAAATGCTTTTCAGGCTCAGTACTGAGCTCAAAACATGCAGCCCTGAGGTCTCTCATGAAAGCAGGTGGTTAAATAGAAATTCGCTGCTCAGCTGACCCGGTAGGAGCAAACGTATGCCAAAAATGTACACAGCATGAGCTTTTCAGTGAATAGCAGCCAGGCACATTTTCGCTAGTTTTACTTGTAAGTGGGGTTGGAAACGCTTTTCAGGATCAGTACTGGGCTAAATACATGCAGCCCTGAGGTCTCTCATGAAAGCAGGTGGTTAAATAGAAATTCGCTGCTCAGCTGACCCGGTAGGGGCAAACGTATGCCAAAAATGTACACAGAATGAGCTTTTCAGTGAATAGCAGCCAGGCACATTTTTGCTAGTTTTACTTGTAAGTGGGGTTGGAAACGCTTTTCAGGATCAGTACTGGGCACAAAACATGCAGCCCTGAGGTCTCTCATGATAGCAGGTGGTTAAATAGAAATTCACTGCTCAGCTGACCCGGCAGGAGCAAACGTATGCTAAAAATGTACTCAGAATGAGCTTTTCAGTGAAGAGAAGCCAGGCACATTTTAGCTAGTTTTACTTGTAAGTGGGGTTGGAAATGCTTTTCAGGCTCAGTACTGAGCTCATAACATGCAGCCCTGAGGTCTCTCATGAATGCAGGTGGTTAAATAGAAATTCGCTGCTCAGCTGACCCGGTAGGAGCAAACGTATGCCAAAAATGTACACAGAATGAGCTTTTCAGTGAATAGCAGCCAGGCACATTTTCGCTAGTTTTACTTGTAAGTGGGGTTGGAAACGCTTTTTAGGATCAGTACTGGGCTCAAAACATGCAGCCCTGAGGTCTCTCATGATAGCAGGTGGTTAAATAAAAATTCGCTGCTCAGCTGACCTCGGCAGGAGCAAACGTATGCTAAAAATGTACACAGAATGAGCTTTTCAGAGAAGAGAAGCCAGGCACATTTTAGCTAGTTTTACTTGTAAGTGGGGTTGGAAACGCTTTTCAGGCTCTGTACTGGGCTCAAAACATGCAGCCCTGAGGTCTCTCATGAAAGCAGGTGGTTAAATAGAAATTCACTGCTCAGCTCACCCGGTAGGAGCAAACGTATGCCAAAAATGAACACAGAATGAGCTTTTCAGTGAAGAGAAGCCAGGCACATTTTAGCTAGTTTTACTTGTAAGTGCGGTTGGAAACGCTTTTGAGGCTCAGTACTGGGCTCAAAACATGCAGCCCTGAGGTCTCTCATGATAGCAGGTGGTTAAATAGAAATTCGCTGCTCAGCTGACCCGGCAGGAGCAAACGTATGCTAAAAATGTACTCAGAATGAGCTTTTCAGTGAATAGCAGCCAGGCACATTTTAGCTAGTTTTACTTGTAAGTGGGGTTGGAAACGCTTTTCAGGCTCAGTACTGGGCTCAAAACATGCAGCCCTGAAGTCTCTCATGATAGCAGGTGGTTAAATAGAAATTCGCTGCTCAGCTGATTCGGCAGGAGCAAACGTATATGCTAAAAATGTACTCAGAATGAGCTTTTCAGTGAAGAGAAGCAGGGCACATTTTAGATAGTTTTACTTGTAAGTGGGGTTGGAAACGCTTTTCAGGATCAGTACTGGGCTCAAAACATGCAGCCCTGAGGTCTCTCATGATAGCAGGTGGTTAAATAGAAATTCGCTGCTCAGCTGACCCGGCAGGAGCAAACATATGCTAAAAATGTACTCAGAATGAGCTTTTCAGTGAAGAGAAGCCAGGCACATTTTGAGCTAGTTTTACTTGTAAGTGGGGTTGGAAACGCTTTTCAGGCTCAGCACTGGGCTCAAAACATGCAGCCCTGAGGTCTCCCATGAAATCAGGTGGTTAAATAGAAATTCACTGCTCAGCTGACCCGGTAGGAGCAAACGTATGCCAAAAATGTACACAGAATGAGCTTTTCAGTGAATAGCAGCCAGGCACATTTTAGCTAGTTTTACTTGTAAGTGGGGTTGGAAACGCTTTTCAGGCTCAGTACTGGGCTCAAAACATGCAGCCCTGAGGTCTCTCATGATAGCAGGTGGTTAAATAGAAATTCGCTGCTCAGCTGACCCGGCAGGAGCAAACGTATACTAAAAATGTACTCAGAATGAGCTTTTCAGTGAATAGCAGCCAGGCACATTTTAGCTAGTTTTACTTGCAAGTGGGGTTGGAAACGCTTTTCAGGATCAGTACTGGGCTCAAAACATGCAGCCCTGAGGTCTCTCATGATAGCAGGTGGTTAAATAGAAATTCGCTGCTCAGCTGACCCGGCAGGAGCAAACGTATATGCTAAAAATGTACTCAGAATGAGCTTTTCAGTGAAGAGAAGCCAGGCACATTTTAGCTAGTTTTACTTGTAAGTGGGGTTGGAAACGCTTTTCAGGCTCAGTACTGGGCTCAAAACATGCAGCCCTGAGGTCTCTCATGAAAGCAGGTGGTTAAATAGAAATTCGCTGCTCAGCTGACCCGGTAGGAGCAAACGTATGCCAAAAATGTACACAGAATGAGCTTTTCAGTGAATAGCAGCCAGGCACATTTTAGCTAGTTTTACTTGTAAGTGGGGTTGGAAACGCTTTTCAGGATCAGTACTGGGCACAAAACATGCAGCCCTGAGGTCTCTCATGATAGCAGGTGGTTAAATAGAAATTCGCTGCTCAGCTGACCCGGCAGGAGCAAACGTATGCTAAAAATGTACTCAGAATGAGCTTTTCAGTGAAGAGAAGCCAGGCACATTTTAGCTAGTTTTACTTGTAAGTGGGGTTGGAAATGCTTTTCAGGCTCAGTACTGGGCTCAAAACATGCAGCCCCTGAGGTCTCTCATGAAATCAGGTGGTTAAATAGAAATTCGCTGCTCAGCTGACCCGGTAGGAGCAAACGTATGCAAAAAATGTACACAGAATGAGCTTTTCAGTGAATAGCAGCCAGGCACATTTTAGCTAGTTTTACTTGTAAGTGGGGTTGGAAATGCTTTTCAGGCTCAGTATTGGGCTCAAAACCTGCAGCCCTGAGGTCTCTCATGATAGCAGGTGGTTAAATAGAAATTCGCTGCTCAGCTGACCCGGCAGGAGCAAACGTATGCTAAAAATGTACTCAGAATGAGCTTTTCAGTGAATAGCAGCCAGGCACATTTTAGCTAGTTTTACTTGTAAGTGGGGTTGGAAACGCTTTTCAGGATCAGTACTGGGCTCAAAACATGCAGCCCTGAGGTCTCTCATGATAGCAGGTGGTTAAATAGAAATTCGCTGCTCAGCTGACCCGGCAGGAGCAAACGTATGCCAAAAATGTACTCAGAATGAGCTTTTCAGTGAAGAGAAGCCAGGCACATTTTAGCTAGTTTTACTCGTAAGTGGGGTTGGAAACGCTTTTCAGGCTCAGTACTGGGCTCAAAACATGCAGCCCTGAGGTCTCTCATGAAAGCAGGTGGTTAAATAGAAATTCGCTGCTCAGCTGACCCGGTAGGAGCAAACGTATACCAAAAATGTACACAGAATGAGCTTTTCAGTGAATAGCAGCCAGGCACATTTTCGCTAGTTTTACTTGCAAGTGGGGTTGGAAACGCTTTTCAGGATCAGTACTGGGCTCAAAACATGCAGCCCTGAGGTCTCTCATGATAGCAGGTGGTTAAATAGAAATTCGCTGCTCAGCTGACCCGGCAGGAGCAAACGTATTCTAAAAATGTACTCAGAATGAGCTTTTCAGTGAAGAGAAGCCAGGCACATTTTCGCTAGTTTTACTTGCAAGTGGGGTTGGAAACGCTTTTCAGGATCAGTACTGGGCTCAAAACATGCAGCCCTGAGGTCTCTCATGAAAGCAGGTGGTTAAATAGAAATTCGCTGCTCAGCTGACCCGGTAGGAGCAAACGTATGCCAAAAATGTACACAGAATGAGCTTTTCAGTGAATAGCAGCCAGGCACATTTTAGCTAGTTTTTCTTGTAAGTGGGGTTGGAAACGCTTTTCAGGATCAGTACTGGGCACAGAACATGCAGCCCTGAGGTCTCTCATGATAGCAGGTGGTTAAATAGAAATTCGCTGCTCAGCTGACCCGGCAGGAGCAAACGTATGCTAAAAATTTACTCAGAATGAGCTTTTCAGTGAAGAGAAGCCAGGCACATTTTAGCTAGTTTTACTTGTAAGTGGGGTTGGAAATGCTTTTCAGGCTCAGTACTGGGCTCAAAACATGCAGCCCTGAGGTCTCTCATGAAATCAGGTGGTTAAATAGAAATTCGCTGCTCAGCTGACCCGGTAGGAGCAAACGTATGCCAAAAATGTACACAGAATGAGCTTTTCAGTGAATAGCAGCCAGGCACATTTTCGCTAGTTTTACTTGCAAGTGGGGTTGGAAACGCTTTTCAGGATCAGTACTGGGCTCAAAACATGCAGCCCTGAGGTCTCTCATGATAGCAGGTGGTTAAATAGAAATTCGCTGCTCAGCTGACCCGGCAGGAGCAAACGTATGCTAAAAATGTACTCAGAATGAGCTTTTCAGTGAAGAGAAGCCAGGCACATTTTCGCTAGTTTTACTTGCAAGTGGGGTTGGAAACGCTTTTCAGGATCAGTACTGGGCTCAAAACATGCAGCCCTGAGGTCTCTCATGAAAGCAGGTGGTTAAATAGAAATTCGCTGCTCAGCTGACCCGGTAGGAGCAAACGTATGCCAAAAATGTACACAGAATGAGCTTTTCAGTGAATAGCAGCCAGGCACATTTTAGCTAGTTTTACTTGTAAGTGGGGTTGGAAACGCTTTTCAGGATCAGTACTGGGCACAGAACATGCAGCCCTGAGGTCTCTCATGATAGCAGGTGGTTAAATAGAAATTCGCTGCTCAGCTGACCCGGCAGGAGCAAACGTATGCTAAAAATTTACTCAGAATGAGCTTTTCAGTGAAGAGAAGCCAGGCACATTTTAGCTAGTTTTACTTGTAAGTGGGGTTGGAAATGCTTTTCAGGCTCAGTACTGGGCTCAAAACATGCAGCCCTGAGGTCTCTCATGAAATCAGGTGGTTAAATAGAAATTCGCTGCTCAGCTGACCCGGTAGGAGCAAACGTATGCCAAAAATGTACACAGAATGAGCTTTTCAGTGAATAGCAGCCAGGCACATTTTAGCTAGTTTTACTTGTAAGTGGGGTTGGAAACGCTTTTCAGGCTCAGTACTGGGCTCAAAACCTGCAGCCCTGAGGTCTCTCATGATAGCAGGTGGTTAAATAGAAATTCGCTGCTCAGCTGACCCGGCAGGAGCAAACGTATGCTAAAAATGTACTCAGAATGAGCTTTTCAGTGAATAGCAGCCAGGCACATTTTAGCTAGTTTTACTTGTAAGTGGGGTTGGAAACGCTTTTCAGGATCAGTACTGGGCTCAAAACATGCAGCCCTGAGGTCTCTCATGATAGCAGGTGGTTAAATAGAAATTCGCTGCTCAGCTGACCCGGCAGGAGCAAACGTATGCAAAAAATGTACTCAGAATGAGCTTTTCAGTGAAGAGAAGCCAGGCACATTTTAGCTAGTTTTACTCGTAAGTGGGGTTGGAAACACTTTTCAGGCTCAGTACTGGGCTCAAAACATGCAGCCCTGAGGTCTCTCATGAAAGCAGGTGGTTAAATAGAAATTCGATGCTCAGCTGACCCGGCAGGAGCAAATGTATGCTAAAAATGTACTCAGAATGAGCTTTTCAGTGAAGAGAAGCCAGGCACATTTTAGCTAGTTTTACTTGTAAGTGGGGTTGGAAACGCTTTTCAGGCTCAGTACTGGGCTCAAAACATGCAGCCCTGAGGTCTCTCATGAAAGCAGGTGGTTAAATAGAAATTCGCTGCTCAGCTGACCCGGCAGGAGCAAACATATGCTAAAAATGTACTCAGAGTGAGCTTTTCAGTGAAGAGAAGCCAGGCACATTTTAGCTAGTTTTACTTGTAAGTGGGGTTGGAAACGCTTTTCAGGCTCAGTACTGGGCTCAAAACATGCAGCCCTGAGGTCTCTCATGAAAGCAGGTGGTTAAATAGAAATTCGCTGCTCAGCTGACCCGGTAGGAGCTAACTTATGCCAAAAATGTACACAGAATGAGCTTTTCAGTGAATAGCAGCCAGGCACATTTTCGCTAGTTTTACTTGTAAGTGGGGTTGGAAACACTTTTCAGGATCAGTACTGGGCTCAAAACATGCAGCCCTGAGGTCTCTCATGATAGCAGGTGGTTAAATAGAAATTCGCTGCTCAGCTGACCCGGCAGGAGCAAACGTATGCTAAAAATGTACTCAGAATGAGCTTTTCAGTGAAGAGAAGCCAGGCACATTTTAGCTAGATTTACTTGTAAGTGGGGTTGGAAACGCTTTTCAGGCTCAGTACTGGGCTCAAAACATGCAGCCCTGAGGTCCCTCATGAAAGCAGGTGGTTAAATAGAAATTCGCTGCTCAGCTGACCCGGTAGGAGCAAACGTATGCCAAAAATGTACACAGAATGAGCTTTTCAGTGAATAGCAGCCAGGCACATTTTAGCTAGTTTTACTTGTAAGTGGGGTTGGAAACGCTTTTCAGGATCAGTACAGGGCACAAAACATGCAGCCCTGAGGTCTCTCATGATAGCAGGTGGTTAAATAGAAATTCGCTGCTCAGCTGACCCGGCAGGAGCAAACGTATGCTAAAAATGTACTCAGAATGAGCTTTTCAGTGAAGAGAAGCCAGGCACATTTTAGCTAGTTTTACTTGTAAGTGGGGTTGGAAATGCTTTTCAGGCTCAGTACTGGGCTCAAAACATGCAGCCCTGAGGTCTCTCATGAAATCAGGTGGTTAAATAGAAATTCGCTGCTCAGCTGACCCGGTAGGAGCAAACGTATGCCAAAAATGTACACAGAATGAGCTTTTCAGTGAATAGCAGCCAGGCACATTTTAGCTAGTTTTACTTGTAAGTGGGGTTGGAAACGCTTTTCAGGCTCAGTACTGGGCTCAAAACATGCAGCCCTGAGGTCTCTCATGATAGCAGGTGGTTAAATAGAAATTCGCTGCTCAGCTGACCCGGCAGGAGCAAACGTATGCTAAAAATGTACTCAGAATGAGCTTTTCAGTGAATAGCAGCCAGGCACATTTTAGATAGTTTTACTTGTAAGTGGGGTTGGAAACGCTTTTCAGGCTCAGTACTGGGCTCAAAACATGCAGCCCTGAGGTCTCTCATGATAGCAGGTGGTTAAATAGAAATTCGCTGCTCAGCTGACCCGGCAGGAGCAAACGTATGCTAAAAATGTACTCAGAATGAGCTTTTCAGTGAAGAGAAGCCAGGCACATTTTAGCTAGTTTTACTTGTAAGTGGGGTTGGAAATGCTTTTCAGGCTCAGTACTGGGCTCAAAACCTGCAGCCCTGAGGTCTCTCATGATAGCAGGTGGTTAAATAGAAATTCGCTGCTCAGCTGACCCGGCAGGAGCAAACGTATGCTAAAAATGTACTCAGAATGAGCTTTTCAGTGAATAGCAGCCAGGCACATTTTAGCTAGTTTTACTTGTAAGTGGGGTTGGAAACGCTTTTCAGGATCAGTACTGGGCTCAAAACATGCAGCCCTGAGGTCTCTCATGATAGCAGGTGGTTAAATAGAAATTCGATGCTCAGCTGACCCGGCAGGAGCAAACGTATGCAAAAAATGTACTCAGAATGAGCTTTTCAGTGAAGAGAAGCCAGGCACATTTTAGCTAGTTTTACTCGTAAGTGGGGTTGGAAACGCTTTTCAGGCTCAGTACTGGGCTCAAAACATGCAGCCCTGAGGTCTCTCATGAAAGCAGGTGGTTAAATAGAAATTCAATGCTCAGCTGACCCGGCAGGAGCAAATGTATGCTAAAAATGTACTCAGAATGAGCTTTTCAGTGAAGAGAAGCCAGGCACATTTTAGCTAGTTTTACTTGTAAGTGGGGTTGGAAACGCTTTTCAGGCTCAGTACTGGGCTCAAAACATGCAGCCCTGAGGTCTCTCATGAAAGCAGGTGGTTAAATAGAAATTCGCTGCTCAGCTGACCCGGCAGGAGCAAACATATGCTAAAAATGTACTCAGAGTGAGCTTTTCAGTGAAGAGAAGCCAGGCACATTTTAGCTAGTTTTACTTGTAAGTGGGGTTGGAAACGCTTTTCAGGCTCAGTACTGGGCTCAAAACATGCAGCCCTGAGGTCTCTCATGAAAGCAGGTGGTTAAATAGAAATTCGCTGCTCAGCTGACCCGGTAGGAGCTAACGTATGCCAAAAATGTACACAGAATGAGCTTTTCAGTGAATAGCAGCCAGGCACATTTTCGCTAGTTTTACTTGTAAGTGGGGTTGGAAACGCTTTTCAGGATCAGTACTGGGCACAAAACATGCAGCCCTGAGGTCTCTCATGATAGCAGGTGGTTAAATAGAAATTCGCTGCTCAGCTGACCCGGCAGGAGCAAACGTAGGCTAAAAATGTACTCAGAATGAGCTTTTCAGTGAAGAGAAGCCAGGCACATTTTAGCTAGTTTTACTTGTAAGTGGGGTTGGAAATGCATTTCAGGCTCAGTACTGGGCTCAAAACATGCAGCCCTGAGGCCTCTCATGAAATCAGGTGGTTAAATAGAAATTCGCTGCTCAGCTGACCCGGTAGGAGCAAACGTATGCCAAAAATGTTCACAGAATGAGCTTTTCAGTGAATAGCAGCCAGGCACATTTTAGCTAGTTTTACTTGTAAGTGGGGTTGGAAACGCTTTTCAGGCTCAGTACTGGGCTCAAAACATGCAGCCCTGAGGTCTCTCATGATAGCAGGTGGTTAAATAGAAATTCGCTGCTCAGCTGACCCGGCAGGAGCAAACGTATGCTAAAAATGTACTCAGAATGAGCTTTTCAGTGAATAGCAGCCAGGCACATTTTAGCTAGTTTTACTTGTAAGTGGGGTTGGAAACGCTTTTCAGGCTCAGTACTGGGCTCAAAACATGCAGCCCTGAGGTCTCTCATGAAAGCAGGTGGTTAAATAGAAATTCGCTGCTCAGCTGACCCGGTAGGAGCAAACGTATGCCACAAATGTACACAGAATGAGCTTTTCAGTGAAAAGCAGCCAGGCACATTTTAGCTAGTTTTACTTGTAAGTGGGGTTGGAAACGCTTTTCAGGATCAGTACTGGGCTTAAAACATGCAGCCCTGAGGTCTCTCATGATAGCAGGTGGTTAAATAGAAATTCGCTGCTCAGCTGACCCGGCAGGAGCAAACGTATGCTAAAAATGTACTCAGAATGAGCTTTTCAATGAATAGCAGCCAGGCACATTTTAGCTAGTTTTACTTGTAAGTGGGGTTGGAAACGCTTTTCAGGCTCAGTACTGGGCTCAAAACATGCAGCCCTGAGGTCTCTCATGATAGCAGGTGGTTAAATAGAAATTCGCTGCTCAGCTGACCCGGCAGGAGCAAACGTATGCTAAAAATGTACTCAGAATGAGCTTTTCAGTGAAGAGAAGCCAGGCACATTTTAGCTAGTTTTACTTGTAAGTGGGGTTGGAAACGCTTTTCAGGCTCTGTACTGGGCTCAAAACATGCAGCCCTGAGGTCTCTCATGAAAGCAGGTGGTTAAATAGAAATTCACTGCTCAGCTGACCCGGTAGGAGCAAACGTATGCCAAAAATGAACACAGAATGAGCTTTTCAGTGAAGAGAAGCCAGGCACATTTTAGCTAGTTTTACTTGTAAGTGGGGTTGGAAACGCTTTTGAGGCTCAGTACTGGGCTCAAAACATGCAGCCCTGAGGTCTCTCATGATAGCAGGTGGTTAAATAGAAATTCGCTGCTCAGCTGACCCAGCAGGAGCAAACATATGCTAACAATGTACTCAGAATGAGCTTTTCAGTGAAGAGAAGCCAGGCACATTTTAGCTAGTTTTACTTTTAAGTGGGGTTGGAAACGCTTTTCAGGATCAGTACTGGGCACAAAACATGCAGCCCTGAGGTCTCCCATAAAATCAGGTGGTTAAATAGAAATTCGCTGCTCAGCTGACCCGGTAGGAGCAAACGTATGCCAAAAATGTACACAGAATGAGGTTTTCAGTGAATAGCAGCCAGGCACATTTTAGCTAGTTTTACTTGTAAGTGGGGTTGGAAACGCTTTTCAGGCTGAGTACTGGGCTCAAAACATGCAGCCCTGAGGTCTCTCGTGATAGCAGGTGGTTAAATACAAATTCGCTGCTCAGCTGACCCGGCAGGAGCAAACGTATACTAAAAATGTACTCAGAATGAGCTTTTCAGTGAAGAGAAGCCAGGCACATTTTAGCTAGTTTTACTTGTAAGTGGGGTTGGAAACGCTTTTCAGGATCAGTACTGGGCTCAAAACATGCAGCCCTGAGGTTTCTCATGATAGCAGGTGGTTAAATAGAAATTCGCTGCTCAGCTGAACCGGCAGGAGCAAACGTATGCTAAAAATGTACTCAGAATGAGCTTTTCAGTGAAAAGAAGCCAGGCACATTTTCACTAGTTTTACTTGTAAGTGGGGTTGGAAACGCTTTTCAGGATCAGTACTGGGCTCAAAACATGCAGCCCTGAGGTCTCTCATGAAATCAGGTGGTTAAATAGAAATTCGCTGCTCAGCTGACCCGGTAGGGGCAAACGTATGCCAAAAATGTACACAGAATGAGCTTTTCAGTGAAAAGCAGCCAGGCACATTTTAGCTAGTTTTACTTGTAAGTGGGGTTGGAAACGCTTTTCAGGATCAGTACTGGGCTTAAAACATGCAGCCCTGAGGTCTCTCATGATAGCAGGTGGTTAAATAGAAATTCGCTGCTCAGCTGACCCGGCAGGAGCAAACGTATGCTAAAAATGTACTCAGAATGAGCTTTTCAGTGAATAGCAGCCAGGCACATTTTAGCTAGTTTTACTTGTAAGTGGGGTTGGAAACGCTTTTCAGGCTCAGTACTGGGCTCAAAACATGCAGCCCTGAGGTCTCTCATGATAGCAGGTGGTTAAATAGAATTTCGCTGCTCAGCTGACCCGGCAGGAGCAAACGTATGCTAAAAATGTACTCAGAATGAGCTTTTCAGAGAAGAGAAGCCAGGCACATTTTAGCTAGTTTTACTTGTAAGTGGGGTTGGAAACGCTTTTCAGGCTCTGTACTGGGCTCAAAACATGCAGCCCTGAGGTCTCTCATGAAAGCAGGTGGTTAAATAGAAATTCACTGCTCAGCTGACCCGGTAGGAGCAAACGTATGCCAAAAATGAACACAGAATGAGCTTTTCAGTGAAGAGAAGCCAGGCACATTTTAGCTAGTTTTACTTGTAAGTGGGGTTGGAAACGCTTTTGAGGCTCAGTACTGGGCTCAAAACATGCAGCCCTGAGGTCTCTCATGATAGCAGGTGGTTAAATAGAAATTCGCTGCTCAGCTGACCCAGCAGGAGCAAACATATGCTAACAATGTACTCAGAATGAGCTTTTCAGTGAAGAGAAGCCAGGCACATTTTAGCTAGTTTTACTTTTAAGTGGGGTTGGAAACGCTTTTCAGGATCAGTACTGGGCACAAAACATGCAGCCCTGAGGTCTCCCATGAAATCAGGTGGTTAAATAGAAATTCGCTGCTCAGCTGACCCGGTAGGAGCAAACGTATGCCAAAAATGTACACAGAATGAGGTTTTCAGTGAATAGCAGCCAGGCACATTTTAGCTAGTTTTACTTGTAAGTGGGGTTGGAAACGCTTTTCAGGCTGAGTACTGGGCTCAAAACATGCAGCCCTGAGGTCTCTCGTGATAGCAGGTGGTTAAATACAAATTCGCTGCTCAGCTGACCCGGCAGGAGCAAACGTATACTAAAAATGTACTCAGAATGAGCTTTTCAGTGAAGAGAAGCCAGGCACATTTTAGCTAGTTTTACTTGTAAGTGGGGTTGGAAACGCTTTTCAGGATCAGTACTGGGCTCAAAACATGCAGCCCTGAGGTCTCTCATGATAGCAGGTGGTTAAATAGAAATTCGCTGCTCAGCTGAACCGGCAGGAGCAAACGTATGCTAAAAATGTACTCAGAATGAGCTTTTCAGTGAAAAGAAGCCAGGCACATTTTCACTAGTTTTACTTGTAAGTGGGGTTGGAAACGCTTTTCAGGATCAGTACTGGGCTCAAAACATGCAGCCCTGAGGTCTCTCATGAAATCAGGTGGTTAAATAGAAATTCGCTGCTCAGCTGACCCGGTAGGGGCAAACGTATGCCAAAAATGTACACAGAATGAGCTTTTCAGTGAATAGCAGCCAGGCACATTTTAGCTAGTTTTACTTGTAAGTGGGTTTGGAAACGCTTTTCAGGATCAGTACTGGGCACAAAACATGCAGCCCTGAGGTCTCTCATGATAGCAGGTGGTTAAATAGAAATTCACTGCTCAGCTGACCCGGCAGGAGCAAACGTATGCTAAAAATGTACTCAGAATGAACTTTTCAGTGAAGAGAAGCCAGGCACATTTTAGCTAGTTTTACTTGTAAGTGGGGTTGGAAATGCTTTTCAGGCTCAGTACTGGGCTCAAAACATGCAGCCCTGAGGTCTCTCATGAAATCAGGTGGTTAAATAGAAATTCGCTGCTCAGCTGACCCGGTAGGAGCAAACGTATGCCAAAAATGTACACAGAATGAGCTTTTCAGTGAATAGCAGCCAGGCACATTTTAGCTAGTTTTACTTGTAAGTGGGGTTGGAAACGCTTTTCAGGCTCAGTTCTGGGCTCAAAACCTGCAGCCCTGAGGTCTCTCATGATAGCAGGTGGTTAAATAGAAATTCGCTGCTCAGCTGACCCGGCAGGAGCAAACGTATGCTAAAAATGTACTCAGAATGAGCTTTTCAGTGAATAGCAGCCAGGCACATTTTAGCTAGTTTTACTTGTAAGTGGGGTTGGAAACGCTTTTCAGGATCAGTACTGGGCTCAAAACATGCAGCCCTGAAGTCTCTCATGATAGCAGGTGGTTAAATAGAAATTCGCTGCTCAGCTGACCCGGCAGGAGCAAACGTATGCCAAAAATGTGCTCAGAATGAGCTTTTCAGTGAAGTGAAGCCAGGCACATTTTAGCTAGTTTTACTCGTAAGTGGGGTTGGAAATGCTTTTCAGGCTCAGTACTGGGCTCAAAACATGCAGCCCTGAGGTCTCTCATGAAAGCAGGTGGTTAAATAGAAATTCGATGCTCAGCTGACCCGGCAGGAGCAAATGTATGCTAAAAATGTACTCAGAATGAGCTTTTCAGTGAAGAGAAGCCAGGCACATTTTAGCTAGTTTTACTTGTAAGTGGGGTTGGAAACGCTTTTCAGGCTCAGTACTGGGCTCAAAACATGCAGCCCTGAGGTCTCTCATGAAAGCAGGTGGTTAAATAGAAATTCGCTGCTCAGCTGACCCGGCAGGAGCAAACATATGCTAAAAATGTACTCAAAATGAGCTTTTCAGTGAAGAGAAGCCAGGCACATTTTAGCTAGTTTTACTTGTAAGTGGGGTTGGAAACGCTTTTCAGGCTCAGTACTGGGCTCAAAACATGCAGCCCTGAGGTCTCTCATGAAAGCAGGTGGTTAAATAGAAATTCGCTGCTCAGCTGACCCGGTAGGAGCTAACGTATGCCAAAAATGTACACAGAATGAGCTTTTCAGTGAATAGCAGCCAGGCACATTTTCGCTAGTTTTACTTGTAAGTGGGGTTGGAAACGCTTTTCAGGATCAGTACTGGGCTCAAAACATGCAGCCCTGAGGTCTCTCATGATAGCAGGTGGTTAAATAGAAATTCGCTGCTCAGCTGACCCGGTAGGAGCAAACGTATGCCAAAAATGTACACAGAATGAGCTTTTCAGTGAATAGCAGCCAGGCACATTTTAGCTAGTTTTACTTGTAAGTGGGGTTGGAAACGCTGTTCAGGATCAGTACTGGGCACAAAACATGCAGCCCTGAGGTCTCTCATGATAGCAGGTGGTTAAATAGAAATTCGCTGCTCAGCTGACCCGGCAGGAGCAAACGTATGCTAAAAATGTACTCAGAATGAGCTTTTCAGTGAAGAGAAGCCAGGCACATTTTAGCTAGTTTTACTTGTAAGTGGGGTTGGAAATGCTTTTCAGGCTCAGTACTGGGCTCAAAACATGCAGCCCTGAGGTCTCTCATGAAATCAGGTGGTTAAATAGAAATTCGCTGCTCAGCTGACCCGGTAGGGGCAAACGTATGCCAAAAATGTACACAGAATGAGGTTTTCAGTGAATAGCAGCCAGGCACATTTTAGCTAGTTTTACTTGTAAGTGGGGTTGGAAACGCTTTTCAGGCTGAGTACTGGGCTCAAAACATGCAGCCCTGAGGTCTCTCGTGATAGCAGGTGGTTAAATACAAATTCGCTGCTCAGCTGACCCGGCAGGAGCAAACGTATACTAAAAATGTACTCAGAATGAGCTTTTCAGTGAAGAGAAGCCAGGCACATTTTAGCTAGTTTTACTTGTAAGTGGGGTTGGAAACGCTTTTCAGGATTAGTACTGGGCTCAAAACATGCAGCCCTGAGGTCTCTCATGATAGCAGGTGGTTAAATAGAAATTCGCTGCTCAGCTGAACCGGCAGGAGCAAACGTATGCTAAAAATGTACTCAGAATGAGCTTTTCAGTGAAAAGAAGCCAGGCACATTTTCACTAGTTTTACTTGTAAGTGGGGTTGGAAACGCTTTTCAGGATCAGTACTGGGCTCAAAACATGCAGCCCTGAGGTCTCTCATGAAATCAGGTGGTTAAATAGAAATTCGCTGCTCAGCTGACCCGGTAGGGGCAAACGTATGCCAAAAATGTACACAGAATGAGCTTTTCAGTGAATAGCAGCCAGGCACATTTTAGCTAGTTTTACTTGTAAGTGGGTTTGGAAACGCTTTTCAGGATCAGTACTGGGCACAAAACATGCAGCCCTAAGGTCTCTCATGATAGCAGGTGGTTAAATAGAAATTCACTGCTCAGCTGACCCGGCAGGAGCAAACGTATGCTAAAAATGTACTCAGAATGAACTTTTCAGTGAAGAGAAGCCAGGCACATTTTAGCTAGTTTTACTTGTAAGTGGGGTTGGAAATGCTTTTCAGGCTCAGTACTGGGCTCAAAACATGCAGCCCTGAGGTCTCTCATGAAATCAGGTGGTTAAATAGAAATTCGCTGCTCAGCTGACCCGGTAGGAGCAAACGTATGCCAAAAATGTACACAGAATGAGCTTTTCAGTGAATAGCAGCCAGGCACATTTTAGCTAGTTTTACTTGTAAGTGGGGTTGGAAACGCTTTTCAGGCTCAGTTCTGGGCTCAAAACCTGCAGCCCTGAGGTCTCTCATGATAGCAGGTGGTTAAATAGAAATTCGCTGCTCAGCTGACCCGGCAGGAGCAAACGTATGCTAAAAATGTACTCAGAATGAGCTTTTCAGTGAATAGCAGCCAGGCACATTTTAGCTAGTTTTACTTGTAAGTGGGGTTGGAAACGCTTTTCAGGATCAGTACTGGGCTCAAAACATGCAGCCCTGAAGTCTCTCATGATAGCAGGTGGTTAAATAGAAATTCGCTGCTCAGCTGACCCGGCAGGAGCAAACGTATGCCAAAAATGTGCTCAGAATGAGCTTTTCAGTGAAGTGAAGCCAGGCACATTTTAGCTAGTTTTACTCGTAAGTGGGGTTGGAAATGCTTTTCAGGCTCAGTACTGGGCTCAAAACATGCAGCCCTGAGGTCTCTCATGAAAGCAGGTGGTTAAATAGAAATTCGATGCTCAGCTGACCCGGCAGGAGCAAATGTATGCTAAAAATGTACTCAGAATGAGCTTTTCAGTGAAGAGAAGCCAGGCACATTTTAGCTAGTTTTACTTGTAAGTGGGGTTGGAAACGCTTTTCAGGCTCAGTACTGGGCTCAAAACATGCAGCCCTGAGGTCTCTCATGAAAGCAGGTGGTTAAATAGAAATTCGCTGCTCAGCTGACCCGGCAGGAGCAAACATATGCTAAAAATGTACTCAAAATGAGCTTTTCAGTGAAGAGAAGCCAGGCACATTTTAGCTAGTTTTACTTGTAAGTGGGGTTGGAAACGCTTTTCAGGCTCAGTACTGGGCTCAAAACATGCAGCCCTGAGGTCTCTCATGAAAGCAGGTGGTTAAATAAAAATTCGCTGCTCAGCTGACCCGGTAGGAGCTAACGTATGCCAAAAATGTACACAGAATGAGCTTTTCAGTGAATAGCAGCCAGGCACATTTTCGCTAGTTTTACTTGTAAGTGGGGTTGGAAACGCTTTTCAGGATCAGTACTGGGCTCAAAACATGCAGCCCTGAGGTCTCTCATGATAGCAGGTGGTTAAATAGAAATTCGCTGCTCAGCTGACCCGGTAGGAGCAAACGTATGCCAAAAATGTACACAGAATGAGCTTTTCAGTGAATAGCAGCCAGGCACATTTTAGCTAGTTTTACTTGTAAGTGGGGTTGGAAACGCTGTTCAGGATCAGTACTGGGCACAAAACATGCAGCCCTGAGGTCTCTCATGATAGCAGGTGGTTAAATAGAAATTCGCTGCTCAGCTGACCCGGCAGGAGCAAACGTATGCTAAAAATGTACTCAGAATGAGCTTTTCAGTGAAGAGAAGCCAGGCACATTTTAGCTAGTTTTACTTGTAAGTGGGGTTGGAAATGCTTTTCAGGCTCAGTACTGGGCTCAAAACATGCAGCCCTGAGGTCTCTCATGAAATCAGGTGGTTAAATAGAAATTCGCTGCTCAGCTGACCCGGTAGGAGCAAACGTATGCCAAAAATGTACACAGAATGAGCTTTTCAGTGAATAGCAGCCAGGCACATTTTAGCTAGTTTTACTTGTAAGTGGGGTTGGAAACGCTTTTCAGGCTCAGTACTGGGCTCAAAACATGCAGCCCTGAGGTCTCTCATGATAGCAGGCGGTTAAATAGAAATTCGCTGCTCAGCTGACCCGGCAGGAGCAAACGTATGCTAAAAATGTACTCAGAATGAGCTTTTCAGTGAATAGCAGCCAGGCACATTTTAGCTAG
This sequence comes from Lissotriton vulgaris, assembly GCF_964263255.1. NCBI lineage: Eukaryota > Metazoa > Chordata > Amphibia > Caudata > Salamandridae > Lissotriton > Lissotriton vulgaris. The sequence goes on along the minus strand of NC_141691.1, from coordinate 1,084,752,127 downwards.
TTTTACTTGTAAGTGGGGTTGGAAACGCTTTTCAGGATCAGTACTGGGCTTAAAACATGCAGCCCTGAGGTCTCTCATGATAGCAGGTGGTTAAATAGAAATTCGCTGCTCAGCTGACCCGGCAGAAGCAAACGTATGCTAAAAATGTACTCAGAATGAGCTTTTCAGTGAATAGCAGCCAGGCACATTTTAGCTAGTTTTACTTGTAAGTGGGGTTGGAAACGCTTTTCAGGCTCTGTACTGGGCTCAAAACATGCAGCCCTGAGGTCTCTCATGAAAGCAGGTGGTTAAATAGAAATTTACTGCTCAGCTGACCCGGTAGGAGCAAACGTATGCTAAAAATGTACTCAGAATGAGCTTTTCAGTGAATAGCAGCCAGGCACATTTTAGCTAGTTTTACTTGTAAGTGGGGTTGGAAATGCTTTTCAGGCTCAGTACTGGGCTCAAAACATGCAGCCCTGAGGTCTCTCATGATAGCAGGTGGTTAAATAGAAATTCGCTGCTCAGCTGATTCGGCAGGAGCAAACGTATATGCTAAAAATGTACTCAGAATGAGCTTTTCAGTGAAGAGAAGCCAGGCACATTTTAGCTAGTTTTACTTGTAAGTGGGGTTGGAAACGCTTTTCAGGATCAGTACTGGGCTCAAAACATGCAGCTCTGAGGTCTCTCATGATAGCAGGTGGTTAAATACAAATTTGCTGCTCAGCTGACCCGGCAGGAGCAAACGTATACTAAAAATGTACTCAGAATGAGCTTTTCAGTGAAGAGAAGCCAGGCACATTTTAGCTAGTTTTACTTGTAAGTGGGGTTGGAAACGCTTTTCAGGATCAGTACTGGGCTCAAAACATGCAGCCCTGAGGTCTCTCATGATAGCAGGTGGTTAAATAGAAATTCGCTGCTCAGCTGACCCGGCAGGAGCAAATGTATGCTAAAAATGTACTCAGAATGAGCTTTTCAGTGACGAGAAGCCAGGCACATTTTCGCTAGTTTTACTTGTAAGTGGGGTTGGAAACGCTTTTCAGGATCAGTACTGGGCTCAAAACATGCAGCCCCGAGGTCTCTCATGAAATCAGGTGGTTAAATAGAAATTCGCTGCTCAGCTGACCCGGTAGGGGCAAACGTATGCCAAAAATGTACACAGAATGAGCTTTTCAGTGAATAGCAGCCAGGCACATTTTAGCTAGTTTTACTTGTAAGTGGGGTTGGAAACGCTTTTCAGGATCAGTACTGGGCACAAAACATGCAGCCCTGAGGTCTCTCATGATAGCAGGTGGTTAAATAGAAATTCGCTGCTCAGCTGACCCGGCAGGAGCAAACGTATGCTAAAAATGTACTCAGAATGAGCTTTTCAGTGAATAGCAGCCAGGCACATTTTAGCTAGTTTTACTTGTAAGTGGGGTTGGAAACGCTTTTCAGGCTCAGTACTGGGCTCAAAAAATGCAGCCCTGAGGTCTCTCATGAAAGCAGGTGGTTAAATAGAAATTCGCTGCTCAGCTGACTCGGCAGGAGCAAACGTATGCCAAAAATGTACACAGAATGAGCTTTTCAGTGAATAGCAGCCAGGCACATTTTAGCTAGTTTTACTTGTAAGTGGGGTTGGAAACGCTTTTCAGGCTCAGTACTGGGCTCAAAACATGCAGCCCTGAGGTCTCTCATGATAGCAGGTGGTTAAATAGAAATTTGCTACTCAGCTGACCCGGCAGGAGCAAACGTATGCCAATAATGTACCCAGAATGAGCTTTTCAGTGAAGAGAAGCCAGGCACATTTTAGCTAGTTTTACTTGTTAAGTGGGGTTGGAAATGCTTTTCAGGCTCAGTACTGGGTTCAAAACATGCAGCCCTGAGGTCTCTCATGAAAGCAGGTGGTTAAATAGAAATTCGCTGCTCAGCTGACCCGGCAGGAGCAAACGTATGCTAAAAATGTTCTCAGAATGAGCTTTTCAGTGAAGAGAAGCCAGGCACATTTTAGCTAGTTTTACTTTTAAGTGGGGTTGGAAACGCTTTTCAGGCTCTGTACTGGGCTCAAAACATGCAGCCCTGAGGTCTCTCCTGAAAGCAGGTGGTTAAATAGAAATTCGCTGCTCAGCTGACCCGGTAGGAGCAAACGTATGCCAAAAATGTACACAGAATGAGCTTTTCAGTGAATAGCAGCCAGGCACATTTTAGCTAGTTTTACTTGTAAGTGGGGTTGAAAACGCTTTTCAGGATCAGTACTGGGCTCAAAACATGCAGCCCTGAGGTCTCTTATGATAGCAGGTGGTTAAATAGAAATTCGCTGCTCAGCTGACCCGGCAGGAGCAAACGTATGCTAAAAATGTACTCAGAATGAGCTTTTCAGTGAATAGAAGCCAGGCACATTTTAGCTAGTTTTACTTGTAAGTGGGGTTGGAAATGCTTTTCAGGCTCAGTACTTGGCTCAAAACATGCAGCCCTGAGGTCTCTCATGAAAGCAGGTGGTTAAATAGAAGTTCACTGCTCAGCTGACCCGGTAGGAGCAAACGTATGCCAAAAATGTACACAGAATGAGCTTTTCAGTGAATAGCAGCCAGGCACATTTTAGCTAGTTTTACTTGTAAGTGGGGTTGGAAACGCTTTTCAGGCTCTGTACTGGGCTCAAAACATGCAGCCCTGAGGTCTCTCATGAAAGCAGGTGGTTAAATAGAAATTCGCTGCTCAGCTGACCCGGCAGGAGCAAACGTATGCCAAAAATGTACACAGAATGAGCTTTTCAGTGAATAGCAGCCAGGCACATTTTAGCTAGTTTTACTTGTAAGTGGGGTTGGAAACGCTTTTCAGGCTCAGTACTGGGCTCAAAACATGCAGCCCTGAGGTCTCTCATGATAGCACGTGGTTAAATAGAAATTCGCTGCTCAGCTGACCCGGCAGGAGCAAACGTATGCTAAAAATGTACTCAGAATGAGCTTTTCAGTGAAGAGAAGCCAGGCACATTTTAGCTAGTTTTACATGTAAGTGGGGTTGGAAATGCTTTTCAGGCTCAGTACTGAGCTCAAAACATGCAGCCCTGAGGTCTCTCATGAAAGCAGGTGGTTAAATAGAAATTCGCTGCTCAGCTGACCCGGCAGGAGCAAACGTATGCCAAAAATGTACTCAGAATGAGCTTTTCAGTGAATAGAAGCCAGGCACATTTTAGCTAGTTTTACTTGTAAGTGGGGTTGGAAATGCTTTTCAGGCTCAGTACTTGGCTCAAAACATGCAGCCCTGAGGTCTCTCATGATAGCACGTGGTTAAATAGAAATTCGCTGCTCAGCTGACCCGGCAGGAGCAAACGTATGCTAAAAATGTACTCAGAATGAGCTTTTCAGTGAAGAGAAGCCAGGCACATTTTAGCTAGTTTTACATGTAAGTGGGGTTGGAAATGCTTTTCAGGCTCAGTACTGAGCTCAAAACATGCAGCCCTGAGGTCTCTCATGAAAGCAGGTGGTTAAATAGAAATTCGCTGCTCAGCTGACCCGGCAGGAGCAAACGTATGCCAAAAATGTACACAGAATGAGCTTTTCAGTGAATAGCAGCCAGGCACATTTTAGCTAGTTTTACTTGTAAGTGGGGTTGGAAACGCTTTTCAGGCTCAGTAATGGGCTCAAAACATGCAGCCCTGAGGTCTCTCATGAAAGCAGGTCGTTAAATAGAAATTCGCTGCTCAGCTGACCCGGCAGGAGCAAACGTATGCCAAAAATGTACACAGAATGAGCTTTTCAGTGAATAGCAGCCAGGCACATTTTAGCTAGTTTTACTTGTAAGTGGGGTTGGAAACGCTTTTCAGGCTCAGTACTGGGCTCAAAAAATGCAGCCCTGAGGTCTCTCATGAAAGCAGGTGGTTAAATAGAAATTCGCTGCTCAGCTGACCCGGCAGGAGCAAACGTATGCCAAAAATGTACACAGAATGAGCTTTTCAGTGAATAGCAGCCAGGCACATTTTAGCTAGTTTTACTTGTAAGTGGGGTTGGAAACGCTTTTCAGGCTCAGTACTGGGCTCAAAACATGCAGCCCTGAGGTCTCTCATGATAGCAGGTGGTTAAATAGAAATTTGCTACTCAGCTGACCCGGCAGGAGCAAACGTATGCCAATAATGTACCCAGAATGAGCTTTTCAGTGAAGAGAAGCCAGGCACATTTTAGCTAGTTTTACTTGTTAAGTGGGGTTGGAAATGCTTTTCAGGCTCAGTACTGGGCTCAAAACATGCAGCCCTGAGGTCTCTCATGAAAGCAGGTGGTTAAATAGAAATTCGCTGCTCAGCTGACCCGGCAGGAGCAAACGTATGCTAAAAATGTACTCAGAATGAGCTTTTCAGTGAAGAGAAGCCAGGCACATTTTAGCTAGTTTTACTTGTAAGTGTAGTTGGAAATGCTTTTCAGGCTCAGTACTTGGCTCAAAACATGCAGCCCTGAGGTCTCTCATGAAAGCAGGTGGTTAAATAGAAATTCACTGCTCAGCTGACCCGGTAGGAGCAAACGTATGCCAAAAATGTACACAGAATGAGCTTTTCAGTGAAGAGAAGCCAGGCACATTTTAGCTAGTTTTACTTGTAAGTGGGGTTGGAAACGCTTTTCAGGCTCAGAACTGGGCTCAAAACATGCAGCCCTGAGGTGTCTCATGAAAGCAGGTGGTTAAATAGAAATTCGCTGCTCAGCTGACCCGGCAGGAGCAAACGTATGCCAAAAATGTACACAGAATGAGCTTTTCAGTGAATAGCAGCCAGGCACATTTTAGCTAGTTTTACTTGTAAGTGGGGTTGGAAACGCTTTTCAGGCTCAGTACTGGGCTCAAAACATGCAGCCCTGAGGTCTCTCATGATAGCAGGTGGTTAAATAGAAATTTGCTGCTCAGCTGACCCGGCAGGAGCAAACGTATGCCAAAAATGTACTCAGAAGGAGCTTTTCAGTGAAGAGAAGCCAGGCACATTTTAGCTAGTTTTACTTGTTAAGTGGGGTTGGAAATGCTTTTCAGGCTCAGTACTGGGCTCAAAACATGCAGCCCTGAGGTCTCTCATGAAAGCAGGTGGTTAAATAGAAATTCGCTGCTCAGCTGACCCGGCAGGAGCAAACGTATGCTAAAAATGTACTCAGAATGAGCTTTTCAGTGAAGAGAAGCCAGGCACATTTTAGCTAGTTTTACTTGTAAGTGGGGTTGGAAACGCTTTTCAGGATCAGTACTGGGCTCAAAACATGCAGCCCTGAGGTCTCTCATGATAGCAGGTGGTTAAATAGAAATTCGCTGCTCAGCTCACCCGGCAGGAGCAAACGTATGCTAAAAATGTACTCAGAATGAGCTTTTCAGTGGAGAAGCCAGGCACATTTTAGCTAGTTTTACTTGTAAGTGGGGTTGGAAATGCTTTTCAGGCTCAGTACTGGGCTCAAAACATGCAGCCCTGAGGTCTCTCATGAAAGCAGGTGGTTAAATAGAAATTCGCTGCTCAGCTGACCCGGTAGGAGCAAACGTATGCCAAAAATGTACACAGAATGAGCTTTTCAGTGAATAGCAGCCAGGCACATTTTAGCTAGTTTTACTTGTAAGTGGGGTTGGAAACGCTTTTCAGGATCAGTACTGGGCTCAAAACATGCAGCCCTGAGGTCTCTCATGATAGCAGGTGGTTAAATAGAAATTCGCTGCTCAGCTGACCCGGCAGGAGCAAACGTATGCTAAAAATGTACACAGAATGAGCTTTTCAGTGAATAGCAGCCAGGCACATTTTAGCTAGTTTTACTTGTAAGTGGGGTTGGAAATGCTTTTCAGGCTCAGTACTGGGCTCAAAACATGCAGCCCTGAGGTCTCTCATAAAAGCAGGTGGTTAAATAGAAATTCGCTGCTCAGCTGACCCGGTAGGAGCAAACGTATGCCAAAAATGTACACTGAATGAGCTTTTCAGTGAATAGCAGCCAGGCACATTTTAGCTAGTTTTACTTGTAAGTGGGGTTGGAAACTCTTTTCAGGCTCAGTACTGGGCTCAAAACATGCAGCCCTGAGGTCTCCCATGAAAGCAGGTGGTTAAATAGAAATTCGCTGCTCAGCTGACCAGGTAGGAGCAAACGTATGCCAAAAATGTACACAGAATGAGCTTTTCAGTGAAGAGAAGCCAGGCACATTTTAGCTAGTTTTACTTGTAAGTGGGGTTGGAAATGCTTTTCAGGCTCAGTACTGGGCTCAAAACATGCAGCCCTGAGGTCTCTCATGAAAGCAGGTGGTTAAATAGAAATTCGCTGCTCAGCTGACCCGGCAGGAGCAAACGTATGCCAAAAATGTACACAGAATGAGCTTTTCAGTGAATAGCAGCCAGGCACATTTTAGCTAGTTTTACTTGTAAGTGGGGTTGGAAACGCTTTTCAGGATCAGTACTGGGCTCAAAACATGCAGCCCTGAGGTCTCTCATGATAGCAGGTGGTTAAATAGAAATTCGCTGCTCAGCTGACCCGGCAGGAGCAAACGTATGCTAAAAATGTACTCAGAATGAGCTTTTCAGTGAAGAGAAGCCAGGCACATTTTAGCTAGTTTTACTTGTAAGTGGGGTTGGAAATGCTTTTCAGGCTCAGTACTGGGCTCAAAACATGCAGCCCTGAGGTCTCTCATGAAAGCAGGTGGTTAAATAGAAATTCGCTGCTCAGCTGACCCGGTAGGAGCAAACGTATGCCAAAAATGTACACAGAATGAGCTTTTCAGTGAATAGCAGCCAGGCACATTTTAGCTAGTTTTACTCGTAAGTGGGGTTGGAAACGCTTTTCAGGATCAGTACTGGGCTCAAAACATGCAGCCCTGAGGTCTCTCATGATAGCAGGTGATTAAATAGAAATTCGCTGCTGAGCTGACCCGGCAGGAGCTAACGTATGCTAAAAATGTACTCAGAATGAGCTTTTCAGTGGAGAAGCCAGGCACATTTTAACTAGTTTTACTTGTAAGTGGGGTTGGAAACGCTTTTCAGGATCAGTACTGGGCTCAAAACATGCAGCCCTGAGGTCTCTCATGATAGCAGGTGGTTAAATAGAAATTCGCTGCTCAGCTCACCCGGCAGGAGCAAACGTATGCTAAAAATGTACTCAGAATGAGCTTTTCAGTGGAGAAGCCAGGCACATTTTAGCTAGTTTTACTTGTAAGTGGGGTTGGAAAGGCTTTTCAGGCTCAGTACTGGGCTCAAAACATGCAGCCCTGAGGTCTCTCATGAAAGCAGGTGGTTAAATAGAAATTCGCTGCTCAGCTGACCCGGTAGGAGCAAACGTATGCCAAAAATGTACACAGAATGAGCTTTTCAGTGAATAGCAGCCAGGCACATTTTAGCTAGTTTTACTTGTAAGTGGGGTTGGAAACGCTTTTCAGGATCAGTACTGGGCTCAAAACATGCAGCCCTGAGGTCTCTCATGAAAGCAGGTGGTTAAATAGAAATTCGCTGCTCAGCTGACCCGGCAGGAGCAAACGTATGCCAAAAATGTACACAGAATGAGCTTTTCAGTGAATAGCAGCCAGGCACATTTTAGCTAGTTTTACTTGTAAGTGGGGTTGGAAATGCTTTTCAGGCTCAGTACTGGGCTCAAAACATGCAGCCCTGAGGTCTCTCATGAAAGCAGGTGGTTAAATAGAAATTCGCTGCTCAGCTGACCCGGTAGGAGCAAACGTATGCCAAAAATGTACACAGAATGAGCTTTTCAGTGAATAGCAGCCAGGCACATTTTAGCTAGTTTTACTTGTAAGTGGGGTTGGAAACGCTTTTTAGGATCAATACTGGGCTCAAAACATGCAGCCCTGAGGTCTCTCATGATAGCAGGTGATTAAATAGAAATTCGCTGCTGAGCTGACCCGGCAGGAGCTAACGTATGCTAAAAATGTACTCAGAATGAGCTTTTCAGTGGAGAAGCCAGGCACATTTTAGCTAGTTTTACTTGTAAGTGGGGTTGGAAACGCTTTTCAGGATCAGTACTGGGCTCAAAACATGCAGCCCTGAGGTCTCTCATGATAGCAGGTGGTTAAATAGAAATTCGCTGCTCAGCTCACCCGGCAGGAGCAAACGTATGCTAAAAATGTACTCAGAATGAGCTTTTCAGTGGAGAGAAGCCAGGCACATTTTAGCTAGTTTTACTTGTAAGTGGGGTTGGAAACGCTTTTCAGGCTCAGTACTGGGCTCAAAACATGCAGCCCTGAGGTCTCTCATGAAAGCAGGTGGTTAAATAGAAATTCGCTGCTCAGCTGACCCGGTAGGAGCAAACGTATGCCAAAAATGTACACAGAATGAGCTTTTCAGTGAATAGCAGCCAGGCACATTTTAGCTAGTTTTACTTGTAAGTGGGGTTGGAAACGCTTTTCAGGATCAGTACTGGGCTCAAAACATGCAGCCCTGAGGTCTCTCATGATAGCAGGTGATTAAATAGAAATTCGCTGCTGAGCTGACCCGGCAGGAGCTAACGTATGCTAAAAATGTACTCAGAATGAGCTTTTCAGTGGAGAAGCCAGGCACATTTTAGCTAGTTTTACTCGTAAGTGGGGTTGGAAACGCTTTTCAGGATCAGTACTGGGCTCAAAACATGCAGCCCTGAGGTCTCTCATGATAGCAGGTGGTGAAATAGAAATTCGCTGCTCAGCTCACCCGGCAGGAGCAAACGTATGCTAAAAATGTACTCAGAATGAGCTTTTCAGTGGAGAAGCCAGGCACATTTTAGCTAGTTTTACTTGTAAGTGGGGTTGGAAATGCTTTTCAGGCTCAGTACTGGGCTCAAAACATGCAGCCCTGAGGTCTCTCATGATAGCAGGTGGTTAAATAGAAATTCGCTGCTCAGCTGACCCGGCAGGAGCAAACGTATGCTAAAAATGTACTCAGAATGAGCTTTTCAGTGAAGAGAAGCCAGGCACATTTTAGCTAGTTTTACTTGTAAGTGGGGTTGGAAATGCTTTTCAGGCTCAGTACTGGGCTCAAAACATGCAGCCCTGAGGTCTCTCATGAAAGCAGGTGGTTAAATAGAAATTCGCTGCTCAGCTGACCCGGTAGGAGCAAACGTATGCCAAAAATGTACACAGAATGAGCTTTTCAGTGAATAGCAGCCAGGCACATTTTAGCTAGTTTTACTCGTAAGTAGGGTTGGAAACGCTTTTCAGGATCAGTACTGGGCTCAAAACATGCAGCCCTGAGGTCTCTCATGATAGCAGGTGATTAAATAGAAATTCGCTGCTGAGCTGACCCGGCAGGAGCTAACGTATGCTAAAAATGTACTCAGAATGAGCTTTTCAGTGGAGAAGCCAGGCACATTTTAGCTAGTTTTACTTGTAAGTGGGGTTGGAAACGCTTTTCAGGATCAGTACTGGGCTCAAAACATGCAGCCCTGAGGTCTCTCATGATAGCAGGTGGTTAAATAGAAATTCGCTGCTCAGCTCACCCGGCAGGAGCAAACGTATGCTAAAAATGTACTCAGAATGAGATTTTCAGTGGAGAAGCCAGGCACATTTTAGCTAGTTTTACTTGTAAGTGGGGTTGGAAATGCTTTTCAGGCTCAGTACTGGGCTCAAAACATGCAGCCCTGAGGTCTCTCATGAAAGCAGGTGGTTAAATAGAAATTCGCTGCTCAGCTGACCCGGTAGGAGCAAACGTATGCCAAAAATGTACACAGAATGAGCTTTTCAGTGAATAGCAGCCAGGCACATTTTAGCTAGTTTTACTTGTAAGTGGGGTTGGAAACGCTTTTCAGGATCAGTACTGGGCTCAAAACATGCAGCCCTGAGGTCTCTCATGAAAGCAGGTGGTTAAATAGAAATTCGCTGCTCAGCTGACCCGGCAGGAGCAAACGTATGCCAAAAATGTACACAGAATGAGCTTTTCAGTGAATAGCAGCCAGGCACATTTTAGCTAGTTTTACTTGTAAGTGGGGTTGGAAATGCTTTTCAGGCTCAGTACTGGGCTCAAAACATGCAGCCCTGAGGTCTCTCATGAAAGCAGGTGGTTAAATAGAAATTCGCTGCTCAGCTGACCCGGTAGGAGCAAAAGTATGCCAAAAATGTACACAGAATGAGCTTTTCAGTGAATAGCAGCCAGGCACATTTTAGCTAGTTTTACTTGTAAGTGGGGTTGGAAACGCTTTTTAGGATCAATACTGGGCTCAAAACATGCAGCCCTGAGGTCTCTCATGATAGCAAGTGATTAAATAGAAATTCGCTGCTGAGCTGACCCGGCAGGAGCTAACGTATGCTAAAAATGTACTCAGAATGAGCTTTTCAGTGGAGAAGCCAGGCACATTTTAGCTAGTTTTACTTGTAAGTGGGGTTGGAAACGCTTTTCAGGATCAGTACTGGGCTCAAAACATGCAGCCCTGAGGTCTCTCATGATAGCAGGTGGTTAAATAGAAATTCGCTGCTCAGCTCACCCGGCAGGAGCAAACGTATGCTAAAAATGTACTCAGAATGAGCTTTTCAGTGGAGAGAAGCCAGGCACATTTTAGCTAGTTTTACTTGTAAGTGGGGTTGGAAACGCTTTTCAGGCTCAGTACTGGGCTCAAAACATGCAGCCCTGAGGTCTCTCATGAAAGCAGGTGGTTAAATAGAAATTCGCTGCTCAGCTGACCCGGTAGGAGCAAACGTATGCCAAAAATGTACACAGAATGAGCTTTTCAGTGAATAGCAGCCAGGCACATTTTAGCTAGTTTTACTTGTAAGTGGGGTTGGAAACGCTTTTCAGGATCAGTACTGGGCTCAAAACATGCAGCCCTGAGGTCTCTCATGATAGCAGGTGATTAAATAGAAATTCGCTGCTGAGCTGACCTGGCATGAGCTAACGTATGCTAAAAATGTACTCAGAATGAGCTTTTCAGTGGAGAAGCCAGGCACATTTTAGCTAGTTTTACTCGTAAGTGGGGTTGGAAACGCTTTTCAGGATCAGTACTGGGCTCAAAACATGCAGCCCTGAGGTCTCTCATGATAGCAGGTGGTTAAATAGAAATTCGCTGCTCAGCTCACCCGGCAGGAGCAAACGTATGCTAAAAATGTACTCAGAATGAGCTTTTCAGTGGAGAAGCCAGGCACATTTTAGCTAGTTTTACTTGTAAGTGGGGTTGGAAATGCTTTTCAGGCTCAGTACTGGGCTCAAAACATGCAGCCCTGAGGTCTCTCATGAAAGCAGGTGGTTAAATAGAAATTCGCTGCTCAGCTGACCCGGTAGGAGCAAACGTATGCCAAAAATGTACACAGAATGAGCTTTTCAGTGAATAGCAGCCAGGCACATTTTAGCTAGTTTTACTTGTAAGTGGGGTTGGAAACGCTTTTCAGGATCAGTACTGGGCTCAAAACATGCAGCCCTGAGGTCTCTCATGAAAGCAGGTGGTTAAATAGAAATTCGCTGCTCAGCTGACCCGGCAGGAGCAAACGTATGCCAAAAATGTACACAGAATGAGCTTTTCAGTGAATAGCAGCCAGGCACATTTTAGCTAGTTTTACTTGTAAGTGGGGTTGGAAATGCTTTTCAGGCTCAGTACTGGGCTCAAAGCATGCAGCCCTGAGGTCTCTCATGAAAGCAGGTGGTTAAATAGAAATTCGCTGCTCAGCTGACCCGGTAGGAGCAAACGTATGCCAAAAATGTACTCAGAATGAGCTTTTCAGTGAATAGCCAGTCACATTTTAGCTAGTTTTACTTGTAAGTGGGGTTGGAAATGCTTTTCAGGATCAGTACTGGGCTCAAAACATGCAGCCCTGAGGTCTCTCATGATAGCAGGTGGCTAAATAGAAATTCGCTGCTCAGCTGACCCGGCAGGTGCAAACGTATGCCAAAAATGTACTCAGAATGAGCTTTTCAGTGAAGAGCAGCCAGGCACATTTTAGCTAGTTTTACTTGTAAGTGGGGTTGGAAATGCTTTTCAGGCTCAGTACTGGGCTCAAAACATGCAGCCCTGAGGTCTCTCATGAAAGCAGGTGGTTAAATAGAAATTTGCTGCTCAGCTGACCCGGTAGGAGCAAACGTATGCCAAAAATGTACACAGAGTGAACTTTTCAGTGAATAGCAGCCAGGCACATTTTAGCTAGTTTTACTTGTAAGTGGGGTTGGAAACGCTTTTCAGGATCAGTACTGGGCTCAAAACATGCAGCCCTGAGGTCTCTCATGATAGCAGGTGGTTAAATAGAAATTCACTGCTCAGCTCACCCGGCAGGAGCAAATGTATGCTAAAAATGTACTCAGAATGAGCTTTTCAGTGGAGAGAAGCCAGGCACATTTTAGCTAGTTTTACTTGTAAGTGGGGTTGGAAACGCTTTTCAGGCTCAGTACTGGGCTCAAAACATGCAGCCCTGAGGTCTCTCATGAAAGCAGGTGGTTAAATAGAAATTCGCTGCTCAGCTGACCCAGTAGGAGCAAACGTATGCCAAAAATGTACACAGAATGAGCTTTTCAGTGAATAGCAGCCAGGCACATTTTAGCTAGTTTTACTTGTAAGTGGGGTTGGAAACGCTTTTCAGGATCAGTACTGGGCTCAAAACATGCAGCCCTGAGGTCTCTCATGATAGCAGGTGATTAAATAGAAATTCGCTGCTGAGCTGACCAGGCAGGAGCTAACGTATGCTAAAAATGTACTCAGAATGAGCTTTTCAGTGGAGAAGCCAGGCACATTTTAGCTAGTTTTACTTGTAAGTGGGGTTGGAAATGCTTTTCAGGCTCAGTACTGGGCTCAAAACATGCAGCCCTGAGGTCTCTCATGAAAGCAGGTGGTTAAATAGAAATTCGCTGCTCAGCTGACCCGGTAGGAGTAAACGTATGCCAAAAATGTACACAGAATGAGCTTTTCAGTGAATAGCAGCCAGGCACATTTTAGCTAGTTTTACTTGTAAGTGGGGTTGGAAACGCTTTTCAGGCTCAGTACTGGGCTCAAAACATGCAGCCCTGAGGTCTCTCATGAAAGCAGGTGGTTAAATAGAAATTCACTGCTCAGCTGACCCGGTAGGAGCAAACGTATGCCAAAAATGTACACAGAATGAGCTTTTCAGTGAAGAGAAGCCAGACACATTTTAGCTAGTTTTACTTGTAAGTGGGGTTGGAAACGCTTTTCAGGATCAGTACTGGGCTCAAAGCATGCAGCCCTGAGGTCTCTCATGAAAGCAGGTGGTTAAATAGAAATTCGCTGCTCAGCTGACCCGGCAGGAGCAAACGTATGCCAAAAATGTACACAGAATGAGCTTTTCAGTGAATAGCAGCCAGGCACATTTTAGCTAGTTTTACTTGTAAGTGGGGTTGGAAACGCTTTTCCGGATCAGTACTGGGCTCAAAACATGCAGCCCTGAGGTCTCTCATAATAGCAGGTGGTTAAATAGAAATTCGCTGCTCAGCTGACCCAGCAGGAGCAAACGTATGCTAAAAATGTACTCAGAATGAGCTTTTCAGTGAAGAGAAGCCAGGCACATTTTAGCTAGTTTTACTTGTAAGTGGGGTTGGAAATGCTTTTCAGGCTCAGTACTGGGCTCAAAACATGCAGCCCTGAGGTCTCTCATGAAAGCAGGTGGTTAAATAGAAATTCGCTGCTCAGCTGAACCGGTAGGAGCAAACGTATGCCAAAAATGTACTAAGAATTAGCTTTTCAGTGAATAGCAGCCAGGCACATTTTAGCTAGTTTTACTTGTAAGTGGGGTTGGAAATGCTTTTCAGGATCAGTACTGGGCTCAAAACATGCAGCCCTGAGGTCTCTCATGATAGCAGGTGGCTAAATAGAAATTCGCTGCTCAGCTGACCCGGCAGGAGCAAACGTATGCCAAAAATGTACTCAGAATGAGCTTTTCAGTGAAGAGCAGCCAGGCACATTTTAGCTAGTTTTACTTGTAAGTGGGGTTGGAAATGCTTTTCAGGCTCAGTACTGGGCTCAAAACATGCAGCCCTGAAGTCTCTCATGAAAGCAGGTGGTTAAATAGAAATTTGCTGCTCAGCTGACCCGGTAGGAGCAAACGTATGCCAAAAATGTACACAGAATGAGCTTTTCAGTGAATAGCAGCCAGGCACATTTTAGCTAGTTTTACTTGTAAGTGGGGTAGGAAACGCTTTTCAGGATCAGTACTGGGCTCAAAACATGCAGCCCTGAGGTCTCTCATGATAGCAGGTGGTTAAATAGAAATTCGCTGCTCAGCTCACCCGGCAGGAGCAAACGTATGCTAAAAATGTACTCAGAATGAGCTTTTCAGTGGAGAGAAGCCAGGCACATTTTAGCTAGTTTTACTTGTAAGTGGGGTTGGAAACGCTTTTCAGGCTCAGTACTGGGCTCAAAACATGCAGCCCTGAGGTCTCTCATGAAAGCAGGTGGTTAAATAGAAATTCGCTGCTCAGCTGACCCGGTAGGAGCAAACATATGCCAAAAATGTACACAGAATGAGCTTTTCAGTGAATAGCAGCCAGAAACATTTTCGCTAGTTTTACTTGTAAGTGGGGTTGGAAACGCTTTTCAGGATCAGTACTGGGCTCAAAACATGCAGCCCTGAGGTCTCTCATGATAGCAGGTGGTTAAATAGAAATTCGCTGCTCAGCTGACCCGGCAGGAGCAAACGTATGCTAAAAATGTACTCAGAATGAGCTTTTCAGTGGAGAGAAGCCAGGCACATTTTAGCTAGTTTTACTTGTAAGTGGGGTTGGAAACGCTTTTCAGGCTCAGTACTGGGCTCAAAACATGCAGCCCTGAGGTCTCTCATGAAAGCAGGTGGTTAAATAGAAATTCGCTGCTCAGCTGACCCGGTAGGAGCAAACGTATGCCAAAAATGTACACAGAATGAGCTTTTCAGTGAATAGCAGCCAGGCACATTTTAGCTAGTTTTACTTGTAAGTGGGGTTGGAAACACTTTTCAGGATCAGTACTGGGCTCAAAACACACAGCCCTGAGGTCTCTCATGATAGCAGGTGATTAAATAGAAATTCGCTGCTGAGCTGACCCGGCAGGAGCTAACGTATGCTAAAAATGTACTCAGAATGAGCTTTTCAGTGGAGAAGCCAGGCACATTTTAGCTAGTTTTACTTGTAAGTGGGGTTGGAAATGCTTTTCAGGCTCAGTACTGGGCTCAAAACATGCAGCCCTGAGGTCTCTCATGAAAGCAGGTGGTTAAATAGAAATTCGCTGCTCAGCTGACCCGGTAGGAGTAAACGTATGCCAAAAATGTACACAGAATGAGCTTTTCAGTAAATAGCAGCCAGGCACATTTTAGCTAGTTTTACTTGTAAGTGGGGTTGGAAACGCTTTTCAGGCTCAGTACTGGGCTCAAAACATGCAGCCCTGAGGTCTCTCATGAAAGCAGGTGGTTAAATAGAAATTCACTGCTCAGCTGACCCGGTAGGAGCAAACGTATGCCAAAAATGTACACAGAATGATCTTTTCAGTGAAGAGAAGCCAGGCACATTTTAGCTAGTTTTACTTGTAAGTGGGGTTGGAAACGCTTTTCAGGATCAGTACTGGGCTCAAAGCATGCAGCCCTGAGGTCTCTCATGAAAGCAGGTGGTTAAATAGAAATTCGCTGCTCAGCTGACCCGGCAGGAGCAAACGTATGCCAAAAATGTACACAGAATGAGCTTTTCAGTGAATAGCAGCCAGGCACATTTTAGCTAGTTTTACTTGTAAGTGGGGTTGGAAACGCTTTTCCGGATCAGTACTGGGCTCAAAACATGCAGCCCTGAGGTCTCTCATAATAGCAGGTGGTTAAATAGAAATGCGCTGCTCAGCTGACCCAGCAGGAGCAAACGTATGCTAAAAATGTACTCAGCATGAGCTTTTCAGTGAAGAGAAGCCAGGCACATTTTAGCTAGTTTTACTTGTAAGTGGGGTTGGAAATGCTTTTCAGGCTCAGTACTGGTCTCAAAACATGCAGCCCTGAGGTCTCTCATGAAAGCAGGTGGTTAAATAGAAATTCGCTGCTCAGCTGAACCGGTAGGAGCAAACGTATGCCAAAAATGTACTAAGAATTAGCTTTTCAGTGAATAGCAGCCAGGCACATTTTAGCTAGTTTTACTTGTAAGTGGGGTTGGAAATGCTTTTCAGGATCAGTACTGGGCTCAAAACATGCAGCCCTGAGGTCTCTCATGATAGCAGGTGGCTAAATAGAAATTCGCTGCTCAGCTGACCCGGCAGGAGCAAACGTATGCCAAAAATGTACTCAGAATGAGCTTTTCAGTGAAGAGCAGCCAGGCACATTTTAGCTAGTTTTACTTGTAAGTGGGGTTGGAAATGCTTTTCAGGCTCAGTACTGGGCTCAAAACATGCAGCCCTGAGGTCTCTCATGAAAGCAGGTGGTTAAATAGAAATTCGCTGCTCAGCTGACCCGGTAGGAGCAAACGAATGCCAAAATGTACACAGAATGAGCTTTTCAGTGAATAGCAGCCAGGCACATTTTAGCTAGGTTTACTTGTAAGTGGGGTTGGAAACGCTTTTCAGGCTCAGTACTGGGCTCAAAACATGCAGCCCTGAGGTCTCTCATGATAGCAGGTGGTTAAATAGAAATTCGCTGCTCAGCTTACCCGGTAGGAGCAAACGTATGCCAAAAATGTACACAGAATGAGCTTTTCAGTGAAGAGAAGCCAGGCACATTTTAGCTAGTTTTACTTGTAAGTGGGGTTGGAAACGCTTTTCAGGATCAGTACTGGGCTCAAAGCATGCAGCCCTGAGGTCTCTCATGAAAGCAGGTGGTTAAATAGAAATTCGCTGCTCAGCTGACCCGGCAGGAGCAAACGTATGCCAAAAATGTACACAGAATGAGCTTTTCAGTGAATAGCAGCCAGGCACATTTTAGCTAGTTTTACTTGTAAGTGGGGTTGGAAACGCTTTTCCGGATCAGTACTGGGCTCAAAACATGCAGCCCTGAGGTCTCTCATAATAGCAGGTGGTTAAATAGAAATTCGCTGCTCAGCTGACCCAGCAGGAGCAAACGTATGCTAAAAATGTACTCAGAATGAGCTTTTCAGTGAAGAGAAGCCAGGCACATTTTAGCTAGTTTTACTTGTAAGTGGGGTTGGAAATGCTTTTCAGGCTCAGTACTGGGCTCAAAACATGCAGCCCTGAGGTCTCTCATGAAAGCAGGTGGTTAAATAGAAATTCGCTGCTCAGCTGAACCGGTAGGAGCAAACGTATGCCAAAAATGTACTAAGAATTAGCTTTTCAGTGAATAGCAGCCAGGCACATTTTAGCTAGTTTTACTTGTAAGTGGGGTTGGAAATGCTTTTCAGGATCAGTACTGGGCTCAAAACATGCAGCCCTGAGGTCTCTCATGATAGCAGGTGGCTAAATAGAAATTC
Organism: Lissotriton vulgaris; assembly: GCF_964263255.1. Classification (NCBI taxonomy): domain Eukaryota; kingdom Metazoa; phylum Chordata; class Amphibia; order Caudata; family Salamandridae; genus Lissotriton; species Lissotriton vulgaris. The sequence goes on along the minus strand of NC_141691.1, from coordinate 1,084,734,909 downwards.
GCTGCTCAGCTGACCCGGCAGGAGCAAACGTATGCCAAAAATGTACTCAGAATGAGCTTTTCAGTGAAGAGCAGCCAGGCACATTTTAGCTAGTTTTACTTGTAAGTGGGGTTGGAAATGCTTTTCAGGCTCAGTACTGGGCTCAAAACATGCAGCCCTGAAGTCTCTCATGAAAGCAGGTGGTTAAATAGAAATTTGCTGCTCAGCTGACCCGGTAGGAGCAAACGTATGCCAAAAATGTACACAGAATGAGCTTTTCAGTGAATAGCAGCCAGGCACATTTTAGCTAGTTTTACTTGTAAGTGGGGTAGGAAACGCTTTTCAGGATCAGTACTGGGCTCAAAACATGCAGCCCTGAGGTCTCTCATGATAGCAGGTGGTTAAATAGAAATTCGCTGCTCAGCTCACCCGGCAGGAGCAAACGTATGCTAAAAATGTACTCAGAATGAGCTTTTCAGTGGAGAGAAGCCAGGCACATTTTAGCTAGTTTTACTTGTAAGTGGGGTTGGAAACGCTTTTCAGGCTCAGTACTGGGCTCAAAACATGCAGCCCTGAGGTCTCTCATGAAAGCAGGTGGTTAAATAGAAATTCGCTGCTCAGCTGACCCGGTAGGAGCAAACATATGCCAAAAATGTACACAGAATGAGCTTTTCAGTGAATAGCAGCCAGAAACATTTTAGCTAGTTTTACTTGTAAGTGGGGTTGGAAACGCTTTTCAGGATCAGTACTGGGCTCAAAACATGCAGCCCTGAGGTCTCTCATGATAGCAGGTGGTTAAATAGAAATTCGCTGCTCAGCTGACCCGGCAGGAGCAAACGTATGCTAAAAATGTACTCAGAATGAGCTTTTCAGTGGAGAGAAGCCAGGCACATTTTAGCTAGTTTTACTTGTAAGTGGGGTTGGAAACGCTTTTCAGGCTCAGTACTGGGCTCAAAACATGCAGCCCTGAGGTCTCTCATGAAAGCAGGTGGTTAAATAGAAATTCGCTGCTCAGCTGACCCGGTAGGAGCAAACGTATGCCAAAAATGTACACAGAATGAGCTTTTCAGTGAATAGCAGCCAGGCACATTTTAGCTAGTTTTACTTGTAAGTGGGGTTGGAAACACTTTTCAGGATCAGTACTGGGCTCAAAACACACAGCCCTGAGGTCTCTCATGATAGCAGGTGATTAAATAGAAATTCGCTGCTGAGCTGACCCGGCAGGAGCTAACGTATGCTAAAAATGTACTCAGAATGAGCTTTTCAGTGGAGAAGCCAGGCACATTTTAGCTAGTTTTACTTGTAAGTGGGGTTGGAAATGCTTTTCAGGCTCAGTACTGGGCTCAAAACATGCAGCCCTGAGGTCTCTCATGAAAGCAGGTGGTTAAATAGAAATTCGCTGCTCAGCTGACCCGGTAGGAGTAAACGTATGCCAAAAATGTACACAGAATGAGCTTTTCAGTAAATAGCAGCCAGGCACATTTTAGCTAGTTTTACTTGTAAGTGGGGTTGGAAACGCTTTTCAGGCTCAGTACTGGGCTCAAAACATGCAGCCCTGAGGTCTCTCATGAAAGCAGGTGGTTAAATAGAAATTCACTGCTCAGCTGACCCGGTAGGAGCAAACGTATGCCAAAAATGTACACAGAATGATCTTTTCAGTGAAGAGAAGCCAGGCACATTTTAGCTAGTTTTACTTGTAAGTGGGGTTGGAAACGCTTTTCAGGATCAGTACTGGGCTCAAAGCATGCAGCCCTGAGGTCTCTCATGAAAGCAGGTGGTTAAATAGAAATTCGCTGCTCAGCTGACCCGGCAGGAGCAAACGTATGCCAAAAATGTACACAGAATGAGCTTTTCAGTGAATAGCAGCCAGGCACATTTTAGCTAGTTTTACTTGTAAGTGGGGTTGGAAACGCTTTTCCGGATCAGTACTGGGCTCAAAACATGCAGCCCTGAGGTCTCTCATAATAGCAGGTGGTTAAATAGAAATGCGCTGCTCAGCTGACCCAGCCGGAGGAAACGTATGCTAAAAATGTACTCAGCATGAGCTTTTCAGTGAAGAGAAGCCAGGCACATTTTAGCTAGTTTTACTTGTAAGTGGGGTTGGAAATGCTTTTCAGGCTCAGTACTGGGCTCAAAACATGCAGCCCTGAGGTCTCTCGTGAAAGCAGGTGGTTAAATAGAAATTCGCTGCTCAGCTGAACCGGTAGGAGCAAACGTATGCCAAAAATGTACTAAGAATTAGCTTTTCAGTGAATAGCAGCCAGGCACATTTTAGCTAGTTTTACTTGTAAGTGGGGTTGGAAATGCTTTTCAGGATCAGTACTGGGCTCAAAACATGCAGCCCTGAGGTCTCTCATGATAGCAGGTGGCTAAATAGAAATTCGCTGCTCAGCTGACCCGGCAGGAGCAAACGTATGCCAAAAATGTACTCAGAATGAGCTTTTCAGTGAAGAGCAGCCAGGCACATTTTAGCTAGTTTTACTTGTAAGTGGGGTTGGAAATGCTTTTCAGGCTCAGTACTGGGCTCAAAACATGCAGCCCTGAAGTCTCTCATGAAAGCAGGTGGTTAAATAGAAATTTGCTGCTCAGCTGACCCGGTAGGAGCAAACGTATGCCAAAAATGTACACAGAATGAGCTTTTCAGTGAATAGCAGCCATGCACATTTTAGCTAGTTTTACTTGTAAGTGGGGTAGGAAACGCTTTTCAGGATCAGTACTGGGCTCAAAACATGCAGCCCTGAGGTCTCTCATGATAGCCGGTGGTTAAATAGAAATTCGCTGCTCAGCTCACCCGGCAGGAGCAAACGTATGCTAAAAATGTACTCAGAATGAGATTTTCAGTGGAGAGAAGCCAGGCACATTTTAGCTAGTTTTACTTGTAAGTGGGGTTGGAAACGCTTTTCAGGCTCAGTACTGGGCTCAAAACATGCAGCCCTGAGGTCTCTCATGAAAGCAGGTGGTTAAATAGAAATTCGCTGCTCAGCTGACCCGGTAGGAGCAAACATATGCCAAAAATGTACACAGAATGAGCTTTTCAGTGAATAGCAGCCAGACACATTTTAGCTAGTTTTACTTGTAAGTGGGGTTGGAAACGCTTTTCAGGATCAGTACTGGGCTCAAAACATGCAGCCCTGAGGTCTCTCATGATAGCAGGTGGTTAAATAGAAATTCGCTGCTCAGCTGACCCGGCAGGAGCAAACGTATGCTAAAAATGTACTCAGAATGAGCTTTTCAGTGGAGAAGCCAGGCACATTTTAGCTAGTTTTACTTGTAAGTGGGGTTGGAAATGCTTTTCAGGCTCAGTACTGGGCTCAAAACATGCAGCCCTGAGGTCTCTCATGAAAGCAGGTGGTTAAATAGAAATTCGCTGCTCAGCTGACCCGGTAGGAGCAAACGAATGCCAAAAATGTACACAGAATGAGCTTTTCAGTGAATAGCAGCCAGGCACATTTTAGCTAGGTTTACTTGTAAGTGGGGTTGGAAACGCTTTTCAGGCTCAGTACTGGGCTCAAAACATGCAGCCCTGAGGTCTCTCATGAAAGCAGGTGGTTAAATAGAAATTCGCTGCTCAGCTGACCCGGTAGGAGCAAACGTATGCCAAAAATGTACACAGAATGAGCTTTTCAGTGAATAGCAGCCAGGCACATTTTAGCTAGTTTTACTTGTAAGTGGGGTTGGAAACGCTTTTCAGGATCAGTACTGGGCTCAAAACATGCAGCCCTGAGGTCTCTCATGAAAGCAGGTGGTTAAATAGAAATTCGCTGCTCAGCTGACCCGGTAGGAGCAAACGTATGCCAAAAATGTACACAGAATGAGCTTTTCAGTGAATAGCAGCCAGGCACATTTTAGCTAGTTTTACTTGTAAGTGGGGTTGGAAACGCTTTTCAGGATCAGTACTGGGCTCAAAACATGCGGCCCTGAGGTCTCTCATGAAAACAGGTGGTTAAATTGAAATTCGCTGCTCAGCTGACCCGGTAGGAACAAACGTATGCCAAAAATGTACACAGAATGAGCTTTTCAGTGAATAGCAGCCAGGCACATTTTAGCTAGTTTTACTTGTAAGTGGGGTTGGAAACGCTTTTCAGGATCAGTACTGGGCTCAAAACATGCAGCCCTGAGGTCTCTCATGATAGCAGGTGGTTAAATAGAAATTCGCTGCTCAGCTGACCCGGCAGGAACAAACGTATGCTTAAAATGTACTCAGAATGAGCTTTTCAGTGAAGAGAAGCCAGGCACGTTTTAGCTAGTTTTACTTGTAAGTGGGGTTGAAAACGCTTTTCAGGCTCAGTACTGGGCTCAAAACATGCAGCCCTGAGGTCTCTCATGATAGCAGGTGGTTAAATAGAAATTCGCTGCTCAGCTGACCCGGCAGGAGCAAACGTATGCTAAAAATGTACTCAGAATGAGCTTTTCAGTGAAGAGAAGCCAGGCACATTTTAGCTAGTTTTACTTGTAAGTGGGGTTGGAAACGCTTTTCAGGCTCAGTACTGGGCTCAAAACATGCAGCCCTGAGGTCTCTCATGAAAGAAGGTTGTTAAATAGAAATTCGCTGCTCAGCTGACCCGGTAGGAGCAAACGTATGCCAAAAATGTACTCAGAATGAGCTTTTCAGTGGAGAAGCCAGGCACATTTTAGCTAGTTTTACTTGTAAGTGGGGTTGGAAACGCTTTTCAGGATCAGTACTGGGCTCAAAACATGCAGCCCTGAGGTCTCTCATGATAGCAGGTGGTTAAATAGAAATTCGCTGCTCAGCTCACCCAGCAGGAGCAAACGTATGCTAAAAATGTACTCAGAATGAGCTTTTCAGTGGAGAAGCCAGGCACATTTTAGCTAGTTTTACTTGTAAGTGGGGTTGGAAATGCTTTTCAGGCTCAGTACTGGGCTCAAAACATGCAGCCCTGAGGTCTCTCATGAAAGCAGGTGGTTAAATAGAAATTCGCTGCTCAGCTGACCCGGTAGGATCAAACGTATGCCAAAAATGTACACAGAATGAGCTTTTCAGTGAATAGCAGCCAGGCACATTTTAGCTAGTTTTACTTGTAAGTGGGGTTGGAAACGCTTTTCAGGATCAGTACTGGGCTCAAAACATGCAGCCCTGAGGTCTCTCATGAAAGCAGGTGGTTAAATAGAAATTCGCTGCTCAGCTGACCCGGCAGGAGCAAACGTATGCCAAAAATGTACACAGAATGAGCTTTTCAGTGAATAGCAGCCAGGCACATTTTAGCTAGTTTTCCTTGTAAGTGGGGTTGGAAATGCTTTTCAGGCTCAGTACTGGGCTCAAAACATGCAGCCCTGAGGTCTCTCATGAAAGCAGGTGGTTAAATAGAAATTCGCTGCTCAGCTGACCCGGTAGGAGCAAACGTATGCCAAAAATGTACTCAGAATGAGCTTTTCAGTGAATAGCCAGGCACATTTTAGCTAGTTTTACTTGTAAGTGGGGTTGGAAATGCTTTTCAGGATCAGTACTGGGCTCAAAACATGCAGCCCTGAGGTCTCTCAAGATAGCAGGTGGCTAAATAGAAATTCGCTGCTCAGCTGACCCGGCAGGTGCAAACGTATGCCAAAAATGTACTCAGAATGAGCTTTTCAGTGAAGAGCAGCCAGGCACATTTTAGCTAGTTTTACTTGTAAGTGGGGTTGGAAATGCTTTTCAGGCTCAGTACTGGGCTCAAAACATGCAGCCCTGAGGTCTCTCATGAAAGCAGGTGGTTAAATAGAAATTCGCTGCTCAGCTGACCCGGCAGGAGCAAACGTATGCCAAAAATGTACACAGAATGAGCTTTTCAGTGAATAGCAGCCAGGCACATTTTAGCTAGTTTTACTTGTAAGTGGGGTTGGAAACGCTTTTCCGGATCAGTACTGGGCTCAAAACATGCAGCCCTGAGGTCTCTCATAATAGCAGGTGGTTAAATAGAAATTCGCTGCTCAGCTGACCCAGCAGGAGCAAACGTATGCTAAAAATGTACTCAGAATGAGCTTTTCAGTGAAGAGAAGCCAGGCACATTTTAGCTAGTTTTACTTGTAAGTGGGGTTGGAAATGCTTTTCAGGCTCAGTACTGGGCTCAAAACATGCAGCCCTGAGGTCTCTCATGAAAGCAGGTGGTTAAATAGAAATTCGCTGCTCAGCTGAACCGGTAGGAGCAAACGTATGCCAAAAATGTACTAAGAATTAGCTTTTCAGTGAATAGCAGCCAGGCACATTTTAGCTAGTTTTACTTGTAAGTGGGGTTGGAAATGCTTTTCAGGATCAGTACTGGGCTCAAAACATGCAGCCCTGAGGTCTCTCATGATAGCAGGTGGCTAAATAGAAATTCGCTGCTCAGCTGACCCGGCAGGAGCAAACGTATGCCAAAAATGTACTCAGAATGAGCTTTTCAGTGAAGAGCAGCCAGGCACATTTTAGCTAGTTTTACTTGTAAGTGGGGTTGGAAATGCTTTTCAGGCTCAGTACTGGGCTCAAAACATGCAGCCCTGAAGTCTCTCATGAAAGCAGGTGGTTAAATAGAAATTTGCTGCTCAGCTGACCCGGTAGGAGCAAACGTATGCCAAAAATGTACACAGAATGAGCTTTTCAGTGAATAGCAGCCATGCACATTTTAGCTAGTTTTACTTGTAAGTGGGGTAGGAAACGCTTTTCAGGATCAGTACTGGGCTCAAAACATGCAGCCCTGAGGTCTCTCATGATAGCAGGTGGTTAAATAGAAATTCGCTGCTCAGCTCACCCGGCAGGAGCAAACGTATGCTAAAAATGTACTCAGAATGAGATTTTCAGTGGAGAGAAGCCAGGCACATTTTAGCTAGTTTTACTTGTAAGTGGGGTTGGAAACGCTTTTCAGGCTCAGTACTGGGCTCAAAACATGCAGCCCTGAGGTCTCTCATGAAAGCAGGTGGTTAAATAGAAATTCGCTGCTCAGCTGACCCGGTAGGAGCAAACATATGCCAAAAATGTACACAGAATGAGCTTTTCAGTGAATAGCAGCCAGACACATTTTAGCTAGTTTTACTTGTAAGTGGGGTTGGAAACGCTTTTCAGGATCAGTACTGGGCTCAAAACATGCAGCCCTGAGGTCTCTCATGATAGCAGGTGGTTAAATAGAAATTCGCTGCTCAGCTGACCCGGCAGGAGCAAACGTATGCTAAAAATGTACTCAGAATGAGCTTTTCAGTGGAGAAGCCAGGCACATTTTAGCTAGTTTTACTTGTAAGTGGGGTTGGAAATGCTTTTCAGGCTCAGTACTGGGCTCAAAACATGCAGCCCTGAGGTCTCTCATGAAAGCAGGTGGTTAAATAGAAATTCGCTGCTCAGCTGACCCGGTAGGAGCAAACGAATGCCAAAAATGTACACAGAATGAGCTTTTCAGTGAATAGCAGCCAGGCACATTTTAGCTAGGTTTACTTGTAAGTGGGGTTGGAAACGCTTTTCAGGCTCAGTACTGGGCTCAAAACATGCAGCCCTGAGGTCTCTCATGAAAGCAGGTGGTTAAATAGAAATTCGCTGCTCAGCTGACCCGGTAGGAGCAAACGTATGCCAAAAATGTACACAGAATGAGCTTTTCAGTGAATAGCAGCCAGGCACATTTTAGCTAGTTTTACTTGTAAGTGGGGTTGGAAACGCTTTTCAGGATCAGTACTGGGCTCAAAACATGCAGCCCTGAGGTCTCTCATGAAAGCAGGTGGTTAAATAGAAATTCGCTGCTCAGCTGACCCGGTAGGAGCAAACGTATGCCAAAAATGTACACAGAATGAGCTTTTCAGTGAATAGCAGCCAGGCACATTTTAGCTAGTTTTACTTGTAAGTGGGGTTGGAAACGCTTTTCAGGATCAGTACTGGGCTCAAAACATGCGGCCCTGAGGTCTCTCATGAAAACAGGTGGTTAAATTGAAATTCGCTGCTCAGCTGACCCGGTAGGAACAAACGTATGCCAAAAATGTACACAGAATGAGCTTTTCAGTGAATAGCAGCCAGGCACATTTTAGCTAGTTTTACTTGTAAGTGGGGTTGGAAACGCTTTTCAGGATCAGTACTGGGCTCAAAACATGCAGCCCTGAGGTCTCTCATGATAGCAGGTGGTTAAATAGAAATTCGCTGCTCAGCTGACCCGGCAGGAACAAACGTATGCTTAAAATGTACTCAGAATGAGCTTTTCAGTGAAGAGAAGCCAGGCACGTTTTAGCTAGTTTTACTTGTAAGTGGGGTTGAAAATGCTTTTCAGGCTCAGTACTGGGCTCAAAACATGCAGCCCTGAGGTCTCTCATGATAGCAGGTGGTTAAATAGAAATTCGCTGCTCAGCTGACCCGGCAGGAGCAAACGTATGCTAAAAATGTACTCAGAATGAGCTTTTCAGTGAAGAGAAGCCAGGCACATTTTAGCTAGTTTTACTTGTAAGTGGGGTTGGAAACGCTTTTCAGGCTCAGTACTGGGCTCAAAACATGCAGCCCTGAGGTCTCTCATGAAAGAAGGTTGTTAAATAGAAATTCGCTGCTCAGCTGACCCGGTAGGAGCAAACGTATGCCAAAAATGTACTCAGAATGAGCTTTTCAGTGGAGAAGCCAGGCACATTTTAGCTAGTTTTACTTGTAAGTGGGGTTGGAAACGCTTTTCAGGATCAGTACTGGGCTCAAAACATGCAGCCCTGAGGTCTCTCATGATAGCAGGTGGTTAAATAGAAATTCGCTGCTCAGCTCACCCAGCAGGAGCAAACGTATGCTAAAAATGTACTCAGAATGAGCTTTTCAGTGGAGAAGCCAGGCACATTTTAGCTAGTTTTACTTGTAAGTGGGGTTGGAAATGCTTTTCAGGCTCAGTACTGGGCTCAAAACATGCAGCCCTGAGGTCTCTCATGAAAGCAGGTGGTTAAATAGAAATTCGCTGCTCAGCTGACCCGGTAGGATCAAACGTATGCCAAAAATGTACACAGAATGAGCTTTTCAGTGAATAGCAGCCAGGCACATTTTAGCTAGTTTTACTTGTAAGTGGGGTTGGAAACGCTTTTCAGGATCAGTACTGGGCTCAAAACATGCAGCCCTGAGGTCTCTCATGAAAGCAGGTGGTTAAATAGAAATTCGCTGCTCAGCTGACCCGGCAGGAGCAAACGTATGCCAAAAATGTACACAGAATGAGCTTTTCAGTGAATAGCAGCCAGGCACATTTTAGCTAGTTTTCCTTGTAAGTGGGGTTGGAAATGCTTTTCAGGCTCAGTACTGGGCTCAAAACATGCAGCCCTGAGGTCTCTCATGAAAGCAGGTGGTTAAATAGAAATTCGCTGCTCAGCTGACCCGGTAGGAGCAAACGTATGCCAAAAATGTACTCAGAATGAGCTTTTCAGTGAATAGCCAGGCACATTTTAGCTAGTTTTACTTGTAAGTGGGGTTGGAAATGCTTTTCAGGATCAGTACTGGGCTCAAAACATGCAGCCCTGAGGTCTCTCAAGATAGCAGGTGGCTAAATAGAAATTCGCTGCTCAGCTGACCCGGCAGGTGCAAACGTATGCCAAAAATGTACTCAGAATGAGCTTTTCAGTGAAGAGCAGCCAGGCACATTTTAGCTAGTTTTACTTGTAAGTGGGGTTGGAAATGCTTTTCAGGCTCAGTACTGGGCTCAAAACATGCAGCCCTGAGGTCTCTTATGAAAGCAGGTGGTTAAATAGAAATTTGCTGCTCAGCTGACCCGGTAGGAGCAAACGTATGCCAAAAATGTACACAGAATGAGCTTTTCAGTGAATAGCAGCCAGGCACATTTTAGCTAGTTTTACTTGTAAGTGGGGTTGGAAACGCTTTTCAGGATCAGTACTGGGCTCAAAACATGCAGCCCTGAGGTCTCTCATGATAGCAGGTGGTTAAATAGAAATTCGCTGCTCAGCTCACCCGGCAGGAGCAAACGTATGCTAAAAATGTACTCAGAATGAGCTTTTCAGTGGAGAGAAGCCAGGCACATTTTAGCTAGTTTTACTTGTAAGTGGGGTTGGAAACGCTTTTCAGGCTCAGTACTGGGCTCAAAACATGCAGCCCTGAGGGCTCTCATGAAAGCAGGTGGTTTAATAGAAATTTGCTGCTCAGCTGACCCGGTAGGAGCAAACGTATGCCAAAAATGTACACAGAATGAGCTTTTCAGTGAATAGCAGCCAGGCACATTTTAGCTAGTTTTACTTGTAAGTGGGGTTGGAAACGCTTTTCAGGATCAGTACTGGGCTCAAAACATGCAGCCCTGAGGTCTCTCATGATAGCAGGTGATTAAATAGAAATTCGCTGCTGAGCTGACCCGGCAGGAGCTAACGTATGCTAAAAATGTACTCAGAATGAGCTTTTCAGTGGAGAAGCCAGGCACATTTTAGCTAGTTTTCTTGTAAGTGGGGTTGGAAATGCTTTTCAGGCTCAGTACTGGGCTCAAAACATGCAGCCCTGAGGTCTCTCATGAAAGCAGGTGGTTAAATAGAAATTCGCTGCTCAGCTGACCCGGTAGGAGTAAACGTATGCCAAAAATGTACACAGAATGAGCTTTTCAGTGAATAGCAGCCAGGCACATTTTAGCTAGTTTTACTTGTAAGTGGGGTTGGAAACGATGTTCAGGCTCAGTACTGGGCTCAAAACATGCAGCCCTGAGGTCTCTCATGAAAGCAGGTGGTTAAGTAGAAATTCACTGCTCAGCTGACCCGGTAGGAGCAAAGGTATGCAAAAATGTACACAGAATGAGCTTTTCAGTGAAGAGAAGCCAGGCACATTTTAGCTAGTTTTACTTGTAAGTGGGGTTGGAAACGCTTTTCAGGATCAGTACTGGGCTCAAAGCATGCAGCCCTAAGGTCTCTCATGAAAGCAGGTGGTTAAATAGAAATTCGCTGCTCAGCTGACCCGGCAGGAGCAAACGTATGCCAAAAATGTACACAGAATGAGCTTTTCAGTGAATAGCAGCCAGGCACATTTTAGCTAGTTTTACTTGTAAGTGGGGTTGGAAACGCTTTTCCGGATCAGTACTGGGCTCAAAACATGCAGCCCTGAGGTCTCTCATAATAGCAGGTGGTTAAATAGAAATTCGCTGCTCAGCTGAACCGGTAGGAGCAAACGTATGCCAAAAATGTACTCAGAATTAGCTTTTCAGTGAATAGCAGCCAGGCACATTTTAGCTAGTTTTACTTGTAAGTGGGGTTGGAAATGCTTTTCAGGATCAGAAATGGGCTCAAAACATGCAGCCCTGAGGTCTCTCATGATAGCAGGTGGCTAAATAGAAATTCGCTGCTCAGCTGACCCGGCAGGAGCAAACGTATGCCAAAAATGTACTCAGAATGAGCTTTTCAGTGAAGAGCAGCCAGGCACATTTTAGCTAGTTTTACTTGTAAGTGGGGTTGGAAATGCTTTTCAGGCTCAGTACTGGGCTCAAAACATGCAGCCCTGAAGTCTCTCATGAAAGCAGGTGGTTAAATAGAAATTTGCTGCTCAGCTGACCCGGTAGGAGCAAACGTATGCCAAAAATGTACACAGAATGAGCTTTTCAGTGAATAGCAGCCAGGCACATTTTAGCTAGTTTTACTTGTAAGTGGGGTAGGAAACGCTTTTCAGGATCAGTACTGGGCTCAAAACATGCAGCCCTGAGGTCTCTCATGATAGCAGGTGGTTAAATAGAAATTCGCTGCTCAGCTCACCCGGCAGGAGCAAACGTATGCTAAAAATGTACTCAGAATGAGCTTTTCAGTGGAGAGAAGCCAGGCACATTTTAGCTAGTTTTACTTGTAAGTGGGGTTGGAAACGCTTTTCAGGCTCAGTACTGGGCTCAAAACATGCAGCCCTGAGGTCTCTCATGAAAGCAGGTGGTTAAATAAAAATTCGCTGCTCAGCTGACCCGGTAGGAGCAAACATATGCCAAAAATGTACACAGAATGAGCTTTTCAGTGAATAGCAGCCAGACACATTTTAGCTAGTTTTACTTGTAAGTGGGGTTGGAAACGCTTTTCAGGATCAGTACTGGGCTCAAAACATGCAGCCCTGAGGTCTCTCATGATAGCAGGTGGTTAAATAGAAATTCGCTGCTCAGCTGACCCGGCAGGAGCAAACGTATGCTAGAAATGTACTCAGAATGAGCTTTTCAGTGGAGAAGCCAGGCACATTTTAGCTAGTTTTACTTGTAAGTGGGGTTGGAAACGCTTTTCAGGCTCAGTACTGGGCTCAAAACATGCAGCCCTGAGGTCTCTCATGAAAGCAGGTGGTTAAATAGAAATTCGCTGCTCAGCTGACCCGGTAGGAGCAAACGTATGCCAAAAATGTACACAGAATGAGCTTTTCAGTGAATAGCAGCCAGGCACATTTTAGCTAGTTTTACTTGTAAGTGGGGTTGGAAACGCTTTTCAGGATCAGTACTGGGCTCAAAACATGCAGCCCTGAGGTCTCTCATGATAGCAGGTGATTAAATAGAAATTCGCTGCTGAGCTGACCCGGCATGAGCTAACGTATGCTAAAAATGTACTCAGAATGAGCTTTTCAGTGGAGAAGCCAGGCACATTTTAGCTAGTTTTACTCGTAAGTGGGGTTGGAAACGCTTTTCAGGATCAGTACTGGGCTCAAAACATGCAGCCCTGAGGTCTCTCATGATAGCAGGTGGTTAAATAGAAATTCGCTGCTCAGCTCACCCGGCAGGAGCAAACGTATGCTAAAAATGTACTCAGAATGAGCTTTTCAGTGGAGAAGCCAGGCACATTTTAGCTAGTTTTACTTGTAAGTGGGGTTGGAAATGCTTTTCAGGCTCAGTACTGGGCTCAAAACATGCAGCCCTGAGGTCTCTCATGAAAGCAGGTGGTTAAATAGAAATTCGCTGCTCAGCTGACCCGGTAGGAGCAAACGTATGCCAAAAATGTACACAGAATGAGCTTTTCAGTGAATAGCAGCCAGGCACATTTTAGCTAGTTTTACTTGTAAGTGGGGTTGGAAACGCTTTTCAGGATCAGTACTGGGCTCAAAACATGCAGCCCTGAGGTCTCTCATGAAAGCAGGTGGTTAAATAGAAATTCGCTGCTCAGCTGACCCGGCAGGAGCAAACGTATGCCAAAAATGTACACAGAATGAGCTTTTCAGTGAATAGCAGCCAGGCACATTTTTGCTAGTTTTACTTGTAAGTGGGGTTGGAAATGCTTTTCAGGCTCAGTACTGGGCTCAAAGCATGCAGCCCTGAGGTCTCTCATGAAAGCAGGTGGTTAAATAGAAATTCGCTGCTCAGCTGACCCGGTAGGAGCAAACGTATGCCAAAAATGTACTCAGAATGAGCTTTTCAGTGAATAGCCAGTCACATTTTAGCTAGTTTTACTTGTAAGTGGGGTTGGAAATGCTTTTCAGGATCAGTACTGGGCTCAAAACATGCAGCCCTGAGGTCTCTCATGATAGCAGGTGGCTAAATAGAAATTCGCTGCTCAGCTGACCCGGCAGGTGCAAACGTATGCCAAAAATGTACTCAGAATGAGCTTTTCAGTGAAGAGCAGCCAGGCACATTTTAGCTAGTTTTACTTGTAAGTGGGGTTGGAAATGCTTTTCAGGCTCAGTACTGGGCTCAAAACATGCAGCCCTGAGATCTCTCATGATAGCAGGTGGTTAAATAGAAATTTGCTGCTCAGCTGACCCGGTAGGAGCAAACGTATGCCAAAAATGTACACAGAGTGAACTTTTCAGTGAATAGCAGCCAGGCACATTTTAGCTAGTTTTACTTGTAAGTGGGGTTGGAAACGCTTTTCAGGATCAGTACTGGGCTCAAAACATGCAGCCCTGAGGTCTCTCATGATAGCAGGTGGTTAAATAGAAATTCACTGCTCAGCTCACCCGGCAGGAGCAAATGTATGCTAAAAATGTACTCAGAATGAGCTTTTCAGTGGAGAGAAGCCAGGCACATTTTAGCTAGTTTTACTTGTAAGTGGGGTTGGAAACGCTTTTCAGGCTCAGTACTGGGCTCAAAACATGCAGCCCTGAGGTCTCTCATGAAAGCAGGTGGTTAAATAGAAATTCGCTGCTCAGCTGACCCAGTAGGAGCAAACGTATGCCAAAAATGTACACAGAATGAGCTTTTCAGTGAATAGCAGCCAGGCACATTTTAGCTAGTTTTACTTGTAAGTGGGGTTGGAAACGCTTTTCAGGATCAGTACTGGGCTCAAAACATGCAGCCCTGAGGTCTCTCATGAAAGCAGGTGGTTAAATAGAAATTCGCTGCTCAGCTGACCCGGTAGGAGTAAACGTATGCCAAAAATGTACACAGAATGAGCTTTTCAGTGAATAGCAGCCAGGCACATTTTAGCTAGTTTTACTTGTAAGTGGGGTTGGAAACGCTTTTCAGGCTCAGTACTGGGCTCAAAACATGCAGCCCTGAGGTCTCTCATGAAAGCAGGTGGTTAAATAGAAATTCACTGCTCAGCTGACCCGGTAGGAGCAAACGTATGCCAAAAATGTACACAGAATGAGCTTTTCAGTGAAGAGAAGCCAGGCACATTTTAGCTAGTTTTACTTGTAAGTGGGGTTGGAAACGCTTTTCAGGATCAGTACTGGGCTCAAAGCATGCAGCCCTGAGGTCTCTCATGAAAGCAGGTGGTTAAATAGAAATTCGCTGCTCAGCTGACCCGGCAGGAGCAAACGTATGCCAAAAATGTACACAGAATGAGCTTTTCAGTGAATAGCAGCCAGGCACATTTTAGCTAGTTTTACTTGTAAGTGGGGTTGGAAACGCTTTTCCGGATCAGTACTGGGCTCAAAACATGCAGCCCTGAGGTCTCTCATAATAGCAGGTGGTTAAATAGAAATTCGCTGCTCAGCTGACCCAGCAGGAGCAAACGTATGCTAAAAATGTACTCAGAATGAGCTTTTCAGTGAAGAGAAGCCAGGCACATTTTAGCTAGTTTTACTTGTAAGTGGGGTTGGAAATGCTTTTCAGGCTCAGTACTGGGCTCAAAACATGCAGCCCTGAGGTCTCTCATGAAAGCAGGTGGTTAAATAGAAATTCGCTGCTCAGCTGAACCGGTAGGAGCAAACGTATGCCAAAAATGTACTCAGAATTAGCTTTTCAGTGAATAGCAGCCAGGCACATTTTAGCTAGTTTTACTTGTAAGTGGGGTTGGAAATGCTTTTCAGGATCAGAACTGGGCTCAAAACATGCAGCCCTGAGGTCTCTCATGATAGCAGGTGGCTAAATAGAAATTCGCTGCTCAGCTGACCCGGCAGGAGCAAACGTATGCCAAAAATGTACTCAGAATGAGCTTTTCAGTGAAGAGCAGCCAGGCACATTTTAGCTAGTTTTACTTGTAAGTGGGGTTGGAAATGCTTTTCAGGCTCAGTACTGGGCTCAAAACATGCAGCCCTGAAGTCTCTCATGAAAGCAGGTGGTTAAATAGAAATTTGCTGCTCAGCTGACCCGGTAGGAGCAAACGTATGCCAAAAATGTACACAGAATGAGCTTTTCAGTGAATAGCAGCCAGGCACATTTTAGCTAGTTTTACTTGTAAGTGGGGTAGGAAACGCTTTTCAGGATCAGTACTGGGCTCAAAACATGCAGCCCTGAGGTCTCTCATGATAGCAGGTGGTTAAATAGAAATTCGCTGCTCAGCTCACCCGGCAGGAGCAAACGTATGCTAAAAATGTACTCAGAATGAGCTTTTCAGTGGAGAGAAGCCAGGCACATTTTAGCTAGTTTTACTTGTTGTAAGTGGGGTTGGAAACGCTTTTCAGGCTCAGTACTGGGCTCAAAACATGCAGCCCTGAGGTCTCTCATGAAAGCAGGTGGTTAAATAGAAATTCGCTGCTCAGCTGACCCGGTAGGAGCAAACATATGCCAAAAATGTACACAGAATGAGCTTTTCAGTGAATAGCAGCCAGACACATTTTAGCTAGTTTTACTTGTAAGTGGGGTTGGAAACGCTTTTCAGGATCAGTACTGGGCTCAAAACATGCAGCCCTGAGGTCTCTCATGATAGCAGGTGGTTAAATAGAAATTCGCTGCTCAGCTGACCCGGCAGGAGCAAACGTATGCTAGAAATGTACTCAGAATGAGCTTTTCAGTGGAGAAGCCAGGCACATTTTAGCTAGTTTTACTTGTAAGTGGGGTTGGAAACGCTTTTCAGGCTCAGTACTGGGCTCAAAACATGCAGCCCTGAGGTCTCTCATGAAAGCAGGTGGTTAAATAGAAATTCGCTGCTCAGCTGACCCGGTAGGAGCAAACGTATGCCAAAAATGTACACAGAATGAGCTTTTCAGTGAATAGCAGCCAGGCACATTTTAGCTAGTTTTACTTGTAAGTGGGGTTGGAAACGCTTTTCAGGATCAGTACTGGGCTCAAAACATGCAGCCCTGAGGTCTCTCATGATAGCAGGTGATTAAATAGAAATTCGCTGCTGAGCTGACCCGGCATGAGCTAACGTATGCTAAAAATGTACTCAGAATGAGCTTTTCAGTGGAGAAGCCAGGCACATTTTAGCTAGTTTTACTCGTAAGTGGGGTTGGAAACGCTTTTCAGGATCAGTACTGGGCTCAAAACATGCAGCCCTGAGGTCTCTCATGATAGCAGGTGGTTAAATAGAAATTCGCTGCTCAGCTCACCCGGCAGGAGCAAACGTATGCTAAAAATGTACTCAGAATGAGCTTTTCAGTGGAGAAGCCAGGCACATTTTAGCTAGTTTTACTTGTAAGTGGGGTTGGAAATGCTTTTCAGGCTCAGTACTGGGCTCAAAACATGCAGCCCTGAGGTCTCTCATGAAAGCAGGTGGTTAAATAGAAATTCGCTGCTCAGCTGACCCGGTAGGAGCAAACGTATGCCAAAAATGTACACAGAATGAGCTTTTCAGTGAATAGCAGCCAGGCACATTTTAGCTAGTTTTACTTGTAAGTGGGGTTGGAAACGCTTTTCAGGATCAGTACTGGGCTCAAAACATGCAGCCCTGAGGTCTCTCATGAAAGCAGGTGGTTAAATAGAAATTCGCTGCTCAGCTGACCCGGCAGGAGCAAACGTATGCCAAAAATGTACACAGAATGAGCTTTTCAGTGAATAGCAGCCAGGCACATTTTAGCTAGTTTTACTTGTAAGTGGGGTTGGAAATGCTTTTCAGGCTCAGTACTGGGCTCAAAGCATGCAGCCCTGAGGTCTCTCATGAAAGCAGGTGGTTAAATAGAAATTCGCTGCTCAGCTGACCCGGTAGGAGCAAACGTATGCCAAAAATGTACTCAGAATGAGCTTTTCAGTGAATAGCCAGTCACATTTTAGCTAGTTTTACTTGTAAGTGGGGTTGGAAATGCTTTTCAGGATCAGTACTGGGCTCAAAACATGCAGCCCTGAGGTCTCTCATGATAGCAGGTGGCTAAATAGAAATTCGCTGCTCAGCTGACCCGGCAGGTGCAAACGTATGCCAAAAATGTACTCAGAATGAGCTTTTCAGTGAAGAGCAGCCAGGCACATTTTAGCTAGTTTTACTTGTAAGTGGGGTTGGAAATGCTTTTCAGGCTCAGTACTGGGCTCAAAACATGCAGCCCTGAGATCTCTCATGATAGCAGGTGGTTAAATAGAAATTTGCTGCTCAGCTGACCCGGTAGGAGCAAACGTATGCCAAAAATGTACACAGAGTGAACTTTTCAGTGAATAGCAGCCAGGCACATTTTAGCTAGTTTTACTTGTAAGTGGGGTTGGAAACGCTTTTCAGGATCAGTACTGGGCTCAAAACATGCAGCCCTGAGGTCTCTCATGATAGCAGGTGGTTAAATAGAAATTCACTGCTCAGCTCACCCGGCAGGAGCAAATGTATGCTAAAAATGTACTCAGAATGAGCTTTTCAGTGGAGAGAAGCCAGGCACATTTTAGCTAGTTTTACTTGTAAGTGGGGTTGGAAACGCTTTTCAGGCTCAGTACTGGGCTCAAAACATGCAGCCCTGAGGTCTCTCATGAAAGCAGGTGGTTAAATAGAAATTCGCTGCTCAGCTGACCCAGTAGGAGCAAACGTATGCCAAAAATGTACACAGAATGAGCTTTTCAGTGAATAGCAGCCAGGCACATTTTAGCTAGTTTTACTTGTAAGTGGGGTTGGAAACGCTTTTCAGGATCAGTACTGGGCTCAAAACATGCAGCCCTGAGGTCTCTCATGAAAGCAGGTGGTTAAATAGAAATTCGCTGCTCAGCTGACCCGGTAGGAGTAAACGTATGCCAAAAATGTACACAGAATGAGCTTTTCAGTGAATAGCAGCCAGGCACATTTTAGCTAGTTTTACTTGTAAGTGGGGTTGGAAACGCTTTTCAGGCTCAGTACTGGGCTCAAAACATGCAGCCCTGAGGTCTCTCATGAAAGCAGGTGGTTAAATAGAAATTCACTGCTCAGCTGACCCGGTAGGAGCAAACGTATGCCAAAAATGTACACAGAATGAGCTTTTCAGTGAAGAGAAGCCAGGCACATTTTAGCTAGTTTTACTTGTAAGTGGGGTTGGAAACGCTTTTCCGGATCAGTACTGGGCTCAAAACATGCAGCCCTGAGGTCTCTCATAATAGCAGGTGGTTAAATAGAAATTCGCTGCTCAGCTGACCCAGCAGGAGCAAACGTATGCTAAAAATGTACTCAGAATGAGCTTTTCAGTGAAGAGAAGCCAGGCACATTTTAGCTAGTTTTACTTGTAAGTGGGGTTGGAAATGCTTTTCAGGCTCAGTACTGGGCTCAAAACATGCAGCCCTGAGGTCTCTCATGAAAGCAGGTGGTTAAATAGAAATTCGCTGCTCAGCTGAACCGGTAGGAGCAAACGTATGCCAAAAATGTACTCAGAATTAGCTTTTCAGTGAATAGCAGCCAGGCACATTTTAGCTAGTTTTACTTGTAAGTGGGGTTGGAAATGCTTTTCAGGATCAGAACTGGGCTCAAAACATGCAGCCCTGAGGTCTCTCATGATAGCAGGTGGCTAAATAGAAATTCGCTGCTCAGCTGACCCGGCAGGAGCAAACGTATGCCAAAAATGTACTCAGAATGAGCTTTTCAGTGAAGAGCAGCCAGGCACATTTTAGCTAGTTTTACTTGTAAGTGGGGTTGGAAATGCTTTTCAGGCTCAGTACTGGGCTCAAAACATGCAGCCCTGAAGTCTCTCATGAAAGCAGGTGGTTAAATAGAAATTTGCTGCTCAGCTGACCCGGTAGGAGCAAACGTATGCCAAAAATGTACACAGAATGAGCTTTTCAGTGAATAGCAGCCAGGCACATTTTAGCTAGTTTTACTTGTAAGTGGGGTAGGAAACGCTTTTCAGGATCAGTACTGGGCTCAAAACATGCAGCCCTGAGGTCTCTCATGATAGCAGGTGGTTAAATAGAAATTCGCTGCTCAGCTCACCCGGCAGGAGCAAACGTATGCTAAAAATGTACTCAGAATGAGCTTTTCAGTGGAGAGAAGCCAGGCACATTTTAGCTAGTTTTACTTGTTGTAAGTGGGGTTGGAAACGCTTTTCAGGCTCAGTACTGGGCTCAAAACATGCAGCCCTGAGGTCTCTCATGAAAGCAGGTGGTTAAATAGAAATTCGCTGCTCAGCTGACCCGGTAGGAGCAAACATATGCCAAAAATGTACACAGAATGAGCTTTTCAGTGAATAGCAGCCAGACACATTTTAGCTAGTTTTACTTGTAAGTGGGGTTGGAAACGCTTTTCAGGATCAGTACTGGGCTCAAAACATGCAGCCCTGAGGTCTCTCATGATAGCAGGTGGTTAAATAGAAATTCGCTGCTCAGCTGACCCGGCAGGAGCAAACGTATGCTAGAAATGTACTCAGAATGAGCTTTTCAGTGGAGAAGCCAGGCACATTTTAGCTAGTTTTACTTGTAAGTGGGGTTGGAAACGCTTTTCAGGCTCAGTACTGGGCTCAAAACATGCAGCCCTGAGGTCTCTCATGAAAGCAGGTGGTTAAATAGAAATTCGCTGCTCAGCTGACCCGGTAGGAGCAAACGTATGCCAAAAATGTACACAGAATGAGCTTTTCAGTGAATAGTAGCCAGGCACATTTTAGCTAGTTTTACTTGTAAGTGGGGTTGGAAACGCTTTTCAGGATCAGTACTGGGCTCAAAACATGCAGCCCTGAGGTCTCTCATGATAGCAGGTGATTAAATAGAAATTCGCTGCTGAGCTGACCCGGCATGAGCTAACGTATGCTAAAAATGTACTCAGAATGAGCTTTTCAGTGGAGAAGCCAGGCACATTTTAGCTAGTTTTACTCGTAAGTGGGGTTGGAAACGCTTTTCAGGATCAGTACTGGGCTCAAAACATGCAGCCCTGAGGTCTCTCATGATAGCAGGTGGTTAAATAGAAATTCGCTGCTCAGCTCACCCGGCAGGAGCAAACGTATGCTAAAAATGTACTCAGAATGAGCTTTTCAGTGGAGAAGCCAGGCACATTTTAGCTAGTTTTACTTGTAAGTGGGGTTGGAAATGCTTTTCAGGCTCAGTACTGGGCTCAAAACATGCAGCCCTGAGGTCTCTCATGAAAGCAGGTGGTTAAATAGAAATTCGCTGCTCAGCTGACCCGGTAGGAGCAAACGTATGCCAAAAATGTACACAGAATGAGCTTTTCAGTGAATAGCAGCCAGGCACATTTTAGCTAGTTTTACTTGTAAGTGGGGTTGGAAACGCTTTTCAGGATCAGTACTGGGCTCAAAACATGCAGCCCTGAGGTCTCTCATGAAAGCAGGTGGTTAAATAGAAATTCGCTGCTCAGCTGACCCGGCAGGAGCAAACGTATGCCAAAAATGTACACAGAATGAGCTTTTCAGTGAATAGCAGCCAGGCACATTTTAGCTAGTTTTACTTGTAAGTGGGGTTGGAAATGCTTTTCAGGCTCAGTACTGGGCTCAAAGCATGCAGCCCTGAGGTCTCTCATGAAAGCAGGTGGTTAAATAGAAATTCGCTGCTCAGCTGACCCGGTAGGAGCAAACGTATGCCAAAAATGTACTCAGAATGAGCTTTTCAGTGAATAGCCAGTCACATTTTAGCTAGTTTTACTTGTAAGTGGGGTTGGAAATGCTTTTCAGGATCAGTACTGGGCTCAAAACATGCAGCCCTGAGGTCTCTCATGATAGCAGGTGGCTAAATAGAAATTCGCTGCTCAGCTGACCCGGCAGGTGCAAACGTATGCCAAAAATGTACTCAGAATGAGCTTTTCAGTGAAGAGCAGCCAGGCACATTTTAGCTAGTTTTACTTGTAAGTGGGGTTGGAAATGCTTTTCAGGCTCAGTACTGGGCTCAAAACATGCAGCCCTGAGATCTCTCATGATAGCAGGTGGTTAAATAGAAATTTGCTGCTCAGCTGACCCGGTAGGAGCAAACGTATGCCAAAAATGTACACAGAGTGAACTTTTCAGTGAATAGCAGCCAGGCACATTTTAGCTAGTTTTACTTGTAAGTGGGGTTGGAAACGCTTTTCAGGATCAGTACTGGGCTCAAAACATGCAGCCCTGAGGTCTCTCATGATAGCAGGTGGTTAAATAGAAATTCACTGCTCAGCTCACCCGGCAGGAGCAAATGTATGCTAAAAATGTACTCAGAATGAGCTTTTCAGTGGAGAGAAGCCAGGCACATTTTAGCTAGTTTTACTTGTAAGTGGGGTTGGAAACGCTTTTCAGGCTCAGTACTGGGCTCAAAACATGCAGCCCTGAGGTCTCTCATGAAAGCAGGTGGTTAAATAGAAATTCGCTGCTCAGCTGACCCAGTAGGAGCAAACGTATGCCAAAAATGTACACAGAATGAGCTTTTCAGTGAATAGCAGCCAGGCACATTTTAGCTAGTTTTACTTGTAAGTGGGGTTGGAAACGCTTTTCAGGATCAGTACTGGGCTCAAAACATGCAGCCCTGAGGTCTCTCATGAAAGCAGGTGGTTAAATAGAAATTCGCTGCTCAGCTGACCCGGTAGGAGTAAACGTATGCCAAAAATGTACACAGAATGAGCTTTTCAGTGAATAGCAGCCAGGCACATTTTAGCTAGTTTTACTTGTAAGTGGGGTTGGAAACGCTTTTCAGGCTCAGTACTGGGCTCAAAACATGCAGCCCTGAGGTCTCTCATGAAAGCAGGTGGTTAAATAGAAATTCACTGCTCAGCTGACCCGGTAGGAGCAAACGTATGCCAAAAATGTACACAGAATGAGCTTTTCAGTGAAGAGAAGCCAGGCACATTTTAGCTAGTTTTACTTGTAAGTGGGGTTGGAAACGCTTTTCAGGATCAGTACTGGGCTCAAAGCATGCAGCCCTGAGGTCTCTCATGAAAGCAGGTGGTTAAATAGAAATTCGCTGCTCAGCTGACCCGGCAGGAGCAAACGTATGCCAAAAATGTACACAGAATGAGCTTTTCAGTGAATAGCAGCCAGGCACATTTTAGCTAGTTTTACTTGTAAGTGGGGTTGGAAACGCTTTTCCGGATCAGTACTGGGCTCAAAACATGCAGCCCTGAGGTCTCTCATAATAGCAGGTGGTTAAATAGAAATTCGCTGCTCAGCTGACCCAGCAGGAGCAAACGTATGCTAAAAATGTACTCAGAATGAGCTTTTCAGTGAAGAGAAGCCAGGCACATTTTAGCTAGTTTTACTTGTAAGTGGGGTTGGAAATGCTTTTCAGGCTCAGTACTGGGCTCAAAACATGCAGCCCTGAGGTCTCTCATGAAAGCAGGTGGTTAAATAGAAATTCGCTGCTCAGCTGAACCGGTAGGAGCAAACGTATGCCAAAAATGTACTAAGAATTAGCTTTTCAGTGAATAGCAGCCAGGCACATTTTAGCTAGTTTTACTTGTAAGTGGGGTTGGAAATGCTTTTCAGGATCAGTACTGGGCTCAAAACATGCAGCCCTGAGGTCTCTCATGATAGCAGGTGGCTAAATAGAAATTCGCTGCTCAGCTGACCCGGCAGGAGCAAACGTATGCCAAAAATGTACTCAGAATGAGCTTTTCAGTGAAGAGCAGCCAGGCACATTTTAGCTAGTTTTACTTGTAAGTGGGGTTGGAAATGCTTTTCAGGCTCAGTACTGGGCTCAAAACATGCAGCCCTGAAGTCTCTCATGAAAGCAGGTGGTTAAATAGAAATTTGCTGCTCAGCTGACCCGGTAGGAGCAAACGTATGCCAAAAATGTACACAGAATGAGCTTTTCAGTGAATAGCAGCCAGGCACATTTTAGCTAGTTTTACTTGTAAGTGGGGTAGGAAACGCTTTTCAGGATCAGTACTGGGCTCAAAACATGCAGCCCTGAGGTCTCTCATGATAGCAGGTGGTTAAATAGAAATTCGCTGCTCAGCTCACCCGGCAGGAGCAAACGTATGCTAAAAATGTACTCAGAATGAGCTTTTCAGTGGAGAGAAGCCAGGCACATTTTAGCTAGTTTTACTTGTAAGTGGGGTTGGAAACGCTTTTCAGGCTCAGTACTGGGCTCAAAACATGCAGCCCTGAGGTCTCTCATGAAAGCAGGTGGTTAAATAGAAATTGGCTGCTCAGCTGACCCGGTAGGAGCAAACATATGCCAAAAATGTACACAGAATGAGCTTTTCAGTGAATAGCAGCCAGAAACATTTTAGCTAGTTTTACTTGTAAGTGGGGTTGGAAACGCTTTTCAGGATCAGTACTGGGCTCAAAACATGCAGCCCTGAGGTCTCTCATGATAGCAGGTGGTTAAATAGAAATTCGCTGCTCAGCTGACCCGGCAGGAGCAAACGTATGCTAAAAATGTACTCAGAATGAGCTTTTCAGTGGAGAGAAGCCAGGCACATTTTCGCTAGTTTTACTTGTAAGTGGGGTTGGAAACGCTTTTCAGGCTCAGTACTGGGCTCAAAACATGCAGCCCTGAGGTCTCTCATGAAAGCAGGTGGTTAAATAGAAATTCGCTGCTCAGCTGACCCGGTAGGAGCAAACGTATGCCAAAAATGTACACAGAATGAGCTTTTCAGTGAATAGCAGCCAGGCACATTTTAGCTAGTTTTACTTGTAAGTGGGGTTGGAAACACTTTTCAGGATCAGTACTGGGCTCAAAACACACAGCCCTGAGGTCTCTCATGATAGCAGGTGATTAAATAGAAATTCGCTGCTGAGCTGACCCGGCAGGAGCTAACGTATGCTAAAAATGTACTCAGAATGAGCTTTTCAGTGGAGAAGCCAGGCACATTTTAGCTAGTTTTACTTGTAAGTGGGGTTGGAAATGCTTTTCAGGCTCAGTACTGGGCTCAAAACATGCAGCCCTGAGGTCTCTCATGAAAGCAGGTGGTTAAATAGAAATTCGCTGCTCAGCTGACCCGGTAGGAGTAAACGTATGCCAAAAATGTACACAGAATGAGCTTTTCAGTAAATAGCAGCCAGGCACATTTTAGCTAGTTTTACTTGTAAGTGGGGTTGGAAACGCTTTTCAGGCTCAGTACTGGGCTCAAAACATGCAGCCCTGAGGTCTCTCATGAAAGCAGGTGGTTAAATAGAAATTCACTGCTCAGCTGACCCGGTAGGAGCAAACGTATGCCAAAAATGTACACAGAATGATCTTTTCAGTGAAGAGAAGCCAGGCACATTTTAGCTAGTTTTACTTGTAAGTGGGGTTGGAAACGCTTTTCAGGATCAGTACTTGGCTCAAAGCATGCAGCCCTGAGGTCTCTCATGAAAGCAGGTGGTTAAATAGAAATTCGCTGCTCAGCTGACCCGGCAGGAGCAAACGTATGCCAAAAATGTACACAGAATGAGCTTTTCAGTGAATAGCAGCCAGGCACATTTTAGCTAGTTTTACTTGTAAGTGGGGTTGGAAACGCTTTTCCGGATCAGTACTGGGCTCAAAACATGCAGCCCTGAGGTCTCTCATAATAGCAGGTGGTTAAATAGAAATGCGCTGCTCAGCTGACCCAGCAGGAGCAAACGTATGCTAAAAATGTACTCAGCATGAGCTTTTCAGTGAAGAGAAGCCAGGCACATTTTAGCTAGTTTTACTTGTAAGTGGGGTTGGAAATGCTTTTCAGGCTCAGTACTGGGCTCAAAACATGCAGCCCTGAGGTCTCTCATGAAAGCAGGTGGTTAAATAGAAATTCGCTGCTC
Source organism: Lissotriton vulgaris (assembly GCF_964263255.1). NCBI lineage: Eukaryota > Metazoa > Chordata > Amphibia > Caudata > Salamandridae > Lissotriton > Lissotriton vulgaris. Next base: position 1,084,709,930 of record NC_141691.1, on the reverse strand, counting down.
AGCTGAACCGGTAGGAGCAAACGTATGCCAAAAATGTACTAAGAATTAGCTTTTCAGTGAATAGCAGCCAGGCACATTTTAGCTAGTTTTACTTGTAAGTGGGGTTGGAAATGCTTTTCAGGATCAGTACTGGGCTCAAAACATGCAGCCCTGAGGTCTCTCATGATAGCAGGTGGCTAAATAGAAATTCGCTGCTCAGCTGACCCGGCAGGAGCAAACGTATGCCAAAAATGTACTCAGAATGAGCTTTTCAGTGAAGAGCAGCCAGGCACATTTTAGCTAGTTTTACTTGTAAGTGGGGTTGGAAATGCTTTTCAGGCTCAGTACTGGGCTCAAAACATGCAGCCCTGAAGTCTCTCATGAAAGCAGGTGGTTAAATAGAAATTTGCTGCTCAGCTGACCCGGTAGGAGCAAACGTATGCCAAAAATGTACACAGAATGAGCTTTTCAGTGAATAGCAGCCATGCACATTTTAGCTAGTTTTACTTGTAAGTGGGGTAGGAAACGCTTTTCAGGATCAGTACTGGGCTCAAAACATGCAGCCCTGAGGTCTCTCATGATAGCAGGTGGTTAAATAGAAATTCGCTGCTCAGCTCACCCGGCAGGAGCAAACGTATGCTAAAAATGTACTCAGAATGAGATTTTCAGTGGAGAGAAGCCAGGCACATTTTAGCTAGTTTTACTTGTAAGTGGGGTTGGAAACGCTTTTCAGGCTCAGTACTGGGCTCAAAACATGCAGCCCTGAGGTCTCTCATGAAAGCAGGTGGTTAAATAGAAATTCGCTGCTCAGCTGACCCGGTAGGAGCAAACATATGCCAAAAATGTACACAGAATGAGCTTTTCAGTGAATAGCAGCCAGACACATTTTAGCTAGTTTTACTTGTAAGTGGGGTTGGAAACGCTTTTCAGGATCAGTACTGGGCTCAAAACATGCAGCCCTGAGGTCTCTCATGATAGCAGGTGGTTAAATAGAAATTCGCTGCTCAGCTGACCCGGCAGGAGCAAACGTATGCTAAAAATGTACTCAGAATGAGCTTTTCAGTGGAGAAGCCAGGCACATTTTAGCTAGTTTTACTTGTAAGTGGGGTTGGAAATGCTTTTCAGGCTCAGTACTGGGCTCAAAACATGCAGCCCTGAGGTCTCTCATGAAAGCAGGTGGTTAAATAGAAATTCGCTGCTCAGCTGACCCGGTAGGAGCAAACGAATGCCAAAAATGTACACAGAATGAGCTTTTCAGTGAATAGCAGCCAGGCACATTTTAGCTAGGTTTACTTGTAAGTGGGGTTGGAAACGCTTTTCAGGCTCAGTACTGGGCTCAAAACATGCAGCCCTGAGGTCTCTCATGAAAGCAGGTGGTTAAATAGAAATTCGCTGCTCAGCTGACCCGGTAGGAGCAAACGTATGCCAAAAATGTACACAGAATGAGCTTTTCAGTGAATAGCAGCCAGGCACATTTTAGCTAGTTTTACTTGTAAGTGGGGTTGGAAACGCTTTTCAGGATCAGTACTGGGCTCAAAACATGCAGCCCTGAGGTCTCTCATGAAAGCAGGTGGTTAAATTGAAATTCGCTGCTCAGCTGACCCGGTAGGAACAAACGTATGCCAAAAATGTACACAGAATGAGCTTTTCAGTGAATAGCAGCCAGGCACATTTTAGCTAGTTTTACTTGTAAGTGGGGTTGGAAACGCTTTTCAGGATCAGTACTGGGCTCAAAACATGCAGCCCTGAGGTCTCTCATGATAGCAGGTGGTTAAATAGAAATTCGCTGCTCAGCTGACCCGGTAGGAGCAAACGTATGGCAAAAATGTACACAGAATGAGCTTTTCAGTGAAGAGAAGCCAGGCACATTTTAGCTAGTTTTACTTGTAAGTGGGGTTGGAAACGCTTTTCAGGATCAGTACTGGGCTCAAAGCATGCAGCCCTGAGGTCTCTCATGAAAGCAGGTGGTTAAATAGAAATTCGCTGCTCAGCTGACCCGGCAGGAGCAAACGTATGCCAAAAATGTACACAGAATGAGCTTTTCAGTGAATAGCAGCCAGGCACATTTTAGCTAGTTTTACTTGTAAGTGGGGTTGGAAACGCTTTTCCGGATCAGTACTGGGCTCAAAACATGCAGCCCTGAGGTCTCTCATAATAGCAGGTGGTTAAATAGAAATTCGCTGCTCAGCTGACCCAGCAGGAGCAAACGTATGCTAAAAATGTACTCAGAATGAGCTTTTCAGTGAAGAGAAGCCAGGCACATTTTAGCTAGTTTTACTTGTAAGTGGGGTTGGAAATGCTTTTCAGGCTCAGTACTGGGCTCAAAACATGCAGCCCTGAGGTCTCTCATGAAAGCAGGTGGTTAAATAGAAATTCGCTGCTCAGCTGAACCGGTAGGAGCAAACGTATGCCAAAAATGTACTAAGAATTAGCTTTTCAGTGAATAGCAGCCAGGCACATTTTAGCTAGTTTTACTTGTAAGTGGGGTTGGAAATGCTTTTCAGGATCAGTACTGGGCTCAAAACATGCAGCCCTGAGGTCTCTCATGATAGCAGGTGGCTAAATAGAAATTCGCTGCTCAGCTGACCCGGCAGGAGCAAACGTATGCCAAAAATGTACTCAGAATGAGCTTTTCAGTGAAGAGCAGCCAGGCACATTTTAGCTAGTTTTACTTGTAAGTGGGGTTGGAAATGCTTTTCAGGCTCAGTACTGGGCTCAAAACATGCAGCCCTGAAGTCTCTCATAAAGCAGGTGGTTAAATAGAAATTTGCTGCTCAGCTGACCCGGTAGGAGCAAACGTATGCCAAAAATGTACACAGAATGAGCTTTTCAGTGAATAGCAGCCAGGCACATTTTAGCTAGTTTTACTTGTAAGTGGGGTAGGAAACGCTTTTCAGGATCAGTACTGGGCTCAAAACATGCAGCCCTGAGGTCTCTCATGATAGCAGGTGGTTAAATAGAAATTCGCTGCTCAGCTCACCCGGCAGGAGCAAACGTATGCTAAAAATGTACTCAGAATGAGCTTTTCAGTGGAGAGAAGCCAGGCACATTTTAGCTAGTTTTACTTGTAAGTGGGGTTGGAAACGCTTTTCAGGCTCAGTACTGGGCTCAAAACATGCAGCCCTGAGGTCTCTCATGAAAGCAGGTGGTTAAATAGAAATTCGCTGCTCAGCTGACCCGGTAGGAGCAAACATATGCCAAAAATGTACACAGAATGAGCTTTTCAGTGAATAGCAGCCAGAAACATTTTAGCTAGTTTTACTTGTAAGTGGGGTTGGAAACGCTTTTCAGGATCAGTACTGGGCTCAAAACATGCAGCCCTGAGGTCTCTCATGATAGCAGGTGGTTAAATAGAAATTCGCTGCTCAGCTGACCCGGCAGGAGCAAACGTATGCTAAAAATGTACTCAGAATGAGCTTTTCAGTGGAGAGAAGCCAGGCACATTTTAGCTAGTTTTACTTGTAAGTGGGGTTGGAAACGCTTTTCAGGCTCAGTACTGGGCTCAAAACATGCAGCCCTGAGGTCTCTCATGAAAGCAGGTGGTTAAATAGAAATTCGCTGCTCAGCTGACCCGGTAGGAGCAAACGTATGCCAAAAATGTACACAGAATGAGCTTTTCAGTGAATAGCAGCCAGGCACATTTTAGCTAGTTTTACTTGTAAGTGGGGTTGGAAACACTTTTCAGGATCAGTACTGGGCTCAAAACACACAGCCCTGAGGTCTCTCGTGATAGCAGGTGATTAAATAGAAATTCGCTGCTGAGCTGACCCGGCAGGAGCTAACGTATGCTAAAAATGTACTCAGAATGAGCTTTTCAGTGGAGAAGCCAGGCACATTTTAGCTAGTTTTACTTGTAAGTGGGGTTGGAAATGCTTTTCAGGCTCAGTACTGGGCTCAAAACATGCAGCCCTGAGGTCTCTCATGAAAGCAGGTGGTTAAATAGAAATTCGCTGCTCAGCTGACCCGGTAGGAGTAAACGTATGCCAAAAATGTACACAGAATGAGCTTTTCAGTAAATAGCAGCCAGGCACATTTTAGCTAGTTTTACTTGTAAGTGGGGTTGGAAACGCTTTTCAGGCTCAGTACTGGGCTCAAAACATGCAGCCCTGAGGTCTCTCATGAAAGCAGGTGGTTAAATAGAAATTCACTGCTCAGCTGACCCGGTAGGAGCAAACGTATGCCAAAAATGTACACAGAATGAGCTTTTCAGTGAAGAGAAGCCAGGCACATTTTAGCTAGTTTTACTTGTAAGTGGGGTTGGAAACGCTTTTCAGGATCAGTACTGGGCTCAAAGCATGCAGCCCTGAGGTCTCTCATGAAAGCAGGTGGTTAAATAGAAATTCGCTGCTCAGCTGACCCGGCAGGAGCAAACGTATGCCAAAAATGTACACAGAATGAGCTTTTCAGTGAATAGCAGCCAGGCACATTTTAGCTAGTTTTACTTGTAAGTGGGGTTGGAAACGCTTTTCCGGATCAGTACTGGGCTCAAAACATGCAGCCCTGAGGTCTCTCATAATAGCAGGTGGTTAAATAGAAATGCGCTGCTCAGCTGACCCAGCAGGAGCAAACGTATGCTAAAAATGTACTCAGCATGAGCTTTTCAGTGAAGAGAAGCCAGGCACATTTTAGCTAGTTTTACTTGTAAGTGGGGTTGGAAATGCTTTTCAGGCTCAGTACTGGGCTCAAAACATGCAGCCCTGAGGTCTCTCATGAAAGCAGGTGGTTAAATAGAAATTCGCTGCTCAGCTGAACCGGTAGGAGCAAACGTATGCCAAAAATGTACACAGAATGAGCTTTTCAGTGAATAGCAGCCATGCACATTTTAGCTAGTTTTACTTGTAAGTGGGGTAGGAAACGCTTTTCAGGATCAGTACTGGGCTCAAAACATGCAGCCCTGAGGTCTCTCATGATAGCAGGTGGTTAAATAGAAATTCGCTGCTCAGCTCACCCGGCAGGAGCAAACGTATGCTAAAAATGTACTCAGAATGAGATTTTCAGTGGAGAGAAGCCAGGCACATTTTAGCTAGTTTTACTTGTAAGTGGGGTTGGAAACGCTTTTCAGGCTCAGTACTGGGCTCAAAACATGCAGCCCTGAGGTCTCTCATGAAAGCAGGTGGTTAAATAGAAATTCGCTGCTCAGCTGACCCGGTAGGAGCAAACATATGCCAAAAATGTACACAGAATGAGCTTTTCAGTGAATAGCAGCCAGACACATTTTAGCTAGTTTTACTTGTAAGTGGGGTTGGAAACGCTTTTCAGGATCAGTACTGGGCTCAAAACATGCAGCCCTGAGGTCTATCATGATAGCAGGTGGTTAAATAGAAATTCGCTGCTCAGCTGACCCGGCAGGAGCAAACGTATGCTAAAAATGTACTCAGAATGAGCTTTTCAGTGGAGAAGCCAGGCACATTTTAGCTAGTTTTACTTGTAAGTGGGGTTGGAAATGCTTTTCAGGCTCAGTACTGGGCTCAAAACATGCAGCCCTGAGGTCTCTCATGAAAGCAGGTGGTTAAATAGAAATTCGCTGCTCAGCTGACCCGGTAGGAGCAAACGAATGCCAAAAATGTACACAGAATGAGCTTTTCAGTGAATAGCAGCCAGGCACATTTTAGCTAGGTTTACTTGTAAGTGGGGTTGGAAACGCTTTTCAGGCTCAGTACTGGGCTCAAAACATGCAGCCCTGAGGTCTCTCATGAAAGCAGGTGGTTAAATAGAAATTCGCTGCTCAGCTGACCCGGTAGGAGCAAACGTATGCCAAAAATGTACACAGAATGAGCTTTTCAGTGAATAGCAGCCAGGCACATTTGAGCTAGTTTTACTTGTAAGTGGGGTTGGAAACGCTTTTCAGGATCAGTACTGGGCTCAAAACATGCAGCCCTGAGGTCTCTCATGAAAGCAGGTGGTTAAATAGAAATTCGCTGCTCAGCTGACCCGGTAGGAGCAAACGTATGCCAAAAATGTACACAGAATGAGCTTTTCAGTGAAGAGAAGCCAGGCACATTTTAGCTAGTTTTACTTGTAAGTGGGGTTGGAAATGCTTTTCAGGCTCAGTACTGGGCTCAAAACATGCAGCCCTGAGGTCTCTCATGAAAGCAGGTGGTTAAATAGAAATTCGCTGCTCAGCTGAACCGGTAGGAGCAAACGTATGCCAAAAATGTACTAAGAATTAGCTTTTCAGTGAATAGCAGCCAGGCACATTTTAGCTAGTTTTACTTGTAAGTGGGGTTGGAAATGCTTTTCAGGATCAGTACTGGGCTCAAAACATGCAGCCCTGAGGTCTCTCATGATAGCAGGTGGCTAAATAGAAATTCGCTGCTCAGCTGACCCGGCAGGAGCAAACGTATGCCAAAAATGTACTCAGAATGAGCTTTTCAGTGAAGAGCAGCCAGGCACATTTTAGCTAGTTTTACTTGTAAGTGGGGTTGGAAATGCTTTTCAGGCTCAGTACTGGGCTCAAAACATGCAGCCCTGAAGTCTCTCATGAAAGCAGGTGGTTAAATAGAAATTTGCTGCTCAGCTGACCCGGTAGGAGCAAACGTATGCCAAAAATGTACACAGAATGAGCTTTTCAGTGAATAGCAGCCATGCACATTTTAGCTAGTTTTACTTGTAAGTGGGGTAGGAAACGCTTTTCAGGATCAGTACTGGGCTCAAAACATGCAGCCCTGAGGTCTCTCATGATAGCAGGTGGTTAAATAGAAATTCGCTGCTCAGCTCACCCGGCAGGAGCAAACGTATGCTAAAAATGTACTCAGAATGAGATTTTCAGTGGAGAGAAGCCAGGCACATTTTAGCTAGTTTTACTTGTAAGTGGGGTTGGAAACGCTTTTCAGGCTCAGTACTGGGCTCAAAACATGCAGCCCTGAGGTCTCTCATGAAAGCAGGTGGTTAAATAGAAATTCGCTGCTCAGCTGACCCGGTAGGAGCAAACATATGCCAAAAATGTACACAGAATGAGCTTTTCAGTGAATAGCAGCCAGACACATTTTAGCTAGTTTTACTTGTAAGTGGGGTTGGAAACGCTTTTCAGGATCAGTACTGGGCTCAAAACATGCAGCCCTGAGGTCTCTCATGATAGCAGGTGGTTAAATAGAAATTCGCTGCTCAGCTGACCCGGCAGGAGCAAACGTATGCTAAAAATGTACTCAGAATGAGCTTTTCAGTGGAGAAGCCAGGCACATTTTAGCTAGTTTTACTTGTAAGTGGGGTTGGAAATGCTTTTCAGGCTCAGTACTGGGCTCAAAACATGCAGCCCTGAGGTCTCTCATGAAAGCAGGTGGTTAAATAGAAATTCGCTGCTCAGCTGACCCGGTAGGAGCAAACGAATGCCAAAAATGTACACAGAATGAGCTTTTCAGTGAATAGCAGCCAGGCACATTTTAGCTAGGTTTACTTGTAAGTGGGGTTGGAAACGCTTTTCAGGCTCAGTACTGGGCTCAAAACATGCAGCCCTGAGGTCTCTCATGAAAGCAGGTGGTTAAATAGAAATTCGCTGCTCAGCTGACCCGGTAGGAGCAAACGTATGCCAAAAATGTACACAGAATGAGCTTTTCAGTGAATAGCAGCCAGGCACATTTTAGCTAGTTTTACTTGTAAGTGGGGTTGGAAACGCTTTTCAGGATCAGTACTGGGCTCAAAACATGCAGCCCTGAGGTCTCTCATGAAAGCAGGTGGTTAAATAGAAATTCGCTGCTCAGCTGACCTGGTAGGAGCAAACGTATGCCAAAAATGTACACAGAATGAGCTTTTCAGTGAATAGCAGCCAGGCACATTTTAGCTAGTTTTACTTGTAAGTGGGGTTGGAAACGCTTTTCAGGATCAGTACTGGGCTCAAAACATGCGGCCCTGAGGTCTCTCATGAAAACAGGTGGTTAAATTGAAATTCGCTGCTCAGCTGACCCGGTAGGAACAAACGTATGCCAAAAATGTACACAGAATGAGCTTTTCAGTGAATAGCAGCCAGGCACATTTTAGCTAGTTTTACTTGTAAGTGGGGTTGGAAACGCTTTTCAGGATCAGTACTGGGCTCAAAACATGCAGCCCTGAGGTCTCTCATGATAGCAGGTGGTTAAATAGAAATTCGCTGCTCAGCTGACCCGGCAGGAACAAACGTATGCTTAAAATGTACTCAGAATGAGCTTTTCAGTGAAGAGAAGCCAGGCACGTTTTAGCTAGTTTTACTTGTAAGTGGGGTTGAAAACGCTTTTCAGGCTCAGTACTGGGCTCAAAACATGCAGCCCTGAGGTCTCTCATGATAGCAGGTGGTTAAATAGAAATTCGCTGCTCAGCTGACCCGGCAGGAGCAAACGTATGCTAAAAATGTACTCAGAATGAGCTTTTCAGTGAAGAGAAGCCAGGCACATTTTAGCTAGTTTTACTTGTAAGTGGGGTTGGAAACGCTTTCCAGGCTCAGTACTGGGCTCAAAACATGCAGCCCTGAGGTCTCTCATGAAAGAAGGTTGTTAAATAGAAATTCGCTGCTCAGCTGACCCGGTAGGAGCAAACGTATGCCAAAAATGTACTCAGAATGAGCTTTTCAGTGGAGAAGCCAGGCACATTTTAGCTAGTTTTACTTGTAAGTGGGGTTGGAAACGCTTTTCAGGATCAGTACTGGGCTCAAAACATGCAGCCCTGAGGTCTCTCATGATAGCAGGTGGTTAAATAGAAATTCGCTGCTCAGCTCACCCAGCAGGAGCAAACGTATGCTAAAAATGTACTCAGAATGAGCTTTTCAGTGGAGAAGCCAGGCACATTTTAGCTAGTTTTACTTGTAAGTGGGGTTGGAAATGCTTTTCAGGCTCAGTACTGGGCTCAAAACATGCAGCCCTGAGGTCTCTCATGAAAGCAGGTGGTTAAATAGAAATTCGCTGCTCAGCTGACCCGGTAGGATCAAACGTATGCCAAAAATGTACACAGAATGAGCTTTTCAGTGAATAGCAGCCAGGCACATTTTAGCTAGTTTTACTTGTAAGTGGGGTTGGAAACGCTTTTCAGGATCAGTACTGGGCTCAAAACATGCAGCCCTGAGGTCTCTCATGAAAGCAGGTGGTTAAATAGAAATTCGCTGCTCAGCTGACCCGGCAGGAGCAAACGTATGCCAAAAATGTACACAGAATGAGCTTTTCAGTGAATAGCAGCCAGGCACATTTTAGCTAGTTTTCCTTGTAAGTGGGGTTGGAAATGCTTTTCAGGCTCAGTACTGGGCTCAAAACATGCAGCCCTGAGGTCTCTCATGAAAGCAGGTGGTTAAATAGAAATTCGCTGCTCAGCTGACCCGGTAGGAGCAAACGTATGCCAAAAATGTACTCAGAATGAGCTTTTCAGTGAATAGCCAGGCACATTTTAGCTAGTTTTACTTGTAAGTGGGGTTGGAAATGCTTTTCAGGATCAGTACTGGGCTCAAAACATGCAGCCCTGAGGTCTCTCAAGATAGCAGGTGGCTAAATAGAAATTCGCTGCTCAGCTGACCCGGCAGGTGCAAACGTATGTCAAAAATGTACTCAGAATGAGCTTTTCAGTGAAGAGCAGCCAGGCACATTTTAGCTAGTTTTACTTGTAAGTGGGGTTGGAAATGCTTTTCAGGCTCAGTACTGGGCTCAAAACATGCAGCCCTGAGGTCTCTTATGAAAGCAGGTGGTTAAATAGAAATTTGCTGCTCAGCTGACCCGGTAGGAGCAAACGTATGCCAAAAATGTACACAGAATGAGCTTTTCAGTGAATAGCAGCCAGGCACATTTTAGCTAGTTTTACTTGTAAGTGGGGTTGGAAACGCTTTTCAGGATCAGTACTGGGCTCAAAACATGCAGCCCTGAGGTCTCTCATGATAGCAGGTGGTTAAATAGAAATTCGCTGCTCAGCTCACCCGGCAGGAGCAAACGTATGCTAAAAATGTACTCAGAATGAGCTTTTCAGTGGAGAGAAGCCAGGCACATTTTAGCTAGTTTTACTTGTAAGTGGGGTTGGAAACGCTTTTCAGGCTCAGTACTGGGCTCAAAACATGCAGCCCTGAGGGCTCTCATGAAAGCAGGTGGTTAAATAGAAATTTGCTGCTCAGCTGACCCGGTAGGAGCAAACGTATGCCAAAAATGTACACAGAATGAGCTTTTCAGTGAATAGCAGCCAGGCACATTTTAGCTAGTTTTACTTGTAAGTGGGGTTGGAAACGCTTTTCAGGATCAGTACTGGGCTCAAAACATGCAGCCCTGAGGTCTCTCATGATAGCAGGTGATTAAATAGAAATTCGCTGCTGAGCTGACCCGGCAGGAGCTAACGTATGCTAAAAATGTACTCAGAATGAGCTTTTCAGTGGAGAAGCCAGGCACATTTTAGCTAGTTTTACTTGTAAGTGGGGTTGGAAATGCTTTTCAGGCCCAGTACTGGGCTCAAAACATGCAGCCCTGAGGTCTCTCATGAAAGCAGGTGGTTAAATAGAAATTCGCTGCTCAGCTCACCCGGCAGGAGCAAACGTATGCTAAAAATGTACTCAGAATGAGCTTTTCAGTGAAGAGAAGCCAGGCACATTTTAGCTAGTTTTACTTGTAAGTGGGGTTGGAAACGCTTTTCAGGATCAGTACTGGGCTCAAAGCATGCAGCCCTGAGGTCTCTCATGAAAGCAGGTGGTTAAATAGAAATTCGCTGCTCAGCTGACCCGGCAGGAGCAAACGTATGCCAAAAATGTACACAGAATGAGCTTTTCAGTGAATAGCAGCCAGGCACATTTTAGCTAGTTTTACTTGTAAGTGGGGTTGGAAACGCTTTTCCGGATCAGTACTGGGCTCAAAACATGCAGCCCTGAGGTCTCTCATAATAGCAGGTGGTTAAATAGAAATGCGCTGCTCAGCTGACCCAGCAGGAGCAAACGTATGCTAAAAATGTACTCAGCATGAGCTTTTCAGTGAAGAGAAGCCAGGCACATTTTAGCTAGTTTTACTTGTAAGTGGGGTTGGAAATGCTTTTCAGGCTCAGTACTGGGCTCAAAACATGCAGCCCTGAGGTCTCTCATGAAAGCAGGTGGTTAAATAGAAATTCGCTGCTCAGCTGAACCGGTAGGAGCAAACGTATGCCAAAAATGTACTAAGAATTAGCTTTTCAGTGAATAGCAGCCAGGCACATTTTAGCTAGTTTTACTTGTAAGTGGGGTTGGAAATGCTTTTCAGGATCAGTACTGGGCTCAAAACATGCAGCCCTGAGGTCTCTCATGATAGCAGGTGGCTAAATAGAAATTCGCTGCTCAGCTGACCCGGCAGGAGCAAACGTATGCCAAAAATGTACTCAGAATGAGCTTTTCAGTGAAGAGCAGCCAGGCACATTTTAGCTAGTTTTACTTGTAAGTGGGGTTGGAAATGCTTTTCAGGCTCAGTACTGGGCTCAAAACATGCAGCCCTGAAGTCTCTCATGAAAGCAGGTGGTTAAATAGAAATTTGCTGCTCAGCTGACCCGGTAGGAGCAAACGTATGCCAAAAATGTACACAGAATGAGCTTTTCAGTGAATAGCAGCCATGCACATTTTAGCTAGTTTTACTTGTAAGTGGGGTAGGAAACGCTTTTCAGGATCAGTACTGGGCTCAAAACATGCAGCCCTGAGGTCTCTCATGATAGCAGGTGGTTAAATAGAAATTCGCTGCTCAGCTCACCCGGCAGGAGCAAACGTATGCTAAAAATGTACTCAGAATGAGATTTTCAGTGGAGAGAAGCCAGGCACATTTTAGCTAGTTTTACTTGTAAGTGGGGTTGGAAACGCTTTTCAGGCTCAGTACTGGGCTCAAAACATGCAGCCCTGAGGTCTCTCATGAAAGCAGGTGGTTAAATAGAAATTCGCTGCTCAGCTGACCCGGTAGGAGCAAACATATGCCAAAAATGTACACAGAATGAGCTTTTCAGTGAATAGCAGCCAGACACATTTTAGCTAGTTTTACTTGTAAGTGGGGTTGGAAACGCTTTTCAGGATCAGTACTGGGCTCAAAACATGCAGCCCTGAGGTCTCTCATGATAGCAGGTGGTTAAATAGAAATTCGCTGCTCAGCTGACCCGGCAGGAGCAAACGTATGCTAAAAATGTACTCAGAATGAGCTTTTCAGTGGAGAAGCCAGGCACATTTTAGCTAGTTTTACTTGTAAGTGGGGTTGGAAATGCTTTTCAGGCTCAGTACTGGGCTCAAAACATGCAGCCCTGAGGTCTCTCATGAAAGCAGGTGGTTAAATAGAAATTCGCTGCTCAGCTGACCCGGTAGGAGCAAACGAATGCCAAAAATGTACACAGAATGAGCTTTTCAGTGAATAGCAGCCAGGCACATTTTAGCTAGGTTTACTTGTAAGTGGGGTTGGAAACGCTTTTCAGGCTCAGTACTGGGCTCAAAACATGCAGCCCTGAGGTCTCTCATGAAAGCAGGTGGTTAAATAGAAATTCGCTGCTCAGCTGACCCGGTAGGAGCAAACGTATGCCAAAAATGTACACAGAATGAGCTTTTCAGTGAATAGCAGCCAGGCACATTTTAGCTAGTTTTACTTGTAAGTGGGGTTGGAAACGCTTTTCAGGATCAGTACTGGGCTCAAAACATGCAGCCCTGAGGTCTCTCATGAAAGCAGGTGGTTAAATTGAAATTCGCTGCTCAGCTGACCCGGTAGGAACAAACGTATGCCAAAAATGTACACAGAATGAGCTTTTCAGTGAATAGCAGCCAGGCACATTTTAGCTAGTTTTACTTGTAAGTGGGGTTGGAAACGCTTTTCAGGATCAGTACTGGGCTCAAAACATGCAGCCCTGAGGTCTCTCATGATAGCAGGTGGTTAAATAGAAATTCGCTGCTCAGCTGACCCGGTAGGAGCAAACGTATGCCAAAAATGTACACAGAATGAGCTTTTCAGTGAAGAGAAGCCAGGCACATTTTAGCTAGTTTTACTTGTAAGTGGGGTTGGAAACGCTTTTCAGGATCAGTACTGGGCTCAAAGCATGCAGCCCTGAGGTCTCTCATGAAAGCAGGTGGTTAAATAGAAATTCGCTGCTCAGCTGACCCGGCAGGAGCAAACGTATGCCAAAAATGTACACAGAATGAGCTTTTCAGTGAATAGCAGCCAGGCACATTTTAGCTAGTTTTACTTGTAAGTGGGGTTGGAAACGCTTTTCCGGATCAGTACTGGGCTCAAAACATGCAGCCCTGAGGTCTCTCATAATAGCAGGTGGTTAAATAGAAATTCGCTGCTCAGCTGACCCAGCAGGAGCAAACGTATGCTAAAAATGTACTCAGAATGAGCTTTTCAGTGAAGAGAAGCCAGGCACATTTTAGCTAGTTTTACTTGTAAGTGGGGTTGGAAATGCTTTTCAGGCTCAGTACTGGGCTCAAAACATGCAGCCCTGAGGTCTCTCATGAAAGCAGGTGGTTAAATAGAAATTCGCTGCTCAGCTGAACCGGTAGGAGCAAACGTATGCCAAAAATGTACTAAGAATTAGCTTTTCAGTGAATAGCAGCCAGGCACATTTTAGCTAGTTTTACTTGTAAGTGGGGTTGGAAATGCTTTTCAGGATCAGTACTGGGCTCAAAACATGCAGCCCTGAGGTCTCTCATGATAGCAGGTGGCTAAATAGATATTCGCTGCTCAGCTGACCCGGCAGGAGCAAACGTATGCCAAAAATGTACTCAGAATGAGCTTTTCAGTGAAGAGCAGCCAGGCACATTTTAGCTAGTTTTACTTGTAAGTGGGGTTGGAAATGCTTTTCAGGCTCAGTACTGGGCTCAAAACATGCAGCCCTGAAGTCTCTCATAAAGCAGGTGGTTAAATAGAAATTTGCTGCTCAGCTGACCCGGTAGGAGCAAACGTATGCCAAAAATGTACACAGAATGAGCTTTTCAGTGAATAGCAGCCAGGCACATTTTAGCTAGTTTTACTTGTAAGTGGGGTAGGAAACGCTTTTCAGGATCAGTACTGGGCTCAAAACATGCAGCCCTGAGGTCTCTCATGATAGCAGGTGGTTAAATAGAAATTCGCTGCTCAGCTCACCCGGCAGGAGCAAACGTATGCTAAAAATGTACTCAGAATGAGCTTTTCAGTGGAGAGAAGCCAGGCACATTTTAGCTAGTTTTACTTGTAAGTGGGGTTGGAAACGCTTTTCAGGCTCAGTACTGGGCTCAAAACATGCAGCCTTGAGGTCTCTCATGAAAGCAGGTGGTTAAATAGAAATTCGCTGCTCAGCTGACCCGGTAGGAGCAAACATATGCCAAAAATGTACACAGAATGAGCTTTTCAGTGAATAGCAGCCAGAAACATTTTAGCTAGTTTTACTTGTAAGTGGGGTTGGAAACGCTTTTCAGGATCAGTACTGGGCTCAAAACATGCAGCCCTGAGGTCTCTCATGATAGCAGGTGGTTAAATAGAAATTCGCTGCTCAGCTGACCCGGCAGGAGCAAACGTATGCTAAAAATGTACTCAGAATGAGCTTTTCAGTGGAGAGAAGCCAGGCACATTTTAGCTAGTTTTACTTGTAAGTGGGGTTGGAAACGCTTTTCAGGCTCAGTACTGGGCTCAAAACATGCAGCCCTGAGGTCTCTCATGAAAGCAGGTGGTTAAATAGAAATTCGCTGCTCAGCTGACCCGGTAGGAGCAAACGTATGCCAAAAATGTACACAGAATGAGCTTTTCAGTGAATAGCAGCCAGGCACATTTTAGCTAGTTTTACTTGTAAGTGGGGTTGGAAACACTTTTCAGGATCAGTACTGGGCTCAAAACACACAGCCCTGAGGTCTCTCGTGATAGCAGGTGATTAAATAGAAATTCGCTGCTGAGCTGACCCGGCAGGAGCTAACGTATGCTAAAAATGTACTCAGAATGAGCTTTTCAGTGGAGAAGCCAGGCACATTTTAGCTAGTTTTACTTGTAAGTGGGGTTGGAAATGCTTTTCAGGCTCAGTACTGGGCTCAAAACATGCAGCCCTGAGGTCTCTCATGAAAGCAGGTGGTTAAATAGAAATTCGCTGCTCAGCTGACCCGGTAGGAGTAAACGTATGCCAAAAATGTACACAGAATGAGCTTTTCAGTAAATAGCAGCCAGGCACATTTTAGCTAGTTTTACTTGTAAGTGGGGTTGGAAACGCTTTTCAGGCTCAGTACTGGGCTCAAAACATGCAGCCCTGAGGTCTCTCATGAAAGCAGGTGGTTAAATAGAAATTCACTGCTCAGCTGACCCGGTAGGAGCAAACGTATGCCAAAAATGTACACAGAATGAGCTTTTCAGTGAAGAGAAGCCAGGCACATTTTAGCTAGTTTTACTTGTAAGTGGGGTTGGAAACGCTTTTCAGGATCAGTACTGGGCTCAAAGCATGCAGCCCTGAGGTCTCTCATGAAAGCAGGTGGTTAAATAGAAATTCGCTGCTCAGCTGACCCGGCAGGAGCAAACGTATGCCAAAAATGTACACAGAATGAGCTTTTCAGTGAATAGCAGCCAGGCACATTTTAGCTAGTTTTACTTGTAAGTGGGGTTGGAAACGCTTTTCCGGATCAGTACTGGGCTCAAAACATGCAGCCCTGAGGTCTCTCATAATAGCAGGTGGTTAAATAGAAATGCGCTGCTCAGCTGACCCAGCAGGAGCAAACGTATGCTAAAAATGTACTCAGCATGAGCTTTTCAGTGAAGAGAAGCCAGGCACATTTTAGCTAGTTTTACTTGTAAGTGGGGTTGGAAATGCTTTTCAGGCTCAGTACTGGGCTCAAAACATGCAGCCCTGAGGTCTCTCATGAAAGCAGGTGGTTAAATAGAAATTCGCTGCTCAGCTGAACCGGTAGGAGCAAACGTATGCCAAAAATGTACACAGAATGAGCTTTTCAGTGAATAGCAGCCATGCACATTTTAGCTAGTTTTACTTGTAAGTGGGGTAGGAAACGCTTTTCAGGATCAGTACTGGGCTCAAAACATGCAGCCCTGAGGTCTCTCATGATAGCAGGTGGTTAAATAGAAATTCGCTGCTCAGCTGACCCGGCAGGAGCAAACGTATGCTAAAAATGTACTCAGAATGAGCTTTTCAGTGGAGAAGCCAGGCACATTTTAGCTAGTTTTACTTGTAAGTGGGGTTGGAAATGCTTTTCAGGCTCAGTACTGGGCTCAAAACATGCAGCCCTGAGGTCTCTCAGGAAAGCAGGTGGTTAAATAGAAATTCGCTGCTCAGCTGACCCGGTAGGAGCAAACGAATGCCAAAAATGTACACAGAATGAGCTTTTCAGTGAATAGCAGCCAGGCACATTTTAGCTAGGTTTACTTGTAAGTGGGGTTGGAAACGCTTTTCAGGCTCAGTACTGGGCTCAAAACATGCAGCCCTGAGGTCTCTCATGAAAGCAGGTGGTTAAATAGAAATTCGCTGCTCAGCTGACCCGGTAGGAGCAAACGTATGCCAAAAATGTACACAGAATGAGCTTTTCAGTGAATAGCAGCCAGGCACATTTTAGCTAGTTTTACTTGTAAGTGGGGTTGGAAACGCTTTTCAGGATCAGTACTGGGCTCAAAACATGCAGCCCTGAGGTCTCTCATGAAAGCAGGTGGTTAAATAGAAATTCGCTGCTCAGCTGACCCGGTAGGAGCAAACGTATGCCAAAAATGTACACAGAATGAGCTTTTCAGTGAAGAGAAGCCAGGCACATTTTAGCTAGTTTTACTTGTAAGTGGGGTTGGAAATGCTTTTCAGGCTCAGTACTGGGCTCAAAACATGCAGCCCTGAGGTCTCTCATGAAAGCAGGTGGTTAAATAGAAATTCGCTGCTCAGCTGAACCGGTAGGAGCAAA
This sequence comes from Lissotriton vulgaris, assembly GCF_964263255.1. Classification (NCBI taxonomy): domain Eukaryota; kingdom Metazoa; phylum Chordata; class Amphibia; order Caudata; family Salamandridae; genus Lissotriton; species Lissotriton vulgaris. The sequence goes on along the minus strand of NC_141691.1, from coordinate 1,084,693,189 downwards.
CGTATGCCAAAAATGTACTAAGAATTAGCTTTTCAGTGAATAGCAGCCAGGCACATTTTAGCTAGTTTTACTTGTAAGTGGGGTTGGAAATGCTTTTCAGGATCAGTACTGGGCTCAAAACATGCAGCCCTGAGGTCTCTCATGATAGCAGGTGGCTAAATAGAAATTCGCTGCTCAGCTGACCCGGCAGGAGCAAACGTATGCCAAAAATGTACTCAGAATGAGCTTTTCAGTGAAGAGCAGCCAGGCACATTTTAGCTAGTTTTACTTGTAAGTGGGGTTGGAAATGCTTTTCAGGCTCAGTACTGGGCTCAAAACATGCAGCCCTGAAGTCTCTCATGAAAGCAGGTGGTTAAATAGAAATTTGCTGCTCAGCTGACCCGGTAGGAGCAAACGTATGCCAAAAATGTACACAGAATGAGCTTTTCAGTGAATAGCAGCCATGCACATTTTAGCTAGTTTTACTTGTAAGTGGGGTAGGAAACGCTTTTCAGGATCAGTACTGGGCTCAAAACATGCAGCCCTGAGGTCTCTCATGATAGCAGGTGGTTAAATAGAAATTCGCTGCTCAGCTCACCCGGCAGGAGCAAACGTATGCTAAAAATGTACTCAGAATGAGATTTTCAGTGGAGAGAAGCCAGGCACATTTTAGCTAGTTTTACTTGTAAGTGGGGTTGGAAACGCTTTTCAGGCTCAGTACTGGGCTCAAAACATGCAGCCCTGAGGTCTCTCATGAAAGCAGGTGGTTAAATAGAAATTCGCTGCTCAGCTGACCCGGTAGGAGCAAACATATGCCAAAAATGTACACAGAATGAGCTTTTCAGTGAATAGCAGCCAGACACATTTTAGCTAGTTTTACTTGTAAGTGGGGTTGGAAACGCTTTTCAGGATCAGTACTGGGCTCAAAACATGCAGCCCTGAGGTCTCTCATGATAGCAGGTGGTTAAATAGAAATTCGCTGCTCAGCTGACCCGGCAGGAGCAAACGTATGCTAAAAATGTACTCAGAATGAGCTTTTCAGTGGAGAAGCCAGGCACATTTTAGCTAGTTTTACTTGTAAGTGGGGTTGGAAATGCTTTTCAGGCTCAGTACTGGGCTCAAAACATGCAGCCCTGAGGTCTCTCATGAAAGCAGGTGGTTAAATAGAAATTCGCTGCTCAGCTGACCCGGTAGGAGCAAACGAATGCCAAAAATGTACACAGAATGAGCTTTTCAGTGAATAGCAGCCAGGCACATTTTAGCTAGGTTTACTTGTAAGTGGGGTTGGAAACGCTTTTCAGGCTCAGTACTGGGCTCAAAACATGCAGCCCTGAGGTCTCTCATGAAAGCAGGTGGTTAAATAGAAATTCGCTGCTCAGCTGACCCGGTAGGAGCAAACGTATGCCAAAAATGTACACAGAATGAGCTTTTCAGTGAATAGCAGCCAGGCACATTTTAGCTAGTTTTACTTGTAAGTGGGGTTGGAAACGCTTTTCAGGATCAGTACTGGGCTCAAAACATGCAGCCCTGAGGTCTCTCATGAAAGCAGGTGGTTAAATAGAAATTCGCTGCTCAGCTGACCTGGTAGGAGCAAACGTATGCCAAAAATGTACACAGAATGAGCTTTTCAGTGAATAGCAGCCAGGCACATTTTAGCTAGTTTTACTTGTAAGTGGGGTTGGAAACGCTTTTCAGGATCAGTACTGGGCTCAAAACATGCGGCCCTGAGGTCTCTCATGAAAACAGGTGGTTAAATTGAAATTCGCTGCTCAGCTGACCCGGTAGGAACAAACGTATGCCAAAAATGTACACAGAATGAGCTTTTCAGTGAATAGCAGCCAGGCACATTTTAGCTAGTTTTACTTGTAAGTGGGGTTGGAAACGCTTTTCAGGATCAGTACTGGGCTCAAAACATGCAGCCCTGAGGTCTCTCATGATAGCAGGTGGTTAAATAGAAATTCGCTGCTCAGCTGACCCGGCAGGAACAAACGTATGCTTAAAATGTACTCAGAATGAGCTTTTCAGTGAAGAGAAGCCAGGCACGTTTTAGCTAGTTTTACTTGTAAGTGGGGTTGAAAACGCTTTTCAGGCTCAGTACTGGGCTCAAAACATGCAGCCCTGAGGTCTCTCATGATAGCAGGTGGTTAAATAGAAATTCGCTGCTCAGCTGACCCGGCAGGAGCAAACGTATGCTAAAAATGTACTCAGAATGAGCTTTTCAGTGAAGAGAAGCCAGGCACATTTTAGCTAGTTTTACTTGTAAGTGGGGTTGGAAACGCTTTCCAGGCTCAGTACTGGGCTCAAAACATGCAGCCCTGAGGTCTCTCATGAAAGAAGGTTGTTAAATAGAAATTCGCTGCTCAGCTGACCCGGTAGGAGCAAACGTATGCCAAAAATGTACTCAGAATGAGCTTTTCAGTGGAGAAGCCAGGCACATTTTAGCTAGTTTTACTTGTAAGTGGGGTTGGAAACGCTTTTCAGGATCAGTACTGGGCTCAAAACATGCAGCCCTGAGGTCTCTCATGATAGCAGGTGGTTAAATAGAAATTCGCTGCTCAGCTCACCCAGCAGGAGCAAACGTATGCTAAAAATGTACTCAGAATGAGCTTTTCAGTGGAGAAGCCAGGCACATTTTAGCTAGTTTTACTTGTAAGTGGGGTTGGAAATGCTTTTCAGGCTCAGTACTGGGCTCAAAACATGCAGCCCTGAGGTCTCTCATGAAAGCAGGTGGTTAAATAGAAATTCGCTGCTCAGCTGACCCGGTAGGATCAAACGTATGCCAAAAATGTACACAGAATGAGCTTTTCAGTGAATAGCAGCCAGGCACATTTTAGCTAGTTTTACTTGTAAGTGGGGTTGGAAACGCTTTTCAGGATCAGTACTGGGCTCAAAACATGCAGCCCTGAGGTCTCTCATGAAAGCAGGTGGTTAAATAGAAATTCGCTGCTCAGCTGACCCGGCAGGAGGAAACGTATGCCAAAAATGTACACAGAATGAGCTTTTCAGTGAATAGCCAGGCACATTTTAGCTAGTTTTACTTGTAAGTGGGGTTGGAAATGCTTTTCAGGATCAGTACTGGGCTCAAAACATGCAGCCCTGAGGTCTCTCAAGATAGCAGGTGGCTAAATAGAAATTCGCTGCTCAGCTGACCCGGCAGGTGCAAACGTATGTCAAAAATGTACTCAGAATGAGCTTTTCAGTGAAGAGCAGCCAGGCACATTTTAGCTAGTTTTACTTGTAAGTGGGGTTGGAAATGCTTTTCAGGCTCAGTACTGGGCTCAAAACATGCAGCCCTGAGGTCTCTTATGAAAGCAGGTGGTTAAATAGAAATTTGCTGCTCAGCTGACCCGGTAGGAGCAAACGTATGCCAAAAATGTACACAGAATGAGCTTTTCAGTGAATAGCAGCCAGGCACATTTTAGCTAGTTTTACTTGTAAGTGGGGTTGGAAACGCTTTTCAGGATCAGTACTGGGCTCAAAACATGCAGCCCTGAGGTCTCTCATGATAGCAGGTGGTTAAATAGAAATTCGCTGCTCAGCTCACCCGGCAGGAGCAAACGTATGCTAAAAATGTACTCAGAATGAGCTTTTCAGTGGAGAGAAGCCAGGCACATTTTAGCTAGTTTTACTTGTAAGTGGGGTTGGAAACGCTTTTCAGGCTCAGTACTGGGCTCAAAACATGCAGCCCTGAGGGCTCTCATGAAAGCAGGTGGTTAAATAGAAATTTGCTGCTCAGCTGACCCGGTAGGAGCAAACGTATGCCAAAAATGTACACAGAATGAGCTTTTCAGTGAATAGCAGCCAGGCACATTTTAGCTAGTTTTACTTGTAAGTGGGGTTGGAAACGCTTTTCAGGATCAGTACTGGGCTCAAAACATGCAGCCCTGAGGTCTCTCATGATAGCAGGTGATTAAATAGAAATTCGCTGCTGAGCTGACCCGGCAGGAGCTAACGTATGCTAAAAATGTACTCAGAATGAGCTTTTCAGTGGAGAAGCCAGGCACATTTTAGCTAGTTTTACTTGTAAGTGGGGTTGGAAATGCTTTTCAGGCCCAGTACTGGGCTCAAAACATGCAGCCCTGAGGTCTCTCATGAAAGCAGGTGGTTAAATAGAAATTCGCTGCTCAGCTGACCCGGTAGGAGTAAACGTATGCCAAAAATGTACACAGAATGAGCTTTTCAGTGAATAGCAGCCAGGCACATTTTAGCTAGTTTTACTTGTAAGTGGGGTTGGAAACGATTTTCAGGCTCAGTACTGGGCTCAAAACATGCAGCCCTGAGGTCTCTCATGAAAGCAGGTGGTTAAGTAGAAATTCACTGCTCAGCTGACCCGGTAGGAGCAAAGGTATGCAAAAATGTACACAGAATGAGCTTTTCAGTGAAGAGAAGCCAGGCACATTTTAGCTAGTTTTACTTGTAAGTGGGGTTGGAAACGCTTTTCAGGATCAGTACTGGGCTCAAAGCATGCAGCCCTAAGGTCTCTCATGAAAGCAGGTGGTTAAATAGAAATTCGCTGCTCAGCTGACCCGGCAGGAGCAAACGTATGCCAAAAATGTACACAGAATGAGCTTTTCAGTGAATAGCAGCCAGGCACATTTTAGCTAGTTTTACTTGTAAGTGGGGTTGGAAACGCTTTTCCGGATCAGTACTGGGCTCAAAACATGCAGCCCTGAGGTCTCTCATAATAGCAGGTGGTTAAATAGAAATTCGCTGCTCAGCTGACCCAGCAGGAGCAAACGTATGCTAAAAATGTACTCAGAATGAGCTTTTCAGTGAAGAGAAGCCAGGCACATTTTAGCTAGTTTTACTTGTAAGTGGGGTTGGAAATGCTTTTCAGGCTCAGTACTGGGCTCAAAACATGCAGCCCTGAGGTCTCTCATGAAAGCAGGTGGTTAAATAGAAATTCGCTGCTCAGCTGAACCGGTAGGAGCAAACGTATGCCAAAAATGTACTCAGAATTAGCTTTTCAGTGAATAGCAGCCAGGCACATTTTAGCTAGTTTTACTTGTAAGTGGGGTTGGAAATGCTTTTCAGGATCAGAACTGGGCTCAAAACATGCAGCCCTGAGGTCTCTCATGATAGCAGGTGGCTAAATAGAAATTCGCTGCTCAGCTGACCCGGCAGGAGCAAACGTATGCCAAAAATGTACTCAGAATGAGCTTTTCAGTGAAGAGCAGCCAGGCACATTTTAGCTAGTTTTACTTGTAAGTGGGGTTGGAAATGCTTTTCAGGCTCAGTACTGGGCTCAAAACATGCAGCCCTGAAGTCTCTCATGAAAGCAGGTGGTTAAATAGAAATTTGCTGCTCAGCTGACCCGGTAGGAGCAAACGTATGCCAAAAATGTACACAGAATGAGCTTTTCAGTGAATAGCAGCCAGGCACATTTTAGCTAGTTTTACTTGTAAGTGGGGTAGGAAACGCTTTTCAGGATCAGTACTGGGCTCAAAACATGCAGCCCTGAGGTCTCTCATGATAGCAGGTGGTTAAATAGAAATTCGCTGCTCAGCTCACCCGGCAGGAGCAAACGTATGCTAAAAATGTACTCAGAATGAGCTTTTCAGTGGAGAGAAGCCAGGCACATTTTAGCTAGTTTTACTTGTAAGTGGGGTTGGAAACGCTTTTCAGGCTCAGTACTGGGCTCAAAACATGCAGCCCTGAGGTCTCTCATGAAAGCAGGTGGTTAAATAGAAATTCGCTGCTCAGCTGACCCGGTAGGAGCAAACATATGCCAAAAATGTACACAGAATGAGCTTTTCAGTGAATAGCAGCCAGACACATTTTAGCTATTTTTACTTGTAAGTGGGGTTGGAAACGCTTTTCAGGATCAGTACTGGGCTCAAAACATGCAGCCCTGAGGTCTCTCATGATAGCAGGTGGTTAAATAGAAATTCGCTGCTCAGCTGACCCGGCAGGAGCAAACGTATGCTAAAAATGTACTCAGAATGAGCTTTTCAGTGGAGAAGCCAGGCACATTTTAGCTAGTTTTACTTGTAAGTGGGGTTGGAAATGCTTTTCAGGCTCAGTACTGGGCTCAAAACATGCAGCCCTGAGGTCTCTCATGAAAGCAGGTGGTTAAATAGAAATTCGCTGCTCAGCTGACCCGGTAGGAGCAAACGAATGCCAAAAATGTACACAGAATGAGCTTTTCAGTGAATAGCAGCCAGGCACATTTTAGCTAGGTTTACTTGTAAGTGGGGTTGGAAACGCTTTTCAGGCTCAGTACTGGGCTCAAAACATGCAGCCCTGACGTCTCTCATGAAAGCAGGTGGTTAAATAGAAATTCGCTGCTCAGCTGACCCGGTAGGAGCAAACGTATGCCAAAAATGTACACAGAATGAGCTTTTCAGTGAAGAGAAGCCAGGCACATTTTAGCTAGTTTTACTTGTAAGTGGGGTTGGAAACGCTTTTCAGGATCAGTACTGGGCTCAAAACATGCGGCCCTGAGGTCTCTCATGAAAGCAGGTGGTTAAATAGAAATTCGCTGCTCAGCTGACCCAGTAGGAGCAAACGTATGCCAAAAATGTACACAGAATGAGCTTTTCAGTGAATAGCAGCCAGGCACATTTTAGCTAGTTTTACTTGTAAGTGGGGTTGGAAACTCTTTTCAGGATCAGTACTGGGCTCAAAACATGCGGCCCTGAGGTCTCTCATGAAAACAGGTGGTTAAATTGAAATTCGCTGCTCAGCTGACCCGGTAGGAACAAACGTATGCCAAAAATGTACACAGAATGAGCTTTTCAGTGAATAGCAACCAGGCACATTTTAGCTAGTTTTACTTGTAAGTGGGGTTGGAAACGCTTTTCAGGATCAGTACTGGGCTCAAAACATGCAGCCCTGAGGTCTCTCATGATAGCAGGTGGTTAAATAGAAATTCGCTGCTCAGCTGACCCGGCAGGAGCAAACGTATGCTTAAAATGTACTCAGAATGAGCTTTTCAGTGAAGAGAAGCCAGGCACATTTTAGCTAGTTTTACTTGTAAGTGGGGTTGAAAACGCTTTTCAGGCTCAGTACTGGGCTCAAAACATGCAGCCCTGAGGTCTCTCATGATAGCAGGTGGTTAAATAGAAATTCGCTGCTCAGCTGACCCGGCAGGAGCAAACGTATGCTAAAAATTTACTCAGAATGAGCTTTTCAGTGAAGAGAAGCCAGGCACATTTTAGCTAGTTTTACTTGTAAGTGGGGTTGGAAACGCTTTTCAGGCTCAGTACTGGGCTCAAAACATGCAGCCCTGAGGTCTCTCATGAAAGAAGGTTGTTAAATAGAAATTCGCTGCTCAGCTGACCCGGTAGGAGCAAACGTATGCCAAAAATGTACTCAGAATGAGCTTTTCAGTGAATAGCAGCCAGGCACATTTTAGCTAGTTTTACTTGTAAGTGGGGTTGGAAACGCTTTTCAGGATCACTACTGGGCTCAAAACATGCAGCCCTGAGGTCTCTCATGATAGCAGGTGGTTAAATAGAAATTCGCTGCTCAGCTGACTCGGCAGGAGCAAAGGTATGCTAAAAATTTACTCAGAATGAGCTTTTCAGTGAAGAGAAGCCAGGCACATTTTAGCTAGTTTTACTTGTAAGTGGGGTTGGAAACGCTTTTCAGGCTCAGTACTGCGCTCAAAAGATGCAGCCCTGTGGTCTCTCATGATAGCACGTGGATAAGTAGAAATTTGCCACTTGGCTGACCCAGCAGGAGCAAACGTATGCCAAAAATGTACACAGAATGAGCTTTTCAGTGAATAGCAGCCAGGCACATTTTAGCTAGTTTTACTTGTAAGTGGGGTTGGAAACGCTTTTCAGGATCAGTACTGGGCTTAAATCATGTAGCCCTGAGGTCTCTCATGATAGCAGGTGGTTAAATAGAAATTCGCTGCTCAGCTGACCCGGAAGGAGCAAACGTATGCCAAAAATGTACCCAGAATGAGATTTTCAGTGAATAGCAGCCAGGCACATTTTAGCTAGTTTTACTTGTAAGTGGGGTTATAAATGCTTTTCAGGCTCAGTACTGGGCTCAAAACATGCAGCCCTAAGGTCTCTCCTGATAGGAGGTAGTTAAGTAGACCTTCGCTGCTCAGCTGACCCGGCAGGAGCAAATGTATGCAAAAAATGTACGCAGAATGAGATTTTCAGTGAAGAGCAGCCAGGCACATTTTAGCTAGTTTTACTTGTAAGTGGGGTTGGAAACGCTTTTCAGGATCAGTACTGGGCTCAAAACATGCAGCCCTGAGGTCTCTCATGATAGCAGGTGGTTAAATAGAAATTCGCTGCTCAGCTGACCCTGCAGGAGCAAATGTATGCCAAAAATGTACGCGGAATGAGATTTTCAGTGAAGAGCAGCCAGGCACATTTTAGCAAGTTTTACTTGTAAGTGGGGTTGGAAACGCTTTTCCGGATCAGTACTGGGCTCAAAACATGCAGCCCTGAGGTCTCTCATGATAGCAGGTGGTTAAATAGAAATTCGCTGCTCAGCTGACCCGGCAGGAGCAAACGTATGCTAAAAATGTACTCAGAATGAGCTTTTCAGTGAAGAGAAGCCAGGCACATTTTAGCTAGTTTTACTTGTAAGTGGGGTTGGAAATGCTTTTCAGGTTCAGTACTGGGCTCAAAACATGCAGCCCTGAGGTCTCTCATGAAAGCAGGTGGTTAAATAGAAATTCGCTGCTCAGCTGACCCGGTAGGAGCAAACGTATGCCAAAAATGTACTCAGAATGAGCTTTTCAGTGAAGAGCAGCCAGGCACATTTTAGCTAGTTTTACTTGTAAGTGGGGTTGGAAATGCTTTTCAGGCTCAGTACTGGGCTCAAAACATGCAGCCCTGAGGTCTCTCATGAAAGCAGGTGGTTAAATAAAAATTTGCTGCTCAGCTGACCCGGTAAGGAGCAAACGTATGCCAAAAATGTACACAGAATGAGCTTTTCAGTGAATCGCAGCCAGGCACATTTTAGCTAGTTTTACTTGTAAGTGGGGTTGGAAACGCTTTTCAGGATCAGTACTGGGCTCAAAACATGCAGCCCTGAGGTCTCTCATGATAGCAGGTGGTTAAATAGAAATTCGCTGCTCAGCTCACCCGGCAGGAGCAAACGTATGCTAAAAATGTACTCAGAATGAGCTTTTCAGTGGAGAGAAACCAGGCACATTTTAGCTAGTTTTACTTGTAAGTGGGGTTGGAAACGCTTTTCAGGCTCAGTACTGGGCTCAAAACATGCAGCCCTGAGGTCTCTCATGAAAGAAGGTGGTTCAATAGAAATTTGCTGCTCAGCTGACCCGGTAGGAGCAAACGTATGCCAAAAATGTACACAGAATGAGCTTTTCAGTGAATAGCAGCCAGGCACATTTTAGCTAGTTTTACTTGTAAGTGGGGTTGGAAACGCTTTTCAGGATCAGTACTGGGCTCAAAACATGCAGCCCTGAGGTCTCTCATGATAGCAGGTGGTTAAGTAGAAATTCGCTGCTCAGCTGACCCGGCAGGAGCAAACGTATGCTAACAATGTACTCAGAATGAGCTTTTCAGTGGAGAAGCCAGGCACATTTTAGCTAGTTTTACTTGTAAGTGGGGTTGGAAATGCTTTTCAGGCTCAGTACTGGGCTCAAAACATGCAGCCCTGAGGTCTCTCATGAAAGCAGGTGGTTAAATAGAAATTCACTGCTCAGCTGACCCGGTAGGAGCAAACGTATGCCAAAAATGTACACAGAATGAGCTTTTCAGTGAATAGCAGCCAGGCACATTTTAGCTAGTTTTACTTGTAAGTGGGGTTGGAAACGCTTTTCAGGCTCAGTACTGGGCTCAAAACATGCAGCCCTGAGGTCTCTCATGAAAGCAGGTGGTTAAATAGAAATTCGCTGCTCAGCTGACCCGGTAGGAGCAAACATATGCCAAAAATGTACACAGAATGAGCTTTTCAGTGAAGAGAAGCCAGGCACATTTGAGCTAGTTTTAGCTCAAAAGTAAGTGGGGTTGGAAACGCTTTTCAGGATCAGTACTGGGCTCAAAACATGCAGCCCTGAGGTCTCTCATGAAAGCAGGTGGTTAAATAGAAATTCGCTGCTCAGCTGACCCGGTAGGAGCAAACATATGCCAAAAATGTACACAGAATGAGCTTTTCAGTGAATAGCAGCCAGGTACATTTTAGATAGTTTTACTTGTAAGTGGGGTTGGAAACGCTTTTCAGGATCAGTACTGGGCTCAAAACATGCAGCCCTGAGGTCTCTCATGAAAGCAGGTGGTTAAATAGAAATTCGCTGCTCAGCTGACCCGGTAGGAGCAAACGTATGCCAAAAATTTACACAGAATGAGCTTTTCAGTGAATAGCAGCCAGGCACATTTTAGCTAGTTTTACTTGTAAGTGGGGTTGGAAACGCTTTTCAGGATCAGTACTGGGCTCAAAACATGCAGCCCTGAGGTCTCTCATGATAGCAGGTGGTTAAATAGAAATTCGCTGCTCAGCTGACCCGGCAGTAGCAAACGTATGCCAAAAATGTACTCAGAATGAGCTTTTCAGTGAAGAGAAGCCAGGCACATTTTAGCTAGTTTTACTTGTAAGTGGGGTTGGAAACGCTTTTCAGGCTCAGTACTGGGCTCAAAACATGCAGCCCTGAGGTCTCTCATGAAAGCAGGTGGTTAAATAGAAATTCGCTGCTCAGCTGACCCGGTAGGAGCAAACGTATGCCAAAAATGTACACAGAATGAGCTTTTCAGTGAATAGCAGCCAGGCACATTTTAGCTAGTTTTACTTGTAAGTGGGGTTGGAAACGCTTTTCAGGATCAGTACTGGGCTCAAAACATGCAGCCCTGAGGTCTCTCATGATAGCAGGTGGTTAAATAGAAATTCGCTGCTCAGCTGACCCGGCAGGAACAAACGTATGCTTAAAATGTACTCAGAATGAGCTTTTCAGTGAAGAGAAGCCAGGCACATTTTAGCTAGTTTTACTTGTAAGTGGGGTTGAAAACGCTTTTCAGGCTCAGTACTGGGCTCAAAACATGCAGCCCTGAGGTCTCTCATGATAGCAGGTGGTTAAATAGAAATTCGCTGCTCAGCTGACCCGGCAGGAGCAAACGTATGCTAAAAATGTACTCAGAATGAGCTTTTCAGTGAAGAGAAGCCAGGCACATTTTAGCTAGTTTTACTTGTAAGTGGGGTTGGAAACGCTTTTCAGGCTCAGTACTGGGCTCAAAACATGCAGCCCTGAGGTCTCTCATGAAAGAAGGTTGTTAAATAGAAATTCGCTGCTCAGCTGACCCGGTAGGAGCAAACGTATGCCAAAAATGTACTCAGAATGAGCTTTTCAGTGGTAAAGCCAGGCACATTTTAGCTAGTTTTACTTGTAAGTGGGGTTGGAAACGCTTTTCAGGATCAGTACTGGGCTCAAAACATGCAGCCCTGAGGTCTCTCATGATAGCAGGTGGTTAAATAGAAATTCGCTGCTCAGCTCACCCAGCAGGAGCAAACGTATGCTAAAAATGTACTCAGAATGAGCTTTTCAGTGGAGAAGCCAGGCACATTTTAGCTAGTTTTACTTGTAAGTGGGGTTGGAAATGCTTTTCAGGCTCAGTACTGGGCTCAAAACATGCAGCCCTGAGGTCTCTCATGAAAGCAGGTGGTTAAATAGAAATTCGCTGCTCAGCTGACCCGGTAGGAGCAAACGTATGCCAAAAATGTACACAGAATGAGCTTTTCAGTGAATAGCAGCCAGGCACATTTTAGCTAGTTTTACTTGTAAGTGGGGTTGGAAACGCTTTTCAGGATCAGTACTGGGCTCAAAACATGCAGCCCTGAGGTCTCTCATGAAAGCAGGTGGTTAAATAGAAATTCGCTGCTCAGCTGACCCGGCAGGAGCAAACGTATGCCAAAAATGTACACAGAATGAGCTTTTCAGTGAATAGCAGCCAGGCACATTTTAGCTAGTTTTCCTTGTAAGTGGGGTTGGAAATGCTTTTCAGGCTCAGTACTGGGCTCAAAACATGCAGCCCTGAGGTCTCTCATGAAAGCAGGTGGTTAAATAGAAATTCGCTGCTCAGCTGACCCGGTAGGAGCAAACGTATGCCAAAAATGTACTCAGAATGAGCTTTTCAGTGAATAGCCAGGCACATTTTAGCTAGTTTTACTTGTAAGTGGGGTTGGAAATGCTTTTCAGGATCAGTACTGGGCTCAAAACATGCAGCCCTGAGGTCTCTCAAGATAGCAGGTGGCTAAATAGAAATTCGCTGCTCAGCTGACCCGGCAGGTGCAAACGTATGCCAAAAATGTACTCAGAATGAGCTTTTCAGTGAAGAGCAGCCAGGCACATTTTAGCTAGTTTTACTTGTAAGTGGGGTTGGAAATGCTTTTCAGGCTCAGTACTGGGCTCAAAACATGCAGCCCTGAGGTCTCTCATGAAAGCAGGTGGTTAAATAGAAATTTGCTGCTCAGCTGACCCGGTAGGAGCAAACGTATGCCAAAAATGTACACAGAATGAGCTTTTCAGTGAATAGCAGCCAGGCACATTTTAGCTAGTTTTACTTGTAAGTGGGGTTGGAAACGCTTTTCAGGATCAGTACTGGGCTCAAAACATGCAGCCCTGAGGTCTCTCATGAAAGCAGGTGGTTAAATAGAAATTCGCTGCTCAGCTGACCCGGCAGGAGCAAACGTATGCTAAAAATGTACTCAGAATGAGCTTTTCAGTGGAGAGAAGCCAGGCACATTTAGCTAGTTTTACTTGTAAGTGGGGTTGGAAACGCTTTTCAGGCTCAGTACTGGGCTCAAAATATGCAGCCCTGAGGGCTCTCATGAAAGCAGGTGGTTAAATAGAAATTTGCTGCTCAGCTGACCCGGTAGGAGCAAACGTATGCCAAAAATGTACACAGAATGAGCTTTTCAGTGAATAGCAGCCAGGCACATTTTAGCTAGTTTTACTTGTAAGTGGGGTTGGAAACGCTTTTCAGGATCAGTACTGGGCTCAAAACATGCAGCCCTGAGGTCTCTCATGATAGCAGGTGGTTAAATATAAATTCGCTGCTCAGCTGACCCAGCAGGAGCAAACGTATGCTAAAAATGTACTCAGAATGAGCTTTTCAGTGAAGAGAAGCCAGGCACATTTTAGCTAGTTTTACTTGTAAGTGGGGTTGGAAATGCTTTTCAGGCTCAGTACTGGGCTCAAAACATGCAGCCCTGAGGTCTCTCATGAAAGCAGGTGGTTAAATAGAAATTCGCTGCTCAGCTGAACCGGTAGGAGCAAACGTATGCCAAAAATGTACTCAGAATTAGCTTTTCAGTGAATAGCAGCCAGGCACATTTTAGCTAGTTTTACTTGTAAGTGGGGTTGGAAATGCTTTTCAGGATCAGAACTGGGCTCAAAACATGCAGCCCTGAGGTCTCTCATGATAGCAGGTGGCTAAATAGAAATTCGCTGCTCAGCTGACCCGGCAGGAGCAAACGTATGCCAAAAATGTACTCAGAATGAGCTTTTCAGTGAAGAGCAGCCAGGCACATTTTAGCTAGTTTTACTTGTAAGTGGGGTTGGAAATGCTTTTCAGGCTCAGTACTGGGCTCAAAACATGCAGCCCTGAAGTCTCTCATGAAAGCAGGTGGTTAAATAGAAATTTGCTGCTCAGCTGACCCGGTAGGAGCAAACTCATGCCAAAAATGTACACAGAATGAGCTTTTCAGTGAATAGCAGCCAGGCACATTTTAGCTAGTTTTACTTGTAAGTGGGGTAGGAAACACTTTTCAGGATCAGTACTGGGCTCAAAACATGCAGCCCTGAGGTCTCTCATGATAGCAGGTGGTTAAATAGAAATTCGCTGCTCAGCTCACCCGGCAGGAGCAAACGTATGCTAAAAATGTACTCAGAATGAGCTTTTCAGTGGAGAGAAGCCAGGCACATTTTAGCTAGTTTTACTTGTAAGTGGGGTTGGAAACGCTTTTCAGGCTCAGTACTGGGCTCAAAACATGCAGCCCTGAGGTCTCTCATGAAAGCAGGTGGTTAAATAGAAATTCGCTGCTCAGCTGACCCGGTAGGAGCAAACATATGCCAAAAATGTACACAGAATGAGCTTTTCAGTGAATAGCAGCCAGACACATTTTAGCTAGTTTTACTTGTAAGTGGGGTTGGAAACGCTTTTCAGGATCAGTACTGGGCTCAAAACATGCAGCCCTGAGGTCTCTCATGATAGCAGGTGGTTAAATAGAAATTCGCTGCTCAGCTGACCCGGCAGGAGCAAACGTATGCTAAAAATGTACTCAGAATGAGCTTTTCAGTGGAGAAGCCAGGCACATTTTAGCTAGTTTTACTTGTAAGTGGGGTTGGAAATGCTTTTCAGGCTCAGTACTGGGCTCAAAACATGCAGCCCTGAGGTCTCTCATGAAAGCAGGTGGTTAAATAGAAATTTGCTGCTCAGCTGACCCGGTAGGAGCAAACAAATGCCAAAAATGTACACAGAATGAGCTTTTCAGTGAATAGCAGCCAGGCACATTTTAGCTAGGTTTACTTGTAAGTGGGGTTGGAAACGCTTTTCAGGCTCAGTACTGGGCTCAAAACATGCAGCCCTGAGGTCTCTCATGAAAGCAGGTGGTTAAATAGAAATTCGCTGCTCAGCTGACCCGGTAGGAGCAAACGTATGCCAAAAATGTACACAGAATGAGCTTTTCAGTGAAGAGAAGCCAGGCACATTTTAGCTAGTTTTACTTGTAAGTGGGGTTGGAAACGCTTTTCAGGATGAGTACTGGGCTCTAAACATGCAGCCCTGAGGTCTCTCATGAAAGCAGGTGGTTAAATAGAAATTCGCTGCTCAGCTGACCCGGTAGGAGCAAACGTATGCCAAAAATGTACACAGAATGAGCTTTTCAGTGAATAGCAGCCAGGCACATTTTAGCTAGTTTTACTTGTAAGTGGGTTTGGAAACTCTTTTCAGGATCAGTACTGGGCTCAAAACATGCGGCCCTGAGGTCTCTCATGAAAACAGGTGGTTAAATTGAAATTCGCTGCTCAGCTGACCCGGTAGGAACAAACGTATGCCAAAAATGTACACAGAATGAGCTTTTCAGTGAATAGCAACCAGGCACATTTTAGCTAGTTTTACTTGTAAGTGGGGTTGGAAACGCTTTTCAGGATCAGTACTGGGCTCAAAACATGCAGCCCTGAGGTCTCTCATGATAGCAGGTGGTTAAATAGAAATTCGCTGCTCAGCTGACCCGGCAGGAACAAACGTATGCTTAAAATGTACTCAGAATGAGCTTTTCAGTGAAGAGAAGCCAGGCACATTTTAGCTAGTTTTACTTGTAAGTGGGGTTGAAAACGCTTTTCAGGCTCAGTACTGGGCTCAAAACATGCAGCCCTGAGGTCTCTCATGATAGCAGGTGGTTAAATAGAAATTCGCTGCTCAGCTGACCCGGCAGGAGCAAACGTATGCTAAAAATTTACTCAGAGTGAGCTTTTCAGTGAATAGCAGCCAGGCACATTTTAGCTAGTTTTACTTGTAAGTGGGGTTGGAAACGCTTTTCAGGATCACTACTGGGCTTAAAACATGCAGCCCTGAGGTCTCTCATGATAGCAGGTGGTTAAATAGAAATTCACTGGTCAGCTGACTCGGCAGGAGCAAACGTATGCTAAAAATGTACTGAGAATGAGCTTTTCTGTGAAGAGAAGCCAAGCACATTTTAGCTAGTTTTACTTGTAAGTGGGGTTGGAAACGCTTTTCAGGCTCAGTACTGCGCTCAAAAGATGCAGCCCTGTGGTCTCTCATGATAGCACGTGGTTAAGTAGAAATTTGCCACTTGGCTGACCCAGCAGGAGCAAACGTATGCCAAAAATGTACACAGAATGAGCTTTTCAGTGAATAGCAGCCAGGCACATTTTAGCTAGTTTTACTTGTAAGTGGGGTTGGAAACGCTTTTCAGGATCAGTACTGGGCTTAAATCATGTAGCCCTGAGGTCTCTCATGATAGCAGGTGGTTAAATAGAAATTCGCTGCTCAGCTGACCCGGAAGGAGCAAACGTATGCCAAAAATGTACCCAGAATGAGATTTTCAGTGAATAGCAGCCAGGCACATTTTAGCTAGTTTTACTTGTAAGTGGGGTTATAAATGCTTTTCAGGCTCAGTACTGGGCTCAAAACATGCAGCCCTAAGGTCTCTCCTGATAGGAGGTAGTTAAGTAGAACTTCGCTGCTCAGCTGACCCGGCAGGAGCAAATGTATGCCAAAAATGTACGCAGAATGAGATTTTCAGTGAAGAGCAGCCAGGCACATTTTAGCTAGTTTTACTTGTAAGTGGGGTTGGAAACGCTTTTTAGGATCAGTACTGGGCTCAAAACATGCAGCCCTGAGGTCTCTCATGATAGCAGGTGGTTAAATAGAAATTCGCTGCTCAGCTGACCCGGCAGGAGCAAATGTATGCCAAAAATGTACGCGGAATGAGATTTTCAGTGAAGAGCAGCCAGGCACATTCTAGCAAGTTTTACTTGTAAGTGGAGTTGGAAACGCTTTTCCGGATCAGTACTGGGCTCAAAACATGCAGCCCTGAGGTCTCTCATGATAGCAGGTGGTTAAATAGAAATTCGCTGCTCAGCTGACCCGGCAGGAGCAAACGTATGCTAAAAATGTACTCAGAATGAGCTTTTCAGTGAAGAGAAGCCAGGCACATTTTAGCTAGTTTTACTTGTAAGTGGGGTTGGAAACGCTTTTCAGGATCAGTACTGGGCTCAAAACATGCAGCCCTGAGGTCTCTCATGATAGCAGGTGGTTAAATAGAAATTCGCTGCTCAGCTGACCCGGCAGGAGCAAACGTATGCTAAAAATGTACTCAGAATGAGCTTTTCAGTGGAGAAGCCAGGCACATTTTAGCTAGTTTTACTTGTAAGTGGGGTTGGAAATGCTTTTCAGGCTCAGTACTGGGCTCAAAACATGCAGCCCTGAGGTCTCTCATGAAAGCAGGTGGTTAAATAGAAATTCGCTGCTCAGCTGACCCGGTAGGAGCAAACGAATGCCAAAAATGTACACAGAATGAGCTTTTCAGTGAATAGCAGCCAGGCACATTTTAGCTAGGTTTACTTGTAAGTGGGGTTGGAAACGCTTTTCAGGCTCAGTACTGGGCTCAAAACATGCAGCCCTGAGGTCTCTCATGAAAGCAGGTGGTTAAATAGAAATTCGCTGCTCAGCTGACCCGGTAGGAGCAAACGTATGCCAAAAATGTACACAGAATGAGCTTTTCAGTGAAGAGAAGCCAGGCACATTTTAGCTAGTTTTACTTGTAAGTGGGGTTGGAAACGCTTTTCAGGATCAGTACTGGGCTCAAAACATGCAGGCCTGAGGTCTCTCATGAAAGCAGGTGGTTAAATAGAAATTCGCTGCTCAGCTGACCCGGTAGGAGCAAACGTATGCCAAAAATGTACACAGAATGAGCTTTTCAGTGAATAGCAGCCAGGCACATTTTAGCTAGTTTTACTTGTAAGTGGGGTTGGAAACTCTTTTCAGGATCAGTACTGGGCTCAAAACATGCGGCCCTGAGGTCTCTCATGAAAACAGGTGGTTAAATTGAAATTCGCTGCTCAGCTGACCCGGTAGGAATAAACGTATGCCAAAAATGTACACAGAATGAGCTTTTCAGTGAATAGCAACCAGGCACATTTTAGCTAGTTTTACTTGTAAGTGGGGTTGGAAACGCTTTTCAGGATCAGTACTGGGCTCAAAACATGCAGCCCTGAGGTCTCTCATGATAGCAGGTGGTTAAATAGAAATTCGCTGCTCAGCTGACCCGGCAGGAACAAACGTATGCTTAAAATGTACTCAGAATGAGCTTTTCAGTGAAGAGAAGCCAGGCACATTTTAGCTAGTTTTACTTGTAAGTGGGGTTGAAAACGCTTTTCAGGCTCAGTACTGGGCTCAAAACATGCAGCCCTGAGGTCTCTCATGATAGCAGGTGGTTAAATAGAAATTCGCTGCTCAGCTGACCCCGCAGGAGCAAACGTATGCTAAAAATTTACTCAGAATGAGCTTTTCAGTGAATAGCAGCCAGGCACATTTTAGCTAGTTTTACTTGTAAGTGGGGTTGGAAACGCTTTTCAGGATCACTACTGGGCTCAAAACATGCAGCCCTGAGGTCTCTCATGATAGCAGGTGGTTAAATAGAAATTCACTGGTCAGCTGACTCGGCAGGAGCAAACGTATGCTAAAAATGTACTCAGAATGAGCTTTTCTGTGAAGAGAAGCCAGGCACATTTTAGCTAGTTTTACTTGTAAGTGGGGTTGGAAACGCTTTTCAGGCTCAGTACTGCGCTCAAAAGATGCAGCCCTGTGGTCTCTCATGATAGCACGTGGTTAAGTAGAAATTTGCCACTTGGCTGACCCAGCAGGAGCAAACGTATGCCAAAAATGTACACAGAATGAGCTTTTCAGTGAATAGCAGCCAGGCACATTTTAGCTAGTTTTACTTGTAAGTGGGGTTGGAAACGCTTTTCAGGATCAGTACTGGGCTTAAATCATGTAGCCCTGAGGTCTCTCATGATAGCAGGTGGTTAAATAGAAATTCGCTGCTCAGCTGACCCGGAAGGAGCAAACGTATGCCAAAAATGTACCCAGAATGAGATTTTCAGTGAATAGCAGCCAGGCACATTTTAGCTAGTTTTACTTGTAAGTGGGGTTATAAATGCTTTTCAGGCTCAGTACTGGGCTCAAAACATGCAGCCCTAAGGTCTCTCCTGATAGGAGGTAGTTAAGTCGAACTTCGCTGCTCAGCTGACCCGGCAGGAGCAAATGTATGCCAAAAATGTACGCAGAATGAGATTTTCAGTGAAGAGCAGCCAGGCACATTTTAGCTAGTTTTACTTGTAAGTGGGGTTGGAAACGCTTTTCAGGATCAGTACTGGGCTCAAAACATGCAGCCCTGAGGTCTCTCATGATAGCAGGTGGTTAAATAGAAATTCGCTGCTCAGCTGACCCGGCAGGAGCAAATGTATGCCAAAAATGTACGCGGAATGAGATTTTCAGTGAAGAGCAGCCAGGCACATTCTAGCAAGTTTTACTTGTAAGTGGGGTTGGAAACGCTTTTCCTGATCAGTACTGGGCTCAAAACATGCAGACCTGAGGTCTCTCATGATAGCAGGTGGTTAAATAGAAATTCGCTGCTCAGCTGACCCGGCAGGAGCAAACGTATGCTAAAAATGTACTCAGAATGAGCTTTTCAGTGAAGAGAAGCCAGGCACATTTTAGCTAGTTTTACTTGTAAGTGGGGTTGGAAATGCTTTTCAGGTTCAGTACTGGGCTCAAAACATGCAGCCCTGAGGTCTCTCATGAAAGCAGGTGGTTAAATAGAAATTCGCTGCTCAGCTGACCCGGTAGGAGCAAACGTATGCCAAAAATGTACTCAGAATGAGCTTTTCAGTGAATAGAAGCCAGGCACATTTTAGCTAATTTTACTTGTAAGTGGGGTTGGAAATGCTTTTCAGGATCAGTACTGTGCTCAAAACATGCAGCCCTGAGGTCTCTCATGATAGCAGGTGGCTAAATAGAAATTCGCTGCTCAGCTGACCCGGCAGGAGCAAACGTATGCCAAAAATGTACTCAGAATGAACTTTTCAGTGAAGAGCAGCCATGCACATTTTAGCTAGTTTTACTTGTAAGTGGGGTTGGAAATGCTTTTCAGGCTCAGTACTGGGCTCAAAACATGCAGCCCTGAGGTCTCTCATGAAAGCAGGTGGTTAAATAAAAATTTGCTGCTCAGCTGACCCGGTAAGGAGCAAACGTATGCCAAAAATGTACACAGAATGAGCTTTTCAGTGAATAGCAGCCAGGCACATTTTAGCTAGTTTTACTTGTAAGTGGGGTTGGAAACGCTTTTCAGGATCAGTACTGGGCTCAAAACATGCAGCCCTGAGGTCTCTCGTGATAGCAGGTGGTTAAATAGAAATTCGCTGCTCAGCTCACCCGGCAGGGGCAAACGTATGCTAAAAATGTACTCAGAATGAGCTTTTCAGTGGAGAGAAGCCAGGCACATTTTAGCTAGTTTTACTTGTAAGTGGGGTTGGAAACGCTTTTCAGGCTCAGTACTGGGCTCAAAACATGCAGCCCTGAGGTCTCTCATGAAAGCAGGTGGTTAAATAGAAATTTGCTGCTCAGCTGACCCGGTAGGAGCAAACGTAAGCCAAAAATGTACACAGAATGAGCTTTTCAGTGAATAGCAGCCAGGCACATTTTAGCTAGTTTTACTTGTAAGTGGGGTTGGAAACGCTTTTCAGGATCAGTACTGGGCTCAAAACATGCAGCCCTGAGGTCTCTCATGATAGCAGGTGGTTAAATAGAAATTCGCTGCTCAGCTGACCCGGCAGGAGCAAACGTATGCTAACAATATACTCAGAATGAGCTTTTCAGTGGAGAAGCCAGGCACATTTTAGCTAGTTTTACTTGTAAGTGGGGTTGGAAATGCTTTTCAGGCTCAGTACTGGGCTCAAAACATGCAGCCCTGAGGTCTCTCATGAAAGCAGGTGGTTAAATACAAATTCGCTGCTCAGCTGACCCGGTAGGAGCAAACGTATGCTAAAAATGTACACAGAATGAGCTTTTCAGTGAATAGCAGCCAGGCACATTTTAGCTAGTTTTACTTGTAAGTGGGGTTGGAAACGCTTTTCAGGCTCAGTACTGGGCTCAAAACATGCAGCCCTGAGGTCTCTCATGAAAGCAGGTGGTTAAATAGAAATTCGCTGCTCAGCTGACCCGGCAGGAGCAAACGTATGCTAACAATATACTCAGAATGAGCTTTTCAGTGGAGAAGCCAGGCACATTTTAGCTAGTTTTACTTGTAAGTGGGGTTGGAAATGCTTTTCAGGCTCAGTACTGGGCTCAAAACATGCAGCCCTGAGGTCTCTCATGAAAGCAGGTGGTTAAATAGAAATTCGCTGCTCAGCTGACCCGGTAGGAGCAAACGTATGCTAAAAATGTACACAGAATGAGCTTTTCAGTGAATAGCAGCCAGGCACATTTTAGCTAGTTTTACTTGTAAGTGGGGTTGGAAACGCTTTTCAGGCTCAGTACTGGGCTCAAAACATGCAGCCCTGAGGTCTCTCATGAAAGCAGGTGGTTAAATAGAAATTCGCTGCTCAGCTGACCCGGTAGGAGCAAACATATGCCAAAAATGTACACAGAATGAGCTTTTCAGTGAAGAGAAGCCAGGCACATTTGAGCTAGTTTTAGCTCAAAAGTAAGTGGGGTTGGAAACGCTTTTCAGGATCAGTACTGGGCTCAAAACATGCAGCCCTGAGGTCTCTCATGAAAGCAGGTGGTTAAATAGAAATTCGCTGCTCAGCTGACCCGGTAGGAGCAAACATATGCCAAAAATGTACACAGAATGAGCTTTTCAGTGAATAGCAGCCAGGTACATTTTAGATAGTTTTACTTGTAAGTGGGGTTGGAAACGCTTTTCAGGATCAGTACTGGGCTCAAAACATGCAGCCCTGAGGTCTCTCATGAAAGCAGGTGGTTAAATAGAAATTCGCTGCTCAGCTGACCCGGTAGGAGCAAACGTATGCTAAAAATGTACACAGAATGAGCTTTTCAGTGAATAGCAGCCAGGCACATTTTAGCTAGTTTTACTTGTAAGTGGGGTTGGAAACGCTTTTCAGGATCAGTACTGGGCTCAAAACATGCAGCCCTGAGGTCTCTCATGATAGCAGGTGGTTAAATAGAAATTCGCTGCTCAGCTGACCCGGCAGTAGCAAACGTATGCCAAAAATGTACTCAGAATGAGCTTTTCAGTGAAGAGAAGCCAGGCACATTTTAGCTAGTTTTACTTGTAAGTGGGGTTGGAAACGCTTTTCAGGCTCAGTACTGGGCTCAAAACATGCAGCCCTGAGGTCTCTCATGAAAGCAGGTGGTTAAATAGAAATTCGCTGCTCAGCTGACCCGGTAGGAGCAAACGTATGCCAAAAATGTACACAGAATGAGCTTTTCAGTGAATAGCAGCCAGGCACATTTTAGCTAGTTTTACTTCTAAGTGGGGTTGGAAATGCTTTTCAGGCTCAGTACTGGGCTCAAAACATGCAGCCCTGAGGTCTCTCATGAAAGCAGGTGGTTAAATAGAAATTCGCTGCTCAGCTGACCAGGTAGGAGCAAACGTATGCCAAAAATGTACACAGAATGAGCTTTTCAGTGAAGAGAAGCCAGGCACATTTTAGCTAGTTTTACTTGTAAGTGGGGTTGGAAATGCTTTTCAGGCTCAGTAATGGGCTCAAAACATGCAGCCCTGAGGTCTCTCATGAAAGCAGGTGGTTAAATAGAAATTCGCTGCTCAGCTGACCCGGCAGGAGCAAACGTATGCCAAAAATGTACACAGAATGAGCTTTTCAGTGAATAGCAGCCAGGCACATTTTAGCTAGTTTTACTTGTAAGTGGGGTTGGAAACGCTTTTCAGGCTCAGTACTGGGCTCAAAACATGCAGCCCTGAGGTCTCTCATGAAAGCAGGTGGTTAAATAGAAATTCGCTGCTCAGCTGACCCGGTAGGAGCAAAAGTATGCTAAAAATGTACTCAGAATGAGCTTTTCAGTGGAGGGAAGCCAGGCACATTTTAGCTAGTTTTACTTGTAAGCGGGGTTGGAAACGCTTTTCAGGCTCAGTACTGGGCTCAAAACATGCAGCCCTGAGGTCTCTCATGAAAGCAGGTGGTTAAATAGAAATTCGCTGCTCAGCTGACCCGGTAGGAGCAAACGTATGCCAAAAATGTACACAAAATGAGCTTTTCAGTGAATAGCAGCCAGGCACATTTTAGCTAGTTTTACTTGTAAGTGGGGTTGGAAACGCTTTTCAGGATCAGTACTGGGCTCAAAACATGCAGCCCTGAGGTCTCTCATGATAGCAGGTGATTAAATAGAAATTCGCTGCTGAGCTGACCCGGCAGGAGCTAACGTATGCTAAAAATGTACTCAGAATGAGCTTTTCAGTGGAGAAGCCAGGCACATTTTAGCTAGTTTTACTTGTAAGTGGGGTTGGAATCGCTTTTCAGGATCAGTACTGGGCTCAAAACATGCAGCCCTGAGGTCTCTCATGATAGCAGGTGGTTAAATAGAAATTCGCTGCTCAGCTCACCCGGCAGGAGCAAACGTATGCTAAAAATGTACTCAGAATGAGCTTTTCAGTGGAGAAGCCAGGCACATTTTAGCTAGTTTTACTTGTAAGTGGGGTTGGAAATGCTTTTCAGGCTCAGTACTGGGCTCACAACATGCAGCCCTGAGGTCTCTCATGAAAGCAGGTGGTTAAATAGAAATTCGCTGCTCAGCTGACCCGGTAGGAGCAAACGTATGCCAAAAATGTACACAGAATGAGCTTTTCAGTGAATAGCAGCCAGGCACATTTTTGCTAGTTTTACTTGTAAGTGGGGTTGGAAACGCTTTTCAGGATCAGTACTGGGCTCAAAACATGCAGCCCTGAGATCTCTCATGAAAGCAGGTGGTTAAATAGAAATTCGCTGCTCAGCTGACCCGGCAGGAGCAAACGTATGCCAAAAATGTACACAGAATGAGCTTTTCAGTGAATAGCAGCCAGGCACATTTTAGCTAGTTTTACTTGTAAGTGGGGTTGGAAATGCTTTTCAGGCTCAGTACTGGGCTCAAAACATGCAGCCCTGAGGTCTCTCATGAAAGCAGGTGGTTAAATAGAAATTCACTGCTCAGCTGACCCGGTAGGAGCAAACGTATGCCAAAAATGTACTCAGAATGAGCTTTTCAGTGAATAGCCAGGCACATTTTAGCTAGTTTTACTTGTAAGTGGGGTTGGAAATGCTTTTCAGGATCAGTACTGGGCTCAAAACATGCAGCCCTGAGGTCTCTCATGATAGCAGGTGGCTAAATAGAAATTCGCTGCTCAGCTGACCCGGCAGGTGCAAACGTATGCCAAAAATGTACTCAGAATGAGCTTTTCAGTGAAGAGCAGCCAGGCACATTTTAGCTAGTTTTACTTGTAAGTGGGGTTGGAAATGCTTTTCAGGCTCAGTACTGGGCTCAAAACATGCAGCCCTGAGGTCTCTCATGAAAGCAGGTGGTTAAATAGAAATTTGCTGCTCAGCTGACCCGGTAGGAGCAAACGTATGCCAAAAATGTACACAGAATGAGCTTTTCAGTGAATAGCAGCCAGGCACATTTTAGCTTGTTTTACATGTAAGTGGGGTTGGAAACGCTTTTCAGGATCAGTACTGGGCTCAAAACATGCAGCCCTGAGGTCTCTCATGATAGCAGGTGGTTAAATAGAAATTCGCTGCTCAGCTCACCCGGCAGGAGCAAACGTATGCTAAAAATGTACTCAGAATGAGCTTTTCAGTGGAGAGAAGCCAGGCACATTTTAGCTAGTTTTACTTGTAAGTGGGGTTGGAAACGCTTTTCAGGCTCAGTACTGGGCTCAAAACATGCAGCCCTGAGGTCTCTCATGAAAGCAGGTGGTTAAATAGAAATTCGCTGCTCAGCTGACCCGGTAGGAGCAAACGTATGCCAAAAATGTACACAGAATGAGCTTTTCAGTGAATAGCAGCCAGGCACATTTAGCTAGTTTTACTTGTAAGTGGGGTTGGAAACGCTTTTCAGGATCAGTACTGGGCTCAAAACATGCAGCCCTGAGGTCTCTCATGATAGCAGGTGATTAAATAGAAATTCGCTGCTGAGCTGACCCGGCAGGAGCTAACGTATGCTAAAAATGTACTCAGAATGAGCTTTTCAGTGGAGAAGCCAGGCACATTTTAGCTAGTTTTACTTGTAAGTGGGGTTGGAAATGCTTTTCAGGCTCAGTACTGGGCTCAAAACATGCAGCCCTGAGGTCTCTCATGAAAGCAGGTGGTTAAATAGAAATTCGCTACTCAGCTGACCCGGTAGGAGCAAATGTATGCCAAAAATGTACACAGAATGAGCTTTTCAGTGAATAGCAGCCAGGCACATTTCAGCTAGTTTTACTTGTAAGTGGGGTTGGAAACGCTTTTCAGGCTCAGTACTGGGCTCAAAACATGCAGCCCTGAGGTCTCTCATGAAAGCAGGTGGTTAAATAGAAATTCACTGCTCAGCTGACCCGGTAGGAGCAAACGTACGCCAAAAATGTACACAGAATGAGCTTTTCAGTGAAGAGAAGCCAGGCACATTTTAGCTAGTTTTACTTGTAAGTGGGGTTGGAAACGCTTTTCAGGATCAGTACTGGGCTCAAAGCATGCAGCCCTGAGGTCTCTCATGAAAGCAGGTGGTTAAATAGAAATTCGCTGCTCAGCTGACCCGGCAGGAGCAAACGTATGCCAAAAATGTACACAGAATGAGCTTTTCAGTGAATAGCAGCCAGGCACATTTTATCTAGTTTTACTTGTAAGTGGGGTTGGAAACGCTTTTCCGGATCAGTACTGGGCTCAAAACATGCAGCCCTGAGGTCTCTCATAATAGCAGGTGGTTAAATAGACATTCACTGCTCAGCTGACCCAGCAGGAGCAAACGTATGCTAAAAATGTACTCAGAATGAGCTTTTCAGTGAAGAGAAGCCAGGCACATTTTAGCTAGTTTTACTTGTAAGTGGGGTTGGAAAAGCTTTCCAGGCTCAGTACTGGGCTCAAAACATGCAGCCCTGAGGTCTCTCATGAAAGCAGGTGGTTAAATAGAAATTCGCTGCTCAGCTGAACCGGTAGGAGCCAAACGTATGCCAAAAATTTACCCAGAATGAGCTTTTCAGTGAATAGCAGCCAGGCACATTTTAGCTAGTTTTACTTGTAAGTGGGGTTGGAAATGCTTTTCAGGATCAGTACTGGGCTCAAAACATGCAGCCCTGAGGTCTCTCATGATAGCAGGTGGCTAAATAGAAATTCGCTGCTCAGCTGACCCGGCAGGAGCAAACGTATGCCAAAAATGTACTCAGAATGAGCTTTTCAGTGAAGAGCAGCCAGGCACATTTTAGCTAGTTTTACTTGTAAGTGGGGTTGGAAATGCTTTTCAGGCTCAGTACTGGGCTCAAAACATGCAGCCCTGAGGTCTCTCATGAAAGCAGGTGGTTAAATAGAAATTTGCTGCTCAGCTGACCCGGTAGGAGCAAACGTATGCCAAAAATGTACACAGAATGAGCTTTTCAGTGAATAGCAGCCAGGCACATTTTAGCTAGTTTTACTTGTAAGTGGGGTTGGAAACGCTTTTCAGGATCAGTACTGGGCTCAAAACATGCAGCCCTGAGGTCTCTCATGATAGCAGGTGGTTAAATAGAAATTCGCTGCTCAGCTCACCCGGCAGGAGCAAACGTATGCTAAAAATGTACTCAGAATGAGCTTTTCAGTGGAGAGAAGCCAGGCACATTTTAGCTAGTTTTACTTGTAAGTGGGGTTGGAAACGCTTTTCAGGCTCAGTACTGGGCTCAAAACATGCAGCCCTGAGGTCTCTCATGAAAGCAGGTGGTTAAATAGAAATTCGCTGCTCAGCTGACCCAGTAGGAGCAAACGTATGCCAAAAATGTACACAGAATGAGCTTTTCAGTGAATAGCAGCCAGGCACATTTTAGATAGTTTTACTTGTAAGTGGGGTTGGAAACGCTTTTCAGGATCAGTACTGGGCTCAAAACATGCAGCCCTGAGGTCTCTCATGATTGCAGGTGGTTAAATAAAAATTCGCTGCTCAGCTGACCCGGCAGGAGCAAGCGTATGCCAAAAATGTACACAGAATGAGCTTTTCAGTGAATAGCAGCCAGGCACATTTTAGCTAATTTTACTTGTAAGTGGGGTTGGAAACGCTTTTCCGGATCAGTACTGGGCTCAAAACATGCAGCCTTGAGGTCTCTCATGATAGCAGGTGATTAAATAGAAATTCGCTGCTCAGCTGACCCGGCAGGAGCAAACGTATGCTAAAAATGTACTCAGAATGAGCTTTTCAGTGAAGAGAAGCCAGGCACATTTTAGCTAGTTTTACTTGTAAGTGGGGTTGGAAATGCTTTTCAGGTTCAGTACTGGGCTCAAAACATGCAGCCCTGAGGTCTCTCATGAAAGCAGGTGGTTAAATAGAAATTCGCTGCTCAGCTGACCCGGTAGGAACAAACGTATGCCAAAAATGTACTCAGAATGAGCTTTTCAGTGAATAGCAGCCAGGCACATTTTAGCTAATTTTACTTGTAAGTGGGGTTGGAAATGCTTTTCAGGATCAGTACTGGGCTCAAAACATGCAGCCCTGAGGTCTCTCATGATAGCAGGTGGCTAAATAGAAATTCGCTGCTCAGCTGACCCGGCAGGAGCAAACGTATGCCAAAAATGTACTCAGAATGAGCTTTTCAGTGAAGAGCAGCCAGGCACATTTTAGCTAGTTTTACTTGTAAGTGGGGTTGGAAATGCTTTTCAGGCTCAGTACTGGGCTCAAAACATGCAGCCCTGAGGTCTCTCATGAAAGCAGGTTGTTAAATAAAAATTTGCTGCTCAGCTGACCCGGTAAGGAGCAAACGTATGCCAAAAATGTACACAGAATGAGCTTTTCAGTGAATAGCAGCCAGGCACATTTTAGCTAGTTTTACTTG
Source organism: Lissotriton vulgaris (assembly GCF_964263255.1). NCBI lineage: Eukaryota > Metazoa > Chordata > Amphibia > Caudata > Salamandridae > Lissotriton > Lissotriton vulgaris. The sequence goes on along the minus strand of NC_141691.1, from coordinate 1,084,665,760 downwards.
TAAGTGGGGTTGGAAACGCTTTTCAGGATCAGTACTGGGCTCAAAACATGCAGCCCTGAGGTCTCTCATGATAGCAGGTGGTTAAATAGAAATTCGCTGCTCAGCTCACCCGGCAGGAGCAAACGTATGCTAAAAATGTACTCAGAATGAGCTTTTCAGTGGAGAGAAGCCAGGCACATTTTAGCTAGTTTTACTTGTAAGTGGGGTTGGAAACGCTTTTCAGGCTCAGTACTGGGCTCAAAACATGCAGCCCTGAGGTCTCTCATGAAAGCAGGTGGTTAAATAGAAATTTGCTGCTCAGCTGACCCGGTAGGAGCAAACGTATGCCAAAAATGTACACAGAATGAGCTTTTCAGTGAATAGCAGCCAGGCACATTTTAGCTAGTTTTACTTGTAAGTGGGGTTGGAAACGCTTTTCAGGATCAGTACTGGGCTCAAAACATGCAGCCCTGAGGTCTCTCATGATAGCAGGTGGTTAAATAGAAATTCGCTGCTCAGCTGACCCGGCAGGAGCAAACGTATGCTAAAAATGTACTCAGAATGAGCTTTTCAGTGGAGAAGCCAGGCACATTTTAGCTAGTTTTACTTGTAAGTGGGGTTGGAAATGCTTTTCAGGCTCAGTACTGGGCTCAAAACATGCAGCCCTGAGGTCTCTCATGAAAGCAGGTGGTTAAATAGAAATTCGCTGCTCAGCTGACCCGGTAGGAGCAAACGTATGCCAAAAATGTACACAGAATGAGCTTTTCAGTGAATAGCAGCCAGGCACATTTTAGCTAGTTTTACTTGTAAGTGGGGTTGGAAACGCTTTTCAGGCTCAGTACTGGGCTCAAAACATGCAGCCCTGAGGTCTCTCATGAAAGCAGGTGGTTAAATAGAAATTCGCTGCTCAGCTGACCCGGTAGGAGCAAACATATGCCAAAAATGTACACAGAATGAGCTTTTCAGTGAAGAGAAGCCAGGCACATTTGAGCTAGTTTTACTTGTAAGTGGGGTTGGAAACGCTTTTCAGGATCAGTACTGGGCTCAAAACATGCAGCCCTGAGGTCTCTCATGAAAGCAGGTGGTTAAATAGAAATTCGCTGCTCAGCTGACCCGGTAGGAGCAAACGTATGCCTAAAATGTACACAGAATGAGCTTTTCAGTGAATAGCAGCCAAGCACATTTTAGCTAGTTTTACTTGTAAGTGGGGTTGGAAACGCTTTTCAGGATCAGTACTGGGCTCAAAACATGCAGCCCTGAGGTCTCTCATGATAGCAGGTGGTTAAATAGAAATTCGCTGCTCAGCTGACCCGGCAGGAGCAAACGTATGCCAAAAATGTACTCAGAATGAGCTTTTCAGTGAAGAGAAGCCAGGCACATTTTAGCTAGTTTTACTTGTAAGTGGGGTTGGAAACGCTTTTCAGGCTCAGTACTGGGCTCAAAACATGCAGCCCTGAGGTCTCTCATGAAAGCAGGTGGTTAAATAGAAATTCGCTGCTCAGCTGACCCGGGAGGAGCAAACGTATGCCAAAAATGTACACAGAATGAGCTTTTCAGTGAATAGCAGCCAGGCACATTTTAGCTAGTTTTACTTGTACGTGGGGTTGGAAATGCTTTTCAGGCTTAGTACTGGGCTCAAAACATGCAGCCCTGAGGTCTCTCATGAAAGCAGGTGGTTAAATAGAAATTCGCTGCTCAGCTGACCAGGTAGGAGCAAACGTATGCCAAAAATGTACACAGAATGAGCTTTTCAGTGAAGAGAAGCCAGGCACATTTTAGCTAGTTTTACTTGTAAGTGGGGTTGGAAATGCTTTTCAGGCTCAGTAATGGGCTCAAAACATGCAGCCCTGAGGTCTCTCATGAAAGCAGGTGGTTAAATAGAAATTCGCTGCTCAGCTGACCCGGCAGGAGCAAACGTATGCCAAAAATGTACACAGAATGAGATTTTCAGTGAATAGCAGCCAGGCACATTTTAGCTAGTTTTACTTGTAAGTGGGGTTGGAAACACTTTCAGGCTCAGTACTGGGCTCAAAACATGCAGCCCTGAGGTCTCTCATGAAAGCAGGTGGTTAAATAGAAATTCGCTGCTCAGCTGACCCGGTAGGAGCAAACGTATGCTAAAAATGTACTCAGAATGAGCTTTTCAGTGGAGAGAAGCCAGGCACATTTTAGCTAGTTTTACTTGTAAGCGGGGTTGGAAACGCTTTTCAGGCTCAGTACTGGGCTCAAAACATGCAGCCCTGAGGTCTCTCATGAAAGCAGGTGGTTAAATAGAAATTCGCTGCTCAGCTGACCCGGTAGGAGCAAACGTATGCCAAAAATGTACACAAAATGAGCTTTTCCGTGAATAGCAGCCAGGCACATTTTAGCTAGTTTTACTTGTAAGTGGGGTTGGAAACGCTTTTCAGGATCAGTACTGGGCTCAAAACATGCAGCCCTGAGGTCTCTCATGATAGCAGGTGATTAAATAGAAATTCGCTGCTGAGCTGACCCGGCAGGAGCTAACGTATGCTAAAAATGTACTCAGAATGAGCTTTTCAGTGGAGAAGCCAGGCACATTTTAGCTAGTTTTACTTGTAAGTGGGGTTGGAAATGCTTTTCAGGATCAGTACTGGGCTCAAAACATGCAGCCCTGAGGTCTCTCATGATAGCAGGTGGTTAAATAGAAATTCGCTGCTCAGCTCACCCGGCAGGAGCAAACGTATGCTAAAAATGTACTCAGAATGAGCTTTTCAGTGGAGAAGCCAGGCACATTTTAGCTAGTTTTACTTGTAAGTGGGGTTGGAAATGCTTTTCAGGCTCAGTACTGGGCTCAAAACATGCAGCCCTGAGGTCTCTCATGAAAGCAGGTGGTTAAATAGAAATTCGCTGCTCAGCTGACCCGGTAGGAGCAAACGTATGCCAAAAATGTACACAGAATGAGCTTTTCAGTGAATAGCAGCCAGGCACATTTTAGCTAGTTTTACTTGTAAGTGGGGTTGGAAACGCTTTTCAGGATCAGTACTGGGCTCAAAACATGCAGCCCTGAGATCTCTCATGAAAGCAGGTGGTTAAATAGAAATTCGCTGCTCAGCTGACCCGGCAGGAGCAAACGTATGCCAAAAATGTACACAGAATGAGCTTTTCAGTGAATAGCAGCCAGGCACATTTTAGCTAGTTTTACTTGTAAGTGGGGTTGGAAATGCTTTTCAGGCTCAGTACTGGGCTCAAAACATGCAGCCCTGAGGTCTCTCATGAAAGCAGGTGGTTAAATAGAAATTCGCTGCTCAGCTGACCCGGTAGGAACAAACGTATGCCAAAAATGTACTCAGAATGAGCTTTTCAGTGAATAGCCAGGCACATTTTAGCTAGTTTTACTTGTAAGTGGGGTTGGAAATGCTTTTCAGGCTCATTACTGGGCTCAAAACATGCAGCCCTGAGGTCTCTCATGATAGCAGGTGGCTAAATAGAAATTCGCTGCTCAGCTGACCCGGCAGGTGCAAACGTATGCCAAAAATGTACTCAGAATGAGCTTTTCAGTGAAGAGCAGCCAGGCACATTTTAGCTAGTTTTACTTGTAAGTGGGGTTGGAAATGCTTTTCAGGCTCATTACTGGGCTCAAAACATGCAGCCCTGAGGTCTCTCATGAAAGCAGGTGGTTAAATAGAAATTTGCTGCTCAGCTGACCCGGTAGGAGCAATCGTATGCCAAAAATGTACACAGAATGAGCTTTTCAGTGAATAGCAGCCAGGCACATTTTAGCTAGTTTTACATGTAAGTGGGGTTGGAAACGCTTTTCAGGATCAGTACTGGGCTCAAAACATGCAGCCCTGAGGTCTCTCATGATAGCAGGTGGTTAAATAGAAATTCGCTGCTCAGCTCACCCGGCAGGAGCAAACGTATGCTAAAAATGTACTCAGAATGAGCTTTTCAGTGGAGAGAAGCCAGGCACATTTTAGCTAGTTTTACTTGTAAGTGGGGTTGGAAACGCTTTTCAGGCTCAGTACTGGGCTCAAAACATGCAGCCCTGAGGTCTCTCATGAAAGCAGGTGGTTAAATAGAAATTCGCTGCTCAGCTGACCCGGTAGGAGCAAACGTATGCCAAAAATGTACACAGAATGAGCTTTTCAGTGAATAGCAGCCAGGCACATTTTAGCTAGTTTTACTTGTAAGTGGGGTTGGAAACGCTTTTCAGGATCAGTACTGGGCTCAAAACATGCAGCCCTGAGGTCTCTCATGATAGCAGGTGATTAAATAGAAATTCGCTGCTGAGCTGACCCGGCAGGAGCTAACGTATGCTAAAAATGTACTCAGAATGAGCTTTTCAGTGGAGAAGCCAGGCACATTTTAGCTAGTTTTACTTGTAAGTGGGGTTGGAAATGCTTTTCAGGCTCAGTACTGGGCTCAAAACATGCAGCCCTGAGGTCTCTCATGAAAGCAGGTGGTTAAATAGAAATTCACTGCTCAGCTGACCCGGTAGGAGCAAACGTATGCCAAAAATGTACACAGAATGAGCTTTTCAGTGAATAGCAGCCAGGCACATTTCAGCTAGTTTTACTTGTAAGTGGGGTTGGAAACGCTTTTCAGGCTCAGTACTGGGCTCAAAACATGCAGCCCTGAGGTCTCTCATGAAAGCAGGTGGTTAAATAGAAATTCACTGCTCAGCTGACCCGGTAGGAGCAAACGTATGCCAAAAATGTACACAGAATGAGCTTTTCAGTGAAGAGAAGCCAGGCACATTTTAGCTAGTTTTACTTGTAAGTGGGGTTGGAAACGCTTTTCAGGATCAGTACTGGGCTCAAAGCATGCAGCCCTGAGGTCTCTCATGAAAGCAGGTGGGTAAATAGAAATTCGCTGCTCAGCTGACCCGGCAGGAGCAAACGTATGCCAAAAATGTACACAGAATGAGCTTTTCAGTGAATAGCAGCCAGGCACATTTTAGCTAGTTTTACTTGTAAGTGGGGTTGGAAACGCTTTTCCGGATCAGTACTGGGCTCAAAACATGCAGCCCTGAGGTCTCTCATAATAGCAGGTGGTTAAATAGACATTCACTGCTCAGCTGACCCAGCAGGAGCAAACGTATGCTAAAAATGTACTCAGAATGAGCTTTTCAGTGAAGAGAAGCCAGGCACATTTTAGCTAGTTTTACTTGTAAGTGGGGTTGGAAAAGCTTTTCAGGCTCAGTACTGGGCTCAAAACATGCAGCCCTGAGGTCTCTCATGAAAGCAGGTGGTTAAATAGAAATTCGCTCCTCAGCTGAACCGGTAGGAGCAAACGTATGCCAAAAATGTACTCAGAATGAGCTTTTCAGTGAATAGCAGCCAGGCACATTTTAGCTAGTTTTACTTGTAAGTGGGGTTGGAAATGCTTTTCAGGATCAGTACTGGGCTCAAAACATGCAGCCCTGAGGTCTCTCATGATAGCAGGTGGCTAAATAGAAATTCGCTGCTCAGCTGACCCGGCAGGAGCAAACGTATGCCAAAAATGTACTCAGAATGAGCTTTTCAGTGAAGAGCAGCCAGGCACATTTTAGCTAGTTTTACTTGTAAGTGGGGTTGGAAATGCTTTTCAGGCTCAGTACTGGGCTCAAAACATGCAGCCCTGAGGTCTCTCATGAAAGCAGGTGGTTAAATAGAAATTTGCTGCTCAGCTGACCCGGTAGGAGCAAACGTATGCCAAAAATGTACACAGAATGAGCTTTTCAGTGAATAGCAGCCAGGCACATTTTAGCTAGTTTTACTTGTAAGTGGGGTTGGAAACGCTTTTCAGGATCAGTACTGGGCTCAAAACATGCAGCCCTGAGGTCTCTCATGATAGCAGGTGGTTAAATAGAAATTCGCTGCTCAGCTCACCCGGCAGGAGCAAACGTATGCTAAAAATGTACTCAGAATGAGCTTTTCAGTGGAGAGAAGCCAGGCACATTTTAGCTAGTTTTACTTGTAAGTGGGGTTGGAAACGCTTTTCAGGCTCAGTACTGGGCTCAAAACATGCAGCCCTGAGGTCTCTCATGAAAGCAGGTGGTTAAATAGAAATTCGCTGCTCAGCTGACCCGGTAGGAGCAAACGTATGCCAAAAATGTACACAGAATGAGCTTTTCAGTGAATAGCAGCCAGGCACATTTTAGCTAGTTTTACTTGTAAGTGGGGTTGGAAACGCTTTTCAGGATCAGTACTGGGCTCAAAACATGCAGCCCTGAGGTCTCTCATGATAGCAGGTGGTTAAATAGAAATTCGCTGCTCAGCTGACCCGGCAGGAGCAAACGTATGCCAAAAATGTACACAGAATGAGCTTTTCAGTGAATAGCAGCCAGGCACATTTTAGCTAGTTTTACTTGTAAGTGGGGTTGGAAACGCTTTTCAGGATCAGTACTGGGCTCAAAACATGCAGCCCTGAGGTCTCTCATGAAAGCAGGTGGTTAATTAGAAATTCGCTGCTCAGCTGACCCGGTAGGAGCAAACGTATGCCAAAAATGTACACAGAATGAGCTTTTCAGTGAATAGCAGCCAGGCACATTTTAGCTAGTTTTACTTGTAAGTGGGGTTGGAAACGCTTTTCAGGATCAGTACTGGGCTCAAAACATGCAGCCCTGAGGTCTCTCATGATAGCAGGTGGTTAAATAGAAATTCGCTGCTCAGCTGACCCGGCAGGAGCAAACGTATGCCAAAAATGTTCTCAGAATGAGCTTTTCAGTGAAGAGAAGCCAGGCACATTTTAGCTAGTTTTACTTGTAAGTGGGGTTGGAAACGCTTTTCAGGCTCAGTAATGGGCTCAAAACATGCAGCCCTGAGGTCTCTCATGAAAGCAGGTGGTTAAATAGAAATTCGCTGCTCAGCTGACCCGGTAGGAGCAAACGTATGCCAAAAATGTACACAGAATGAGCTTTTCAGTGAATAGCAGCCAGGCACATTTTAGCTAGTTTTACTTGTAAGTGGGGTTGGAAACGCTTTTCAGGCTCAGTACTGGGCTCAAAACATGCAGCCCTGAGGTCTCTCATGAAAGAAGGTTGTTAAATAGAAATTCGCTGCTCAGCTGACCCGGTAGGAGCAAACGTATGCCAAAAATGTACTCAGAATGAGCTTTTCAGTGAATAGCAGCCAGGCACATTTTAGCTAGTTTTAATTGTAAGTGGGGTTGGAAACGCTTTTCAGGATCAGTACTGGGCTCAAAACATGCAGCCCTGAGGTCTCTCATGATAGCAGGTGGTTAAATAGAAATTCGCTGCTCAGCTGACTCGGCAGGAGCAAAGGTATGCTAAAAATTTACTCAGAATGAGCTTTTCAGTGAAGAGAAGCCAGGCACATTTTAGCTAGTTTTACTTGTAAGTGGGGTTGGAAACGCTTTTCAGGATCAGTACTGCGCTCAAAACCTGCAGCTCTGAGGTCTCTAATGATAGCAGGTGGTTAAATAGAAATTCGCTGCTCAGCTGACCCGGCAGGAGCAAACGTATGCCAAAAATGTACGCAGAATGAGCTTTTCAGTGAATAGCAGCCAGGCACATTTTAGCTAGTTTTACTTGTAAGTGGGGTTGGAAACGCTTTTTAGGATCAGTACTGGGCTCAAAACATGCAGCCCTGAGGTCTCTCATGATAGCAGGTGGTTAAGTAGAAATTTGCCACTTGGCTGACCCAGCAGGAGCAAACGTATGCCAAAAATGTACGCAGAATGAGCTTTTCAATGAAGAGCAGCCAGGCACATTCTAGCAAGTTTTACTTGTAAGTGGGGTTGTGAACGCTTTTCAGGCTCAGTACTGCGCTCAAAAGATGCAGCCCTGTGGCCTCTCATGATAGCACGTGGTTAAGTAGAAATTTGCCACTTGGCTGACCCAGCAGGAGCAAACGTATGCCAAAAATGTACACAGAATGAGCTTTTCAGTGAATAGCAGCCAGGCACATTTTAGCTAGTTTTACTTGTAAGTAGGGTTGGAAACGCTTTTCAGGATCAGTACTGGGCTCAAAACATGCAGCCCTGAGGTCTCTCATGATAGCAGGTGGTTAAATAGAAATTCGCTGCTCAGCTGACCCGGCAGGAGCAAACGTATGCTAAAAATGTACTCAGAATGAGCTTTTCAGTGGAGAAGCCAGGCACATTTTAGCTAGTTTTACTTGTAAGTGGGGTTGGAAATGCTTTTCAGGCTCAGTACTGGGCTCAAAACATGCAGCCCTGAGGTCTCTCATGAAAGCAGGTGGTTAAATAGAAATTCGCTGCTCAGCTGACCCGGTAGGAGCAAACGAATGCCAAAAATGTACACAGAATGAGCTTTTCAGTGAATAGCAGCCAGGCACATTTTAGCTAGTTTTACTTGTAAGTGGGGTTGGAAACGCTTTTCAGGCTCAGTACTGGGCTCAAAACATGCAGCCCTGAGGTCTCTCATGAAAGCAGGTGGTTAAATAGAAATTCTCTGCTCAGCTGACCCGGTAGAAGCAAACGTATGCCAAAAATGTACACAGAATGAGCTTTTCAGTGAAGAGAAGCCAGGCACATTTTAGCTAGTTTTACTTGTAAGTGGGGTTGGAAACGCTTTTTAGGATCAGTACTGGGCTCAAAACATGCAGCCCTGAGGTCTCTCATGAAAGCAGGTGGTTAATTAGAAATTCGCTGCTCAGCTGACCCGGTAGGAGCAAACGTATGCCAAAAATGTACACAGAATGAGCTTTTCAGTGAATAGCAGCCAGGCACATTTTAGCTAGTTTTACTTGTAAGTGGGGTTGGAAACGCTTTTCAGGATCAGTACTGGGCTCAAAACATGCGGCCCTGAGGTCTCTCATGAAAGCAGGTGGTTAAATTGAAATTCGCTGCTCAGCTGACCCGGTAGGAGCAAACGTATGCCAAAAATGTACACAGAATGAGCTTTTCAGTGAATAGCAGCCAGGCACATTTTAGCTAGTTTTACTTGTAAGTGGGGTTGGAAACGCTTTTCAGGATCAGTACTGGGCTCAAAACATGCAGCCCTGAGGTCTCTCATGATAGCAGGTGGTTAAATAGAAATTCGCTGCTCAGCTGACCCGGCAGGAGCAAACGTATGCCAAAAATGTACTCAGAATGAGCTTTTCAGTGAAGAGAAGCCAGGCACATTTTAGCTAGTTTTACTTGTAAGTGGGGTTGGAAACGCTTTTCAGGCTCAGTAATGGGCTCAAAACATGCAGCCCTGAGGTCTCTCATGAAAGCAGGTGGTTAAATAGAAATTCGCTGCTCAGCTGACCCGGTAGGAGCAAACGTATGCCAAAAATGTACACAGAATGAGCTTTTCAGTGAATAGCAGCCAGGCACATTTTAGCTAGTTTTACTTGTAAGTGGGGTTGGAAACGCTTTTCAGGCTCAGTACTGGGCTCAAAACATGCAGCCCTGAGGTCTCTCATGAAAGAAGGTTGTTAAATAGAAATTCGCTGCTCAGCTGACCCGGTAGGAGCAAACGTATGCCAAAAATGTACTCAGAATGAGCTTTTCAGTGAATAGCAGCCAGGCACATTTTAGCTAGTTTTAATTGTAAGTGGGGTTGGAAACGCTTTTCAGGATCAGTACTGGGCTCAAAACATGCAGCCCTGTGGTCTCTCATGATAGCAGGTGGTTAAATAGAAATTCGCTGCTCAGCTGACTCGGCAGGAGCAAACGTATGCTAAAAATTTACTCAGAATGAGCTTTTCAGTGAAGAGAAGCCAGGCACATTTTAGCTAGTTTTACTTGTAAGTGGGGTTGGAAACGCTTTTCAGGATCAGTACTGCGCTCAAAACCTGCAGCTCTGAGGTCTCTAATGATAGCAGGTGGTTAAATAGAAATTCGCTGCTCAGCTGACCCGGCAGGAGCAAACGTATGCCAAAAATGTACGCAGAATGAGCTTTTCAGTGAATAGCAGCCAGGCACATTTTAGCTAGTTTTACTTGTAAGTGGGGTTGGAAACGCTTTAGGATCAGTACTGGGCTCAAAACATGCAGCCCTGAGGTCTCTCATGATAGCAGGTGGTTAAGTAGAAATTTGCCACTTGGCTGACCCAGCAGGAGCAAACGTATGCCAAAAATGTACGCAGAATGAGCTTTTCAATGAAGAGCAGCCAGGCACATTCTAGCAAGTTTTACTTGTAAGTGGGGTTGGAAACGCTTTTCAGGCTCAGTACTGCGCTCAAAAGATGCAGCCCTGTGGTCTCTCATGATAGCACGTGGTTAAGTAGAAATTTGCCACTTGGCTGACCCAGCAGGAGCAAACGTATGCCAAAAATGTACACAGAATGAGCTTTTCAGTGAATAGCAGCCAGGCACATTTTAGCTAGTTTTACTTGTAAGTGGGGTTGGAAACGCTTTTCAGGATCAGTACTGGGCTTAAATCATGTAGCCCTGAGGTCTCTCATGATAGCAGGTGGTTAAATAGAAATTCGCTGCTCAGCTGACCCGGAAGGAGCAAATGTATGCCAAAAATGTACCCAGAATGAGATTTTCAGTGAATAGCAGCCAGGCACATTTTAGCTAGTTTTACTTGTAAGTGGGGTTATAAATGCTTTTCAGGCTCAGTACTGGGCTCAAAACATGCAGCCCTAAGGTCTCTCCTGATAGGAGGTACTTAAGTAGAACTTCGCTGCTCAGCTGACCCGGCAGGAGCAAATGTATGCCAAAAATGTACGCAGAATGAGATTTTCAGTGAAGAGCAGCCAGGCACATTCTAGCAAGTTTTACTTGTAAGTGGGGTTGGAAACGCTTTTCCGGATCAGTACTGGGCTCAAAACATGCAGCCCTGAGGTCTCTCATGATAGCAGGTGGTTAAATAGAAATTCGCTGCTCAGCTGACCCGGCAGGAGCAAACGTATGCTAAAAATGTACTCAGAATGAGCTTTTCAGTGGAGAAGCCAGGCACATTTTAGCTAGTTTTACTTGTAAGTGGGGTTGGAAATGCTTTTCAGGTTCAGTACTGGGCTCAAAACATGCAGCCCTGAGGTCTCTCATGAAAGCAGGTGGTTAAATAGAAATTCGCTGCTCAGCTGACCCGGTAGGAGCAAACGTATCAATCAATCAATCATTGACACTTATAAAGCGCGCTACATACCCGTAGGGTCTCAAGGCGCTGGGGGGGGGGGGGTGCCGCTACTGCTCGAACAGCCAGGTCTTCAGCTTCTTCCTGAAGGAGAGGTGGTCTTGGGTCAGGCGCAGGTCGGGAGGGAGGGAGTTCCAGGTCTTGGCGGCCAGGTAGGAGAAGGACCTTCCTCCTGTAGTCGCTCTTCGGATGCGGGGGACGGCGGCGAGGGCGTGGTCGGCTGATCGGAGGTGGCGTTTGGGAGCGTAGAAGTTGACTCGGCTGTTGAGGTAGCTCGGGCCTTGGTCATGTAGGGCTTTGTGTGCGTGGGTGAGGAGGCGGAAGGTGATTCTTTTGTTGACGGGGAGCCAGTGAAGGTCTCTCAGATGTCCGGAGATGTGACTGGTTCGTGGGATGTCGAGGATGAGTCTGGCTGAGGCGTTCTGGATCCGCTGGAGTCTCTTCTGGAGCTTGGCGGTGGTACCGGCGTAGAGGGCGTTGCCGTAGTCTATTCGGCTGGTGACGAGGGCCTGGGTGACGGTCTTCCTGGTCTCGGTGGGGATCCACCAGAAGATCTTCCGTAGCATGCGTAGGATGTTGAAGCACGCCGAGGAGACGTTGTTGACTTGCCTGGTCATGGAGAGGGAGGAGTCCAGGATGACGCCCAGGTTTCGTGCATGGTCTGTCGGTTTGGGTGCGGTGCCCAGGGCGGGAGGCCACCAGGAGTCGTCCCAGGCGGAGGGTGAGGAGCCCAGGATGAGGACCTCCGTCTTGTCCGAGTTCAGTTTCAGGCGGCTGGTCGTCATCCACTCGGCTACCTCTTTCATCCCTTCGTGCAGGTTGGCTCTGGCGGCGGCGGGGTCGTTGGTCAGGGAGAGGATCAGCTGGGTGTCGTCGGCATAGGAGATTATGCTGAGGTTGCCAAAAATGTACTCAGAATGAGCTTTTCAGTGAATAGCAGCCAGGCACATTTTAGCAAATTTTACTTGTAAGTGGGGTTGGAAATGCTTTTCAGGATCAGTACTGGGCTCAAAACATGCAGCCCTGAGGTCTCTCATGATAGCAGGTTGCTAAATAGAAATTTGCTGCTCAGCTGACCCGGTAAGGAGCAAACGTATGCCAAAAATGTACACAGAATGAGCTTTTCAGTGAATAGCAGCCAGGCACATGTTAGCTAGTTTTACTTGTAAGTGGGGTTGGAAACGCTTTTCAGGATCAGTACTGGGCTCAAAACATGCAGCCCTGAGGTCTCTCATGATAGCAGGTGGTTAAATAGAAATTCGCTGCTCAGCTCACCCGGCAGGAGCAAACGTATGCTAAAAATGTACTCAGAATGAGCTTTTCAGTGGAGAGAAGCCAGGCACATTTTAGCTAGTTTTACTTGTAAGTGGGGTTGGAAACGCTTTTCAGGCTCAGTACTGGGCTCAAAACATGCAGCCCTGAGGTCTCTCATGAAAGCAGGTGGTTAAATAGAAATTCGCTGCTTAGCTGACCCGGTAGGAGCAAACGTATGCCAAAAATGTACACAGAATGAGCTTTTCAGTGAATAGCAGCCAGGCACATTTTAGCTAGTTTTACTTGTAAGTAGGGTTGGAAACGCTTTTCAGGATCAGTACTGGGCTCAAAACATGCAGCCCTGAGGTCTCTCATGATAGCAGGTGGTTAAATAGAAATTCGCTGCTCAGCTGACCCGGCAGGAGCAAACGTATGCTAAAAATGTACTCAGAATGAGCTTTTCAGTGGAGAAGCCAGGCACATTTTAGCTAGTTTTACTTGTAAGTGGGGTTGGAAATGCTTTTCAGGCTCAGTACTGGGCTCAAAACATGCAGCCCTGAGGGCTCTCATGAAAGCAGGTGGTTAAATAGAAATTCCCTGCTCAGCTGACCCGGTAGGAGCAAACGTATGCCAAAAATGTACACATTGTGGAGAGGTGTGGCTCACTGGTTAGAGGCGGCAGACCCGAGTGCAGAGAACGGCCTGGGACCAGGGTTCGATTCCCAACGCGGCAGGGTCTTGGACCAGGGTCAGCGGAATGATGATTCTCGCATCGGTGCCTACTCCGACCGGGGAGCACACTCGGCAACTCTGGGCATTCGCTTGCCTAATCTCTACAACGGCCCCCCACAGACGCCAGGGATGCCTGGTTTCACCCTGGAGATACCCAGAAAAAGGGACCATCTCACAGGGAAAACCAGGACGGGTTCCCCAGCGGTCTACAGCGCCGGGACACTCGGGTAGAGTAACTGTGCGCTATACAAGTATCCCACATTTACATTTACAGAATGAGCTTTTCAGTGAATAGCAGCCAGGCACATTTTAGCTAGTTTTACTTGTAAGTGGGGTTGGAAACGCTTTTCAGGCTCAGTACTAGGCTCAAAACATGCAGCCCTGAGGTCTCTCATGAAAGCAGGTGGTTAAATAGAAATTTGCTGCTCAGCTGACCCGGTAGGAGCAAACATATGCCAAAAATGTACACAGAATGAGCTTTTCAGTGAAGAGAAGCCAGGCACATTTGAGCTAGTTTTACTTGTAAGTGGGGTTGGAAACGCTTTTCAGGATCAGTACTGGGCTCAAAACATGCAGCCCTGAGGTCTCTCATGAAAGCAAGTGGTTAAATAGAAATTCGCTGCTCAGCTGACCCGGTAGGAGCAAACATATGCCAAAAGTGTACACAGAATGAGCTTTTCAGTGAATAGCAGCCAGGTACATTTTAGCTAGTTTTACTTGTAAGTGGGGTTGGAAAAGCTTTTCAGGATCAGTACTGGGCTCAAAACATGCAGCCCTGAGGTCTCTCATGAAAGCAGGTGGTTAAATAGAAATTCGCTGCTCAGCTGACCCGGTAGGAGCAAACGTATGCCAAAAATGTACACAGAATGAGCTTTTCAGTGAATAGCAGCCAGGCACATTTTAGCTAGTTTTACTAGTAAGTGGGGTTGGAAACGCTTTTCAGGATCAGTACTGGGCTCAAAACATGCAGCCCTGAGGTCTCTCATGATAGCAGGTGGTTAAATAGAAATTCGCTGCTCAGCTGACCCGGCAGGAGCAAACGTATGCCAAAAATGTACTCAGAATGAGCTTTTCAGTGAAGAGAAGCCAGGCACATTTTAGCTAGTTTTACTTGTAAGTGGGGTTGGAAACGCTTTTCAGGCTCAGTACTGGGCTCAAAACATGCAGCCCTGAGGTCTCTCATGAAAGCAGGTGGTTAAATAGAAATTCGCTGCTCAGCTGACCCGGTAGGAGCAAACGTATGCCAAAAATGTACACAGAATGAGCTTTTCAGTGAATAGCAGCCAGGCACATTTTAGCTAGTTTTACTTGTAAGTGGGGTTGGAAATGCTTTTCAGGCTCAGTACTGGGCTCAAAACATGCAGCCCTGAGGTCTCTCATGAAAGCAGGTGGTTAAATAGAAATTCGCTGCTCAGCTGACCAGGTAGGAGCAAACGTATGCCAAAAATGTACACAGAATGAGCTTTTCAGTGAAGAGAAGCCAGGCACATTTTAGCTAGTTTTACTTGTAAGTGGGGTTGAAAACGCTTTTCAGGCTCAGTACTGGGCTCAAAACATGCAGCCCTAAGGTCTCTCATGATAGCAGGTGGTTAAATAGAAATTCGCTGCTCAGCTGACCCGGCAGGAGCAAACGTATGCTAAAAATGTACTCAGAATGAGCTTTTCAGTGAAGAGAAGCCAGGCACATTTTAGCTAGTTTTACTTGTAAGTGGGGTTGGAAACGCTTTTCAGGCTCAGTACTGGGCTCAAAACATGCAGCCCTGAGGTCTCTCATGAAAGAAGGTTGTTAAATAGAAATTCGCTGCTCAGCTGACCCGGTAGGAGCAAACGTATGCCTAAAATGTACGCAGAATGAGCTTTTCAGTGAATAGCAGCCAGGCACATTTTAGCTAGTTTTACTTGTAAGTGGGGTTGGAAACGCTTTTTAGGATCAGTACTGGGCTCAAAACATGCAGCCCTGAGGTCTCTCATGATAGCAGGTGGTTAAGTAGAAATTTGCCACTTGGCTGACCCAGCAGGAGCAAACGTATGCCAAAAATGTACGCAGAATGAGCTTTTCAATGAAGAGCAGCCAGGCATATTCTAGCAAGTTTTACTTGTAAGTGGGGTTGGAAATGCTTTTCAGGCTCAGTAATGGGCTCAAAACATGCAGCCCTGAGGTCTCTCATGAAAGCAGGTGGTTAAATAGAAATTCGCTGCTCAGCTGACCCGGCAGGAGCAAACGTATGCCAAAAATGTACACAGAATGAGCTTTTCAGTGAATAGCAGCCAGGCACATTTTAGCTAGTTTTACTTGTAAGTGGGGTTGGAAACGCTTTTCAGGCTCAGTACTGGGCTCAAAACATGCAGCCCTGAGGTCTCTCATGAAAGCAGGTGGTTAAATAGAAATTCGCTGCTCAGCTGACCCGGTAGGAGCAAACGTATGCTAAAAATGTACTCAGAATGAGCTTTTCAGTGGAGAGAAGCCAGGCACATTTTAGCTAGTTTTACTTGTAAGCGGGGTTGGAAACGCTTTTCAGGCTCAGTACTGGGCTCAAAACATGCAGCCCTGAGGTCTCTCATGAAAGCAGGTGGTTAAATAGAAATTCGCTGCTCAGCTGACCCGGTAGGAGCAAACGTATGCCAAAAATGTACACAAAATTAGCTTTTCAGTGAATAGCAGCCAGGCACATTTTAGCTAGTTTTACTTGTAAATGGGGTTGGAAACGCTTTTCAGGATCAGTACTGGGCTCAAAACATGCAGCCCTGAGGTCTCTCATGATAGCAGGTGATTAAATAGAAATTCGCGGCTGAGCTGACCCGGCAGGAGCTAACGTATGCTAAAAATGTACTCAGAATGAGCTTTTCAGTGGAGAAGCCAGGCACATTTTAGCTAGTTTTACTTGTAAGTGGGGTTGGAAACGCTTTTCAGGATCAGTACTAGGCTCAAAACATGCAGCCCTGAGGTCTCTCATGAAAGCAGGTGTTAAATAGAAATTCACTGCTCAGCTGACCCGGTAGGAGCAAACGTATGCCAAAAATGTACACAGAATGAGCTTTTCAGTGAATAGCAGCCAGGCACATTTTAGCTAGTTTTACTTGTAAGTGGGGTTGGAAACGCTTTTCAGGATCAGTACTGGGCTCAAAACATGCAGCCCTGAGATCTCTCATGAAAGCAGGTGGTTAAATAGAAATTCGCTGCTCAGCTGACCCGGCAGGAGCAAACGTATGCCAAAAATGTACACAGAATGAGCTTTTCAGTGAATAGCAGCCAGGCACATTTTAGCTAGTTTTACTTGTAAGTGGGGTTGGAAACGCTTTTCAGGATCAGTACTGGGCTCAAAACATGCAGCCCTGAGGTCTCTCATGATAGCAGGTGATTAAATAGAAATTCGCTGCTGAGCTGACCCGGCAGGAGCTAACGTATGCTAAAAATGTACTCAGAATGAGCTTTTCAGTGGAGAAGCCAGGCACATTTTAGCTAGTTTTACTTGTAAGTGGGGTTGGAAATGCTTTTCAGGCTCAGTACTGGGCTCAAAACATGCAGCCCTGAGGTCTCTCATGAAAGCAGGTGGTTAAATAGAAATTCGCTGCTCAGCTGACCCGGTAGGAGCAAACGTATGCCAAAAATGTACACAGAATGAGCTTTTCAGTGAATAGCAGCCAGGCACATTTCAGCTAGTTTTACTTGTAAGTGGGGTTGTAAACGCTTTTCAGGCTCAGTACTGGGCTCAAAACATGCAGCCCTGAGGTCTCTCATGAAAGCAGGTGGTTAAATAGAAATTCACTGCTCAGCTGACCCGGTAGGAGCAAACGTACGCCAAAAATGTACACAGAATGAGCTTTTCAGTGAAGAGAAGCCAGGCACATTTTAGCTAGTTTTACTTGTAAGTGGGGTTGGAAACGCTTTTCAGGATCAGTACTGGGCTCAAAGCATGCAGCCCTGAGGTCTCTCATGAAAGCAGGTGATTAAATAGAAATTCGCTGCTGAGCTGACCCGGCAGGAGCTAACGTATGCTAAAAATGTACTCAGAATGAGCTTTTCAGTGGAGAAGCCAGGCACATTTTAGCTAGTTTTACTTGTAAGTGGGGTTGGAAACGCTTTTCAGGCTCAGTACTGGGCTCAAAACATGCAGCCCTGAGGTCTCTCATGAAAGCAGGTGGTTAAATAGAAATTCGCTGCTCAGCTGACCCGTAGGAGCAAACGTATGCCAAAAATGTACACAGAATGAGCTTTTTAGTGAATAGCAGCCAGGCACATTTTAGCTAGTTTTACTTGTAAGTGGGGTTGGAAACGCTTTTCAGGATCAGTACTGGGCTCAAAACATGCAGCCCTGAGGTCTCTCATGATAGCAGGTGGTTAAATAGAAATTCGCTGCTCAGCTCACCCGGCAGGAGCAAACGTATGCTAAAAATGTACTCAGAATGAGCTTTTCAGTGGAGAGAAGCCAGGCACATTTTAGCTAGTTTTACTTGTAAGTGGGGTTGGAAACGCTTTTCAGGATCAGTACTGGGCTCAAAACATGCAGCCCTGAGGTCTCTCATGATAGCAGGTGGTTAAATAGAAATTCGCTGCTCAGCTCACCCGGCAGGAGCAAACGCATGCTAAAAATGTACTCAGAATGAGCTTTTCAGTGGAGAGAAGCCAGGCACATTTTAGCTAGTTTTACTTGTAAGTGGGGTTGGAAACGCTTTTCAGGCTCAGTACTGGGCTCAAAACATGCAGCCCTGAGGTCTCTCATGAAAGCAGGTGGTTAAATAGAAATTCGCTGCTCAGCTGACCCGGTAGGAGCAAACGTATGCCAAAAATGTACACAGAATGAGCTTTTCAGTGAATAGCATCCAGGCACATTTTAGCTAGTTTTACTTGTAAGTGGGGTTGGAAACGCTTTTCAGGATCAGTACTGGGCTCAAAACATGCAGCCCTGAGGTCTCTCATGATAGCAGGTGATTAAATAGAAATTCGCTGCTGAGCTGACCCGGCAGGAGCTAACGTATGCTAAAAATGTACTCAGAATGAGCTTTTCAGTGGAGAAGCCAGGCACATTTTAGCTAGTTTTACTTGTAAGTGGGGTTGGAAATGCTTTTCAGGCTCAGTACTGGGCTCAAAACATGCAGCCCTGAGGTCTCTCATGAAAGCAGGTGGTTAAATAGAAATTTGCTGCTCAGCTGACCCGGTAGGAGCAAACGTATGCCAAAAATGTACACAGAATGAGCTTTTCAGTGAATAGCAGCCAGGCACATTTCAGCTAGTTTTACTTGTAAGTGGGGTTGGAAACGCTTTTCAGGCTCAGTACTGGGCTCAAAACATGCAGCCCTGAGGTCTCTCATGGCAGCAGGTGGTTAAATAGAAATTCACTGCTCAGCTGACCCGGTAGGAGCAAACGTACGCCAAAAATGTACACAGAATGAGCTTTTCAGTGAAGAGAAGCCAGGCACATTTTAGCTAGTTTTACTTGTAAGTGGGGTTGGAAACGCTTTTCAGGATCAGTACTGGGCTCAAAGCATGCAGCCCTGAGGTCTCTCATGAAAGCAGGTGGTTAAATAGAAATTCGCAGCTCAGCTGACCCGGCAGGAGCAAACGTATGCCAAAAATGTACACAGAATGAGCTTTTCAGTGAATAGCAGCCAGGCACATTTTAGCTAGTTTTACTTGTAAGTGGGGTTGGAAACGCTTTTCAGGCTCAGTACTGGGCTCAAAACATGCAGCCCTGAGGTCTCTCATGAAAGCAGGTGGTTAAATAGAAATTCACTGCTCAGCTGACCCGGTAGGAGCAAACGTACGCCAAAAATGTACACAGAATGAGCTTTTCAGTGAAGAGAAGCCAGGCACATTTTAGCTAGTTTTACTTGTAAGTGGGGTTGGAAACGCTTTTCAGGATCAGTACTGGGCTCAAAGCATGCAGCCCTGAGGTCTCTCATGAAAGCAGGTGGTTAAATAGAAATTCGCAGCTCAGCTGACCCGGCAGGAGCAAACGTATGCCAAAAATGTACACAGAATGAGCTTTTCAGTGAATAGCAGCCAGGCACATTTTAGCTAGTTTTACTTGTAAGTGGGGTTGGAAACGCTTTTCAGGATCAGTACTGGGCTCAAAACATGCAGCCCTGAGGTCTCTCATGATAGCAGGTGATTAAATAGAAATTCTCTGCTGAGCTGACCCGGCAGGAGCTAACGTATGCTAAAAATGTACTCAGAATGAGCTTTTCAGTGGAGAAGCCAGGCACATTTTAGCTAGTTTTACTTGTAAGTGGGGTTGGAAACGCTTTTCAGGATCAGTACTGGGCTCAAAACATGCAGCCCTGAGGTCTCTCATGATAGCAGGTGGTTAAATAGAAATTCGCTGCTCAGCTCACACGGCAGGAGCAAACGTATGCTAAAAATGTACTCAGAATGAGCTTTTCAGTGGAAAAGCCAGGCACATTTTAGCTAGTTTTACTTGTAAGTGGGGTTGGAAATGCTTTTCAGGCTCAGTACTGGGCTCAAAACATGCAGCCCTGAGGTCTCTCATGAAAGCAGGTGGTTAAATAGAAATTCACTGCTCAGCTGACCCGGTAGGAGCAAACGTATGCCAAAAATGTACACAGAATGAGCTTTTCAGTGAATAGCAGCCAGGCACATTTTAGCTAGTTTTACTTGTAAGTGGGGTTGGAAACGCTTTTCAGGATCAGTACTGGGCTCAAAACATGCAGCCCTGAGATCTCTCATGAAAGCAGGTGGTTAAATAGAAATTCGCTGCTCAGCTGACCCGGCAGGAGCAAACGTATGCCAAAAATGTACACAGAATGAGCTTTTCAGTGAATAGCAGCCAGGCACATTTTAGCTAGTTTTACTTGTAAGTGGGGTTGGAAATGCTTTTCAGGCTCAGTACTGGGCTCAAAACATGCAGCCCTGAGGTCTCTCATGAAAGCAGGTGGTTAAATAGAAATTCGCTGCTCAGCTGACCCGGTAGGAGCAAACGTATGCCAAAAATGTACTCAGAATGAGCTTTTCAGTGAATAGCCAGGCACATTTTAGCTAGTTTTACTTGTAAGTGGGGTTGGAAATGCTTTTCAGGATCAGTACTGGGCTCAAAACATGCAGCCCTGAGGTCTCTCATGATAGCAGGTGGCTAAATAGAAATTCGCTGCTCAGCTGACCCGGCAGGTGCAAACGTATGCCAAAAATGTACTCAGAATGAGCTTTTCAGTGAAGAGCAGCCAGGCACATTTTAGCTAGTTTTACTTGTAAGTGGGGTTGGAAATGCTTTTCAGGCTCAGTACTGGGCTCAAAACATGCAGCCCTGAGGTCTCTCATGAAAGCAGGTGGTTAAATAGAAATTTGCTGCTCAGCTGACCCGGTAGGAGCAAACGTATGCCAAAAATGTACACAGAATGAGCTTTTCAGTGAATAGCAGCCAGGCACATTTTAGCTTGTTTTACATGTAAGTGGGGTTGGAAACGCTTTTCAGGATCAGTACTGGGCTCAAAACATGCAGCCCTGAGGTCTCTCATGATAGCAGGTGGTTAAATAGAAATTCGCTGCTCAGCTCACCCAGCAGGAGCAAACGTATGCTAAAAATGTACTCAGAATGAGCTTTTCAGTGGAGAGAAGCCAGGCACATTTTAGCTAGTTTTACTTGTAAGTGGGGTTGGAAACGCTTTTCAGGCTCAGTACTGGGCTCAAAACATGCAGCCCTGAGGTCTCTCATGAAAGCAGGTGGTTAAATAGAAATTCGCTGCTCAGCTGACCCGGTAGGAGCAAACGTATGCCAAAAATGTACACAGAATGAGCTTTTCAGTGAATAGCAGCCAGGCACATTTTAGCTAGTTTTACTTGTAAGTGGGGTTGGAAACGCTTTTCAGGATCAGTACTGGGCTCAAAACATGCAGCCCTGAGGTCTCTCATGATAGCAGGTGATTAAATAGAAATTCGCTGCTGAGCTGACCCGGCAGGAGCTAACGTATGCTAAAAATGTACTCAGAATGAGCTTTTCAGTGGAGAAGCCAGGCACATTTTAGCTAGTTTTACTTGTAAGTGGGGTTGGAAATGCTTTTCAGGCTCAGTACTGGGCTCAAAACATGCAGCCCTGAGGTCTCTCATGAAAGCAGGTGGTTAAATAGAAATTCGCTGCTCAGCTGACCCGGTAGGAGCAAACGTATGCCAAAAATGTACACAGAATGAGCTTTTCAGTGAATAGCAGCCAGGCACATTTCAGCTAGTTTTACTTGTAAGTGGGGTTGGAAACGCTTTTCAGGCTCAGTACTGGGCTCAAAACATGCAGCCCTGAGGTCTCTCATGAAAGCAGGTGGTTAAATAGAAATTCACTGCTCAGCTGACCCGGTAGGAGCAAACGTACGCCAAAAATGTACACAGAATGAGCTTTTCAGTGAAGAGAAGCCAGGCACATTTTAGCTAGTTTTACTTGTAAGTGGGGTTGGAAACGCTTTTCAGGATCAGTACTGGGCTCAAAGCATGCAGCCCTGAGGTCTCTCATGAAAGCAGGTGGTTAAATAGAAATTCACTGCTCAGCTGACCCGGCAGGAGCAAACGTATGCCAAAAATGTACACAGAATGAGCTTTTCAGTGAATAGCAGCCAGGCACATTTTAGCTAGTTTTACTTGTAAGTGGGGTTGGAAACGCTTTTCCGGATCAGTACTGGGCTCAAAACATGCAGCCCTGAGGTCTCTCATAATAGCAGGTGGTTAAATAGACATTCACTGCTCAGCTGACCCAGCAGGAGCAAACGTATGCTAAAAATGTACTCAGAATGAGCTTTTCAGTGAAGAGAAGCCAGGCACATTTTAGCTAGTTTTACTTGTAAGTGGGGTTGGAAAAGCTTTTCAGGCTCAGTACTGGGCTCAAAACATGCAGCCCTGAGGTCTCTCGTGAAAGCAGGTGGTTAAATAGAAATTCGCTGCTCAGCTGAACCGGTAGGAGCAAACGTATGCCAAAAATGTACTCAGAATGAGCTTTTCAGTGAATAGCAGCCAGGCACATTTTAGCTAGTTTTACTTGTAAGTGGGGTTGGAAATGCTTTTCAGGATCAGTACTGGGCTCAAAACATGCAGCCCTGAGGTCTCTCATGATAGCAGGTGGCTAAATAGAAATTCGCTGCTCAGCTGACCCGGCAGGAGCAAACGTATGCCAAAAATGTACTCAGAATGAGCTTTTCAGTGAAGAGCAGCCAGGCACATTTTAGCTAGTTTTACTTGTAAGTGGGGTTGGAAATGCTTTTCAGGCTCAGTACTGGGCTCAAAACATGCAGCCCTGAGGTCTCTCATGAAAGCAGGTGGTTAAATAGAAATTTGCTGCTCAGCTGACCCGGTAGGAGCAAACGTATGCCAAAAATGTACACAGAATGAGCTTTTCAGTGAATAGCAGCCAGGCACATTTTAGCTAGTTTTACTTGTAAGTGGGGTTGGAAACGCTTTTCAGGATCAGTACTGGGCTCAAAACATGCAGCCCTGAGGTCTCTCATGATAGCAGGTGGTTAAATAGAAATTCGCTGCTCAGCTCACCCGGCAGGAGCAAACGTATGCTAAAAATGTACTCAGAATGAGCTTTTCAGTGGAGAGAAGCCAGGCACATTTTAGCTAGTTTTACTTGTAAGTGGGGTTGGAAACGCTTTTCAGTCTCAGTACTGGGCTCAAAACATGCAGCCCTGAGGTCTCTCATGAAAGCAGGTGGTTAAATAGAAATTCGCTGCTCAGCTGACCCGGTAGGAGCAAACGTATGCCAAAAATGTACACAGAATGAGCTTTTCAGTGAATAGCAGCCAGGCACATTTTAGCTAGTTTTACTTGTAAGTGGGGTTGGAAACGCTTTTCAGGATCAGTACTGGGCTCAAAACATGCAGTCCTGAGGTCTCTCATGATAGCAGGTGGTTAAATAAAAATTCGCTGCTCAGCTGACCCGACAGCAGGAGCAAACGTATGCCAAAAATGTACACAGAATGAGCTTTTCAGTGAATAGCAGCCAGGCACATTTTAGCTAATTTTACTTGTAAGTGGGGTTGGAAACGCTTTTCCGGATCAGTACTGGGCTCAAAACATGCAGCCCTGAGGTCTCTCATGATAGCAGGTGGTTAAATAGAAATTCGCTGCTCAGCTGACCCGGCAGGAGCAAACGTATGCTAAAAATGTACTCAGAATGAGCTTTTCAGTGAAGAGAAGCCAGGCACATTTTAGCTAGTTTTACTTGTAAGTGGGGTTGGAAATGCTTTTCAGGTTCAGTACTGGGCTCAAAACATGCAGCCCTGAGGTCTCTCATGAAAGCAGGTGGTTAAATAGAAATTCGCTGCTCAGCTGACCCGGTAGGAGCAAACGTATGCCAAAAATGTACTCAGAATGAGCTTTTCAGTGAATAGCAGCCAGGCACATTTTAGCTAATTTTACTTGTAAGTGGGGTTGGAAATGCTTTTCAGGATCAGTACTGGGCTCAAAACATGCAGCCCTGAGGTCTCTCATGATAGCAGGTGGCTAAATAGAAATTCGCTGCTCAGCTGACCCGGCAGGAGCAAACGTATGCCAAAAATGTACTCAGAATGAGCTTTTCAGTGAAGAGCAGCCAGGCACATTTTAGCTAGTTTTACTTGTAAGTGGGGTTGGAAATGCTTTTCAGGCTCAGTACTGGGCTCCAAACATGCAGCCCTGAGGTCTCTCATGAAAGCAGGTGGTTAAATAAAAATTTGCTGCTCAGCTGACCCGGTAAGGAGCAAACGTATGCCAAAAATGTACACAGAATGAGCTTTTCAGTGAATAGCAGCCAGGCACATTTTAGCTAGTTTTACTTGTAAGTGGGGTTGGAAACGCTTTTCAGGATCAGTACTGGGCTCAAAACATGCAGCCCTGAGGTCTCTCATGATAGCAGGTGGTTAAATAGAAATTCGCTGCTCAGCTCACCCGGCAGGAGCAAACGTACGCCAAAAATGTACACAGAATGAGCTTTTCAGTGAAGAGAAGCCAGGCACATTTTAGCTAGTTTTACTTGTAAGTGGGGTTGGAAACGCTTTTCAGGATCAGTACTGGGCTCAAAGCATGCAGCCCTGAGGTCTCTCATGAAAGCAGGTGGTTAAATAGAAATTCGCTGCTCAGCTGACCCGGCAGGAGCAAACGTATGCCAAAAATGTACACAGAATGAGCTTTTCAGTAAATAGCAGCCAGGCACATTTTAGCTAGTTTTACTTGTAAGTGGGGTTGGAAACGCTTTTCCGGATCAGTACTGGGCTCAAAACATGCAGCCCTGAGGTCTCTCATAATAGCAGGTGGTTAAATAGACATTCACTGCTCAGCTGACCCAGCAGGAGCAAACGTATGCTAAAAATGTACTCAGAATGAGCTTTTCAGTGAAGAGAAGCCAGGCACATTTTAGCTAGTTTTACTTGTAAGTGGGGTTGGAAAAGCTTTTCAGGCTCAGTACTGGGCTCAAAACATGCAGCCCTGAGGTCTCTCATGAAAGCAGGTGGTTAAATAGAAATTTGCTGCTCAGCTGACCCGGTAGGAGCAAACGTATGCCAAAAATGTACACAGAATGAGCTTTTCAGTGAATAGCAGCCAGGCACATTTTAGCTAGTTTTACTTGTAAGTAGGGTTGGAAACGCTTTTCAGGATCAGTACTGGGCTCAAAACATGCAGCCCTGAGGTCTCTCATGATAGCAGGTGGTTAAATAGAAATTCGCTGCTCAGCTGACCCGGCAGGAGCAAACGTATGCTAAAAATGTACTCAGAATGAGCTTTTCAGTGGAGAAGCCAGGCACATTTTAGCTAGTTTTACTTGTAAGTGGGGTTGGAAATGCTTTTCAGGCTCAGTACTGGGCTCAAAACATGCAGCCCTGAGGGCTCTCATTAAAGCAGGTGGTTAAATAGAAATTCCCTGCTCAGCTGACCCGGTAGGAGCAAACGTATGCCAAAAATGTACACATTGTGGAGAGGTGTGGCTCACTGGTTAGAGGCGGCAGACCCGAGTGCAGAGAACGGCCTGGGACCAGGGTTCGATTCCCAATGCGGCAGGGTCTTGGACCAGGGTCAGCGGACTGATGATTCTCGCATCGGTGCCTACTCCGACCGGGGAGCACACTCGGCAACTCTGGGCATTCGCTTGCCTAATCTCTACAACGGCCCCCCACAGACGCCAGGGATGCCTGGTTTCACCCTGGCGATACCCAGAAAAAGGGACCATCTCACAGGGAAAACCAGGATGGGTTCCCCAGCGGTCTACAGCGCCGGGACACTCGGGTAGAGTAACTGTGCGCTATACAAGTATCCCACATTTACATTTACAGAATGAGCTTTTCAGTGAATAGCAGCCAGGCACATTTTAGCTAGTTTTACTTGTAAGTGGGGTTGGAAACGCTTTTCAGGGTCAGTACTAGGCTCAAAACATGCAGCCCTGAGGTCTCTCATGAAAGCAGGTGGTTAAATAGAAATTCGCTGCTCAGCTGACCCGGTAGGAGCAAACATATGCCAAAAATGTACACAGAATGAGCTTTTCAGTGAAGAGAAGCCAGGCACATTTGAGCTAGTTTTACTTGTAAGTGGGGTTGGAAACGCTTTTCAGGATCAGTACTGGGCTCAAAACATGCAGCCCTGAGGTCTCTCATGAAAGCAAGTGGTTAAATAGAAATTCGCTGCTCAGCTGACCCGGTAGGAGCAAACATATGCCAAAAATGTACACAGAATGAGCTTTTCAGTGAATAGCAGCCAGGTACATTTTAGCTAGTTTTACTTGTAAGTGGGGTTGGAAACGCTTTTCAGGATCAGTACTGGGCTCAAAACATGCAGCCCTGAGGTCTCTCATGAAAGCAGGTGGTTAAATAGAAATTCGCTGCTCAGCTGACCCGGTAGGAGCAAACGTATGCCAAAAATGTACACAGAATGAGCTTTTCAGTGAATAGCAGCCAGGCACATTTTAGCTAGTTTTACTAGTAAGTGGGGTTGGAAACGCTTTTCAGGATCAGTACTGGGCTCAAAACATGCAGCCCTGAGGTCTCTCATGATAGCAGGTGGTTAAATAGAAATTCGCTGCTCAGCTGACCCGGCAGGAGCAAACGTATGCCAAAAATGTACTCAGAATGAGCTTTTCAGTGAAGAGAAGCCAGGCACATTTTAGCTAGTTTTACTTGTAAGTGGGGTTGGAAACGCTTTTCAGGCTCAGTACTGGGCTCAAAACATGCAGCCCTGAGGTCTCTCATGAAAGCAGGTGGTTAAATAGAAATTCGCTGCTCAGCTGACCCGGTAGGAGCAAACGTATGCCAAAAATGTACACAGAATGAGCTTTTCAGTGAATAGCAGCCAGGCACATTTTAGCTAGTTTTACTTGTAAGTGGGGTTGGAAATGCTTTTCAGGCTCAGTACTGGGCTCAAAACATGCAGCCCTGAGGTCTCTCATGAAAGCAGGTGGTTAAATAGAAATTCGCTGCTCAGCTGACCAGGTAGGAGCAAACGTATGCCAAAAATGTACACAGAATGAGCTTTTCAGTGAAGAGAAGCCAGGCACATTTTAGCTAGTTTTACTTGTAAGTGGGGTTGAAAACGCTTTTCAGGCTCAGTACTGGGCTCAAAACATGCAGCCCTAAGGTCTCTCATGATAGCAGGTGGTTAAATAGAAATTCGCTGCTCAGCTGACCCGGCAGGAGCAAACGTATGCTAAAAATGTACTCAGAATGAGCTTTTCAGTGAATAGCAGCCAGGTACATTTTAGCTAGTTTTACTTGTAAGTGGGGTTGGAAACGCTTTTCAGGATCAGTACTGGGCTCAAAACATGCAGCCCTGAGGTCTCTCATGAAAGCAGGTGGTTAAATAGAAATTCGCTGCTCAGCTGACCCGGTAGGAGCAAACGTATGCCAAAAATGTACACAGAATGAGCTTTTCAGTGAATAGCAGCCAGGCACATTTTAGCTAGTTTTACTAGTAAGTGGGGTTGGAAACGCTTTTCAGGATCAGTACTGGGCTCAAAACATGCAGCCCTGAGGTCTCTCATGATAGCAGGTGGTTAAATAGAAATTCGCTGCTCAGCTGACCCGGCAGGAGCAAACGTATGCCAAAAATGTACTCAGAATGAGCTTTTCAGTGAAGAGAAGCCAGGCACATTTTAGCTAGTTTTACTTGTAAGTGGGGTTGGAAACGCTTTTCAGGCTCAGTACTGGGCTCAAAACATGCAGCCCTGAGGTCTCTCATGAAAGCAGGTGGTTAAATAGAAATTCGCTGCTCAGCTGACCCGGTAGGAGCAAACGTATGCCAAAAATGTACACAGAATGAGCTTTTCAGTGAATAGCAGCCAGGCACATTTTAGCTAGTTTTACTTGTAAGTGGGGTTGGAAATGCTTTTCAGGCTCAGTACTGGGCTCAAAACATGCAGCCCTGAGGTCTCTCATGAAAGCAGGTGGTTAAATAGAAATTCGCTGCTCAGCTGACCAGGTAGGAGCAAACGTATGCCAAAAATGTACACAGAATGAGCTTTTCAGTGAAGAGAAGCCAGGCACATTTTAGCTAGTTTTACTTGTAAGTGGGGTTGAAAACGCTTTTCAGGCTCAGTACTGGGCTCAAAACATGCAGCCCTAAGGTCTCTCATGATAGCAGGTGGTTAAATAGAAATTCGCTGCTCAGCTGACCCGGCAGGAGCAAACGTATGCTAAAAATGTACTCAGAATGAGCTTTTCAGTGAAGAGAAGCCAGGCACATTTTAGCTAGTTTTACTTGTAAGTGGGGTTGGAAACGCTTTTCAGGCTCAGTACTGGGCTCAAAACATGCAGCCCTGAGGTCTCTCATGAAAGAAGGTTGTTAAATAGAAATTCGCTGCTCAGCTGACCCGGTAGGAGCAAACGTATGCCTAAAATGTACGCAGAATGAGCTTTTCAGTGAATAGCAGCCAGGCACATTTTAGCTAGTTTTACTTGTAAGTGGGGTTGGAAACGCTTTTTAGGATCAGTACTGGGCTCAAAACATGCAGCCCTGAGGTCTCTCATGATAGCAGGTGGTTAAGTAGAAATTTGCCACTTGGCTGACCCAGCAGGAGCAAACGTATGCCAAAAATGTACGCAGAATGAGCTTTCAATGAAGAGCAGCCAGGCATATTCTAGCAAGTTTTACTTGTAAGTGGGGTTGGAAATGCTTTTCAGGCTCAGTAATGGGCTCAAAACATGCAGCCCTGAGGTCTCTCATGAAAGCAGGTGGTTAAATAGAAATTCGCTGCTCAGCTGACCTGGCAGGAGCAAACATATGCCAAAAATGTACACAGAATGAGCTTTTCAGTGAATAGCAGCCAGGCACATTTTAGCTAGTTTTACTTGTAAGTGGGGTTGGAAACGCTTTTCAGGCTCAGTACTGGGCTCAAAACATGCAGCCCTGAGGTCTCTCATGAAAGCAGGTGGTTAAATAGAAATTCGCTGCTCAGCTGACCCGGTAGGAGCAAACGTATGCTAAAAATGTACTCAGAATGAGCTTTTCAGTGGAGAGAAGCCAGGCACATTTTAGCTAGTTTTACTTGTAAGCGGGGTTGGAAACGTTTTTCAGGCTCAGTACTGGGCTCAAAACATGCAGCCCTGAGGTCTCTCATGAAAGCAGGTGGTTAAATAGAAATTCGCTGCTCAGCTGACCCGGTAGGAGCAAACGTATGCCAAAAATGTACACGAAATGAGCTTTTCAGTGAATAGCAGCCAGGCACATTTTAGCTAGTTTTACTTGTAAGTGGGGTTGGAAACGCTTTTCAGGATCAGTACTGGGCTCAAAACATGCAGCCCTGAGGTCTCTCATGATAGCAGGTGATTAAATAGAAATTCGCTGCTGAGCTGACCCGGCAGGAGCTAACGTATGCTAAAAATGTACTCAGAATGAGCTTTTCAGTGGAGAAGCCAGGCACATTTTAGTTAGTTTTACTTGTAAGTGGGGTTGGAAACGCTTTTCAGGATCAGTACTGGGCTCAAAACATGCAGCCCTGAGGTCTCTCATGAAAGTAGGTGGTTAAATAGAAATTCACTGCTCAGCTGACCCGGTAGGAGCAAACGTATGCCAAAAATGTACACAGAATGAGCTTTTCAGTGAATAGCAGCCAGGCACATTTTAGCTAGTTTTACTTGTAAGTAGGGTTGGAAACGCTTTTCAGGATCAGTACTGGGCTCAAAACATGCAGCCCTGAGGTCTCTCATGATAGCAGGTGGTTAAATAGAAATTCGCTGCTCAGCTGACCCGGCAGGAGCAAACGTATGCTAAAAATGTACTCAGAATGAGCTTTTTAGTGGAGAAGCCAGGCACATTTTAGCTAGTTTTACTTGTAAGTGGGGTTGGAAACGCTTTTCAGGATCAGTACTGGGCTCAAAACATGCAGCCCTGAGGTCTCTCATGAAAGCAGGTGGTTAAATAGAAATTCGCTGCTCAGCTGACCCGGTAGGAGCAAACGTATGCCAAAAATGTACACAGAATGAGCTTTTCAGTGAATAGCAGCCAGGCACATTTTAGCTAGTTTTACTAGTAAGTGGGGTTGGAAACGCTTTTCAGGATCAGTACTGGGCTCAAAACATGCAGCCCTGAGGTCTCTCATGATAGCAGGTGGTTAAATAGAAATTCGCTGCTCAGCTGACCCGGCAGGAGCAAACGTATGCCAAAAATGTACACGAAATGAGCTTTTCAGTGAATAGCAGCCAGGCACATTTTAGCTAGTTTTACTTGTAAGTGGGGTTGGAAACGCTTTTCAGGATCAGTACTGGGCTCAAAACATGCAGCCCTGAGGTCTCTCATGATAGCAGGTGATTAAATAGAAATTCGCTGCTGAGCTGACCCGGCAGGAGCTAACGTATGCTAAAAATGTACTCAGAATGAGCTTTTCAGTGGAGAAGCCAGGCACATTTTAGTTAGTTTTACTTGTAAGTGGGGTTGGAAACGCTTTTCAGGATCAGTACTGGGCTCAAAACATGCAGCCCTGAGGTCTCTCATGAAAGTAGGTGGTTAAATAGAAATTCACTGCTCAGCTGACCCGGTAGGAGCAAACGTATGCCAAAAATGTACACAGAATGAGCTTTTCAGTGAATAGCAGCCAGGCACATTTTAGCTAGTTTTACTTGTAAGTAGGGTTGGAAACGCTTTTCAGGATCAGTACTGGGCTCAAAACATGCAGCCCTGAGGTCTCTCATGATAGCAGGTGGTTAAATAGAAATTCGCTGCTCAGCTGACCCGGCAGGAGCAAACGTATGCTAAAAATGTACTCAGAATGAGCTTTTTAGTGGAGAAGCCAGGCACATTTTAGCTAGTTTTACTTGTAAGTGGGGTTGGAAACGCTTTTCAGGATCAGTACTGGGCTCAAAACATGCAGCCCTGAGGTCTCTCATGAAAGCAGGTGGTTAAATAGAAATTCGCTGCTCAGCTGACCCGGTAGGAGCAAACGTATGCCAAAAATGTACACAGAATGAGCTTTTCAGTGAATAGCAGCCAGGCACATTTTAGCTAGTTTTACTAGTAAGTGGGGTTGGAAACGCTTTTCAGGATCAGTACTGGGCTCAAAACATGCAGCCCTGAGGTCTCTCATGATAGCAGGTGGTTAAATAGAAATTCGCTGCTCAGCTGACCCGGCAGGAGCAAACGTATGCCAAAAATGTACTCAGAATGAGCTTTTCAGTGAAGAGAAGCCAGGCACATTTTAGCTAGTTTTACTTGTAAGTGGGGTTGGAAACGCTTTTCAGGCTCAGTACTGGGCTCAAAACATGCAGCCCTGAGGTCTCTCATGAAAGCAGGTGGTTAAATAGAAATTCGCTGCTCAGCTGACCCGGTAGGAGCAAACGTATGCCAAAAATGTACACAGAATGAGCTTTTCAGTGAATAGCAGCCAGGCACATTTTAGCTAGTTTTACTTGTAAGTGGGGTTGGAAATGCTTTTCAGGCTCAGTACTGGGCTCAAAACATGCAGCCCTGAGGTCTCTCATGAAAGCAGGTGGTTAAATAGAAATTCGCTGCTCAGCTGACCAGGTAGGAGCAAACGTATGCCAAAAATGTACACAGAATGAGCTTTTCAGTGAAGAGAAGCCAGGCACATTTTAGCTAGTTTTACTTGTAAGTGGGGTTGAAAACGCTTTTCAGGCTCAGTACTGGGCTCAAAACATGCAGCCCTAAGGTCTCTCATGATAGCAGGTGGTTAAATAGAAATTCGCTGCTCAGCTGACCCGGCAGGAGCAAACGTATGCTAAAAATGTACTCAGAATGAGCTTTTCAGTGAAGAGAAGCCAGGCACATTTTAGCTAGTTTTACTTGTAAGTGGGGTTGGAAACGCTTTTCAGGCTCAGTACTGGGCTCAAAACATGCAGCCCTGAGGTCTCTCATGAAAGAAGGTTGTTAAATAGAAATTCGCTGCTCAGCTGACCCGGTAGGAGCAAACGTATGCCTAAAATGTACGCAGAATGAGCTTTTCAGTGAATAGCAGCCAGGCACATTTTAGCTAGTTTTACTTGTAAGTGGGGTTGGAAACGCTTTTTAGGATCAGTACTGGGCTCAAAACATGCAGCCCTGAGGTCTCTCATGATAGCAGGTGGTTAAGTAGAAATTTGCCACTTGGCTGACCCAGCAGGAGCAAACGTATGCCAAAAATGTACGCAGAATGAGCTTTCAATGAAGAGCAGCCAGGCATATTCTAGCAAGTTTTACTTGTAAGTGGGGTTGGAAATGCTTTTCAGGCTCAGTAATGGGCTCAAAACATGCAGCCCTGAGGTCTCTCATGAAAGCAGGTGGTTAAATAGAAATTCGCTGCTCAGCTGACCCGGCAGGAGCAAACATATGCCAAAAATGTACACAGAATGAGCTTTTCAGTGAATAGCAGCCAGGCACATTTTAGCTAGTTTTACTTGTAAGTGGGGTTGGAAACGCTTTTCAGGCTCAGTACTGGGCTCAAAACATGCAGCCCTGAGGTCTCTCATGAAAGCAGGTGGTTAAATAGAAATTCGCTGCTCAGCTGACCCGGTAGGAGCAAACGTATGCTAAAAATGTACTCAGAATGAGCTTTTCAGTGGAGAGAAGCCAGGCACATTTTAGCTAGTTTTACTTGTAAGCGGGGTTGGAAACGTTTTTCAGGCTCAGTACTGGGCTCAAAACATGCAGCCCTGAGGTCTCTCATGAAAGCAGGTGGTTAAATAGAAATTCGCTGCTCAGCTGACCCGGTAGGAGCAAACGTATGCCAAAAATGTACACGAAATGAGCTTTTCAGTGAATAGCAGCCAGGCACATTTTAGCTAGTTTTACTTGTAAGTGGGGTTGGAAACGCTTTTCAGGATCAGTACTGGGCTCAAAACATGCAGCCCTGAGGTCTCTCATGATAGCAGGTGATTAAATAGAAATTCGCTGCTGAGCTGACCCGGCAGGAGCTAACGTATGCTAAAAATGTACTCAGAATGAGCTTTTCAGTGGAGAAGCCAGGCACATTTTAGCTAGTTTTACTTGTAAGTGGGGTTGGAAACGCTTTTCAGGATCAGTACTGGGCTCAAAACATGCAGCCCTGAGGTCTCTCATGAAAGTAGGTGGTTAAATAGAAATTCACTGCTCAGCTGACCCGGTAGGAGCAAACGTATGCCAAAAATGTACACAGAATGAGCTTTTCAGTGAATAGCAGCCAGGCACATTTTAGCTAGTTTTACTTGTAAGTAGGGTTGGAAACGCTTTTCAGGATCAGTACTGGGCTCAAAACATGCAGCCCTGAGGTCTCTCATGATAGCAGGTGGTTAAATAGAAATTCGCTGCTCAGCTGACCCGGCAGGAGCAAACGTATGCTAAAAATGTACTCAGAATGAGCTTTTTAGTGGAGAAGCCAGGCACATTTTAGCTAGTTTTACTTGTAAGTGGGGTTGGAAATGCTTTTCAGGCTCAGTACTGGGCTCAAAACATGCAGCCCTGAGGGCTCTCATGAAAGCAGGTGGTTAAATAGAAATTCCCTGCTCAGCTGACCCGGTAGGAGCAAACGTATGCCAAAAATGTACACATTGTGGAGAGGTGTGGCTCACTGGTTAGAGGCGGCAGACCCGAGTGCAGAGAACGGCCTGGGACCAGGGTTCGATTCCCAATGCGGCAGGGTCTTGGACCAGGGTCAGCGGACTGATGATTCTCGCATCGGTGCCTACTCCGACCGGGGAGCACACTCGGCAACTCTGGGCATTCGCTTGCCTAATCTCTACAACGGCCCCCCACAGACGCCAGGGATGCCTGGTTTCACCCTGGAGATACCCAGAAAAAGGGACCATCTCACAGGGAAAACCAGGACGGGTTCCCCAGCGGTCTACAGCGCCGGGACACTCGGGTAGAGTAACTGTGCGCTATACAAGTATCCCACATTTACATTTACAGAATGAGCTTTTCAGTGAATAGCAGCCAGGCACATTTTAGCTAGTTTTACTTGTAAGTGGGGTTGAAAACTCTTTTCATGGTCAGTACTAGGCTCAAAACATGCAGCCCTGAGGTCTCTCATGAAAGCAGGTGGTTAAATAGAAATTCGCTGCTCAGCTGACCCGGTAGGAGCAAACATATGCCAAAAATGTACACAGAATGAGCTTTTCAGTGAAGAGAAGCCAGGCACATTTGAGCTAGTTTTACTTGTAAGTGGGGTTGGAAACGCTTTTCAGGATCAGTACTGGGCTCAAAACATGCAGCCCTGAGGTCTCTCATGAAAGCAAGTGGTTAAATAGAAATTCGCTGCTCAGCTGACCCGGTAGGAGCAAACATATGCCAAAAATGTACACAGAATGAGCTTTTCAGTGAATAGCAGCCAGGTACATTTTAGCTAGTTTTACTTGTAAGTGGGGTTGGAAACGCTTTTCAGGATCAGTACTGGGCTCAAAACATGCAGCCCTGAGGTCTCTCATGAAAGCAGGTGGTTAAATAGAAATTCGCTGCTCAGCTGACCCGGTAGGAGCAAACGTATGCCAAAAATGTACACAGAATGAGCTTTTCAGTGAATAGCAGCCAGGCACATTTTAGCTAGTTTTACTAGTAAGTGGGGTTGGAAACGCTTTTCAGGATCAGTACTGGGCTCAAAACATGCAGCCCTGAGGTCTCTCATGATAGCAGGTGGTTAAATAGAAATTCGCTGCTCAGCTGACCCGGCAGGAGCAAACGTATGCCAAAAATGTACTCAGAATGAGCTTTTCAGTGAAGAGAAGCCAGGCACATTTTAGCTAGTTTTACTTGTAAGTGGGGTTGGAAACGCTTTTCAGGCTCAGTACTGGGCTCAAAACATGCAGCCCTGAGGTCTCTCATGAAAGCAGGTGGTTAAATAGAAATTTGCTGCTCAGCTGACCCGGTAGGAGCAAACGTATGCCAAAAATGTACACAGAATGAGCTTTTCAGTGAATAGCAGCCAGGCACATTTTAGCTAGTTTTACTTGTAAGTGGGGTTGGAAATGCTTTTCAGGCTCAGTACTGGGCTCAAAACATGCAGCCCTGAGGTCTCTCATGAAAGCAGGTGGTTAAATAGAAATTCGCTGCTCAGCTGACCAGGTAGGAGCAAACGTATGCCAAAAATGTACACAGAATGAGCTTTTCAGTGAAGAGAAGCCAGGCACATTTTAGCTAGTTTTACTTGTAAGTGGGGTTGAAAACGCTTTTCAGGCTCAGTACTGGGCTCAAAACATGCAGCCCTAAGGTCTCTCATGATAGCAGGTGGTTAAATAGAAATTCGCTGCTCAGCTGACCCGGCAGGAGCAAACGTATGCTAAAAATGTACTCAGAATGAGCTTTTCAGTGAAGAGAAGCCAGGCACATTTTAGCTAGTTTTACTTGTAAGTGGGGTTGGAAACGCTTTTCAGGCTCAGTACTGGGCTCAAAACATGCAGCCCTGAGGTCTCTCATGAAAGAAGGTTGTTAAATAGAAATTCGCTGCTCAGCTGACCCGGTAGGAGCAAACGTATGCCTAAAATGTACGCAGAATGAGCTTTTCAGTGAATAGCAGCCAGGCACATTTTAGCTAGTTTTACTTGTAAGTGGGGTTGGAAACGCTTTTTAGGATCAGTACTGGGCTCAAAACATGCAGCCCTGAGGTCTCTCATGATAGCAGGTGGTTAAGTAGAAATTTGCCACTTGGCTGACCCAGCAGGAGCAAACGTATGCCAAAAATGTACGCAGAATGAGCTTTTCAATGAAGAGCAGCCAGGCATATTCTAGCAAGTTTTACTTGTAAGTGGGGTTGGAAATGCTTTTCAGGCTCAGTAATGGGCTCAAAACATGCAGCCCTGAGGTCTCTCATGAAAGCAGGTGGTTAAATAGAAATTCGCTGCTCAGCTGACCCGGCAGGAGCAAACGTATGCCAAAAATGTACACAGAATGAGCTTTTCAGTGAATAGCAGCCAGGCACATTTTAGCTAGTTTTACTTGTAAGTGGGGTTGGAAACGCTTTTCAGGCTCAGTACTGGGCTCAAAACATGCAGCCCTGAGGTCTCTCATGAAAGCAGGTGGTTAAATAGAAATTCGCTGCTCAGCTGACCCGGTAGGAGCAAACGTATGCTAAAAATGTACTCAGAATGAGCTTTTCAGTGGAGAGAAGCCAGGCACATTTTAGCTAGTTTTACTTGTAAGCGGGGTTGGAAACGCTTTTCAGGCTCAGTACTGGGCTCAAAACATGCAGCCCTGAGGTCTCTCATGAAAGCAGGTGGTTAAATAGAAATTCGCTGCTCAGCTGACCCGGTAGGAGCAAACGTATGCCAAAAATGTACACGAAATGAGCTTTTCAGTGAATAGCAGCCAGGCACATTTTAGCTAGTTTTACTTGTAAGTGGGGTTGGAAATGCTTTTCAGGATCAGTACTGGGCTCAAAACATGCAGCCCTGAGGTCTCTCATGATAGCAGGTGATTAAATAGAAATTCGCTGCTGAGCTGACCCGGCAGGAGCTAACGTATGCTAAAAATGTACTCAGAATGAGCTTTTCAGTGGAGAAGCCAGGCACATTTTAGCTAGTTTTACTTGTAAGTGGGGTTGGAAACGCTTTTCAGGATCAGTACTGGGCTCAAAACATGCAGCCCTGAGGTCTCTCATGAAAGCAGGTGGTTAAATAGAAATTCACTGCTCAGCTGACCCGGTAGGAGCAAACGTATGCCAAAAATGTACACAGAATGAGCTTTTCAGTGAATAGCAGCCAGGCACATTTTAGCTAGTTTTACTTGTAAGTGGGGTTGGAAACGCTTTTCAGGATCAGTACTGGGCTCAAAACATGCAGCCCTGAGATCTCTCATGAAAGCAGGTGGTTAAATAGAAATTCGCTGCTCAGCTGACCCAGCAGGAGCAAACGTATGCCAAAAATGTACACAGAATGAGCTTTTCAGTGAATAGCAGCCAGGCACATTTTAGCTAGTTTTACTTGTAAGTGGGGTTGGAAACGCTTTTCAGGATCAGTACTGGGCTCAAAACATGCAGCCCTGAGGTCTCTCATGATAGCAGGTGATTAAATAGAAATTCGCTGCTGAGCTGACCCGGCAGGAGCTAACGTATGCTAAAAATTTACTCAGAATGAGCTTTTCAGTGGAGAAGCCAGGCACATTTTAGCTAGTTTTACTTGTAAGTGGGGTTGGAAATGCTTTTCAGGCTCAGTACTGGGCTCAAAACATGCAGCCCTGAGGTCTCTCATGAAAGCAGGTGGTTAAATAGAAATTCGCTGCTCAGCTGACCCGGTAGGAGCAAACGTATGCCAAAAATGTACACAGAATGAGCTTTTCAGTGAATAGCAGCCAGGCACATTTCAGCTAGTTTTACTTGTAAGTGGGGTTGTAAACGCTTTTCAGGCTCAGTACTGGGCTCAAAACATGCAGCCCTGAGGTCTCTCATGAAAGCAGGTGGCTAAATAGAAATTCACTGCTCAGCTGACCCGGTAGGAGCAAACGTACGCCAAAAATGTACACAGAATGAGCTTTTCAGTGAAGAGAAGCCAGGCACATTTTAGCTAGTTTTACTTGTAAGTGGGGTTGGAAACGCTTTTCAGGATCAGTACTGGGCTCAAAGCATGCAGCCCTGAGGTCTCTCATGAAAGCAGGTGGTTAAATATAAATTCGCTGCTCAGCTGACCCGGCAGGAGCAAACGTATGCCAAAAATGTACACAGAATGAGCTTTTCAGTGAATAGCAGCCAGGCACATTTTAGCTAGTTTTACTTGTAAGTGGGGTTGGAAACGCTTTTCAGGATCAGTACTGGGCTCAAAACATGCAGCCCTGAGGTCTCTCATGATAGCAGGTGATTAAATAGAAATTCGCTGCTGAGCTGACCCGGCAGGAGCTAACGTATGCTAAAAATGTACTCAGAATGAGCTTTTCAGTGGAGAAGCCAGGCACATTTTAGCTAGTTTTACTTGTAAGTGGGGTTGGAAACGCTTTTCAGGCTCAGTACTGGGCTCAAAACATGCAGCCCTGAGGTCTCTCATGAAAGCAGGTGGTTAAATAGAAATTCGCTGCTCAGCTGACCCGGTAGGAGCAAACGTATGCCAAAAATGTACACAGAATGAGCTTTTCAGTGAATAGCAGCCAGGCACATTTTAGCTAGTTTTACTTGTAAGTGGGGTTGGAAACGCTTTTCAGGATCAGTACTGGGCTCAAAACATGCAGCCCTGAGGTCTCTCATGATAGCAGGTGGTTAAATAGAAATTCGCTGCTCAGCTCACCCGGCAGGAGCAAACGTATGCTAAAAATGTACTCAGAATGAGCTTTTCAGTGGAGAGAAGCCAGGCACATTTTAGCTAGTTTTACTTGTAAGTGGGGTTGGAAACGCTTTTCAGGATCAGTACTGGGCTCAAAACATGCAGCCCTGAGGTCTCTCATGATAGCAGGTGGTTAAATAGAAATTCGCTGCTCAGCTCACCCGGCAGGAGCAAACGTATGCTAAAAATGTACTCAGAATTAGCTTTTCAGTGGAGAGAAGCCAGGCACATTTTAGCTAGTTTTACTTGTAAGTGGGGTTGGAAACGCTTTTCAGGCTCAGTACTGGGCTCAAAACATGCAGCCCTGAGGTCTCTCATGATAGCAGGTGATTAAATAGAAATTCGCTGCTGAGCTGACCCGGCAGGAGCTAACGTATGCTAAAAATGTACTCAGAATGAGCTTTTCAGTGGAGAAGCCAGGCACATTTTAGCTAGTTTTACTTGTAAGTGGGGTTGGAAATGCTTTTCAGGCTCAGTACTGGGCTCAAAACATGCAGCCCTGAGGTCTCTCATGAAAGCAGGTGGTTAAATAGAAATTTGCTGCTCAGCTGACCCGGTAGGAGCAAACGTATGCCAAAAATGTACACAGAATGAGCTTTTCAGTGAATAGCAGCCAGGCACATTTCAGCTAGTTTTACTTGTAAGTGGGGTTGGAAACGCTTTTCAGGCTCAGTACTGGGCTCAAAACATGCAGCCCTGAGGTCTCTCATGAAAGCAGGTGGTTAAATAGAAATTCACTGCTCAGCTGACCCGGTAGGAGCAAACGTACGCCAAAAATGTACACAGAATGAGCTTTTCAGTGAAGAGAAGCCAGGCACATTTTAGCTAGTTTTACTTGTAAGTGGGGTTGGAAACGCTTTTCAGGATCAGTACTGGGCTCAAAGCATGCAGCCCTGAGGTCTCTCATGAAAGCAGGTGGTTAAATAGAAATTCGCTGCTCAGCTGACCCGGCAGGAGCAAACGTATGCCAAAAATGTACACAGAATGAGCTTTTCAGTGAATAGCAGCCAGGCACATTTTAGCTAGTTTTACTTGTAAGTGGGGTTGGAAACGCTTTTCAGGATCAGTACTGGGCTCAAAACATGCAGCCCTGAGGTCTCTCATGATAGCAGGTGATTAAATAGAAATTCGCTGCTGAGCTGACCCGGCAGGAGCTAACGTATGCTAAAAATGTACTCAGAATGAGCTTTTCAGTGGAGAAGCCAGGCACATTTTAGCTAGTTTTACTTGTAAGTGGGGTTGGAAACGCTTTTCAGGATCAGTACTGGGCTCAAAACATGCAGCCCTGAGGTCTCTCATGATAGCAGGTGGTTAAATAGAAATTCGCTGCTCAGCTCACCCGGCAGGAGCAAACGTATGCTAAAAATGTACTCAGAATGAGCTTTTCAGTGGAGAAGCCAGGCACATTTTAGCTAGTTTTACTTGTAAGTGGGGTTGGAAATGCTTTTCAGGCTCAGTACTGGGCTCAAAACATGCAGCCCTGAGGTCTCTTATGAATGCAGGTGGTTAAATAGAAATTCACTGCTCAGCTGACCCGGTAGGAGCAAACGTATGCCAAAAATGTACACAGAATGAGCTTTTCAGTGAATAGCAGCCAGGCACATTTTAGCTAGTTTTACTTGTAAGTGGGGTTGGAAACGCTTTTCAGGATCAGTACTGGGCTCAAAACGTGCAGCCCTGAGATCTCTCATGAAAGCAGGTGGTTAAATAGAAATTCGCTGCTCAGCTGACCCGGCAGGAGCAAACGTATGCCAAAAATGTACACAGAATGAGCTTTTCAGTGAATAGCAGCCAGGCACATTTTAGCTAGTTTTACTTGTAAGTGGGGTTGGAAATGCTTTTCAGGCTCAGTACTGGGCTCAAAACATGCAGCCCTGAGGTCTCTCATGAAAGCAGGTGGTTAAATAGAAATTCGCTGCTCAGCTGACCCGGTAGGAGCAAACGTATGCCAAAAATGTACTCAGAATGAGCTTTTCAGTGAATAGCCAGGCACATTTTAGCTAGTTTTACTTGTAAGTGGGGTTGGAAATGCTTTTCAGGATCAGTACTGGGCTCAAAACATGCAGCCCTGAGGTCTCTCATGATAGCAGGTGGCTAAATAGAAATTCGCTGCTCAGCTGACCCGGCAGGTGCAAACGTATGCCAAAAATGTACTCAGAATGAGCTTTTCAGTGAAGAGCAGCCAGGCACATTTTAGCTAGTTTTACTTGTAAGTGGGGTTGGAAATGCTTTTCAGGCTCAGTACTGGGCTCAAAACATGCAGCCCTGAGGTCTCTCATGAATGCAGGTGGTTAAATAGAAATTCACTGCTCAGCTGACCCGGTAGGAGCAAACGTATGCCAAAAATGTACACAGAATGAGCTTTTCAGTGAATAGCAGCCAGGCACATTTTAGCTAGTTTTACTTGTAAGTGGGGTTGGAAACGCTTTTCAGGATCAGTACTGGGCTCAAAACATGCAGCCCTGAGATCTCTCATGAAAGCAGGTGGTTAAATAGAAATTCGCTGCTCAGCTGACCCGGCAGGAGCAAACGTATGCCAAAAATGTACACAGAATGAGCTTTTCAGTGAATAGCAGCCAGGCACATTTTAGCTAGTTTTACTTGTAAGTGGGGTTGGAAATGCTTTTCAGGCTCAGTACTGGGCTCAAAACATGCAGCCCTGAGGTCTCTCATGAAAGCAGGTGGTTAAATAGAAATTCGCTGCTCAGCTGACCCGGTAGGAGCAAACGTATGCCAAAAATGTACTCAGAATGAGCTTTTCAGTGAATAGCCAGGCACATTTTAGCTAGTTTTACTTGTAAGTGGGGTTGGAAATGCTTTTCAGGATCAGTACTGGGCTCAAAACATGCAGCCCTGAGGTCTCTCATGATAGCAGGTGGCTAAATAGAAATTCGCTGCTCAGCTGACCCGGCAGGTGCAAACGTATGCCAAAAATGTACTCAGAATGAGCTTTTCAGTGAAGAGCAGCCAGG